>NC_081848.1:57882093-60282093 GCF_963259705.1 Myotis daubentonii
TGAGAGGGAAAAACCCAAACCCTCCTTCTCCCACTCCCAGCCATTCCAGATCCTGTTTGAAGTCCCCTATTTAGGAACTGCTGGTGGAGAAACAGCTCCTTCCCTGGGTTCTCAGTGGCTCCATGGGCTGGAAGCAGGAACTGGCATTTCACAGGGATGAATAGAAGGTTCTTCCCCGTGGTTCAGAGCTCAGCTCCACGAGAACAAGCCCATGATGAGGGCAGTCCATGGGGTAAAGACTGGGACTTTTAATGGACTTGAGTTCGGACTGAGCATGAAGAGCCTCTGCCATTAGTCTCAGGCCACCTCAATAGAAATGTAATGTCCAGATCATGTGCTAGAGCAGGCTCATTTTGCATGGATAATATTTTTTGGGGGGTGCGGGCTTCTTGTGTTTTGTGTATTAGCAGCATCCCTCGCCTAAACCCACCTGTTGCCAGTAGCACCCTCCAGGACAAAACAAAAAAGATCTCCAGACATTGCACAATATTCCCAGGGGAGGGTGCCGGGGTCCATCCCCATCAGGTCCAGGGGTCCCCAAAGGTGTGGACGGTGTCGGCGAAGAAGGAATGACATGGAGACAACGTTCAGTTGATCAGTAGCCTAGCCAGGATCTCCAGCCAAATTCTGGTCTGGATCTCCAGAGAGGTTCTGTGTCCATGTTCTCTTGCTAGGTTCTCCAGCCAGGTTCAGTCACCAGGTTCTAGTCAGGCTCTCTTGCCAGCCTCTGCAGTCAGGTTCAGTCCAGGATCCCTTGCCATGTTCTCTCCAGCGAAGCTCCTCCATCTCCAGGTTCCGCGTAGGTTCTGTCTTCTGAATTCTGTCTCTGAAGTTCTGTCTTGTTGATTCTGTTCTAAGTTCTGTGTCTTGCTGTCTTGTTACATCTGTATTTATACCAGTTGATTCAATCCTATCAATCTCTATTACAAAGGTTAGGGCGTTTCTTATCTCCATTCCAGGGAGTAAAGATTATGTAGCTTAAGCATGATTGTTTGTAGTGATTAACTACCCACCTGCTACTTAGTTAAGGAGTTTCATCCCCTCCCTGACTTCAGGGAAAAATTCCTACCTGGGGAAACAACCTTTCTAGGAGAGGCATCCCCTCCCTGACTTCATGGAAAAATTCCTACCTGGGGAAACAACCTTTCTCGGAGAGGTGACCTTGGTTAAAACACAGCGCCAAGAAGGTGAGCAAACATATTAAGAACTGTATGCCATATATGCCAGGTCCCTTGAAACAGCAAGCATGGACCGGCTCCCGGCGGGAGGGGGCAAAATGCCCTTAGTTAAGAGCCACTATTCTGCATATGCCACGTGGGGAGCTGTGTTCGGATCTGGGCTCTCCATTGTGTGAGGGACAGTCACACACTGGGTTACCACGTCTGGAGGAGTGGGATGAACCAGGGGGAGGTGTACAGCAGCCTTGTCATTAGAACATGGGAGAATATTTAGATTGGAGTGTTTAGATGGGAAGAGAAGGACTGGGTGATGGTGGATGTTGGAGAAGGACAGCCCAGCTCTAAATCCTTCCCTCCTCTCTTCTTTTTCTTCCTCCAATATTTATTTTTCTTTGTAGCTCTTCCCTATCATTCCCGCCCCCCCCATTTCCTTTTCTCTGGCTTCATTTACCTTTCCATCAACTTTATATAACTACTAGAGGCCCGATGCACGAAATTCGTGCAAGAGTAGGCCTTCCTCCCCCCGCCCTCCCCCCACCCCAGCTGCCAGCACCGGCTTCCCCCTGGCATCCAGGACCCGGGCTTCTCTCATAGCCCCAGCTTTGTCTGGAAGGTCGTCCAGTCTAATTAGTATATTATGCTTTTATTATTATAGATTTTTATTGTGATGAAATATATATAACAAAACTTGCCATTCTCACCATTTTAAGTGTATAATTTGGCAGCACTGGTGCAACCTCCACTGTTGCTGTTCCAAAAATTTTCATCACTCCAGACAGCATCCACTGAGTTTTATCCTTCTGCCCCATCACTGGGCACAGAGCCTTGCTGTAGTCCCTGACCGTGGGTGCATCCCACCCCCCATGCTCAGCAGGGATGGTGAGACTTGGCTGCTGACTTCGGATTCCTATTAGCAGGTCTCAGCTGGGCTCTGTTTCCTCTCAGTTCATGTATATCCTAAATGCCTTCACACCCTAAATGCCTTCATATTCCCAGCAGGTATTCCAAACCATTCCAGTGTTCTTATTTGGCCCCACCCCATTATCCCCCTGTTATACTATTTATAATCTTGTCTTTGTATCACTACAAATTGAGTTTACCTAATATGAATTTATTAAGCTCTTTCCCCTCCAGAATTTCACCCAATCACTATCACTTCTCCTTTAGGCTTTGTCTTGGAGGGTCATGTTTTTTTTGTTGTTGTTGTTGTTGTTTTATTTCTAAAGCTCATTGTCCTACCTGAGACTATGGTCATGTCTCTTGCCTCCAGCACCTGGTGTGGGAGCCATGCCCTCACTTTATTGACATTTTGGTAAGCTCCTTCTGCATCTTCTTAACAGGCTGTGTTTTTTTTTTTTTTTTTTTTATTGCTTAAAGTATTACAAAGGGTATTACATATGTATCCATTTTATCCCCCCACCCTAGACAGTCCCCTAGCCTCCCCTATCACCCAGTGTCTTATGTCCATTGGTTATGCTTATATGCGTGCATACAAGTCCTTTAGTTGATCTCTTACCCCCCTACCTCCTGCCCCCCAACCCTCCCCGGCCTTCCCGCTGCAGCTCGACAATCTGTTTGAGGCAGCTCTGCCTCTGTATCTATTATTGTTCAAAAGTTTATAATGGTCTCTATTGTCCACGAATGAGTGAGATCATGTGGTATTTTTCCTTTATTGACTGGCTTATTTCACTTAGCATAATGCTCTCCAGTTCCATCCATGACGTTGCAAATGGTAAGAGTTCCTTCCTTTTTACAGCAGCATAGTATTCCATCGTGTAGATGTACCACAGTTTTCTAATCCATTCATCTACTGATGGGCACTTAGGCTGTTTCCAGATCTTAGCTATGGTGAATTGTGCTGCTATGAACATAGGGGTGCATATATCCTTTCTGATTGGTGTTTCTGGTTTCTTGGGATATATTCCTAGAAGTGGGATCACAGGGTCAAATGGGAGTTCCATTTTCAGTTTTTTAAGGAAACTCCATACTGTCTTCCATAGTGGCTGCACCAGTCTGCATTCCCACCAGCAGTGCACAAGTGTTCCTTTTTCTCCACATCCTCTCCAGCACTTGTCGTTTGTTGATTTGTTGATGATAGCCAGTCTGACAGGTGTGAGATGGTACCTCATTGCTGTTTTGATTTGCATCTCTCGGATGATTAGTGACTTTGAGCATGTTTTCATATGTCTCTTGGCTTTCTGGATGTCCTCTTTTGAAAGGTGTCTATTTAGGTCCTTTGCCCATTTTTTGATTGGATTGTTTATCTTTCTTTTGTTAAGTTGTATGAGTTCCCTATAAATTTTGGAGATTAGGCCCTTATCAGATATGTCATTGGCAAATATGTTTTCCCACACAGTGGGTTTTCTCGTTGTTTTGTTGATGGTTTCTTTTGCTGTGCAGAAGCTTTTTATTTTGATGTAGTCCCATTTGTTCATTTTTTCTTTAGTTTCAAGTGCCCTAGGAGCTGTATCAGTGAAGAAATTGCTTCGGCATATGTCTGAGATTTTCTTGCCTTTGGATTCTTCTAGAATTTTTATGGTATCCTGTCGTACATTTAAGTCCTTTATCCATTTTGAGTTTATTTTTGTGTATGGTGTAAGTTGGTGGTCTAGTTTCATTTTCTTGCATATATCTGTCCAATTTTCCCAGCACCATTTATTGAAGAGACTATCTTGGCTCCATTGTATGTTCTTGCCTCCTTTGTCAAATATTAATTGAGCATATTGGTTCGGGCCGATTTCTGGGCTCTCTATTCTATTCCATTGATCTATATGCCTATTCTTGTGCCAGTACCAGGCAGTTTTGAGAACAGTGGCTTTGTAATACAACTTGATATCTGGTATTGAGATCCCACCTACTTTGTTCTTTTTCAGGATTGCTGCAGCTATTCGGGGTCTTTTTTTATTCCAGATGAATTTTTGGAAAGTTCGTTCTAGATCTCTGAAGTATGCTGTTGGTACTTTAATGGGAAGTGCGTTGAATTTATAGATTGTTTTGGGTAGTATGGACATTTTGATGATGTTGATTCTACCAATCCATGAACACGGTATGTTCTTCCATCTGTTTATGTCTTCCTCTATGTCTTTTTTCAATGTCCTGTAGTTTTCTGAGTAGAGGTCTTTTACCTCTTTAGTTAAGTTTATTCCTAGGTAGCTTAGTTTTTTCGGTGCAATGGTAAACGGGATTGTTTTTATAATCTCTCTTTCTGAAAGTTCACTATTGGTGTATAGAAATGCCTCAGATTTCTTGGGGTTAATTTTGTATCCTGCTACATTGCCAAATTCATGTATTAAGTCTAGTAGCTTTTTGATGGAATCTCTAGGGTTTTGTATGTATAATATCATGTCGTCTGCAAATAAGGACAGTTTTACTTCCTCTTTTCCAATTTGGATGCCTTTTATTTCTTCTTCTTGCCGAATTGCAATGGCTAACACTTCCAGTACTATGTTGAACAGGAGTGGTGAGAGGGGGCATCCCTGTCTTGTTCCTGTTCTTAGGGGAAATGGTGTTAGTTTTTGTCCGTTGAGTATGATGTTGGCTGTGGGCCTGTCATATATGGCTTTTATTATGTTGAGGTATGATCCTTCTACTCCCACCTTGCTGAGAGTTTTTATCAAAAATGGGTGTTGAATTTTGTCAAATGCTTTTTCTGCATCAATTGATATGACCATGTGGTTTTTTTCTTTCAATTTGTTTATGTGATGTATCACGTTTATTGATTTGCGGATATTGTACCATCCTTGCATCCCTGGGATAAATCCTACTTGGTCATGGTGTATGATCTTTCTGATGTACTGCTGGATCCGATTTGCTAAGATTTTGTTGAGGATTTTGGCATCTATGTTCATGAGGGATATTGGCCTGTAATTCTCTTTCATTGTGTTGTCTTTACCTGGTTTTGGTATTAGGGTGATGCTGGCTTCATAGAATGAGCTTGGAAGTGTTCCTTCCTCTTGAATTTTTTGTAGTAGTCTGAGGAGGATAGGTTTTAGTTCTTCCTTGAATGTTTGGTAAAACTCCCCTGTGAAGCCGTCTGGTCCTGGGCTTTTGTTTGATGGAAGCTTTTTGATGACTGCTTCAATTTCTTCCATAGTTATTGGCCTGTTGAGATTTTTAGATTCTTCCTGATTGAGTTTTGGAATGCTGTATTTTTCTAGGAATTTGTCCATTTCCTCCAGGTTGTCTAGTTTGTTGGAGTAAAGCTGTCCATAGTATTTTTTAACAATCATTTGTATTTCTGTGGGGTCTGTTGTTATTTCGCCTCTATCGTTTCTGATTTTATTTATTTGGGTCCTCTCTCTCTGCTTCTTGGTGAGTCTGGCTAGAGGTTTATCAATCTTGTTTATCCTTTCAAAGAACCAGCTCTTGGTTTCATTGATTTTCTGTATTGTTTTTTTGGTCTCTATGTCATTTATTTCTGCTCTAATCTTTATTATCTCCTTCCTTCTGCTCACTCTGGGGTTTTCTTGTTGCTCTCTTTCTAATTCTTTGAGTTGTAGAGTTAGATGATTTACTACCATTTTTTCTTGTTTTTTGAGATAGGCCTGTAGAGCTATAAACTTCCCTCTCAGGACTGCTTTCAATGTGTCCCATAGGTTTTGGATTGTTGTGTTTTCATTGTCATTAGTTTCCAGGATGTTTTTAATTTCTTCTTTGATCTCATTGGTAACCCAATCAATATTTAGTAGCATGCTATTCAGCTTCCAGGTGTTTGAGTATTTTGGGTTGTTTTTATTGTAGTTTATTTCTAATATTATGCCATCGTGGTCTGCGAAGACGCTTTTTATGATTTCAATCTTCTTGAATTTGGGGATACTTTGCTTGTGACCCAATATGTGGTCTATTTTTGAATATGTCCCATGAGCACCTGAGAAGAACGTATATTCTCTGGCTTTGGGGTGAAGTGTTCTGAAGATGTCTATTAAGTCCATCTGATCTAGTGAGTCATTTAGGATTGCTGTATCTTTGCTGATTGTTTGTCTATAGGACTTATCCAGTGCTGTCAATGGTGTATTAAAGTCCCCTACTATGATTGTATTGTTGTCGATCTCTCCTTTGATATTTTCCAGGAGTTTTTTTATGAATTTGGGTGCTTCTACATTGGGTGCATATATGTTTACCAGGGTTATATCTTCTTGTTGTATTGATCCCTTTAGTATTATGAAGTGGCCTTCCTTATCTCTTGTTAAGGCCTTCACTTTGAGGTCTATTTTGTCCGATATAAGTATTGCTACCCCAGCTTTCTTTTCCTTTCCATTTGCCTGAAAGATATTTTTCCATCCTTTCACTTTCAGTCTTAACAGGCTGTGTTGGTTCGGGCTGCCGTAACAAGAATCACAGCTTACACAACGAACGTTTATTTCTCACCACCATTCTGAAGGCAGGGAAGTCCAAGATCAGGGTGCCACCACGGTCAGGTTCTGTGCTTGATGGGCCACGGAGATGCTAGTGGATAGGTATCCAGCAGGTGCCTGCAACGGTTGGTTGAAGACAGAGCTGCCCCCCTGCTGTGGCCGGGGACCTTGCAGGAGCGGCCTGTTTCTACATTTAAGTAGGAGGACAACTGTTATTCCAATATCTTCATACTTTGCCTCATGGCCCCTAGTTATCCTTGCTTCACCCAAAATCCACAAAATCTCTCAAGAAAATACTCCATCTCCTGTGTAATCTTATCCCTGGAGACATAGAAGCTCAAACCCTGCCCAAGGGCCTGTGGAGGAGGGAGCAGACATCAGCAGACATCTCCATCTTCAGGCTGCTGTTCCAATAACAACAAAACCCTTCCGTTTTCCTCTCCAGTTGCCAAACAGAAGTCCCAGACATATAGAGTGTGGGGTGGGGATGGGGACTTGCTTTTACCTGTGGGGTCTGGGCCTCTGCTCAGCTGACCACCAGGCCCTCTTACACCAACAAGAGAGGAGGTGTAACACTCCTCTCTGCTGAGAAATGTCAACATTTTCTGTACCATCCATTAAAAGGAAAGGTTTAGGCTGGAGAGCCTGTAGCCTAATGTTCTCAAGTGCGTGTGACCCATCCTTTTGGTTCACTTGACTAGTGTGATGGGTTTAATTCTCTGCTGCTCAGGTGGGTCTAGGGTGCCACCGATCAGCTGGTTCAGAGTTGTGGCTGGAGAGCCACAGAAACATTTGGGTGCACACTGCTGCTGGCACAAATGCGGATCAGTCTTATGTCCCAGGCTAGGAGTGCCCAGACTTTATCTGGGGGAAAAGTGGATGTGAAGTGTGTTGTGCTGTCTCTGCCCTCAAAGGTCTGGGTGGGAGGAGGCAAGTGGAGCGTGGAAGGGAATGCCCAGCTAATGGAGGAGAGAGGGGGTGACCCATTTAGGCTCAGAGTGACCGAAGTCTGCTCCCAGATCTACCAGGCAAGACCCTGAGAGTTCCCCATTGAGATCCTTTGACTTAAAGGCAATTGTTTCTCAGGATTTCAAGCACTGTTGATAGTGGTAGACATGCGCCTGAATTGGGCTATTTTCATCCTCCTTCTTTGTTTGTTTTTACACTAAACCCAGAGTTTGGTGTCTAACCCCACTCAACAGTGTGTGTTAAAGATTTAAATGCCAGCTGCCAAATTCCCTGCTTCATTTAGCCTCCGAAATATCAGGTCTGAAGGACGGAAGGAAGGCTCAGCTCAGCCCCTTCAAACGAGCAGCTCCTCAGAGTGCCAAACGCTGCTATGGTGTATTGTCCTGTGGGGATAAAAATTAGCTGTTTTTCACGAGTGTTCAAGCTGCTGCCTTATTTATCGGCCAAAGATTCAGACTCAGCTTATTGTTGTAACTGCAAACATGTCTGGCTTCCGAGTGTGAGTGTGGGGCGTGGAGTGGTAATGGAGGAAGAATTGTATTTTTCCTCTGCACCTAACCACCTGTGGATTGCCTGATGTCATGACGTGTCAGTCGTTGGTGAGGTGTAGTTTAATGCAACATGAGATTAGATAAAACAATATGACCAAATTGACCCCGTCAGAACCTACAGCCTCAATCTAGTAGTCACCTGGACTTCAGATTGGTTCTAGTTGCTAGAAGGGGGTCACAGTTCAACTCTCCCTGGTACCTTGGAGTATCTGGGTGAAGTTATAAAACAACCCAGACTTGTAATTTCCCAAAATAGTTATCACTGTGCATCTGCACAGTGAACACAAGAAATCAACATATGCTTAAGCGTCTGCATTCTGATTTTCTTGCTGATAGCAGGGCTCATTTTCTTGAGGAGTGCAAGAAATGTTTCATTGTCTCAGCTTAATCATCGATTGATATGTCATCCTCCTCGGACAAACCCACAACTTGGACGTTTGGCAAATAGCTCATCCAGGAGGTCGAAATCTCAGTCCTCTGAGTTCTAGGCAAGCGATGGCTTTAAGATGTCTCTTTGCTTTTAAATATTTTGAAACCAATATATTGGGGGTGGGGGGCAAGGAGGGAGAAATCCTATTTGGAAGGAAACTCGGAGAGCCAGCTGCATGTGTGATAGAACAAGTTGCTTATAGATTCGTTTTAAAAAATGAAACCTTGAAACTTGAGGACTGAGGTCTCTGGGGCCACGTGATAAATGGGGATAGTTTTGCGGAACCACACATTCCTTCCCTCTCTTTTCACATTTATTTCTTCGTGAGGTAGACCAGAGTCTGAACTTTGAAGGGGCCCGGCAGCCTTTGCTGGGGAGAGGAAACTTCTCGAAAGAGCACCTTGTGAGCGCTTTAAATATCTTGCCAGGCGGGTGCAGTCATGGGAGTGATTTTTTAAGATGTCAGGTTACATACTTTATGCACTAGTTTGTGGTTCTGATTGTGCCTGAATCAATTGTTTGACGTGTGGTTTCAAGCTAGTTGCATCGTGAGCGGAGTGCTCTTTGGTTGTTTTGATTTGTTCTCTAATTGTTTAGAAATGTCCTCGTTAAAAGATAAAGTAAACACGGTTTCAGGTGTTAAGCCGAAGGCAGGAATGACGGGAAGTTGGGAGGGGGACAGGAAAGATGGGAAAACCCATGTGGTCCTTTGAGATCAAAGTCTATCCCAGAAACAAAGGCTGTCAGAATACAAAAGTTGTTTGTACACCAAGCACGTCTCTGGTTACGGATGAACCCTCTCCAATAGCTGCTATCAAATTTGTCATATTTTATTCATGAGTTGTGGTGTGCCTGGGTGAAATAAGAAAAGCAAAGCTCCAAATCATCATCATGGCATAAGAAAAGATAAAATAGTTATTGTGACATTTTTGAAGAATTCTTAAGTCTCTATAATAATTTCTTTGAAAAAGTTGCCGGGAATGACTGGGTGTGTGGCGTGTCTTTATGCTGGTTGGGGCTCCCAGGCTCAGTTCCATGCAGACCCACACCGACAGACTCTGCATATGGTGAATACGAGCATAATTAAGGAGAGGCCCCAGCAGTAGTTACATAGAAATAGAAACGCTGACAGGCATCTTGGCATCTATCATGTTCACATTTTTACTATGTGGTTGATCAAAAGAGTGTATTCTCCTGTTTTTATCCTTTTTTATGAGATGTGGGGTCTGGATTGGTGTGGAGAGGTTGGGGGGAATCCGGGCAGGAAAAGCGCACTTGAAAGTATGCCTATGCCCTGTCGATGCGGGACAGCAGCGAAGAGTTTAGGAAAGAAGCTGTGGGTTCACATCATGAATTTGAAAAGTAAGCTGAAGCACTTAAAAAAAAAAAAAAGATACATCAACCTCACTGAACAACACAACCAAAAAGACCAACTGTTGTTCTCTAGGCTTCCTCTGCTGACGCAGGGCTAGACTGTTCCTCATGGATTAACTAATTTATCCTGAGACACTTATCAATCCTCAGCTTCTTATGCTCATGGCCAACCCTCTCTACTCCAAATTACTTATGGTTTTCGTGTAAGATATTTATTCACTCAGGACTTATTTTCATCACACTGGATTCTACCCATCCGTGGACACTGCTGGATTCTGAGCTACTTGAGAAAGCTGGTGAGAGAAAGCCTTCCCCCTGTAGTCTCTGCATGTGCCCCGTTCTCATGATGGAGGAAAGGGACAGTGACAGACCTTTTCAAAGCTGCTCATTGGTTGATGGCATGTATTTGTCATGTAGATTCTGTGATACGGACATCTACTTTATCTTTGTTGCTATTGAATGGAGGAGAAAGTGAGTTTCAGAGGGATTACAGGACCTGTGGCTCAGATAATTAGTGTCAGGACCGATGGTGGAGGCCAGATCTTCTGACCCCAAATTCCATATTGACACAGGGCAATGTTACCCAAACTTTTTCAGAGCAAGCCCCCCCCCCGCCCCCACACACAGGGCTATACGTATATGTTATACTGGGGGAAAAGGGGGCTATTTTTGCCAAACGTGCTCTGGCTGGTCACTTGAAAGGTTGAGGGGATCCAAACCTCAGACCTATTATTACCAGGGCCCAGCAGCATCTTCTAAGTGCCTGGGTGAACCAGGAAGGAGCTGGGAGGGCAGGGAATAGAGGAATGTGTGTGTGTGGGGGGGGCCTGCGTATAGAAGGTGTGTGGTATTAGCACAAGCTAGAGATGTGCTGGGGAGCAGCCACAATCCAGATGCAGAGAGGGTCAGCCCAGTAACAGCTGAGCAGTGTGCACTAGTAGGAGAATGCCAGCACTTGGTGGTGTCATGCATTGTGCCCATCTCCTCAATGCCAGTGTTCACTGCATACTGCCTGTGGGAATGTGGACTCTGTGTTGCCAGGTCATCAAATTTTTTACTGGACTTTTATGTGAAATCTCCCAACTTTTATACTGAATTCCATTGACTCCAAGGTACACCCACCTATTCATGTTTTCATAATTATGTAATAAACTAGTGTCTCGGTGCACGGATTTGTGCACATTGAAAGGAAATTAATTAGAAGAAAGATTTTAATATCGCTATTTGCGTCTTGCTAATGAAAAGAAAATGGGATTCTACCGAGTCTCCTATATACCTACTCCAGGACTTCTGTGAGGATCAAATGAGATGAGGCATGGGAAAATGCTTCACAAACTTTGGTTAAACTGTAAAATGTTTGCATCTGGCTATAAAGCAAATTGGGTTCCTGGGCTGAAGAAACTCAAGGAGGCTAGTTGGTAGGGAGAGGAAACCAGGTGTTGCTACGTGACGTCATTACCCAGCAGCCACGGCCACCATTTTGAGCTGGGCTGGGCTGAGGGTCACATTTTGTGCCACGGGGTCTTGGCAGCATTGGCTGTGATTTGGTGGGGTGTCGCTCTAGGGTGGTAGCGGGGCCTGTGTCCCACTTGGGGGAAGCTGAGTGTTGGTTCGTCAGCGCCAGGGCCATGGTGCCATTTATTTTTAAATGGCCAGTGTGTGTCATAGCAGCTCCTGCATTGAGTGTCTTCCCCGTGGTGGTCAGTGTGCATCATAGCTACCGGTTGGATGGACAGACACTTAGCCTTTTATATATATATAGATGGTCTTATAATCAATAGTGTCTCGAAGTTATAATTGATAGCTTTTGGTTTTCTTCCTTAGAGTGTGTAAAATATTGGTGTATCTTATTGTCCATGGTACCTTGGACCTGATGAACTTTGGTGTGTAGGTTGGGAGGGTGCACATAGCACTGGGCGCTAAACCAACGTGCTGATGCTGCACTTGGCCTGAGACTGGTCAGTTTGCCACTGCTGACCTGGAACCAGGACACCATGTAGGACCCAGTTCTCAGCTGTGGCTGCTTGTCATATCCTTTGGGATAAAAAAATACATGCTAATGCTGGCTTCAACCCAGATGATTTTCCCCCAGGTCCCAGGGTGAGGCACCTTATAGGAGAAGGCCTCTACCTGCCTCAACATGTATGAACCACAGGTTTCACTGGAAAGGAGACACACAGGGTGGTGGGTATTTGGCACAGTTTTCTGCAGCACTTGGCTTTTAGCTACCTAATTCATGCCTAAGCTGGCCATAGCATTCTTTTTTGATATTTCATTTCAATAAGATCTCACCGTAATAGAAGCCTGTCCAGCCCACTGGTGTGGAATGTGTGTGGGGACTCCTGCTTTGATTCTCTCTTATTAAAAACGTGTGACTTTGGAACCCTTCTCTCTCAATCTTTGAGTGACTGACTGGAGAAAAATCATTTCTTTTTTGGGGCCTTTATCTTGAAAGATGTTCTGAGCACTCATTTACATATTGATCAATCAGCAAGTATTGCCTGAGAGTCTGCCCTGCTGCTGTGTGGCAGCCACTGTTGGGTCCTAATTGTACCAGAAGAATTTGACAGACATTCTCCTCTTGAGGGGCTCTTGGTCTTGGTGCAGGGAGGAGAGAACAAGCAATATATCTCATTCATTCGTTCATTCATTCATTCATTCATTCATTCAACAAAGATTTATTGTACAGCCATGTGACAGGCACTGTTTTGGGTCTTGGAGATGTAGCAGAGAAAAGGCAGTCTCTGTCTTCATGAACTCTGTGTTCTGGCAATCACAATAAACAAGTAGTTATATGAGACATAAATTAGTAGCTTTAGATAGCAATGTATACTATGATGGAAATAAAATAGCCATGCTATAGAGTGGAAAAAAGGAGAGGATTGACTTTAGGTAAGGTTATTGGGGAAGGCTTCCCCACAAGGTGATGTTGGAGCTTGTGCCTGAAGGAAGGAGTCAGCCATGCAAAGATTATATTATTAATGATCGCTTACATTTTATTTACTTATTGATTTTTTAGAGAGAGATTTGTTGTTACACTTATTTATGCATTCAGTGGTTGAATCTTGTATGTGCCCTCACTGGGGTTTGAACCCAGAACCTTGGTGCATTGGGATGATGCTCTAACCCAGTGGTTGGCAAACTGCAGCTTGAGAGCCACATGCGGCTCTTTGGCCCCTTGAGTGTGGCTCTTCCTAAGCCTTAGGAGTGCCCTAATTAAGTTAATAACAATGTACCTACCTATATAGTTTAAGTTTAAAAAATTTGGCTCTCAAAAGAAATTTCAATCGTTGTACTGTTGATATTTGGCTCTGCTGACTAATGAGTTTGCCGACCACTGCTCTAACCAATTGAGCTACTGGACCAGGGCCATGCATTTTTAATGATGAACACTTTTCATGTACTGAGCACTGATTACGTTCTTTATATTCATTAACTCACTTAATCTTATAGTAATCCCTACTAATCCTGCATGGGAGATCGGTATTATGAGCCCCATTTTATAGAACGAGGTGCAGGGAGGTTAGATCACTTGGCCAAGGTTTTAGGTCCAGTAGGTGACAAAGCTAAGAGTTGAATCAGGCTGTTTTGTTCCAGAATCCACATTCTTGGAATAACTGGTACAAAGGCCCTTAGGATCAAAAAAGTTTAAGGGGCTCAAGGATGGTCAGTGTGGGTGGAGGTACCCAAGGGGGCCAGAGAGCTCAGCCAGGGCCAGAGTCAAAGCTTGTTCTTCATTTCAGCCCCAGCTGTCCTCCTGAGTCTAAGGGGTCTTTCAGGCCTGCTAAGGAGTTAGGGTTTTATTTAAATTGCATTAGGCTGTGTGGTTGGTTGAATAATGATCACCTACCCTTAAAGACATACATGTTCCCCCTGCTGGGTAGCTCAGTTGGCTAGAGTGTCATCCTGATAGGCCAAGGTTGTGGGTCCCCCTCTCAGGGTACACACAAGAATCAACCAATGAATAGATAAATAAGTAGAGCAACTACTATCTCTCTCTTTCTCTCTTTCTCTCCCTCTCTCCCTTCCTCTCTCTAAAATCAATAATAATAATAAAAAGATAACCATGTGCTAATCCCTAGAACTTGTGAATGTTACTTTACATCAGTGGTTCTCAACCTTCCTAATGCCACGATCCTTTAACAGTTCCTCATGTTGTGGTGACCCCAACCATAAAATTATTTTCGTTGCTACTTCATAACTGTAATTTTGCTATTGTTATGAATCGTAATATAAATACCTGATATGCAGGATGTATTTTCATTGTTACAAATTGAACATAATTAAAGCATAATGATTAATCACCAAAACACTATGTAATTATATATGTGTTTTCTGATGGTCTTAGGCCACCCCTGTGAAAGGGTCGTTCGACCCCCAAAGGGGTTGAGACCCATAGGTTGAGAACCGCTGCTTTACATGATAAAAGTGATTGTGGACGTAATTAAGTTAAGGATCTTCAGGTGGGGAGATGATGTGGATTATCCAGGTAGGCCCAATGTAATTGCAAGTGTCCTCATGAAATGGAAACAGAAAGGTCAGATAGAGAGGAGGTGAAAGCAGAGGGCACTTGGTTATGAGATGTTGGCTGCTGACATTGAAGATGTAGGAAGGGATACAACCAAGAAGAGCTGGAAAAGGCAAGGAAATGACTCTCCTCTAGGACCTCTGGAGGGAGTGTGGCCCTGTGCAACCTTGGTTTTGGTCCAGTGAAACCCATTTTGGGCTTCTGACCTCCAGAACGGTAAGTTAATACATTTATGTATGAAGTCGTTTTAAGCCACTGAGTTTGCAGTGATTAGTTGTAGCAGCATCAGGAAATTAATACAGGCAGTTATTTGAGGGTTTAATGTAAGGGATGAGGTGATTGATACATGACTTGATTTTGTAAAAGGCCTCCTTGATTCTCTGATTGATACGTACATGGGGTGGACAGAGAGTCTGAAAGCGGGGAGAAGAGGGAAGAGAAGAAGGGAGGAGAGGAGGAAAGACACGAGTGGAAGCAAGTTGACATACGGTGTTTGCTGCAATATTACAGTAGTCAAGAGGATTGAGGCTCACGGTGGTGATGGAGGTGGCACTCAGGCTTGCTGATAAATGGAAGTGCTCAGAGGCACCCTGAGAATTAGGGAGCAGGCAGAGGAGGACATGAAGGAGGTTTAAGATGGTCCCAGAGCTATGAGGAAAACCGGAAGAAAGTGCCAAAAAGACAGAGTGCTTCTAAAAGGAGAGAGAAGAACTCTGTTTGCGAGGTTGCCAGAGGTCCGTTAGGCTGAGGTTAGAGAGTTGGCCACTGGACCTGGCACAATGCAGGCTGTAAGATGGTTCTACATGAGTGGTACTAAATACTGCCTGGGTGTCTCTCTCCAGACCGAGTCTGTCTCATTCACCACGGTAGGGAGCCTGCCACAGAGAATGTGCTCTACAAATGTGTTGGCATGGATGAATGACTGAATTTTGAAGTGGGGAGGGAAAACCAACCTTCGTTGGGGCTCCAGAAGCTTTGTAGAGTTAGAGGTGTTGGGTTGGGCCTTGAGAGACAGGTAGGGTTTGGATAGGTGCGGAGGAGGCGGCTGGAGCTTCAGGTGGGAGGAGTTGAGATGAGATTACATGCCCATTCAGAATACCAGGAGCTCCTCATCTGGGCCCAGCACGCAGCGAGCTCACCCTGCGGCCTGAGAGGGCTTTGCTGGAGAATGAACTAACAACCATTCTTGGAGGGGGTAGTTCAGGGAGCCCAAAAGAGTATCTGCTAGTTAAGTCAGATCATACCCACATAGACTCCCTGAGAACCTACCAGACACCCTTTGAGATGAATTATCATGAAGACACTGTTTGATACACTATTTAATTTACTGAACACTGACTCAGTGTTGTCACCCTAGTCTAGGGCCTAGGCCATGCAAGAGCCAAGTTACTTGCAGGAATGATTAAAGACCAATTTCTCCCCAAATTGACATTTTCATTACTTTAAAAAAACTTCAGTAAATGGGGATTGTCATTTTTGCCCTTGGTTGTAGATCTTGTTTGGGAGGGCTGTAGGGAGAAATTGGTGGAGAGGGAGCCAGTAGCCAGGAAGCCATTGGCAGTTGAGTTCAGGAGCAAGCAGCACTTCCAATGAGTCTTTTTAAGGGTGACATTAATGCTTAAGTTGATTGGAATAAAATCTCTAATGAAGAGGTCAGTTTTCAAGTCTGCAAGAAATCACACCCATAGCACCCTCCCTTTCCTCCCAAAGCCCGGAGTCTCAGGTGTCCAGAGCTTTACTGCCCCTCCCCTGCCCAGGGTTGAAAGGCCAGTAATTGCAGTTTCCCCAGCAGCTGAGAGCACAGACACCCTGCGGCCAGCACAGATAGACAGATAGCTAGGGAGACCTCCCCGGCAGTGACTCTGGAACTAATTAGCTAACAAGGCGTGTAATTAGATCAATGCACGTGAGGTAAGAGCTGATGATGTGCTTTTTAGGACAGAGGATATAAAGGAGCTGCAAAGAAAGCGTTGCATTGAGGAGTTCCACATTATTAATCTTGTTGGAAATATTCAGAATACTAGCATTGATAGAGAAGAGAACCTCCTCCAGCAGCCGTGGCCAGCGTGGGCCCTAACCTGTGGTCAGTATCAGGCTGGGGATGGAGTGGTGGTGAGCAGTGACGGTACCTTGTTCACCACTTGGTTACTGCTGGTTTACCTGGGACTGAGGCGCTTTGTGATGCCTCTCTGTTGTGGAAAGTTGTGGAAAATATTTTCCCCCTTCCCATAGCATCGGGAGAGGTTCCCGCATTACTTTCTTGCCATATATAGTGACCAGGCCTGCCCTAACCTAATAGGCCTTTTATTTCTGTAAGCATCCCCTCTAGCTGCCCTCTTGTCCTCCTTCAGCTCATTTGGAGAGAAAAGAATTGCCCATTTGAAGCGTGCCATGCCCCCTCCTTCTCCCTGGGTGCAGAGCCCCCAAACCCTCAATGTAATCGCAAGCATCCGCACCTCTGACCCCTGGGACCCCAATAAAGCGGATTTTACCTCCCACCCTGCCCTCATTCCCTACTTTTCATTCATTCCTTCACCTCTGTCTGAGATGTAATGCTGCCCTCTTGGTCCCCAAGTGCCAAATTTGTGCAGTTTCTAGGGTAAGATATCGCTGAGGCCACCGAAGTAGTTTCTCAACGAGGCTCAGACAGTTTGCTAATTAATATGATTTTGGTCACTGCAGCCTGTGTTGAAGTTGAACCAATTTCCCAGGGGTGGAAAGTCAGAGATGAATCCACTAAGCCAACTAAATTACTTGCATGTGAGAGAGAAGACAATTTCATCAGGAGTATTTTCCTGTGGTTTGACACCTTAGCTTTGCAGGTTGTGGACTTTTAAGAGCTTTTTTTTCTACTCTGATGACAGGGGAGCCCGGATTCCTGATAGAAAAGTTAAGTAATTAAGATGCCTTAAGTTAAACACACGCTTAAGCTGTTTGCGTGTCACCATGAGGGCTGCCAGCTCTGTTATGAAGCTGGGAAAAGAAGTAGCCAGCGCTGTTTCCCCAGAAGAGTCGCTTTCTACTTCTCCATCTTTGCCCATGAACCCGAGGAGCTTACCTTTGAAACATTAGCTGTTCACCCCAGTAATTGTTCCATCCTCTAATTTAATGGAAACCTATTAAACTGAAACAATAATTAAAATGAGACATCATCTCTGTAGGAGGCTTACATATTAAAATTACTGTGCATTTCAATGCAGGCAGATTTTTACTCTTGAAACGCAGCATTTGAAGCAACATGTGAAAATGATTTATAATGAATAATCTTGAATTAGCTTGGCGGTTAACATGATACCCTACTGTTTACTATTGAATTTGAGTAGCTGTGGCAAGGTCAAGGCCAATACCACAAGTAAAATATCTCTTCCATGCCTGAGAATTAGGACTGTGCCCCAAAAGGAAGTAATTATAATTAGGTCAGCCCACCGCTCCGATTTTTTTAAAAAAATATATTTTATTGATTTTTTACAGAGAGGAAGGGAGAGGGATAGAGAATTAGAAACATCGATGAGAGAGAAACATCGATCAGCTGCCTCCTGCACACCCCCTACTGGGGATGTGCCTGCAAACCAAGGTACATGCCCTTGATCAGAATTGAACGTGGGACCCTTGAGTCCACAGGCCGATGCTCTATCCACTGAGCCAAACCAGTTAGGGCCCACTGCTCCGATTTTTAAGCAGGCTAGAGAACAAACTTTAACATATGGAAGAGTTTTGGGTCCTGGAGGCGGGGTGCCCCTGAGGTAGGGGAGACCTGGCTTTGGAGTGGAAATGGAGTGGACAAGCTGAAGGATTATTTCTCGCCTGGGGATTAGAGAAGCCACACAGAAATATATAAAAAGAGCTGCAAAACTGGAGTCAGAAGCCCTGTCTCTGCTATTTATTGGAGGTGGGATCTTGGGCAAGTCACTATTCTATAAGCCAGCGATTCCTTGTCTTTCAAGTGGGGCTATCAGTGCCTATCCAATGGGCTTCTATGAACATGAAATGCCATCATGTGTTAGAACACATTGGCAAATGTTAAAGCTCACACTTTAGGGTGTCGATTTCTGAGCCTTCTTTGCAGAGCTTCTCAGAAATGTCCTAAAGCGAGGTTGAGGGAGGGGAGATACTTATTGAGCACAAGCTGTGTGTGCTAGTCATGGTCCAAATATGCTTTCATTCCTCCTTACTGAACCCTCTAGGTTGGGCGGGTTTACTACCGTGTTACAGGTGAGGCAACTCATGCATGAAGGAAGGAAGCTGAGTTATCCACGATCTCCCAGTTTCCCTGAGGGAGCTGGCATTCAAACACTGGTTGAGCTGAGCTAGATGGATGGGGGCTGAGAGATAGAAGTTCATCTACTCTCTTAGCATCTTTCAAATACACAGCACAGTACTGTTCACACTAGGCACCGTGTTATACATTACACCCCCATGACTTGGAAATTTGTACCATTTGCAATGCAGTCTTTTTATGCAATCTTTTCACCAGTCTTTCCTTTTCTGTTCTCCTGCCCTGTAATTCAGATAGAGCTGGCATCCCGGCTTTACCTCTCTCTGTATTCAGAGGCGTCCAGCTGGGATGGGGGTGGAGGGATGAGGGTTAGGGGGCAACTTGATCACTGGAATGTGGGGAGGCTGCCTAAAGAGGAGTGGTTACAGTTTGCTAATTTCTTAGTGACGGGGAAGTGTGGCTTTTCCTAACTGGCATTTTAAATGTTTATGATCAGAGCTCAGCTGCTTCACCAGGCCTACCTAATTAGTAAAATTATGGGGGTGCTGCAATCTCTTTTGATTGAATAACATAGTAATTACAAAATTGATTACTATCATGTGTCACAGGGTTCCTTAGGTTTAGTCCCTGATGGAGGAGTTGGGGACGCTCAGCTGTCTTGTTTATTCCTTAGGCAGCTCATTACTTTAATGTACTTTTTGTCAACAAGTTGGGGCTATAGTTGAGTGTCCTTGGTAAACCTCTTTTGCTGTATTGTGGTCCAGACTTTGGAGTCAAGCCATATTAATTATTAATGTAATAGACATCTGGTAAAGCTCTACCATGTGCCCGGCAGTGTGCAGTGTATGGGGTGGTACATACTGGGAAACCATTCCTGGTGGCATATCCAGTCTAGTGGGCATGGTAGCCATTAATAACATGATTACATGCGTGAAACCTTGATGATGACGAAAATACAGTGAAACAATTCAGGGACCCCGAGCTGGCCTGGGGCAGTCAGAGAAAGCCCGAAGGAGGGACAATTAAGCTTGCACCCGAAGAAGAGGAAAATAAGAGAGAGATCACTGCAGATAGGAATGCACCAAGGTGGGGAGGAGCACGAGCCTGGAAAGAAGGAAAAGGCTTGTGTGGCTGGAGTGCGGGGTGCGAGGGGGTTGGGGAAGCAGAAAGAGAAGATGATAAAAAAGTAAGCAGGGCTGCCAGGTGAATGCCATGGAGTGTCATGCGAGAGTCGGTTTTATCTTCATTTGCTTACCTTGAGCCTGGATAAGCCATAAAACTTCTCTGCGCCTCAGTTTCTTCACCTGTAAAATGGGGGGATGTTGATATTTAGCTCACAGCAGTGTTATACAAATAGACTGTTCATAAATATTTCCTGAGTGGATATAATGTGTCAGGTCCTGGGTACACAATGGTGACTTGTCCCTTTTCCACACCCTAGCACGGAGATCACACACGTGGGTGACTAGCAGATGTAGCACAGGGAAGTGGTGTGTGGAACCATCCTGCCACATTGGGATCTCAGCACCATGGCTTCCTAGCCCAGTGTCTTTCAGAAAATTACTTCAGTTCTGTAAGCCTTAGTCTTTCTTGTCCGTAAAACAGGAAGAGGAATAAAGTATTGTAAGGGAAATGATATGTGCAAAACAGTTAGCTTGCACTTGGCAGCATAATAAGCCATACACGTTGGCTGTTTATCATTCTGGCTTCTGGAGCTAATGGTGGTTTAATGGGATGCTATTGTGAACTTGTTAGTGGAGATAGAAATTCCTACCTGTTAAGTGGGAGTCTCCTGGCATCCCCACCAGTTTCTCATTGTGATTTCTGCTTCTTTGCAAGCGGCTTAGATCAATAACACCTGACGTTCTCGAAGAAAGGCTGCAGGACCTAACAGTGGGACACATGTCCCCTTCTCTCCTGACAACAGGACTCGCCCGTGGATGCTTGGCGGGTTCTGAAGTGGCGAATTTCCTCCGTACTCAGAAGTGACTAGCCAACAACCATTTCAAATTAACAAGTGTTGCTTTACCTTTTGGGGCCAGTCTTCCCACCAGCTTACAGGGGCCTCAGGCCAGAGCCTGTGCCGTGTCCTAAATCAGGATTCTGCCTTGGGTTGAGGTTCTCGGTGTAAACATGCTATAATCCCTAAGATGTTGCCTGGATTCCCCATCAGTCAGAGCCGAGATGGGCTGCCCTGGTGTGTTTGTTTTGTCATGTTCCTGGTTGCTGCTGTGTTTCCTTATTCAATTCATCAGTTGTTGGAGAGTTTCCTTTAAGATTAAGTGGAGTAGCCCAGCAGGTGTGGCTCAGTGGTTGACCTATGAATCAGGAGGTCCTGGTTCAGTTCCCTGTCAGGGCATATGCCCGGGTTATGGGCTTGGTCCCCAGTAGGGAGCGTGCAGGAGGCAGCTGGTCAATGATTCTCTCTCATCATTGATGTTTCTATCTCTCTCCCCATCTCCCTTCCTCTCAGAAATCACTAAAAATATATTTTTAAAAAAGAATAGGTTGAATAGATGCTTTCCTGCTGGACTTTGAGTGAGCGATATGCTTGCAGAGAAAGAAAAATGCAACAAGGATAATGGGAAGCACGTGGGTGTTCACATCCGCAGAGCGATCCCTCAACAAGGCCCTCTTCTCCCCCTCTCTCCTGCTTGGTAAATGCTCATCATCTTTTTTGACTTAGGCTCAAAGACCCATCTTCCACAGATGTCATTCCCAGTCTCCACAGGCTCCCTCCTTCCTTTGTGCATTGCCCCATTCTACCTGTTGTCACCAGGTAACGTCTTGCTCAGGAAGCCATCATCGAAGGCAGAAATTGCAGTTTTACTTTCACCTCCCTGGTGCCCAGCACAGTGCCTGGCACAAAGGAAACACAAGTATATTCTTGTTCACAATGAAAATAATACCCATTGCACCCTAGGAATCAGGGAGAAGATAAATGAAGTTGCCTGTATCTTAGAGAAGAGTGCAAGTACCATCGTTTAATTTCTTCTCTACTGCCTAATCTCCTTCCTTCATCACTCAACACTGTTTTACTGATGCATAATCACTACATTAGCATTTTTAGTGTTTCTTTAAAAATGACTAGGTAGAGCTGCCTCATCCCAGGAAAGAAAAAGCACTTAACCCTTGCTGCTGAGTTAGCACTTCTTAACTAGATCATGCAACACCTCGAGTATCTGGAACTACATTCCTTTTTCCCTCTTTTCAAAATGTAAAGTGTTCACCCAAAGCGGCGGTTGTGTGGGAAATTACTGCGATGAGTGATAGACTTAAAGTGCACTCCCAGAGGTCACAAAACAGAAAGCTTCACAGACAGACCAAATTCTAATGCTTGAATCATTTCGCTTATTAAATCAATTAAACATATCCAGGAAGAAGGAAGGGAAAGAGATGGAGTAGGCTGATACACTTAGAAAAGGGTACAAGTGGGGTGGGGGGAGGATAGGAGACCCCACTGGATTCCTGGCTTATCCACTGGTCATATCTTTAAATTTCCTCTCAGCCCTATCAGCTTTGTTGCTGATGCTGTGGTTACATGGATTGGAGCTGAGGTTATAAAAAAAGGGGTACAGTACAGATAGAAATGTATTGCCTAAATAAAAAAAAAATCTCTTCTCATCCCTAAGACCATGATACATCCCAGCATCCCAGAAAAGCATTTTGGATGACTAGTTCCTAAGCTGCAACTGACTGGGTCAGCTTACAGTATCTGTTTATGGGGGATAAAAGGAAAAAAAGGGTTCAGTGGATGGGAGGTGCCTGGAGCCAACATGCTTTATCCATTGGAGAGAAGCAGGGACAAGCACATGTGTCCACAGCTGTCGTTCACCTGTTAATTTGGTGACCAGCAGTGGATTTTATTTAGCATTTCTCAGAGTATACGTGGGGCCACAGTGGGAATGGGATGAGTGTCAAAGATGGGTGTCGGATTTAGGGATGACATAGCTGTCACTCTGAAGGTGTCATGATTTGTACATAATGACTTGGTCCTCCCACCCTTTCTATGTATAAGTCATACTCTTACTCAATCCTTTTTTAATGTGTGTTCAACACACTTATGTTTCATTTATTCCATCTATGTTTAACACGTTTCACAGGTTGCTAACTTGCTATCTATATTTAACATGTCCTATGAGCTTTATCCATCCCACTTGTTTTTCTTTCGCAGAATCGAATATTCTGAAATACAGCAAACATACACTATAGTGGTTGAATATGGAAGTAGAATATTCACTGTAGGTTCTCAATTGGTTTTCATCGGTTGCTCTTTTAACTCCAGGATAAAAGCAGGCTACTGCAAAGTAGGTGACATCTCACTATATTCAGTAATTGACAGCTTTACATATATGGTGATCTGGAAAATCAGTAGAGGAGAAAAATGATAAAAAATCTGGGTGTTTAAATAGCCTCAATACCCTATTTTGCTACGATGGGTTAAACAAAATGGTGAGACTAGGAAAGAACCCGGCGATTGTGCAGTTCAGTCCTCGGTTTTCAGATGTGGAGGGTGAGGCTCAGAGGGATAAAGAATCTTATGCTAGGGGCACAGCGAGGTGTCTGCTAACCTCAGAGCAGTCATTAGTCCCTTGAAACCTGGTCCACTTTGCTCACCTCTGTACTGTAAGAAGTGGGAATATTTCCGTGTGTTTTTTTTAGTGGCTGAATTATGGTAAACATTTACTCAAAAGAGCTTTTCTGAGAATATAAATGTACATAAAGTCTCAATGTATCAAAATAGATTTTTTTACATTTCACTCTGGTGAGCGCTAATGGGGTCTTTACTTCAGTGTGCCAGTCGCTCTCACAGAGAAGGGGGAAAAGCTGGCTGGAGAATGTTCCCGTGGGCGAGCAGGGGCGGTGGGATGTATTAGACCCGGAGGTGGGGTGTCCTACAAAGAGGAGGGGCTGAATTGACGCTGACCCTCATTTTCTTTAATTCCATGGCTGCCGGCACTTGAGAAGTACCCACTGATTCCCTAGTTTTCCAAACGACATTCCTATATTCTAATATGTGTGCTTCCTTGAAGTAACACGGTAAATGACAAAAATAAGTGGGAAATACATTAATTCAATATGTTTTTCTTGGCTGCCTGTTTTCTGCCAGGCACTAAGGACTATAGATAGAACAGTGAATACATAAATATGCCCGCCCTCATGGAGCTTATAGTCTCGTGGCAAAAGAAGGGAAATTGGGTAAGGAATATGAGATAAGATTATGATATAAGGGAATAATAAACGGATCACAATATATATGCTATGAAAGGTGAGATGGAGAGAATAGCCAGAGTGGCGTGTTAGACATTTGCAGAGAGCCTGTTTTGGAGGAGCCGCCCAGGAGGTTGCATTTGCAGCCAGAGCTGAAGGCGGAGGGGCCAGGCATGTGAACAGTGGGAGAAGAGCACTGTGGGTAGAGAGAGGGGACAAAGACGCTGAGGCAGGAGTGGGCTTGGGGAGCTCCTCTTGCAACCGAGAAGAGTGTGATGCTGTGGGGAGAGGTAGGCAAGAGTCAACTTCTAGGTTACCTTGCAGGCCATGCTAAAGAGCCTGGATTTTACCCTGGGCGCAGTGGGAAGCCGTTAGAAGGTTTCAAGCAGGAAACGGAAATGATTCTGACTTAGGCTTTTAAAGAGCTCTTTGGCTGCTGTGTGGAGGTGGAGAGAGAAGGTATTCTGGAAGCACACCTTCTCCTTATCTCAGCCCTTGACCAAAGCTGACAGCAGGTCACCTACCAGTACAGTAGTGAAGGCCTTCTTTTGGGCAGAAAAGCAGATGTCCAAGTAGTATTATACTGGCAGAGCGATCTCCCTGGGTTGGGAGAACCAACCTTCGTGCCATTCCTAGCCTGACTTTTGCAGATGGTAGACCGTGGCGTTCTTTTCTGTGCTGCAAATTTAAACCAACTACTCATGGGATTATGGAAGGTTAAATTCAGGAAGCCTTGACAAATGACATAGTCCAGTGGTCGGCAAACTGTGGCTCGCGAGCCACATGGGGCTCTTTGGCCCCTTGAGTGTGGCCACGAAGTTTCAATCGCACTGTACATGCGCGCCTGCACGTGGAAGAGCCACACTCAAGGGGCCGCAGTTTGCCGACCACTGACCTAGTCCACACCCTCATTTTGCAGATGAAGGGACTGAGGCCAAACTAAAGTCAAGAATTCAAGGATTTCTTTTTGTCAGAAGCCACTCTTTAGCTGAGGTGCGTTAAGGTCCGCACACAGGTCTGGGGTGTTGGTGGGCAGCGTAGCGGTGCAGCCTTTGTGTTCTGTGTTTTCAAAGGCTCCTCCTGCAGCCCCCGAGTCATAACCGGGTAGTTACACAGTCAGAGGACGCGGTCTGGGAACCACGAGTCCCACTAAACCCCTTTGCTGTTCATTTGTCATTCTTTGAAGAATTTTCTCCAGCTCAGCTCCCTTGGTGCCACTTTCTGATGCCAGGCAGCGTAGTGTAAAATGAGGAGATAATACCCGGTTTATCATGACAAGGGGGAGTCTGCGTATGAAATGATGAATTTCTCTCATACGCGAATGTTGCAGAGAGAGAGAGATTCCTGTCTGGGCTCTCGCACCTGTAGGCCTGGACTTGAATAAATATTTCATGAGGAAAGTCACCCACTGCATATGTGCAGAGAAATTCCAGGCACGTGTATGGATTACAAGCATGCCTTGTATTTATTCTCTAGGCAAAGCGGAGTTGTCTGGTATTATTAGCGCTAGTAAATCTTGGTGGGGTACAAAGCAAGGACGGGGTTTTCCTAGGTGCATTGTGGAGAGAAGGTCACAGAGCCCATGGGAAAAGTGGATGTGGAGTCTTCGGAGTGGCGTTTGGATCCTGCTAGACTCAGGATTCTCTGAAGTTAGGGCCCCATTTATTTGCCTGCCTCTCACTTTATTTACAGCAACCTAATCTGTTTGCAGCAGGCCAACTCGCTCAGTGTCCTGTCAGAATTCCCATCAGAACACCCCTGGCCAGTTGTGAACGTGTCAAAGTGACAAGTGGGCACGGTGCGGTGGCCGGGATGGCATGTCTGGGTTTTGCATTGAATGAGCGCGCTGTATGGAGTGGTGGCCGGCGTCTGAAAATGGAAAGTATTGACAAGAGGGGGAAATGAAAGATGCAACCTGGATCCTTTGGACACAGCATTTTTAACTGTGCATCTTCTCTCCTCTTCCTTCTCATGTTCTCTCTCCTCTTTTTCTTCTGCATTTTTTCTTTCCTTCTCCCCCCCCCCCCCCCCCGGCCCACACTCCTGTTTCTCCCGCTCTTCTTTCTTGACTCCTAGACACACACAGAGAGATCCATGCAGCCCCTCACGTGAGTGAGAAATTAATTCAGCTGTTCCGAAACAAGAGTGACTTCACCTTTGTGGCCACTGTACAGCAAAAGCCGTCAACGTCAGGAGTGATCCTGTCCATTCGTGAACTGGAACACAGGTGAGAAAGCTCAGTCTTAGAAACCTGGGTAGGAGGAATGCACTTGCATGAACGCCCGGGGATTGAGAGGTGGTAGCTCCGAGAGAACGTGCAGCTGGCTGAGGCCTTGCTTCTGTTGAACACATCAGTACATTTACTTTGCATTAAGAATTTACTGTGGGCCAAGCGGCTTTCTTGTTTGCTCTCCAAGGACCGCTCATGGGTATCTTTCTGAGCGACCTCTAGCTTCTGGTGTACCTTGCTTGTATGAAACCACATTCTATCTATCATATTGAGATCATCACGCAAGCTAATGAGTAGTATTTAACAGTAACGTTTAATAAGTGTGTATTGTGCAGAACTGTGCTTGACACTAGAAATATTAAGGTGAATAATAGGGAAGTTTTATTCTAAGGATCACCTAAGTTAATGGGGAAGTGGGACAAATAAATATCACAGAGTATTATAGATGCAATGCTAATACGCTGTGTTTAGGAAATAAAGGCAGTAGTGGTTAATCTCAGAATGGGCTGTGGTAAACCACGAAAGGCTTCAGGAAAAGTGATGGTTGTGTAAGGACAAAAGTGAATAGATATTTGACAGGCTGAATGGGAAGGAATAAGGGATCAGAAGAACAGCATCCCAGAAAGAGGTTGCCATGATTTTGAGATGGAATAGGTAGGTTGGTAAAAATAGCAGTAACTAATGTTATTTTGAGCACTGATCAATGCCAACCATTGTTCTAAACATTTGCACTAAAATATTAAACACTTAAAATATTTTAACTCATTAATATGTGAGATACTGTAGGGTTTTTTTTGGGGGGGGCGGGGGATGTGAGTGAGTTCAAGGATTTTTGAAATTTTTAATGCTTGGACTGGTTTAAATATATAGGTAATACCTCATTTATAAATGCTTCTGATAGAATTAGCATGACTATATTATGGGCTGATAATTTGATTTTGGGGAGGCTGGGAAATCTTCTATTATTGGAAATGTTCATTTTCTAACTCTTTCATGTTATTCTATTTAATTTTAAACTTTTCTTTGGATAAACTTAAATTTTATTAATCATATTTCATTATGTTTGCATTTTTTGGAGCAAAGAGTTGGACATTATATTTTATGTAATAACATTTATACTTGCGGTGATATTTTTTTAAATCTGTAATGTAAAACATATGTATTTCCTTCTTTTCTTGGCTGGGCTCATCATGGGATTGTGTAATCTATTGGTGTCTTTTAAATGAAACAGTTCTTAGTTTTGTTGATCAAGGCTACTGCTTTTCATTTTAAGTTCATTGATTTCTGCTTATTTCCTTTTCAATCATCTTAGTGATTTTACTAGCTTCTTGAATTTTCGTTAATTTTCATTATTTTCTGTTTACTAAGTGCTTTTTCTTGTGAGTATTACTTTGATTTCAGCACATTAATATCACTATATAATGTTTTCACTTTCTGTACCTTTCTATAGTTTTAAATTTCAATTTGAGATCCTCTTTGATCCAAGTTAGGGGAGTGTTTAAAAATTTCAGTGATTAAAATAAATATTTATTGTATGACCTGGTTTTATTTACAGACATCAAAATGTGCTTTAAGACTCCTAGACTTTTTATTTTGCTGAAAATTTTTTTCTGAAATTGGGTTTTTGCTGAAATGGTGGCTGTGTACCACACTCAATATTTTAATTTTGGGGGCACATTTTCAAAGAATGGGTAGCTATTGTGTATATAGATACATACAGATACAACTTTGCATGCAGTACTGTTCAGTTATCTGGCTCCTATGTGTTTTTAGTTTTACTTGAATGATGACATTCTGAGAGAGGTTGATTAATAACTTTCACTGTGATGAGAATTTTGTCATTCCCCTTGGGTAGGTTTGAGAGCCAGCGGACTAGATATGTCATGCATTACTTGTACCCCATTTCATTGACCAGTCCTGGGAAATTGGGTCTAGCGGTAGGTGAAGGCTGAGAGAACATGGATTTTGGAATAACTAGGCAGTTTCTGTCTTGATTGTTTGAGATGTTTCCTCTCTGTTTAGGGCTGCCCAGAAATTCATGGCTATTGTCATGGCGTATGTTGTCCCAGGCACAGAGGTTGCCCTGGATGTACTACATGTAGAGGTTGCACAGGACAGAGAAAAGGGCAGAGGTGTTGGTATCTGGAGGCTGAAATAAATAATACCTGGAGATTTTTGTAAGTATTAGAAATATTTCTAAAACACCTAGCACAGAATGGGAACCTAATGAAAAAGCCTTTTAAGTTTAAATTGTTATTAAAAAAGACTTGGTGGCAGTGGCCGTGAAGGTGGTTCTGGCCATGTTGGTGGCAGTGTTGGTGGTGATGTTGAAATTTGATGCTGAAGGAAAACAGGACACTGAGAAGTGGCCAGATAAGCAGCTGTCACTCCTCTCTAGTTCTGTGGTTAGAGGGAAATGAATATCTCCCAGGCTTTATGGTTGAATTCAGTTTCCAGGCCAAGTTCCCCTCTGCTGATAAACTTGCGGAATGGCACCCCGGGAGCTGAATGCTCGCCTTGGCCTTCATGTGCACCACAGGAAGTCATCATCCAACTGCCTTTCCCACAGCTGCCATCCAGAAAAACGGCATCGACTGTTTTGGAAACCACTGTTTCCAATTTCTGCCAGGCTTCTGGCTATTCTCAGACGAGGCCATTATTGAATTAATGGCAGGAGAGTTCATTCAGTGGCTGAGTTCCCTTCCAGGCAAAGGCAGGCATCTCTCTCACCTGATGGGGATGCAGCAACCAGAAGTGGGTGGTTTGAGAGGCTGTGATTCCTTAAACCAGAGTGAACTTTTTGGCACAGCTATACCTGCAAAATTCCTAGTAACCGAGCCAATCCGGTTCCCATGGATATCTTAAGTGAATAGATAAAATGAAATGGAAAACTTAAGTATAAAGATGATTGAAAAATGTACCTAGGAATAGCAATTGAAATAGACTTTTTTAAGTAATGGAATGGGCACTCTTATTTTAATCTATATTTCTAATTTTGTGGATTTTTTTAATAGTACCAATAGAGCACATTGGAAGAGCAACAAAGATGAATCTGTCTTGCTGAACTATCTTAATGACATTGCAGATTTAATGTTTATATTTTGTAAATCAAGTGTGTTAATATAGGGCTTTGTTAAAATGCAAAGCTTAATTAACATAGATTAAATATAATGGAGTGTCCTGCCAGTATACGAAAACTCTACAAGATACGATGGTAAATTTTGTTTTTTAATTTTATTCCTAAATGATAGATAAAATGAAATCTAAGCATAATTAACAGGAAGCTGAAATCTAGGGGTCTAAGAAAAAACCTTCTGTTGCACAGATCTGTGAGAAGATGAAGAGGACATTTTGGGCTTCCGAAGAGGGCATCTCTTTTACTTAAACAAAATTTTCTATTTCAAAAGATATTCTTCAGTTTTCTGAGTTCTTGTGGGAGGAAGAACTTCCCTCTTAGATGCCAGATAGACCTGGGTTCCATTTGTGGCTTTATCAGTCGCCAGATTGTAAGCTTTTGCAACTGCTCTTAATTTACCTCACCTCAGTGTAACCTTCAGGTGACATGAAGGTATTGGTTTACAGGATCTTGGAGTAATTGGGAGGAGTCAACAAGAGCAAGGATGTGAATGGGGCCCCACACCCTATGTATTAGGCACTCAACACATGCCATGTCCCTTCTCCTCGTGGCTTCTTTCAGTATTTCTTAATTTCTCCCCCAATTCTTCAGAAGTGAAAAGTGGTTCTTCTCACCACTTGGCATGGCAATTAGGTTTTTCATATCAAGAGTTTGTTATAGTTTATAAGCAAAAAGGGCTGTCTGTAATGGAATGCATTTGGTAAACAGCAGGTTTACCTTTCTAATTATGAATTATTTAAGCTTATATGTAAATAATTTGGTACTATCAGATAATTCATTGAAGAGTATCAGAATGAAGGGTAGGAGGTGAGGGGGGGAATTCCAGAAGAGGGTCATAAGGTTTGATGAAGCCAGCCCAAGAAAGAACTTTTCCCTCGGGTGATTAGCAGTAAGGAGATTTGTCTTTGGGTGGTAAATACAATGCAATCAATATACAGATGATGTGCAGAGAATTGTACACTTGAAACCTGTATAATTTTATTAACCAATGCCACCCCAATGCATTTATTTAAAAAGGGCAGTGCATTTCTAGAAATTAAATCTTTTATATATATTTAGAAGTTTAATTCCTTCCTCAAGGAGATATAGTATATAAGGCTTATATTATTTAAAAAGTAGGTGTTTTCTGTTGTTAAATTGCTTATATTTGGGAAGGAAGGGAGCAAAGTTGAAATTGGAATCTTACCCTAATACAGTCTATTCATGCTGCTTTCAAATGGTCCCCACATTCTACACATAAATCGAGAGGATTTAGTTTTAGAACTATGCGTTGATTAATCTGTAAGCTCCATTATCAACATTCAGGAAGTAGTCATGAAAACCTACCCTATATCATGTGTGGTGATAGATGCTGGGCTACCATTGTAAAGCATAGAGTGCTAGAGACACAACACGTGGATGGTTAGTGCCCTAGGAGGACTACTGGGAGCACAGAGCAGAGTACCTGGCCTTACCCCAAAGGAATGCAAAAGTCCTTCCACTGAGAGTTATGCTTATTATGCAACAAAGGACAAGTAGAAATCTGCCAGGAGAAGATGAATGGAAGAGGGTTCTGGATGCAACATGAGTGAAGGGGCGCAAGATGAGGTAGATCAGGTGCATTAAAAGAACTGAAGACAAATTCAGTGTTATTGGGGGGTGGGGAGAACCTAGGTAGGGAATAAGGGGCAAGGTTTGGCAAGAGGCCAGATCATGAATGGCTGTATAGTTAGTGCAAAGCCATAAAAGAGATGTAAGCGAATGTGTGGCCTGATTACATTTGTGTTTTAGAAAGATGGCACTGGCTGCTTAGTGGAGAATGCCATGGAGAGGGCAAAATTGGAGACAGGGGGCCAGTTAGGTTGCTGCTACTGCCTAGAATCACTCTAGCTAAGAGGACAAGTCCTGGCTGTGATCAAAGTCCATGCTCATCCATGCAAGGAACCTGTCCTCAGGGAGCTAGCATTCCAGTGGGTCCGATAATTATGGTGCAAACGGAGAGAAGCTGATTAAGAGATCATCAGGAGATGGAGTGAACTGATTGTAGTTCTGTGTAGCATGTTGGAGGGTGGAGAGGGAGGAGTCAAAGGTGATGCCCAGGGTTCTGGCTCAGTCTATGGGGAGTGCTATGCCCTGAGAAGAAGGGTGGGGTGGTTCATATCACAAAGTGTGGTTCCCTGAATTTACCTTGAGATTTTAATTGAATAAATTAACCAAATAGAGAAGAGCTGAAAAGGATAACAAAGGATGGGAAATAACTCGCTGGTGAATGGAATTACTTCTGGATCAAGGCTGCTGCTTGAAGAAGGAAGCAGCTAGAAGCTGAAAATGTGCCCCCTCCAGAGATGCACCCAAATGGGTTTGGAATCTGGGTTTCCATCCTTCTTATCTCTATGACTAGCCGAGTGTAGACACAGCTTCAAGGCCGAGGGTAAAGGCTGCAGTGTGCATAAGAAAGCAATTTTCAGACAGATGAAAATGAATGGAAGGATCTCATGTCAAGAAAATGAAGTTTTTCAGGAACACACTAATTTAGTAAATTTTAAATCTTCGTCAGAAGAAGTGAAGCTGTTCAGATGACTTTTGACCTTAATTGAAGACAAGAAGTATCACAGCAATAGTGGGTAATGTTTTGAACAAATTGCTCCTGCTTGTAATATGCATGTAAGATTTTGGATTGCTGAATGTTTGAGAAGTGGAAAAACAGAAAATGTAGCCATTAACCTTTACTTTTTAGTAAAAAGTCCCAATTTCTTTAATATTTATGCATCAAATCATTTAAGTTCAGTGGAATTCTTCTAGAGAATTAAAAAAGAAACTGTCGTCTTTGACCTTCTTTTGGAATTAGTAATTGTGAAACACCCGCATATCAGGAGAATATTTGGTTCTGTGGAGAGAAAGGTGGATGGACAAGCGTTGTCACTGGTGAAAGATAGATTTAATCCCTCACTTGTTGAGTTCTAGGTGGAAGGCACCCAGACTGTCAGTCCATAGATGCGAGTGGTGCAGTGGCTGGGATGCTGGGCTGGGAGTCAGGAGATATGGGCTTGAGTCTTGGCTCTGTCACTGAATACCCAGGAGACGCTGGGCGGACTCCTCCCTGTACCTCAGTGTACTTATCTGTCAAATTGAAATTCATTTGTCATTAGATACTAACCATCGTCAGACACGAATCTGTTGGTAGGCGCATTGGTGGATTCTGCTGTAGTGAAGAGGACGTGCAAGGGGCCTGTCCTCAGGGAGCTAGCATTCCAGTGGGGAGAATCAGAGGATACATATGGACACATGGAAACCAAATGATAAATGTCATGCAGGGAAATAAAACAGGGATGAGTGGGGAAAATAGGCCAGAGAGGATGGGACACTGGAACTGAATCCAAGGAAGAGCCAGCCATGAGACCATCAGAAAACAGAGTGTCCCAGGCAGAGGAGACGCTAAATTTGATGGTCCTCAGGCAGGATCCTGCCTGGTGTGCTCAGGGATAGACAGAGGACTGGTGTAGATGGAGCTTTGCAAGTTGAGAGTAAGGATAGGAGAGGAGTGGTTCGAGGTGAGGTGCTAATGGTAATAGTTGCCTTGACAGTTTTACAGTGTGGGAGAGAGTGCTTCAGAAATGACAAGTGTGATAGTTACACAGGCTATATCATTTCAGGTTCAAAGCACTTACTGAGCACCGGCTATCTGCCAAGAAAGTTGACCCATCCATCAGAATTGTTCTTTGGAAATCAAAATACTTTCTTAATTTGTGATTTTATAATAATTACGTCAATTTTTAGAACAAATGAACACATAAGCTCAGTAATTTATTTTTTAATTCTTCAGATTCCTGTTCCTACTTTTCATTGATGGAGTTGGTTGCCAATGATCATAGCCTGATAGGTGTGATTTCACAGTTCACCATTGGAAGCGTTATCAGTTCATCCGGAGACAGCCAGAACGAGGTTCTTTTAGCCATAATAGCCTTTCTTGAGAGATGGAAGGCCTCGTCCCCCAGAAATCAGGCATGATACGGAGCTGGAGGAGAATGTGGTGTGTGGGAGTGAGGCACTGCGAAAAGGGGTTTGTGGCTGGAGTGCAGCCTGCAGGGGGCATTAATACTGGTAGGCTCCTGTCTATGAGAGGTAGCCTTGTAGGGTTTGTGGATGAGCATGGACTTTGTTATAAGATAAAGGTTGAAATTGGAGGCCTGTCATTGGCTTGCAGAAGTGCTTTATTTGGCTGGCTCACATTGAAATGGCTGCCAGAGTATTTTTTGATTAAAATTTTTAATAATCATGAATTAGTTTCCAACATTTAAAAATTGGGTGATCTGTCCTAAATTCAACTTTCAAGTTTCTTTTGTACATGGGTACATGCATTTCACTTTTCTCCTAATGCTACATTAATAAAAAAAACAAAACAAAAAACAAAACACCCAGCAACTAACACAGGGCCTCATAGTGATAGGGAGACAATCGGGATAGATAGAGACTGTGGACATCTGAAGAATGCATGTCCTTGGGAACAAGGAATAAACTATCTCTTTCTGGTAATTATATGTTCAGTGTCTAGAGTTTATCTGGATTTAAGTCAATAAGAGGTGGGAAAGTGCAGTGACTGTTTCCAGCGTTCAGGACCTGACTGTACTTTGTAAAAGAGCAGATGAGTGTGTTTGGTATTGATTTCAGCACTGTTCACAGAAAAATCTTGGGCTGGAAACTGGAGCTGTTGATCTGGCTACCCTTACTTAAATGGTGACAGATGTCAGACTGAATTTGAACTTCTCACACACAGTGAAAGGGAGGCAGAATTGATTGCTACCTAGAATGTGCCAGATGCTTGACCTCATTATCTCATTTTTGTCCCCATCACAACCAAGATAAGATAGGTGTTATTTTTCCATCTTTGAGATCAGGAACCTGCTGGTCAGAGAGGTTGAGTAATTCATCCAAAGTTATGTGGATAGAAAATGGCAGAGCCAGAATACAAAGCCCAAGTCTGAAGAATTTGAAATATGACCCAGAAGGGTACTTAAGGACTTTGACCCAAATCCTAATGTATTTGTTTTTTGTTAATCCTCACTCAAGGATATTTTTTTCCATTGATTTTTTTTTTTTTTTAAAGAGAGTAGAAGGCAAGGGGAGAGACACACAGAGAAACATCAATGTGAGAGAGAGACATCGATTGGTTGCCTCCCACACATGCACCGACCAGGGCCCGGGGATCAAGCCTGTAACCCAGGTACGTGCCCTTGACCAAAATTGAACCCACAACCCTTTAGTCTGCAGGCTGAATCTCTAACCACTGAGAAAAACCGGCTAGGGCCCCAATCCTTATTTTTACATATCGTTTTTCACCTCTGGTAAGCTTCATGTGAGGAATTGCAGTCTTGCTGAGTTGGACATGTAGAGATTGATGTAATCCAAGCCTGCCTCAGGGCACATAACACTGACTGGCAGGGGATTCCCCCAGCAGGTTCCAAGGTCACTGAGCCTACAAGATAGTCTTGCAGAACAAGAGTTATGAGATGAAATAAACTTGAGCGAGATGACACATTCTCTTGGAAAATCACAATTAATATTAGCATATCAAAGGCTCTTTAAAATCATGTAATAAGGTACTAGGCACCGTGTTACGCACTACAAAAGCATTGTTGCATGGTGTCCTTACAAACGATGACGTAGGTTCTATTATTAGTCCCACTTCATGGATGAGGAAACAAGCATAGAGGGTTGGTTGCTTTGTCAAGGGTCACCCAGCTAGCGAAATGATGGAGCTTGGAGTCAAACCCAGCCAGTCACATCTGGCACCTCAGCACATTTTCTTAACCAATCTAGTGTATCGCTTCCTTACACTTGCTTTCTGTAGCATTTCCCAAACTTATTTTTATCATGCAGTGCTTTGGGGAGTGTTATTTAATATCATTTGGTTGAATTATCATTCTAACAAACACTGGGATACTGGGGTGTTTCTCAGCATCTAGAAGGGTTCAGGAATCTGGAGAAGGGCTGTGAGTAAATTAATAAAGAGACTAGACATGAAGTATAAATTTGGATGGCATTTTGGGGAGCCAGAGGAGACCTAGCTTCAGTAACCAAGTTTTCTGAATCTCTGGGCCCTTAGCTTTTTATTAACACAAATTGCCCTAAAGCAAAGCATATATACATATCAAAGGTAAGGTTTGGTATACAGTAGGCATTATCAGGTTGGGGGAACTTCCTTCGACTGTCAGGCAGCAGGCAATAATATATGCAAATCTTTAGGTTTGAGGAAATGCTTTCAGCTATTCCAGCAGGCAATATGTATCTTCAGCCCTGCTGAAGCCTCAAGGCCCACCAGCCTTTTGATGAACTTCTTGCATTTATGACATGCTGGAATTAGCCCCCAGCACTGGGAAATGGACACACAACATTGATTCAAGGCCACTCTGGGATGTTGGTCTAGAAAGAAGTAGTTTGGAGAGTCTTGGAACCCTGAATGTGGTGGAATGGGTGAGGGTGTCAGGGAACTGGCAGTAAGAGGTCATGTGAGGTGTGATGGGGTTGAGCCAAGTTAAGGTGTCTCCTTAGTAACTGGTGCTTACACTTTGGCTTTCTGTGGTGGGCAGTGCCTGCTGTCCAAATGCTGTAATGGTGCCCATTGCCCAGCCAGGTTTTGGTGATGCACTGAGGGCAATGCCTGGTGCGCTCTCCATCTGGCAAGGTTCAGAGGCAGGCAGATGGGGCTGGACAGCCTCAATTGTCAGATGAGACTTTTTGGATTGCTGAAATGTTTCAGATGAAGGTTAGATAAATCATTCCGAGCTGTCTGGTCAATGAAAAATGCAACTCATGGGCTTTCCTGATGTCAAATTCCCTTAAGCCTGAGTGGATCCCAGAAATGAATGGATTGGCTGGTAAAACCCTGACACTTTACATTTGAGGAAAGCCACAAGAATTTATAAGAATCATTTCCCACTTCTTTTTGCAAAGGCTCTGAAATATGGTAAGTATAGCAACTGCTGGGGTTCAAAATAAGTTCTTTTCTCATCTTTTGGAGTACCTGGGGGACTCGAAGACTTATTTACTGTGGCTTTATGGTGCCTCAGGGATGCAGAGATAATCCACCTGCTCCCTTGAGCACTTTCCAGGAAAACTGTTTAGGAAGATGTGTGGTGGGTATTATTGGAGGGCAAGATGAGGCTCTCAATTCAGATTGTAGTAGCCTTGGAACTTGAACCCTAGGACAGTAGTCAATGCCTTTTTGATGGCCCAGGAAGTCTGGTTACAGAAATTTTGAGCAACTTTTTTCAGTCTTGACTCTTGGTGCTCTGTAGTTTTTGGAACACTAGAACCATTGCTTATTTCCGTGCTTGGAGAACAGTTTCCAAATAAAGCCTGATGCAAGGTAGCGGCAGAACTTGGGAGGCAGAGCCTCGCCCGAGAGAGATCCGTGGAAGACAGCCAGTGCTGTGTGCCGTGTGCAACCACGGCTGGTCCAGCGCCTTCCGCCTGCTGTGCTCTCTACATCTCTGAAGAGTTACTAAACACCTTTTATAAGCCAAGTGCTGTGTTAGTTGGTGGGGAGGTTGAGATCCATCAACAGTTACAACACACCAGGTAAGACTTATAGGAGGGGCAAGTCATTTCATGTTGTGCCTTTGCTCAGCTCCCTTTGTTTGCTTCCCGTGGGTCCAATATAAAATTCCAGTGCTCTGTGTGATTGGGCCTCTGCCTGCCTGTCAGCTCTCACCTCCTGCCCCTTCTACACTGCCACTGGGCTTAGCCACAGTGGCCTCCCTGCTGTTCCACATACTTGTCTAGCTGTTTTGCCTCTGCCCCAAGGCTTTTGCACTCATTTTCCTTGTCTAAGATAACACCCTTCTCGCCCTAGTCGGTTTGCCTCAGTGGATAGAGCATTGGCCTGCGGACTCAAGGGTCCCAGGTTCAATTCCGGTCAAGGGCATGTACCTTGGTTGCGGGCACATACCCAGTAGGGAGTGTGCAAGAGGCAGCTGATCGATGTTTCTCTCTCATCGATGTTTCTAACTCTCTATCCCTCTCCCTTCCTCTCTGTAAAAAATCAATATAATACATTTTTTTTTTTTAAAAAAAGAACACCCTTCCCCTGAAGGATTTATGCCTCACTTCCTTCAACTCCTTTTACATGTTTATACCTTATTAGAGAAACCTTTATGTGCACTGCCATGCTCTAGCCCCATCACCCTGCTTTATGTTTGGTAAACTTTATCATCATCTTACACCAATATGTTCAATTGTTTCTCCTCTCTTTTATTAGATAAGCAACTCACGTGCAGAAACTTCGCTGCTATATCCCCAGCACCATAAACAGTTCCTGGCACCACCCAGTGCTTACTAAATGAATAAAAGGGGAAATTAAACCTGTTGAAACACAGAGAAGGAAGCCACTAACTCTTCCAGGGACAGTCAAGGAAGGCTTCATAGAGAAGGTGGCATTTAACCTGGAACTTGAAGCAGGAGTGAGAGTTGGCTTGGTGGAGGATATGTGGGTTGGGGAGGTAGGTGGTGAGAGGGAGGGACCGAGGTATTTCGGGCATGACAACAAAAGCAAAGGCATACTGCATTAATCTCCCCTCCTACTCTCCCCCTCCTCTGGCTGCCTCCAGCATACAGATTACTAGCTAGCATTATTTCTCGGAGGGTTTACCACTGAGTATCTTGTTCTCAGGCTCCCACACTACAGTCAGATGTGTCAAGTGCCTGATTGAACTTAAGCATGATTATGATGAAATTGGGGAAGGGGTGGGTGTATTCATTCTAATGCAGGGAGCGTTATCAGCTTATAACCAGCTTTTTATATAAAGTAGACAGGGGTTTCACATCCTGGCAGAGGGATTGTAAAACATCTTGAATTGATTGTAGGGTAATAATGTCCATCTCCAAAAGGACTTGTTATGATTGTAAAATGTCCAACTGTTTTCATACATTGAAAACTCAGGATGGAGTTGGATCTCCACTTGGGGCTTTTTCTCACTTTGATACTTGGAATTTTAATTGAGCCTCTGTAGCCAGATCTTTAAAATGAGATAATGTTCAAATGCTGTAATTAAATTTTTTAAAAGGACAGCAATAACTGAGATACCAACAGTCTCAGCCTGGATTCTGGAGCGATTCAGGTATTGCTAATCTAAATATCAAGGCTGTTCTCTTGTTCCTTTATGTGCACTGGGGAACACTTGCTTAGCAAAGGAGGATGAGCCATCAGAAAGTTATTAAATAACCTCAGATAGATGAGCTGAGGGCCTCTCTCTGGGTAGGCAGTAATAAGAGGTCCAGATTTTTTCTATTTTCCTCTCCTTTAAAAAACATTTTATTGAGCCCTGGCCAGTGTGGCTGGGTTGGTTGGAGTATTGTCCCATATATTAAAGGTTGCAAGTTTGATTCCTGGTCAGGGCATGTATGGAAAGCAACCAATTGATGTTCTCTCTCACATCGATGCTTTTTCTTCTTCTCTCTTGATCTCTCTAAAAAAATGTACTTTATTGAAATATGATTGACATACAAAAAGCTGTACATGTTTAGCATATGCAACTTGATGAGTCTGAAGATAAGTATGCATCTGTGAACCCAGCACTACAATTTGTGCAATAAACATATCCATCACCTCCAAAGTTTCCTTCCACCTCATTATCATTATTATTAATTTATTGTGTGTGTGTATGTGTTAAGAATACTTACCAAGATCTATCCTCTTAGCAACGTTTTAAATGTACAATACAGCATTGTTAACTCTGTGCTGGAGAGTTCTTTTCTTCAAAGAGGCTTATTCCTTGGGTATCAAGGTGCTTAATTGGGTCACTGGCTTAGTCAGGTCCATAGCAGGTTTGGGTGGCCCCAAGTTAGAACCGAGAGAGGAGAGAGCCAGGCCAAGATGGGAGTGGAAGGGAGCAGGTCATGAGTTGGTAGTGAGGCTACACTGGGTGTCAGGGAGCACACACAAGTTGGATTATTAGGCAGATTAGTGGGTTGGAAGCCAAGCAGAAAGACTCCCAGGAGCATGCAGAAGTTGAAGAGGTCAAGGTCAAGAGAATGGCTCAGTAAACGGGTTAAATCAGAACTCAGAGAGCACTTGGGTAATGGGCATCAATCCCTCATAGAAAGAAATCAAATAGTATAGCAGATGTAAGCCATTAGCAACAAGGTAATTTAATCTTCTGTCCTCAGGCCATAACAGGGAGTAACATGGCAGAAATGCCTAATATATGTTGATTGAATTAATGAGATAATTTTTTCCCCTGAGAAAGGAAGTCTTTTTCTAGGTCAAGAGTCACCTGTAAGGTAGGTCTGCACAGGGCGTGCGGATGTAGAGAGTGAAACACCTCAGAGAGGTGTTAATGGAGTCATCTGTTTAAAAGGAGAATTCTGAAGCTGGATTTTCCAGCAGACTTTGACATGGAACCAGTGTCAGGATAGTAACCACCCTCACGGTCCATCCTGTGGATGCTAGAGTGGAGTGTTGAAGGATGGGTACGAACTGGTTAGGTATCCAGAGGTGAAAGAAGAGCAGTTACATGCCCTAACTGGCTTGGCTCAGTGGATAGAACATCAGCCTGCGGACTCAAGGGTCCCAGGTTCAATTCCGGTCAAGGGCATGTACCTTGGTTGCGGGCACATCCCGAGTAGGGGGTGTGCAAGAGGCAGCTGATCGATGTTTCTCTCTCATCGATGTTTCTAACTCTCTATCCCTCTCCCTTCCTCTCTGTAAAAAATCAATAAAATATATTAAAAAATAAAAATGTAAAAAAAAAAAGAAAAAAAGAAAGAAGAGCAGTTACAAATGCCAGGTGGGCAGGTTAAGGTTGGAGATGAAAGCTTGGAAGGTTGGTGGTGTCATTAGGAATCTTGTATGCTTGGCTTTTTTTGAAGACCTTGGACTTGAATGACTAAATGATGAGCTTTTCATGTAGGCAGTGGGGGTAGAGGGGCTTAAAGCAGGTTCAGTTTGCAGTGTAAAGATGGTCCCTTGAGGTGCATCTAAGGTGCTTGACCTGGAAAGCTGGAGAGAACAGCTTTGCCCCAGGGATATAAACCATAATAGAGCTGTGAAGGAACATACTTCACCAAAGGGAAAAGAAACAAGATCTGAGGGGAAGCCACAGCAGGCAATGCTGGAAGGGTCTCAAGGAAGTAGTGAGGTCTTTTCTGCACATACACCCACATCCCCATGACCTGCAGGCCACAGAAGACCTGGTTGAATATTTTAAATAGGTGGGGAACTTTTAGAATACAGATTTTAGGAGTTGTTATAAATAGCTTGAATCTGAGTTCATGGGAACTTGCTCTAGGAATCTCAGTTTTAAATAAGTTTCCAGGTGATTCTAATGCAAACGTTCTGTGGACAAAGGTGTGGGAATTGCTGTAAGGAATTTCCAGCTATGCCTTATGTTCTCAAAAGGCCAGAGAGAGGAAAGAGCTGTCCAACCAGGGCTGGAAGGTAAGCCAAGGCTCATGAAAATCCCTCAGAACTCTCAGTGCCTGCTGTGAGGAATCCATACTGATTAGAAACAGATTTGTCTGCAGAGACAAGGACCAACATAACAGTGGTTTAGACAAGATGAAAGTTTAACTCTCTCATGCAGCAGTTTGAATGTAGGTATGTAGGTAGCCCAGAGTTTATGTGACAACCTCACAGGGTCAGGGAACTAGGCTGTTCTGTTTGATGGCCCTGAAATCTCTAGGGTTTGCCTTCTGCCCCATGGATCATGGTGGCTCACTAAGCATGCTCCTCTCCTCCTAATGTCACTTTCACTCACATCCTAATGGCTGGATACTTGGTCACATGGCCACACCTCGCTGCAAGGAAGTGGGGAATGTGGCCTTTATTCTGGGTGGTCATGTGTCCCACTGGGATTCCACGGCTAAAGGAAGGAGGGCAGAGTGCACCTTGGGGGACAGCTGACTTTGTCTGTCTGCAGTAGTCTTTCAGGTCTTTGCTGAGAGTCCTGGACTCCTCTCTGGGCCTGTGAGTGCGAATTCTTGGAGAATTAATTTTTATTTCACAATTCTGGGTGAGGAGTTGGTTGGAAGGAGTAATAACCCTCCAGGAAAATTATCCAAAGGCTGGCTGTGGAAGCTGGCTTCCCTGGACGTTTTCGCCATAAAAATCCTCCAAGCAAGAAAGGGCTCTGGCGGGAGCCCTCCTAAGTATTTGACTGATACAGTTTACATTTTCTTGTCTCTGTGAACATGACCTTTGCATAAAAGAGAGGGAGAGAGTGCGGGTCTCGAGTTAGGTTATTTGTGGCTGAGTGGAGGCAGAGGCAACTAGATTTGCTGAGGGTATGGTTTTTGGGAGTTAACTACATTCTATGTGGGATGGTACCTTATCACCATTCAGAATATCTGAATTTCAAACCTGGATCTGTTGCTTACTGGCAGTTTTAGTTTAACTATCCCTTTTTTCCTGAGGGGCTTATGCTAGAATTGCATATCTTTTCTTATGATCTGAAGAGCCTGTTTTCATTCATATGATGATTTTTTAAAACTTTTTACAAAATTGTTATTGTTAAAAGTATTACATATGGCCTCTTTTTACCCCATCCACCCTCTCCAGATCACCCACGCACGCGCCCCCCCCCCCCACACACACACCTCTCACCACCTCTCTATCTGTGTCCATGGGTTATGCATATATGCATACAGGTCTTTGGTTGATTACTTCGCACCCAGCCTTCTCCACCTTCCCTCCAAGATTCTGCACTCTGTTCCATGCTTCCATGTCTCTGGATCCACTCTGTTCATGTCCATCAGTTTATTTTGTTAATTAGATTCCACATATGAGTGAGATCATGTGATACCTGTCTTTCTCTGACTGACTTATTTCACTTAGCATAATTCATATGATGATTTAAATTCAAAGAGACATCTGTAAAACTAAAGACAATGTCAGTGCTTACTATGCTATCAAATGAAGTGGCAGGAAGCTCTCTGCATGGCTCAGAGGGATTCCTGGGGCTTATCTTAGGGGGCTGTTTTCTCATGGACAGTTTTAGCTAGGGATGTACTGTATTAATTTGTTACTCACATAATAGACCGATGCAGGTATTTCTGGATTCTCATCTCTCCTGGGCAGATCTTTTAGTGGAAAGTTAGAGACCCAAGCTTCAGTCACTTTGTCATTCTGCTCTCAACATGTGGTACTCAAGGTTGTTCTGAGGATCATCTTTATTCCGGCAACCAGAAAGAGAAGGACTGCATGTGGCAGGCTTAGGGACAATCGGAAGCAGCATAATGGAAGTCCTCTCTTAATGTCACTGATAAGTTATATGACTTTAAGTGAATGGCCTGTAATGAAACTAATTTTACCGAAGGCTAAGTGACATAAACAAGAGTTAAGTTCCTATGGCATCTCATCAGAGTTATAATGAGATGACATCGAACAAGGACCTGCTGCATATCAGTTTCTTCTGTTTACATTCTTCTGCATTCAAGTGCATGGCCATACCTAACAGCAAGAGGTCAGGAAATTAGTTTAGCTGTGTGCCAACAAGAGAAGTATGTGGTTTTGATGATAAGCTAGCAGTTTCTTTCATGCTGAGTATATATGTAGCATCTTTCTTACTTTTGAAAACACCTTCTTCTCTGTGAGGAGAGCGGTGTGGTTGTGAAAGATAATAAACCTTGCTTAAGTGACTGCCATCTGTTGTGATGGGAATAGTACATTAAGAACATGTAAGGCCTTCATGCCATGCAGTGCCAACAGTCTGTGTGTGTCTTTGCTGGTGCCAGCAATTTTATGTCCTGCACAGCATCTTAGACACAGTTCCATGGAGCAGAAAAGTCATTGCTAATGTGATATAAACCCGGATGCAAATCTGGGATCCATCACTTAGTCAGATCTTAGTTATCTTGGTCAGGTCACTTTATATCTTCCAATGTTAGCTTCTTCTTCTATAAATGAGGTATAATGTCTTCCCTATGGGCTTATTCTGAGGATTTGAGATGCTGTCTGGCACATGGTAGGCATTTAATAATTGGTGGTTGTTGATTATTATTATTACTATTATATAACCACTGTGCTTTCTTTTCTAAGCCCAAAGGGCATGGGTTAAATTGTTTTTAATGTCTTGCTTTACCTTGTGTGTTCTATTCTTACAATACTACTTATTAAAATCATTCAGATTTGAAATCTGTTCTCTGCACTTAACTTGCAAATACTAGAGACCCAGAAAAGAACCAATAATGGTAGTAGTAATAGTAATAATGATAATGATAATAATAATAATAATAATAATAATAATAATAATAATAATAATAGCTTGTCATTATCTTTGTGACTAATGAGCCATCTGCCTATCTCTTTCCCAAGGTTTAGAATAGAGGCCTGCGCCTATTCATGCCATGCTTGGGATGGCTGGAGATGTGGGCTTTATGGAACTATTTTGGGGTTCCTCTTCCTTAGTAATTGGTTACTGCCCTCTGCATGCCCCCAGACCTTCCCTACTTTCAGATGCCTACCCAATCTCAGCTAGGAGAACCCTTACCTTCTTCCTCTTGCTGTGTTTATCCCTTTATCACCATTCCCCCCCCAAGAAAGTTTCTACCAGACAGTTTTAGTAGCTTGTTTTCTAGCTGTTGTTCTTAAGGCTTTGCTTTTCTGCAACTATGTGGCAGGCAGAAAGTGGACTTGTGGACTTGACAGTTGGAATCAGGGTGACTTTATGGCTTCCCTTGATTTATTGTAAGAATGGTCCAATGCCAGAGGAAGATGAGGAAAAGCTGAGAACCAGGGTCTTGTTGAGAAAAAACAGATGTGAGAGAGAATGTCTAGAGGATCCAGCTTTTCCTTTTCCCCAAGTACAAACAAGGTTACTTTTCCACTGAGATGTCAACCACAGGTATGGCCTCTTTGGCGCTGCCTTTTGGGTGAGCAAACTAATTTATTTGATAACTTTTTCTTTTGAACTAATTTTAGACTTAGTGGGAAGTTGCAAAAGTGGTACAGTATGTCCCTCACCTAGCGTACTGTAATGTGAACATCTTACATAACCATGGAAACATTATAAAAACCAGGAAATTAACATTGCTGCCAGTCTACGAACCAACCAAATTACACACCTCATTTGAATTTGACAAGTTTCTCCACACACACACACACACACACACACACACACACACACACACACATTCTCTATTGTAAGATCTTGCCCAGGATCACACATTGCTTTTGGTTGCTATTTCTCCTTAATCTCCAAAATGTGACAATTCCTCCGACTTTCCTTATCTTTCATGACTGACACTTTTGAAGAATACTGACCAGTTTTGTTATAGAATATATCTCAATTTGAATTTCTGACATTTTCTTGTGATTGTGATACATTTTGGGGCAAGGATACTATAGAAGTGATGTTATGTCTTCTCTATGGCCAAGGAGTTCCTGGTGTTGATATATCTTATTACTGTCACCTTAACCTTAATCCGTTGGTTAAAGGGAGCCTGGCAGTTTTCTTCCCTGTAAAACTCTATTTTGCTTTTTGTAATTAAAGGAAGCAGTCATTCACAGAGGTCTTTCCCAGGCCTGAAATGGGAGACTGCCTTTGAGTCATTGGAATGAGAAGGTGTGCTCCTGTTTGCTTGTTTGTGGAAGAAGGACTAGGATGGGGAGTAACACGTAGCCTTATCCTAACCCCATTGCTCTCCCCAACCTCTTTCTTCACCTCACTTATCTAACTTCCTTGTGGTTTAAGTAGGCCAGCAGAGTTTCTTTTTATATTTCATTGCAAGGTCTGTTAAAGGACATGCTTAGCACAAAATGTAGTTTTTCTAGGCCTCCGGGTGTGATGGGAAAGGAGGAACTCTTCTTCAGAATGCATTTCCAAGGTAGGCAGGAATATATTTTATGTGACTGTGAAATTCCCAGTATGGGAAGCAATTACTTCACCATCTTTTAGGAGATTTGATTTTGAAGTTTCTTGGTGTTTTGAAAGAAATTACCTAGCAAATGTTCTCTGGTTGCAGAGAAAAGTTTTAGGCACAGTTTCTGACTCCAAGAACATATGAGTCAATCTCTGGTCTCCTGTTTTGGCCTTCTTTTCCAAAAGCAGAGAAGATGACCTCTGAAATGCCTCCTGCTACCCAGTGCATTTCACCTCCAGTCCAACCTTCACGTCCTAACAGCCGTACTCCACTTGTAAGATCTAGATACTGATGGTGTGGCCTGCAGACCAGCCAAGCAGCATCACCTGGGCTTATTGGAGGTGCAGTACCCCCAGCCCAGACCCACTGAATTGGAACCTGCATGTTAACAAGGGGACTCACATGACCCTTAAAGTTTGTGGAGCACTTTTTAAAAATCCTCACCTCAGGATATGTTTTTATTGATTTTAGAGAGAGAGAGAGAGGGAGAGAGAGAGAGAGAGCGAGAGAGAGAGAGAGAGAGGGAGAAAGAGAGAGAGGTGTGTGAGAAACATTAACTGGTTGCCTCCCATACACTCCCTGACTGGGGATCAGACCTACAACCTAGGTATATGTCCTGATCAGGATTCAAACCCTCAAACTCTTGGTGTATGAGGACAATACTTCAAACAACTGAGCCACCTGGCCAGGCCTTAAAATACTTTGTGGCGCCACCTCTCAGATGCCTGGGTGATCTGAGCTGGCCAGGGATTGGGATGAAGGCAACTTGAGGATGGTGATGGCAGGAAGCATCCTCAGCGCATAGTGAGCATGATAGAGATGGCGAACATAACAGGAGCGTGGGCAGTGCGGTGAGAATGGATGAATTTTAAAGTCTACTAGTGTTTGTGGAAGGTGAGGGAACTCTGGCTACACTAGCTTCCTAAAGATTTATCAAATGCAAGAGGCAGCCCTGAAGCCCCTCATCTGCCTTATGAACTGTCCGAGATTAGGCTTAGATGATCCATGTTTGCCCAAAATGAATTACTGTAAAACCAGTTTACCTAACAGACAGATTACTTAAAGATAATTTTCCCTAATGTAGTCTCTCTATATAAAAGCCTAAGCGACTGTTATGACCAAACGACCAGAACCACCGGTCAACCAGTTGCTATGATGCATATGACCACCAGGGGGCAGATGCTCAATGCAGGAGCTGCCCCCTGGTGGTCAGTGCGCTCCCACAGCAGGAGTGCCACTCAGCTAACCAACCAATCCTGGCGGCCCACCAGCTCGGTGGCAGCCACTCACTCCCTCAGTAGTCCTGCAGGTCCAATCTCTGGAGAACAGGCCAGGCACCAACGGACCAGTGCCACTGGCACAACCCTGACAGCACCTCTGGCCTCCTGAAAGTTGGCCTTGGGCACCGTGGCCACTTCCCCTCCCTAGATGCTCTGCAAAGAAGAAAGGATATAAAAGTAGCTGCCAGGTGGCTCCCGACAACCAGTGCAAACATCAGCAGGATGGTTCTGGATCCTGGGCTGGCAAGGGCATCCCACCGCCCACCCGAAGGGCCAATTGTGTCCTGGCCCCCACCCCCCTCGGGACCTCACCCATGCACGAATTCATGCACCAGGTCTCTAGTGCTTACATAAAATTCATGTTTGTAAAATTTGTAACAGTTCACATGTGATAGGAAGGCCAAGTGGTTTTAATCAAATTTGGTTTTAGATAAAGCTGCTTTAGTAAATTTTCACTTACATACGTTAGCCCTAGGTAAATTGATCTTAGACAAATACACCTATGTGGGTATCCACTTTTGAGGAGGGGACAGGGAATTCAGAATAGGTAGTGGCAATAACCTCACCATGGAAATGTTCAGTCATTTCTACTAGCATGGGTAATGGCAAATCAGGAAGCTTCATAATGGCTGGTGGGCTAGGTGGGAACTTGCTACACTTGTCTTCATAATGACCCACTGAGAGAGTTAACATGTAGCCCATCCCCGCTGGATGTCTTGCTATGAACAGATGTTACCTCTTAAACCCACCTGGGCCCATCTTCTAGGCTCTTCCCTAAGTGAAGTTCTTCTTAGCAACCCTACACACTCATGAGAGATACTTTATAATGCTCATATTTACTTGGTGTTTATCACCAGGTTGCCTTATTTCAGGGTGACTTAAGCTGGTCTGCCTTTGTCATAGAACCATGTAACTTTCCTTCACAGTACTTCTCTATTTCCAACTTTACATTTAGTAGAGTGATTATATTGTTAATGCTTGTCTCTCTACTGATAGCATGCTCTATGAATGCATGGGCCATGTCTGTTTTTGCTTATGATTGCAATTTCAGAGCTTAGCATAGGGCCCAGCATATAATAGAGATTTAATATTTATTTTTGGAGTAAATGAAAGAATAAGTTAATGAACCTCTGGTTTTTATTAACAGTAATATATTATATATGACACACCTCACAGCTTATTGCGACACATAAATTAGTATGACATTTAAGTTGAGAATTATTGTAGAAAATAAAGTTCCTTGTCAAAGAAACATTTGAATAATGATAAGATTAATAGTTGAAATTTATTGAGTTCTTACAGCAATCCAGTTATGCTATGTACTTTCCATACACTATACCTCACTATATATTTCAGTGAGAGCTCAAGTCTTCCCAACAGCAGCCAGGGTTCACTAGACAGACTGTTTCCTAGGGCGCTCACACTCAGCCTCCAGTATTGAGGAACCATCAGCACCATGGACAGAGGAGGCTTCTCTATGGGGTCTGTTCTGTGCCACTATTTCCAGCTCAGAGTGGCTGGCTCCTCGCAGTGCAACTTGCTAAGAGCCTTCCCAGTGACTCTTCAGTTTGGGGGTTAGTTTCAGTTATGTACAGGTAAGTCTGTGTTGATTCTCATGGTCTTTCATGTTTGGCCCAGGCATCTCTGTCCTAGCTTTGTCTTTAGTCAAATCATTTGACCCATGTGACTTGGTTTCTTCACTTGTTAAATGAAGATAATGCTAGTTCCCATTCATAGGGTATTTTCAAGAATTCACTGAAACATTTTACATGAAGCATTTATTAGGCTGGCATATGGTGAGAACTTGATAAATGTTAGTAATTTTTATGAATAGTATATTATTTAAATGGTGTCTTTACTAAATTACCTCCTTGATAAGGAACTTTCTTCTACAAGAGTGATTCTCAACTTCAATGTCAAAGCAGTTTGATATATCATAACCAGCTGAAGATGTGCCATTTATAATTTATTACTATTAATAAAAATCAGATTTAATAATATAGTCATTTATTCCATAAATAATAATTGAGTTTCTACTATCTTCTAGGCCCTGAGATACAATGATGAGCAAAACCATACATGGTCTGTATATTCATAGAACTTGCAATCAGTGGGAGAGACAGATCTTCTGTATAAGTAGGAGCAGAGATAAGTACTTGGAAGGAAAGGAACATCAACCCATTAAAAAATCCTGGGTGGTGGAGGGGCATTCATATCAGTGAAGTCTTCCTGGGAGGTGACACCAAAGGTGAATGAAGGATGAGTAGAAGTTAACTAGATAAAGAGTGGGAGTAAGAGTGTTCCAGACAGTAGGGGTGGAATGTGCAAGTACATTGTGGTGGGAGGGAGTGTGGCATGTTTGAAGATTTGACTGAAGGTTGATGTGCAGAGAGCAAAGTGGAGAGTGCATAAACTGGAGCTGCAAAGATTGGCGGGACCAGAGCATGTGGTTTAAGAATACTAGTCATAAGCTCAATTAGCAATGAGAAGTCATTGTTGGATTACAAACTTGAGGGTGGGAGGTGGTTGAAACGGATTGATGACATGGTTAGGCTTTTGTTTTAAAAAGTTAACTTTGGCTATATAATGGATTGGAGGGGACCAGAGTGGATTCAAGTAGATCAGTTTGGAGACTATGCAATTGCTAGTAAAAGAGGATGGCGGTTTAGATAAGGGTGGTAGCAGTGGAGGAGGTGAGGAGTAAATGGATACAGATAACCTAGGAGCAGAAGCAATAGGACTTGCTGATGGGCTGCACATCTGTCATGGGAGAGAAAAGTGACAAAGGCAATACTTAGGTTTCTAGCTTTAATTTGGATAAGGATATAATAGATGAGGACCAGGTTTTGGATGAAAGATCAGGAGTTATGTCTTGAGCTTACTGAGTGTGAAGGATCCATGTGGAGATGTTGAGTAGACAGTTGGCTATACAAGTATACAGCTTAGAAGACAGGTCTAGACTGGAGATATATCTAACAGAGTGGAGTCAGGGTACATTAGAGTACTGATTTGATGTGCTTGCTGAGAGGAGGGAGAAAGGACCAGAGTTAGAGGTAACATATCAAAAATTTTGACACTTTTGGGAGTATTTCACGCCTGTGAACATGCCTGTCTCTTTGTCATAGGAGAAAGCAGTTTGAGAAATACTAGGCTACAAGATAAGGGCCATATGTCAGAGATTGGTTCTCTGACATGTGGCCCTTTGGCTGTTTCCCAACTCCTCTGCTCTCTGCTCTGTACAAATGCCATTTCATGCATGTGCTTTTTCTGTTTCCTGAGAACACCAGACACATTTCTGCTTCCACGTCCTTACTTCCATTTCCCCCTCCTTGAAGCACGTTCCTATCCCTCTCTCTTCATCTAAGTAGTTCTTTTTATCTACCTCCTTTTGGAAGCTTTTCTGAATTGCAACTCAAGAATGGATCTCCTGCCCACGTCCTTTCTTTAAAAGTCAGGCTTGTATTGTTGTCTGTTTTTCTGTCATTTTTGTTTTACCTCATCAAGTGGTATATAAATTCCCTGAAGGAAGGCAAGTATACCAAAGGTCTTTCACTACTCAACACTTGATCCTTACTTATCTCCACACTTAGTACCGCCCCTTGTATGTGATTTTCAATCTTGCTTTCACAGTATGTAAGCCTAGCTTAGCCTTGAGAAAATGGGCCTTTTAGTAGTTATAATCCGGATTTGTGCTATAAAGAAGCAAGTGATTTTAAGTTTGAGTGAGAGTGTACATATTAAATAATATCAAAAACGATAAGGATAAAGAGGAAGCTGTGTGTAGAAGGATCTCTTGTTACAGTAAGTGAAAAGATTAAGGTGTAGAACAGATAGGCTACTATGCAGCCATCTGTGTTAGAAAGATGTGGGGGGAGAATATATTCATATTTGCCTTTATAGCATTAGAACCTCTGGAAGAAAGGATAGTCTATCAAATTATGCTGAAACAATTAGACATCTTTATGTAAAAAAAAATGAACTTTGACAAAGACCTTATACTTTGCACAAAAATTAACTCAAAATGAATCATAAACCTGAATGTAAAATGCAAAACTATAAAACTTCTAGAAGAAAACATAGGAGAAAATCTATATGACCTTAGGTTCAACGATAAGTTTTATATACAACACCAGGAGTATAATTTATGAAAGGAAAAGTTGATAAGTTGAATTTTACTAAAACTAAAACCTGCTCTGCAAAAGACATTAAGAGAATGAAAAAACAAGTCACAGATTGGGAGAAATTTTTGTAAAACACACATCTGGTAAGGGATTTATATCCAAAAATATACAAAAACTCTTAAAACTCAATAGTGAGTAAACAAACAACCCATTTAAAAAAATGGGTAAAAGATTTGAAGAGACAGTTCACCAAAGAAGATATTTAACTGACAAACTTATAAAAAGATGCTCATTATTTATCATTAAGGAAATGCAAATTAAACATGAGATACCATTACACACTTAGATTAAATGATTTGAATTGCTAAAACAAACAAAATAAAACTGACAACATCAATTGCTGTTGAGTATGTACGGCAAATCTCATTTATTGTTGTTGGGAATGTAATGTAGTCCAGCCACTTTGGAAGACAGTTTGACAATTTTTTTCAAAGCTAACCGTAGTCTTACTATACAATTCAGTAATCACACTACTAGAAATTCACCTAATTTATTTGAAAATGTATTTTTGTACAAACCTGCATTCAAATATCATGAAGCATTTTTATACACAATCACCCCAAAACAGGAAGCAAGCAAAATGTTCTTCAACAGGTCAATGGGTAAACAAATAATGGTACAGCTATAGAATGGCATACTATTCAGTGATTAAAAAGGAGACATGAATGAATCCTAAATGCATGTAGGGGTTTCCCTCCTAAGAGGACAGTAGGGAAAGGAAAGAGGGGGAGGGGTACCTTTACAGTAGAAAACCTGACAGATGCTATCTCAGCCAGGTAGGTTAACACAAAGATTAACGTCAACACTGATGATTCATGTTGATAGCATGTATCCTTGATTTAATGTGATGAGATTACACTTTACCTCTGTGGCCTTTCTTCCAAACACTCACAACCTGAGTCTAAGCATGAGAAAAAGACAAATCTCAGTTGGGGGAAATTCTACAAAATTCCTCATCTGTAATTCTCAAAATCCTCAAGGTCATAAAAAAATAAGTCAAGTCTAAACTATCACAGCTACAAGGAGTCTAAGATTTTATAACTGAATCTAATGTAGTATCCTGGGTGGAATTGTGGGAAAAATCTGATACTAGGTAAAAACAGAGATAATCTGATTAAAGTATTGACTTTAGTTAATTCTAATGTATCAGTATTGGTTCATTAATTGCGATAATTGTACCATATGAATGTGAGATGTTAATAATAGGGGAAACTGGCATATATGAGAACTCTCTGTACTACTTTGCAATTTTTCTGGCAATCTAAAGCTATTTTTAAAAATTTATTAACAAAACTTTGCAAGGATTACCTACCAAACTAATAACAGTGGTTGCTTGTGAGGGACATTGGGTTCTGGGAAGATGGAATATAGGATGGGAGAAAAAATATTTCACTGAGTATCTTAAAACATTAATTTAGTTTTGGACCATTAATAAAAACATTTTTAATAATGTGAAGAAAACTGAAGATTTTATATTTCTTGATTGGGAACAATAATATTCTTTTGAAGTCTGTACGAAAACTTAGGAAGAAATGTAGAAAGTGCGATAAGTGTGTGGCCATAACTACAACTACAGCTATAATTTTTATCTTGGTTCCTATTTCTTAAATCTTGATATTTAGAAACATTTTAATTTTGAGTTTCTGGAGATCTGAGGCTCTGCCTTAGTCATAAGGTAAGATGCAGCTAGCTTTGTGATGCTAAGCTCCATCTTCTCTACTTGTTTGCTTAATGAATATTTATATTCAACTGTATTTGCAGGCTTTCACAGTAAAAAACAAATGATCCATTCTCTCATTTGTTCTAGTAAACTAGCTCATTGTTGGTTGCTTTTATTTTAAATTTCTTCCCCCAATTAAAAATTGTTTTCTATCTTAACTTTGCGAAGTCCCATGCTCTTTCTCTGGGCTGTCAACATTTGGGAAAGTTAGCCGCCAGCCTTTACTTTGGTAAGGACAGCATGGCTGCTCTCATGCTTTTTAAGGCTTCAGTGGAACTGTTTTGAATAGGTGTAAAGAAACTTATTTTTACATTTCATTTAGCAGTGAATGTTTTATTTTCAACAACAGAGGCAGTTTGTAATTTCTGTCACCATTGATCTCTAGTCAGATGTTTGCTAAGAGGATTGAGTAGAGAACGGATACGGAAGTTCACAACTAGAAATAAAATCACCTGGGAAAGTCTAAACAAGGGAAAGGGGAAGACAGAGAAACACCTTTCTGTGAGCAAAGGCAGCATCACAACTCTGAGAGGCTGTTCCTTTCCAGGGATGCAGAAAGAAGAAGGAAGGGTAATCATAATCACCAGCGTTATAATCACCAATAATCACCAATGTTAGGTCATTTCTTTCCTCAAAAGAAACCTATGAAGTAGATATGATTTTCTACTAGATGGAGAATGAAGGCATAGGGAAATGATGTGTCTTATTTCCATCCACACAGGGATTAAGTGGCTGAGGCAGGGCTTGAAACCTCTTGTACACCAGGCACAATTTTTCTAGATTATTCTTTATGCTACAACATATAGCTCCGAATGAAGGAAAAAGATTTGGGGAATAAAGGGAAGTCTGTCCAGTAAATTAGGACATCTCTTTAACTGAGATAACGCTGTAGACTGGAAGAGAACTTAGCGCTAGAAACCAAAGAAGATAATCTTATGTATAGAAGGACTGTTGAAATGGTCACTTCCATGAAGTTTGAGGCCAAAATGTTGGGACTTGACACAAGAGAAATGATGGATTAGTTAGAAAGATTACCAGTGTATTCCTTTGATATTTATTTCTTTAAATAGCTACAGAAATCCATGCATTTTAAAAGATATGATTTATTGATGTTTAAGTTGCATTATTTGGGCAGAATTTCATTTCTGATGTTAGGAGAAAAGACATAGTTATAAGTCCGTGGAGCTATAAGCAGAAAATTGGCACTTTGCAATTTGATCATTGGCCAATGACCCCAGGCATTTAGTAGGGATATATCTAAACTATAGTTTCAATTTTTCAAGGCTAAAAACATGTATATGTGAACTTATAGTGTTCCAATTTCTATTGACATGTAATAAGCCATCCCCAAACTTATTATGTGCACAGATTCTGTGGGTCAGGAATTTGGACAGAGTCCAGAAGGACGGCTTGTCTATATTCCACAGTGTGTGCTTTCAGCTGGGAAAACCATCTGGAGGCGTATTTACTCATAGGTCTGGTTTATACTGGTGGTTGGCTGGGATACCAGTTGGCTGTCAACCAGGGCACCTATAGACAGCCTCCCCAGTCTGGTTTGGGCTTCCTTACAGCATGGTGGCCTCAGGGTAGTCACACTTTTTACAGTGACTCTGGGCTACAGGCTCAACTGTTCTGGCAAACAAGATAGAAAATGCATCATGCTTTATGGCTTAGCCTTGGTAGTCACCAAGCATGATGTTTGTTCTTAAAGCACTGACAAGACCACCTAAATTCAAGGTGTGGGGCATAGATTCCACCTTTCAGTTGGAAGAATGTCAAGCGTACATTGCAGAAGACTATGTGAGGTGGGAGATGATGTTGTGGGTATTTTTTAAAAAATACCATTCGCCAAACAGAGTATTTAGTCCACACAATGAAGATTATCTGTGTTACACAGGATAGGAGATGACTGTATTCATGCTGTCTGCAATTTCTTTCTATTTATAGTCTAGCAATAGCTTCGTGTCCATGGTTACTTCTCAGTTGTTGCCTTTCCTCAGTTTCATGTTCCTGTATCTCTCTTTAATGAGTTAAGGTTGTCTATCTAATAACCTCTAAATCTACGAACCACTAAATCTCTATGGATTATTATCGTTAACACTTTATTTTAGTTTAGTTCTTATTCAGTGTTAGGAATGGTGTTTCTGCTTCAGACAGTTAATTAAGGACCCAGATTTATTCCATTTAATGACACCACCACTCACTAAGGCTTCAGAATCCTCTATTCAACCCTTTGCAACTGACTGGGTAAGGCACAGCCTCTTAGCTCCCTAGCCTTGGCCACACACAGCGCCTCTGCTCATGTTTTGTTGGTCATCACTAGTTGTGAGGTCCCTCTCAGAGTCAAGGGGCCTGGAAGCTATGGTCTCATGTGTGCCCTGGGAGCAGGGGCGGGGCAGGGGGGCTGAATGTTATCTATGTCAGCTACATCTGCCATCTGCTGTCCTCTCATCACCAGGCTGCTAACGAGCCTGGAACCTGAGCACTGTCAGAAGAGTCAAAGATAGCGTGAAACTAACTGACCAATCAATTATTTGGTTTCTTATAGAGTTTATCACTTTGCAAAGTAGTGTAGGAATTTAGGCCTGAGCTGGGCCTTGAAGCTTATTGAGTTCCTTTTTTTCAGACTATTTCTGTAAAGGGGGAGAGGGGTGTCTCTTTTATACAAGTGAGATCTTATGGGAAACTCCAACTTATAGAACCAATGAGAGTGAAGCTTCTTCCTGCCCTGCCCTTTTTCCTGCCTTAGATTCTAAGGCCCTTTCCAGGAGATCAGAGCTACTCACTTTATTGGACAGGAGAAACTGAGGCACAGAGAGGCACGGGCATATTTGCCAAAGATTTCATGGATGTCTGTAACAGGTTTAAGGTTGAAATTGAGTCTCTGCATCCTGGGGCCAGTGCTCTTTGCACTACTATGTATTTACTTAAAAATTGTGCCATCACCTTTCCCCACATAGACCACGAAGCCCCTGACGTGAAGTAGGGCACAGTATGCCCTACTGTTTTATGCTTTCTCTTCATTATCCCAGTAGTGGGCAATCCCGTTGATTCTAGATAGGGTCTGCCTAGCACTTGAGCAAGGGCTTAGGTTTAACAAAATTTAAGTATGTTAATACAAGTAGCATTTTGTGTGAAAGCACTTGCTGGTCAGATGATGGAAAGGCCACTGTAGTGTTAGAATGCAGGCATAGTTGTGTGTAGCCCAGAGAAAGTGTCTTTATGCCTGGATGACGTGTTTAAGGCATGGGACCAGCATGGGGAAGCATCTGAAAAGGGTAAGGCAGCATCCTTGTTCAGGATAGCCTCTTATTCCAGGTAGAAGACAGAAATATAAAGGAAGACGCCAGGGAGATCAGTCTGAAGAAGAGAGCTTAGCAATGGAAATCATTGATGTTTTCAAATATTTGCTGGATGAACAGGCTTTTCTGGGAGCCCAAGCAGGTCACTGGAACATTACACATAGCTGAGGTCCAAGGCTAAGGGGAGAAATGCTGCTCACACAATCTGGCTGGCGATTTAATCACTTATCCAGCTGTCCCCCTCCCTCAACCCCTCAAAGACCCTAAAGCACTTGAGGCCTGAAGAGAGGACTAGGCAGGTCAGAGAACTCAGTAGGCACTTGCTTACAGTCTCTTCCAGGACCTTCATCTCCTTGGTAGCACAACAGGGCTGGAACTCACTTGTTCATAGCGTCAGGCTTCTGCTCCCCCATCGTGACCAGCTGCCAGGAAGTCATGCATGCACCTGGTGTACTCACTGCAGTGCTTCTTAAACTCTAGTGCACATGAATCATCTGGGGGTCTTATTAAAATGCAGATCCCTATTCAAGTTGGTCTGGGTGGGGGCCCCAGAATCTGAATTTTCACGGGTGATGATGCTGCTCAGCTGTGGACCATACCTTGAATAACAAAGCTTTGCTATAAATCCCGAGTCTTCCCTCAAGGCTACAGCCCAGAGCCATCAGGCCAGATGACCATCTCCTCCAAGTTGCTCTTATGACTCAGTCTCGCATCTCTGTTAGCTGAGGGTTACTGCTCAGAAATATTGTCTCATTCCCCTCCCGGCACCCATGAAACAATTTTATCAAGATAAAACTCAGCTGCCTAGTGCCTTTGTCATCCCTAGGGCCCCTTCAGCAGTCAGCTACATATTTTTAAAATACAAAACACATCATCCTGATTTTCATTCAAGTTGTTTGACAGCACTCTGAATTTGTGTGATGCTGTCAGAAACTTACATAAAGACACAGGTATCCATTTGCCTAACAGTAGGGAAGATTTCTGATTATTTGTGATTCCCCCAAGGTGACCACTGACTCTGATGCTTTCTAAAGTGATCTTTAAAAGATTCGTTTGTGCAGATGACATGATACTATATAGAGAGAACCCTAAAAGATTCCACCAGAAAACTACTGGAACTGGTCATTGAATTGAGTAAAGTAGCACAATACAAAAGAAATATCCAGAAATCAGTTGCGATTTTATGCACCAGTAATGAACTATTGGAAAGGGAAACTAAGAAAACAGACCCATTTACAATCGCATCAAAAAAATGAGGTGGGTGGAGGAGGTAAAAGAGGGTAAAAGGGGGATAAATGGTGACAGAAAGAGACTTGACTTTGGGTGGTGAACATGAATGCAATATACAGATGATGCATTATAGAATTATACACCTGAAACCTATATAATTTTATTTAACCAATGTCACCCCAATAAATTTAATAAAAATGTAAAAAAGAGAGATCTGTTTATAATACATTGAGCACTTGCTCAATGAGGCCATAACCCCAGAGATAATGATTAAATCTGGTGAGATTGATCTGCCTCTTTTTTTTTTTTTTTAAAATGATTCCATCTGGTGACCTCTCTGAGCATTTCTCATCATTATTTATTTCTATTTTATTTTTTCATTGTTATTTATTGATGTCATTTCAAGGTCATGTTCATTCCCTCAGCAAGAGCTTATTTGTCGAAGTAAAGTAACTCAGAGATTTCTCGCAATATGTTACTCTTGTTAAGGTCTCAAATTTAAAATCATGCTGATTTTCTGTCTAGGAGCTGTGTTGTCTTGCACGAGGTATTTGATATCTCTGACCATATGTGAACTCCTCTGTAATACAGGGATAATAATATCTCCCTTGAAGAAATGAAATGAGATGTTTATGAAAGCACTTGGCCCACTGCTGGCGCTTGACAGTCACTCATGAAATGCCTTCGGTTCCTTTTTCTTAAGCCAGTTTCTAGTGTTTTATGGAAGAGATAAATATTTTATTTCCTTATTAGTCTCAAAGCATCTTGAGAACAGGATCTATATTTAAATATTTTGGTTTTTTTTTTAGTCCTTCATTGTGTGTTTAGTAATGTCTTGAATAAATTAATGAATGACCAGATAATCTATAAGGTCTTCTTGATCTTTGAGTTCTCTGATTGTTTGATTCTTCTAATGTCCTAACTGCTTGGAGGATCCTCCTAAAATGAGTATCTTCTCTGTTAAGAGACTTCTTCTTTTATAATCTTATCAAATATGGGGCGGGGGGAGTGTCCCTCAGCCCAGCCTGCCCCCTCTCACATACTGGGAGCCCTCAGGCGTTGACCCCTATCACCCTCCAATCACAGGATCGGCCCCTTGCCCAGGCCTGATGCCTCTGGCCTAGGCGTTCGGCCCGGGCAGTGGGGACCCGCAGCTGCAGCGGCCCCGCGATCGTGGGCTTCTCTTTAGGCCCAGGCAAGGGACCCCTAGCTCCTGGGACTGCCAGCTTCGACCGTGCCCAGCTCCCATCGCTGGCTCCACCCCTACTTCCTGCTATCACTGTCCAGGGTGGAAAAGGCGCCTGATTCTCCGATCATGGCTGGGGGGCAGGGCAAAGGCGGCCCCAGGGCCACCTTTGCCCTGCCCCCCAGCTCTTAGCTCCCCCCTAGGTTTCCGATCACTGTCAGTGGCAGGGGGCTTCTTCCTGCTTTCCCTTTCGCCTCCCTGCATTGTGCCTACATATGCAAATTAACCGCCATCTTGTTGGCAGTTAACTGCCAATCTTAGTTGGCAGTTAACTGTCAATCTTAGTTGGCAGTTAATTTGCATATAGCCCTGATTAGCCAATGAAAAGGGTATCGTTGTACGCCAATTACCATTTTTCTCTTTTATTAGTGTAGATAAGTATGTATGTGGGCCCAGGAACCTGCTGCAATCGTATACCTGACCTTGGGCCTGATTCTTTGCCTCCTGCAAATGCATTGGGTCAGAGGCTGGTCTTAACTCTGCTTCCCCTTGCCCTGCTCTCTTGGGAAGATTTCTGTGAAAGATGCTCAAGAAATATGCCTTTTTCTCTGATGTGAGATTTGGGGGTCGTGAATAATAGAGGCTGAGTTTCATGATATATTCATTTTGGTTCTCATAGAAGGTGCATTTCATGTTTTAGATTAAATACAATCTTGCTAATGGGGTCAGGACAACTCAATGGATGAGAGGAGAAGCAGTAGGTCCTTCCAAGTCTGGGGATTGAGCCAGGTGACCTGTCTAGGCGAGTAGTTCTTGAGTTTATATGAATGAGTTGCTGTGAGATAGTGCCAGTTGAGACCATCCTTACTACTTTTTCTCCTGCCTCTGAGATGGGCAGAAAACTGGTAGAAAGTACATAGGCCGTCAACTTGAGACCTGAGTTTAAATCCTGACTTGGGTATGCTGTTGAATTCTATAATCTCAGTTTTATTTTCCTTTAAAGTCTTATGAATGTATTAACAGACTTTGCTGTTTTATATTTTGAGTTTTTAAAAAAATATATATTTTATTGATTTTTTACAGAGAGGAAGGGAAAGGGATAGAGAGTTAGAAACATCGATCAGCTGCCTCCTATACATCCCCCACTGGGGATGTGCCCACAACTATGGTACATGACCTTGATCGGAATCGAACCTGGTACCCTTTAGTCTGCAGGCCGATGCTCTATCCACTGAGCCAAACCAGTCAGGGCCAGAATATCAGTTTTTAATGGTTAAAAAATAATATCAGCCTGGTAGGTTTTTGTAGTGATAAGTTAGATAGTGTATGTTAAAGGCCCAATGCCATGCTTGACAGTGAGATTAAGCTCAGTGATGATGACACATTTCAGGAGAACACAGGAGACAGATGGGTCTGCCACCTGTGAAAGTGGCAGCCCTGCTGTGTGTCTCAGGAGTGTCCCCAAGTCCTGGTTGTGTTTTATGACTGAAGCACCGACCACAGTGGTGGTGCTAAGAGTTTTTCATGGATCTGGAAACATGATCACAATCTGGGAAAAGAAACAACTCAATTGCATGTTTTATTCCAGGATGAGATGATTTGAAATTCTGGTCCATATGTGAGTAGCTTCAGCGTTTCCTCCTCTACATATCTAGGAATAGTGGTCACTTACAGCTTTCTGTACAGGGAGAAGTAAAAGATAAAAAAGCCTTACTAATCTCTTCACTGTCTTCACTCTGTCAGTTTATTTGAATCCCTGATACCCAACATGACTTCTATTTTTCTCTAATTCTTGAAAAAGTAAAAATGGCAGTAATAAAAATAACATAAGTCCATTCCACGTGGTCTTTTTTAGACAATAGAAAGAGGGACCTAACTGTTTTTAGGCATTTAAGAGACACTGCCCAGCGCTTTGCTAATTAGTTTGTGGCCAGTTACATTACAGTGGATCAGTGCCCATTTCAGAGGCTCAAGGTGTGTCACTAAAAGGCCCCTCAGACAGTAGGTGAATTGGGTTCCATGTGGTCCCATTGATTTTGGGATGTAGCTCATTGTGTCATGTTTCACTAATTTTGGATTCTGAGTAACGTGGTTGTAAGCTAGTAAGTAGCAAGGACTGATTCTGCCTGTGATGTCTGGAAGGAAAATAATACCAGTTTTCGTTGCTCTCCATACAGCTATTTTGAACTGGAGAGCAGTGGTCTGAGGGATGAGATCCGGTATCATTACATACATAATGGGAAGCCCAGGACGGAGGCCCTTCCGTACCGGATGGCAGACGGACAGTGGCACAAGCTCGCGCTGTCAGTTAGCGCCTCTCACCTCCTCCTCCACGTTGACTGCAACAGGTACGTCTTTGCCTTTGATCTTTCATCTTTCATGATCTGTCCTGGAAATCGAGCCATGGGAAAGGGGAGAAATCAAGCCCCTCTCAGCTTTGCCGGGAAACAAAAACCAAGGGACCCTCATAGTAATTTAACCTACCGAGTAGGCCATTTAGATGTGCTGAAATGACCAACTGGAAAACGCTAAGAAAACAGTTCATTAGGATGAAACCATATCCTGTGATTAGGAACAAACGTACAAAAGGTTGATTACAGATTGGGGAACAGTAAGTGCACCTCGGTGTACTCCAGGCACCGTCGGAAATTCCATGGAGCTGTGATCACAGTTAACTATGATGTATTGTTGTTCAGTTCATTCCCCTTGGATGCGAATAAGCCAGCCAGGCTCAGAATGAATCTGAGAAGCCTGTGCTACTGAGGCGGCTAATTCCATTTCACTTCGTCAGGCACAGCTTTGCTTAAATATCTTTTCCAAACGGAGGCTTTGTAAGAGGCTGGCCTTTGAACCTTCGATACCATCCATTCTCTGCAGAGGCATGAGCCGTCCAGCTCGTTCGAGGATGGCAGGACTATTTGTGGGGTCTGAGGGTTTCACAGGAGGTGGTGGGTTGGGGCGTGAAGGAAATACTGTACCCCATATCCGTCATTGGTCAGGTTTACTTCCAGCTGAAGAAAGGAGACTGTTGGTCTCCATTGGAGCATTTGCAGCTGGGCAGCTGGGTAATGGTGGTCAAGGGGAATGTTTCCATCTCCCCAGAACCCACTGAAAATCCTTCTGGATAGTGATCTGAGCCCTATTATAGAGAAACGTTTGTATTGCAAGCACTGCCCATGAATCGTTAGTTTTCATTAATGTTACCATCAAAGTGAAAATAACTGTTCAGCCACAGGACTTGCTCCCAGAATAAAGAACAGGCATGTTGGGGACAACCTCCCTTCTGGAACCCAACAGAAGGAGGGATAATCCAAGGTCATTCAGCCCCCTGCTACACTTATTTTAAAAAAATAAATATATTTTTATTGATTTTAGAGAGGAAGGGAGAGGGAGGGAGGGAGGGAGGGAGGGAGAGAGAGAGAGAGAGAAAGAGAGAGAAACATCAGTGATGAGAGAATCATTGATTGGCTGCCTCCTGCACTCCCTACACTGGGGATCAAGCCCACAACCCAGACATGTACCCTGACTGAGAATCGAACCGTGACCTTTTGGTTCATCGGTTGACACTCAACCACTGAGCCATACCAGCTGGGCAGACTGCACTTCTGATGAGGAGATATTTAATGTATTCCCCACTCTAGGTCTGTAGTCTCTTGCAGAAAAGATCTACAAGGGCAAAGAACAGAAACTAGTGTCAGTCTTAAGGGAAGTTCCACCATGTGAAGTGAGTCTTGGTCCGTTTTGATGTCATCTATTTAAGGTACTTTTTAGATTTCTGAAGAATTATCCAGATATAATATGTGTGCATGGACAAAGTCTCCATAGAAACCACTGGCTTTTTACCCTGCAGTCTGGGGCTTGGCAGCTTGAATAAAGCCATCCTCATGCTGCCATCTCCATTTCTACCTTTAAGAGCTCATCATCTCCTTCAATTCTCTAGAGCCAAAGGCTATCTGGTAGTTCTCTTGCCCCCCCCCCCCCCACCACCCATATGGTGCCCAAATGCATGTCCTCCTATGTCCTCAGCCAGAAAGAGGCCTCAAAGCCCTAACTTAGTAATTCCCAACTGAGAACTCCTGGAGACACTGCTCTTTTCTTGTTATGCAATTTTTTGCTTTCTCCTTCCAAAATTTATTCCCCTCCCCCAATATTCTTCTGCCTGGAGAAGAATAAAGAGGAGAGAGGCTATGTCTCTGCTAAGCTAAGGTCTCATGACTTCAGCAATTCTCTGGTCCCCGCGAGATGTCTTCTTCTCCCATCTTCAGCCATATGTTAGCTGTGTAAATTTGGGCACGTTAATTTCTTTGCATCTCAGTTTTTTAAATTTGGAAACTGGAAATAATAATACTAACATATTCTCATAGATGGGAATGTTAAATGATCCATGTAAAGTGCTTAGGGTGGTGCTTGGCCTTTGGTGTTCATTACGTGGTGGTTGTTGACATTATGATTATTTATTCTGCACGTCTCTGGTGCCTCTTTGTCTGCAAACTTTCATTCACGGTATGTCCTTCTTGGCTACCTTGACCTCTCTACCTAGAAAGTTGGGGAGAGTATGGGAGAGGTGGAATCCACAATATATTCTAGGGTCCGCCCTATTGATAAAGAATGGACTGAGGGGCTTATAAATATTCTTTCCCTTCTCTTGAAGTTTTTCATACTTTGGTTCATGCTATAACATGTTGTCCTTTGTGTAAGATCTTGGAGGAGAAAAATAAAGTTGCTGCCTGTTGATGATTCATGGGCCCAGACACAAATGAGTTTTTCAGAAAGGTCAGGGGAAAGAAAGGCCCAGAATGACTGGGCCATAGAAGAGGTAAATTTTGATCTTGGTGTAGGAAGTCTAGAAACATAGTTTCCAAACCTGATTGCATGTAAGAATTATTGGGGAACCTCTAAGAAAATACATGTGAAACCAGGCCCCATGTGACCCACTGGATCAGACCCTGAGGGCTGGAAACTGAGAAGGTATATTTTTAGCAAGCTCTACATGTAGTGTTTCATGCAGGCAGTGAGACTTGATGCATGGACTGGCATTTCAAAACCATGGGGTTAAGTAGAGGGGATAAGCCAGAGGAGAGGCTGGGGTGCAACACATAAATGGGGGTTCCTCAGAAACTAAGTACCTGAAGCAGACCCCAGTAAGGAGGAGGGAAGATTAAGGAGAAGGTAGTGCCTTGTGCACAGAACAAGCTTATGTTCTTCACAAATTTCTTCCTGGCCAGCACTGGCTGAGTAGAGTGGTGGTAGCTCTGGTTTCCTTGTCGAGACACTGGTTTCCTCCTCCTAATCCTGGCCACCCTCCCAGGAGAATGAATTTCACTACAGCTGAATTTTTACTCTAAGCTATACATTTCATCCCATCAGAAGATTCTTCCTTTTTGATTCTTTTTACTTTAGAGTTATGCTATCTTATTTTTCTCTACCTGTCATCCGCTAGAGTCCTACCTGTTAGATGATCAACGGTGATGTGATGGAGAAGATTTATTGCGTGTTGACTGTGTTAGGCACAGTGCTAATTAAGCATTTTACATAATTCATTCACCCCACATTTAGTGCTGTTATTTTTCTCATTTTAAAATGATGGAACGGAGGTTGCATTATGTGTCTGCAATTCCGCTGCTCATCAGTGGCAGTGCTAGGATTCGGACCCAAATCTGATGCATGAGTGTCTGCTCTAGCCCCTCTGCTCTTCAGTGGGGACCATTGGCCCTGGACTTGGAACTGAGAAAAGGCAAGAGCTCGGTGCAGTGTGAGCAGTTTGCTCCTCTCTAGTATTTTCCTCCTACATGTTTTTTGTTGCTGATCATTGGAGTTGTTCAGTAAGATGTGGAATCTTATGAACAGAACCCATTGCATTGTCATGGGGTGGTGAAGGACCCTGTATGTATTGGGTACTTACAACAGGCTAATTAATGTTCTCAGCATGATATTCCTTAGGATAGCCATGTGGAGACACTTTTATTAGTCCCAGATTTGGAATTAAAAGGCTCAGAGAAGATAAGCAACTCGGTCTCAATCACATAATGTAATAAGCATAGAGCCAAAACTTTGAACTGGGATCACCCCACCCCTCCATGCCCCCTGTGTAACTCATGTGCTTCCCAGGACATAGTCACGGCCACACCAGGGAGCCTTCCCAGGGGAGAGCTGCTGCAGAAGGTGCGGGGATCATAAGAACATGTGAAAATAGGTGGAAATAATTTCCCAGGCACCTCCATTGCTCTGAAGCACTGCATGTGTGGTAGGATTTTCCACCTTTTTAAGGACAGAATTGAGAAACAGAGCCTTATTTGACCTGATTACACAAATTGTCAAAGGAAAGCGACTGCTATTTTTGTCAGCAGTTCAACACTTTCTGCCTGCTACCAAGACTGACACCTTTCTCTCAGCTCCAGCTGTTTAGCTGGGCCTAACTAAAAGCTCCCGAAGTGTGGGCAGCAGCTTACCTCAAGCTAGAAACATGAAAGGAATCATTCAGTCGGGTGGCCAGACTGCTTATCTCCACTGCTGTGGGTTTTCCACCTACTACCTTTATATTAATAGTTTCCAACAAAGTCTAGAGAGACCTGGCCTCACCTTCCTCAGATTCTCCCTCTCCATTCCCAGCTCACCCGGCAGCCTGTCCCCATCACTCAAAGCTCAGATCCATTGATGAGCGATTAGTGCCCAAATGTTCTTTCTCCTTCACCACAAAAGGAATTTTCGTTCCTTGTCTTTATTTGGTGATTTTTAATGATCCCTCAACCCATCACATTAATGTACTGGATGCACTATCCCTGCCAGCTTGTGGAGGGTACAGAGTCCTTGCCATCTGGAAGTTCATAGCTTATTCATTCAGTCATTTTTAAACTCTGAAACCTCCAGGCCCACAACAGTGACCAGCCCTGCTCCCTGGATTCAGAGAAAGCGCGGACTCGGACTGAGCCTTGTGTGCAGGCTGAATTGACAGCGCCTATTAGCAGCTGAGCAGTGGAGAGAACTGCAAATAGTCACTCCCAGCATCTGGTCTTGAAGTGACAGTGGAGCTGAGGTTCTTGACAGCTAAGGGTTGGACTCAAAGGTGTTGGTAATTGAATGGTACATTCACCTAGCCTTCGGTAGCACATTTTGCCATATGCAGTGTCCTCACTCTAAGCCAACCTCCTCTTCCCCCAGTGCTGGGAAAAATTCTCTCCCACAGTCACATTGCAACCGAGCTCTGAACTCTTGCCTCATTAGTTCAGACTGTGCAAGTGTGTGCAGTGTGCACACACACACACACACACACACCCTCCCCCCCACCACACACCCCTGCATATTTTTTTTTAAGGAAACAGATAATTTTTTTAAATTTTTAAATATATTTTATTGATTTTTTACAGAGAGGAAGGGAGAGAGATAGAGAGTCAGAAACATCGTTGAGAGAGAAACATCGATCAGCTGCCTTCTGCACATCCCCCACTGGGGATGTGCCCGCAACCCAGGTACATGCCGTTGACCGGAATCGAACCTGGGACCTTTCAGTCCGCAGGCTGACGTTCTATCCACTGAGCCAAACCGGTTTCGGTACCCCTGCATATTGACAGTCACTCTGACAAGGGGTTAACTCAGTGATTATAGTTTAGACAATAAACATATGAGATTTTACGTGTAACACATGCTGTCTTTTTCACTGAGGAGCACATTCAATTTTTGCATATGCAGAATCAGAAAAATAAACTTACTGTAAGTCACTGAACAAGTCAGTAATTCAAGGTGTCTGTCTAACATTTCAGAGTAACTCCAGGATGTGAGCATCTGCTTATAGCTCTAGGTTTTCATTATGAACTATGAGGATATGGCATCTTACTTTCGAGGGAGCTCCTGAAGTATTTACAAACATCTTGTTAGAACTCCCATTCCCTAAGGTAGTTAAGCAACATGTATAATGTACTGCTTTGATTTCATACCAACATTTTCATTTACAATCAGGAGAGGGAAGTTAAGAAATGACTGTCAAAGGTTACAGCTTCTAAGAGAGCCAGGCCAAGACTCTCAATCTCCTGATTCCCGCACTGATATATTATTCATGTCACGAACAGGAACACATGCCCAAGACTCATCATCAAATGGACTAAAATTAAATTGAGAAGCCAGTGTATGCCTCCTGTCCAGCTAACCCAACAGCTCCAGACCCTCTGTCCAGGAAGATATGACAAGCGAGTTAGGAAGACAGGACATCCCTGTGTGTAAATTTAAGTAACAGTGTAAGAGGTCACAAGAGAATACATGATGGATTACTGGATTCTTGGTAGAGACAATCAGGTCTGGGAGATCACAGAAGGGAGAGCTCCTGGGGACGTGGAAGAGCCTCTTCATTTCTTACCACCCCAAGTGAGAGCGCATGACAATTTCTGCAGCTTCAGTTTTGCCAGTGTGTGATTTGATTGTGTGTCAGTCACATAAGAATTGTACTTGGAATGAGGTTCATCTTGTAAGTATTACAAAGCCAATCATAGGGTCAGTGAGAGAAGAGTGTATATGGGAGAGTGGTATCAAGTTGGCAGTGAGGGAAAGCCTGTAGGGAGAGACAGACTCCTGTCCATACCAATAAAATACAACGCAAAATGTGTCTGAAGGCATGTAGATGAAATCACTAGGAGTAGGAAATGCCATCTTATCTTCCTCTCTATCCTAATATAGCTTGGGCCCCGTGTATGCAATAAAGTGCCAGCTTGTTAAGCTACCCATGGCCGCAAGTACCCAATAAACCCCTGTGTAAAGCGATGATTCTACTGTGTTTCTTTTTAGTCTTTTCCACTTGCAACTTTGAAAGCCTGGAGTACAGGTTGCCAGGAGAAATTTTACTGAGTGGGAAAATTCATTTGTTATAATTTCCTGGGTCGCCTAAATAAAAGATGCACTATTTGCTTTTCTACTTTGAAATTTTGGCTTTTAGCACAGAGGTATTCTGGACTGAAAACTTGAGCTGAGAAGAAATTAAGTTTGTATGCCCCGGGAAAGTTATTTATTTCACTCTCTAGGTATATAATAAGGGGCTAGGACTAGGTGATTTCCAACTTTGACCTGGGCACCTCAGATACTAAATTAAGTAAAGGGCATGCACTTCTCTCTCCCCCCACCCCCTTGCCCACACACCTTCAGGACTATGGAGAGCAACTCAGTGTGCCATCTTCATAGAGCCACTTTTGTAGTAGACCACCAGGGGGGTTGAATCATCTGAATTGAAATGTGGGTAGACAGTGCAACATGCTATTAGTGAGCAAAGACTACTTAACCTAGATGACTATCTCTTTTATTCTCACTTGCATCCTCCTTGCTGGAGTAAATGCCAAATATGCATTTTTGGAGGCTAAGGGATGTTGGTGTCTTGTTCTCTCCACCATGTACTCCAGTGTTCATTGCCCCAGACATGTGACAGTGGACAGCCTTTGGGGATGGGTGGGGTATGGGCATGCAGCTTCCCTGGCCATGGGGACCTTGGTAGTTTGGTGACTTACAAGATAGAGCAGTGTACTGTAGCCAGCAGATGATGGATAGTTGTACTGTTGAAAGACATAACACATCCTCTGAAGAGGAAAAAATACTTTGCGGCCAAACTGTAGAGATTTAAATAGTGGAAGAGAATGAATCTAAAGATCAAGGTAGCCAATGTAATACATTCAAAGTTATAGATCCTTTGGCAAAGTAGGGAGTGGTTGTTAATTGTTCAAACATTACTGTGTTGGATGTTTTATTCTACTGACTTCCCCCCACCACTTCTGCCCATGCTGTGTACCCTGTGGCTTATTAATTTCAACCTCCTTAGGTGGGTTCCAAGTTTAACTTTACCCTGTCTTGTAATGACATCAGTAGAAGACCTTTTCTCATTTCAAGAACCTTTATTTTTTCCACTTGTTCCCTGATGGGTTTAAATATACCTTTGGTTAACCATGGCCTCAATGGCAGACAGAGGTAGGAGGTGAAAAGATTAATTGAAGTGGATGACGAGAGAGTGCCCTACATCTCACCCTAGCATCCTGTACTCTCAGGCTTTCAAAGTTGCAAATAGAAAGAAATAAAATAGAATAAAACTTTACATGGGGGTTTGCTGGCTACCTGAGGCGATGAGTAGATTAACAAGAAGGCACTTTATCGCATACATGGGGCCCAAGCTATATTAGGATAGAGAGGAAGATAAGATAGCAGTGTCCTCACTCTAAGCCAACCTCCTAGTGATTTTATTTACATGCCTTCAGACACATTTTGCATTGTATTGTATCTGTATGGACCTGGTCTGTACAGGACAAATGGAAGGGAAATAGGCTGTAAGAGAAATAAATGTTTTCTTGTAGGAAAAGATATAGATGCTTGCATCTTTATTATTATAATTTTACTCTGTCCTTTTGTGATGGATATGCATGGTTATTTTTGTTTTACAGGAAAGCAAAGAAAAATAAAAAGTCAAACCAGAACAATACATATTATGAAACCTATATTTAAAAAAATGTACATTTATACATTAGTTGTCTCTGTTCCTTTATGCCTCACTCATTAGAAAAGAGCATTGGGGGATAAAAAATGCATGAGCCATGAGCACTTTTTAATTGAAAAAAATTCCAAATATGCATTAGTTTTCTACTTAGACCAAGGGTACTGATATTACCATTGAAAGGAATTGATTTTGCACACTACCGTAAAGAAATTCATCTATCTCTATGGAAACTTTAATTAAATTAATGTTATAAATAATCACAGCCAGAGCAGTTGGAAGCAAGGAAACAAATTTATAGCTGTCCTTGTCTGCTGTTCTTCTTTGAGGGGATCTTGTAAGGATGGGGTGTGAGGCTTGGAAGAAAAAAGTTTCTCTGCTCTCTTTCTCCAGCTCTGACCTCAAATCCAATTGACTTTTGGACCTCAGTTCATCCTTCGGAACTTCTTGTGAGTGCCTCTCCCGGCAGTAGTTCCAGAGCCATTAAACCAGCGGGTTAATGTGCCCGGGCCCTCACCTGAGGGTTTTCCTGGGCAATTAGAGTGGAAATAATTTCCCTTCTCCTCCCAGGGTCTGCGTGATGCCATCTCTAACTCTTACCCAGGAATGTCACGCTACATCTGTACTCATTAATGTCCATTAGTCTGAGGGCATCGCTTTCCTGACAGCGAATTTCACACATAGGAACTCACAGGCTTGACGGAGGTGGGGTGGGAGGGCATCAGCTGGCTTCTTTGGGACACTCAGAGTGCCCGTATGACCCAGCATGGGGTTTTATTTCCACTGGAGGTAAACAGCTGTGTTATGTCCTGGTATGTCCTCAGCAGGACACCTGATTCACTCGGTTGCTCAGTGCACTTTTTCTAACACCTGCTCTCCAGCTCTGATGCTGTCACTGAAGCATAAGCAAGGAAGGAGTTGGGGAATGCATGATACACTTTTCTTGAATTCTTTTTTTTAAAATATATTTTATTGATTTTTTACAGAGAGGAAGGGAGAGAGATAGAGAGCCAGAAACATCGATGGGAGAGAAACATCAATCAGCCGCCTCCTGCACATCTCCTACTGGGGATGTGCCCACAACCCAGGCACATGCCCCTGACTGGAATCGAACCCGGGACCCTTCAGTCCGCAGGCCGACGCTCTATCCACTGAACCAAACCAGTTTCGGCAAATTCTTTGCATTTTGTCGTCAGAAGCCCAACACCCTTCAAGGGAAGCTCAGACTTTTTGCTCAGCTTTTAACTGAGTTGAGGTTAGTGTTTTCTGTGTCATTAGGGATGATGTCTATATTTACTTGATCTTTCCTATAGCCCTTGGGGGTGAGCTATTGCATCATTAGGGAGAAGTGACTTGTCCAGGGGTTCACACTAAGTCAGGGGCAGCTAGAGATCAGGGGTCCTTCCTTAGTTCTCTTTCAGGCAGTTTATTCTCTACCAGTCCCTCCCCCTTCTTTTAACCTTCTCTTCCTCCTCTTCCTTCCTCTTGTCAGCACCCCGTGTGACAAGGTAACACTTTTAACTTCTCATGGAAAACAGTCTGAGGCAGCAATTTTCAACCCTTTTCATCTCATGGCACACATACACTAAATACAAACATTCTGAGGCACACCAAACAATATTTTTTGCTGATCTGATCAAAAATGGGTATAATTTTGACTCATTCCCACCAGATGGCTATTGTTGTGTTGCCTATTGTTATTTTTTTATTTGATAATCTAAGGGGAAAGAGATTGGTGCCCCTGACTAAATAGTAAGGTATTGCATGTTTTAAAAATTCCTGCAGTACACCAGTTGAAAATCACTGCTGTAAGGCATCCCATTTATAAACTGAAACAAAGGCCAAGTTTGATGTATTATTTTCTGAGACGGGGATGCTGCTCACCTCATGCGGCTACCTTCCTGTTGGATCAAGATCTGCCTCATTATATATTCCAACCACTGTTGGTCTTTAGTCTCTAGAAGGCTTATGTGGTGTTATTTTTAGATTTAAAGACTCTCCCTTTTCCCTAGAATCTAGAGTGTTGATCGACAGGTTCCCGACCCCAATACCACAGAGATAATGTTGGGTCAGGCCTTCAAACGGCCCGTCCTCCTCCTATGATTTGTATGCCTTGTATGTGCCTCGGTGCTGATGTGTAATGGCCAAGGACCTAATCTTAAATCATGACTGACTGCAAATGAGCCGTTCGGCTATTTCTTAAAATGTGAAATAGATGCATTACGTTGGTCTCCAGTGTTACACGGGTGGTTTTACACAGCTCCAATATAAATTTTGATATTCCTATTTCAAGGTGGTAAACTGTGTTCTTTAAGGTGACTTCACAATCACAAGGTCACATTAAAAACTCCTGGTGGTGAAGTAAATGGTTGGGTGGTGGGGGACCTCATTTAGGTGGGCATTTGTTCTTATTGCTTCTTTTATTGCTATCTAATTAGATACATCCCAGAGCAGTGATGGCGAACCTTTTGAGCTCGGCTTGTCAGCATTTTGAAAATCCCTAACTTAACTCTGGTGCCGTGTCACATATAGAATTTTTTTGATATTTGCAACCATAGTAAAACAAAGACATATTTTTGATATTTATTTTATATATTTAAATGCCATTTAACAAAGAAAAATCAACCAAAAAAATGAGTTCGCGTGTCACCTCTGACATGCATGTCATAGGTTCGCCATCACTGTCCTAGAGCCTGCAGGAATTCATAGGAAATAGGTGAGCACATTGAATTCTGAGGAATTTTCATGATGGCAGTTTTCCTTGAGCATATGGGTGATCTACAAGGACTTCCCACTGCAAATACGATCACCATGTTCCTTTCCCACTCCAATATTCACATAAGCTCATTTAATGGTCTCCTTTAGTTTTAGGCTAAAGGTCACAATGCTTAATATAGTGTACGAAAATTTTGCAGTCTGGTCTGTGTTTCTTTATTGCATTGGATTTCCCATTCCTTTGACTTCAAGTTCTCTTAGTTTTAAAGTGTATCATGTCCATTTAAGCCACAGGATCTCTCTACATGCTAGTTCTAGCATGTCAAATTTGCTTTAACTTATCTTTAATTTTCATGACAAAAGAAAGAAGTCTCTTGTCTGTTTCACATTTTTTTTTTTTAATATTGTTTATTGCTTTCAGAGAGGAAGGGAGAGATAGAAACATCAATGATGAGAGAGAATCACTGATTGGCTGCTTCCTGCACGCCCCCCGCTGGGGATTGAGCTCACAACGCAGAATGGAACCGTGACCTCCTGGTTCGTAGGTGGATGCTCAACCACTGAGCCATGCGGGCCCGTGTTTCACATTTTTATTATAGAATAGTGTTCATTTTATTTAGAGTAATTTTTTAAAAATATGTTTTATTGATTTCAGAGAGAAAGTGAGAGGGAGAGAAAGCGAGAAATATCAATGGTGAGAGAGAATCATTGATTGACTCTCTCATGCACACCCCACACTGAGGATCGAGCCTGCAACCCAGGCATGTGCCCTGACTGGGAATCGGACTGTGTCCTCCCAGTTCATAGGGTGACACTCAACCACTGAGTCATGTCAGCCAGGCTATTTAGAGTAGCTTTTGATCATTTGATTGCTGCCTGCCTTTCCCATGGGCTGTAAGCACCCCAAGAGCTCACTGTTGTATCTGCGATGTATATTATAGCCCTGCCACATAACAGGTAGTCAACAGATTGGTGATTCCTGGATGAATGTATAAATGGAAGAGCTCTGACCTAGGGCTCTGTATTTGTGGCTTTTGGCTTGTGATTCCAGCCTTCTAGATGATTTCATTAATTCAGTCCTCTTGTTCTTTGCCTCGATCTCCTCATCCCAGAGAACGGGCATCACCTCTTCCCAGTCTGCTTGTACAGGGTTATTGTGAAGATCAAATGAGAACCTGCATGGGAATGTGTGTTGTAAATTTTAATGTGCTTTTTAAATATCAAGTGAAAGGAATGGTGAAGTAATCCTAGCGTTTCTGCTTTGAACTTCTGAGGATTATCCTTTTTTTGAGGAAGGCAGTTAATCTATAAAAGGCTTTTGGTGATTTCCCAGTGTGATTCACAGCACCAGGTGAACTGTGCCTTGCTCTCAGGTTGAATGTATATGCTGGAGGGAGCTCTGGCCGGCATGAGGGAGTGGAGGCGATTTACAGAGAGGGTAGGAGCATACGCCCATCCCCCGGTGGATGAGGGCACGTGCCCCCTCTGCTGGAAAGCAAGCACTTTTGGGCACATGTGTTTGTGTGTTGACTGTATGGTGGGCATATCACCATCATGAAATTCTGTGGGTGTGCTTCTTAAAACTGCATTTGGGGCCCACAGTAGGGGTCTCCCCTGAAACTCATTAAATTACTAGTAAACTTTTGGGTAGGGTTTCATGAGTGTCCTATGCTGTGGTTTTTTTTTTTTTTTTTTTTTTTGGTCCTATTTTTTTCTTTAATTTGTTTTTAAATTATGAATGGTGCTTGCCTGTTTCAGAAAATTAAAAAAAAAAAAGAACCACATATACAGGAAGTTATAAGAAGAGAAATTCTAAGGAACAATGTGAAGGTTGGGGTGAAAATTTTTGCAGTATAGGTATGTTTTAGCTTTATGTAATGGGATATCTAAAACTTGTTATAATGCATTCCCCATGTAAATTACAAAATATGTAATAAGACTACTGAGTAACATAAAAATATGAAAGGTGCAAGCTATTTAAAACCAGGCAGTACCCATCACCCTGCCCTTATTCCATTCCACGGAAGTGATTATTAACAATTTTATTTCCCTTCTCTAGATTTTTTCTTTGCATATGCAAACACATTTTTTTTCAATAATGAGACAGCCCTATATGCATTGTTCTTCAATATGCTTTTTCATTTCACTGAATAAAGCCCGATAGACCACTGATGAGCAGCAGGAATGTATTCAGGAGGAATGGGGGCTGCTCTGTTTCTTGTAGGAAGTCTGGGCAGCTCTGTGCCGGGTGGTGTGTGGAGCAGCATTCACCTCCAGGCCTCTAGCCTCCTGCTTTGGGCTGTAATCCATGCCTCTGGCCAGTCACACGCAGCAGTGACTATAGAAATGAGGCAGGGGCCACGTGTCCCTGCCTCTGGGTCAGCGTGCCCTGTCTCAGCCGTGTATCGAGGTGCAACGATGGCAATTAGCCTGTGCTGAGATGGGAGTTACAAGATTCAAGCGGGTAGGTGATGAGGGTCAGTTGCTCCGAGCACAGGCATCATGCTACATCTTATTTTGTGTGGCTGAAGGGAAGCCGATGCTTGTCCCGGGTCAGGCAAGGAGTCAATGTGCTTAGTGGCTGAGCGCACAAGCTTTTGGAGTTGGACAGCCCTGAGCTTCAACTCTGGCTTTGCCACTAGCTTCGTGGGGGAAGGGGTCACCATGATCCTCATAGACCAGCCGTTCTCAACCTGTGGGTCCCGACCCCTTTGGGGGTTGAACGACCCTTTCACAGGGGTTGCCTAAGACCATCGGAAAACACATATATAATGACATATTGTTTTTGTGATTAATCGCTATGCTTTAATTATGTTCAATTTGTAACAATGAAATTGGGGGTCACCACAACATGAGGAACTGTATTAGAGGGTCGTGGCATTAGGAAGGTTGAGAACCACTGCCATAGACCCTTGGCGAATTACTTAACTTTTCTAAGCCTCAGTCATCACATATGGCTAATAATAATGCCTCCCTCATGAGATTGGAATGAAAAGTGACAATGTTCATGCATTTGATAGGGCTCTCCTGGTTGCAAATAACAGAGGCTTAAGCTCTAGGGGCATATAGTGTTCCCGTAAGCAGGAAGTATAGTGGAGATAGTGTCTGAAATGAGTTGATGCTCGGACATGTCATCTGGGCCTGTGCATCCTTTATATCCTTCTACCTGTCATCCCTGGCATGCTTTCCCCTGGCAGAGGGGGAAGGGGTCACCATGATCCTCATAGACCAACCATCCTTCCTACCATGGAGCTGGCACAGTGTTCCTTCCACAGAACTGAGGCACTTTGAGCAAAGAAGAGGAGGAAGTGGCCCTTGGGTAGGCTGTGAACAGTGGCACCAGCATGTAAATAGTTGAGCCCCATGCCTAGAGTTCAGTCTGCACCTCCATGCTGCTGCTGCTGCTGAATTTGACCATGATGATTCTCCTTCTGTGAAGCAGAGTGAGCAGGAAGACAAATCCAAGGAGATGATGTCAGTATCTGGTTGATTGGTGGTCATTAGTATACATGGCTCTTCCTGCCATCAGGCCGTCTTCAAGGCCATGATCAAATGGAGGAGAGAATGTGAGCCAGTTGGAGAAGCCATCCTGCTCCCGCCTCTGCCATCCGTCAACCCTGTTGGTAGGGGCAGCTCTTGTTAGGCTGTCACTTTGGGAAACCTGGTCCCTCCTCCTCTGCCTGAAGCTGTGGCCCTCTGGCTGGTCCTGTAAACACAGCCCCCCATCCCACAATGTGCCATGGAGGCCTATCTCAGCCAGTGTCCGATTACAGCTTTGCCCAGGCCTGCCTTCCCACATCCTCTGCCTCCTCGTCCTCTCTTCTTGGTCCGCTGATCCCTGGCTTTTGATGCCTGCTTCTCCATTTGATTGGTTTGCTGGATTCTTTCTCGAAGCTTCACAGCTCCCTTGCCAGCCCCACTCCACAGCTCCCCTGCCAGCCCCACTCCACAGCTCCCCCTGGGAGGACAGCTCTTTCTGTTCTCAGGGGAGATCAAGAACTTGCCTTTGCCAGTTCCCTGATGTTGACTCCTTGCCTTATCTCGATTTTTTAATTTTTCCTACTATATGTAAACTATAAGTTGGATCCCCAGCTTGGCAGGGATGCTACTTACCTCCTCTGGAGTTAGAGTCATGCCGCAATGCAGTCGACATCTGCAGATGGGTTTAAGGCTTGGGGGTGATTCTGAAATCTGCAGTCCAGATTTCCACAGAGAAGGAAATGAATGCAACCTTTACCATACCCGCGAAGCTGTTTAACATACAAATTATGTGACTGAGCCTTGCCTTAAAGCTCATGCTTGCTAAGTGTCACATGAAAAAGGTGACCCGATATTTGCAAGGTGAGCAATCGCTTCAGAAGGGGGTGTGCTTAGGTATTGGCTCCAGTCTTCCCTCCAGGAGGAGACAGTGGATGGTGGAGAAGCTTTGGAGCCTGGGCATGGTGTCTTCTCTCTATTCTCTTCTCCACTCTGCTCTGTATCCTAGCAGGCTGACCCGTGTCCTAGCAGGCTGGCCCGTGTCCTAGCAGGCTGACCTGTGTCCTAGCAGGCTGACCCGTGTCCTAGCAGGCTGGCCTGCATGGGCTGCACCTGGGGGCTCCTTTGCCACCTAGAGACCTTTGGATGTCATCAGCAGGGAAAATAGGCAGGAGGGAGGAGAGGGTCTCTATTCCTCTGGCTCCTTCTCTGTGGGGTTACCTTGGGTTGGCTGTGCCACAGGACTGTAAGCCATAGGTCCTATTAGGTGGCCTTTTTTGGGTTCCCTGCCTTTTCAAGCATAAGAAAGAAGAGTCCCCAGTTCTTTATTAAAAAGTACAAACTCTGTTGTAGTGTACCATTCCTTGTTGATCTACTTTCTGCCCATACTTCTGTAAATAATTCCTTTAATATCTTATAGTAATTACCTTTTCCATGGAGGTTATGTTCCATGACCCCAAATGGAAGCCTGATACTTGAATAGTAGCAAGCCATATATATACTGTTTTTTCCTATACATATATACCTAAAGTTTAATTTATAAATTAGAAACAGTAAAAGATTAAAAACTGTAATAAAACAATTATAAGAATATACTGTAATAAAACTTATATGAATGTATAACTTTTCTCTCTCACTCAAAATATTTCATGGTGACAATTCCTTCCCTGCAGTAACTGGCTTGGTGTCCCTCATTTCCTTGCTGAGGTCTTCATGTAGCCTCAGTGCTCTCTGGCTTAACGCACTGCTGTCCATTAGAACACATTTTCTGTGCATGGCTTCCACCTACAGATTTAATGCTTTTTCTGTGTTAACTAGGTACTTACCACATACTGTGATCATAACTTTTATAGTTTGAATTGCAACAGAAAAACTAGCACAAATTTCTTTTTCCTTCTTTACAATTTTATGGACAAAGATTGGTTCTTACTGTAGACCTCAGTAACCTTAACATATGTTTCCCACTCCCCCCCGCCCCCCTTTTCTTATTAAGCTGAGAAGGAAGCACTTCACAGCTTCTCTTGGGCGTATCTGAATTGCCAGCATCACTACTTTTGCACTCTGGAGCCATTATTAAATGAAATAAGTGTGACTTGAACACAAGCATTGCCATACCTTGGTGGGCAGTGTATAGAGAGCGTGGACATGCTGGACAAAGGGTTGATTCACTTCCCAAGTGCGACGGAGTGGAACAGTGTGAGATTTCATCACACTATCAAACTAGTGCACAATTTAAAACTTATGATTTATTTCTGGAATTTTCCACTTACTATTTCCAGACCACATTTGACTGTGGGTAAGTGAAATCATAGAAAGCGAAACCGTGTCCTAGGGGAGAGTAGAGTACTGTATTCTCTTTTCAAATTGCCACATCTCAGTATACAGGTTTCCTCTGCCCTCTGAAAGTAGAGAGTTCTTATGAAAACTTTCCTAAGCAAAAATGGCAAAAAGCGAAGACTAGCCCCCGCTTTCCAAAGGTTTGCATTGCCCCACTTCATCCTTATGAGTGTCTTACATTAGTACCTGTTTCCGCTAACCAAGAGAAATCCAAAGAGGAATTTCACTATTACAGTAAAGCCGTTGTTGTACTAATGCAGGCCTTTCATAAAAGTGAAGTCGTGTAACACAAACTTTCAGAAAGCAGGGCATACCTGGAATGGCTATTTGCCACTGGGACCCTGACCGCTAGAGGTTCCAAGTCAGAAACCCCGAATCAATCCTGGGCTTCACCATTTCCCAGCTGTGTACACTCAGGTGAGTTCCTTAACCTCTTAGAGTCCTGCATTTCTCGTCAATAAAACGCGGGTGGCAGCATTCCTTGCTTCTGTCCACCTCACCAGGAAGAAAGAAAGCGTGCTAACGATGTCATGTGAACGGTGCTGTGAAGTGGGAGTTGGGACAGTGGAGGCTTTGAGGATGGTGACTGCAGGTCTCCAGAGAGGGCCCTGCATCCTCACCCTCTTACCCAGCACAGTTAAGGAGAAGCATATCCAACAGGAGACAGGAGGATGGCACCCACAGATTGTCCTTCGGAGCCCAGCCGGCAGGACCTGCTTTGCCATTCACCTCAGCCCACAGGTCCTCTGCACGTGGAATACAGATGAGATCCTTCCAATTAGCAGCCCTATTTAGAGATGACATTAGCCTTGGCTAAGATAGACTCTCCAATGAGGCCTTTGCTAAGTATCATTATGTGGTTAGAAAAGAGGAAGTTGTCAAAATGGTGCTGAGAGAGGTAGATGAAAAGGCCGATCCCTTAGCTTTTGTTTTTTGCTCTTTAGAGAGTGCAGGCAGTATTGGCAAGCGTAAATCTTGTTATTTGTGTTCTTGGTAATCTGACACTGTTTGCTGAAAAGAAACAGCCGTGGTATTTATGCTGGAAATTGCTTTGGAAGGCCTCTGCCCCAGCTTCCAGAGGGATGTCGTACTGACCCTAGCCGATCACTTTTTATCATACCGTGATCTTGTGCTCTTTGATTGCCACTGAAGGACTTTTACTTGGGAAATTATCTTGATCATTTACCTGTTTACAGTTTTACTGTGTGTCTCATGCTCCCTGATCTGTACCCCTCACTTCCTGTAACAAGTGTCAGCAACTTGAACTTGTCTTATTTTAATGCAGTGTCCCCAGCACCTGGCCAGATACCTGACCCAGAGAGGGTACTTGTTTGGGCATTTGTTGAATGAATGAATGAATGAATGAATGAACAAATGAGGGAAGGAATGCTGTAAGTGGCTGTGGTAGTCATGAGAGAAAATTCTGGGCCTTTAAGGAGATGAGATTGAAGAGCTGGGCAAAACCCCACAATTTAATTGTCTTTTGAAGCCGAGCTGGCAGGTCCTTCTGTAAGGACCACATGGAAGCAAAGACACAAGCCAACTGTTAAAGTGGGAGAATCTACGTCCAGTGGGAATGAGGAAGATGGAATGAACCGTGGTTTGTGAGTAAGGCTTTAGATTAGAACCAGCCTGTTGTGTTCATGCCCAGCTCCTCCATTTACCAGAGGTTTCCCTGTGCCTAAATTAATTGGACACAGCTTTCTTATTTATTAAAAAAAGACAATAATTGACCTTACATTATGGGTTTAATTGAAGTATTACGTGGGACCTATACATAGATTTATATTTGCTGCATAGTAAGCACTCAGTAAATATTAATTATTATCATCATCACTACCAGTAATAATAGGAGGAGGAAAATATTAATAAATAAAAGTCAGTGAATTCCAGCCAGTAAATGAGAAGGCTTGGGTTCTAGCTCTCTGCTACTTTGTGGCCTTCAGCCACAACTTCCCTTCTCTGGACATCATGCAACTGAGGAGTTTGAACTAGATGGTCTCTGGGTGCCCTCAAACTATGGTTATGTGCTTAAGTCTGGGCTTGAAGGATGCACAGTATTTGTGCATTTGTGTAAGCTGCATGTGGGAGGATAGCTTTCCTTCTGATTTTTATTCTTTTCTGCTTATGCTATAAGGTTATTTCAATAAGAGAAAAGAACCTCATGTCTATTGTGCCCCTTTTACCTCAACACACACACAACCTTTGAGCATGGAGACGGTTCTAAATACCCATTGGTTGCTGGGCTGACTGATTTGGTTTGGTGTTAGGGTTAGAAAGAGCCCGAGGGGTTTAGAAGAGAGAGAAAGGAAAAGGTAAAGGATCATTCCATTCTTTAATTTCTAAATTGTGAATGAGACATTTATCTCATCCTCACCCATATATGCTTTAGTTGAAAAGGGGGAAATAGAGAGTGGATATAAGAAAGAAAAAGTAGGGAAGGAATAAATATTTATCAGGTATTTATTATGTATTGGGATTTAACACAAAGGTCTTATTTAACCTTCAGAACAACCCTATGAGATTTGGGTGTTCTTAAGAGATCTTTATTTCCACTTTGATCACGAGGAGGTAGAATTGGGGAGGGTTAACCCATCTAAATCCAAGAAGTAGGAGGCAGATTAGAGGTGGACTTGAAACCCAGACCTGGATAACTCCAAAGCCATCATACTCTCCTCCTCTGGGTGATCATTCTACATCTCTTGTCTCCATACACTCAGCACTTAGTCCTGTGAGTTGATAAACTCAGTGGATGAACTTGCTTCCTGCCTCACCCAGGGAATAGAAGCAATCAGAAGATAACCCATCAGCACCTCTACTGGCTGGCCTGCTCCTGGACCATGGACTCTGTATCTCCTGTTACAATGTATTCTCCACATGCTCCTGCCTGGGGCCATCCCCTCCCTTGTGTAGGACACACTTCAACCATTTTCCCTCTCCTACATCATCAGGATTTTCCATCAACAAAATGATCTTAAGCAGCAGCAATACATTATCCGAACCCACCATACATTAATAAAAGCCTTCCCTCAATCCCATATTCCTCTATAGCTGATACCCCCCACCTCTCCAGTAAAAATCCCAAGAGGAGCCCTAACTGGTTTGGCTCAGTGGATAGAGCACCGGCTTGCGGATTGAAAGGTCCCAGGTTCGATTCCGGTCAAGGGCATGTACCTTGGTTGCGGGTACATCCCCAGTAGGAGGTGTGCAGAAGGCAGCTGATCAATGTTTCTCTCTCATTGATGTTCCTAACTCTCTATCCCTCTCCCTTCCTCTCTGTAAAAAAATCAATAAAATATATTTTTTTAAAAATCCCAAGAACTAGTGAACACTGTCTTCATTTCCTCTTCTTCCATCCCCTCTTGAATACACCTTGGTCAGGTTTGGGTCCCTATCATCATACCAAAGACTCTTATCAAAGACCTCCACATCGCCAGTTCCAAAGGGTTCAATCTCAGTCTTTATCTTCTCATCAGTTGCACTTGACATAATTGGTCATTCCATACTTGAAAATTCTTCCCTGGGTTTTTGGGCCACCCAAAACTTGGAGTAATCTTGTACTCTTTGCTTTATCTCACACTCTCAATATAATTTATCAGCACACTTTCTGTCAAATTTATCTTCATCATAGATCTACATTGTGACCACTTTCCACTCCCTGTACAACTGTTAGCCTGTGCCAACCACTGTCTCTCATCTGTGGTGGTGCAGTAGTCTGCGGCAGGTGTCCCTGATTTCACCTTGCTATGTCCCTATTCCCTGTCTGTTCTCAACTCGTCAGCCAGAGTGAATGAGATCATGACAGTCCTCTACTCAAAACTCTCCAAAGCTCTTCTCATCTCACTTAAAAGACTGAGCCATAGCATGGTCTGAAAGTCCAAGGTAATGGAGCTTCTTGCCACTTCTTCAGCCTCATCCCTTACACCTCCCTTTCCTGCTTCCTTTGCTCCAGACACACACGAGTCCTTGACATTATGTCAACATTCCACACGCATTCTGTCTTGGGGCATTGTGCTTGCTGTTTGCTCTGCCTGGGGTACCTTTCCTTTATCTGTTTCCTTGACTTCTTCACTTCCTTCAATTATTCAAATGCTGCCTCATCAGAAACCCTCTCACCATATTGCATCCACCCCCTTTACCGTGTTTTTTTCCTCTTTGCATTCATCACTTCTTGTATTTGTTTGCTTATTATGTGTTTGTATAGTACCTCCCTCTCTTTTTACATTCCCCCACGATGGCAGGGATTTTGCACATATCTGTATCTTCAGAACTTAGTATAGTGCACACCTTGGACAGTCAGTAAATATCTGTTGAAGGAAAGAGTGAATGGACTATATAATGTTGCTGCTTTTGTATCTTACGTCACTGGTTGCTGAGCATTTTGAGTTATATATGCAATTGGTGCAAATCTAAATCTAACAAAAAAACTGAAGCAGATGGCATTGATTTTTTTTTTGAACAGTCAGGATTGCGGGGCCAGAGGATATGTGTGAGGATGTTTTGCAATAAATATAGAATAAACTATCTGCTGGCCTGATTGGAAGTGCTGCTGGGTCTCTTCCTTGTTTGGGACCCAATCAGTGATGGGGAGTTGGTCAGATGAAGCAGGTGGGAGAAGGTGGAGGGCATGGCTGAGGAAGAGTACTAAGAGCTACTAATAAGTCCAGCCCATGATTTAGAAATAGTTTACTTTAATATCACATAAATCCTAGGAGGCATCTATTACTTCATTGTATAGAGAGATTGAGTAACTGTGCCAAATTCTCCAGACTCAGAAGAGTTAGAGCTGGACATTGTGGCCTTGGAATCTCCTTGGTGGAGAGGAAAAGGTGAGGCATAGGAAAGTAGCTCTAGTGTGTGTGTGTGTGTGTGTGTGTGTGTGTGTTCTAACACACAGTCATCTGTTCAGAATATTCAGATTTAAGTGTTTAGTACATTTTTGAAAAACATGTCAAACCTTTTCTTCTTTTGAGCCAGCATAATGCTATAGGGGATATAGAATTAAATATATATTAATATATATCATATTCTCTAAGAAGCTTATGGTTTTACTTGGAACACACTAGTAAAACAACACACAGACTAGTAGATTATAATACACATTAGTATTTGATGCAATGTTGAACTGTATATCAATTACATTTTAAGTGCTGTTACAATTCAGAAGACAGAGACATCTGCACATTCTTTCAGTTATGTATTTATTGTGTTTTATGTATTAGGTCCCTTACGAGTTTCTGGGGATATTGAGATAATGATAGTGATAAGATAAGAATATTAAATATTTAAAATATGATGAACACTGTTCTCAGTGCTTTAAATATGTTCTCTTAATTCTAACAAGAACAATATAAAGTAGGTACTGTTATTATCTACATTTTCAGATGAGGAAACTAGAAAGCAATGGTGCAGTAACGTATATGCTTAAGATTATATTGCTGGCAAATGGCAGAGTCATGTTATAAACTCAGTTAAGTTGGTTAAGAATAAAGTTCTAACCACCTGTACTGAAGAAAAGGTCCAAGTTCTTAAGGATCCCAGAGTGTAGTTGGGAGACAGGTAGGTAAGTAAGAGATTCCTGTACCTGAGTGCTAGGTGCCACTGTGATGTGGAAAAGGATGCTGTAAGACTGCTGAGGTGATGCTGCTATTAGTCTAGCTTGTGGATCATACAGGAAACCTTCCTCTGTGTCTTGATTTTTCTAGGAAAATGGTGTTTGCCTAAATCTGAATCTCTCCACATTCTCTCCAAAATTGTTCAGAGAGCTAAACCTAAATTGCCATGTGGCTCAACAATTTCATTTGCAAGTATATGCCTAAAGGAGTTAAAAGCAGAGACTTGAACAGAAATTTGCATTTCAATGTTTATTGCAGTATTTTCCACAATAGCTAAAAGTTAGAAACTCAGTGTCCATCACAGATGGTTAAATAAAATGTGGTATATACATACAGTGGAATATTATTCAGCTATGTCAAGAAATGCAGTTTTGATATATGTTTCAGCATGAATGAGCCTTGAAAATATCCTATATAATAAAAGCATAATAAAAGTGCGAAATGCAAATCGACCAAATGGTTGAACAGTGGAACAACCATCTGGACGACCATCCAGGACCACGCTATGACAGCCACTGGTGCCAGGCCAGCCAAGGCGGGTGTGATGCGATTGGTCGGGGGCCCGGCCATTGCCCATGATCGCCCCACAGAGGGAGGTCCAGGCCACCGACCAAGTGGCAGGCTGTGGTGGGTAGGCGGGGCCTCCCTCTGTGAATGAACCCTGGGTCCCAGGTGCCAGCAGCCAGAGGGAAGCCTGGGTTCGAGGTGCTGGAGGGAAGCCGGTGCCGGCAGACCGGGTAAGGAAGGCCTACTCTTGCATAAATTTTGTGCGTCAGGCCTCTAGTTAAGTAAAATAAGCCAGACATAGAGGACAACTATATGGTTCTACTTACATGAAATGTATTAAATAGTCCAGTTCATAGAGGCAGAAAGGTTAGAGGTTAACAGGGGCTGAGCAGTGAAAAAATGAAGTTATTGCTTAATGGTTACAGAGTTTCTGTTTTGGGTGATAAAGAAACTTCTGAACTGGATGGTGGTGGTTGCACAACATTGTGAATATAATTAATGCCACTGAATTGTACATGTAAAATAATTAAAACAATGTCATATTTATTTAACCACAACATAACAAAGTTAGTTATGTAATATACCAAAAACCTTGAAGTATATACTTTAAATGTATAAATTGTGTTGTATGTGAATAATATCTCAAACTACTAAAATTTACAATGCAAGAAAATTCAAATCTATAAATTGAGTGGGCTAATCATGAATCTGAGAAAATTGACATGTAAAGACAATTCTAAGATATACTAGTATCCTAGTATAAAACTATTAAATTTTAAATAAAAGAAAAATATCCTCAGGACTTCAAGGCAAAAAGACCAAATCACTTACAAAGCAAAGAAATTCAGGTTGGCACCAGACATTTATTCAGCAACATAGAAACCAAGAAAAAATGTAGCATTTTCAATAAAACTGGATGAAAGATAGTATGAGAGAGGCTTTCCAGCTTAGTTGAGTTGTGGTGTGTTACATGGCCAGGTAAGTGCTAGGAAGGTGCCTCGAGCCAAGGGACTAGGATGCACAGCAGCTAGAGAGTTTATGGAACTTCCGGACGTGCGAATAGTTCAGTGTGACTGGAGTCTCTTTGAAGTGCAGAGACTACTAAGGCCGTAGATTTCATAGTTATTTATTTATTCACTAGAGGCCCAGTGCATGAAATTCATGCTTTGGGGGAGTGGTGTCCCTCAGCCCGGCCTGCACCCTCTCTAATCCAGGATCCCTTGGGGGATGTCTGATTGCCAATTTAGGCCTGATCCCTCAGGGAACATCCCTCTTTACAATCCGGGACTGCTGGCTCCTAACTGCTCACCTGCCTGCCTGCCTGATCACCCCTAACCACTCTGCCTGACTGCCTGATGCCCTCAACTGCTCCCCTGTTGGCCTGATCCCCCTAACTGCCTAACTGTTCTTCCCTTCTAGCCTGATTCCCCTAACTGCTCTCCCCTGCCGGCCTGATTGCCCTAACTGCTCTCCCCTGCTGGCCTGATTGCCCTAACTGCTCTCCCCTACTGGCCTGATCACCCATAACCACCTTTGCCTCACCACCGTGGCTTTGTTTGTAAGGATGTCCAGAAGACATCCGGTCTAATTAGCATATTACCCTTTTATTTGTATAGATTCCCTTAATTGATAGTTCTTGAATATAATTGTTAAGTGCCTGCAGTGCCGTCAGTTCTGTGTCATTGAGAGTTGTTCATGATCTCTGGATGAAAAGGTGAGAAGGAGGTTAAGGAAACAAAGGGAATGTGCATGCAGATTTCCATTGATGTGTGGAAATGTAGCATGGCCTGGACTTGAATAATGCTTCCATTATTCCACACATCGTCACAGTTGAAAGTTTGCATTTCAACCTTTTCCATCAACCTAAATATGCAATTAATCCATTGAAGAGGCAGGGAGAGCCAAGCCAGTCCATCCACTGGGTAATCATGCAGTCAGAGAGAGATGGCTGCTTCTAGGAACTGATCAGATGCACACGAGTGCAAAAATAAGTAGAATGAAAACCATTATTCTGGAGCATATATTCTGTGTCTGGCCCTGGCTGAGGTATTAGGGATGCCATGGCAAATAAGAGCTGGTTTCTGCTTTCAAGTTGCCCATAAATCACTGATTACATCACAGGATGTAGGTAAGAAGATCAGAAGTTTTACCTGTCATGTGCACTGGTGAGTGGGGTCCCAAGCCTTGTGGCAGTTCATTTGAGGGCAGAATTGTTTGACTTTGTCTATCTTCCTGCACATGTTCTAGCTAGTTAAGACATGTAGGTTGTAAGTAACTGAAATCAAATTGAATAACTTAATGAAAATATGCAAAATTGTAAAAAGGTTACCAGCTTATTTCATGGTGTGAACCTAAGGAAAGGGATATAGTTGGGTCACTGGGGGAAACCCAACAACCTTTCAGGTGGCTCAATATCACTGTACTTACGCCAGTTTCACATTAGTATTGGGCAACAGTTTTCAAAGCAATTACTGTACAGTATCTCATTGAGCCTAAAAAATATGTAAGGCAGACATAGTTTTCTTCTTTTTTATTTTTAAATATGTTTTTATTGATTTTAGAGGGAGGAAGGGAGAGGGATAGAGGGATAGAAACATTGATCAGCTGCCTCCTGCACACTCCTCCTGGGGATCGAGCCTGCAACCTGGGCATGTGCCCTGACCTGGAATTGAACCAGGAAACTCTTGCTTCATAGGTCAATGCTCAACCACTGAGCCACACTGGCCAGGCCAGACATCATTTTCTTTATGTGAAAGGTGTGACAATCATCCCAAGTTTAGGAGTATAACCCAGAATTTGGAACAAAGGCCTTCTGACTCTTAGATCTATTATTTACCTATTAGTTTTCTTCAAAACCTAATTCTCTTACTAGCATACAGAATTTTTCCCTTCTTATAATTCTCTCACCTTCTTAATTTTTCTTTTATTATTCATTTTGGTTTGGAAATTAAAGGAGTCACCTGTGTGTCCTTAATAATAGGCTTGAGACATCTCTGAAAACTCTCTATACCCTGTACTCAGAATATGAAGGGGCCACAACAAAAGGGGATAATTAAAGACAATGAGTAGGCGATCTCAATCATCTCAGTGATTTTCTTATTATCATCCATGAAATACCTGATCAGAAATGGGCCATTATAGTTTAAATGCTCAGGCGGAGTTTGAAAAGAATTTGAAACCAGGACACTTTCTGAGCTTGGCACTGTAGCCTCATTGTTTTCCAAACTCCAATTTTCCCTCCACAGCGAACAATAACTTTTTGATTAAACAGCTGGCAGTTACTATTGAATGCCTCACATTTAATAACAAAAGTCTTCCCTCAGAACAGGAAAATTTTATCTAAATTGCTTTGCTCTTCTTTGGTGATTGTGAACTTCTAAAGTCTGACAGGACTGATAGCATGGAAAAAATAAAATTTTCTCTCAAGGAGGTGATGATTACTTTTAAAAAGAAAGAGCCCCCAAACTAAATGAATAATTCATTGTACTTGCTGCAAAGCAGAAGTCAGGGCACACAAGTTGTCCTCTCTGTAAACATTATTAAAAAACAATCAAGTTTGTATTGACACATTTATATTGGGAAGACTATAGACAGAGATGAGAGAGAGGGATAAAGAAATAAACAAGAAAGCACCTCTCAGTAGTCCAGGCCCTTCTTCACTAGTGTTGTCAGTAGGAGCAGCTTCCATTACCCAGTGAGTGCCATATGCCCAGCACCATGCTAAGTTCTTTCTATAGCGATTAACTAGTACCTCAACCTCAATCCCTTCCGGCCCCCTTGTTGGCATTCCCCCCTGACTGAAAACCAACTGGAACCTACAGGAGAAGGCACCGGCCAGTCTTCTTTGGCACAAAGCAAGACAAAGAGGGCTGAAGAGTCTATCTGGAAGGGGCAAATGCAGATATCCAGTTCAGCTCATTTATATTTCTTCATAGCACCTGCCACTATATGAAATTATAAAACTATTTGTTTACTTGTTTGTTGTTGTTCTTCTACACTAGGATGCAGGATCCAGAAGGCCGGGGATATAATATTATTCTTGTCAAAATAAATATACAATTGGCTGTCTATTATTACTCATCTATCTGTCCATCTGTACATCCATCCAACTATCCAACCAACCTACCCTTCCTTCTATCCCTCTCTTCCTTCCTCTATACAACTATTAATGGAGCATAGTTAGAACTCCTGTACTGCTTTATCTGAACCACAAAAATCTAGAATGCTAAAGGAGTTTTCTTTGTATTTGCATTCTTGTTTGTTTTTTATTCAAACAGAAAAACCTCTAGAAGCGGCCCCACAGAGGAGAACGTGCCTCTCACTCATCTTGGTGATTCCCTAAGCTGAGTCCCAGCTGGTCCCTTCATAGGCTGGCCTGACTAGTGTGAAGAGGGCGGCAGGGGGGGGGGGGGGGCAGGAGCTCCCGGTCTAACCTGACTTTGCTGCTCAAGGGTAGACAATGTCACATAGGGACTCCATCAGAGATTCTTTTTATTTTTTAATTTCTTTACTGTTCAAAGTATTACATATGTCCCTCTTTTTCCCACTTTGACCTCCTCCACAGAGAGATTCTTTTCTATAATGGGGCCAGGCTGGCACCTGTAAGTCTGATTTTATGAGGGGCCTAGGAATCTGTGTTTGAAAAGCTCACTAGCATGTCATACAGCCACGTTTGGGAGCTGCAAAGGGACATTCTTGTTGCTTTCCAAGGTCCTGAAAAATGTAAAACAGTTCAAAGGATACAGATCCTTCCCTGAATCTTGGGGATGCCAGTGTTTTGTGCGGGGTTGCTCTGTGGTTGCATCAGGATTAGATAGAGAGGGAAAAGTATTCTCCTTGTACCTCACCATACCTGCTAGACCCTGACATATTTCACATGGGCTGTTAGGAAATGGTCAATCATCAGGTCTTTGGGGAGGCATCCATTTGCTCTGGGAAGCTATAAAACGTGTGAGGATGTCGCATACACTCTATGCATGACAGATGGCTTTTGGATGTTTAACATTAATATAACAAGTAGCAGATGGAGGTTGGCTCAGAAGACCTTCAATGTCCTTTCCAACCCCGAGAGTCCTGGTTATCAGTGTGTGCTTTCTATGAGCTGCAGTCTTTTTCACTTACCATAACGGGTAAGTCTTCATCTAAATGAAGAATAAAATGGTTTACACTGAATGACCACCTACTCATGAGTCTCAGCAAATATTTTGGAGGCAGCCAGCTGCTGTTAGCACAGTTCTGTCTGTACTTCTAGGAAAAATGGGACCAGTGACTATGGCTTCAGCGTGCCATCAATGGCAACACCTAGAGGTGATTTAGAAGGTGGTTGCCCTCCTCTCTTTCCTATCAGATTGCTGCCCCTAAGCTCCTATTTTACAGAAATTTTAAAGCTGACACTAGGTACTCTTTTCTACTTAGTTGAGCCAAGAAGCTTAGAGAGGCTTCTCGTTTATTATTTTTCTGAAAATACTTCAAATTAAAGTATCTTTTTGATTGTCCTTTGAAGTTAAGAGTATTGATCTTACCTAATAATATATTTAGCTGTTCATCAAAAACCTATGCACTAGGTATTATTATTAAAAGCTGGTGAATGAATAAAGTGAGGGCCCAGAGAGGTTCAGTCACTTGCCCCAGGTCCTAAAGTGTAATTAGTAAAAGTAAGACACACACAGAGGCTTTCTGAATCTTGTTCAGTGATTTTTCTGTGTCTCACTCTGTTTATGTAACCCACTGGTTGAATATTGGACTTTTAAAGAGCTGAATCAACAGATTATTATAAGGCAATATGTCAGGGCAGAAATGTACATCTGGATTTGAATTTAGGCTTCACCATTTACTGAATGGTTTCAGGCAAGTCACTTGGCCTTTGTGAACATCTGTCAATTGAGTATAGTTAGGCCTGCCTTTTAGGGTTATTTCAAGGATTATGAAGCATGGAAAATTCTGGCGTACAGTAGGTTCTCACTCAAGGCAGCTCCTATGACTTTTCAGGCAGTCAGTCTCTCTCTGTGTCTCTGAGTAAGAGGTTTACTGTCCTTGCCAAGTGACCCTCTGTCATCTGCCAGGATGCCCTTCAGAGATGGGATGCTCCCTGCCTCCCCAGGCGGTTCCTTCCCTCTGTGTTTTATGATGTCTAGAAAATTCTTATCTTGGTTCAAAAGTGCCCCCTTGTAGCTTACACTTTGTTGGTTCACATTTTCCCTCTTTCAGCTATGTAGGACGAGTCTCATCCCTCTTCCACATGACAGTCCTTCAAGTATTTGAAGACTTTATCATGCCACTTTTAATCTTTACATCTTCAGACTAAATATCTTCTGTTTCTTCAGCCATTCATCATTTGATTTGGCTTGCGAAGCTCTCACACACAGTCTTGCTTGGTTCCTTCTAACGTGTGTCTGTTTATCATCTGAGACGTTCCTACAACTGTATGTGATTATCTCTGGGCAGATTGACTCAGTAGAATGAGATAATTCCCTTCTCATGATGCAGTTTAAGATCACAACATCCTTTATTGACAGCTTCCACGTTGATCAAAACGGCTAAGTATTTTTTTTTTCAATATGCATTTCTGTTCAGCCTTAGATCACACATTCTGTCTTTGAGAAGCATAGTCGCTAAGCATGGGACCTTTCATTTTTACATGGTAATTAATTAATTTCACTTGGCCCTAACTCCTGCCTAGTAGTGTCTCTTTTAATCCTGATGTTATCATGCTTAATCTGTTATAATTGAACCTATAACACCAACTTTGTATTTTCCTGCAGATTCAATAAGCACATTTGCCAAACCATAGGTAAAATGCTAAATAGGGCCGACTTGTATGAGTTGTACTTTGACCCTGACCAATCAGCATCAGCTTGGGATGATACCTGAATCATGAACTTTAGGCAGCGTGTAAGAGATGGTAAGAGGTAGCGGAAGATAGATATTAGGGGCATTAACTATGGCTAAGAAGGGCAGTACCCTTGGTATGCAGCTCCAGATGAGAGAGAAAGGAGTCAGTTAGAGTTGCTAGGCAAGAAAAAGCATGAGTCCTGGCTGGTTAGCTCAGTTAGTTAGAGCGTCTTCCCAATATGCCAAGGTTGGGTGTTCAATCCTTGGTTACAGCACATACAAGAATCAAGCAATGAATACATAAATAAATAGAACAAGAAATTATTATTCCTCCCCCTCCCTAAAATCAATAAATAAAAGTAAAATGAAAGAAAAAGCCTGAGTTTGATTAGTGTATTCTAAGTGGATGAAGCAGCTCGCATTAGGACTTGATCTTCTCTGGGAAGATCTCTTCTCTCTTTGGAGGGTGTTCACCCCCTGCCCTGCCAGCAGTATTTGCCAATCCCATTTGAACACTTTGGCCTTCTCATTTACCACAATAAGGGCATCTTGTCCCAGATTTCAACTTCACCTCTTTTTTGTTTGCATTTGTGTTGGCTCTGTAGCCAGCTGCTAAAGAGCAGGTTGGAAACCGTCTGAGTCTTGCTATCTGTCATCCTCCCTCTGCATGGATTTAGGCTGGAATTTAATTCTTACATATTGGAGGCATACTGTATTCATCCCTATAACCCTTCTCCCCATTACGGTCTGTTTTCTCCTATTCCTCACCTGAGGTACGTTTTTAAATCTTGTCATTTGTTAAGTGTTATCTGGTTTTGTTAAACAGATTGGTGGGCAGGGACTGCAAAGCTCCCCCTTGGGGAACTTCCTTTCATGTCTCTTCTGCTACAAGGCCTGTGTGATGTGTATTCCATGTTTGCACATAATTAACAACAGCCAGGCAATTGACATGGAAATTCAACAAGTAGCTCATCTGTGTGCACAGTTGCCAAGCGTTTTTGTTCCTGTTGTTTGTAGTGAGGAAAGTAAGCTTTGAGGAACCATTTTTGTAGATTGCCACGGAATGAATACTCAACACAGGTCAGGGCTCAGAATAACGCTGATGACACCACAGAAGTCTTTTGTTTTTCTGGTGGAAATCAAGAACTTGGTTATTTTCACATCAATGAGGCCCAGGGGGGGAAGGGTGCATTATGCCCCTTTGATCATAAGGCTCTGGTGCAAAGTCACCCACCAACCTGTGAGTGGGGGGGAAGTAGAACGGGAATTGCCTTGTGTTCTGTGTGGGGAACTTTCTCCAAGGAGTGACTTGATATCACACATGCCAGCTAAAAGGCAGTGAGGATGTGGCTGCAGCTAGCAAAGGAAGGTCATCGCAACTTTCCTCTTCAGGGAGAGAGGCAACGCTTTCCTTCACTTCCAACCAGAGCCCAAGATAAACCTCTTCATTTAGCATCTCATCTGGGCATCACATTGTCTTATTGAACAGCGGCTAACACATGTCGATTCACATGGTTTTCATTGGAAATTCATTCTTCTGTATAATTGGGAAAGGTACCTCAAAGTCCCTTTAGAGGCCTTTCGTCATCCAGGTAAATAAAAATCCAATATTCCTTTACATGGAGTGTTGTCGAATCACTGCGTCTGCTTTGTCTTGAGCTCTGAGGGTTTTATCTTTTAACAGAAAATCGAGTTCTTCGTAGAATATTGACTGGTTTTTAAGCAGACGGGACGCTTGCTAGGGAGGGCATTCTTAACCAAAGTCGAGAATAAAGGGAGGTTGTACCTTGTGAAGAAAATTCCTCATGTGAACCCTTGATCAGTGACTGACTTTTTTACAGGGGACGTGTCAGCTACTCTGTTGTTCATTCCTCTCAAGCAGTTTTTATAGCTGACTGGATGTTTAATTTTGCATGGTATTGCATTAGAAATGAACTACTTACCCTTTAAAATAACACTGGATACTAATGGCATGCAAGATTCCCACAATTTTCTCAACACTGCTTAATAGGCAGCACCTTTGAATGTAAGGCCTGGAAACGTGATGAAGTGGAAATTAGGTGTCTTTAGCCAAGAGAAAGGGTAGATTGTAGATAGTTGTGCAGTAAATACATTGTATTAGAAAACATGGGAATGGGGAAAATTTAGGTTGTTATGTTATATTATAATGCAGTCGACTTATGCAGTACAAGGTGTGCTTGTCAGAAGGACTGTGCTTAATCTAATTAATTTTCAAGTTGCTGACTATTTCTCTTTCTCTTTCTGAAATACATCTGTACATATGGCTTTCCTGTTAGTGAGTTGTCTGCCTGACTGATTCAAACTTGCCATCCCTCTCTCCTTTCTGGGTGAAAAACAGTGAGAAGGGTTCACCGAACTCTTCCTTTCAGACTTCTTATGTAAATCTCATGCTCTGGGGATGGTGGAGGAAGATGGTTGAAAAGGGTTATCACATTTCACTTATTTTCATTGGCTGCATTTCCCTCATGATTATCTGAATAAAGTGTTAAGTCTGACCTAATCCCTCATGATTATCTGCATAGTGTTAAGTTTTTCAAATTGTTCATCATAAAGTCTTTCCTATAGTACTTCAGGGCTTGTAGAACTATCTGACTGTAGCCCTCTCATTGTAAAGATAGTATCAGGGAGCATTCATTCACTCATTCATTCCTTCAATAAATATATGGAGTAGGCACCTATTCTGACCAGGCACTCTTCCAAATGCTAGAGATACAAACATGAAGACAGCACGGCCCCTGCTTTCAAGATGATTTTGCAGTCAGGTAGGAGCAGACAGTCAGGAAAGAGCTAAGATAATTTTGGAGAGTCATTTGCATTGATAAGGGTAAAACAAGCAAGTGACGAGTGTTAGGAGCTACTTTATCTAGGAGGGCGGGGGACACCTGAGCTGTTGCAGGGATGCTGTGTGAGGGTGTAATTTCTCCCCTCAGAAGATGATCAGTGGTTGTAGCAGTCAGTGAGTGCAAGCACAGCTTGAGGGTGAACGTGCTGGCCCAGGGTTGCCAGGAAAGACCAATGCCTCCTTCCTTAGCAGGGAGGTCTGGGAAAGCAGGCCCAGCCAGGACCAGAGTCTTAGGTTCCAGTGGGTAGTGCCAGGGTCCAGGGTCATATGCCTGAAACTCTGGAGAGTATATTCAGATGAGCCCTATAAGTGGGGAGGGACTCAGAGATCTGTAAAGAACAAACATGTAGGGCAGTCAGGATGTATAAAAATTACTGTATGAAACATGTATGAAGGGCAGTGTGAAATAAGAACTTAGAGTGAGGGCATCTGCTCACTGATGATATTTCCATTTCCCCAGGAACTTGTGGATTGGCTAAATCCAGTTATGGTCTCAAATGGACCAGGAAAGTGCCCAATACTGGACTGAGAGAAAGTGTTAGGGACATTGTCCTATTATATTTTACTCATATACCATAAAAGCAGTGTATCTGTTGTTGTTGTAGGTTTGGTGATTGTGTGCTTAAACACACAGTCTAATAAATTATAAATTATTTCTTCTACTTCTTTTTTTCCCCCTTAGCCCCTTTTCCCTGAGTCCTTATGTGTTTATGATGAACGTTCAGCAAAAGTCAAACTTTTGTAAATGTCAAAGGATTATATATTTTGGAAGGATGTAAAAGATATTAAATAGTACATTTGCTTAGAATTTTGAATAATTCACACAGAAGAGGTTGTAATTTATAGCTAAAATTTTAGGATGTCATAGAAAGTATACTTTGTCCCCCAATTTTTTTTTCAATCCCAAGGTTTGTCAGTTTGCTCTATAGTGAATCAGGTTAAACAGTAACAGAAAATTAGTGCTGTTAACTCCTTATTTTTCCTGTTGCCTATTCACTTGTTCTAGCTTTTAAATATGTGGAAGGTGAAAAGAAACTTAGGACTTTAAAATGTTTAAAGTGGTGGAGGGTTATGATAAAACTAGAGGCCTGGTGCACGAATTTGTACACCAGTGGGGTCCCTCGGCCTGGCCTGTGGGATCAGGCTGAAACTGGCTCTCCAACATCCCCTGACAGGTCCTGGATTGCGAGAGCGTGCAGGCCTGACTGAGGGACCCCACTGGTGCATGATTGGGGCTGGGGCGGGACATAGGAGGTTGGCCAGCCAGGGAGGGACTGTGGGAGGGCTCCAGGGCATGTCTGTACCTTCTCGCTCAGACCCAATCAGCTGGACCCCAGGAGCAAGCTAACCTACTGGTCAAAGTGTCTGACCCTGGTAGTCAGTGCATGTCATAGCGAGCGGTTGAGCTGCCTTAGCATATCATTAGCATATTACGCTTTGATTGGTTGAATGGCCGACTGGATGATAGGACACTTAACATATTAGGCTTTTATTATATAGGATGGACACTATTGACCTCTCCCCAGCTGCTCCCTACATTCTTGGATTTTTAACATTAAAGTCTCACACTCTTACATCTTCTTCATGTAACAGAGTTGTCATTCCTTTGAACTGTATCCCAAAGCACAAGCAGGTATCTAAGAGTTTTATTTCTTGCTTATATAGCATCCATTTGAATGTGTCTAGCTGCCAGGTGACCTTTCAGTCATCATTTGGGGGACCAGGGTCATCAGCTGTGGCTCCACCCACCTCTTTGCCCTCAGTCTTCTCTAGTCATCTGAAAGGGAGAGGAGAATGTGAAAGATGCTCAGTGGAATTTGGGGGAGGGAACAGGTCTAGAAGTGGTGCACACCCCTTCCACTCACATTTCGTGGCCAGACTTAGCTGTGAGGGAGTCTGGAAATGTAGCACAGGTGTGAGCCTGGAAGGAAGAGAAAGTGGGTTCTGGGGAAGCTAACCAGTGCTGGCCATGTACTCCGGCATGTTGGTGCAGGGGTATAAGCACAGATGTGATAATCCTATTTCTTAGTTTATGATATGTTATCAGCATTACTCTCTGTAGTTATCCTTTCTTGTTTCATCCATTCATTTACTCCCCCCTTAACCATTCCAATTCTCTTAAGAAAACAGTAGCATAGTCTTTATGTGAAACTTTAAGTTTGTCTGTATCCTTGGCTAATAGATATAGAATTGTTTTGCGTGTGTGTATTTTTAGTTCACACAACTTATAGACCCTTTGGCTTTTAACTCTACTTTTAAAACTTTTTTATTTTAACATAATTTTAATTTTACCGAAGTATTTTAAGAATGGCACAAAAAACAATCATAGGCTCTTTGCCCAGGTTTTGCTTTCTCTCTTTCAAAATAATAATGTGTGTGTTTATACATGTGTGTACTTACATATATACACATTGTTAATTTGAGAGTAAGTTGCAAACATTATGACCCTCTACCCCAAATACTTTAGTGTGTATTTCCTAAGAACAAGACATTTACTTAAAGGTACACCACCCAGTTCTCAAAATCAAGACATTGAGCATCAATACAATACTGTTATATAACCTACAGTTCCCATTCAAATTTCACCAATTTTCCCATTAATGTTCTTTATGGGACTTTTTCCCCCTGCCCCAAGATTCAATCTAGGATCCAGTCTTGTATATCATTTTTATGTCTCTAGGGTCTCTTTTAATCAGCAACTGTTTCTCAGCCTGTCTTTATTTTTCATGACACTGACATTTTCAAGAGCACAGGCAGTTATTTCGTGAAATGTCCCTCGAATTGGGTTTTCTGATACTTCGTCATGATTAGATTTCCCCGGTGTGGTGAATATATATATATATAATGTTTTTAAGCTCTCCACATTCTGCTATATCCGTATCTAGTTTTTTGGCTCTGCTTGCTGCATGGACTTCTCTAGTGAAGACTGCCTCTTGGAATGAATTTGGGACTGCTGGGAAGGTAGCAGCCAGCAGGATTATTTTGCAGGGATCAATCAGGCAGGGCTCCTAATGGGAACTGTGACACTGGAAATTGACTTGCCTCTTTAACACAGGTTTGTGGGTCACTGCCCTGCCTTAGCTGACAGTGGGTGGACGCAGATGTTTGCGTCTATGTCACATATGGTTACTCTGGTTGTGGAAGACAGGGCAGGTCAGGAAGTTAAGTTTTGATCATTCTTTCATTGGTGTACTTACTACACATTGAGGAAGGGCCTGCTCTGCTCATTGGAAGTCTCCATCTCATGTATTGTAAAACCAAAGAGTGTCGGCATTGAAGACTCCTCATCACCCTGACAGATGCAAATGTTTTCAAATAGTTTGTGACAACATTTTCAATTGATTAGTAAGACAGCCATATCAAAAATTCTGCCTCTTCCCCTCAGCACAGTGACTTCATTTCTCTCTGGCTGCCTCTGAAATTCACCAACATTGAACATAATTTTTGCATCATTATCTCCATAGTGCATAAATAATTTTGCATCCTACTTTCCCCCAGTGAAAATTATTTTGCGTGCTTTCCCATATTTCACAGCCTGCATATTTATCACTCTTAATGACTGTAGTAAATTCTATCAAGCTCATCTACTCTAACTTATGCATTTCTCTCCTGTTGTAAATTTGTCTTCTTCCTAATTTTAGGAAAAACTTTTCTTAAGGAAGTGTATAGCAGATTCTTTTGTTAAAGCAGTTTTGATAAACTATTTTATTTAACAGGGCTCATTCTAACAGACAAAATACTGGCTGAATTCTTGTGGCGAGAGCCCAGCCTGTCTTTTTAAAGGAAACTTATTTTTGTTTACTTATGTCTTGAGCCTCCATTTATAACAAAAATATAATTAGTAAAGAAGGACCTGATATATGTAGAGCCTTGTCAGGTGAATGCCTTGCATGGATAGTTAGGAAACAGCATGCTTCTGTGGGGAATAGCGGAGTCACGGGTGATGCGGCTAAGATACTAGGCTGTGGCGTGACAGCTCCCGGCTGTAAGAGTCTTGCACTCATGCACCTACCTTGAAACAGCTGGACAGTCTTTCAGTTCTTCCACTTGCCCTCTGAGAGTTGCTGAAGGAGCCCGTCCTCCTCTAGCCATGGTCAGCCAGCCAGGGCCATCTCAGCAAGGAAGACTGAGCAGCTGGTAGACCTCTGGACCTACCTGGTGATGACTCCTCCTGCAGCTGTTCTGAGCAAGAACTGGAGAATGCAAGGAATGGACAGGGCCATCAGGGTGCACTGAATTTCACAGATGATCACTCTGTCTTTCCCCACCCAGAATCTTCTGAGCATCTAAGAACAAGTTCAGTTCTCGGGCAAGCTTGTCCTTCCTCTACTCAGCACCCAGGTGCTGGGAGGTCCATGCCAGGGGTGGGTGGAGGCCTGTGATCTGCTGGTGGAGGCAGGGATGATATCTAAAGGGATCACAAATCTAAACATTTGTGACTGACTAACTGGGGTGTGGTAGGGCAGGACAGCAGAGATAATTCTGTTGTTTAGTAGGTACCTTCAAAGATCCTGGGATTGCTGTCTCCTCTGTATTAGTCATATGTCTTCACTGATCATATCATATATGAAGATTTTGTTTACGCACAAAATTTTACCTTATTTCTTTTTGCTCCATAAGGGCAGGACTTTGTGTGTGTGTGTGTGTGTGTGTGTGTGTGTGTGTGTGTGTGTGTGTGTGTGTGTGTTTTAAATATATTTTATTGAATTTTTACAGAGAGGAAGGGGGAGGGATAGAGTTAGAAACATCGATGAGAGAGACTAACATCGACCAGCTGCCTCCTGCACACTCCCTACTGGGGATGTGCCCGCAACCAAGGTACATGCCCTTGACTGGAATTGAACCTGGGACCCTTCAGTCTGCAGGCCAATGCTCTATCCACTGAGCCAAACCAGTTAGGGCTGTATATGTGTTTTATTGCTGTATCTCTTGTTGCTTCATGTGGAGCTCAGACCATAAAAGTGCTCAATAGTTGCTTTTTGGATGATGATTTCAAGAGCTTGATTTAGCAGACTAAGCCTATTGTGATCTGAGCAGCTGCTACTCACATGTGTAAAGGGGTATAGCCGGTTACCTTAGAAATGAGTAGCAGCTAAATAAACCAAGCTAGGCAGAAGTAGTATAAAAGGAAGTACATGGGCTTTGGAAGCAGGCAGCTGGAGATTCTCATCCCAACTCCACTACTCTCTGGCCCTTTTACATTCCCTGAACCTCAGCTTTCCCACCTGTAACATGGATAAAAGTACTTTACTCACAGAGTTAGCGGAATGTTCAATGCTCACAGTAGACACTCCCTGACAAAGGATGAAGACAGAAAGCCGCGAGGGGCCCAGGTAATGTGTCCAGGTGTTAGAAGAGGTCACTGAGAAGATTGGACTGCTGGGTGACCCACAGGCTGGGCCTGGGCAATTTAGAGGCTCCTCCCCTGTCCCCTATCCTTAGAATGTACATTCCATCCACTGTTCCCATACTAGGAGCCACTCAAGCATGTAGCCCTGAGAGAGTAGTGTGTGATTGAGGCATCTGGATCCTATACATGTCTGAAACCCATTAAGGCCTCTATATAAACTTAAGATTTTGGCAGGTGGGTGTGGAGATCTCCTCTGTGGCCACCCAAGACAAGCCTCCTATGTAAGTTCTCTTGCTTAAAGAAACTGCCACCTATCAATCCGGAGTGGTTTGCCTCTTTCTTCAGTCTCTCCTTGCCCTCTGTGTATGGGAGCCCATTTTTAATTTCATCCAGGGAACTCCTGAGGTTGTGAAATAACACCAAGTGTTGTCAAGAAATGTACGTCTGCATTCAGGTTACCTACCCGTCATTTCAAACATGCCACACATTGGCTCCATCTCCCCATAGCAGAAGCTATTGCTGTGAGTCCTTCAAGCAGCGTGTGTACGGTTCAGTTCTGCAGTGAGCCTCTCTATTAGTAACTGTGTTCTTTGCCCCTACAGGATTTATGAACGTGTGATAGACCCTCCTGAGACCAACCTTCCCCCAGGAAGCAACTTATGGCTTGGTCAGCGCAACCAAAAGCATGGCTTATTCAAAGTAAGGACTGCATTCTACTTCTGTGCTTTTTTTTTTTTAAAAAAAAAATATTTTACTGATTTTTCACAGAGAGGAAGGGAGAGAGATAGAGAGTTAGAAACATCAATGAGAGAGAAACATCGATCAGCTGCCTCCTGCACATCTCCCACTGGGGATGTGCCCTAACCCAGGTACATGCCCTTGACCGGAATCCAACCTGGGACCTTTCAGTCCACAGGCCGATGCTCTATCCATTGAACCAAACCGGTTTCGGCTTCTGTGCTTTTTTATGTGTTGATGTGAATGAAATAATTTAATCTTCATGATTTTCTGAAGTAGGTGCTTTGAAACTCTCTGTGAGGCAGAGAGTAATGGGACTTGCCTAAGGTCACACAGTTCACTGTGGTGCCAGGTATGAATGATGCAGAATATAAATGATCCTCACAATGTTTTTCAAACTAATTCTTAAGGTTATCTTTAAGTTCGTTTTCATTCTCAGAATATATATTAAATCATTTTTGGGGTGATTTTTATGTATACAATAGGAAACAAATATCAGTATCTAGGAGTGTTGATTTTCTTGTCTATAAAGAGGACAGTACAATGACTGCATTATTGTACTTTATAAAAACGTAAGGATACCATGTTGAAATGAATTGAAGAAGTTAAAAACATCATGAAATTTTAAGATAGTCTTGTTCTTCAGTAGAATGGCAGAATTTTGCTTCTGGCAATATGGTAAACTAGATATTTTAACAATCCTTGTACTTCACAATGCCTCTAAATGCTGGATAAAACAGAACAAAATCTTTTAAGATTTATCATTGCAATTCTACAAAGGGAGATTCATAGGGGCCAAATATATGGAGGGAAATGAAAACCAGAGGGATGTCTGCCAATACCAGGAATTTAGAGACTTCAGTTTATTTCCCATTTATTTTTCCAACTTTATTGAGATATAATAAACCTATAGCACTGTGTAAGTTTAAGGTGTATGATTGGTTCATATGTTAAACTTATATATTGCAAAATGGTTACCACCATAGCGTTAGCTAATATCACCATCTTGTAATTGCTATTTCTTCTTTATGGTGAGAATATTTAAGATCTAGTCTCTTAGCAACTTTCAAGTATATAACACAATATTTTTAACTATAATCACTATGCTGTCTGTACATTAGATACCCAGAATGAATTCATATGATAACTGGAAGCGTGTACCCTTTGATCAACTTCTTCCCATTCCCTCCTCCTCTAGACCCTGGCAACCACCATCTACTCTCTATGAGTTCAGCTTTTTTGATTCCACATATAAATGGTATTATACAGTATTTGTCTCTCAGTCTGACTTATTTGACTTCACATAATCCCCTCAAAGTACATTCATGTTTCCTTTCTGGTGGCTGAATATTATCTGTCTGTCATCTATCTATCTATCTATCTATCTATCTATCTATCTATCTATCTTCATCATCATCATCATCATCTAGCTATCATCTATCCATCCATCCCTCCCACTTCTTTATCCAGTCATCTATTGACAAACATTTCGGTGATTTCTATGTCTTTGCTATTGTGAATAATGCTGTAATGAATATGGGGGTGCAGAGATCTCTTTGAGGTAGTGATTTCATTTCCTTTGGCTGTACATTCTGTAATATGAATCTACCTAGAAGTGGGATTGCTGGATCAAATGGTAGTTTAATTTTTTGAGAAAATTCAATACCACTTTCTATAGTGGCTGTACCAATTTACATCCCCACCAACAGTGCAGAAGGGCTTCCTTTTCTCCACACCCTTGTGAAAACTTATCCATTGTCTTTTTGATGTTAACCATGTTAGCTGGTATGAGGTGATATCTCATGTGGTTTCATTTGCATACACCTGATGATTTACCTCTTGATTCTATTTCTTTGGTTTGTGTGTCTTTTTATGTCTGTATTATACTGTTTTTATTAGCATAGCTTTGTAGTATAGTTTGAAATCAGGAAGTATGATGCTTCCAACTTTGTTCTTTTTTCTCAGGATTACTTTGTTACTTTAGGGTCTTTTGTGGTTCCATACAAATTCTAGGATTGTTGTTTTTTATTTCTTTGAAAAATGGCATTTGAATTTTGATTGGGATTGGATTGGATCTATAGATTTCTTTGGTTAGTATGGACATTTTAACAATATTAATTATTCTGATCCATGAACATGGGATATCTTTCCATTTGTTTGATAAAAGACGTGAGAAGACACAACATATTGCAGTATTCAATGTACAAATCTTTTACCTTCTTGGTTAAATTTATTCCTGAGAATTTTATTGTTTTTGATGGTATTGCAAATGGGATCATTTCTTTATTTCTTTGTCACATATTTTATTGATAGTGTATAGAAACAAAGTAGATTTTTGTATCTGGTTTTGTGTTCTACAATTTCACTGAATTAATAGATTAGTTATAAAGTTTTTAAATAGAATCTTTAGGATTTTCCATATATAAGATCATATTATCTGCAAACAAGAAAACTTTACTTCTTCCTTTCAAATTTGAATGCCTTTTATTTCTTTTTCTTGCCTAGGACTTCTAGTACTATGTTGAATAGGCATATCAGAGTGGGCACCCTGTCTTTTTCCCTATCTTAGAGGAAAAAGCTTTCAGCTTCTCACCACAGAGTATGATGTTAGTTGTGAGCATATCATATGTAGCCTTTATTATGTTGAAGTTTCTCCCCTTGCCCAATATGATGATAATTTTTATCATTAAATCATGTTGTGTTTTGTCAGATGCTATTTATGAATCTATTGAGATGATCATGTGATTTTTGTTTTTCATTCTATTGTGGTATATAACATTTATTCATTTGCATATCTTGAACCATCCTTAAATATCAGAGATAAATCTCCCTTAATCATGGTGTATGATCTTTAATGCACTCTTGAATTAACTTTGCTTATATTTTGTTGAAAATGTTGGCACCTGTAGTTATCAGGGTTATTGCCCTGTAGTTTTCTTTTCTTGTAGTGTTCTTATTTGGTTTTGGTGTCAAGGTTTCTTAACCAATAGCCATTTTATTTAGCTGGCACTTCTTTGCATTGATTGGATGATTTTCCTGGTCTGGCTGGCTATACTGATATCCATTGGGCTCTTTCATGTGTCTGTAGTCAATTTACAGGTCAGCAGGTGGCAGGATGACCTAAGCCTCTTTTCAGGACTGGTAGTAGTCTGGCTGTTGACTGGCTTCAGTTCTTTTCCAGATGGTCTGCCATCCTCTAGTGGTCTAGCTCAGGCTTATCCATATGGCAGTCTTGAGGTTTCAAGTACAAGAAGAGAGGATGCACTAATCCTCTTCAATGCTCTATTTGCTTGGTCACATTTGCTAATAATTTACTACTCAAAGCAAGTTCTATGGCCAAATGCAGTCAAGGAGTAAAGATATAGACTCCATCTCTTGAAGAATGATTTTGCAATATTGTTTTGCAAGGATATGGATGCAAAGAGGAGGAGAAGTGTTGACCATCTTAATTATGGAACCCAGATCTCAAATACCCCAGCCCCAACAGTCCTGCAGATCTCCTTTCCTCAGTCAGAGGCTTTCCCTGTCCCAAGGGTCACGGCTGGATGCCGCGGGGTTTCCCTCTGACCCTCTGGGCTCAGAGATCTGGCAAACTTTCCCGCCAAGATCTCTGGTTTTCACCTTTCCAGGGGAGCTCTGTCCTTCCAGGCTGCAAACTGTCTCACCAGCTGAGTCTCCTTCGCCAATTCGGGGTGGATGTTATTCGTTTCAGCTGCTCGTTCTATTTGCTCAGGGATAAGCCTTGGGACACGTCTACCTATCCCGCCGCCATCTTTTCTCTCCCAGTGTTGACCATTTTAATAATCTCTCACACCAATCAAGATAAATTGAAAGACAGCCATGCCTAGACATCTTAGTGAAATAGCAGAATCCCAAAGATACAGAGAATATCTTAAAAGTAGCCAGTTTGAAAAATCAAAATTTCCACAAAAGAGTAACAAAGATTGAATAGCTGTCTTTTAAAGAGTAAAAGCAGAAACCCAAATATAATAATAAGAGTTTTCAAAGTTTTGAAATAAAATAACTCCCAAATGTATTTGTATATATCCAGCTTAATTATTATTTGAGAATGAGTGTGAAATAAAGACCTTATAAACAAATAAAACTTTTAGTTTATGACCAATAGATCTTCATTAAAGAAGAAAGACATATAATGCAAGGAGAACTGGTGAATACATTGTTGAGAGCATACACAAACTGGAAAATCATTGTTTGATTAAATAATAGTTTTTATTTAACCATCATAATAATAATGTCTAATTAAAAATAGGTGTATTTTGAAAATAAATATTAGATAATAATAATAGGGGATGATCTGATGTAAAGTGTTACAAGGCCTTGTTTTGGTAAGAAAAATTAGTACAGAAATTGATTAATTGTAGACTTTAAGTTTGCATATTAAAAATATAAATTAACACTGAAAAAACAGATAGTGTTTAACTTTCAAATTTAATTATGAGAGAATGAGAGGACTTCTTAAAAAATTCTGCCAACACAAATTAAGGCAAGAGGAGAGAAAATGCTGTCTATAATACAGCAGATGTAATTCCATTTCATAATATTTATTATCAGATTTAAGTAATTTATACTCAGTGCTTAAAGTCAAAGTATTTTATTGGATTCATAAGACTCAAATTCTGATGTATATCTATAATAATAAAAGTGTAATATGCAAATCAACTGAAGGGCCAAATAGCGAATGACCATCCCGATGACCACGTTATGACACCCACTGACGCCAGGCCAGCCAAGGCAGGTGCGATGCAATTGGTCGGGGGCCTATCCATTGCCCCATGATCGCCCCAAAGAGGGAGGCCCAGGCCACCAACTGGTGGGTGGGGCCCCCCTCTGTGGGATGCGATTGATCGCGGGGTTCCGGGACTGTGAGAGGGCGCAGGCCGGGCTGAGGGACCCATCCCCTGAGTGCATGAATTTCATGCACCAGGCCTCTCGTTGTTTATATTGAAACAATTAAAAAATAAGGATTCATAAATGCTGAGAGTGAAGTGGAACAAAGGAGGGAAAAAATAGACCAAATCAAACATGAGAACACTGTAGAATCTCAGGCAATATCAAACTTAAAAGCTGAAGAGTTGCTCACATAATGATAAATAATTCTGCAGGTGCATAAACCTAAAGCATAAGCTGAAAGTAGACATTGCAGTATTTCAGAAGGCTGGGGAAGGATAGTCTTGCTTGTTTATTATTGGTCACTCTTTCTTATAAGCTTTCCTTTGATCATAACTGTTTCTATTTTATTCAGCACATGCTTACAATAGTACCAGGAACATAGTTGGCAGACAGTATACTCTTAAAATGAATGAATGTAATAGCTATGAATTTGTCTTCTTATTGCAAAGTGACAGAGATAGCTCTCAGAATGGTAACGCAGATGACATAGCAAGTTTGCAATATGCATCTTCTCCCTTTTTTCTTATGTGTTTACTGCGCCCTATGTGCTTAACACTATATTATAGAAATGATAGGTGCTTTCTTGGCCTTTTTCAGGATTTCTGTTTCAGTAGGAGTTTGCGATAAAAAGAGGGAGAACAGTTAGTGCTATTATTTATTCCAGCTTGAGGAATTCATGATTCTTTGAAGAGGTAAGGAGCCTTGTGCTTAAGAGCCCACATACCTGATAAAGACAGAAAGCACAAAGGATGTTCATAGACTTGACAGTGATTTTGCTGTAGAGGTGGGTTGTAAGGGTGTGGAAGAGAGTACCAGCAATCATTGAATGAATGCTTTCCATGTTCCATTCCTTGTGTGGCCCTACATATATTGTCTCAGTTAATTACATTCCCCTTTCTGAAAATCCTAATGAGGTAGCTGTTATTATCCCAATTATATAATCTCTCTGTAGGACTCAGAGAGATTAAGCTATTTGCCAGTCTAAGTGATGGAAGTGGGATTTAAGTTTAGGCCTTTTTTATTTCAGTCTTTGCTCATTCATCCAAACTGTCATTTAATAATTTCATTCAATAAACGTTTTTTTTGTTTTTTTGTTTTGTTTTGTTTTGTTTTTTTTTTTTAGGATCTTGCTTACTATGTGCTAGTCACTGTGTTAGATGGTGGTGACATTTCACATAACTCCAGCATGTTCCATGGTGGAGGCAGACCCTATTGTCTTTTTCAAGGGCTTCGGCTCAAAGGAATAGGTCAGTGATGGCGAACCTATGACACGTGTGTCAGAGGTGACACGCGAACTCATTTTTTTTGGTTGATTTTTCTTTGTTAAATGGCACTTAAATATATAAAATAAATATCAAAAATATAAATCTTTGTTTTACTATGGTTGCAAATATCAAAAAAATTCTATATGTGACACGGCACCAGAGTTAAGTTAGGCTTTTTCAAAATGCTGACATGCCGAGCTCAAAAGGTTCGCCATCACTGGACTAGGTGGTCCCAGGGAGAAGCATCAGAAGGGATGGTGTTTCCACACTGTCTGTCCCCCTAGGAAGCAATGTGAATCTCTTTGCTCCCCAATAGGAGTAGCCTAATATAATGGCTCTTTAGAAGGGAACCTTTCAAAATTCCTCTCCCCTTTAGAGTCCTGTATGTCCGGCAGTGCTCTGGCCATCCTTTGGTGAGCTGAGATGGCTAGGCTTGGGAAAAATATGTCAGTGTCTCATTACAGAAATTATCTCGATCAATTTAATGCCCCTGTAAAAGAGGCAGCCCTGCTCCGGTGAGTCAGCACATCTTCTGGCTTTTAATATTTATCTTGTAGAAGCTGCCTCCTGGGTCCAACCACTCCTGCTTTATTGCTCCAAAAAAAAAAAAATGCTTATTATGTGTTTTCAGGTTAAAATAGCATTATTCCCCGCTTTAAATATTAACACTTTGCTTCATAGGCAAAGTCAAAGCAAAAACTCCTCACTTGTCAACCCTAATTCCTAGACCCTGGTGGGTCCTTATGGATCACACAGTAAAAGTGCTGCTGATTGCTCTGGCCATTTTTGCTCAGTGGTTAGAGCATTAGCCCGGGGACCGAAAGGTTGCAGGTTCGATTCCCCCTCAAGGACACATACCTCAGTTGCAGGCTTGATCCCTGACCCTAGTCAGGGCACATGCGAGAGGCAACCAATCCATGTGTTTCTCTCACATCGATGTTTCTCTCTGTCTGTGTGTCTCTCCCTCTCCCTTTCACTCTCTAAAACTCAGTGGAAAAATATCCTTGGACGAGGACTAACAACAACAAGAACAAAACTGCAGCTGATTGAAGAGCACAGGATGGTGCCTGGCACGTAAGGCATAAGGCTGCTAGCATTAGGTCATTTTTATCAGAGACTCAGAACACAAGCTGGGGATTTGTTTTCACCTTAAAACAGCATCCATTTGAGAACATAGCGGGCTCTTAGTGCTGGGCTTATCTGAATCTTGTCGCAGATTTCCATTATCGGGATGGTTGATTACCACTCAGTTTCTCTTTGATCATTCTGAGCTGATGAGGCTGTGAGTTCCAGAGGGTAAAGAAATAAAGAACAAGTGTAGATGAATTGCAGTGAGTTCAGGATGCTTCGGTGGGTTTGGTCTTCTGGGAGCTTCTAAATAGTTAAAATAGCTGAGATCTCAGGATTTTACAAGGCAAAGCCTTTCCCAGAGCCTAGGCACTCTTCTCCGTGTCTCCCTCGATTTCTCTATCTGTTGGGTGAACTTGGGTCTGAAACCTTTCCCTTACCTGGACATCACCATCTCCTTAACAGCTCAGCTGTCACTGGGAAGTAAAATGGATGACATTTTTTTTTTTTTTAATGCTACAGCTGTTGTTTTTTACCTCAGCTGGTTCTCATGATTCCGCAGATGGTAAACATATGTTTAGAGGCACCTAGAAAAAGCAGCTCTGCCGGATTCCTCCCATCGCTAATTCTCGTTTTTCCTTTCATGCAGAAAGTCCAAGGCGCAGAGCTGGCGAATCTTATACATTTGTAGATTAATATTTCTGTGCATTAAGACTCTGGAAACAGCAGGGCAGCTAATGATATGCTAATGAGCTGACAGTGTTTATTGATCATCATGAAAGTCGACAAATGTCTTTCTTGGCTTTTGTGCAAGATGGAATATTTTAGTAACTGTCTTCAGGGCAGAAATACGTAATTGGTTGCATTTTGAAAATCCTCCTTGCGAGTTTCCTGGAGTCTTACTTTTCATTAGCCTGTTGCCAAAGCGTGGGCCCTTGCCAGTTTATAAACAGAACATGTCTTCATCCCTATATTTACATGCCCTGCAGGAACTCTCCCCGCCCCTTTTCCTTTTGCCTTTCAAAGCAATTTGTTGCAGTGTTTTAGCATACAGAAAAAATACAACCGTTTTCTTCAGTGTAAACAGAGATCTGCAGGGAAATAAGAGCCTTAAAAAAGAATTAGCATGTTTGGTGGGAAAGCTACTTTTATTTGTATCAGAAAGCTCTGAGTCTTAGATGGACTTGCTTAATCTTAGGTATTCCATACATAAAAGGGTAATAATAGCATACTTTTTCTAATCTTTTTAAATTGCATCTTCCTGTATTTCTTGCTGTGAAATGAGAAATGTTCTTGAAACAATGGAAATAATTGGGCATTAGTTCTCCAAACAAAAAACCCATGTAGAACCTATCTGGCGCAAACTTATCTTTCAGCTCCCGGTGAGCTGAGCTTGGGAGGTAGCAGGTGGCAACAGGTGGATGTAACAAAGGGGGAAGCATCCATTTGTCTCCTTCCCATCAGTACTAATAGTAAAAGTTTATTTATTTGGGCTCTGCATCTTAGGGATTTATTTAGCTACTCAGATTGGCTGAGGTTTAGCATTGCACTAATAATGAGGAGATGGATGGTTTAGCAAATTAATAGATTAAATAAGATGGCGGCGGGTGGGGGAGTGTTAAGCTACTTAAAAAGACCTCTGTTTCCCAGTACTGATGGACTGTTTTAGTGAACTGTTAGCATCTAATGCATATAATTCACCATGGACAGTGAGTAGTATCTATCAATTAAGACAATTAAGGTAGGACCTTATTTTGATAATAGGACCTTATTATAGCAACATCTGGTTAGCTCCTGTAGCTCTAAAACTTTCTCAAATGATACATTATTACTTACACATGTTATATAGTGGCCCAGCACTGGTGTTGGAGTTAGGAAACCTATAGTTTAAGGCCAAGGATTAAGGTGGCCTTTAGGAAAGCTACTTAAAGTATTAATGTGCTAGGTTTTTCATAGGTCACATGACCAGGTGATCAGGCCATAGATCAGGCCTCACATCTGTGGTCCTCATTGGGGTTATAACAAGACCGCCTTAGAAGCTTTTGCAAAATATGGTCACTGTCTTTCCTCAACCTCCCCCCAAATTCTGATGTGTTTCTCTAGTTTACATATCAGACTAATAGCCATGAAAATTATATTGTTCAATATTGTATAATTCATAGTTTTCAGGAGTTTGATGCCTCTAAGGTATTTATTGTGCTTTCTCTGTGTTACAATAGGACCTGCAGAGGATACTGAGATAAAAATATATGATATTTGCCTTCATGGTGTTGATAGTTTAGTAATTCTGTGGGTTGCCATTCAGTTTCAAATCAGGAAGATTTTACCCAGTGGATATATTGGATTTAGATGCTGTTTTCACCACTGTGAACTTTTAATGAGTGAACCCTCTTGCTCCCAAAGAAACAAATGATTGACAGTAAAGCAGGGGTTTTTCAAAGTGACCTTTCATCTGAGTCATTGGGGACAGCCTTAAAATTGGAGATTCCAGTCCGGCTGTCATGGCTCAATGGTTGAGCATCCACCTATAAACCAGGAGATCATAGTTCAATTCTCAATCAGGGCATATGCCCAGATTGTAGGCTGGATCCCCAGTGCAGGACATGCAGGAGACAGCTGATCAATTATTCTAATTACTGATGTTTCTATCTCTTTCTCCATCTCCCTTCCTCTCTAAAATCAATAAAAACATATATTAAAAAAATAAAAATGGAGATTCCTGAAAACATCACCACAGTCCAGTTTTGGAATACTTCTATTACTCCAAAAAATTCTTCATGACTGCTTACAGTCAATCCCCATTCCCCTCTCCAGCCCTCAGCAAGCAATGATCTGCTTTCTATATCAAGTTATATCTTTTCAAGACATTTTCTATAGTAAATGGAATCATACAATGCGTAGTCTAATGTGTCTCTTTTCCTTAGCATAACAGTTTTAAAATTTTTTCACATATGCATCAGAGCCCTTTATTCCCTTTCTAAAATGGATGAATTAATAGTATGTAACGTAGATGTTAATAAAGTTATGAAACATTTTTAAAAATGGAGATTCCGAACCACGGCATCCAGTGATCATCTCAAGCATTGCGACTGCGTGGACTCGGACAAGCATTGCGACTGCGTGGACTCGGACAAGCCCTGCTCCTCCTCACGGAAAGGTCAGATTTCACCTAAAGGTGCAGTTTGCAATCCAGGTTGGAGAGAGGAACACGCGCAGGGGGAACTCTGTGCCCCACAAAGTCCACGGCCATGGGGGCCAGCGTGATCTGTGAATTTGGAAGGGATCCCGCAGGGCTGCTGGCAGAAGGGAACTCTAAAACTAAGCCCATAGCTGGATTGGGTGCAAAAAGGCAGCCTCGGATTTTGCCAGTGTGCCGGCTGCTTAGTGCCAGGGTAGAGAGGACATGCGGAAGAGACTGTGCACAGAGCTGGACAGTGGAGGGTTGCCAGTTCATGCACCTTCTCAGGCTCTTTTTCTTTTTTCTCTCTCCCCCTTAAATCTTTGCATTTGATTATTAAACCCAATACATAGGATCGCCCAATTGGGGTCACTCACAGAGAGTGCAGGGGAAAGTTGTTTTTGTGGAATCTGGGAGTCAGAGCGGGGAGTAACGATCAAAGAACCAGTTCTGGGGCAGTCAGCTCTCCCAAAACCTAACTACTGGCCAGAGAGGACTTATAGTCTTGGAGGTCAATCCAGAAACACTGCCACCCAGGGGCTGAACCACAAACTGACACTTCTGTAAATACAAATAAAGGCAGTCTGGGAAACAAATACTGCCTGCTTTAAAATCAGGACTGTGGTTTACAACACGGAGGAACAGTGTATCGCAGGGAACTTCAACACTCTCCTGAATACCTGACAGGACTAAGGCGTGCCAAACAGAAGAGTAGAGGAATTGAAGGACCTTCACTACAGCACATTTTTTTTTCACCTTTTACTCAAGAAACTGATTTTTTTTTCTTTTTTCATCACCTGATTTTACCTTTTTAATTACTACAATTTTATTTTTAACCAGTATTATTACTACTACCATTTTACCTTTTTCTGTAGTGTCATTTTATTTTCTCTTTATTTTATTTTGGGATTAGTGTTCTACATTCTATTTTCATCTTTCCTTTAGCATCATTTTACTCTACCTCAACTTTACCTTTACGCCAAAACTCTCTTCCTCACGTTTCCCTTTTGTTGTCCTGTTTCTCTTACCCTATTCCTGCTTTAGATTTTCCCTATTCCTTCTTTTTACCCCCTATTAAATTTTCACCCTACTTATATATCTAATTTCCAATCCCCTGCTCTAAATCCATATACACCTCTCTCTTCTCTTTCTTCACTATCCAAATTTTTTTTCTCTCTCTGTCGTTTTGTTGTTGTTTGCTTGATTGTTGAGTATATTGGTTTTTTTTTTAAATGCTTGTTTGTGAGATTGTTTTTCTTTTTCTTTTTCTGTTGGGTTTTTTCCCCCGGTTATTTTTTTGCTTCTGTGTTCCCTTGCCTCACTTGATATTAGTTGTTGTTTGTAGTTTGCATTCATCTCTAGGGATCTGTTGCTGGAATTTGTTGGGATTAGTGGCTGTTCTATTGGAGTTTTCTCCCCATATAAATAGTTTCTTCCCCTCTTCTATTTCATTCTCTTTCTCTTTTTTCTTTTTCTCTTCTTTCTTCCTTATCTCCTAATTCTCTTTGCTCTGGTGGTCACCTTTATTTGGGGTTATTAGTATTGTGAATACATTTGTGTTCAGTTCCTTGTGTGTTGTGCCTTGTTGTGTTGTATTTTGTGCCTTTAAATCAATGCAGCAGAGAGAGAACTACATAACCAAACACCTGGAGAAGAGAGATCATGGGGAGACAAAGAAACAGCCCACATATGAAAGAAAAACAGGCATCACCAGAAAAGGAAGTAAACGAAATGGAGGCAATGGAGGCAAGCAACCTGTCAGAGAAAGAATTCAGAGAAATGGGCATAAGGTGGATGAAAAGTATGGAAGACAAATTCAACAATATGTATAAAAACCAAGAGGAAATGAAAAATGACATTACTGCTATAAAGAACTCAGTAGAAAGCATCAACAGTAGACTAGAAGAAGCAGAGGACCGCATCAGTGAGCTAGAAGACAAGGTAGGAAAAAATACCCAAGCAGAGCAGCTTCTAGAAAAAAGAAATTAAAAAAGCAAGAGGAGCCGAAACCAGTTTGGCTCAGTGGATAGAGCGTCGGCTTGTGGACTGAGGGGTCCCAGGTTCGATTCCGGTCAAGGGCATGTACCTGGGTTGCGGGCACATCCCCAGTAGGAGATGTGCAGGAGGCAGCTGATCGATGTTTCTCTCTCATCGATGTTTCTAACTCTCTGTCTCTCTCCCTTCCTCTCTATAAAAAATCAATAAAATATATATATAAAAAAAGTTGACACTTAAAAAAAAAAAAAGCAAGAGGAGAGCCTAAGAGAACTTTGGGACAACACAAAATGAAACAACATCCGCATAATAGGTGTGCCAGAAGGAGAGGAAACTGAGCAAGGAATAGAAAACCTGTTTGAAAAAATAATGACAGAAAACTTCCCTGATATAGGGAAGAAAAAACTCACACAAATACAAGAAGCTCACAGAGTCCCAAACAAAATGAACCCCAAAAGACTGACGCCAAGGCACATTATAATTAAATTGACAAACACCAACAACAAAGCAAGAATCTTAAAAGTGGCCAGAGAGAGACAGAAAGTTACCTACAAAGGATCCCCCATCAGACTAGCGACTGATTTCTCAACAGAAACACATCAGGCAAGAAGGGAATGGAATGAAATATATAAAGTCATGCAAAGGAAGGGTCTGAATCCAAGAATACTGTACCCAGCAAGGCTATCAATCAAAACTGAGGGTGAAATCAGGAGCTTCACAGACAAAAAAGGACCACGGGAGTTTATTACCACCAAACCAGCAATGTAAAAATGGAGATTCCTGGACCTCCTCCTATCTCACTAAAACAGAATCTGGGAGTTGACCCAGGAATCAGAATGTTAAATACTCAAGGTGATTCTTAAGAAACTCAACTTTTGAGAAACATTGCTCTGATGAATGATATGAAATCAAGCTTAAGTCTGAATAAATGAGATCAAATGAGGTCAACTAATATACACTCAACCAGAGCTGCATTTAACACATTGTGTGCGGGAAACGTATTTATACGTTTTACATTGACTGGTAGTAGAGCGCGGGACATGTATTAATACGTTTTTTATGGACTAGCGGTAGAATGTGGGTAACGTATAAATACGTTTATTTTTATACTTTTTTATTGCTCTAAAGGGATGCTAACATGCATATATACGAATTCCAAAGGACAAAATTTGGGTCTCTAACACATACAATGGTGGATTATGTATGTACTTCCAGATATAACGGTAATCAATCTATTCAACTGCAAAAATGGCCCATGCCACCTGTTAGCGCGCGATAAAAACTACCTGCAAACAATGTGTTAAGTGTAGATACATTTGAAGTTAAATAAGGAGAACTAATAGAAATTCTACCTTTTGATCCCTTATTTCATTATTATTATTATTATTATTTTTTTTTGGAGAAATTACAGTGCTTGAAGGCAAATTTTTATCTATAGAAATCCTCATAGATGATTTTTCTGGGAGAAATAAGGCTGATAGAGCTACTTTGTAGTTTTATACTGAATAAAATGCCCTTCTTGGGGGTCGTTTTGTAAGGAAAACTACATAGTTCACAAATGTCCCTTTTACTGACAAATGCCCATGCTCTGAATAGACCATACGGCAATTCAATGCAACACCTTTGGGTTCTTCTTCTGGGGGAGGTGCTGGAATACGCGCACAGGTATGTCTTCACGTGCATACACACGTGCACTCGGACTTCTCTGGGTTACATTTGGTGTTTGCGCAATAGATTGCCACCCTTCTTTTAATCCAGCATGGAATTAGACCCAGTCAAATAAATTAACATTCCATCTTGATTTGTTTGGCAAGAACACATTTCCATGTAATTTGTGGGCTGACCCTCATGACCTCCCCTTAGAAAAAACAAACCAAGTGCTTTGAGTTTTTGCATTAATGGGCACTGAGAAGCTGCCAGCCCTTATTTCTGTTTTTGTTCAAGTCAACATCATTGACCTTTACCTAATGACCGGTGCAACACACAAGCGCATGCCAGAGATTCATAGTGGAAAAAGAGAGAGGTGAGGAGGGAGGCAGGTGGAAGAAAGGTGTGAGAGAGGCAATTTGTAATGTACAATGGAACAAAATCAGCAGTCACTTTTTAAAAAGCAAAAGTGCTGTTGTGTACTATATTATGTTGCTATAGAATGAGTGGGTGGAGTATCTTTTTCAAATGTGTTTTCCATTTGTTTTTGGAAAGGTCATTGATACCACCATATATGTATTCCAGGTTTCTGAGTGCCTTTCTGTGGCTGATAAAAATAAGAATGATTTAGGATCTTGCAACAAACAGATAATAGATGTACCTGATCCTTTCCTGGTCATGTGCTTTCACCATTTCCTCATCACCTCAGAAGACCAAACATCCTGGTCTGCCTGGGACCCACTCAGTTTAGCACTGAAATCCCTAAGTCTTAGGAAAACCCACATAGTCAGTCATTCTAAATGCATTCGTATTCAACCTGATTAGACAGATGTTTTCTACTGTGACATTCAGTTTCCTATGATGGTCTGTTCTCTGGCGGAAATCTACAGCCTTTTGTGTCCTTGATTCCCTTTTTCATTTACCTTGAAAGGTAGCAAATGCACAGAGATCTATTTCAGTTTAGTCACTTGTTTCATTGAGTGCTGGGAGGATCTTTAGCTGTTGCATAAGCATTTCTCCTTCCAGATGAAGTATCTAAAGCTCAGAGAAGATGGATCTTATTGTCTGAGTTCACCCAGTTGACCATACACAGATCTAGAACTTGAACGCAGATCCTCTGGCTTCCAATCCCGTGCTGCTCTCAAAGTTCTCAAATGTGCTTGAAAGATACCCTGTCCTCTTAAGGGAGTGAATTTACTTTGGCAAAACTGAGCAACATCATACCAGAAAGAAGCGGATGCACTCAGATTACACTCCAGTCATTGCTTCCTGGAATTCTCCTGCAGGAGATTCTGACTCCTGTTGAGGAGCAGAGGCAGGGACTTCTCCCCAAGGTGAGGCTGGCTCCTCCTCATAGTCATAAGCACTGCATTATCCATGAAGAGGAAGAGGTCAATACTACATGTATCTCACTCTGAGGAAGAGGTCCTCTGATCCTGTTACTTCTATTAATATTTCCAATTAATATTTTATCCTGAAAGAATAAGCAGAAAACAGCATGTACTGACTATCATCTGCTGTTTAGAAAATGAGCACATGCGTGTTAAATGTTACTTCCTCTGAAAGACTTGCACACTATCTTACGCCTATATTTTATTTATAGATTGAGCTCAATATTCTGAATCAGCTTCCCCATTTACCATCTGTTCTGTAATATCTCTTCCATCAAATCAGTTGAAAAACAAGAAACACCCACTTAGAAACAGAATCTTTAAATTCAACATGCACACTCCAAAGCCAGGTCATTATTTTCATTGAGAGATAGCAGCCCCAATGAGTTTCTTAAATGAGGGCTGTACTTCCTGAATAAGTTACAGAATTAAAAGTCCACCTTTTTACTCACAGGGAGTTGTTGAGCCATTCTTAAGATTTACCAGCCAACACTCATGTCACTTAAGTAGCTGAGAGCAAAGACTGATCGGAAAATTTCCCATGTCAAATTTATTTTTCCGTGACTAAACGAATCAATAGGAACATTTTAGTTTAATATGTTTCTATTATCTTTTTGCTCCCATGTTAAAAAAATATGCAAATCATGAATATTTAATGATCCAGGATGATTAGGGCATTGAAGAGAATTTTTATGACTTCAGTGACTTTTCAGTCCCATAGTTAAAGAATATTTATTGATGGATCCTTAGTGTTCTGATGTCTTTTGTCTCAGCCAGTGGTTACTAACTGTAGCTTTCTCAAGATGAATGTACTTTTCGACATTCCTAGAAGAGGACAGTTTCGAGTAGTTCAATGTAGACTAAGGCCAACTCACCTTTTGAATGAGGCTCCCAGTCTTGTTTGAAAAGAATCTCCCCCGCAGAGAACACGTGTCAGGCCCATGTGAACTGCTGGGAACTGTATTATTGACCCCCACCTTTCTCTTCTGTTGCCCAGGGGATCATCCAAGATGGGAAAATCATCTTTATGCCGAATGGGTACATAACGCAGTGTCCGAACCTGAATCGCAGTAAGTAGCAGTTTAAAGCATTTGTAAATTTGTAACATTTTTGTTGATAATATCAGAGAATCAGGTCAGGAAGGATACCTACACACTATGTACAGTGTTGACTGATGAGGTGGTAAGGTTAGTGAAAGAGGCCTTATCTCAGGGTGCTAAATACTTCTCTGTCTTTGAATTTCTAAAAAGCTTATGTATTATTTATAGAATTAAAACTTGAAGGTAAGAAAAATTACATTAGCAGTTTGGGTTCAGTAGTTTGGTACAGAACGATATCCTATATAATAAGAGAGGAATATGCTAATTAGCCATTATGCCCTGGGGAGTAACAACGAAGCATGTCATGACCAGATCACGGATCAGTGGGAGGGTGGGCCAGAGAGGTACAAGTGGGCTGTGGAGAGCTACAGGAGGGGGCAGGGCAGCAAGCTATGGGGGGGGGTGTGAAAGCGGAAGGGGGGCGGGGGGAGCTAAGGAGGGCGAGGCAGCAGGCAGAGAGCTACAGGAGGGCGGCAGCGACCTACTGGCGCACAGATTTGTGTGCAGGGCTACTAGTGTTTAATATAATTATACATATTTTAAAAAGCTATTCTTTTTTGAATTGCTATTTCTTTCATCTAATTTTGATAGTTGCCAACCTTATTGCTATATTTTACATTTTTTTATTTAAAAACTTTTTAAAACTTGTAGTGAAATTGACTATTTTGTATTAGTTTCAGGTGTACAGCATAGTGGTTAGACAATCATACTTTACAAAGTGTTCCCCCTGATATTTCCAGTACCCAACTGGCACCTCACATAGTTATTACAGTATTTTTGACTATGTTTCTTATGCTGTATTTTATTTTGTTTTTTTTTTTAATATATATTTTATTGATTTTTTACAGAGAGGAAGGTAGAGAGATAGAGAGTTAGAAACATCGATGAGAGAGAAACATCAATCAGCTGCCTCCTGCACATCTCCCACTGGGGATGTGCCCGCAACCCAGGTACATGCCCTTGACCGGAATCGAACCTGGGACCTTTCAGTCCGCAGGCCGACGCTCTATCCACTGAGCCAAACCAGTTTCGGCTGTATTTTATTTTAAAACTATTCTTTAAACTGCTTGACCTGGATTTGAGTTTTCTTTTTCTTCTTCTATGATAATTTACATTTTCACAGTCACCTCTCAATAAAAACAAGGGTTTAATTTTAACTTAAAAATGTCATACTGCCTTTCTCTTCAGTGAGCAGTATTTTTCCCTCCTGTTTCTTCCTGTTGGTTTATTAATAAAAGGGAGAAATCTAGACCTGAAATCCTCTGTGATTTTATGCCAGTTTCAAAGTAACACTTAAACAGAAAAGCAAAAAGCCTTCTACATAGCCAAACAACTACTGTTTTAAAAATGTTCTTTTTTATATTAGCACTGTATCAACATTGGTGTTATCTTTTCTTTATTGAGCCTGCCCAACCTGTAGTGATTTCTTAAGCCTGGTGCAAGGAATAATGGATTTACAAGAGCTTTTGGCCAAGATGACTGCAAAAGTAGGTATCTAAATTTCACCTGTGATGTTTCACTTCTATCGCCGTGCTGTCTGGAATGTAGAGTGATGTGCTTGAATGGAAACATTTTTAGTGTTGGCATCCGCAATACATTACTCGAAATAGCACTACCTATAGTGAACATAACTATTTCTGTCTTCAATACTATTAGGCTGAATCAAAATGTTTACTTGAAAAATGTTTGGAAGAAAGAGGCATGTGTATCACCGCTGATTCCCTGGGAGTGGAAAAGAATTTGCCCATTGGCTATTAAATTGGTGCCACTGTGAGATGATCTATGGTCAGAGCCACTGTGGCTCATAAGCTAATGCATTTCAGATGTAAGAATAATTGCCAATAATCAGAAAGGGCAAAATAGCTATTGTTAGGAAGAGATGACTGTCTCAGCCAGGCCCTGTATCGCATTTGTAATGTATGATTCATTTCAGAACTGGTCCTGAGTTACACAGGGAGGGAGGCAAAGTTGCCTTTCAGCACCTTCAGTTTATAATTCTGCATCTTTTTCACTCTTCATCATCCTCTTAACAAGAATCATTGGAGGATCTGCTAGTTGCCAGGTGCTGTGTCAGGTACAAAGGAGACACAGGTGAGCAAGACAGGATTCTACCCCAGAGGAGGTCATATTGAGTGGCAGAGCCAAACATGTAAACAATTAGGGGCTTTCATATATATATATATTCATAAAGTTTAGATTCATAATGAAAAGCCCTGAGCTTTGTGGAAAAAGGCACCGGATAAATAGAAAATGTGGCTATGTTGTTATGATACCCATCAGTTGCGGACATGAGTTCCGGCCCAGGGCGAAGAAAGAATTAGATTGGGCCTCAGAGGCGGTAGACTCTGCGAAAGGAAGAATTTTAATAACAGTGGAAATGATACATTAATCTATTCCACCCGCGGCTACAACTGCTCCCTGCCATCAGCCGTGGCACCTGGAAAACAATGGGTGGAGAGATGTTTTGGAGATAGGACTGTTTCTTGGACCCGTAGATTGTGCCGCTGAAGACAGTATGTTATTTCCAACTAGGTGTGTGGCCACGTCGCCTTTTGTCTGGGAACGGAGAGACAGAACACTTTTCTAAGAAACTGAGGCGGGGACTGGAGAGCCTGAAGCATTGTTTGCAGTTCACTGCCGAGTGCAGTGGAAATGGGAAATGCAGGCAATTATTTGCCTTCCCAGCTTGTGGCAGAGGGAGGCTTTTATTTTATATTATGTGGAGCAGCTTGATCTCAATACCATTAATTATACGTTAGCTCGCTGCCCAACTTTTGGAACAAGAAACATGTCACCCGGTCTCCAGTGATTGTGGCTGCTCCCTCCCTCGCTCCCAGGATGCCCTTTTCCTCTCGGGCCTGCCTGTTCTGGGGAATGGCAGTCTTCTCTTTCTTAGTCGTACATTATCCGGGAGTCACATGGCACTCGGTCCTCCGAACAGTATTGTGTGAAAGGAGCCTGTGTTTGGTAGAGATATTTAATTGTGGGCAGTGGCAAACAGAAAATAATGTAATCCACCGTTTCACCCCCCAACTCCTTACACTTTGGAAGATTTATATGTCTGTTTCTTCCAAACCGTGAGTAGAATTATACTGAGAAAACTTGAGCGCTTCCATTTTCACTGCATAATTTGGAATCTACGATAAGCAAGACCAGGAGTTAGCAAACATTTGTTGTAAAGGGCCAGCTAGTGCATGGTTGGTTTTGTAGGCCAAGTGGCAAAGTTGAAGATATCATGTATATATTTGTTTTATTTAAAATTAACCATTTAAAATATAACCATTGAAAAATGGAAAAATTATTCTTAGTTCACAGACCATATAAAAATAAGTCGTGGTCCCAGCTGGGTCAGTGGTTGAATGTTGACCTATGAACCAGGAGGTCACCATTTGATTCCCGGTCAGGGCACATGCCGAGATTGCAGGCTCGATCCCCAGTGTGGGGCGAGCAGGAGGCAGCCACTCAATGATTCTCTCTCATCATTGATGTTTCTATCTCACTCTCCACTTCTCCCTTGCTCTCTGAAATCAATAAAAATATATTAAAAAAAATAAGTTGTGGGCCAGATTTGGGCCATGGACTTAGTTTGTCAGCCCCACATCTAGAAGAAGCTGGAAGGAAACTCATACTAGGCAATATTTGTTGAGTGTTTCCTATGTGTTATTTACAATGCTTCACCTTTTTATAGTCCCTGTCACTCTAAGCCTCACAACCATCCTGCGAGCCAGGCTTGATGTGTTAGCCCCTTTTCCCGAAGAGAAGACTGAATTCCAAGAAAGTCCTGTAACTTTTTCTAGGATAGTGTCTGTCAGAGCTGGGATGCACACTCAGATTCTGAGAGTTGAATCATGACTGAGTTTACAGTTGGGGGAGAGAGGATTAGGAAAAGAGAGAAGAGATATGAGCAGGAGTGAGTGATGAAGAGAGGGAGGTAGGTGCCACAGGCAGGAGAATGAAGGGATCAGTGAGAAGAGGAATGTGCAATAAAAAGACAGGACAAGAGGAATGCGTGCTCAGATGGTACCAGTTGGGAGTGAAGAGTGGGCATAGAGCTTCCAGCAGCTTTTAAAGGGGGAAGGTCAGGGCAAAAAAAAGGCCCCTTAACTCATTCTTTTTTGGCCGCTGCCACTTGTTTTCCTTGGAAATCTGTGGATTTTTTCCTAGTCTGAACCTGGGTCCTGCCACCACCTCATGGAGTCCTGCCACCAACCACCTCACGGGGCCACCTTATAGCCCGCCATTTCCTTAAGGGTTTTCAGTTCATAGACACTGCTCAGAATCAAACTGCAAACACAGGGTAGGCCAGGTGAATTCTCAAGGAATATACTTCCCTCCAGTCACTGTGCCAAAATCCGAACAGCAAGACCTTTCTGTGCCTTATGCAAGCCTTGTTTCCTTTTTGTTCAGTTTTGAACTGAGGTTGCAGCCCTCTGGGGCCAGGTCTTCATGGAGGAGTTTCCTTTCGAACGTCCGCTATTGAGCAGACCGTGTTCTCTATCTCCCCTGCACCCTGGGCAGCTATCAAGGTGGGAGCTCAAGGGTTCATTGGACTTTTTGCAGCTGCAATTTTCCCATATATAAATTGGTAAAAATTATTTTTGGTTTTTATAAGGATTCCATGAGATAGGCAAGAGAGATTTGGAAGTCTAGTTTGCTGCATGGCACACTGTGAGCATTCAGTAAGCAATGACTGTTGTTAAATAGGCAACTCGGGGGGGAAAATGGTCCCTAAGAAAACGTACACCTTCCCCCGTGGCTTATATCACACAGCCTAGCAGAGGCAGTGAGTTGATGTCAGAGCTCTGGTCTAGAGCCAGGTGCCAGGAGGTCTTGGAAAGCAGCAGAAAGTCCCACGCATGGGTCTGAGTGGAGGCCGTGGAAGCCTAGCAGAGAGCAAGCTCAGTGCACAAGCTGGACCGGGAGTGGCAGCCAGTCACACCAAACCAAACAGATGAGCTCAGGGGTCAGGTCTGTCTAGGAGGGCTTGCTGTTCCTTTTCACCTTTCAGCTGGGAAGGCTGGAGAATGACTCTGCCTTTGCTTGATACAGGACAGGTCATGGGAACAGCTTGCATGCACCTCCAGGTGACAGCGGTCAGGGCACACAGGAGCCCTCCTGGCAGTCTGGCAAAATCATCTATTTTCCAAGGCAGCGAAGGTGCAGGGAAACGGCCCCCTAAGGGACCACTAATTCCCTGGCTTGCGCTGGAGGTTTCCCAGGTAGTCTGGACATTGTGGGAAGCACCACCACCTGGGCCAGGTGCACTGGGATAGGGGCAGGCTCTGCCCCGCTCTCCAAGCTCAGGAAGAAAAGATGCTGGAGACTGGGGATTTCTTGATTACTTCTGTTTAAATCTTTGACAAAGCTATTTATGCAAATCAAGCAGCATTTGGAGTGGCATTTCAGTTTTTAACATATTTAATTTGGAGACTTTCATTGTTTTGAGGGGCTCAGTAATGATTTTTCAATTAAGCTTAAAGGTTTAACAATAGAATTCTTCTTTTCCCCTTCCATCTAGCAAATGCCAAATAAGTAGTATTTCAAGGAAAAAAACAAAGAGCCACCCACCACATGACTAATGGACTTAGATCCATTCAGTGGCCTCTTACTGCAGAAAAGGCATCTGCTGTCTGTCTTTGAATGTGTATCGTTAAGAATAAGTGATTTGGTCCATGGTTATTTATATAAACGCATAAGAAAAGGTAAAACAGAATTGAGATGTAGATTTGGATCTTATTTTGGATCTGCAGGCATTCTTGGAGGAAGTAGCAGGTAGTATAGAAATAGTCTTGAAAATAAATTTGTGTAAATTCAGCATGCTAATATCAGTGACAGAAAAATGTAATTCATTTTTGATTCAGAGTTGTTTGTCTCCTTTACTGTTGCAACATGATGTAGCAGGGAGAAAAAGGAAGGCAGGATTACACATTAAGTGCGTTTGAAAAATTAGCTTTTTGCTTTAATATCTCTTTTGTCTTTGTGTTTGTCTGACATACTTTTATGTTAGAGTTTAGAGCTTTACAATGTTATCAGAAAAGGCTAAATATATTAAAAATAAAAGCTAAGTTCAGAAGGTAAATAAGAGTTAGTCCTGAGAATAGTTTCATTATATTAAAACAGAGGTTTTCCTTTGAATTGAGTTTTAAGGTTGAGCATAGCTTGTTGGACTTTATTGGAAATTGCCAATGTGACCCTCAAGCAAACTCCTGGATTTTCTGGAAACTGGGACAGATGAAGAATTGCCTGTTGGGTCTTTTAATCTTTAAGAAGTTTCCTCCTTGGCACTAGAGTTGTTCCAGCTTTTCTGAGTGAGGCAGGCACATTTCTTCTCATAGGGACCCCATTCTGAGCCAGTTTTAGGAGGAATGCAGATCTAGTTCAACTCTTGTTCAATCCCAGGTCACATCAATCACTACCTTTTGTAGGAACTATTGGGACTATGGAATGAAGTAAAGATAGTGTGTGATGTTGTCACTTCCTTTTTATTATCTCTTCCCTATACATGGTTTTGGTCATTTGACCTCACCAGTCTTGGAAGTATATTTTCCCATTGTTTCTGAAAGAATTCTCAAAGAACTTAATTATCATAGCTTTTAGAAACTCTGTGATTAGGCTGGAGATTCAAATGTACCCTGAATTTTTGGAATGTAACCTGCATACTAGAAGAGTCAGAGGAAGCCAATATTTCAGGCGTAGTCAACTCTACTTTTCTCAGGGCTGATTATAGTGTATGTAGTTGGTCTAGGATCCTGTTTGTTCTTTTCCCTGCCCATTGGCATCAACCATGAAATGCAGACCACAAATAAGTTTTCATGAGAAATTCCAAAAGCTTGGAGAGAGAGGATGAGATAAGTGATTAAAAACCAAGGTTGGAATTACATATGGATTCCATTTCCAGAGAGTGGCACTGTTATGAGTAATTGAGAGGGTCATGTATGGAATGGAGTCATAGTTGATGTAGAAGGATGGTGGGAGTCATCATTACCTAGGGTCAACCATTATATCTAAAATACTGGTTAGAAATAGTCTTGGTGGCATCAGGGATTGACTTGGTCTCCTGGATGGGGAAGATATTCAAGACATAGAGGTGTAAGTATGATTGAGAAGGAGAAGAAAGCCTATTAGATGATTTTTTTAAGGAAGTTATATTTGTTTCTCAATCAAGGCATCTCGATGTAAGGAAAGGGAAATACTGGTATTGGATTGAGTTACTCCTTAGAATGGATGTGGCAATAACCAGATCATACCACAGTTCAGTTTTTTTGACACCATATTTTTGAAGGCAAAATGGAGTAGGTTGCATGAAAGGTGATCAGGAGAGGATTGGGACCCTATCACATGGGGCTGATTGTGGCCAGGAGCAGGCATGAGGACAGGATAACCTCAAGTATTTGAAGAGAGGTAGACTTGCTCAGGATGGTTACAAGGAAAAACTGGAGGTAGTAGGAAAAAGGGAGAGATTTCAGGACTCAATCCAAGAAGGGTGTTTAAGACATCCAGAGCTAACAACAACAAAAATTTTTCCTTAGAGGATAAGTGTCCCACCACTCTCCATGTGCAAAGACTTGCAAACACATTCAAGCTGTATATCCCCTTTCCAATCAAAGATTCTATGACTCTGTGGTTAATGGCAACAGTTGCGTGACTTAGAAAAATGAAAAAAAGGTTCTATCACCAAATCTTGATCTCACCTGGGGGTTGGTTGCCTCTTCTGACTTTCATCTGAACACCAAAGTGTATCCTTGGGAAATTCTGTTTGGGGGATTGGGAGATGGAGAAAAACTAGATCCTTCTATGACTTTCCCCTTTTCTGGCCCCTGCCGCCAGAATTTTTCCTCAGAGAGGAAGCAATGACTTCCCAGCTTGTAAAGCATGGCACTCTGGTTAGTATGTGCAGAACATGGAGAGGAAGGTGGGAGATAAATGTGAGTGCATTGGAGTTCCTCATTAGATCTCCTGTAAACAGTGTAATGAGTCCTTGAGAACACATTCATTACAGTGCTGCCGTGTGGGCTTGGAGCTGAGAGCACATACGTTTTTGAACACGCAGGAGGTCCCTGCGATACAGTTTAATGTCTCATTTGGTGCTCATTAGACCATGGGAGTCAATATGTCTTTAATTTAGAATGATTCCACCTCATGTAAAAGAAAAAAATATTCAGAACAAAAAACAGATCTGACTAAGAATCAGCTGCTCTGAGCATTGTTTCCCTCCTAGTTGAATTTTTTTCCTTGTTGCTATTAGCTTTGTTAGGACCGTGCAGTGGAATTACAGCAGTTACACCTAGTCGCTCTCGTTCGCAGCTAAATTATGCAGAGACGAGACTCAGTCAATTGGAAAACTGTCATTGCGAGAAGACTTGCCAAGTGAGTGGGCTGCTGTATAGAGACCAAGACTCCTGGGTGGACGGCGATCACTGCAGGAACTGCACGTGCAAAGTAAGACTCTTTGTAAAGAGATGACATAAAGACACTTTTAACGGGGCAGTGTCACTGATTATGGTGTGATCTGGTTCTTCAGTATAGAATACTAACTAAGAGGTATTACCTTTCTACTAAGCCCTGTTTAGTAATCTATGAGTTACGAAGGGAAACTGGTAGAAGTGTCATTTTATATATAAATACTTGGAAATTAAAATTCACTTTCCCTTGACAACACACTCTAATGTGACCGAATATTTTATAAGAAGCTCACTGTTTGGAGTGTGGGGGTTAGACTATCAGAAGGAGGAAAAACTCCTTTGAGTTTTCAGAGAACCTACTGGTCAGCTTCATTCAGAACTTTTCTCTGCTGGAACAGATTTTAAAAGGGGGTTTAATTAGTTCCTAAGTGTTTTTTTTTATTGAATTTTACAAGGTATCCAACATTTGTTTCAGAGAACGACAAAACTGCTGAACTTTCAGGGTAGCCATCATTAGTGGGCTCCTTTATCTGTTTCAGAGAATTCTGAAAGTCCTCTTCCCAAATTAATATGTAAACCCTGTCCAGTTGAAATTATTTGATACATATCTGAAGACTGCCATTGTTGTCTGAGAAAATACAAAACAGATTGTTAGCGCCTCAACAATGATTGACAGGGTTTGAAAAAGGTGTTATTTATGTTCTTGAAAAAATAAGCTTTTTGGTTTCTGCCTAATCTCCTTAGCCCACATGGGCAGGTGGAATGAAGCCAGTGATTTATATCAGAAAAGTAATTGAGGTGGCACGGGTTTATTCAGGCAGGAGGAAATATTTTATGTATGGTCCTGGAGCAGACGGGGTATTCTTCACATGGCTTCTGTTTCCCTGATGAGGTTTCTGGGATGAGCTGTGAGCTCTGTCCACCCAAGGGAGCTTTCAGAGGACACTTCTGAGATTCCTTTCCCCGTCCTTCCTTCCTCAGAGTGGCACTGTGGAATGCCGAAGGATGTCCTGCCCCCCCCTCAACTGCTCCCCAGACTCGCTCCCTGTGCACATTGCTGGCCAGTGCTGTAAGGTCTGCCGACGTAAGTACTAACTGAGGGTCGGAGTGGCCCTCTGTGCTTTGAGACTGACTTTTCCCTGTATATTTTAGGCCTCAACAGATTAACACTGATGAAATGATGAAATGAAATACCCATAGTTGATGTAATATTAAATGTATTGTAAGAAGAGCTGCTGTATTTTCATCACCTGTGATGTGGCAGACACTTTACATAGGCTACTTAAAAAAATTCTCACGTCAACCCTAATTACTTCTTTTCATTTCCTATAGAGGAACTGGTATTGACAGGGATTGAGTCACTTGTACAGGGTCAAACAACTTGTAATGGGTGGATCCGATCTCTAAAGTCACGACTCCAAAGATCCATGTGTTGGTCCCCCTCATTATGCTAAAGGCCAAATTCAGTGTATTGGCATTCTGAGGTCTTGGCCAGATTTCCTGTTACTTAAAAGGTCTTTGTTATGAATTTTGGGATGAACTTCAGTTATAATACTAAAACAATTTCCCTCAAAGTTGACTTGTCCAAGTTATGTAGTGATTTAAGAATCCTTTTCCTTCTGTATTGCAAAGGGCACTATTTTAGGTGAAATAGTGAAGGGAACATAGAGACAAGCAATGAGTAAAAGCTGCCATTTAGAATGCTTGTTATGTGCCAGTTACTATTCTAGGTGCTTGAATTCTCTTAGCTTATTGAATCCTCACCTCATTGTGTGTGTGTGTGTATGTGTGTGTGTGTGTGTGGCGGGGGTGGGGGGGTTATTATTATCCCTGTTTTACAGGAATCTTAGGCTTAGGGAAGTTAACTTATCAAGGTCACAAGACTAGTGAGTGGCAAAGGTGAGATGTAAAACTAGTTCTGTCTGATTACAAAGCCTGTAGTCTCTCATCAAACCATATGGTCTTCCTTAGAAAAGGAGTGTTTAGGTTAGAAATGTGGCCTCCTACAGATAATTTTCAAGGTCATTTCTCTGTTGAAAAGCACCAACATCATTATGATTCAAAAGATAATGGTCTAGCTTTTGCCAAGAATAACATATCACCTAATATGACATTGGAAATGCGAGAGCTAGTTTGATCCATCTGCCCAAACCTTTGTGGAACTCTTTCAAAAAGAACTTTTGAATATTCCTTTTTCTCGTGGTTGGCATAGCACACCAATTACTCAGCAGAGTGCACTTGGAGTTATCTGAAAAAAGAAACTTTCTTGATTCTGTATCAGGGGCTTTGGAAATCACATCTGGCAAAGCGAATGGCTCAAGTGCCCAGATGTAGAGATTATAATCTGATGCCATAGTGGAAAGATAGTTTTTAGTAGGTGCAGATATGTTTTCCAATTTTTGATATTTTATGTAACAGTCAGCAGAGGAAGAAGTTGAAAAACTATTGGGAATTTGTATTTTAAAAAAAGAAGATTTTGTCTTTTAGCTGTTTTGTGTTTTAACCTTTTGGTTTTCTAATTGTGAGAGCAATGTGTCTTGTGTAACACCTGATTCCACAGAGAGGAATAAAGGTAAAGATGGAAAAAAATCTCTCATAATACCACTAATTGGAAACAAAAACTTGAAATTTTAGTTTTTAAATTTTATTTTGTGTACTATTGGGATCTTATTGCGCAGATAAATTTTATCCTGGTTTGTTGAGTTACCATTATCATTTAAGTGTAGTTCTTTTTTTTTTTAAACTGTATAAACCATATTTAAAATTTTATTTTATTTTTTTCTATCACCATTTTCCCCCATACCCTTTTCCACCTCCACCTACCCCCCTCTCCCTGCTGAGCATCATAGTGTTCCATTGTTTGCCTGCTGCATAACTTATTTAATCATTCCACAATTGTTGGATATCTAGATTGTTTCCTACTTTCCACTCTGATAAGTTACTCATTAATAACATGTTTTTCATAAAAAACCACATTTCTGTATTTTATATTTTCTTAAGGTAGAATTCTCCCGAGTAGAATTACAAGGCCCAAAGATTAACATTTTCAAAAGATTAACATTTCAGATTAACATATCATCAAATTGTTCTCTCAAAGTGTGTAGGTAGTCATCTTTAGCTATTCTAATTTTTTGGAGAGTTTAAGTTTTAAAAAACATTTTAATAACTTACCCAGTTTTACATAAATACTGATCTACAGGCTAACTTAATATTTTTTTGCCTTTTATCTGGAATTCATAGCATTTTTCTAGGTAGTACTCATTTTCTCAGTAGCTCTGATTGGTAGTTTGACATGTTTATAGTTTAATAAAATGGTAATGCAGATAATTTATTAAGACCACTACTTAAAAAATGAAAAAGAAATGATATAAGGAACCTCTGGTAATCAAAAGGTCGAAGAACTTCAACCTAGAGGGTTTTCTTTTTTTTAATAGAAATGTGGGTTAGGCAGTTACTCGGTGCTAGTGCCTGGAATAGTGGTAAAAGGGTGTCTCTGCTTCAGAGGGCTCACTTCCAAGTTAGAGGCATGATTCTCAGTGTCCAGGGTTGTAAGTGCAGTCCTGGTAACATGTGGATGGGGTGCTGTTAGCCTGTCCAAGCATGTCAAACGTGCGGCCCGCACGGGTGGTGGGCCTGGCATGCTCCCCAGAGGAAGTGGAGCCAAGAGAAATGTTTCTAACTTCTAGAAGATAACTGTGGCAGGTTGACCAGTGGGGTGGAGGAGAGGAGAATGAGGACTGATAAAGCAGAGTTCTAACATCAGCCAGTAGATTTTCTATTAAGTTTTCAGATATCGTCACATCAGAGAGAGGTTGGAGAATACTTTCGTTGTCCCTTTCCGATAAAATTTCCTTCAGCTGCTCTCTGGATTTGGTTGGGGCCAGTATTCTAGGGACTCGGAGGAAAGGTATTGAGCTGGCGCAGGCAACAGGCACCATATGGTGCACAAAAGCAAATTGTTTTGTCTGTTGTCTTATTAAGTGCTCATGTCCTTGTCATGGCCTCAGGAGCTGCAGCACTTACAAAAGAGGGCATCTGATTGGAAATAGGAGAGAGCTTTGTCTAAGTGTCCATGTCTCGGTTCATTGCCTAAGAAAAGCACTTAGTCCTCTTCTGAACTGAAGTCCTCTTCAAGGGCAAGGAGATTTTGATAGTGAAGGTATCCGTCCTGATACTAGGATGTTCCTCTATTTGTTTGGGAGGCATCAGGGAAAACTTGAGAGCCTTCTAGATTCCTTAACTGTGGACACGCAGTCCAGGAAGTGGTTGGAAGTTATGTTTGTTGGGTGTCTGCTCTATTCAAGGCATTGATCATGCCTAGATGCACATTAGACTCACCTGGTGTCCTGGACGCTGTATTTTTTTTTTTAGAGGCAGATTTGAGAACTGTCAGAGATTTGAGGAAGACAGAGAGGAAATGTTCAGCTATGCAGAAGAGCATTAACAAAGGAGAGAGGTAGGAGAGGGAAAGGGAGATAGTTTATCTGATAACAGAGGGGTTCTCATGGGTGAGTAGAAATAAAGCTGCAAAGATGTGTTGGATGATGATCGTATCTATTCCATTTGTTCTGTTGTCTTTACTGAGGTTTCTCTCCCAAACACTGTCCTTACCCCTGGGTGCAGCAGCACTCGCATATGGATCTTTCACTTTGTCAGGCACTTTATGTGTTTAATTCATTTAATTTTTTCAACACCCTGAAGTGGTAATCCCCATAATTATTTTACAGATAATGAAGTGAAGCACAGAGAGGAGAAGTAACTTTCAAGGTCTCAGCCTTTGTGGAGCCAAAATAAAACCTAGGTAGTCTGGCTCCAGGTCTGATGCTCTTAATCCGTCTCCTCTACCCTCTGCTGTCCAGGCAGATGCATGCACCGTCTCATTACAGCAGAGTACTGTGTAGCATGCACTGTATGGAAGATACAGTGGTAGCACAGAGAAGCGGTAGCACAGGGAGAGATTAACTCCATCAGAAACGTGTGTTTGTGCACGTGTGCATGTGTGCATGTGTGCTAGGAAAAACTTCATAGGGGAATAATAGCCGGGGAGGGTGCTGACAAAGGACCAGGAGTTTGCCACAGGGAATTACCCATGCAAAATGATGGCAGTAGCATTGCATTGTTTTGGTACTGAGAAGTAAGATTTTAAAGCAGGGTTGGGGCATAATCAAACAAGTGCTTTCACAAACCCTGCTGCATCCGGAGAGCTGGAGGGTGGTGGGTGAGGGATTCCAGCGTATTCCAGGTGGAGCCGTTGAGGCTGGCAGGTAGGCACTGCCTAGGGAGAAGAGAAGAGAGCCACATGAGTGGAGCTGAAAGACTGGCGGACGGTAGGAACTCCATAAGCATTTCTTTTTTCAAGAGACAAATGAATCAAGGACAGATTGTCTGTAGGGGAGAAGGTGCCAGATTTTGAACTAGAGCTGGTGGGGGACTGACAGTGTGATTAACAGAAATAAGGCAGGAAGAAGTAGTTCAGAGAGCAGTACATTCTGCTTGGTGTGTCTGAGTTGGAGATGCCGAGGAGCAACCAGTCTGATGTGGGTGTCTTGCTCAGAGGGGTCTAGGTAGCTTCCCCATAAACATCTTCGCCACACCTGTGTTTGTGCAATTGCGGGAAGGCAATTTTGCTATGAAAGATAAAAGGATGAAAAATTAAAAAGGGACATTAAAGAGGCCATAACGCAACATGAAACATTAGTAACAAAATTAAAAAGACTTCATTGACTAAAATGAAGATACTTTGACTTTGAAGTCTTTTGTCCATAGTGTTATACTTCTGGGTTTGTTTTTGTTTGTTTTGCTTGCTGATTTGTTTCCACTATTGGCATTGCAGTTTTTCTTTCTGGTTGTTTTTTGTTTTTGTTTTTGTTTTTTCCACGGCAATTTCTTCCTTCATTAAGAGAAGTATCATTTCCCAATTAAAGAATCAATGATTAATGCTCTCGAAGACTGTTGCAAATTAGTAGCTGCTTTTTTTCTACTTGCCACAGCTTGATAAACGTTTGGTTTTGATGGGTGGGAGTGGAGGGCTGTGGTCACCAAAGTATTTGCACAAACTTATATATAATCATTTTCTAGTATAAGATGCATCCTGGCTAAGATATATGATATAAAAATGAGAGTACTGCTTGGCCAGTGTGGCTCAGTGGTTGAGTGGCCAACTATGAACAGGAGGTCACAGTTTAATTCCTGGTCGAGGGCATGTGCTTGGGTGACTCGATCCCCAGTAAGGGGGTATGCAGCAGGCAGCTGATCATTGATTCTCTCTCATCATTGAAATTTCTATCTCTATCACTCCCTTCCTTTCTGAAATAAAAAGTATATATATATATTTTTTAAAAATGGGAACACTGTGAGAACTTTGTCAGTGGAGAAATGAAATAAAATTGACAACTAGCTTAAATACATTAAGTCAGCTGAAGGTAGTTGATTCATTAATGGAGAAATAAAATTGAATTATCAAAAAGTTATTTTCTCTTCTATGGTAAAATTGCCAATGACCAGTTAGGTGGTGAAAACGTTTGTGGTGAAAATGCTTGTGGCAAAGGTGTTGACAGCAAAACCACTGGATGTGACTTGTAGAGGTGGTACCTGGAGTCCACTTTGTGAATGAGCTCACAGAGGCAGGAAGGTAAGTGGGTGTTCGGCCTTTCTGATCCACTACCCTCCTTTATACTGAAACACGGAGGGCTGATTCTGATATTCTAAGCTGCAAAATGCCAAGGAATGGCGAGTACATGCAGGGCACACAGACCTAAATAAAGATAGAGCAACCCCTGCCCACATCCGACAGGGCTGCTATGATGTACCTGTCAATCACTTATTCAGTATGTGCCTAAATGGCAGAAGTCTCCAATCATTGCACTGGAGAAATCAGGTTCACATTTGAAGGGTCTGTGGGTGTAAAAATCCCCAGTTCGTTTGTTTCTGACATCTTGGAGAAGTGTGTGTTGGTGCCGAGTTTCAATTTCATGGTCGGGCTGTGAAATATCCTCGTTTGCTGGTCCCCAGTGTGATAGGAGGGGTTTCAGGTATCCATTTACATCTCTGCTCCTGCTCACAGTGGCTTGGTGGGAGTCTCAGATGCCCCAGCCAAAGGCACCGGAGCCTGACTCACCTTATGCTTGAATTTCCTCAGACATTGAAAGTGAGCCTTTGGGCTGTAGATCAGAAGGTTGCATAATGAGGACTGATGTTAGACATATGCAGGGCAGTGGCAGGGAAGGAGGGGTACCCTCAGAGAAGTGGGCTGAATATGAGAAAGTAGGGGACAGTCTGGTGGCCTCCAGTGATGATCCCGAAAGCATTCCTAAGGTAATTTCATCAATACTTGATATCATAAGCATAGACACGTCCCCACCAGTGCCAAAGTGAAATGGCCGAGGTGTGTGGAATCATGCTGATTTCATCCCCAGCTCCAAGAGCTCGCTACTGTGGGAGGACATAAAGTTCAGCGGACATTTAACTTTTATACCAGACTGGTGGATCTGAGGCTGCATGTGTCCCCACGTGTGTTGTGAATGTAAACCGTAAGACATGCTTATCTCCGAATTTGGAGTTTGGGGATGAGGGTATCAGAGGAAGGGAGGACTTGAGCCTGTGTCTTAAGACAGGGTAGCAAGTGGGCTCCTACCATTGTAGGGGTGGCCAGGGGCAAAATCAGGAAGAAAAGTCTGTTTCTTGGCTTCTCAGCCTGGGCCACGAAGCAGATGGCAGTTTTGACAGCAGGGCAGTTAGCAGGACTGTCACTCTGGAGGGAGCTGTCTTGCCAAGTTGGCAGCAGCTGTGCTGGGGAGTGTGGGAGTTCATTAGACAGGAATTCCAGGCTTTGGGGGGGTCTGGTCTCCTCATGCAAGTAAAGGGGGGAATCCGCATCATCATTAGGACCAGTGAGCCATGATTTGTCCAGAAAACTGAGGCATAAAAGATGATCAGGGATCTATCTATCTATCTAGACAGATATCTATCATTTATCTATCAATCTATCATCTATTATCTATCATCTATCTATCTATCTATTTATCTATCTATCTAATGAGGGGAGTAAGGGAGCTATCTAAAAAATTATATCAACTCTCTACTTGTTTATTGCCATCGTTGCTGTTTGTTCAGGAAACCGTGGTGTCTGCTTTTAATGTTATGGAGATGTAGATTACAGCATAGGGAATAGAATCAATAATATTGGGATGCATATGTGTGGGGCCAGTGGGCACTTAGAGCAGCAGGGAGACCACTTTGTTGTGCATCTGAAGCTCATAAAGAAGAATGCTGAATGTAAACTGTAATTGAAAAATAAAAATAAATGCAAAAAATTGCATCGAATAGCAGAAAGAACTCTTATCTGAGAATCAGGAAATTTGGCTGGCTTTTACTACCAACTAGAGGCTCATCAATTTTAACATTATTTATTGTGACTAACAGTAAGCCCAGAGAGGCATTGAGCTTGGGGCTGGTGAGAAAAATATGGGATAGACATAACCCCTACCTTCACGGGGTTGCAGTTGGCAGGGGAATGTGTAATTACCTGGGCCACTGAGATAGAACATCATATGCACAGTGTTAGTCTAGGTCCAGAGCACCACAGAAGCACACGGTGAAGGCATTGTACCAGTGTTAACAACCAAGAACAGCTTCTTGGGGGCAGCCAGGCCTCAGTTGAAACTGATGGGATGTGCATACACTGTTCTCTCTTCCAGGAAGAGGCTCAGCCTCATCCACCTTCACTTGCTTAAAAGTGGGTCAGCAGGTTGAGTCGAGGACTGAGTCCTAGTGGAATGTAAGTTGAGTGGTGGGAGCTCCATTTACTAGTACGCTTCTCTTTTCACTTTTCTACAGGCCCTATCTATTCCACATGCCCGTTAGCCTGTTAAGCTCACCTTTCTAAGGGCAGTCTCTCTAGTGCATTGATAAAGCACTTTACGGGCTTGGCTTATATTTCTCAGTTGTCTCTGAGCTTCTCGGGAACAGATAGGCTAAGGACATGCACTTTTCATGGTCGCAAGGGAAAATGGCATCATTCTGCACTGTGGCTGAGGTTCTGATGAATGGAGCATCTATGAGTTCCCTCTCACCTAGTCATTTGTCTTCTAGCTGGAGTGTCTGAATCAAAGCTACTGCTATTGTTCTCCCTGGAGATGATAACCCCTTCTTTGTTTTAACTTCTAGCCACATCAGTTCACTCTCTAGTTCCTTCTGCAAGTGCAACATGGAAATAGTTGTGTCTCCTTGGTGTGAAGGGCTCATGACAAACATCATTATGGCTGTGGTCTGACTGGGGTATTCGACAGTTGTCCCCAAGCTATTCCCATGTCTCACTCTAGACAAAGGTATTTGTAATGCTTAGAATCAGAGCATCTATGCTTTGTGGAATCTGTTGGAGTTTGATGGCACCTCTGAGGTTATTTTGTTGCATAGCATGACTGTCTGACCCATTTTTCTGTTTTATTACAGCAAAATGTATCTATGGAGGAAAAGTCCTTGCAGAAGGCCAGCGGATTTTAACCAAGAGCTGTCGGGAATGCCGAGTGAGTTTCAATCGTAGGATCCCTCTCACTGGTGGGGAACTGCAGGCAGAAATGTTGGTTTTAGGTCAGGTTCTGAAGTGGAGCATATGGCTTGAGTGGGTCACTGAATGGGTCTCTGTGGTCCACTGGAGTCCTTGCCACTGTCATTGTGTGGTTGGCTTGTGGTTGGTCAGCTGTGGGTCAGGTAGCCTTGGGAAAAGCTATTAAGAAAACAATGAGAAGGGGAAGGGAAGTAGAAGCTATTATGAGTCAGGGAGGGTGGCAGGTGGCCCTGGGAACATGTTTTGAGTCGTTTTGGAATCAGTCTTCCATGCCAGCTGGGGACAGTGTCACCTCTCTCCCAAGTACCTGGTACAGTGTGAGAAAATGCCTTTGTCTCCTGCCTGCCTCCTCCTATATGTTTCTTGAAATCAGATATGTAGAACCATAGATCTCATTCAATTATCATTCACCAAACATGCACTGAGCCAATGATACATACCAGGATTGTACAATAGAGAACAAAACAAAGTCTCTGTGTTTATAGCACTGGCAGTCTAGTGGAGGGGACAGGAAATAAACAAGTAAGTATACACTACAATTCTATAAACAATATAAACCAGGAAAAGGAATAGAGAGCTTTACAGTGGGGATGGGAGGGCCTCTCTGAGGAGGTGCTGTTTGAACAATGTGCTGGATAAAGGGTGGGAGTTGGTCTTGCAGTTACTTGAGTGCGGTGTCCCCCCAGGAGTGGAAGCATGAGAGACAGAGGGAAGGAAGGAAAGGAGGGGAAGCCAATGCGATGTGGTGCATCAGAACAGCCAAAAAGGCTGCTTTTGTGGGGCATCTACAGAGATACTGACCAGAACCACTGTGTCTCAGCATAGGCCACCATTACTCCCTGGTGTTACATGAATTATTTCATTTGCTGGGAAAAAGATAGGGGAGGATGAGGCATTAGAGACCTGCAGAATTCTCACAAGAAGCTTGAATTCAGTTCTTTATGGGGGACTCGGATGGAGGAAAGGCTTTTTCCAGTTTCCTGTCTCTCATCGGTCAGAATTGATCCCAGGGGTTAACGACTTTGAACTTCCCTGTAGCGGCTCTTTCTTGGCTGCTACTGGGAATGCCAGAGTTTCCATGGGTCCAGACAGTCTGGTGGAAATGCAGGTGCAGTGGTCTGCGGCCGGAGGTGGTGTGGGCAGGGGCTCCTGAGGCTGTGGCAGAGGCAGGGATGGTGTGACCGCAGGGCTCTGTGGTCTTTCCATCAACAGGGCCAGTTACCAGGCCTGGGAGTGAGGGAGCTGGAGGGTGGTCTCCCACGTGGGGCCGGCATATTACCACATAGTGGCGATTAAATGAGATAAACCATGTGGAGAACTTGGCAGAGTGCTTGGCACAAAGTAAGTCCTCAATAACTGTGAGCTGTTCTTGGTATCCCACATGACCACACATGTCCCCCCTGACTGTAAGACACATGTCATGTTCTCTGTAAATTGTTTCCCTTCTAAGGAAGGGGAAATTATTTGGATTCTAAAATGCTTACTTTTTCTTCTACATCTGGGATGACTAAAGGCAATTTTGCCCACTCTCCTGATGACCTCAGTGTCTGCCATGTATCTGTTGCTTACAACTAGCAACCCCTTTTACTTTTTGAGCAGAAACAGTGGGGTGACAATTATGACTTGATCCCTGTTATTATCAGAGGGGATCAAGGCAGACACCATTGGAGACCTCTAGAAGATATGGACCTGAATTCAAATGCCAGATGATTGGAATAGCATTTACCAGTGCTGTTGGCAGATTGTAGGTGCCCTATAGTCTTTGGTTCACCTTTTACTGTTTGTTGTTGTTGATATATTTTTACAATTTAGAAAGAAGTTGGGACAGACATTACTTACTGTCTTTGCACAAGTGGTGTGTGTGTGTGTGTGTGTGTGTGTGTGTGTGTGTGTGTGTTGTGTCTGTGAATAATTTCATCCTCTTTAAAGAGTCATTAATTTATTGCATTTCTACAGTTATTTACTAAATGTTTACTTTGTGTATAAAGAGAAGGGTTATTGACAACAATTAAAATTTTCAATCACTTAGTATTTTCTAGACACTAAAACATTTTAAACATCTTACCTCATATAAAGATCATAATAACACTATGAGGTAGGTCCTATTTGTATATCCATTTTACAGATGAGGAAAGTGAGTCACAAGAGATCAAAGTCACAGAGGGAGTCAGCGAACTGGCTGGGATCTGAACCTATGTCATCTGGCTCTTAGCCTCTCCTCTGCCACTTCTCATGGTGTTAGACTTACTTGGAAATAATTCTCATTTCTGAATTTTCGAAGAGTAAGTTCAGAATGATTGAATTATCACTTTTTAATCCGTCTAAGACCAGATTGGTCAGGCAATGAATGGCTCATTGATTGCCTTGATAAAGGGGTAGCATTATAAAAGGGCACAGGAGCACCTGGGGACACATTTAATAGATGTTGGCAGCAGGGAGAGAGGGTGATGGGTATAGGAGCAGAGGGCCTCAGGTCTTTCCTTGGCAGCCTTTCTCAAGATAGAAGCCCTAATGCCCTATGGCACCTGTTGTATGTAATGAATTAACTTCTCTCCTAGGCATTGTACTACACAAGTGCTATCCTTAGGAGAATCGAGCAAATAATTACTCAGATAATTTTCTGTGTTCTGTGGTTCAAACACATATATATCCCCAGTTGACAAGAGGCTGCCTGGAAATCCAGCCATTTCCAGTTTCCTGGATTCATTTTAAAGCTTTAGCAACACCAGTAAAACAGAAAAATAAACAAAGAAAAACAACCCTTGTTTCAAATATTTTCACCAAGTTTTTCGAGGAAGGGGGGAGGGAGGGAGGGAAGAAGAGAGAGAGAGAGAGAGAGAGAGAGAGAGAGAGAGAGAGAGAGAGAGAGAGAGAGAGGAGAGAGAGAGAGAGAGAGAGAGAGAGAGAGAGAGAGAGAGAGAGAAACATCAATGATGAGAGAGAATCATTGATCGGCTGTTTCCTGCATGCCCCCTACTGTGGATGAGCCTGCAACTTGGGCATGTGCCTTGACCGGAATTAAACCCAGGACCCTCCAGTCCTTAGGCTGAAGTTCTATCCACTGAGCCAAACCAGTTAGGGCAATATATTTTAAAAAAATCAATATGAATAATATCTTCTAGCTGTCTTGCTCAATTTTGTTCAATTATTGTTACCCTGCAATATTTGTTTAGGCCAGCAACAAATTGTTTTACTTAAAGATGTGAATTTTATGTTATTAGAACTTCAGGTTGAAGCACAGCGATCAGCAACTTGGAAGTGTTTAGATTTGACCAACGACATGGAGATGGTTGCTCTAAGTTAGAAAGAAGTGGAAGAATCATATTTTCCCAGCAGTGTAGAGCTCCAAGAGTCAGAATATAACATACTGTAATCAGCAGGATTAAAAAAATGTTAATCATGAGTTACTTCTTTGCTAGAGGTAGTTTTGAAAATAAAGTTTAAAAAGGTTTGTGCCTAATTGTGTGGCTGGCCTAAATGGATTTGGAGGCACTTATGTGACTGTAATCACAGTTGAAATTATTTTCCAATTCAGGCAAAGGGGTTTGTCTCTATTTAAACATTTGGAATGATCTTACTCATCAAATATGTTAAAGGTTGATTACAATTGTTGACTGATTTAATCAGCAAAGCAAGCCCTTTTTATCTTAAAAGAACCTTTCCTAGTGATTATTTGAAAAAGTCTCCTGTAGCATTTTTAATATTTCTTTTTACAAGAGCAGATATATACACAAGATATGAAATTGGCAGTATAGAGGGAAAAGTATAAGGAAGAAAATGGAAATTACTCCAGAACCTCACTACCTCGAGATGATCTCTTTTAGTAGTTTATTTTTGATAGTAAGAGTGACATTTATCTTAGCATCCTAGTTTGGGTTCTCCCAGAAACAGACCCTAAACTAAGGATTTCAATACAAGTGATTCATTATGGTAGCTCCCAGGAGAACCAGTGCAAGAGGGTGGGGGACGCATGAGAGGGAAGGGCAAGAAACTGAGCATGGGGGGAGTTTAGGTGAAAGGGCAGACAGTCCCTGATCCCTTGAGGTAACGGGATTATACTCCAGCTACTGTTTCTCCTCTGGGTAAAGAGCCTCCCATGCTTGTTACTCACTGTCTTTGGGCCTTGGAAGTGGGAGATGTAGAACTTATAGGCAACTCTGGCTCTCTGCAGGGGCAACCTTCTGAGGGCGGCAGGGATGAGCCAGGAGCAGCGAAGCATGCAGAAGCTGGGGGATGAGCACCCAGAACTGATTAAAGAGGTCCCACAGTGTCCACTCCTGTTACTTATGTAAAGAGGCAGTAGGAAATGAATAAATATATTAATACTAATGCCCCAGTGCACAGATTTGTGCACATTGAAAGGAAATTAATTAGAAGGTGGCAGGTGGGATGGGACTGGGCAAGAGGGGCCAGATACACCCTGGAGCCAACCTCCTGCAGTCCCTCTCTGGCCAGCCCCAAGGGCTCCCAGATTGTGAGAGGGTGGTTCTCAGGTGATGCACCCCAGAATTGGGCTCCCTCCTCTCTGGTTCTGGGGTGCATCACCCGAGACCTGCAGCTGCCAATTCACTGTAGCTTGGCAGTTCCTGCATTGAGCATCTGCCCCCTGGTGGTCATTGCACATCATAGCTACCAGTCGGATGGTCGGACAGTCACTTAGCCTTTCATATATATATATATATATATATATATGTGTGTGTGTGTGTGTGTGTGTGTGTGTGTGTGTGTGTGTGTGTGTGTATAAAGTAGAAGCCATAGTGGTAAATAATTAAGCATTGTGTTTTCCTTTGCACTTAGCTTGTGCTCCTAATAGTATGGTCACTCATTTCCTGTGGTTTGTAATAACTGGTTTGATTCCCTGTTGCAGAAAGGAAGGTACATCTGCTAGGCACACTAGCCTTAAGACTGGTGCTAACTCTTGAGGCTGCGTGCCACCCGGCTTGGCCTAGTTTGAGACACAATAGAATGTAGCTGAAAAGGTGAACTGAGGGTGATTAGCAGAATCAGTTCTCAGATCTTAGGGCCTGTGATAAGAGATCTAGCTGCCTTTGGGCAGGTCAAGTGTAAAGAACAAAGGGGGAGAAAGAAAAGACACCCAAGGAAAGCTAGAGGCTGAACTGTCTGGGCTGAGGATGATATGAAAGGCCAAGAAGCCATTTTGCAAATTATTTTTATGATGAATAGTTGGAAATTAAATTTATATTTGACATTTAAAGTTATGTTTATGTTCTTACTAAGAATGGATGTGCATGATGAATGGGAGTTCCTGCCCAACCAGTGAATGGTGGGGCCAGTGGGATGATAGAGTCTCTGGAGATGGAAAACTCACTGTCTTCCTCATCCCTCTTGGCTCCTAGCTCTGTCCTGTTCTCTCATATTTGTTGGCCTTAAATGAGACTCTTTCTTGAGCTTGCTTTTTGGTTGAGTTAAACATCCTCTTAAGAATGGAACAGAGTAAAGTATATGATTATCTAACAACTATGCTGTACACCTGAAACTAATACAAAATAATATTAAATGTCAACTGTAAGTGAAAATAAAATAAAATACAAGTGAGAATATGCTATACTTATAAAACAGAAGAAAGAAAAACCGAACATTTAAAAAAAGGGACTCTCAAACCCTTTTTTGTAATAATTAATGGACTAATTCTTAAACTTCAGAGCAAATCTAAATACAGGTACTCATAATACCTACCTTTGTTGAAGTGAGGTCATAAAGATTCACCTGCTGAATATTTCAAATTTTATTGTGATTTTATTTATAGCTAGGGAAAAATCTAGCACTCATCTCAACAACCCTCTTCAGTTCTTTCTTACCTGTATACCTTGCCTCTTCCTCTGTTTCTTCTGCTGGGAAAGTATTTTCTTCCTTTTTTTTATTCTATTATTCAAGTTCCCTGGAATGTGGCATCTTCATAATTTCTCCACACCTGGTCAGAATTAATTATTCTCCCATGGCACATTATCAAACCTTAATTAGATCACATTTTTAAGGACTTACTGTAATGTATTATGGTTTCTGGATTAAGGTGTTTTTTTAATTTTTATTTTTCTCTCAAACTGTGAGCTGATCAAGGGCAAGGAAGATGTCTTGTTTATCTTTGGGTCCACAGTGATGTGGTAGATAACTGAAATGGCTCATAGAAGCTCGTGTGAGCTCATTGTACATTCCTTCCCCCTGTGTGTTCAGTGATATCAGGTTGGTAGTTCAAAATCTGCCACCATCAGGGTATTTGCACCACAGAAATCAGCAAATACTACAAATGAGGGCTTCCCCACTTGCCCAATAGTTGATTGTTACAATTTCTCAGCACACCATCTTCAGTGACCTTCTGTGACAGAGACTAGACTCAAAAATGTTTGTTGTAATTGAGGCTCTTTTGGCATAGAAAGGGACCTGTATCTTCCCCTCCAGGAAATTCATCAGTTTAATTTGAGACTTTGTCATGATTGTGGAATTCTTGGGAGTACTGTTAATTATGGTAGCTGGTTATCACTGCAGGCTGTTAAACATAATGAACAGTTTTGTTTCCCTATTATTTGACTTCCAGGGTGGAGTTTTAGTGAAAATTACAGAAGCATGCCCTCCTTTGAACTGCTCAGAGAAGGATCACATTCTCCCAGAGAGTCAGTGCTGTAGTGTTTGTCGAGGTAAGAGGGCTTGGTGGCGGGCCTGGGCCTGGGCTGAGGGCACAAGTAGCTTTGGGGACATCAGGGTTGAGTGAATTGTGTGATGATAATAGCACAAGTGCTGAAAGTCTGCTCTGCTACTTAGAAACATATCCTAATGACCTTTCTCAGTCCTAGTCTTTTTAATTGTAAAGTGAGGATAATGGCAGCATCTCCTTCTTAGGACTATTGTGAGGATTAAATGCGATAAGGCATAAGCATCTAGCATCGTGCCTAGCATGTGATAAGTCTTCAATACACAGTAATTCCTATGATAATGATAATGATCCTGCAATAATGACCATCATCATCATTATTATTACACTAGAGACCCGATGCATGAAATTCGTGCAAGAGTAGGCCTTCCTTCCCCTGGGCTGCCGGCACCGGCTTCCCTCTGGCACCCGGGACCTGGACTTCTGGCTGCAGGCAGGCACCCGGGACCCGGGCTTCCCTCACAGCCCCAGCTTCGTCCGGAAGGATGTCTGGTCTAATTAGCATATCACGCTTTTATTATTATAGACATTTCTCATGACTGAGATTGGAAGCATTTTTTTTCAGCCCTTTCCATGGGTCAATTCCCATATCCAACAGAGGATGACTTACAGTAAATCCTTACTCATGGATTTACATATAACATTTATATTTCCTGTAAGGAGAAACAGTTCAGGTAAGTAATACCTAATTGCTAATTAATTCTTGGGGAGAAATTGGTTTGCCTTCTCTTCTTGAAATTACCTTCTTTCCAAAATTTACTCTTATATATCAAACCCCTGCTCAAATATCACTTCCTCTCTGAAACTTCTCACCCAGGCAGAATTACATGAGGAGGTCTAATTAGGAGGATAGGAGAACCTTAAATTTAATTGAAACCTTAAAAAACAAACCCAGTTAAACTGGCAGCTATTGTTTCAAAAGCCTACCCACTACAAATCCTGTACCACATCCTCAAATAGTCAGGGAGCTAGATCCCTATAGTTAAGAAAAATCAGCAGCATAGCAGGTTAGCTCATTTAACTTTATATTTTACTTTTTAAAAATATTTTCTTCAGTACAGCATTGGCATATAGTATTTCCTGTAAAGGGCCACAAAGTAAATATTCTAGGTTTTGCAGGACCAGAAGGTTTTTATTTATTTATTTATTTTTTTAATTGCATCTACTTACCTCTGCTGTTGTATTACAAAAGCAGCACAGCCAATAGGTAAATGAATAAAGGAGAGTGGCTATGTTCCAGTACAAATTTATTTAAAATCCAGGTGGCAGCCCACAATGTGCTGGCCCCTCCGCTAGCACCTTCTGACACATAAAAATGTTGTATTTGATCGTGGAGTGTTTTCAGCTGAGGCTGCACTTTCTCTCTGTGGTTGGTCATGAGAGCAGTATTTTGGAAACATTCCTGGGATATCTTGGGATGTTGATAGGCATGAATAGCTCTTAGAATCAAGGAAATGATAACCATGCCCTCAGAGCATCTTCCCTTATTTCTCTGCTTTCAAGGTTACTAGCGTATTTGCCACTAGGATGCTTTAGAAAGACCTTGCAATTGATGGAATTTTCTGAGGGATGCATTTATTGGGAACTGATAGGGTTGCTAGGGAGGTCTTGCAGTTTAATGCAAAATCCATCAGCTGCTATTTGTTGAAGTGCCAAGTGGGACTCAGTTTATTTAAATCTTTTCTGATGTATGGTTTCATTAGAGCAGAATCATTGATTATCCCACAGAAATGCAAGAGGACTTTCATTGCTCTGACCCATTCACAATGGACCAGGTGTTCCTGCTTCTGCTAGCACTTCTATGAGTGCATGTGCTTCTTCACCAATGAAGATGCTGAGAGACACGACATTTCATTAAACACCAGACTCATGCAAGGCTCTCCTTGCTGGCGACGTGGCGGCTTTCACTGAACCTGACTCAGCTTGAGGGAACGTGGGAGGCAGGCATAGGGCTTCAGAGATGAGATCATAGCCAGGGTTAATCTATGACATTGAGGATTTTCTTCTTTTTCCTTCCTTCTCAGCCAGGAAGCTACCAGCTCTTTTTGTGGCCGCTGCTGGTTTTTTGGAGGGGTGCGTATTAGAGAGAGTTACTTATGTACATTTTGACAGGAATCAGAGCATGTCTTCAGAAAACATATGGTGGAGTGTACCTCTTTTAGGGAGTGGGTTGAATTAGAACTATTGAAGTACATGGGTCCTCTTGGGTTCCTCCTCCCATCCCAGAATTCAGACACTGGAGTGAAGAAGGCACATTTTTGACTGGGGCTTTTCAGGAGCATTCCCTGTCATTACCTCCGTTCTCCGTGTTGACCCATGGCAGAGAGGAGCCCAGGACATCCCGCCCGCCTGCCCACCTGCTGGGGCTTGCTTTGCACATTGGACAATCAGAAAGCGAAAGGCATGTGTATCTGGGCAGCAGGGGATTCTTTTTCTCATGAAAACATAAAATTTATATGACGATTAACAAAAAATCAATCCGGATGAGCTCACAGACCTATTGTCTCCAACTATGCTCTCTGTGAATTTTACTCCACATCTCTTCATTCCAACTTATTTCCCAGGGCATCTTTACAGAAAACATAATAGTCTCTCACAATATTGTGGGAGATGTTTTCTCCCCTTTGACTTCTGGTCGTCTTTTACCCTTTTCTCCCTGTTCATATTTTCTGAGGCGAGTCTGGCCAGAAGAGGAGGGGTTGGACAATTACTATTCTGAGGAGCCTTGGAAAGCCCAGTGTGCCTCAGCTAAGGGAATTATTCAGTGCTTCTCCCCCCTTTCCTCCCCACTCTAAAACAGAATGTAATGAAAAGGTGAGAAACACTCAATTTCTATGTAAAGTAATTTTTGTCCCTCATATGGGGAAGGCTGCACCGCTTGCTTTGTGGATTGAGATTGAGCCCTGACTGGCAGGCAGCAGGGGAGCAGGGAGGCGGGACGCCGATGGCCTGGAAAGCAGGGTTCAGGGATGAGCACGGTGTATGTTTTCCGCTGGCTGGTTCCTGCCACTCTGATATTATTGGTTATGGGAAATGAAGTGGCTGTAGCTTCTTTCAATACTTGCCTGGGAGGCCCTTCAATTAGCATATTTATCATCTCTCTGTCTTACTGTGAATATCAGCTCATTAGTTTGAGGGAAATCACCCCAGGAGAGTATTACTCCTCAGAGTCCAAGCCTTTCTTACGCCTGCTGAGGAAACTAAAGTTTTTCCAAGGCTTATTTTCCTGAGGACTCTGATGAGCCACCAGACTTGAGGAGGCTTCGATTGAGAATTTGAGGAAGCACAGCGCTTTTTGCTTCCTGATCCCAGTTGGCTGATGATAGAATATCCAGCCCTGGCCGGTTTGGCTCAGTGTATAGAGCGTCGGCCTGTGGACCAATGCGTCCCGGGTTCGATTCTGGTCAAGGGCACATGTCTTGGCTGCAGGCTCCTCCCCAGCCCAGGCTCTGGTCAGGGCTTATGCAAGAGGCAACTGATCAATGCGTTTCTCTCACATTGATGTTTCTCTCTGTCTTTCCCTCTCTCTTCCATTCTCCCTAGAAAAAAATCAATGGAAAAATATCTTCAGGTGAGGATTAACCAAAAAAATAAAATGAAATTATATATATATAAAGAATATCCAGAGAGCTCTCCAACTTTTTTTTAAATGACAGTTGTTTTAATCATCACAATTAAACAAATTGATTCTTTAAATGTAGGAGACAATGTAGATGAAGATATGTTCTTATTCTACATTTCTGTTACTTTTATGTCAGTGACTTTGAATGAAATTATGTTTCATACCAGCTGATAGGCTCCACATGTGAATAATGGTGGAACCCATTTTGCTGAGATAGGACTTGTTTTCCTCAAGTTCTAACTCGTGGCTTGATTTTGCAGCTAACTTTTTTTTTTATCGAGTCATGCCCATCTTCTTATGTGGTTTCATATTTGACCACCCCAAATTAACTAATCAAGAAGAGAGGTGAAGACTACAGCTTTCCACTGAGTTTGTCTGTTTTTAGGAAATAAACCTAAGACCTTAGAGTTAAGAATAATAGGCTGTGACTGACTTAAGATGTTCACCATATCAATAGAACTTACATCCTGACTAGGGACTTGGACACCTCGGGTCAGGCTCAAGGCTAGTAATATCCCAGTCCTTTAGAGAAAGAGCAAGGTAATCAGCTGAACAGGTGGTTAAACCCAGTGGGCTGTAGGTGCAGCCAGGATGCCCCTAGGGAAAGAACTGCAGGACCTTTAGGAGGGAGGACATGCAAAAAGGATCAAAGTGATGGACATTGGTAGGAAGAGGCCACTGTGCAATTGCTGGGGCCCAGGTCCTAATCACTGCATGTTTTTTTTTTCTTTGTTGCCTCAGGACAGTTTGTGCCTGAGGCAGCATGAAATTTGTTTACCCTCATCATCACCTTGAGGTAATGGCTATATATAGCAGGAGCCTGCTTGCTTCAGTGGGAGGCCAGGAGGCAGGGAAGGGAGGAGTAGGCACTGCAGTGACATCTCTGCTCCTGCCTGGGAAGAAGTAATAAAAGCATTTGTGGAGCCCCAGCAAAAAAGACTGCTCGGGAATTGCTGGTGCTCTCAGTTAAAGGGGAAGGAAAAAAAAAGCCAACAATCTTGACCGTGCATTTTCAGGATCCCTCTGGGAAAACACACATCATTTGGCCCATCCCCGAACTCTTGAAACACTCCTCAGGGTTTCATTTTCCTCGTAATGGACGCTAATTGTATCTTCAATGTCGCCAATGACTTTGCAGGGTTTTGCTGCATGTTTAAAACTTTCGGTGTTGGGTAAAAAAGTTCTTTCCAACATCTGTTCCCAGTGAGTTTATCTGTCATTTTAATTCTTGCTCATTTGCCTTGTCATCTGGCCTGGACTGATATTAGTTGAGATTATTTGTGCTATTTAAGATTTTATGCCCTTCAATTAAATCTTCCCAAAGAGTCTTGGAGTCATATGATTTTTTCCCCTAGTCTTTCTTATCATTTTAGGTGAATTTGTAATTGAAATATTTTAGAGAGAGGATTTCAGGGTGTTTGAGGGGGAAAGAGGCTGGAAAAGAGGTACTCCGTGAGAATGTAATTCAGTACCTAAATAGTAGAGGAACTGGTGGTTTGTAGAGGTCAGGTCCTCCACATATCAATAGATGGCATCTGATCAAAATCCCTGCAGCCCTGGCTAAATGGACACTCAGTGACAGGGCTGCCCATTACACTGTTGAGCTGAGAGCACAGGGCATTTGAAGGAGTGCACAGCCTCAGGGAGTCCATGAAGTCTGTGCTACTGAAAGTGCCACAATGGACCAGGGTCCAGGGAGCCTCCCAAAGGAGGCATATTGCCCCAGAGAGGGACCAGGTACGAAGGCCAGGCTGCTGGGATAGGAAGACTCTTATGTGTCAACTACTGCAGACAAAAACTAAATGCTTTCTAAGATAGAACATGTGAGAGTCCAGAGCTCAGTCTCTAACAGACCCATCCTTATGGCCCAACCCTCTGTCCAGTTAAATGTCTTCACCCCTTGAGGGCCCATACTTTGATGTTTCATGCTTTATTTATTACTTGGTAGTCTTTTATTCTCTTAGTTTATGATGTAAAAATATATGTGCTTCTTCTAGGTCATAACTTCTGTGCAGAAGGACCTAAATGTGGTGAAAACTCAGAGTGTAAAAACTGGAATACAAAAGCTACTTGTGAGTGCAAGAATGGCTACATCTCTGTCCAGGGAGACCCCGCCTACTGTGAAGGTAAGTGAGCTATGTAATGAAGTCACTTGTGAGAAATGTGTTCCTGGTAGACATGGTTGAAGGTGGAAAGCCAGCACTTGACTTTGGACCTATAGGATCCTGTAAGAAATTCTGTCAATTACCTAGGGCAGTGGAAGGGAAATTGCGGCCCCTTGAGTGTGGCTCTTCCACAAAATACCATGTGCGGGCGTGCATGTACAGTGTGATTGAAACTTCGTGGCCACACTCAAGGGGCCAAAGAGCTGCATGTGGCTCGTGAGCCGCAGTTTGCTGACCACTGACCTAGAGTATCTATTCTCCTGTTTTTTTCTTGGCTGCTTAGAAACATATGAAAGCAAGACCTTTGAAGGTGGTCATGAAACGCAGCAAAGCAACGAAGGCAGTCGGGCCATATCACATCCCATGTTCTGCTATCACTGTATTTAACAATCATCAGCAAAACCACAAACACATCCTTTTCTGTTATCTTCTTTGAATATGTTGTCATCTCCAAGATCAGTGAAATGTTATGTGGTGGATCCTTTTTTTGAATGATGCTTTTATACTAGTGTATACCCAACTGCCATTTTCTTCACTTCCCAAGGTCAGCATTTGTTTCCAATTGTGTTTTAATGACTGATTCATGGATTAATAATTAACAAATTCTACTAAAAGTCAAGGCGATAGATAGATAGACACATAACTTTAGCACATGGACTGATGCCATTATTATGGGTTAGGGGCCTTAAGCATCAGTGACCCCACTTTTCACTCTAGTGAGCAGAACCCCTCTTTCCAAGCTCAGTACTCAACCCTGCTAATGGGGAGCATTGTTCACCCCTGCTCCTTTAATATACCAGAGGAGCAGGGATTAGCTCTGACCCTGGCCTATGTGTATAGCACTCTAATGCCTGAGCCCATTCATTCTCAGGTGCTCACTGGCTCCCTTCCTTAACTTCAGAGAGGCTCTAATAGGAGAAATGATGGCTAAGTTGTTTCTCTGTCCTGGTTGGACCCAATAATTCCTGTAATCTTCACTAACTATATATTGAGCCTTGGTGATCTGCTAATCAGGAAGTAGATGTTTTAAATGGAATGAATGCTGCACAGTCTTGGTCATTCTCTTTCAAATTGCTGGATTCTCACGTGGGTCAGGTATTCTCAAGGTAAAGACAACTGGTGCCAATAATGGTAAATCCCTTTCCATTCTACTATTTTAAACGGTTGACTCCTGCTTAACTTTTTGGCTTTGACTAAAGACCTTTTCAGTTGTTCAGAAATGTGTCTGATCAGTGTAAGGGCTTAGTATGTGGTAGGCAGTGCCTCTGTTTTTCATCTCTCCTGGAAGACTTCATTGCTGCTTTGGTTCTCATTAACAATATTGTTTAGCTAATGGGTTTTTCCACCTCTCCTTTTCACCATTTTTTCCTTTTGCTTACCTTTATAGATTTGAAGTTGATTAGGGAGACATGCTACTTGGAAGGATGAAGTTGTCCCTTTGGTCATGAACCTTTTCTCCACCCTTTAATAACATACTACTTATTGTCAGTTTTGGATGACTATTAATTTCAATACATCACATTGATATTTTTATATCTCTATGCTATTTTCTATTTTTGTCATAAAATTAATATAATTAAAAAAATTAAAAAAATGTAAACACCCTATTCTCCATTCACCATGGAAAAATACTGAGAGCTGGCAGGATTCAGGAGAGAATTGCTGATGCAAATACTTTTTGGGATTCTGATTCTCTTCTCGTTGATACATTTCTTTATTCCATAGAACCAACTCCTGGGAACCATTTGTGATATTAAACCTGCTCTCCTGTGTGAGGCCTTATTTTATTCATTATGTTGAGTGATTTTAGATATTAATTACTGGTGTTTTTTTTTACATACTCATTTTCAGCTTAGTGTATGTGCCCGACTATGGGCCAGTGGGCATCACCACTTTGGGTAATGGTGTGATGTGCTTAGGATTCACTCATTTCTCTCTTATCATGGAGACTTCCCACAAGTTCCAGAGGGCTTGCTCATGGAGAGAAGGATAGCACCTAAAAAGAAATGACAAAGTATTAGAGCTCACTTATGGTAGAAGAATGAAACCCAGGGAGTCAAATACTGGGCATCTGGATGGGAGGCACTGAGAACCATGTTGAGTGAATATCAGCATTGAGAGCAATTGCCCTTCTCTCAATTCTGCCATCCTCAGCATGTTGGACTTTGGGCTTATTTTCCTATAGTCGCATGATGGCTGCTATCATAGCCCCACGCACCAGTGTCCAAAACAAGTAAGGAAAGAAGGGCCAGGGTTTCAAACCTTTCTGTGTAAGGATCTGTTTTGTCATGTTTAAGGAAAGTCCTTCCTAGCAGGTCCCCCATAAGCACTCCCACTAACATTGTTTTCACAGCTGGGCTTCGTCCTTTCCGCCCCTAGACCAATGCTTGAGAACGGTGGGTGAGATGACTGCCACTGCTTAGGGCTGACTGTGTTCACCCCCTGGAGCTGGAGTAGGGTTTTCCCTTCCCAGAGGCAAAATGATCTTTGTTCTTTACCTGATCCAGTTTGGGTTATGGCAACAAGAAGAGTGTAGAAATGGCTTTGGGTGGGCAAAAAGCTATGCTGACTCCATTCTTTTATGATAAAATTTAGTTTATGGCCATTTCCCCAGCTCTGTCCTCAGAACTGCCCTCTGGGATGATCTGATAGACAAGGTGAGAGGTCGCCAAGTACCACTTGGGTACCAGGGACTCAGAGGTCTGAGTTCATTGTCTCACCATAGCCCTAGAGAGAAGTAGATACTTATGAACTGCTTCATGCAAGTTATTTTTTTACTCTGAGCAAATGGAGTGAAAATGACCCATATTGTACAATCCGTGAGGAACAAGACTAGATTGGAAATTAAAACAAAATGTTATACACATTCTCCAGGCCATCTTGAAAAGCCTATTCATTCTCTTGGTGGAAAAGGAAGCAAAAAGGCTTTCAGATTTTTTAACTTCCTGGGGTAATAGCAGAGAGATGGTGTTAAGGACTCCTTCTCTGCAGAGATTGCTGTAGAAACTGCCATAGAGAAGATATTAGAACTCCAAGCCAATCAATAGAAGGTAATAAGACCCTTTGTCAGCTCTGATTCATGGGAGGTCATTTCATTTTGCCTGGTGTGACTCAAACAGGAACGGTCCCCATTTGAAAGCTGCTTTTGTTGGATTTTGATGTTTTATGAATCTGGTATGCTGAGGCTTTTTACCTTTCTGAAGACATTTTCAATGGGTTGGTCTTACATAGTTTCAGATGCATTAGCTTAAATTACAGGTAGTGTCTGAGCAAAGTATAGCAATTGAGGCCTACTTAAGCTCTTTTTTTTGAATGTGGAGTCTACATAAATAGAGTGTCATAAACATTTTTCTTCCTGAAATAAAAAGTTATTTGGAAGAATAAAGAACAATGTGACATCATATAGACTATGCAATCTGCCAGGCATGGAAAGTACAACAATTAGCTTTAAATGATATATGTTATACTTGCAGAGTGCTCTGAAGTTTTCAAGCTCCTTTTGTAGCTAGTGTGCTCTTTGGCCTCTTGATAAACCTGTGATGAAAGTGGCAACATTGGCCATATTAATGCCATTTTATGGGTGTGGACACTAAGGCTAAGAGAAATGAAGAAAGATAATACTCAGCTCATTTATGACTTGTGTTAGGCCCTACCTTCCCATCCCACCCTGTTCCAATTTGTATTGTTCCTCTTGATCCAATGAAATGTGAGTGGACATGAAATGCACTATTTCAGAGTAGAAGCTTTAACAGCTATCACAGGGTTCCACCTCATTCTCTTTTCTTTCTAAAGAAACCAGCAATGCTACAGAGCAGGGCTGGGCTTCCAGAATAAAGATGATATGGAACAGTGTGACAACTGTCTGGTGATGGACATGTGGCATGAGTAGAAAAAAATTGTGTAAATCACTGAAATTTTGGAGAGTGCCATTCCTGTTACCTTTGCATAACTTAGCCTGCGCCTATGTATACCTGTCTGAATTAGTTAATCATTGTGGTTTCAGAAAAATACCTTTAGTTCAGTGCTCATGACTGAAAGCAGTTTTTTTTTATAGAGCAAGTATCAAGAATTCCTAGAAAAAGTACATATTGTGCGGATCATTAATAGTCCACGGTGGTCCTGGTACCAGGCAATAGATAGTTTGCAGATCACAAGTTGTAAATTAGTGTTTTTTTATAGTTAATGCCAATTGGATTTCCTAATTAAGGTGATAATGAGAAATGCATGTCAAAAACTTAGTTCACTGTATGGTATTCAATAAACGTTTAGTGGATCACAGCAGTTACCCTCATCCTCATTATCATCAACTTACTTCATTAATGTATCTGAGGATCTTTCTTGGAATTGGAAGAGTGTGTACTCATTGAGGCCAGCACTTTGAGAAAGTGGGTTTCCCACATCTACATCTTTTGGGAGAATTGGCAGGTAGCAGGAGAGATTGTTTTTCGTTGGGAGGACCAGGTTTCATCATCCCTGCCAGGAGCATATTGTTGGCAGTGAGGTACCAAACATGATAATTTATAAGGGGAAGTGGTTTCTTCCTTGAAAACCACACTTGGAGCTGTATTCAAGGAAAAACACAAGCGAAACTGTATTTAAAGAACTGTGTTGTGGAACAAAGTCACCTGTATTAGTACGAATTTCATAATTTCATGTAACAAAGCTACTGAAATGTCTAAGACACCACAACTGATTAGCAAGGCGATTTATAACTTCTTTTATGGCGTGGAGATGATGACAAAGGTTCTGACTCTGTGAGTGTTAAGTGTCTGGGAAAGTGGCAGAGAGGTCAGAGATTCAAAGAGAAAGCAGATGCAGAATAGCTCAGGGGTAGATATTTATTGGATGGAAAGGCTAGCATGAGTGTACTTCCACAGAAACAAGACTATAAATTCCTGATTAAGAGAATGCGTGGGAAAATGGCTATTGTGCTTAATTACGCTTCTAATTATCCAAAGATTAATCAGGTAACTGTAGTTGTTTTGCATTTTTACAAAACACATGAACCTTGTGATCCGCGTAACCTGATTTATGCTCACATCTGGGTGTCATCTCCTGAAGTCCTGCTTTGGACAGCACAGGCAACAAAAGCCTCCTTCGCTATTCATGTTAGTACAACCTTAACTGTAAGCTCCTACTCCCATTTATTTCCAGAGATTCAGAATGCTTAAGAGAATACCTCATGGTATGTTTTATTACAAAAATCCCCACACATTCCCTCTATTTAGCCTGCATGACTGCTGGAGAGATCTGATACCCAGCTATCTGTCATTCCCCTCTCTCCCCATCCCCTAGTTTTCCAAGACAGAAATCTGTAGCCTTTGCTTTGCCTCCAATAAACTACATGCCGCCTCCCACCCAACAGCAGATAGAGATGAGCTTTCTTCTTGAGCCTAGCTTTTCTCTGCTCCTTTCTATTCCCAAGCCTACTTTGCAAAAGCATCTACCCAGTCCATGGGATGCCGAAATGCTGCTTGCTCACTTTAGTCCATGCAAACTGCACTGTTGTTACTTGCTATAGGTTGACTGTCTTCACCAAAAGGCAACAGAGAAATTGTAGCTCTCAAAAGAATTGTACTTTTGAAAGAAGAGAACAATGTTTAAAAAATTGTTTTGGCCATCCAATAGCAAAAACCCTCCACCAACAATCCAATTAAAAAATGTGCAGAAGATATGAATATAAATTTTTTTCCAAAGAAGACATAGAGAGGCCAAAAGGCATATGAAGAGATGTTCAACATCACTAATCATCAGTGAAATGCAAATCAAAACCACTATGAAGCATCACCTCTCACCTATTAGAATGGCTATCATTCTAACAGGCGTTCGGATGTTGTCAAGGATATGGAGTAAAGGAAACACTTGTGTCCTATTGGTGATTATGTAGATTGGACCAGTATGGAAGGGCCTCAAAAAATTAAAACTAGAGTTATTATATGACCCAATTCCACTTCTGGGTATTTATCCAAAGAAAATGAATGCACTAGTAGAAAACATATATTCACCCCCATGTTTATTGCAACATCATTACAATAGTCAAAATATGGAAACAACCTATGTGTATATCTAATGGAATACTACTCAGCCATAAAAATAATGAAAATAATGAAATTTGCAACAACATGGATGGAACTTGAGGGCATTATACTAAATAAAATAAGTCAGAGAATGACAAATACTGTATGATCTTGCTTATGTGTAGAATATAAAAAACAAACAAAACAAACAGCTTATAAGATAAGGAGGACAGATTGGTGGTTGTCAGAGGGAGAGTGGGAAGAGAGTAAAATGGGTGAAGGGGATCAAAATATATAAACTTACAGGTATAAAACAAACAAGTCATGGAGGTAATAATGTACACCATGGTGAGTACAGTAACCAATACTATATTGCATATTTAGAAATTGCTAAGAAAGTAGATCTTAAAGTTCTTATCACAAGACAAAAAAGAAAAATAATTCGTAAATATGTGTGGTGATTGATATTAACTATACTTATTGTGGTGATCATCTCACAACATATACAAATATTGAATCATGTCATATACCTGAAACTAATATAATGTTATATCTGAATTGTACCTCAATAAAAAAAATTGTTTTGGACAGCTGCTTTTAGGGGAAAAAAATTCTCTGGGGCTAAACACAATAGAAGCTTTAAAATATTTTTTGAAAAATTCATATGGACGTTTAAATGAGTGGGCCTCACAGCCAGCATCATACTCAACGGACAAAAACTAACACCATTTCCCCTAAGAACAGGAACAAGACAGGGATGCCCCCTCTCACCACTCCTGTTCAACATAGTACTGGAAGTGTTAGCCATTGCAATTAGGCAAGAAGAAGAAATAAAAGGCATCCAAATTGGAAAAGAGGAAGTAAAACTGTCCTTATTTGCAGACAACATGATATTATACATACAAAACCCTAGAGACTCCATCAAAAAGCTACTAGACTTAATACATGAATTTGGCAATGTAGCAGGATACAAAATTAACCCCAAGAAATCTGAGGCATTTCTATACACCAATAATGAACTTTCAGAAAGAGAGATTATAAAAACAATCCCGTTTACCATCGCACCAAAAAAATTAAGCTACCTAGGAATAAACTTAACTAAAGAGGTAAAAGACCTCTACTCAGAAAACTACAGGACGTTGAAAAAAGATATAGAGGAAGACATAAACAGATGGAAGAACATACCGTGTTCATGGATTGGTAGAATCAACATCATTAAAATGTCCATACTACCCAAAGCAATCTATAAATTCAACTCACTTCCCATTAAAATACCAACAGCATACTTCAGAGATCTAGAACGAACTCTCCAAAAATTCATCTGGAATAAAAAAAGACCCCAAATAGCTGCAGCAATCCTGAAAAAGAACAAAGTAGGTGGGATCTCAATACCAGATATCAAGATGTATTACAAAGCCACTGTTCTCAAAACTGCCTGGTACTGGCACAAAAATAGGCATATAGATCAATGGAATAGAATAGAGAGCCCAGAAATCGGCCCGAACCAATATGCTCAATTAATATTTGACAAAGGAGGCAAGAACATACAATGGAGCCAAGATAGTCTCTTCAATAAATGGTGTTGGGAAAATTGGACAGATATATGCAAGAAAATGAAACTAGACCACCAACTTACACCATACACAAAAATAAACTCAAAATGGATAAAGGACTTAAATGTACGACAGGAAACCATAAAAATTCTAGAAGAATCCAAAGGCAACAAAATCTCAGACATATGCCGAAGCAATTTCTTCACTGATACAGCTCCTAGGGCACTTGAAACGAAAGAGAAAATGAACAAATGGGACTACATCAAAATAAAAAGCTTCTGCACAGCAAAAGAAACCATCAACAAAACAACGAGAAAACCACTGTGTGGGAAAACATATTTGCCAATGACATATCTGATAAGGGCCTAATCTCCAAAATTTATGGGGAACTCATACAACTTAACAAAAGGAAGATAAACAATCCAATCAAAAAATGGGCAAAGGACCTAAATAGACACCTTTCAAAAGAGGACATTCAGAAAGCCAAGAGACATATGAAAACATGCTCAAAGTCACTGATCATCCGAGAGATGCAAATCAAAACAACAATGAGGTACCATCTCACACCTGTCAGACTGGCTATCATCAACAAATCAACAAACGACAAGTGCTGGAGAGGATGTGGAGAAAAAGGAACACTTGTGCACTGCTGGTGGGAATGCAGACTGGTGCAGCCACTATGGAAGACAGTATGGAGTTTCCTCAAAAAACTGAAAATGGAACTCCCATTTGACCCTGTGATCCCACTTCTAGGAATATATCCCAAGAAACCAGAAACACCAATCAGAAAGGATATATGCACCCCTATGTTCATAGCAGCACAATTCACCATAGCTAAGATCTGGAAACAGCCTAAGTGCCCATCAGTAGATGAATGGATTAGAAAACGGTGGTACATCTACACGATGGAATACTATGCTGCTCTAAAAAGGAAGGAACTCTTACCATTTGCAACGGCATGGATGGAACTGGAGAGCATTATGCTAAGTGAAATAAGCCAGTCAATGAAGGAAAAATACCACATGATCTCACTCATTCCTGGATAATAGAGACCATTATAAACTTTTGAACAATAATAGATACAGAGGCAGAGCTGCCTCAAACAGATTGTCAAACTGCAACGGGAAGGCCGGGGAGGGTGGGTGCAGGAGGTAGGGGGGTAAGAGATCAACCAAAGGACTTGCATGCATGCATATAAGCATAACCAATGGACATAAGACACCAGGGGATAGGGGAGGCTAGGGGACTGTCTAGGGCGGGGGGAAAAAATGGACACATATGTAATACCCTTTGTAATACTTTAAGCAATAAAAAAAAAGAGCAAAACAGCCTTGGAAGAATAATAAAATTAATGAAATGTAAAAAATAAATAAATAAATAAATAAATAAATAAATAAATAAGTGGGCCTGTTTGGCAGGTGGCTTTCCTCAATGCTGCCATGCAGGGACCCAGGCTCCGCCCCTCTTTGCCTCACCATGAGCTATATGTGGCTTCCAAGGTTGCCAGGGAAAGGGCATAGAAGGGGATATAAGGGAGGTTATCCTGGGCCAGCCTGGGCCACATTGCACTAGTCAGAACTTTTTCACTGGCCACACCTAACTGCAAGAGAGGCTGGTAAGTGCTGTCTGGCTCTGTGCCCGGGAGGAAAAATAATCTGTCTTGATGAACAGTTTTTCAGTCTTGACAGTTAATAAATGAAAAAAATATCCCCTATGAGTTTTATGCTTTTTACTTTTTGTTTTCTGTGTCCCACCAAATGGTCCTCGGGCTTTAGTTGATTGTATTAAAACTTGCTTATTTGAGAATTAGCTAGGATTTAACTGATCTTGCTTATTGAAAACAAGCTAGGATTTAACCAAGCTCCCTTGCTCCCATTCTCTTGTTTGCATTATCTCCAGGTTCCCCTGTTACTCCGCTGTAGCGTCTCACCTGGATTTGTTTCATCCCCAATGTAACCTCATGTTCCTAAGCGACCCCATCTTTTCTCCCAAACAAAATTCACAGCCCCTCATGTGCTGCAGTTATGCATCTTATGCTAGAAGGAAAGCAATTCATGGAATAAGCCTACACACATTTGTAAATGATTGATAGCCACAAACTGTTCCCAGAGGTAAATGTGTTCTTAAAAGAGGGCGCTTGTTAATTAAGAAAATCCTCAGATTTCAATGTGAAGTAGCATAGCAAAAGAAAATGAAAAATGAATGCAATGTGAATGTGGAGGAGAGAGGTCTTAGGGCGACTTAGCAAATTGTCCCTGGTTTGAAGTTTTCTGTGGTAGTCAGCTGTCCTCATATGGCCCTCTTTTCTAGCATTTTCCGTACCTCCATTTCTTGGCAACTCCCAGGGCAGTGATGTAGTGAAAGAACATTGAACTAAGGATAAGAAGATCTTGATTGATCCTGGCTCTACCACTTACCAGCCGGTGACCTTGGCAAGTCACTCAATTCTTCTGTCTTGATTTTTCTCATGGTGCAAATAGGACTTTTAAATAAGGCTTAAATAGTACCACTTGGTTGGAAAGGTTAAGTAAAATATTGATTGTGAAAGCATTTTGTGAAGGCTGAAGCCGCATAGCCTTGTACTGTGACATTGTTTATGATGATAATTATATAATTGTGTGTTATAATTATCCATCATGGTAATAGCAATAAGTATTGTCATCATTTGTAGTGCATGGACTTGGACTAGGGCTTGATCTTGAGCTATTCAGAGTTCAGATACACACACACACACACCGGATATCTATCTGTGAAGGTAAATTTTATGTATCAACTCCATTTTACTAAGGGATGTGTGTCTGTGAGTGTGCTTCTAGAAGAGATTAACATTTGATTTGGTAGACTGAGCAAAATGATCCACCCTCACCAAGTGGGTGGGTATCATTTAAGCTGCTAAAGGCTTCAATAGAACAAAGAAGCAAAGAGAGGGCAAGTTCTTTCTTTTCTTGACTTGGGATGTCTATCTTTTTCTGCCCTGGAACATTAGTGTCCCTGGTTCCCAGACCTTTGGACTCGGACTGAGGTATGCCACCTGCTTTCCTGGGTCTCCAGCTTGTAGATGGCAGATGGTGGCACTTCTCAGCCTCCATAATGGTGTGAGCCAACACCTATAATGAATCTCCTATTATCTATAGCTCTGTATATCCTGTTTGTTCCATTTCTCTGGAGAACCTGGACTCACTCTACCAACATATACAGTGGAACCTCATTTTTCCAACATCTCGCATCTTGAACAATTCCCTTCTCAACCCGACAACCCTTTCATGCTGATATCTGTATGATCAGTCATGTTTCTCTCAGGTGACACACGAACATGAGTCAGTTTACCATTGTTAAAATCTCAGGATATTGTACTGTGTATTTTTGTTTTTTTGCTTTTGTGGCTGCTTATAATTATTGTTAAATTTTCATTTATTACTGTACATTTTTAATTTTCATTTACATTTCACACCCTTTTTATTTTTAAAGGGCTTATTTATAGATTAAGCAGTATAATGGACATGTACTGCAAATAAGAAAGGTTAAAACAGGGAATCATTTGGGGGTCTGGAATGGATTAATGCAATTTACATAATTTCTAATGGGAAAAATAATTCAGTTTTGGAACAGCCTTCCAGAACCAATTAAGTTTGAGAAACGAGGTTCCACTGTATATTGAGCCACTGTTATGTGCTGAGCCCTCTGTTAGTCACTACGCAATTTATAAGTGAGGCTGCATGTGCTAATTTAGGTGAATGGCACCTGCTAGAATTATGCAGTGTGAAGTCTGCAAGGTTGCACATTGTGGCCCTACCAGGGACAAAATGAAGAATCAGACCTAGAGTCTTGTCTCATTTTTTCAGCAAACATTGAGAACCTACTGTAGGTGAGTCCTGTGCTGGGTTCCAAGGAGTCAGAGATGATTAAGTCATAGTTCCTATCCTTGAGGAGCTCACAGTTTAAAGGAGAAGATAGCCTTGTAATCAGATAATGAAACACAATAGGAGTTGTCCCATCCTAGGATTTGAATAGAGTGTTCAGAGTACACTGGTGGGAGCAGTGCATTTGGCCGATGGGAGTCTGCCCAGACTGCCCAGAGGAGGTGACGTTTCAGCCGAGTCTTTAAGAATGAGACATTCTTCAAGAGGAGGTGTGAGGGAGGGCCATCTTCAGCAGAGGGGGTCAGCATCTATAAAAGTACAGAATGAAATGACTCACGCTGCTGGAATAGAAGTTTGGTAGGAGATGAAAATGGAGACACAGCTGATAGTCCAGTGGCAAAGAGCATTGCATGCATGCTAAGGAGTTTCCATTGTATCCTGTGTGTACCCATGTAGGATGCAGCCATCACAACAGGTGAAAAATTGGACACAGTGGTACATGGAAAAATATTAGAACTTTTATTTATGTTTATTTCCATCTCATCCTTTTATTTTTGTGTAAGTTTTATAGTGTACATGGTATGTTCATATAATATATGTATACATGTTTTATTAAATAGTTGAATATTTCCATGTAGGAGGTATATGCCTCAAAATTATCAATACGGATGCATGGTCCAAAACAGAAACCAGTGCTATGGGCCACAGAGTATCTCGTGGAAGATCTGAAGTCGGAAGGATGTTATCAGATTAGGAGGTTAGGAAGGTCATGGTCATGGCCACATGGAGGCAGCATTGGCTGGGGAGACACTGAATGCAGGGAGCCAGATAAGGCAACACTGCTTAAAAAATAGGTGTCTGAATGGGTGCTCAGTCTTGGCCACAGTGGGTACTGAGGAGAGAAATCATCATGGAATCATTAAGACAAGATTCTCTCGTCTTGTTCGGTGCCTTTCCTCAAATCCTTGCAGACATGTTGCATGTGATTTTGGCCAGGACTTCCCTCCGAGGATTGAGAGCTCCCACGCCTGGCATTTCCCCAAGCGATTCTTCCTTGTTTTGCTCTTTGGTGAACCTGTCAGAGAGTCTGGATGGTACCCAGAGGCCAAGCTGTTGAGGCTGGCCTGAGGTCTTCTTCCAGTGATGTACTCTCATCTTAAGGGGTTACACAGAGACATCATTTGGCTCACTGTGCCATATGTTAGGACTTTAAAGTGTCTACTTGAAAGGCAGTGTGCATATATTATGTTATATACAGTAGTTAGCATTTTTATGTAACAAAAAAGGAAGGAGGAAAAAATCCCTGCTCACTTTTCAGGGAGTTTTTAGAGCTTTAAATGGAAATTTAGTAAATTTAAACTTCTTTGGTTACTTAAAACATAATAACCCCTGATTATTCCCAGGATGCCTAGTATTTAGACACTATTGAGAAGAATTGAATTCAGTTCGTTTTCACTGTGCCTTTGCTTTTGTGACTGGTATGGTGCCGGCTGTGGCTTTTGAAGCTTGTCTGGGTATTCAAGAATTATACGCTCATAATAATGAGAGGAAAATAGCAGAGGAATGGGGGGAAGATTTGACTTAGATTTAGGGCACCTGGGTTAGACAGCCTGGCTCTGCCATTATTCTGTGAACTTCATCAGGATCATCATCCCTCTGCATTTCCCCTTTGTGAAGTTAGTGTGCTAACACTTAGCAATCTCTTTTAAGAATAACTATAAGAACATAAGTGAGTATAACAGTCTAAGGCAGGATTTTGCATAAAATAGGATTTTAATAAGCAGGCTTGAATATAATGCATGCTCAATTAGACATAATTAAGTCCTATAATATATGGTTCAGGACTGTGTCAGTGAGGGTAAGGAAGGAGAGGGTTAATTATTGAAATGAGCAAGAAAGACGGCCTAAAAGAGGGGTCTTGAGATTGGGCAACAGTGACTGTGGAGGATGACACATTTTTGATGGGGAGGTCTTGGATACTATGGGTGAATCCAGCTGAGACTATAGGATTAAGTGGAGTTAGCAAAAGCAGAGGCGGGGGGGAGGAGACTAACGCAGGAGTTGAGCACAGCATCTCTGGAGACCTGGAGGTACAAGAGAACCAAGGAGCATGTATTTTGTATGGAACCCAGGGTGGGCGATGGAGAGTGGTTGAGTGTAGAGGGAGGCAGAATTCGGGGGTCTGGTTGCCTTTATGATTTTTGGATTCTACTCTAATGGCAGTGGGAAGTTGTTGACAGGTTTTAAGAGATCTGATTTGTATATCTGGAAAGTCATTCTGCCAGTGATTGGACAGAAGGCAAAGCAAGCCAGGAACTCGATTGTTATTCTGATGTAGCAATCTAGGCAAGATATGGTGGTGGATGCGGAGGTGGAAAAGGGCAGGAGGTGAAATCAGTGGGATTGGCTGATGGATTTCAGATTGGATAGTTTGTGAAGAGTGAACTTAGAATCAATTCTCTGTTATTTTATCTGTATCCCATAAAACTCTAATGACCTGCTTTGTGGCTTTCTCCTCTGGGCTGTGATAGCATTTTGTTCAAACCTTTATAAGAGCACCCATCACCCAGGATCTTAATTACTTCCCAACTTATTTTGTGGGTTAAGAGCTATTTAAAGGCCAGGGCTGTGTCTGATTTCATCTTTATAAACCAAGACCCAGTCCAAGGCCTGGAACATGATGGTTGCAAAGCAAATACTTTCTGGATGAACTGATGAATAAACAAAGGTGTGGTTTCATGAGTGAACTCTAGTGCTCTATGGCATCTGTCTACTAAGACATTTAGCATCTCATAGAGAGATTTTGCTCATTTTTTTTTCAGTTTCAAAGTGGAAAAAGCCCCCTAGAAATGTGTGCCAATGATGGCTTACACATCTTTTCAAGAACCTTCCCCTCCTCCTTTGAATAGTGAAAATATTTGCAGAAAGCCCAGAGCTGGCTAATAGCTTCTAAGGAGCTGCTGTAAAGATTCGTGGACTTTTTCTTATTCATTTTTGGATACTTATCACTTTTCTTGCTGCTGCCAAATGCTGAGTTTTGTCTTTTGATGCTGACACCTGGCTCCTCGGAGTTCTAATAGAAATTTTTCTGAGCCCAGCTAAAGAAACCTGGTGTGTCTGATAGATTATAGTTCCCCTGTCGATGCTTCCAGCATTGCACAAATTTTTGTTTTGCTTTTGACAAAGTCATACATTTATTCGTTTAGGGGTTCTGTTTATAAGACTTGAATGCACACCTTGAGAGGGCTGGGATTGCTGCTTGCTTTGCTCACAGTTGTGTCCCTGGCACTCTGTCCAGTGCCACTCACTGTGCTGCACAGGTCTACATTCTTGTTATCTTATTTCATCCTAACTCTCTCTACACGGTCAGTGAACAAACCAAACATTGCACAGCTAACACCACTGGGCCAGGATATCATCTCAGGTCCTCCTGACACAAAAAGTAATTCACATAGTCCTATGGAGAAAAAGTAGCTACACTTGATTCCCGTTAATACTGTCTTTATTTGCCAGGAGACATCTGGCTGGACACACATTTTCTCCAGTTCTAGTCTAAGACCAATTTCCTACACAGAAGTAATATTTTCTCTGAATGTACATTTGTCTTTCTGACACACCAGCTCAGCATTTTATGGTAGGCAGGGTAAACAAAGCATCCTTTCTCAATTGCAGGCAAGTTGTAATAAATAGCAGTTCTCAGGATTCTTGGGATCTTTAGTAGTTAGGTCTCCTTTCCTGGGCGCCTCTTCCGTGAGTCCAAAGGAGATGGGTGACTTCTCCCACATCGAGGCTGCAATATCTCCAGTTGGCTGAAGTGTAGATAGTCAAAGGAATCTGTTTCATGTGACATTAGAAATGCTTAGATTTTCAAGAAGATAACTGGTTTTAGGATTTTCTACATACCCAGTATCTTAGTCTATTTCCAAAAAGCGGATTTTTCCCCCCAAATCCATTTTGATGAATTACAACTCATTTGTAGCGAATGATGATTCACTAATGCTAGTCCTGCAGGTGGTAAAACTCAGGGGCTTCCTTTAAGTGTTTTTGGATATTTCTAAGTGCATTACCATCCTTTTCCTCCAGTCCAAGGTAAGAACTTGGCCTCGCCGAGGACATAATTGAAATCTACCACTTATTGTGATTAGTTCTGGTATAACTTTATATCTATCTATCTATCTATCTATCTATCTATCTATCTATCTATCTATCTATCTAGTGTTCAGGTTGGATTTTTCACGTTTGAACATAATTTGTAATACATTTTAGTATCAGCAATGAGTGTCTATAACATGTAGTAATTGGCCAAAGCATATTGGCTCTTATTGGCTACTGAGTGATAAGCAGGCCATTCGGTATCTACATCCCCTTCTAGCTTTTTGTTATGCACTGGTCACTGGGTATTGCACCCTTTTTTTTGAAAATCTAGAGGGATTGTCTGTCCGCTGTGACTCAGGAGGTCATGGTTTGATTCCTGGTCATGGCATATACCCAGGTTGTGGGTTCAATCCCCAGTGTGGGGCATGCAGGAGATAGCCAATCAATGATTCTCTCTCATCATTGATGTTTTTATCTATCTTTCCATCTCCTTTCCTCTCTGAAATCAATAAAAATATATTTAAAAAAAATCTAGAGGGATCACTTAAATGTTTCAATGTATTTGCTGTCACATTCTTAATGTTTATTCCACTTGTCCTAAAAAGGGAGGGAAAAAATGATTCTTAGTATAATTATATGTTTGCAACATGTCTATACCAGATAACAAAATTGCATATAATGGGTTTGAAAATGCCTTAGAAAACTGTATTTAACGTAGCATCCATTTAACTTATTTGTACATGGAATCATCCTAATTAACATATGAAACTTATGATCACTCCATAAGACTGTACTTCTGTGGAACATTTTGGAAAATGGTCCTTAGTGTATTTTACTACATAATTCTAGGTTCTAGTAATATTTACAAATCTGGGGATTCCTAGAAATCTCTGGATATTTATGTTGCAAATGTCAGGATTTTCTATCATGACAGTAGTGAGCTGTAAAAGTTTAAGAAACTTTATTTAATGCAAATGCCTATAAAATGTACTGTTTCTCTTTCTTATGTTGCCTGACCTTTGCATTATAAATCCAGTTTTTTTGAATCATAGTAAGAGACTGGTTCGTTATGGTGTTTTCTCTTATTTGGTAAAGTTTGGGTGTGATGTTAGTGAATAATTAACCACTAAGTGTGCATATGAGTAGAATATATATGATGACAACAGATGTTCACATTATGCATTGCAGTTTATAAAGCCCATTAAAATATATTGTCTTCTTAATCTCCTATGAACTCTCATCGGTATGGATTCTCATTCTTAGAATATTTTAGAGATGAAGAAACTGAGGTTCGGAGAGTTGCTCAAGGTTCAGGGCTAGGTATTGAACCCAGTTAAATGATTTTTTTTGTTTTTTTTTTTTTTTACAGTTCAATGAGTTTTTTAAAAAATATATTTTATCGGTTTTTTTACAGAGAGGAAGGGAGAGGGATAGAGAGCTAGAAACATCGATGACAGAGAAACATCGATCAGCTGCCTCCTGCACACCTCCCACTGGGGATGTGCCCGCAACCAAGGCACATGCCCTTGACGGGAATCGAACCTGGGACCCTTCAGTCCGCAGGCTGACGCTCTATCCATTGAGCCAAACCGGTAAGGGCTCAATGAGTTTTTTAAAATCAGCTTTATTGAAGTATAATTGACGTACTATAAGCTACATGTATTGAAAATGTACATTTTCCTAAGTTTTAACACATGTATATACCCATGAAACTATTATAATTCAGATAATGAATATATCTGTCATTCTCAAATGTCCTTATACTCTTCGTAATCCTTTGTCTCATCCCTCCCCATCCACACTACCATACACAGGCAACCTCCAACTTACTTTCTGCCAGTGTAGATTAGTTTGCACTTTTATAGTATCCTATCTAATAAAAGAGAAACATGGTAATTAACGTATGACCGCTACCCTTCCCATTGGCTAATCAGGGCGATATGCAAATTAACTGCCAGCCAAGATGGTGGCCGGCAGCCAGGCAGCTTGAAACTAACATGAGGCTTGCTTGCTTCAGTGACAGAGGAAACCAACGTTCCCCGCCTGCCTTGCCGGCCTCTGAGCCTCTGAGCCTGCAGTTTGAAACATTGTAACAAATATAGAAGCTAAACAAAACCCCAGAAACCTGCTTTCAGCGAGCCGGAATCTCAGAGCTGGAGTTATACATTGTTTCGATTATAGAACACAAGCAAACCAGATACCTGCTTTCAGCAGCAGAGGCCTCAGAGCTGGAGCCAGAGCTAAAGCTTGCCCAGAATACAAAAAAAAAAAGAAAAAAAGGAGCAATTGGGAGCTTCAGCCCTCAGCCACTCACCCAGACTGGCCAAGCACCCCAGTGGGGACCCCCACCCTGAAGGGTGTGTCACCAGCTGCAAACAGCCATCATCCCCTCATTCAGGCTGGCCAGGCATCCCAGTGGGGACCCCCACCCTGAAGGGTGTGTGATCAGCTGCAAACAGCCATCATCCCCTCACCCAGACTGGGCAGGCACCCCAGTGGGGACCCCCACCCTGATCCAGGACACCCTTCAGGGCAAACCAGCCAGCCCCACCCATGCACCAGGCCTCTATCCTATATAGTAAAAGGGTAATATGCCTCCCAGCACCGGGATCAGCAGAGCTGTGAGGCCTCCCAGCACCGGGATCAGCGGAGCTGAGAGGCCCCCCAGCACCGGGATCAGCGTGACAGGGGGCAGCACCCAAACCCCCTGATCGCCCTGCGGCTCTGTGTGTGACAGGGGCTGGGGCCACAACCTCCCTATCCACCCTGCTCTGTTTGTGACAGGGGAAGGCACCTCAACCTCCTGATCAGCCCTGCTCTGTGCCTGATACGGGGGAGCTCCCCAACCCCCTGATCGCCCTGCGGCTCTGTGTGTGACAGGGTGTGGCGCCCCAACCCCCTGATCAGCCCTGCTCTGTGTGTGACAGGGTGCAGCGCCCCAACACCCCCCGCCCCCCCGCATGGGCCCTGCTCTGTGTGTGATGGGGTAGAGCCATAACCTCCCCATCGGCCCTGCCCTGAGTGTGACAGTGGCGGCGCCCCAACCCCCTGATCAGCCCTGCTCTGTGATAGAGGGCGAGGCCCCAACCCCCTGATTGGCCCTTCTCTGTGCGTGACAGGGGGTGGCACCGCAACCTCTCCATTGACCCTGCCTTGAGTGTGACACGTGATGGTGCCCCAACCCCCCAATCGGCCCTACCCTGAGCGTGACTGAGGGTGGCATCCCAACCTCCCGACCCAACCTCCCGATCTGTCCTGCTCTGTGCATGACAGGGGGCGGTGCCCCAACTCCCCAATCGGCCCTGCTCTGAGCCCGACCAGGGGCTGCACCTAGGGATTGGGCCTGCCTTCTGCCACCCGGGAGCAGGCCTAAGCCAGCAGGGCGTTATCTCCTGAGGGGTTCCAGACTGTGAGAGGGCACAGGCCAGGCTGAGGGACCCCCCCCTTCCCCCTGAGTGCACAGATTTTTGTGCACCGGGCCTCTAGTGTTATATAAATGGAATTATTCAGTATATACTCTTTTTGTCTGTCTGGCTTCTTGCATTCAGGATAACTATTAAGAGATTTATCATGTTGTTGCATGCCCAGTAGTCATTCTTTTTATTTTTGAGTAGCATTTCGTTGTATGGATAGTGTTTGTGTATTCCAGGCTGAAGAAATGTATTCTTCACTTATCCATCCATTAATGGATTTGGGGTTATTCCAGTTTTGGCTAAAACTTGGGAATAAATGAAATCTTAATCAGGGTTAGGGCTCTTTACAGGTCGTCCTCACTTAAAACATTCTCGCGGTGTTTACTGAGCGCACAGGGTACTCTCAGCTTGGAGATTAGGCTCTGAGAGATTAGGGATTTTTTTCGGCTGTTTTACCCATCCAGTTTCTAACATCAAGGCTCAGCTGGGTCATACCAGCTGCTGGATCAATAACTGTTGAGTACATCAGGGAATGAATGAATCCCAGTCATTTTTGCTGCTAATATTTATTAATACATTTTATAGATTTAGATGTGAAATACCTTAAACACTTTTTAAACTTTTTTTTCATATTCTACCCTAATAAAAATACTACTATTCTCATTTTACAGAGGAGGACCTGAGGCTAGGATAAGTCAAATGGCTGCCCTAGGTTCCCCAGGTAGTTAAGTAGGGGAAGTCAGAGCTCTTTGATTCTACAATCCTAGCCCTCATCTCGGGAACTGAGGCTCCGGTGTTATAATTAAACCTGGTTTTGAGTTTGTTTAAATACCCATTCCAGTGGCTTCTCTACAAAACCACACCGTTTCTCCAGATCTAATTCAGCTCTGTGGTGGGCACATGTGATGATACTGCCCCTATTCACGGAGAGTGTGCTGAGCATTGTATAGGCATTGTTACATTTAGTTCTCACAGCTATTATTCCCATTAAACCGAGGCTAGAAAGCTGTAAATGACTTGCCCAGGGTTGCACTGATAATGGTTTGCCCACAGCCCAGGCTGTATTTGTATCCGTGAAAAAGCAGAACAGAACAAAAATGAAGAGCAGGTATCAAAGAAACATAATGGCTTTCATGAATTTTGTTTCAATGTTTTGCCTTGTTTTTACTTTCTCGTCTCCTTGTGGGTCCTGGGAATATAATGTGGATACCGTAGATGGGGAACAATTTGGGCAGCACTTAATTCACCATCTTTAGTCACTCAGCTAAGGAATAAGTGCCCCTGTTAGATGCAGGCATGTTTCCTAGATCCCTTTCCTAGTCCCTCCCCTGTGGAGAACTCCACCTGGACCTTCACACCTTCCCATCCTCCTCCATTCCTCCTCCTTCAAAATCCAGGAGTCCTCCCTAGGCTACCCTGCAAAGTCAGTTACTCCCCCTTAGCTGTCTGCTCCGTTTTCCTTCTCCTAATCCCTCCAATTCCCTCATTTTCTAGTTATTGGCAACATTATTGATGCTTAGCATGACAGGACCTGCTGTTTATAATGGTCACAGGTAGTTACGCTTCAAAAAGAACACATGGGATTCAGCAGGCCCCCAGCATCTTTGCCAGACAAAGGATTTAAATTAAAGGATTAATCGGAAACCTCTTACAATGCACTTAGGTTCTGGCCGACTGAACCAAGTTCTCCTCTTCAAAGGTCAATGAGTTTTTCCATAATTTTTAGCTGTTCTGAGAAAGGAACCATAACTCTTCCTGTTTATTTGCTTTATAAATCTCCCTTCAGCTCATTTAGATGGGGGCTGAGCATAATAAACCCAGGGCTTTCTTTTAGAAAAAGAGAAACCGTACTCCCATAAAAAGAAAATTGCTTTACCAAACTGAGAAATTGTGAGTATCACCGCTTCTTGACTAGAAAGGGTGTGTGTGTGTGTGTGTGTGTGTGTGTGTGTGTGTGTGTAAAAGTATATATATTTTGTGTTAGAAAAAATCCTACCAGGCCTGCTTGTGTTATCATCTATGTAAAACACATGTATTATCAGGTCTCCCAAAACAATAAAAGAATCTTTGCTTTGAAATACTGCTTTAAACCAGGCACCTTAAAGTTGGGTATGTAGAAAACACAGTCAAACTCATTCATAATGTACTCAGAGAAGGAGGAGCACATTATTTTGATTAATTGAATTTTTTGATGATCTGAGAAGGAAATCTTGGAACCTTTATTGTTGAAAAATTATCTTTAAGTTCCTGAATTGAATCAGCGACCTCTTAGTTCCTGGGTTGTTGCTCAAACACTGAGCCACACCAGCTGCGTGAGGATATCCTATTCATGGTTTTATCTCTCACATCATGGCACATTGTTTTGAAAGTGTTTTTATAAATATCCAATGATTTGAAATAGACATATTTGAACCACTGAGGTTTTAAGTATTTTGAGAGTTGATCTCCCTTCTTCCCTCCTATTTTTCCCCCCTGAGTTTACTAAGCACTTCTAGTTCTCAGGTACTTGGCTAGGTGCTGGGACTACTGAGAAAGGATGGAATTAACATTTCCTGAGTCCATCTTGCACATCACACAGAGTATTTGGGGCTTTTACATCAATCTTCTTGTCTAATGGTCATAGTTCACTACTCAGTGGATTTTATAATCCTCACTTTTAAAACCAAGGCTGTAAATCCCAGAAGGCTGATGGCCAGGACTGACATTTCAGCCCATAGATATCTATTCACTTATTCCTGTGACTTCTGAATGTTGCAGAGCCGCAGGGTCTCTTAAGAAGTTCAGTTTCCTGGGATCTTTTCCAGACTCAGAACAAAATATTAGAGGCCCCAACAACTTAAACATTTGTGACCTATCCTTCCCCCAAACAATCGCATAGTTTCAAAAATAAAATTATAAAATAAACAGAAAGAGGGTCTATAAAGTTTATAAATTTTTCTCATGATAACTGCTGTAGAATTTTACAATTATTACATATCAATTTATCTTTAAAACTCTCTCTGTTTCCCTCTTCCCTCCCCACCCTTTGCTTTCTTGGTGCTCTCTCTCCTATTGTCTGACTACTGCATGACTCGGTAGTTTTCAGACCATGGGGTCTTGATGCATAGTGATGGAGCAGTTCACCAAGAATTTTGGGTTCTACTCCCTAAGGGCTAGGCACAAAATGTTTGCTATGGGACGTGTAGTTTTGTCCAAGGAGTTATCAGCAAAAGGAATATGTGTTGCTTCCAAGCCTGAGTGTTTAATTGCTGGGCAAGAACCCCCACAGCTCCCTCTCTTAGGCAGCTGCAGCCAGCAATCCCAGATAAGGCTGCTCCGTGAGTCTTGGTTTTTGAGGGTGACCAGACCTGCAGCAGACATGTGATGTGAATGAAGTGAACTTTGTGGTTTCAAGCTACTGAGATATCAGGGTGGTGTGTTATCCCAGCAAAACCTGTGAGAACTCTGCCTGGAAAGTGCCACTTGTACGCAAGGCACTTGAAACTGAGTTTTGGAGGACAACTAATATTTTGCCAAGCAGATAGGGAGGAAAAAGGATGTCAGACAGAAGGTAAGGCATAAGTATTTTGACATCTTTACTCATCAAATTCTATTTATTTTTATAAGTGATTTTAGGGGAGTGGGGAAAATTATTAGTGGGGAGCATGGGTTATTATCTGTGGGTATCTCAGGGACCATCAAAGGCATTTGTAGATATGACAGAAAATGGGCTGGAGAGCAGGGCAAGGCGTGATGATGAAATACAGTCGAGGAGCTTATTTTACCTAGAATGTGAATTGTATCTGGGGGGAGGGGGAAGAGATGAAGCCAGTTAAGTTCGTAACTGTGGCTGTTAACAGTGCTTGGAATGCAGCCACTATGGAAAACAGGATGGAGGTGCCTCAGAGCATTAAAAACAGAACTACCATATGATTCAGCAATTCTACTTCTGGGAATGTATCCTAAGGAAATGAAAACACTGACTCGAAATGATATCGGCACCCGCATGATCATCGCAGCATTATTTATAATTTCCTAGATCTAGAAAAGACCTAAGTAATCATCAGTAGATGAATGGATGAGGGAAATGTGACTTTATTTATTTATCTATATCTGTACATAGTGGAATATTGTTTAGCCACAAAGTCATCATACCTTTGACAAACGCTGTTGAGCTTAAAGCATTGACCTCAGCCCTATTCCTATTTCTTGCCTCTGGTTTTCCTCATATCAGTAAGCTAAGAGAATGACCTATGTAATAGATTCAGAGTTTCCAGCCAGAAAATTTCCCCTGAAAAGCCAGTGTAGTAAAGAACCAGTGCATAAGTTTTTTTTTAAAAATATATTTTATTGATTTTTTACAGAGAGGAAGGGAGAGGGATAGAGAGTTAGAAACATCGATGAGAGAGAAACATCGATCAGCTGCCTCCTGCACACCCCATACTGGGGATGTGCCCGCAACCCAGGTACATGCCCTTGACCGGAATCGAACCTGGGACCTTTCAGTCCGCAGGCTCTATCCACTGAGCCAAACCGGTTTTGGCCATAAGTTTTGATGAAGTTTCTTTGATATGCAAGTGGCAGAAATGGAAACTGAAAATGATTTAAGAGAAGAGAATATATGGACTCCAGTAACTGACATTTCAGTGTCATTATCAGGTGAGGCTGGACCCAGGGCTCAAACAATGCCATCAGGATATTCTCTCTCTCTCTCTCTCTCTCTCTCTCTCTGGCTCCAGCTCTGGCTCTTGTTGGTGTTATTCACAGGCGTAACCTTTCTCATTGCTACCACAAGCTTCAAGCTTGTCTTCCTAACCAAGTAATCCCAGTCCTTTTAGCAAGTCATAGAATTGAGCCTTATTACTTTGGACTGGGTCCAGCACTTGACTCTGAACCACGCATGGTAGCCAGGAAGCTATGACAGACTGATGAGCCAGTCCTGGGGCACAGTCCATGCCTGGAAAGTGTCAGCAGGGGTCACCTCCCCTCAATCCATGTGGACTGAGAGTAGAGAGAGCAACAGTTCCTCGAAGGAATCTCAGGTTGGTGCATCAGAGGACGTGAGGGGTAGCTGCAGGGTAGGAAAAGACAGTAGCTATCCTCTACTGTGATGTATTTTCATTTTGCGGACGTGGGAACTGTAAAAACTGATGATAATGATTATGTGTAAAAGGCACTGAATTGATATTTAGGAGAATTGGGTTGAAATCTCCATTTGCTACTGTGTGACCAATCAATCCCCAGGTTCCTTCATTCCTTGCATGTTGGACAGAATGGTACAGTATGAGATGCTGCTGTGCAGGCAGAGAGATAACAGGAAGGTTATCCAGCCCCTGCTTTCTACAGGTGCTGAGGGTGAAATGACTTGACCAAGGTCATATAGTCACGAAGAGCAGACCCGGAAGTGGAGCCTCTGTCTCCCACACTAAAGCCAGATTTTCATAGCAGTCATGAAAGTGCTCCGGAAGATGTTATATGCCAGTGTGATATGCTATTTCTAAAAAGTTGTTTGTGTATGGAATTTTTGTTAATCAAATAACTTTAAAAGGGCAGAGCTCTCTACCTCAGTAAACTCAATAAAGGATGTCTGTGGTTAATTATTTAGGATCTCTTTGTTCAGTGAAAAAGCTCCAGCCAATTTACCTTTGTTTTGGTCAACACTTTTCAGATACCACCTTTGCTTAAAGTCAGATCTGCTTACTGTTATTTTAGGGTGAAATCTTAATTTTTATTGTTGTGAGTGTAGTGTAGGGGGAAGAGAACAAACTTGGGGATCAGAAAGGCTTGGGCTTCCATTCTGGTTCGGTTTCTGTTAAGTTTTGTGACTCTGGGCAAGTTATTGAACCTCTGGGAGTCTGTCGGTCTTCATCCCCTGTGGCTTTATATTACCACCCTCAGCAGCATTTAAACTGTTCAATTCCTACCCCTCCTGCACCTTCTTAAAATGCACCGTGGGAATTCTTGCTCCCCCTTGGCTCGGGCTCCTTGCCCCAGTCATTAAATGATGGAGCTCCTCCAGGCTTGATTCTAGATGTTGTCTCTGCTCATTCTCATTCCCTGCATCCCACCCGCCTCCTCTAGATCAGTGCTTTGTTTGGCTCTGATGGATGAGTGATTAACACCCTTAAACTGGACCCCCTCTGAGGCCTCTCATCTAAACTCCATGCCTGCATGTCTGATTGCATACTTGACAGCTCTACTTGGATGTCTCAAAGGCATCGCAACTGCAATGTGGCCAAACAGATGGATCATCTCCCCCCGGAACACCTGCTCTTCTTCCAGCACATCCTCTCTGTGTGAGTGATGGCACTGGCCGTCCTGTTACACAGGCCACGGATTTATGAGACATCCTTAATGCTTTCCTCTCCTTCACCCCAGTGTCCAATCCATCGCCGAGTTCACTTGATTTTATCAACCGAGTATCTTTTCGATCCATCCACTTCCCTCCACATTCTCGGACTCCTGTCAGTCCCAGCTTTTCTTGTCTCTCATCTCAAGGGCAGCGGTAGCCTCTTAACTTCCTTTGTTCTGGCTCTCTCTCTTTTGTTTTTCAATGCCTCATCTTATTTTATTTTACATTCCATATTATTCTGTATTAGTTTCATATGCACAGCATAGTGGTTAGACAATCATATACTTTGCAGAGTGGTCCCCCTGATATTTCAAGTAGCCACACCTGGGCCCATGCATAGTTATTACAATATTATTGACTATATTCCCTATGCTGTAATTTATATCTCTGTGACTGCTGGTTTTGCATGCTGCACGCAGAGTAATCTTTGCAATATGCAAAACTGATCATGCCATTCCCCTAGTCGTGCTGCATGGATTCCCATTGCTCTGAGGAGAAAGGTGCATATTTATCACAAGCCACAAGCGCCTTTAGGGTCTTGCTTCTGGCCTCACTTCTCACAGTTCTCTCTCTTTCTCTTTGTTCACACTATGCATCTCTCACTAACAATCTGCTAGTCCCTTTCCCCACAGGATCCTTTCCCCACTGCTTAAAACTTTCACTTACTTATCTTCCATCCTTTCTTCAGGTCTCAGATCGACCTTCTCAGTTGACTTAACCACAAGTCAGATTTTTAATATATGCTCTGCTACAGCCATATCTCTCTCCTTCGTTGTATCCTCAGAATACTAATTTTATATTTGTTTGCACGATTTCTTGATTATTCCCCTGAACATTGTATCCCTAGTCCCTATTAAAGTGTTTGACATATTTGATGAGGAACAAGTATTTGAATCTTTTATTTTTGTAAAAATGCATGATTTCTGAAGCCAGACAGTTCTTGATTCATATCCTGGTTTTGCGTCTTACTTGTTACCTGACTTGAGTGAATTACTTGAATTCTCTGCATCTCAGTTCCTTCATCTGTAACATGTGCTAGTAGTTCTACTGCATAGGTTGGAATCGAATGAGATAATGTAGTAAACCACCTAGTACAGGACTGACACTTAGTATCATTTCCTTCTTCCTCCTCTCCAGCCCCCCAGGAATAGGATGGGTTATGTTCACATATGGTGGGATGCTCTTCTCGATGCTTTCATGATCTTTGTAGCCATCTCCTTTGTGAGCCTGGGCTGTGCATCTGCATGACTCCTCCTGGATGCTGTTCACTTTATTAGTGAGAAGTCATTACCATCCCTTATCCTCCCAGTGGTCCATGCAGAATCGCAGGGCACCTTAATGGCCAACATTTATGATGACGGGCCATTTGCAGTGAGATGGGAATAATTTGCTTAGTTTTGAAGGTACATTAACTCGTTTTGGTTACTAAGATTTGATGATTAAATTTCTTCTCAGAGTCCCCAAATAGCATCTCGGCTTTAGACCCTCTTTGATTTCAAGCCTGGTTTCAATAGATAAAGAGAATCCTTGTTGAACTGACCAAGTGAGTGGTTTGCTCCCTATTATGCTGAGTCCTTCAAGGTTGATTAAGACAGCTCCATTTGCAGGAAAATGTTAGTAAAATAATTTTGTGATTTGATTTACCTGGTCAACTTAACAGAATGATTAACTTGTAACCTTGAGTACCTGCAAAGGAGAAGAATGGATGTGCCATGAGGAAGAGGATAAATAAAGTTATTTTCTATTAGATATCCTGCTTCTTTCCATACAGAGTTTTAGGTGACTTCCCAGAATATGAAAGAACAGTTAGGTAGTAGAAGTGAATTTTAAAATAAAATTCCACGAGGCAATATAATCAGATCGAGACTAGAAGAATAAGAGAGGAGGAAATTTTGTACTTGAATTTGTCGGCCTAAGCGTTATATGGTAGTAAATTTGGGCTGTGTCTATTTTACGGAGCAAAAGAGGAACCCTGATCACTTACAAAATTCACACTCTCCATGCATTTATTTTATGGATGATTGTGGCATTTCCTTGGAAGAAGGAGCCTTTTAGATTCAGGGCCACGCTCCTGCTGCCACTTTGCTCTGTGAGGCTTAACTAGGGGACTTCACCTCTTTGACCTCCTTCCTTCCTTGTGGTGAGGAAGTTGGAGTCAGAATGAGAAGTCATAAGTTGGTGTCCTGTGGGCCATATTTGGTCTGCAGACATTTCTCTCTGGCTGACAGGGCACAGGTTGCAGGCCTCTAGTTTGCCACCTTTCCCCTTCCAGTCCTCCTGGGGATACACCTGGCTGTCCTCTCTGGAAGCCAGGGAGCCCCTGGAGAGCAGATCAGGTGACACCTAAAGCTAGTGTCAAAGGAATGGGCTTTTCATCAGGACTTTTCAGGGTCTGGGGGCCCTTCTTCCACATTCTACCATTTTTCAGTCCTGTCCCAGGTCTGGTTATCTCCCACAACAATGTCTGCCACCCTCTCAGATGGGAAGGAAGTGGAGATTGTCAGGAGAGATGGCGCTGCCAGCTGGCCACTGTCACCAGGACCCCTGACTTAGAGATGCTTATCCTGTTGGTCTTCTCTTGGCTTCTCCCTCTGAGCCCTTGGTAACTGTGATCTCCAGCACCTGCTGAAGGACCCTGAAGGGTCACGTTTTACCAGGTGTTAGCGGCTCACACATTTCCAACTGTATCAGAACCACCTGGAGCCGGAGGGCAGGGCCCCGCTCCCAGTTTCTGATTCATTATTTCTGGAGTGGGGCTGGACAATTTGGCACTGTGTAAAAAATGTATATTTTTATTGATTTCAGAGAGGAAGGGAGAAGGAGAGAGAGATAGATGCATCAATGATGAGAGAGAATCGTGGATCAGCAGCCTCTTGCACGCCCCCCATTGGGGTTTGAGCCCACAACCTGGGCATGTGCCCTGACCAGGAATTGAACCTTAACCTCTTGGTTCATAGGTTGATGCTCAACCGTGAGCCAAGGAGATCTGGCTGATTTAGCATTTTAACAAGTTCCCAGGCAATGCAGCCTCCTTCCCTCGTGAACATTCTTGGGAAATCACAGTTCTAGACATTTGGGCGCCTTTTCACCTTTCTTAAGCCCCCATCAATGAAACAAGTGACTGGAGACATCACATGCAGTATTTGCTTAGTACAGTCTCTGGCATATGGTAGGCAGTCATCAAAATGGCTTTTTAATAGATAAGAAAGAAGCCCTATAGTGCTGAAATATTGTCTAATTCTAGTGAAAAAGGTTGAAGCCATTTTAACTTGGGTAGATTTTGCTGTAGACACAACCTGCTTAATTTATTTTTCCTTTGTAAGCCCCTTCAACTAATTTGACCCCAGTTATACTTATTCTTGTCTATAAAAATCCATGCAAAGACAGTTGACCCAGGTTGAAATCCCTCCCTCTGCCAGTTAATAATTGTGGGTATTGGGTGAGTTACATTATTGTGCCTCATTTTTTCTTATCTGAGTAATGGGGATAATAATAGCACTTACATCATACCATTGCTCGAAGGATAAAATGAGTTAATACAGGCAAAGGGCTTGGAACAATGCTTAACACGTATTTTCACATTATAATGGAAGCCTTGCCTTCCCCAGGACACTGAGTATTTTGTGGACATGACTTCGTGATTTTGAAAACTATGATATGTTGTTTCCCACATAGTAAAATAGAAAACCAAGGCACACAAAAGATTGGGATATGTCTGTGCTTACAAAGTAACCATCCGCAGCTCAGCCTTCTAGAGTGCTCAGCTGCATTTACAACTCCCATTAGAGAACATAAATATGATGTGGTATTTTCACTCTGCTGTTTGGTAGTTGGAATCCCTGTTGTGTAAAGAAACACTGTTTCCTTAATTTGATCAATTCCCCTTGCTTTCCCTGCTGTTTTCTCCCATGGGGATGAACTGGGTCCCTTCTCCTGAGCAGGCCGTAGTCATCTGAGGCAGAATCAAATAACCTAACAGGGTAAATAATAACTGTGAATTTAACCGCCTGAGTCTTACTATCATCTGCTTATAGAGAATAATAGCAGCATTTTAGGCTTGTAATACTTGCGTATTTTTCCCAAACCTTTTTCTTTTCTTTTTTTTAAAAATATATTTTATTGATTTTTTTACAGAGAGGAAGGAGAGGGATAGAGAGTTAGAAACATCGATGAGAGAGAAACATCGATCAGCTGCCTCCTGCACACCTCCCACCGGGGATGTGCCCGCAACCAAGGTACATGCCCTTGACCGGAATCGAACCCGGGACCCCTCAGTCCACAGGGCGACGCTCTATCCACTAAGCCAAACCGGCCAGGGCAACGAACCTTTTTCTTATTGGGTTGTCAGAACTCTTCAGGGAAGACTATTATTTTCTCAACTTGGTGTCACAGAAAGCTATGGATTCACAAGCACCTGAGTCACTTGACTGCCCCACTAGTGAACTGTTTAGACTCAGGTCCAGTGCTTAATCTGTCTGTGCCTCAGTTTCTCCATGTGTAAGAGTAGTGCTCCATCATGGTGTTGGTGAAGTACATCAATGGTGAGCTGCTTGCCTACACTCAGACAGCCAACGAGAGGCAGAGCAGAGCACAAGTCCAGGTCTGTTGCCAGAGCCCTCTCTCTCATTTATCGTTTTCTTCAGTTTCTGGAGCGGGAGGCGGTTCGTGGTCTCTGGTCCTGACCTCTGTGGGCTGAATGAGGGCTGGACTCTCTGAGCAAGAGCTTCCATTCCAGCATGTGGGTTGCAGCAGATAAGCTGGGTGGAGCCCCTCCCTGGGTAAGGGCATCTTCCCAACTCTGCTGGAAAATCAAGCTGCCCACCACTCATTACAGGGAGGGCGACCAGTACGAACTAGGCCTGGGCGCTGAACCCTTCTCATTGGTTTGGTTCCCCTGCTTTGCTCTTATCCTCTCTATTCCACAGCCATATCTTCCTGACCTTAACCTTTCTAGGCCTTGAACTCACCGAGACCCAGTACTGCACAGCAGAAGTTGATGCCACTGGTCAGTAGGACAGTCTGAAATCAGCTGGAGTATAAAGCAAGAAGCAGTGTGATTTTTCTTTACTCTTTGCCCTCAATTATTTCCTTAACAGCATCCTGGGCAGCAGATCCCACAGCCTTCTAGTGATTTCCACGTATAAAGTCCAGTTTGAGACTTCACTCTCACATCCAATTTAATGCTCCTCTTTTCCCACCCCTTTTATCACCACCCATGCTTTATTCTGAGGGCATGTCATGGGGATGGAGAGTAGGAGGTTGCATTTAGGTTTTGCCTCCCCTTGGGGATCCAAAGACAGGCCCTTTCATGGATCAGTGTGCACCGTCTATGACAGGTCCTGCTCTGGTTGCATGTCCCTAAGAGTCTAACCACCCCTGCCTTTCGTCTCCCTCATTCGTTAGTGTCCTCCAAATAACCTCTTGCTGCTGGGGTTTCCCTACTGAACTGGTAACTGGTGGATGTGGCCCTGGCAGAAGGTTACCTTTCCCAGTGTTCAGCTGACACACAGGGGACGTGCACTCTTGACATGACTACTCCTCTGCTGATCTCTCTTCTCCGGGGCCCTTCCTCTCTAATGCTCTTCTCCCGCTGTTCAGACACAGAGGATGTCAATAGGTTCATTGCATAAGCTCCATTCCAGCTGACGAGCTTTCCAGTTTCTTCTTGCTGGCACCCAATCTCTCAGAACCATCCTTCAGTGACCAAGGCCTTCCTCCCAAGCCAATGACTCACGACACACTGCCTCCCTGCTCCATCATCTTTTGCTCCTGTAGATGGGAGGGGAGTGCAGTTGCAGTGATCCAGAGAGCAGAACCTACAGAGGGTGTCTGGCACCCACTCCTTTCCATCCTCATCTTTGAGGCTGGTTCTGGCTCTGAAGAGAGGTCCTAGTCAACATCCTAGAGCACTGATGTCTCTGTGTCTTGACTCCAGTTGGGTCCTTGTCCATGCCCTGGGGCTGGCTGTCTTCTGGTGCTTTCCATTCCTGGATTTCTCTGCTCACAATAGTCTCAACCCAGCCCCAGTTCCTGAAAACCAACTTTGGTATCTGCCCAGGAGGCGCAGCTTTTTAGGATGTGTTCTGACTCCTAGGAGAGGGAACTATCCAGAGGGGGTCAGAGTGGCCACCACGTCCTGGTGAGAAAGCCTGGAGCCATGTGCCATCAGCAGGGGAGGCAAGTCTTATCTCCTGAGGGAACACAGGCCCCAGCATGTCTTCCCTTGTCTCATTATTTCAGTCTCTGATACAACATTTCTGGCATCTATTGGTTTTATGCTAACACACTGTCTTTGTTCTGCACATCCATGAGCTGTGCTGATTCATAAAGTCGCTGTGTAACTGCTACTGAGATTTTTGAGATATGTTTTCAACAAGGGAAAGGCAAATTCATTAAACTATACTGAGTGCCTTCCAAACTTCATACACATGTTATCATTTAATTTTTCCAACAACTTTGGGTGCTGAGTGACCCCATTCCCAATTTAAGGAGATATACATTGAGGCCCTGAGAAGTGTAAGTCATATGCCCAATCTGGGGACAGCCTGGGCTAGAATTAAAATCCCAAATGATCTGATTCCCAAAGCCTTAGTTCTTTGCCCTACATCACCATGAAAAGACAGAAGAGAGGCATTCCCGCCAGGCCAGCATTTTGGCACCTGCCTACCTTTGGGTGGTAGTTTGCATGAACTGGCCTGGATTTCGGTAAACACCTCTTGGCCCTGGCACTGACCTCCTGGGCGGACATGAATGGTCTGTTCAGGCCTGAGGAGCGGCTGCTCTTGCATGGAACCCGCTCTGGGGACCATGCTTGCTGGGCCACACCAGCTTCCCATTCTCCAGGCTTCTCGTTATGCACATGACTCGCAGCTGCAGAGGAAGTTAATTTGGCAGAAGGAAATTAAACTCGTCTCTTATTCTCCATCCACGAGTGTTGTGCTCAAGGAGAATCCCATTCCCAAGGTGACAGGTATTGTGCGGAAAGGGCAGGCGGCCCCCGTCCTTCCTTTGTTCCTTCAAAGCCGGCGTTGGATGCAAAAAAAAAAAAAAAATGCTGAAAATATTTTTATTTAACCCAATAACATTTTTATGAAGACAAAGGTGTTTACATGCAAGGCCATTAATTCAGGGTTACAGGCTGCTGAATATGTAAGTAAGGAGAGTTCCCCGGGCAGCGCTGTAAACAGGGCTTCGCAGAGGAGGAGGCGGGGCGGGACACTGTTTCCATTTAAATGTCATCTCCATTTCTGCTCTCAGAGCTAACAAACAGATGGGGTTTCTGGGTTTCTTGCTTAGTCTGTGATTTTAATTTCTGGCCTATTTTGTTAAATTGGATTCTTTACATATTTCCTTGCTTTCCAGGATGCTGGAGGCTGAGGTGCCAGAGGGTTAAATGGTCCTGTGTACTTTTTGGCTGCTGTCAGTGGTGTTTTACTTTTTGCCTTTGGAAATGTAGACTGCAGAGATCTTTGGCAATTATTTGGCTCCACCCCCATAGTTTGTAGATCAGGAACATAGATCCAAAGGAGTCCAGGGCCTGGATTCAAAGTGTTGTTTCTGACACCCACAAGTCCGTGGCCCCTCCAGGTGGTGTGGGTCAAGGTCAGGGGAATAGTGATTAGTAGGATCTGGAGCAGAACCTCCGTCTTCTGACCCACGTCTGAGGCTCTTGCCCCTGGGTCAGAATGAGTGCTATTCCCTGGGCCTGGAGTGTCCTGTTTGACCACTGCTTGGCTTATCACTCACTCCCTTGTGACGTTTTCAGCTTTTGGTGAAGCAGGTTTCTGTCTGTCTAGAACAGGGGTGGGCAAACTTTGACTCGAGGGCCACAATGGGTTCTTAAACTGGACCAGAGGGCCAGAACAAAAGCATGGATGGAGTGTTTGTGTGAACTAATATAAATTCAAAGTAAACATCATTATATAAAAGGGTACGGTCTTTTTTTTTTTTTTAGTTTTATTCATTTCAAACGGGCCAGATCCGGCCCTTGGGCCGTAGTTTGCCCACGGCTGGTCTAGAATGTGTGCCCGGCAAACTCTTCCATAAGATTCCTGGCTGCATTTACATGCCACTTCCATGAAGCCTTCTTTGACTTTCCTGGGTAGATGTTGATATTCTCTGTAATTTTATATATTCTACTCATTATAATTCTCCTGTAATAATCATGATATCTGCCCGGTAGGTGTGGCTCAATGATTGAGCGTTGACCTATGAACCAGGAGGTCACAGTTCGATTCCCGGGCAGGGCACATGCCCAGGTTGCAGGCTCTATCCCCAGTAGGGGGCATGCAGGAGGCAGCCAATCAGTGATTCTCATTATTGATGTTTCTATCTCTCTCCCCCTCTCCCTTCCTCTCTGAAATCAATAAAATTATGTATTTTTAAAAATAATCATGATGAGTGACACCTGAGTTGTTGGAGGGCAGTCTCCAGCCTAGGGTATCTGCTGTTGAATGAACACACAGCATTGCTTGGCTGTGGCAAGAATATTGGTGAGACTTGCAACAAGCCAAGGAGCTTGCCATCACTCTTTACTTAGGCTGGCAGTGGCACACTGCTTTTGGCTAGTGCCCTTTAGCGTGGCCAGCAAACATAATTTTAATCAGCATATGTAAATGTTTGTTGTTGTTTTTTAAAGAAAAATCTGTGTGCACCCATGTGAATAATAAGAAATAGATATTTGGTCTTTGTCCCCCATCCCCTTTCCTGGCACCCTTGGCACATAGCTCCTGAAACCTTTGGATGCCTCTGAAGTGATATGTGTGTGTTTGTATGATAATGAGATGATTGGTGGCTGGGGGCTCCTGGGTGGTCTCAAATGGAGGCTGGTTGGCAGGATAATCAACCATGTGGTTAGCGATTTAGCCCTCCCCTGACTATCTACGGAAGGGAGTGGGGCAGGAGGTTGAATCTTCCATAAAAACAGCAATTGAAGGATTGCAAGAGCTCCTGGGTAGACAACAAGGAGACATCCATGCACCAGGAGAGTGACACCCCCCAACTCCATGGGACAGAAGTTCCTGTCTCAGGACCCTTCCTGCCCTTACCTTATACATCTCTTCATCTAGCTGCTCATTTGTATCCTTTAAAATATCCTCTGTAATAAGTTGGGAATAGTATAGCATCTTCCTGAGTCCTGTGAGCTGAATATATTAGCAAATAATAGAAATTGTGGACAGGGTCAGGGGAACTCCATTTATAGCCAGTCAGAAGTACGGTGGCCCAGGTTTGTGATTGGCACCTGAACAGGGACTTTCTTGGGGGAAGGTGTCTGTCACTGGTGGGACGTGACGCTAGCTCCACAGACAGGTCAGCGTGGAATTGAATTCTGGAGCACCCAGCGGGTGTCTAGAGCACTGGCCATGTGGGAAAACACCCCCACACATTTGGTGTCTGGAGGATTTTGTGAGTAGAGGAAATGAGAGGTTTTGCTTTATTTAGTTATTCTTTTATGCACCATTTTCTGCATTCTCAATGAGGTCTGATAACAAAATACATGTGATTCTTGTATCCTTTCATCTTTTCAAAGCTGATCATGCAAAGATAAATAAACTGTGATCATTCTATTATCCCTATCTGGCTTACAAATAATGTCCTGTCTAATTGAAACAACTTTTAAGGAGTCTGATGTCCTTTCGAGTATTTTCACAGCATAGAGAGGTTTTGGAGCCTCACGTTTCGTAGCTGCTGTTTAGGATTTGGAGGCCGGATTTGGAACCACATGCTACCCATGTCCACCGCACACAGCCTAATATCAAAAACAATCATGATACAAATGCAGCAGGCCAGTTTTGAAAATAAGCTTGGAGCACTATGAAAAAACACGAAGATTCCCTGAGCAGTCAAATGCTGCATTAAAAGAGACTTGATGGAACCTATGTGATATCGAACGGTTAGGAATATCTGTAGCGCATCAGTGCCTCTACAGCCCATAGTAGCACACCTATTTTTATGATCTGATGCATTGTTCACTGGTTGAAGGAGCAGAAAGCCAGTCAGCTAAAAGCTATGCTTTCTAAACATCCACAGTTAAAAGAAAGGACAGCAAATGTATTGTTAATGAACAGAAAGTCTTCTTTTATGTTCAAAAATGTAAAACCAAGCAGTGGAAATGTAAATTTCACATGTCCTCGAAGTGGTAAAGAAGTACTATTTATGCCTGTGCTTGTAGGGGATAGATGGCCTACATTTTCCAAATATGACATTGTACTTGCAAGTGAATTAGTTTAAATTGTATATTGCAAGCGTCAGGCCTTAGAAGAGCTAAACTAGAATTGTTCCCTGTCCCCTGAAGTTATTCTAGTTATTCTGGTGTAATATCCTGCTGAGGTTTATATGGAAATGAATTTTAATTATTTTAATTTCTAATAAGGCAAACCATATGCTTTGGAGGGTGTTGCAACAAAGTGCCATAAGTAATTATTGTTTCTAACAAATGCAACCTTGCGGCAATCAGATCTTATTTTAACAACCTGAGTTAGACATGGATTTTAGCCATTCCTGTATCTCCTCCACACTGTCCTTAGAAATCTTGGAATAACAATAGGGAAGATACCCTGGTGGAAACTGTTTTCTTTCTTCTTTCTCCTCACTTACACAATGTTATTTTATTTTTTTAGAAGCGTGAGTTCCGCAAAGGAGGCAGATATCCCACAGACTTAATGTTACCTTTTTTTCCCACTCCTAATTGCTGCCAAGACAATTGATCGCATTAGGTACAGTGTGTGTGAATTGTCCCCAGGAATTACCTTGGCTCACCCTTTTCCTGTGATTCATAGTTACTACTTTCAGTAACGGTGAATGCCTAAGCCTCAGAGGGAGCAAAACATTTTTTAAGAAATCAGCTTCGCTTTCCACATCCTAGAAGGAGAGGGCTTCATTTCTTACCTCAGTTCTCCCCTTTGTTATCTCTTCACCCAGCTCTCTTTGCTTTACTGTGTGTCAATGAATAAGTCAATTAGCACATATTTCTATGCTGGGCGATGTGCGACATCAAAGGAAGAGTAGCCACGGTCTCTGTCTTCCTGAAAGCACCTCCTCGGAGCAAATCAGGACCACTAGAATGCGAAAGCATTTGAGGGGACGCGGGCTTCAGAGAAATGTGAGGTCACTGAACGGGGTTTCATGAAGAAGGTGAGAATTGACCAATGAACAGGCTTTGGGTGGAAGGACAGAAGAGAAACATGTTATGCCTAATCTCCAAAGGCTTACACTTAACATGTTAGTTTTCCTATGTTGGGGTTGAAATCAATACAATTCAGTATTAAGAATTTATATTCTTTCTTTGGATCTAATTCCCCTGTCTTGGTCTTGGCAAAAGAAGGGGGGCGGGAGTAGCCAATGAGTGGTACTGGGTCTCTCTCAGTTGAAAATTATTATTTGGGTGAACTCACTCTCATGTAGGGAAGCCTAAGTGTTAGGCTCCCTTGCAGCTCGCGGAGACTCCATCTTCTCAAGGAGATACTTGTGTGTCATTCTGGCGTGGGGCTGGGGTGTCTGGTCTGAGCATTATTCTTCCCAGCCACTTTGCTCTGTCTGCTGTTGGTTGAGATGTCGTTCATCTTGCCCAGTGTTTGGGTGGTGGTCTCCGTTCTTGCTGTACTCTCGTCTGGTCTCCCCATGAGTGCTCCCTGGGAGCTTTTCCATCTTGACCACTGCTCCGTCTCTGCTGTCCCTGGGGCTGCTGACTCTCTGAGACCTCATTGCCGCTCCTGTCTGCTCCTCTCCCTGGGCAGTCCGCCTTGGGATCACTCCTGTGAGGCCTGCCTGGTGTTTAGTAACCTTCTCATTGCAGGGACCTCCTGGGTCCTTTCCTCCCCACACGCAGGATCTGAAGAACCACTCATTGTCTCTGCATTATGTGCCGCCATTTCTGTTCCACTGCACCCCGCCCTGTTCAGAACCACTCTTAGAGGACCCCCTTCCAGGCCTTCACTCGGCAAGTGGAAATGGTTTGTTGTTTCATCTTTCTCTGCCTTCTCCGAGGATTTTATCTTCTTGAATCAGTTCTCACAAAGCTAAAAATCTGGGGTATTAGGTCTTTAATGCCTTCATTCATCATATATTCTCTCTTAATCTCTCCTACCTCCACGCTGCCCCATTTGAAAAGGCTTCGAATTCCTCTTTGTGTCTAGTAGGAACTCCCCTCCATCATATTCTCCCTTTTCCTACCCTGTGGGCATACCTTCCATTTTGCTTTGGCAAAAACAAAACAAAACAAAACAAAACAAAACAAAACACACACACACACACACACACACACACACGTCCTCATCCTCAATAATGTGAAAAGCTACAAGGAAAGAAAAACTACCACAAAATAATTAGCTAATCAAGAGGAAAGATACTTTAAAAAGTACTCCACAAAATTTATCTACTAATAAATACAATATATGACCCAACAATATTTTTCTGGTTTACAATTCAATCAAATAGTGAAAGGTGGTGACTGCTTTGGATTTTAAGATTTCGGGTTTCCTGATACCAAGTCAGTGGTATGTGTGGGATGTGATAAGACTAGATGTTGGGCATCATCAAAAAGCTAAAGGATGCCACCTGAGGGCTTAGGTTCCTCTGTATTTTACAACCCCGAGGACAAGGATCAGAGATGGAGTCCATCTCCCCAAACTAGCCTGGTCAAGAGAACAATGCTAAATGCAACATGTTCTTCCTGATGAAACCCTGGAACAGAAAAAGGGCATCTGTTGAAAAAACCAGTGAAGAATAAAGTCCAGAGATTAGTTAATAATAATGTACCAATGGGTTTCTTAGTTTTAAAAAATGCATCGTGGAGACTAAGATTTTAACATCAGAAGAATCTAGATTAGAGGATTCAGGAGCTCTCTGTGCTATCTATGTGACTTTTTGTGTGAATTTAAAATTGTCCTGCAATAGAAAGTTCATTTAAAATAAATTATTTGTAACTGTGGACAAAGCCAGAAAGGAAGAAGCAAAATGCAAACTGTTGTATACAAGGTTACAATCTTGTTCTTATATTTTTAAATACTTTCTGCTCTTGAATATTTTTAGAGTATTTTAAAAAATTATAAGAATGTTAAGTAATGAAAAAACCCTATGTTTCTTTCTTTGGATATATAAAAATTTCTCATTGTTTTATTTATGTGTGTTTTTTTCAATAAATAGCCCTTTAGATATATTTAGATAAAAAGAAATGCCTCTCTTCTAGCACCTTTGATAGTCTGATCAAGCCATCCAGCATTTAATTGATTTAGTTAAGATAACATCTTGTTTTCCCCCCAAATTTTCTTTTATCCACAGCTGATTTTATTGTTATTATGTTTCCAAAGTTTCTTTTGTAAGGATGTATTTTTCCAGGTTTAGTTTATGATTTTTTTTCACAATGATGATGGTGACAATTTTCAATTCTCATTAAAACTGCCCACCACTTTGGTTCTGTACCCTCAGTCCTGTCATTACCAAAATTAATCTTCTTTCCTAGGTGTGTAAGCACCTTGACAAAATGCATCTTTCCAGCTACTGAGCCGAAGCGAAGCAGCAGCTAATTTAACAGCTTCGGCTTGGTCAATAATGTTGACCTGTAGGAAAACGCCAACTGTCTTTCTTCTTCCCGCTGGTCAGCATTATGAGCTCCGCAGTCTAATGAAGTGCGTGCTTCTGTGTAAGAGGAGATGGCATTAAATTCAATCTGTATTTAAGGATGATGAAAATTGCTTGTCTTCTTACCTCCTTGTAAAGGGTACTTTGATGGAACTTCTCTTTCTGTAAACTCAGCTTTTCTTAAAATGAAATCTACATTTTTAGTGGGAACCAGATTAAAGGATGATGCCTACCATAATTTAGTAACCTCTACAAATGTAACCAGACAGTTCAAATTAAATAAGATTCCTATTATCCTTTGGGCTAGACTCAGGTTAGCAAAATGACTCATGGCATCCAAGTTTGGACTATGTGGTGGTTGTAATATATTACATTATATGCCGTGTTCCTTCTCTAAGTCACTGATGGACATAAAATGCTAGAGTGAGGGTATCATGCCTGCAAGACAGGAATAAACCCTCAAATGATAGAATACTATATGTAAAAAAATCTACTGCAACCTGCTGCTTAGTGCTTTGTTTCTATGCATTGCTTCCGTGACCATCTCTGTCTTCTCTTTTCTGAGTTGAGGCTCCATCAGGCTTTCACATGACCTACCTTCTCATCCTGATGCCAGTCTGTTCACAGCTTTGGTTTTTTTTTTTAAATATGTTTTATTGACGTTAGAGAGAGAGAGAAAGGGAGAGGGAAAGAGGGATAGAAAAATAAATGATGAGAGAGAACCATTGATTGACTGCCTCTTGCATGCCCCTTACTGGGGATCAAGCCCACAACCCAAGCATGTGCCCTGACCAGGAATGAAACTGGTGACCTCTTGGTTCATGGGTCAAAGCTCAACCACTGAGCCACATGAGCCATGTCACAGCTTTGCTGGGATCCTGGCAGTCTTCTGTCTGGTGTATGAAATTTTTAGTGGTGACAACACATGTGTCCCCAAATAGTCAACTGGTTCCTGACTTTCCATCCTAAAAATCTATGCCCCATTTTGAATTTCCTTTTTGTTACATTCAGTGTTAATTTCCAAGGCAAATGTATAAAGCCTTTAAGGGAAGCTGAAGAGCATCATCACATTCACTCTGCAAAATTAGTCCCCCTCCCCACCCCCTCCCCTGTGCTGGTGCGAAATTAGTACTGATGCCCCCATCCCACAATGATGGTGGCATTGAAAGGGGGGGGGGCTTTTTAAAGCATGACATGCTTACTAATATTTGCTTTCTTCTGAGCCTTGTTTTTTTAAAACACTCTTGATAAAAATTTTAAAGCCCCTACAGAAAGCCTCAATTTCCCTTACTTGAGTTTTTCCCCTTACTTTAGGTGTGTGGGCTTTTCTTAATTTGAGGTTTAAGCTATTTTAACTAGAAGTGTGTCTCCGCTTCAAATAATGTGGCTTCTGTTGCTGTTTCGTTCATTCTAGTATCGAAGTGTCAGCTTCTAGTCTTCTGCCTGCTCTGTAAAGAACATCAGTGCTCGAGAGTGTTTGCTAATTATATTAGACTAGAGGCCTGGTGCACAAAATTTGTGCACGGGTAGGGTCCCTAGGCCTGGCCTGTGATCAGGGCCAATCGGGGCCTGCCTTCTCCTGGCTGCCAGCTGGGGCCTTCCTTTGTTCCGCACTGCCCCCTGGTGGTCAGCACACATCATAGCGAGTGGTCAAACTCCCGGTCGGTTGAACTCCCAAGGTGACAATTTGCATATTAGCCTTTTATTAAATAGGATTACTTGGAAGGTCATATGGAGGCTTAGAGAGTGTGTGTTGGGGGGGGGGAGGGGTTGTTTAGAGTGTTGATGGATGATGTCCCTTACATCCCTCAAGGGCAGATGAATGGGGTTGGACATGAGGTGTTGGCAGTGACTGATGTGGCTCTAGCTTTGGGGAACTTTTCTCATCAGCTGACATTCACAGTTGTCAGTCTGGTTTCCTCTGACATTGAGGGGTGGAGAGATTCAAGGTCCTGTATAGTGTTTGAGTGTGACCTCCTCAAAAGCATCTGTTTGAACTGTCCTGTCATTCCGATCATGCTTTATGGGCCCAGAGTTAGAGCTTCAGAGTGGTTATTGGTTGTTGATCTTTAGCCAGAGTCCTCTGAAGGTGTTAGATTCTTAATATCCTCTCTCTTAGCAGCTATGGACATACATACTTTAAAAGGAAAAAAACAACAACTAAAGAAAACCTAGGAAAGACAAAGTCAGCTTTAGCAACTTTCAAAATCTTATTTTGAAGTCAGGAGACTCCTTCGGAGAAAATAATGTAATGCCACCGACTCCTCCCAGTGGAGTCCATTTGATCAGGGTTTACATAAATCAGATAAATTGCTTTTCTACAAGCTACAGCAAAAGGTGTGAAGCTTTTGATAGCCATTATTTCTGGACTTAAATGTTCTTTACATAGTGGGATGATAAAATACGACTCTTTCTGTCCTGTGGAGGGATGCTCACAGGCAGAGAACAAGACAATAGGAGGCAACAACTCCCTCAGTCCAGCGTCAGATGCTGGACCAGGTAAGCAGGCCTTACAAAGAGCTGCCTGGGAACTCTTGACAACCCACTTCATCCCATCAAAAGGTTGGGGAAGGAAGAGAGGAGTTGGTGAGTGGAGACAGCATTTCTTTGGACAGAGATGATAAACTCTTCCCATCATCGGGAATGGGAAAGCCTGGTGAGAAGAGCTTCAAAGATACTCCTGGATAATTCATGTGTTTCCAGGAGGTCGGGGAGGGTGGCAGACTGGGCTCTGACCCACACCTTGCACAGCTGAAGAGGAAGAGCTGGCCAGGGCAGCCCTGGGCAGCCAGGTAACGGGCTCCAATCACACGCACGGACCTGCACCCCCTGGAGTCATATTTCAAATACGTGTGTATGTCATTTGGGTTCTCTGGGAAGCAGGTGCTGAACTAGAATCTGAAGAGCAAATGATTTATTGGGGGAGAAGGACATTCCTGTAAAAAATGACGTGGGGAGAAGCAGCACTGGACAGGGCAAGCCTGAGACCACATGTGAACCCGACGAAGTCTCGGACAGTCAGTGGGAAACTCCCAAATGAAGGGTGTTGGTTAGAGGAGTCCCGTCTTGGGCACAGAAGGCCTGGCCTTAGCACCTCTGTGTCCTCAGTCACTGGCTGGGGACAGCCAGGAAGAATGTGGCTCCGCCCAGTGCTGCAGCCAGGATGATGCCGATGAGGGCTGTCAGCTAACTGTGCCTTCGCAACTGACACAGAGCCTTCCTTGAAGAGAGATCAAAGCACATCTCCATGGCTACCAGGAAGGGCAAATGCTTCTTCATATGTTTCCAGCCATCCCAGCATTTCCGCACCAAGTATTTCTGAGGGGAATCTAGACACCTATTAGGGCCGTGAAAGGCTTTTGACTAGAAGAATATGGAGGCTGATCAAGAATATTCTGTAACAGTTGCCCATAATAATGAATGAACAGAAAGGAAGGCTCTGCAGGTGCCTGGGCATTCTGACCATTCTGCCTTTGGTAAACGTTACATCTCAGCAGTGAATGGGAAATGCTGAGGGCGGGGGGGGGGGGGGCGGGGGGGGGCGGATATAGGTCAGCTGGAAGGTCTTCCTGCTTGCCAGTTTATCCCATTCTGTTTTGTTAGAATGCTTTAATCTTGACAAATAAAGGAGAACAGGGTGCTGCAGAGTAAGGAGGATCTACACTTTGTTTGGAACTTTTCTCAGAAAAAGTCTTTGTGGACCTGTACCAAACCCGCCTCCCACATCCACCCCCCTCCTCTCCCCCGCCCTGTCTCCTGCTTTGTCACAAAGGATGACATTCAGTGTGGCAGAAGGTGCTATTGTCTGAGGACCGCCTGACAGATCTGGTGGCTCTCAGCCAGTGGAAAACTTTCCTCCTCGGCTGAGTCACCTTGGTGAGGCACATTGTCCTTCCTCTTCTAAAAACCCTGCTCCTCCTCCCTCCGCCTCAGCGCCCCCCCCCCCCCCCCCCCCCAGCTGTCACATGCTCTCTCCTGCCACTTCCACTTGTGCTGGATTCTCTTCTGTAACCTTTGGCTGTATTAGGAGGCACACCAGATAGGGCTGTGTTTTTTTTCTTTTAAATTTATTGATTGAGCCCTGGTTCTTTGACAAAGGGGGCCATATTTGGACAGCTACCCCTGCATCAGAATGTGCTATGCAAAGAATAAGCCCACAGCAGCAACGATGCAATGGTTACTAAAATGCCATTTTTCTGTTATGAATGGTATGCATTGGATGGCCTGGACGGTTGAAGATGGCAGAAACACTAAGGAGCATCTAGCCCAGATCACTTATTTTATGGCTCAGAGACCCAAGCTTGGAGAGGGCAAGTGACTTGGCCAAGGTCATAGATTCTGTAAATGTGAGACTTAGGATTCTAGCTCCTTCTCCACACTTTGCTTTTTTTTTTTTTTTTTTTTTTTTTTTTTTTTTTTAACTCACATTGGTGCAGAGACCAGTAGCCTTGTGTCAAGGACACCAGAAGAGATTTTGCCACTGTGTAAGCTGCAGGATGGTTTGGACCGAGAATCCTCAGCTCTAAGGATATATCTGACTCCAGGAAACAAACCATGAGGACTAAAGCCAAATTTCCTGTTGCATTCTACATAAATTATAAATTAGGAGCCTGTAAACTTTGTAGGCTCACATTTTAAGGTAGAGAAGCTTTTAAATACAAAATACAGATGAACCTTTCCTCTGGATATTTGTAGAGTGATGGATGTGAGAAACATGGAAGGATCCCTGCATGTTCTCTTACATTTCTGTGGCCCCGGAACCCCTTCCTCAGCTTCTCTACGTAGAAGACATCTTATTCGTCCATCCCTCCCTCACTAGTGCCCTATGATCTTACCTGTAGACTGAGGGTCCTCCCATCTGTGTTCCCACCACGTCTTATGATGCCCAGTGTAGCACTCGTGACACTGACATTTTGCTGCCCATATCTGTGCCTTTCTCCTGGCTGTGCTGTGAGTTTGAGTGGCAGGGAAGAGTATGTTTACCTCTACAGCTCTAAAGCCTATCACAGATACTGGGACCTGGTAGGTGTTCAATATATATCCATCGAAACAATAGATACTAAAATCTAATTAATTAGGCTGACTTAAGTGTAATAACATATATAGTAATTAGCATCAATGCAGCCCCCCCTTTTTTATTACACAGTGTTTTTGTTTATTGCCCTAATTGATTCTAATATCAAACCCATCAAGAAGGTAGTGTTAGAGGAAGACAGCAGTATTTAGTGTTCTTTAATAGGAGAATTGAGATTGCAGCTCAGGAGTTCTGGCTCCGAGCCATAGTGCTCTAACCTCTCCATGGAGGTTTTAAATACCAGGCCTGGACTGATGCCAGTTTGATACTTTTCACATGTTCGTGATTAAATGAGAAAAATAAGAGTAATAGTAAAAATAAGAGTAATAAATTGAGTTTAAAATGCTCAATTAAAAAGAAAATATTATTCTTTCTGTTTTTGTTTTAAAAATGTCCCTTATAAAATAAAATGATAGTGGCAGCATATGGTGTATTGAGAAAAATCTTTACTGTCCTGTAATTTGTAAGACAAACATTATCTAAAAATTTTGGAGCATTACCAGTCTGCTAACTGCAAAGCCTGGGAGTCACCATTACCTTGGTGGAAAATCTCAACTAGTTAATTTTCCCCCACACATCTGCCTTTGGAAGAGAATGATGTGAAAACAAACTCGTGTCAGAAATTTAATCAAGACAAAACATCCACCCCAAAACCATATGGGGTGTATCCTGGAATCAGAATATCCAAAATCTAATTTTTCATGTTTATTTAGCTACAGCCCTGGAAACTAAGGGCTCATATTCAGAATAATAGCTGTACTCACATTATTCTTATGAGCTTGTCTTTTATTATTATGGTATTTACTGATGCTTAGGGGTAGTTAAAAACATCTATTTGATGATATTCCACAATAAGATTTAAAACGAGTTTTATTGCTACTTCTCATTTAAACCTCATCTTAAATTAATATTCTATGATTTCCAGAGCATCCTGGACAATTCCCTTTTTCTCTGTGTTTACAAATTAGGTAACGCCACAGATTTCCCCCTTTGCAACCCAGAGGCTAATCCTGGAAGCAGTGGTTTGGCCCTGAGCTCTGGCCGTTCCCACTGTGTGGCCATTAAACGGGACTCTCAACTTGTGCTGAGAAGGGAACATGGAGGGTCATCACGCTGGTGGCATTTGGATCCCCCTTCATAGCGAAGGGGTGCGCTGCCTGGTCAGTGGCATTTCGCTGCCTCTTGGCCCTCGCCTTTATGAATGAATAGCCTATATTTTCAATCTCTTCCTTTCTCGAGGAAGATGGTGTTCATGAGCATCGGCATTAACGGCACAGTTTTGCATCCCTGAGGTTAAAAGCTTTCCGATGTCTCATTATCTCACCGTGGCATTTCACTTTTAATATTGTCTGTTCACCCCGTTTGGCTCATCACAGCTCAAATGATCATGGTTTGCAGAGGCAGACATAACGGAGGCGGATGCTATGGAGATACAAGCTGATGTGGTGGGTGCCTCCTTGCTGAGCTCATTCTTGGCTAACAGTTTTTAAAGTTAGGAGCATGTCACATGACACTAGTATAACCAAGTGGCAGTCAAGCAGGCTTTGCACTAACCTGACTTTGAAGCCCACCTGTTTGTGTCCAGTGGTCTTGGGATACTCACTTAACCTCGAGTCAGTTTCTCTACCTATAAAATCGATGTAATTATACTAATATCATGGATTTCAGGGGAAGGTCAAATAAGAACACAATATTTGCCTAGTATCTAGCAAAGTACTAGGATGGACTCTGTCCTGTGTGTCATTGTCCTGGTGGTACTCCAAGAACTCCTTTTAATCAAAGGCTGTGTCTGTAGACAGTAGATAATATTTGCTTGTAGACTGTAGCCAGCGAGAAGCCTTCCTGGTCTCTCCATGTGGCCTCTCGAGGCAGAGTCTCCACTCTTGTGGAGGATGCAGAATGTGGAGATCTTGAGCCCTCTCTCCAAATCCCTCCTTGCTCCTTCTCAAGAAGCAGGGCCTTTGATATAACTAGGTCCATTGTACCTCAGCGATTGAGTCACCTCTTCTAGCAGGCAGGGTCACTGCACATGATCTTCTTCTTGCTCGTCTTCCCTCCAGGTGGTGAGTGAGTCAGGCCTTGCTCCCTGAACAGACCCAGCCCTCTCTGGTGCTCACTTCCCTCCTTCCTGACCTTTTATCACTATTTATAGGTTCTCAGTGACACAGACTCTTATGCCCTTGGCTACAGAGGGACAAGATTCCAAGACTTCCCTACGTCCCATTCACCTGAGAGCTTCGCCTTGGAGTTTTGGCTACTTTGGTCCATTGCGTCTCAGTTGTCGTTGCCATTTCCTTGACTCTCTCTCTCTGACAACTTCATAGGGAGGTGGGGAGGCTGAGCAAGTCAATTCCTTGGTCTTGGAAGGAAATATATATAATCTCTAGCAGCCTCTGACACTACGAGTCACTGGGAAGGTAAAACATAAAATTAAGGGCAGAGTTAACTTTATGAATACCTGCCTGTGGGTGGTGTAGTGGGTGATATATTTACATATAACAAGGCGCAGGGAAGGTGGGCTGTTCCTGCTTCATTGTTGGATTTAGAGCAGAAGTTCCCAGACCTCTCCTCTTGAACAAGGCAGCATTCTGTTGCAGACTTAATCCTCCATCCTGCCCCTTAACCTGGGAAACAAGAGAAAGCAGTCAACTCACCTAGTATCTTCCCCGTATGCTCTTATTGCCTGGTTACATTTTGTTTTTCCAAAGTTGAGGTGGAGGCAGGCGTTTTTGAAATTACTCGAACCTTTAAACTTGTTACAAATGTCAGTTCTTGGTGACATAGTCTCCCCAGAAGACATAATAACATGTGACATATTGATAGGATCGGGGCCTTCACAAGCAGTGGGTATATATCAGGCATGGGGTGAGAGACTGCAGAAATGATTGGGATGAAAGTTATTGCTAGCCTGGGGCTGCACTCAGTGTAACTGCTGCAACTCTTGTTGGGAGCTCTTTGCATGTGTATTTTACACCCTGCCAACCTTCCGCGCTGCCATTCTCTCCCCTCTCTTGGAGATTTCTCTGTTTTGTTAGAAATAAGGCAGCCAGATGCCATCCTCTTGGTGTCTCAGTACTGGATTTGTGTGGGAGAGATGCACCCACATTCACACTCATTTGCAATTGTAGATGCTGTGTAATTATGATTTAACAGCGAGTATTTTTATCACATCCTCCAATTCTCAAATTAAAGAACAATGATAATAGGATTAGATGACTACTTGAAAACAAACAATTTTAAAATTAAGGTGTGGCCTACTATCTCAGATAATTTCTGTAATGCTGTATGTAGAGCAAAACCTATAAATATGAACAGAAGGATTTACATTTCTTTATTTGCAAAGGCTCAGATGAAGTTTGTGCCCCAACATGAAACCTCCTATGACTTGGACTAGAGGCATGCCAAAGAGTTCAGAGCTAGCATTGACTTTGTAAATCATTTAAGCCAACTTTCTCATTGTAGGGTAGGGAAAAGAAATGCCCAGAGAAGCAAAATAACTTGCCTGAGCTTCTTTGTGGAAGAGTTGGAACTCACCAGCTCTCGCTAAACTGCTCCCACTAACCTTCTCTCAGCTTAGTATAGCTCTGAATCCCCAAATAATTAGAGATTGGCTCACACATTTTGCTTCTTGCTTTGCTTGCTTATTGTTTCATATGTGCAGACTTGTCTAACTGACTTCATAGGTTGAGGGCAAGAGCTGCATCTTAAAGCTGTCCCATCATGAAGGTAGATTGAAGCGAATCATTTAGTGGAAAGATCCAGTAATTATTCATTGTTGGATTGAAATATCCAGATATTTTATCTACATGATCCCAAATAAAAGGATACCAGGAAATTAAAAAAAAAAAATCTGAACGTTTTAGATTTCTGCCTGGTGGATGGGATCTAGATTGTGAGCATCTTAGCACAAAGTCTGCGTTATAGCAATTTTTCAATTATGTAGTAGGTGCTGATATAAGTGTTTTATGAACAAATGAATGACTAGGAAAGTGAATGAAACAGTCTGGGTTAAGAATTAATAAGGAAAGAAAGCTATGGAACAGAAGGGTGGGGAGAGGAACAAGCTTGTAAGGAAAGGCTGGCTTTTCAGGATACCCGTGCTTGTCCTCACGTGGGTCCTGGGCTAGAATGTGACAGGCAGACTGAGAGGTTTTTCTCGGGGGCATGGGCTATGGTACCACTCTGTTATCTTGTCATGCATTTCTTCTAACTCACCAACCTTGGGCCTTTGAGAGCTAAAGTGGTATTTAACATGGAGGGGAAGATGAAGTTCCTCAAATGTTGTTCTCAAGATCCCATCAATTGAGGCAATTCAAAATGCCAAGGAACATAGCCTCTAACAGGCTCCTGACAGGTTCATGGGATAGAGTGCAAATGGGGCAGTTTGGTTGGTGGGAGGTGGATGTTTATGAAGACTTCGATGTCCTTGGGCCCATGTTTATTTCATGGGATCCCAACCCATTGCGCTTTAGTTTACTATTGTAATTATTGTGATGACTTCTGCTGGATTCCATCCATGGTCCTCTCTGACTCGTAGCTGCTACCAGCAGCATCCCGGGAACACCAGTTCACCCAATCCAGCATTCTCCCTGGCATTGGTCCCCATGGTTGTCTCACATCCACTTCTAAGTAGTCTCATGGCATTGAGCATCACTCAACCATACGCTTATTCATTCAACTACCATTTACTGGAGGTTTCCTATTTATTAGATGGTGTGCAACCTGCTCAGGTTATGAAGATGAAAAGACACCTTTGTCTGTGTTCACAGTGCTCCCTGTGTAGTGAGAAGAGGGAAATAAGACCTCAGGCCTTAATTTGACTTCATAAGATCTCCTTGACAAGCCTGTGGCTCCCAGAGAAGCAGAGAGATGTGTGATAGCTTACGCAGAGATCACACTCAAGGGGGCATTTGCTCTGGTGCAAATCACCGCTGCCCAGGGTCTGCATCTTGCTGTCGCAGAAAATCTGATTTTGGCAGTTTGCTGAGAAGAGCTCTCTCCCTTAGGGCAGGCTTATATTTGACATGCTCGTAGCACTTGATTATATATGATATCTCAGAATGTCAATTCAATAATTTACAGCAACTGTCAGGCGGGACAGACGTTTATCTCAGACAGGCCAGGATATTCTCACCTTGAAGGGAAGGAAAGTGATCAGAGGGTTCCTTAATGAGCATGTGCAATGAGGAAGGTATCATTAGTATCAGGTTCCTTAGGCTGCTCAGTCCATCTGGATGGTACACAGGAGGTGGCGGTTCTCAAGCCATCATCAGACCCCTTTCTGAAGGACAGGCCCTGCTACCTCCCCAGTCCCTTGTGCTCTGGGGATGTGGCTGTTTGATGTTTTGAGGTGTAAAGTATTTAGAGGAACAGATTGATTATGTTTTTCAGACAGTGCTCCACAAATATATATATACTAGAGGCCCGGTGCACAAAAATTTGTGCACTTGGGGTAAGGGGGGTGTCCCTCAGACCGGCCTGTGCCCTCTTGCAGTCTGGGACCCCTTGGGAGATAACGACCTGCTGGCTTAGGCCTGCTCCTGGGTGGCAGAGGGCAGGCCCAATCCATAGGTGTAGCCCCTGGTCGGGCTCAGAGCAGGGCCGATTGGGGAGTTGGGGCACCGCCCCCTGTCACACTCAGGGCAGGGTGGATCAGGGGGTTGGGGCGCCGCCCTCTATCATCCACAGAGCAGGGCCGATCAGGGGGTTGGGGCGCCACCCTCTATCACCCACAGAGCAGGGCCGATCAGGGGGTTGGGGCACCGCCACTGTCAGGGAAGCAAGCAAGCCTCCCTGTTCGCATCAGCTGCCTGGCTGCCGGCCGCCATCTTGGCTGCCAGTTAATTTGCATATCTCGGCCCTACTCTGTGAGTGACAGGGGGATTAGCCAATGGGAAGGGTAGCGGAGTGACACTAATTACCATGTTTCTCTTTTATTAGTGTAGATACTAGAGGCCCGGATGCACGAAATTCGTGCACAGGTTGAGTGTCCTCAGCCCAGCCTGCACCCTCTCTAATCTGGGACCTCTTAGGGGATGTTCGACTGCTGGTTTAGGCCAGATCCTGCAGGGCCGGCAGGGGAGGGCAGTTGGGAGCAACTAGGCCTGCGGAGGAGGGCAGTAGTTGAGGGCAACCAGGCCTGCAGGGGAGGGCAGTTGGGGGCAACCAGGCCATATATATATATATATATATATATATATATATATATATATATATATGTATATATATATATATATATATATATATATATAAAAATATATATGTGTATATATATATATATATTACTAGAGCATCATATTTCATACTACTTTATTTTGATTAAAATAAAGCATACTTTTTAATGATAAAGTGTTAAATGATGAAAAACAACAGTCTACTGCTCACCCCTTCCCACTCTTTCCTAAGGGAGTTTCTGTTGCAGTTTCTTTCACTATTTGCTTCCTTTTTTTCCTTAAGGATGTGCTTATATTGCTGTCTTTTACACAATTTTATTCATTATCTGTTGTCCTCTTACAGTCAACAAGGATTCAGTTGGCTAATTACTCCTCACCCCACATTGCCTACCCTTCCTCTTCACCCCATGCCCTTGGAGCCAGGGTTAACAGGAAACCTCAGGTGGGCTTTGAAATGTTTGTACTATGCCGAGTGTGTAGTTGGAATCTCCATGCTCTGACCTAAGGACTGAGACTGTGGACAAGCCATTTCAAATTTAGGACCCTGGGTCCCATCCTCCTCAGAGTCAAAGTGGTGATATTTGCCCTGGACCTGCAGGGCTCTTTTGAATGAATAGTGAATAGCCATAAAGCTTGATGGGAAACATTTTTTACTGGAGACATTTTTAAGCATGTGAAACAAACAAAACACCAACCCTTCTCTCCGGACCCAGGTAATTTTTTAATAAACCTCAGCAAACTGTCCTTAGCTTGTTCAGCTTTGCGCCATGTCACCCTCACCTTCTGCAGAGCCTTCCCACTGTGACTGCCCCACCCACTCCTTTGGAGAAAGACTCAAAACAAGGTACAATGCCATTGATTAGGCTTCCTTCTGTTAGCAAATTATAATCACACAGCAGTTCTCCTTTCTTGAAATTACTCTCAAATCACCTTGATTGGGGTTTACAGTGTCCTGAATTCCTCAATCATGCATTTACAGACATTCTCTGGTTTTATTTCCCCAGACAGCTGATCTCACCCATTCTAAGTGGATTTTACTAGTTTAATTACAGGTGGCAACCTTATTTCTCTTCTCTTTGCTTCTTAAGACCTAATCATCCTGCAGAAATCAACTTCAGAATTTCCTTTTTCCTGACGCCTTTGTGGACTTCTCAGTTAAGTCCAGATTCCTGTGCTCTCCCTTGTCTGGACAAGGGAGATTCCCTCTCTCCCTCTTGCAAGTTGGGTTCTCTGGAAGCAGATGCTGAGGAGAGGGAGTGTGGGGTATAAAATGTTTATTAGAGATCAATCCCTGAGAAAGGAAAGGGGAGGAAGCAGGACTGGGCAGAGGGAGGGGTTCTAACACCAACAGGACAAAGGTCAGGAGCAAATATTATAGGTCAGAGTCATGCCTTATTAGACCAGAATGATCAGGGCTTTAATTTTTTACATTTAAAAATATATATTTTTATTGATTTCAGAGAGGAAGGGAGGGGTCGGGGGAGAGAGAGAGAGAGAGAGAGAGAGAGAGAGAGAGAGAGAGAGAGAGAGAGAGAGAGAAACATCAATAATGAAAGATAATCATTGATTGGCTGCTTCCTGTGTGCCCCCTACGGGGATCGAGCCTGCAGCCTGGCATGTGCCCAGACCAGAATCAAACCATGATCTCTTGGTTCATAGTTTGATGCTCAATCGGTGAGCCACAAGGGCCAGGCTATTTTGCACTTGTTTACTTGGAGTGTTTCTGACATTATAAGAAATAAGTATTAGTAGTCTGGTCTTTTTTCTAAACTAGCACTAGGCAGGCTTTTTTCCTGGGTAAGTTTGACATTTATGAGGCTGATAAGCCCATCATTCAATGTGTGCCTAACTCCTGGCTTAAGCACTTATATTTCTGTAATTTACTCGCTGATTGCTCTAATCTCAGGGCATTGTGAACTCCTAAAAGGCATATTTGGGATTTATTGTTCAGCATAGTGCTATGTTAGGGCTAACAATGTTGATTAAATGAATGAATACAGGCCTGGAAAAGTAATTTGTCTATCTAACTTGGTGAACTGCAAATCTTACAATCAAATTAGATAATAAAACTGATATTTAAGGAAAGTCATACATACCCCTTACCCCTCACTGCATTGTAGTTGTTTTATTATCAACCGCTTAAAGTACTTTTGAAAAAATAGCCTTGATTTTGGCTCTTGATTTCCTTAGCTAAACTTTCCAATTGCATTTATCAGATACTTTTCCCCTTGGCTTTCACTTACCATTGAATGTACTTGTCCACTGACTTGAACTTGATCCTTTTTTTATTCTTTCTTTCAGATCTCTGCTTCTTTTCTTGTTATGTCAACTCTGTTTTTCTTAAGATTGCCATCTATTGACAAATTTTCTTTCTGTTTACCAGTTTTGTTTCTTTTCCATTTTTTTTTCTTATTCTGGGAGGATGCTGCTCTTAAGTTTTAACATTAAGGAGTTTGATTAATATATTCATTCTGTTTATTGCTGGATGCCCCTATAAAGAATGAGCAAGTCTCTTAAGACCCAAGTGAGGATAAAGCAAGGTTGTCAATGAAGGCCTCAGAAGAGGGAAGAAGAGATTCATTTTTGCTGTTGAAATCACTGCTGTAGTTACTTGTCATGAGCACATCGTGGGCCCAGAACTTGATCTGCAAATGAGCACCTGCTCCCTGCGGGGATAGCAGTTGCTACTTGGGAGTGACCTTGGTGATAAATGCCTGTCCAGGCTCTGTTGGTGTGACAGTATTAGCCTTTGAAGGTCAACCTTCTTTCTTCCTCTCACAATTTGCTTTAACCTGTTACCTTAAGGTGACTTCATTTTCTTTGTGGCTTTTTTTTTTTTTTTTTTGTCCTGTGGCCTAATCAATGTGGTTATGAAAAGGTCAGCAGCTTCTGAAATGCCTTTGGTTTGTAATGGAATGTAAGGCCCATTTTCAAGATTCTTTCCCCCCTCCGCCTGCCCCTTTCTCCTTTCGCTCCCACCAAGAATCGATTTCGGAGCCCCATCTGTGTTTTCCTCTAAATGACTCTTCTTTACAGGTGTTAACATCGCGCTCAAGTGCAACACGCCATTGCCCCATTTTAAGTAGGCACGTCCTGTTGGAAACCCAGTGTGTTCTCCATTCCCTCACACCTCCTGGTAATTATCCTTCTTCTGCCACAGTTTGTGGGTGACTGTTTTGCTGTATAAATGGCCATTTGGGCCCGCCTTTTGTGGAAACGATGTATAGAGCTTTTGTGTCTGAACACTGAGCAGCAGGATCCTGTATAGCATTTGCCTTTTGTGCTTCTAGTATCGGCAGAACATAACTGTGTCCCGCAGATCCTGAGGTGGCAACAGGCGCTTCCATTGTGGTGCTTATTGGCATCACTGAGCACTAATGAATGGATACCAGATAATGAATATATATCAGAAGTCTAGCCTTCTCACTTCCATTGTGTCTTAGGACAGACAGGACCATTCAGGGCAAGGTGAGCGTAATTACATGCTTTCTTTTAAATGACAAATCAGTTTTGGCTTAATTCCCCCACGTCCTCCCTTCCAGGAGCTAAAAGTAAACAAATTACCCAGAGAAGCCTTGGGATGAATCAGATGAGTAAACAAATTGCTTACTCTATCTTAGGCCTTGGAAGTATTTGGTCAGGTGATCTTTGTAAACACCAGCCTATCATGTTCTGAACAGCCGGTAGATTCCCAGGCCCCTAAGAAAGGCACATAGGTGTGCCATGGTTTAGTTTCTTCATCTCCGTCTTTCCCTTTCTCCATTCTAACCTACAAGCACTCTTTGTTCTAGCCTTAATGAAGAAATCGCAGATCCTGTAACAAACCATGCTTCGCCTCTTGTTGCCTTGCTCACACTGTGCTCTTCCTTTAAGTTACTTTTCCCTACAATGGTCTCCTGTTGGTCCCTGCGTCAGTCTCCCACTCTGCACCATCAGCAGATACACTGGCTCATCACCCTTCATTGTGAAACCTTCACTGGCTCCCTTCCCTACATGTAGAATTGACTATCTCTATCTTCATGCCACACTGCACTCCATAGATTGTTGTACCTGTCATGGTACCGGTCCGTTTTTGGCCCAAGTGTCTGTCTAGACCAGGGGTGGGCAAACTTTTTGACTCGAGGGCCACAATGGGTTCTTAAACTGGACCGGAGGGCCAGAACAAAAGCATGGATGGAGTGTTTGTGTGAACTAATATAAATTCAAAGTAAACATCATTACATAAAAGGGTATGGTCTTTTTTTTTTTTTTTAGTTTTATTCATTTCAAATGGGCCGGATCCGGCCCGCGGGCCGTAGTTTGCCCACGGCTGGTCTAGACCTATGCTATCCAATAGAACTCTCCACAGTGAAGGGAACGTGTTCACAATAGTGGCCAGCAGCCACATGTGACTATTAAATACTTGAAATATGGCTAGTGCAAGTGACGAATTGAAAATTTAATGTAATTTATAGAGTTGGTTGCTGCTGCCATAGTGGACAGCACAGGTCTAGATGAATGGTTTTTGCACTGGAGCATGTATGAGTATCTCTCGCAGAACTTATTAAAAAAGCACAGACTTCCAGGGCCCATCCCAAGAGTTTCTGATTCCGTGGGTCTACGGTAGAGCATGAAAATTTGAATTTCTAATAGGTTCCTAGGTGATGCCGATGTTTATGATTGGGGATGGGGTGGGGTCTTGTAGGTCTTGACCACTTTATAAACTAGTGGTCAAGACCAGTGTTGGCAAATTGCAGCTTCCAGGTCAGCTTTGATCAGCTGCCTGTCTTTGAATATGTTTTATTGGAAACAGCCTGTCCATTTGTTCTCTTTGTCTATGGCTGCTTTCATACCACAATGACAGAGTTGAGTAGTTGTAACAGGGATCTACATGCAAAAACAAAATTATTTGCTATATGACCCTTTATAGGACGTTTGCTTACCCTTGGTCTCTATGAATGTGACTGTCATCTTTTTAGCTTTGGCCCCTGCAACTATGTGTGGCACAGAGACGTCAGTGAATGAATGAATGAAGCAAGCATTATATAGGCTCTCAGTTGAGTATAGATATTGGTTTTATTTATGATAGCTTATTGTAGGAATTTTACAAGTTTTGAAACAATCTATTTGAATCATTGTTATTTGAGCCTTGAGGCATTTAAAATTCATGTCCCTTAACAATTTGATCAAGGTGAAAACTTTGAGTAAAGGTCTATGAAACAGAAAAGCCAAATTATTTTGAGAGGTCGATATTGCCCATTCATGTTAGTATTAGTAGGAGTCTAATTGGAAAGCCATTTCATCCTGCGACTAATAAAGTAACCTTCTCCCACACCTGGGAAGGACAGCTTCCAATACCTGACCTCAATGCCTCCGCTGTGCCCCCCTAGAGCACAATTAAAGGGGCTTTCACATCGGTTTGTCTTGGCACTCCCTGCAGGCCGCTGAAGTCACGGGTGTGGAACAATTTCAAGGTCCAAGTACCATGAACTAAGATTTTCTTTTTAGTCCCATTAAAGTGAAGAGAGTAGCCTTTAAACATGTTTTCTTCTTTCCTTTTTCACATGAGCAAAAGAATTTGGGCAAAGGATAGATTAGAATTGTCTTCATTTACTAGTTAGCAGCATCTCAAGTTGTTATCCAGTCTGAAGCCTGAAGTTATTCTTGATCTTTTCTCTTCCCTAATTTCTCATAGTGAAATCAGCATAGTGATTTCCCCACGAGCCAGGGCAAGAGAAGATGTATATTTCACTGACTCTCTGGCTATAGTTAGAGATGTCTAGCCAGGAGGTTACGGCAGGAATGCTCAGATCTATTATTTAGTAAATGGTGCCGAGTGTGAAGTGGATGGGAGGTGCCAGAGCCCTTACTCCTTTCTCATCTGCACAGGCTGCTTCCCATTCAGGCCCTGTCTCCTGCTTCGTTTTAAGTATTCCCAATGCTTGGGCATCCCCCCCCCCCGCTCTCCACTCAAGATGATTCAGTCATCAGAAGCCAGTTGGGGCATTTTCACGTTTCTTTCTGCTTTAATTGGTCTTGGGAAAGCTTTCCTCCCCTGGGGATGGCAGGGAGTGGTAATGCAGTTTGACATAATGGTCTGAGCTTGATTCCTAGCTCTACCACAAACTAGCTTTGTGACTTCAGACAAATCACTTAACCTTTCTGAGTGTCATGTTCATGCTCTCTTAAATGGGAATGATTACAACTGCTCTTCTTATCTGCTAGGGTGTATTAGTCTCATTAAACGCTTTCTAGTTCTGGGGCAACACGAGAACCAGTATTTCTTTTCCTCTAAATGAGTGTGCCATTCCACCAGGAACAAACAGTGATTAAGACGCTGCTGAACTTTACCCTCACCTCCTATCCTGCCAGTGTCCAATGGGGGCAGAAAGGGTGACATGATGTGTGGCCCAAGTCGGGGGTGGAGAATTAAGGGTTTCCCTCCATTCCAGGTACAGTCTGATTTACTCTGATGTCAGAAAGGAGAATAGACTCACTGTACAACTCTGCAAGGGCTTCTCATCTGGTTAGGGGCTACATGTATGTTATTGGCTCTTAACTGGGGCAGGGGTCGGGGGGGGGGGGGGGAGGAGAGGATTTTTTCTCCCGGGGAACATTTGGCAATGTCCGAAGACAGTTTTGGTTGTTATAACTACAGGAGAGAGGCAGAGGGTGCCACTGGCATCCAGTGGGTTGAGGCGAGACATGGTGCTGAACATCCTACAGAGCACAGGGCGAGCTGTTCACACAAAGACGTAGCTGGCCCCCAGGGCCAACAGTACTGTGGTTGAGAAGCACGGATACATCCTGTTTAGTTCTGTTCCAGGCTTCAGACTAATCAGACGGGCAGCACCAGGATGCAGAGAACCCAGAGGGAGGGGACAGGGACTCTGAGTGGCCTGACTGAGGGCTATTTCTGATGTATTCCTGGACCCAAGTCCTGAATTCTGCTTCAGGTTTTCAGCCAGAGCCCAGTACTTGCTATGACGTGAACTTGCATTAGCATCTTCTCTTCCCATTGTTTGTCCTGGAGTAGTCTCTTGTATCAGCATAACCTGAGGGTTAAGGATATGGACTTTACAGATAGAATGCTCCCTTGGAATCCTGGCCTGTCATTGACTAGCTATGTGATCACAGACAACTCTCTGTACCTTCTCTTACTTGACTATGAGTGGCAATATTAGTATCCATTTTATATAGTGTAGTCCAGTTAATATGTGGGAATAATAATATTGTATGGCAATGAATAAACACATAGAATGGTGCTTGGCACTTAGTAGGTACTCAGCAGATATGTACCTGGCTATACTTCAGAGTCAGTACACAGCGATGTAGCATCCCTATGTGGTTCCCATGCCATTTTAATTCAGCTGGTCCAAATTTTACTTCCTGCTTCACTTTGTGCCAGACACAGTGCTGAGCAGTGGGAAATAAGACAAGGCCCTAAGCGAACCCATAGGCATGTAAGTACATTTATTACTGTGTAGACCATTAGTTGTAATAGAGCTATGTATATACTCTACTGTGGGAGCTCCAAATTGGGAGTGGTTCATTCTACCCAAGGCCATCTAGGAAGAAAGGTTATTTATGTTTTCCCTCTAAAGTTTAATTTTTAAAAGATGACATAGCTCATGGGGAGAAGGGCTTTCCAGACAGAAAACAGAAACTTTTCCTCATTGTCTAAACCCAAGATGGCTTATCTCATTGAACCTTCTCCAGGTCTCAGCTGCGTGATCTCCCTGACCGGCCATTGAATTCATCTCTCTGGCCTGCACTAGCAGGAAGACATCACTCCTTCTTGATAAAAAGGTTCTGTCAGAAAAGACACTTTTGTGTGGAGAGCCTCTGAACATGCCCCTTTCATCCTTGCCTTGCTTGGAACAGATACCACTGCAGGAAGCCCCATACAGCCACTCAGTGTGGGAGCCCATGCAAGAGCAGGACATTGTACCAGACAGCAGTGGTCTGGAGAGCTGTTTGAACTGGGTTGCCTTCAAGATCAGGAAAAACCCCTTCCTGGTAGGGATCGGCTAGCTGATAGTGTAGAGAGAAACTTAGGACTTAAAAAAAAAAAAAAAAAATCTCTTTCCTGGAGTTTTTAGACCTTCAGAAGGGTACCCAAACTACAAAGTGCCTTTTCTACAGAGAAACGGGGATTATGTTTTGCTTGTAACTGTATTTTAATGAGCTACATTTGCCTTAAGAGTTGGGATAAGTGTATTTACATATCCAATCTAACAGCCAGTCTTTTGAGCCAAGCTGCTCATGCTGAATGCAACATTGAATACTGAACTTGGCTTGTTGGGGCTGGGATGAGGGAGGGTTGGGTGTGCATCTGAAAAGAGCTTTGAGAACTTTAATCGCTTTCATGATTATCTGAGATGTGAGAATGTGAGCGAGTGATCAATTAATTATGGCCCATACAGTTATGGATGATTGCTCATTCTCTTTCAAAGAAATGTTGTTCCCCAAATAGTGGCTACATTTTAAGCATGGGGCTTAAAAATTGAGCTTATTTTTGTCATCCAAGCCTGTCCTAGGGAAGGCAAGTCAGATGAAGGCTTTGTTGTTGCTAATTACAATTTCGTACCTTTAGAGAAACACCTGTGTTGATTGCTCGTCAACCGATGTTCTTTGAATATACACAGGCAGATTGCATTATGTACATGATACCTGGTCTCTTGTTTTCTTGTTTAGGAATTTGCCTCTCAGATGTGAGGTGGTACCATTCCTAGAGTGGAAATAGGCCTGTTTGCAAGTTTGTTTATTGTAATTAAAGCATCAAAAGAGTGTACCACTTCACTTGAATTCCAAGGGGACTGATTTTTATTAGCACCATGTTTTAGCCGGCCCAGGATAACACTGTGAGAAGCAAAGTGAACTTTCTGTCCTCAACATCAGACCTTCTCTACCCTTCGTTCTACAATTTTAATGAAAACTGCAAGTTCAGGCTTTCTCAACCTTGGTATGATTTCTTTTCTTTTTTTTTTTTCTCTGTGCGCTGTGGTGTGTTTAGCGGCACACCTGACTTCTACCCATTCGATGCCAGTAGCATCCCCTCCCGTCACTGTGATAACCAAAAATGTCTCCAGATAGTGCCAATGTTCCCTGGGAGGTCAATGCCCCCGTAGAAAGCCACTGTGCTATTTGATGCTTCATTTATACGGAAAAGACAGGAGCCTATTACGATAAGACAGTCGATTTTATGCTGGGCAATGCACAAGGTTCTTTGACCTGGTTATCTATAGGGACCATATGTATGATTTCCCAGGGCAGGCCCTGTTTTATATCTGTGGTTCCACCGAATTTATTAATAGCTCCCCCTTTCACTTTCAAAAGTGTACAGGTTTAAATGATACATTTTATAAACACTCTAGTTTTGAGGAAGATATTCACATTTTCATAATTGCAGAAAAAAGAAACTAGGCTCAGAAATTCAAAGTGATTTGCCAAAGGTCAGGATACACAGCTACTAAATTGGGTTGCTCAACCTTGAAATCAGGACTATTTAAATTTGAAATCCTATTGGTTGTTTTGATCTTTCTGTCTCACACCTCCATGGTGAGCTATAGTAACTATTAGTATTACAAGAATTTCAAGGCCAGCCATGACAGCAAGATGCCAGAAGAGTTCATCCTTCTCAGTATCCAGAAGGGAAAAGAGAGAATTGAGAATTGCACAGTTTTAGAATTCAGGTCTGAGTCTGAGCATTTACTTTTCTGTGGCCTTGGAAATAAGTCTCCTCTATCTCTGCATCTATGCAATAGAGATAAGAAACTGAAGGCAAGGCTACCGTAGGATTAAATTAGCTATGTTTGGATGGTACCTGGCATATATCAAGCACTCAGTAAAATGTTGATAGATATCAAGATATAAAGGAAAGCAGGCAGAATCCCAGGGCTGTGATAGGCAGGAAGGGTCCTGAGCTGAGGGGCGACTTGGGTTACCTGTCAGGGCCCCCTGGCTCCTTTGAGAGGCCTGCATCTGGAAAGAAGACTCAATGAAATGTTGTTGCCCAAAGCTTAAGCTCTGACTTCCTAGCATATTTCATATTTATAGGGCACTTTGGAAAAAACAGAGTCCTGAAAAGACCCAAATTCAGGCACAGCGGGGTTTTCCCCTTGAATGGTTCAGTCCGGAGAGTGCTGCACCTGGTGTTAGAAACCCCGCCCTCCAGCCCTGCTCACAGACAAGCAGCTTTGTGATGTTGAGTGGGGCATTCCCTCCTTTGAGCCTTAGTTTTCTCACTGTAAAAGGAATTGGGACTAAGCTCTTACTAGTTCTTCCTTTCCATTAAAAATTACTCACAAAATGACTTCAGAGTCATGTTAAAAAGAACTGGAAAACAAACTACAGATTCAACCACGACGGTCATCCCTCCAAATCACTGCTACTGGTTATATTTGGACTTGGAGCTTAAAATTCTGTGAATGTAAGGGATTCCTCCTGTGTAGTGGCAATATGGATGGCTTTGTGTGTGTGTGTGTGTGTGTGTGTGTGTGTGTATGTGTGTGTGTGTGTGTATTTGTATAAACACAAAATATTCTGTTATACACATGTACCACTTTTCAAATCAGAAAATATCTAATGCTGCTAATTCATTTTGAAAAATCTACAAATCTACCAATTCAATAAGCCAGTGGGGAAATACTTTCTACCTAGGAAAAAAACTTCCTGTGAGTCTTAAGACTTAGAATGAAGGTGGTGTGCAATCCTACTGGGCCTGCCTACCAGTGCCTGAGAGAGAATATACCATGGGCCATGCTAATAAAAACATTGCATGGCACCTGCCCACTCTAATTCCCATCTAGAGGCATGTGCACAGGTGAGTGTAATGCTGTCTTTTTTTTCTGGCCCATCACTGGGTGGAGGGGGATAACTGATGGGTATGGCTTTTTGTTCAGTTGCTTTGATGGGTTTTAGTGCGCCTCGTTTTATTTTTTCATCTTGTACCTATACTCACCAAGCATTTCTCTAAGGCAATACAGCATTGCATAGAAGCTGCTTTACCAAAACAGGTGCAAATGTTTTCTAAAATCCTTCATACAGATAAAGACAGCTATTTAGTTAAACGCAATATCAATTCCCATCCATTACAGAGAAGAAAAAAGACCTAGAGGTGTGAACAGAATGTGAACAGACATATTCAGCCTCACTCAGAGATTTGGAAACTTTAGGAATATGTCGTTGCATGCATTTTATCTATCAATCTAATCTAATCATTCTTCATGTACTCACAAATACTTGAACTAGGAAATCAACATAGGAAAATGGCTTGACTTAAAATCAAATGTCAGAGAATGATATTATCATCTTCATCATTAATTTGACTGAATTCACTGTTATATGTCTTTCTTTACCTAACAGGTTCTTTGTGAACTGTCAGTATTTTGACCTCTTACCCAGATGGTCTCCACAGGATGCATTGCACCAGTTAAGGGCTCATTTCTGGAGTCAGAGGGGCAGATTCCTTCTCTACCACTTAGTGTGTGAGCTAAAATTGTATTGCCCCCTTTCCTCATGGGTTATGTGGAGATAACAATAGTATCTATCTTGTAGATTGTGTTGAAGAGTAAACTACATATAAATTTTCTTACAAGAGTACCTGGAACAAGTTAGATTTCTATGGCTCTTTGCTTTTATTTTTATTATTCCCCCATGAAAGATATAATGTGGGTGACAAATGTGAATCAAAACCAACTTCCCTCAAACAAGATTGATCAAGGTATCAGGATACTCCCTCTGTTTAGGTTCCAGGGCTTATCCAATAATCCCAAATGCCAAGGGAGTAAAAACAATTTAAAATATCAAGTTTTAATATAGTTTTTAATAATCTGGACTTTATCCACCTCATCTTGCCTGTTTATGGAAATTGTGGTTCATTCAATGGGAAAAACTCACCTAAAGCTTTTCTTCCCATATCAGTAATGAAATTTTCTTTGTCCATTTCAGTTCCCAATGATCTCTATCTGTCACAAACTCAAAGTCTTTGTTCGTGTCAGTCTCTCATTCATTCATTCATTCATTCATGAAACAGTAAAGTGCCATGCTCAGCTCACTTGCTGAGGGTACTATATAAATCAGACAGGAAAGGACTTTGGGACCGTAGGCTATATAGTGGTTTTGAAATTTCCATGTATTATCTTTTATCTTCTGTGGGATCTAATTCTCTTCTCAGTGCCTGACATGGTGTTTTTTGAATTCACTGTAGGTGCTCAGAAAACACTTGATGAATAATAATTATAAAACCTGGAGCCATTCTTTATTGAGCTCTTGGTGTACCAAGCTCTGTGCTTTATATATAGTCTCATTGAATCCTGACAATCCCATTCCACGGGTGTTATGCTCCTCATTTTAGTCAAGGAAGCAGAGACTCCACAAGGTTAACACTAGAAAGACTGAAATTTAGTACATACCTATATTGCCCAAAAGCAGTCAAAATGACTGCATTGTGAAAGAATAATATCGGAGCACTCTTCACTTATGTTCCTTAGCTTTTCCAATAACTCACTTCTATTCAACATTTCTTTCATGAATTTAGGGCGCAAAAGAAATAAAATAAACAACTTATTAGAACAAGTATCACTGCATAAAGATTCGAATAACAAGTACTAGTTTAGCTTATTGAGCAACTGCAACTTATCAAGTATCGACAATTTATCATGTACTTGTATGTTATCATGTGACGGTAATAAAAAAAAATGAAAACTGTTATTTCAATACAGAGCTGAACTGGTCATATAAGAAATTTACTCAATTCAATAATAAGAGTCATTTGATTATTTAAAATTTCCGAAGCAGTCAAAATGACTGCTTTTGGGCAATATAGGTATAACACACACACATATATATATATATATATATATATATATATATATATATATATACCGGAAATGAAGGAGGGGGAGGTAACTACAATTATTAATAAACGCATTTATATGTTGTACAAAAAGTCACAAAATTCTAAGACATTGTGTCCTTATATACATAATTGTTTTTCTAATTGAAATTAAAAAGCAGTCAAAATGACTTCCTTAGGCAACCTAGTGTTAAATAACTTCACAGGGCCTCAGACCTGGTGAGTGGAAGAATCTGGTTTGAATCCAGGCTTATCTTATTCTGAAATCCATCTGCTGAAATGTTATGCTAGACTAGATGATGGATAGATGCACGGGGGGAGGGAAGGGGAGCATGCATAATTAGATGAATGAATTTCATATAAGAAACTTTAGGTCATGTATGGTTTTTCTCATTGGCTGCTACTTCCCAGCCTCCCTTGCTGGCTCTTCCTCACCTCCCTGAGTTCTACCTGTTGAAGCACTCTGGGACTTTCTTCATGGACTTCTCTTTGTTTTTACTCCCTTGGTGATCTCATTCAGTCTCATGGTTTTAAACGGCATCCATGTACTAGGGATGCTCATGTGGATATCCGAGTCTAGACCTGACCCCTTCATCCTAGATTCAGATATTTTACTGCTTATGTTATATCTCTGATGTGCAGAAGGCATATAAAACTTATATTCCCCATGACCCGCCCTCCCCAACCTGCTTCTCCTCCAGTCATCTAGTTGCTCAGGCTAAAACGTTGGGTGGGAGTCATCCTTGATCCCTATTTCTCACATTGTACATTTAATTTATTAGCAAATCCTGTCAACTCAACCTTCAAAATATATCCACAATCTGTCTGACCACATCTCACCATCACTATTGCCATTACCTGGTTTAAGTCACTATCAACTCTCACCTCTACCATTGCACTAGTCTCTTAGCAACTCTCTCTGTTTCTGTTCTTGCATATGTCCCTCCCCTTCCCCATCTCATCTGACGCTGCTGCTGATGTGATCAGGTTAAAGTGTAAGTCAGATCATGTCACTCATCTTTCCAGACTTCTTCAGCAGCTTCCTAATTCAGTCCTTGTAAAAGGAAGCGTCAAGACCCTACCTAGTCTGATATGCCCTTAAGTCCCAGATCTCATCACCTCCTAATGTTCCCTGTACTTAGCCTCTTCCTGCCATATTGGCCTTCTTGATGCTCTGCAAACACATCGAACATGCTCTCCCTCAGGGCCTATTCAGTGACTTTCTTCTGCATGGCTCATGCCCTCATCTCATCTTTTCAGTTTTTTACTCACAATCAATCACCAAATCAGAAAGGTCTGCTTAAAATTGCATGTCAGCCTGACTCCCTGTTCACCTTCTCCATTTCCATACATGGGTTGGCAAAAGTAGGTTTACAGTGGTTCGTATGGAAAGAGACATGCAGGTTATGATTATTATAGTAGCTTTGCCAACTTAAAAGAATGTCACAATGCACATATGTAATACTGTAAACAATAATAAAAAAGAATGTCACAATGCAACTGTAAGCCTACGTTTGCCCACCCCTGTATTCGCCGTAGCAACCATCACCATTTAAAACACTATGCAATTTAATTAACAGTAGATGGTAAGCCACATGAAGGCAGGGGTTTTTATCTATTGTGTTTATTATCCCAGCCTCTAGAACCTTGCCTGGCACATTTAATACATGCACGGAATGTTTCTTGAATGAATGCATAAATTGTGCACTTTGTGTCTGACACTGTGCTGAGCATTTTGCATTCATTATTAAATTGTAAAATAAGACCTGGAAAGGGGGGAGGGTGGTGTTGGTAGGAACTGGGAGGAGGTGGCGGGGAAAAGGAAGGAAAATGGGAGATATGTGTAATACATGCAACAATAAAAATATATATGAAAAAGTAATCAATTGTGAAATATCTTCACCATGGTCCTTTGAATGAAATAATCTTATTGTACACACTTTGCAGATGAGAAGCTTGAGCTTAGAGATATTAAATTACCTTGCTCAAGGTTACATAGCTAAGGTTATACATGGGTCTTCTTAACCCCTCCTCCAAACAATTACATCTGCTGGCTTTTGATATCAGCCCAGATCCCTGACCCCCACTTTCTTAGAAGCACATGCTATTTTTAGTCCTCTTGGGACATTTCCTACTCAGTGTCCTGTGAATGATTAGCAAGCATTCTTTGGGGGAGAGGAGGAAAAGCAAGGCTAGTGATTATTTTCCTTTCACTGAGCATAAGGGGTTGGGAGGGTAGGGGGACGGTTTAGGAATAACATTTATTTTAATCCTTTGCGGTCGTTTGTCTACTCTCAGCCACCAAAACTTATTTACCGTTCTGGTTGTATGTCTGCTCTCAGCCACCACAGCAAGGAACCGTACGAATCTTAACTCTATTCATTCATGTATCAGTTCATAATTTCTCTGAAAGCTCTTAAGTGTCTAAGCGACCTTGTCACGAACCAAAACATTGCCCCGACAAATTGGAGATATCGAAACTCAATATAAACAAACGCGGTCATTCCACACTCGCCATGCAAAACACCGTGGCGAGTCAGTTGCCTTTTGAGAGTGAAGAAATTGACAAGCTTCGGAGATACTTCGCAGAATTCCAAATAAAGCTTTACAAATTACGTTTAACTGTAATTAGGCATTCTCGCTTGTTAAGATATTTCAAAATAATACTCCAAAATGGCAAAAAGAAAGTGACCGAAAGAAGTGTACTGCGAATCTGAAAGTAACAATGAAGAGTAGAATACTGACTCTGACGTAGAAAGTGATAACGTTTGTAGTGATTCTACTAGTAGTGGCGTAGTTCCAAAAAAGAATGAATAAATCTTGTTTATCCTTCATAATCTTGCATGTTGTATATCACTGCTCTTTCAATGGAAATTAATTCCGATCAGTACGACACCCATGTCCAAATTTAATACGACCGCAAAAGGTCAAAAGACATTTGTAGGAAAAATGTTTTAGTTCTTATGAGGCAGCAACCCACCGTATCTGAGAGTGCCAGCCAGCCTCACAGGACACCTCTGATTGGAGCTCACGAGCCGGCTCCCCTGGGTACTTGGGGGAAGCCTGACTTGGCTGTGTCATCTGTATTTCTGGTTTTTCTACCTGGTTTTCAAGGTCCTGCAGAGCAAGCACCATGTCTTCTATTAGCAGCAAATGACGCGCTAGATGCTGTTAACAAAAGTAAACAAAACTAAATTTGAAACTTGCAGAATAAAGGAATAACTTGACTGTGTGGAGTCCATTCCTAAATAGCCACTCTTCACTCCAGGCCTAGAGTTGACACTGATCATGCCTGTTTACTCCTCCTCTGCACTGTTAACTCTCCTAGCAGTCCGTGGGGTTATGTGACAGTAATGCCTGGGTTCTCTCTGAGTTGGGTTGTCTCAGTGATAACCACCTTTCAGGTTCTGGGATTCTTCAAATGGGACCAGAGGGCAAAAGTTCAGTTGTAAAGATAATTTTCTTCTTACAGTTCCTAAAAGACCTTTTTGTTTTGGTTTGTTTTATTTTTATCAAGAGGCAGTTTAATTTCTCTAGAATTTTAGCGCTCTCCCTGGAACAGTTCATTTTTGGGGGGGATGAAGATCAGCAGTTAAAAGGCAGTTCAGCAGGGACGGGCCTGCTGGGGTGGGCCTGGCGGTGGAGCAGAGGGAATGGGCTGAGCTGTGTGCTTCAGGGTACTCTGAAGGCAGAATTCCTGCTGCAGCTTATCTTTTCCAGCAATCCTTCCGCATAGGTTACAAAAAGTCAGGCGGCTTCGAGTCTGCAGGAAGAACATGTCTTCAAAATTGGTTCTTAGAAATGTTGCCAGTGGAAATAGGGTTCTTTCACGGAGTCACATGAAGAGCCTTTTGGGGACTGATGCCCGGGAGGATGAGGTGCACTGGTAGGATTTATTGGAGCTGGAGCGAACACAAAGAGCTGTCCCCAGGTGCGCAGCGTCTCATTCACCACCTGGTGGCTCAGCTCCGTCCTGCTGTGGAAGAGGTCCAGCCTCGTCTCTGAAAGGGCAAGGACTACGCCCTCCATCTTACCCTGGGTTCTCCATTTTTGGGCAGAGCCATGTGCTCGGCAAGGCTTCTTCCCGGAAGAAGCCTCTGCTAGCCACACCCAGGATTTCTCTGGACTAACCAATGATAATCAAGGGAAGTGCACGCCATCAATCCTGTGTAATGAGATACCGACTCGCGCCTGGCCAGTCGGTGGGGCCCACAGTCCCCTCTCCTGCCCTTACTCCACCCCCCTATAAAACTCCTCATCCCATCAGGCTTCGCTCTCTCTGCCACTGGGCTTATGGTAGCATCGGTGAGTGGTCGGGGAGCCGAACTAATTCGAAGTGAAGGACTCTTTGCTTTTGCATCGGACTCGCTGGCTCCCTGGTGGGCTCTTGGGAATCTTGAAATCTGGGCATAACAGTCTCCACCAAGCCCAGGAGAAGGGCCAGGGTCTGGAGATGTTGTTCCGTTACCTGGCATCGGCCGGGCGTCCGAAGCTGCTGTAGTCAGTCCATGTCACTGCTTGGCCCGGCTCAGCTTCTGTCCCCGTTCAGCTAGCTTAGTCTCTGTTCCCCAGTGCGCTCCACCCAGGCCTGCACTTGGAGCCCATGCTGCTGCCAGTGCTACCCAGATGGGCCTTTGTTAAACTTTGATTATATTACCTTGGGCTTGGGAGAGAGGGGCATTCTTTTAAACTAACCAATCTCTTTCCTGATACTTTCTCAATTCAATCTTTTCCCTAGGTTTCTAGGTTAGACTCCTCCCGTTTATGGTCTCAAGTTGACTCCTGTTGCATATGCCTCACAGTAGAAAAACTTCCTCCTGTGGCATCTTGGCTTTTACTCTGCATGCCCCAAAGTTCTGTATCTACTGGTTTCTACTGCACGTGAGCGTAACTTTCCTTGCACCACCTTAGCTTCTACTGTGCCTGCATGTAGCAAAAGATTTCCCCCTGTGCCTCCCTCAGTAATTCCAGCTAATGGCCAGTGTCCCCCAGGGAGATCGGAAAGCTGATCTTCAGGAGACTAAGTCCCCTTTGGTAGGGGATGTGGCTTTCCCCTGAAGGTGTCTGAAGCTATAACTTCCGGACTTAATCAGACTCAGCCAGTCTAGGTCCCTTCTCTTGTTAGCTCCTAGCTGCCTATGCTAACAGAAACTCATTTCTTCCCTGCAGAATCCAGCTGAAAATGGAGCAAAAAACCCAAAATGTAATTATATAAAAATATGATTTACCTATACTCTAGAAGCCGTTCTACATTTTTGAGGGGCTGTTGAAATGGTTTTCACCCAGCGCAGATTCCCTTGTTTGAGGCTGTTGCTGAGAGAGGCTGATTTAATGGGTCCAGGGTAGCTAGGATAGGGCATCTGTGTTTTATGAGGACATCAGTATTTTCTTTTAAAGCTCTCCTTGTGATTCTAGTTTGCAGGCAGGGTTGAGAACCAGTGCTTTAAGTCATCTCTGGTCTAGGTGCTAAGAGAATCATTTTTTCCTGTGGACGAGTCATGCTTTGGCTCAAAAAATATGACCCAGTTAGCACTAAAAAATGTAAAATAAAACCATTTAGGAAACACAGGGGCTTTACATGAATGATGATGCCATGCTGGACTTAATCCATATTTCAAAGGTCAGAGATAACTGATGAAGTGAGAAGTAGGGATTAACAAAACCAGTTCTATTCATTAATTCATTTCCCTGAGAATCGACTGTCTCCTCGTCTGATTTTATTCCAGTTATCTTTTCCCCCTCTATACTTCCCTCACTCTCTTCTCTTTCATTTGTATCCACACTCTCTCTAATTTTTTTCCCTTTCTTTGCTTTCTTCTTTTATTTTTATTCTCCACTGCCCCCTACACCTTTCTTTTTTTCTGTATTTGACGAGCATACAAGATGAGATACATTTTGTCAGCAATGTTTATTGAGGAATTGTCTATGTTTCCAATGATTTATTTTTTAAAATTTGATTTGAGAGAGAGAGAGAGAGAGAGAGAGAGAAACCTTAATTTGTTGTTCTACCTAACTACACATTCATTGGTTGACTCTTATATGTGCCCCATCGAACTCCCAATCTCGGTGTATCGGGACGATGCTCTAACCAATTGAGCTACCCATAGCTTATTTTAAAAGCAAATTCTTTGGAGAGTTTATATTTCTTTTAATTTAAAAAGCTCTCATGTTTTAAATTTCTATGTTGCTTTGAAAAGTTCACATCCCCCAACTCTGCTCTCTCCCTCTTGTGAAATGCGGAAGTCTAAGGGAAGTAGATTTCCTTCCTGGGTTAAGGCAGCACAAGGTAAAGGAGAAGCCCTCCAGCCAGCTACCACTGTTCCTTTCTCGTCCTCTGTTTTGCGGGGTTGTTAGTGTTAACTTCAGTATTTCAGAAACCGAGCACTAGAATTACACAGACTTTGTACTTGTCTTTGGAAATAAAGGGATTAAGTGGATCACAGAACTGTTTGCCTCCTGTGCACCTCTTGTTTGGCTAGGGGGGATGTCCTTGTAGGGCTGTGTTTTACAGACATCCACTAAAGGCAGAGATGGATTTTGTCTTAAGTAAATGGCAAAATTCAGCTTCATTTAAACTTCACACCATAATTAGGTCTGCACTGTCTCCTTTTGACTTACATTTTTTTGTCAGTTTAGTGCTTGTAGAACATATTTGCTTTGTTTCATGGGTTTATATTTGCTAAGTTTCCCAGCTTATAATATTTCTTCCTCCTCATCTTTCTCCTCCCTCTCCCCATCCTGTCATCGCTACCACCAGCCTCCCTGTGACCACCCAAAAGCATGAGGAAAACCAAGCAGCAAGAGCCCGACTTACCAGGGCTTTCTCTGAAAACTCTGCTTTACTGACTTGAGCTAGATTCATCGGCTTTTCTGAGCTCCAGACTTATTTGTCCCTGCGCTGCTTGCTGCCACGAGTCTTGAATTCAGGCTTCTGGGGGGAAGCATGAAGGGAAGAAGGGTTCAGGAGAGAGGTTGTACAAAGGGCACTGAAGAACAATTGATTGAAATAAAGGGAAGAATAATCTAGTGACTTAGCTTCCAGCTTTCAATCCCCTCTCCATTCATCTAATGGAAAAGAAATGGAAAAACCATTAGCCGCTTTTATTCTGATGGCAGGTACATTATACCTGAAAACAAGATTGAAGATCTTAAAATTCCTCCATCCTCAGCAAGACCTCCAGTGACCTGCTGAATAGGTACTTGAGAGCTTGCCAGTATAGAACTAAATGGAGTGATCGGAGGCTCATCATGATACATTAGATGATAGGTGTGCACAAGTTTGGGAAAGTGACAGCCTGTAGTAGTGGAGGCTGGCTTGTGAATCGAACTTTAAGATTACATTAGACATTTCTTTAGGGGTCAGCAGTAGAGACGTGGTGGAACGGGTGTGTATGATAAGAAAATTGTTGCTATCCTTGCATGTCTAAGGTTAGGAGCTGTGGGTAGTTTGGAAGGGTCCTGAAGATATGATGTATCTCTGTGATTGGATGGTTTGTGCTTTTTGAGACATAGTTTGATCTTTCAGTAGCACAGACGACTGTTACAGATGAAATGTCTTGGCTGAGGTTTGTTTTTTGGGCCAGCCCTTTTGATATTCAGCTAATGTTCTTATTAAACCAGAAACTTAGGGATAAGGGTCCTTCTATGTTTGGTTTTCGGTTGAACAGCTGAGGCCAGTTAACTTATTTAACTTGGACTCCGTGATAATGAGAACTAGGCTATGGCCTCATATAAATCAATTTCAGAGACATTTTATCTGTGTCTTTGGCTTATTTTCTTTTGACTTTATTTCCTTACAGCATGTTAACTTTTACCTGTTGAACTCAATAAGGGAGGAAGATTAAAATTTAAAGTTGCTGGTGCTTTCACAGAAAAGAAGTTCTAAAACTTATTTAATTTTGTTCTGTTCAGATGACAGCAGCAATATGTGTTCATTGTAGAGAATGAAGATAAAAATCACCAGTAATTTCAACTCCCCAGCCCCAGATATAATTTCTATTTATGCTTTGGCATATTTGCCTTCAGGCTCTTAAAATACATGTATTTATCATTGTCAATTTATACAGCAACATCTATAGTTGAATAAAATGGATATCATACTTTTAATACTATATTTCCTCTTAATATTATACCATTAGCATTTTCCTAAGGTATAATTTTTTATAAAATGACTTATAATGGCCATGTAACATTGCATTATACAGACATACCGATCTGCACTGATCTATTGTTAGATATCGAGGTCATTTTCAACTTTTACTTCTATTTTATTTATTTATTAACTTTAAGAATTTATTTTTGAAAATATTACATCTGTTCTCTCTTTCCCCCCATTGTCCCCTTCTAGCCCACCCCTGCCACCCACCCCAGGCCTTTACCACTCTATTGCCTGTGTCCATGAGTTATGCATATATGCATACAAGGTCTTCGGTTGATCTCTTGCCACCTGCCCACCCACTTAACTTTTACTTTTAAATACTGCTTCAGTGAACAACCTTATATATAAATTTTCCCCTTTTTTCTTGAATTTATTGGAGTGACCCTTGTTAACTAATTATATAGGTTTCAGGTGTACAGTTCTACAACACATCATCTGTATACTATTTTGAGTGTTCACCACCCCAAGTCAATACTCTGGCTTCTCTGTAGATTGTGTAAGTCTTTCACCTTGTGTATAAATTTCTTTAAATCCCTGACTATTCCCTTTGAGGGAACATCAAAGTTTTGATAGTTGACTCTTTTTGAATATTAAAGTATGTGAAATATTAAGTTTAAAATTAAATATAATTAACTTTAAAATAAAATAAAATTCATATATAAATATTTTTAAGTATTAAAAATATTCTTTGTTAATATTCAGATTTTTTCCAGGTACAATGCCATTTCTACAGGGCTTGCAGATTCTGTAATTTATTTTTTTAAAATTTGTTGATAGATTCAAGGTAGCATTGTATTCTGGGAAGAAACTGGATTAGGAGAGGTTAGAAGACTTAGATTGAGGACAAGTTCTGCTGTTTCTTTTTTTTTTAAGTATGTTTTTATTGGTTTCAGAAAGAGGAAAGGAGAGGGGGAGAGAGAGAAACATCACTGATGAGAGATAATCATTGATCTGTTGCCTCCTGCACGCCCCATACTGGGGATTGAGCCTGCAACCCAGGCATGTGACCTGTCTAGGAATCCAACTATGACCTTCTGGTTGATGGGTTGACAGTTAGCCACTGAGCTACACTGGCCAGGCAAGTTCTGCTCTTTCTTAGTTGTATGACTCTAGGAAGGCAGTTCACTGCCCAGGTCATTTTTCCTTCCTTGTTTGCAAAATGGGGAATATGAAACACCTTACTTTCCTTTTCTGTGTATTGTGAGCATCAAATGAGGCAATGGAAGTCATATAGCACTTTCTAAACTTTAAAGCACTTGACTCTTGTGGGCTTTTGTTACTATTTCTTTGTACAGCAAGTAATTCTCAAGTGGGGCATATCATTGTTTGGTTTTAATTTATTAAGTACTCTAGACCAGCGGTGGGCAAACTCATTAGTCAACAGAGCCAAATATCAACAGTACAACGATTGAAATTTCTTTTGAGAGCCAAATTTTTTAAACTTAAACTATATAGGTAGGTACATTGTTATTAACTTAATTAGAGTACTCCTAAGGCTTAGGAAGAGCCACACTCAAGGGGCCAAAGAGCCACATGTGGCTCGCGAGCTGCAGTTTGCCGACCACGGCTCTAGACAAATGGAAAGATACAAAAAGTTCAATACGAAAGTCTGTAAAGGAAACATCTGTTTTAAGAAAGAACATGTTTCTTTATGCACTAGTTACTAATCCTAGTTGAGGCATTGAGTTCTCCCTCCCTCCCCCAAAGAAATAGCCCTCCAGGTATCTGTCTTTATCACTCTCATCAAGCATTCTCTGGCTCTGAAGTTATATTTCCTTATTCCTGGTTGTTACTCTTAAAGTTGTAACAACCAGCGTTAGCTTAACAAAATTAATAGTGAACAGATTTTACTTAGATCATGTAAGTCCAAACACCTCTGTCTTTCATGTTACTTTTCCAGAATTTTAGGTCAGATTTGTTTTTGTGTTTTTGTTTTTTTTTGTTACTTCTATATTGCATTAGAGGCCTGGTGCATGAAATCCGTGCAAGGGGGGTGGGGGGTGGGGGGAAACAGTGTCCCTCAGCCCAGCCTGCACCCTCTTCAATCTGGGACCCCTTGGACATCCCTTTCACAATCCGGGACCGCTGACTCCTAACTGCTCTCCTGCCTGCCTGATTGCCCCTAACCGCCTCTGCTTGCCTGCCTTATCACCCCTAATTGCCTCTGCCTGCCGGCCTGATTGCCCCCTAACCACACCCCTGCCAGCCTGATCACCACCTAACTGATCCCCTGCCGGCCTGATCACTCCCAACTACCCTCCCCTGCTGGCCTGATCGCCCCCTTAACTGCTTGCTCCCCCACACCAGCCTGATCTCGCCCCTAACTGCTTGCAACCCTAACTGCCTCTGCCTCGGCCCCCGCCACCATGGCATTGTCCGGAAGGAAGTCGGACATCCAGAAGATGTCCAGTCGACCCAGTCTAATTAGCATATTACCCTTTTATTAGTATAGTTAGTCATTGTCAGTGTGATTTATCCTCATGGTTTTTGCTTACCATTCCTCTACCTCTCAATCTTTTTTTTTTTTTTTATGTTACTTTGCTTTTGTCAAAATGTATCTGTGAGAAGTTTCTTTAGTGGTAAACACATTAGTTTTTGTTTGAAATGGTATTTTACTCTTATTCTTAATTAAGGATGTATCTCATTATTTAATCCTAGCCTGTCATTTATTTTCTCTCAGCATTTGAAGGCATTATTCCATGATATTCTGGGTTCCCTTTATTGGTGTGGAGAAGGCTGTTGCTATCACCATCAGTATTCTATTCTGGGTGATGCTTTTTACTCTACTTGTGTAATCTTCCTTCTTTCTTTGATCAGTTGCATTTTTATTATGATTTATCCAGGTATGGATTTCTTTATATTTATCCTGTTTAGTATTAACTTCCTGAATTTGAGCATTGGTCACTATCCTAAAATGTGGACAATTTCCAGCTATTCTCTCCCTCAATTCTTTCTGTTTTCTCTCTCTTCAAACTTCAATTAGCTTTTCTTACTTGGTTGTCCATGTCTCTTTAACCATATTTCCATGCTCTTCATGGAAAGTGCCATGGTGCATTGTTGGTAATTTATTTAGATGTATCTGACAGTTAATTAAGTCTTTCTTTAGTCACTGAATTTAAAAAAAACTTAATAATTACACACACACAAACACACAAACATACATAGAATGCTTATATATGCCCTATATATATATGTTTAGAAGTTCTGTTAGTTCTTTTTCAAATCTACCTGGTCCCATTTGATAATACCTTTTCCCATTGTTATAGTTTTGTGTTAGTCTTCAATTAAAATATTTAATATATATATTTTATAGTATTTGTTGGAAATTTTTATTTAAAGTTATTATTACTCATATTCCACTGTTATTTTTCTGATTATTGTCACTCATGATTGGCTTGTTTGTTTTGTAATTGTGGATTGTGAACTAATTTCCAGCAGCAGTTAGCTGTGGGGATCCTTTGAAGCCTGGATTAAGACCAGTACTTTTAAATAGAAGTTTCTGCAATGATGGAAATGTTTTATGTCTCTGTTTCTACTATGGTAGCCACTAGTTACATGTGGCTGAATATTGAGCAATTCAAATGTGCCTAATGTGATGAACTGAATTTTAAATTAAATTTAATTTAAATTCCTATAAATTTAATTTAGTCTCATATGGCTAGTGGCCAATTTATTAGACAGCATAGGGCTATAGAATATTTGATTTTTTCCCCTTCTTCCAGATACACCTGGGAACTCCTAATCTGGGGCCACTTTATGTTAATTTTTTGGCCAGAGGTATCCCATACCACACAGATAAATACATTTTATCCTGGTATTATCATTAGAGGCTGGTGGTTATACAATTTCACTGGGATATTACTATATACTAGAGGCCTGGTGCACAAAAATTTCTGCACTCGGGGGTGATGGGGGTCCCCCAGCCCGGCCTGTGCCCTCTCACAGTCTGGGACCCCTCGGGAGATAACGACCTGCTGGCTTAGGCCTGCTCCCGGGTGGCAGAGGGCAGGCCCAATCCCTAGGTGCAGCCCCTGGTCGGGCTCAGAGCAGGGCCGATTGGGGAGTTGGGGTGCCGCCCCCTGTCATGCACAGAGCAGGGCGGATTGGGAGGTTGCGATGCCACCCTCAGTCATGCTCAGGGTAGGGCCGACTGGGGGGTTGGGGCACCGTCCCGTCACACTCAAGGTGTCGATGGGGAGGTTGCGGCGCCACCCCCAGACATGCACAGAGCAGGGCCAATCAGGGGATTGGGGCACTGCCCCCTGTCACTCACAGAGCAGGGCCCATAAGGGCAACCTTCTATCACCCACAGAGCAGGGCTGATCAGGGGGTTGGGGCGCCGCCACTCTCACACTCAGGGCAGGGCAGATGGGGAGGTTATGGCTCTACCCCGTCACACACAGAGCAGGGCCTGTGCGGGGGGGGGGGGGGGGTTTGGGGCGCTGCACCCTGTCACACACAGAGCAGGGCCGATCAGGGGGTTGGGGCGCCGCACCCTGTCTCACACAGAGCCGCAGGGCGATCAGGGGGTTTGGGCGCTGCCCCCTGTCATGCTGTTCCCGGTGCCGGGAGGCCTCGCGGCTCCGCTGATCCTGGTGCTGGGAGGCATATTACCCTTTTACTATATAGGGTAGAGGCCTGGTGCACGGGTGGGTGCCAGCTGGTTTGTCCTGAAGGGTGTCCTGGATCAGGGTGGGGGTCCCCACTGGGGTGCCTGGCCAGCCTGGATGAGGGGATGATGGCTGTTTGCAGCTGGTCACACATCCTTCAGGGTGGGGGTCCCCACTGGGGTGCCTGGCCAGTCTGGGTGAGGGGCTGAGGGCTGTTTTCAGGCTGGGGTTGACTGAAGCTCCCAACCGCTCCTTTTTTCTTTTCTTTTTTTTTTTTTTATTCTGGGCCAGCTTTAGCTTTGAGGCTTGGCTCCATCTCTTAGGCCTCTGCTGCTGAAAGTAGGTTTCTGGCCTTTGCTTACAATGTTGCAATCCTGCTGGCTGAAGCCAGGTTTCTGGGGTTTTGTTTAGCTTCTGTATTTGTTACATAGTTGCTTAGAGTTGCAGCTCAGAGGCCTGCAGCGGCAGGTGGGGAATGTTGGAGTCCTCCGTCACTGAAGCAAGCAAGCCTCATGTTAGTTTCAATCTGCCTGGCTGCCGGCTGCCATCTTGGCTGGCCGTTAATTTGCATATTGCCCTGATTAGCCAATGGGAAGGGTAGCGGTCGTATGCCAATTACCTGTTTCTCTTTTATTAGATAGTACTAGAGGCCTAGTGCACAAAATTTGTGCAAGAGAGGTGTGTGTGGAGGTCCCTCATCTCGGCCTGCACCCTCAGGGAATGTCCGACTGCCAATTTGTGGGTTTGTGGGTCTGTGGGAGGCGACTGGTGGGGCACTCACTGGCCGGAACCACCCCCCGATCGCGTCGCCACTGCTGCCTGTTTGTTGTCTCCCTCTAGGAGGGCAGACGTTTGCCCCTTGGTGGTCAATGCGCATCATAGCGACCAGTCTTTGCACCGTTTGGTCAATTTGCATGTTAGGGTTTTATTATATAGGATACAGGAGAGGCATATTCCTTACCCATCTCCTTTTACTGGTGAGCAGATAAATTTTTAGTCCACACTTTTCCCAGTCCTAATATGTAAACACCCTGGGTCATAATGACCAGTACGACTGAGGCTCGAGCAACCAGCGGTCTGTCTTGCAGTCAGTGCTGGGTTGCTGGAGCAACCCAACGCTGACTGCTTCCACTGCAAGTGTGGTGCCCCAGCACTGACTGCTGAGGAGGCTGTGAATCAGGGCCAGAGAGATGCCTGAAGAGAGAAGCAGGGACTGATCCGTTGCTTCTGTGGCAGCTTTTGATCAGCACTTGCCTCTCTCTTTCTCTTCCAGTCTGGCCAGCAGCTACACCTTCATTTCTCTCCAGGCCTCCACTGGGGCTGCTGATCAGCCCCATTGATAGGCCCAGAGACGCTGACTGGCACAGAAACCAACCAATCAGAACCAAATCTGGATGAAGTGTGAGGAACCAATGACTGCCCAGGAGGCAGAGCTTTTGATGGTGACTGGCATAGAAACTGACCAATCAGAACCAAATCTTGGTGAAGTTTGAGGAGCCAATGGCTGCCTAGGAGGTGGAGCTTTTGATGCTGATTGGCATAGAAACCAACCAATCAGAACCAAATTGGCCAGCAGGGGAGGGCAGTTGGGGTCAAGATCAGGCTGGCAGGGGGGGGGCCCTTGGGGGTGAGATCAGGCCAACAGGGGAGGGCAGTTAGGGGCAATTAGGCAGGAAGGCAGAGGCAGTTAGGGGCAATCAGGCAGGCAGGCAGAGGCAGTTAGGGGTGATCAGGCAGGCAGGCAGGTGAGCAGTTAGGAGCCAGTGGTCCCAGATTGCAAGAGGGATGTCCGACTGCTGGTTTAGGCCTGATCCCTGTGGGGTCAGGCCTAAACCAGCAGTCAGACATCCCCCATGGGGTCCCCGATTGGAGAGGGTGTAGGCTGGGCTGAAGGAATTCCCCCCCCTCCCCCCCCCCCCGCTTCCTGTGTACGAGTTTTGTACACCAGTCCATTAGTGCATGAATAATTCTTTAGGAATCCCAATTTTACTTAAGAATTTTGTTTTCATTCTTTGGATGGTTTGTCCTTTTCTCTTTCTCAAACATTGAAACCTGGCAGTCATTTGATCAGCAGTCACTTAGATCTTTGTGTTTTTTTTGTTTTTTTTTCCTTTTCTTCTCTGGTTCCTGAAAATATCTCCTACATTCTTGCAAGCTTAGATAGTTATTTGGAGAAAAATTTATTATATTTTTATCAAACATTACTAACTTATGAAATAGGCACTTATCAGGACATTTATTCTTCTGCCTTATGGCTGAAAATTAAAGTGTCTCTTTTTTTTTCTGACTAATTTCTTTGTAGAGGACAGATATATTGGGAGCCTTTATTGCTGCGCTTGGGGAGAGGTATTAGTTTGTAGTTAAATAACAGAACAGGAGTGTAAATAGGTCTTTCTCATGGTCCATTAAGTTCATGAATAAAAAAGATGAAACATGATACTTTGTATTGTCAACTGAATACTGTTTACTTTTTTATAGTTAGGATTTAACATACTTGGTTTATGAGCAAGCTGTAAACATCCTATTCTTCGAGCTGCATGGAGGTACATGGGATTATTTATATGTGAGCCATGAGTCCACGAAGGCCAGGTTCCCTTATTGCAGCTGTACAAGAAGTCTGGAAGAGAATAGGTTCAAACAGCGAGGATAGTTTATAAATGCTTTTGCTGTTATATTCATCTTGGGTTGTTTTGCAGAGATGATCTTGGTTTGACAAGTCTATTGGTGATAAGTAGGCAATCTATTTCTATCCCTCTCAATTTAAAATTGCATATATGAATTAGATGCAACCGCAGGAAAAACAGCTATAGAATACAAAAAGAGGAGGCCAGAGTTAATTTGTACTAGAAAGAGAAGTGTAGGACTGCAGTTTGGCTAATAGGACATAAAAGCGCTAGCAGTGGTGGTTCATTTTCTGAATCTTTTCTCTTAGGCTTTCAGCATCATCATTGTAATTGCCAGAATTCACTGAGCACTTACCATATTCCAGGTACTGTTCTAAAAAGCTTCTTTTCTTAACCCTTCAACTACTGTATAATGGAGGTTCCATTATAATTTCCATTTTCATTTGAGGACAAAATCACAGAGAGATTGAGAACCTTAGCTGGTAAGCAGTAAGGCTGGGATTTGAACCCAGACTCCAGTGTCTGACTCTTAACCATTGTATGTCATTTTAGAAATACTCTCTAATGTTGCACATACTGATTTCTGCGATGACAGAATCGATGGTATGAATAAACATTTTAGGTGTGCTTTCTGCCTCAATAAGGTTGTTTTCCCTGCCTCTTGCATAGCAAGATGTCTAGATACTGGTTCAGTGATGCTTTCAGGGATCCAGGCTCTTTTAGTTTTCTTCCTTCCATTTCTCACATATTTGTTTTCATCCTCAGTCTTGCCTGTGGTATCCAGATGGCTTCTGTTCTTCAGACCTCATATTCTTGTTCAAGGAAGGGAGAAAGGAGAAGTAGTGGCAGCTATGTCTGCCTCTTGCATCAGGGGAGAAAAGTCTTTTCCTAAAGCTCCCACAGACAGCCTCTTCTGTTTCATTGGATGGTATTGCATCACATGGCCATCCTGGCTGCAAAGGATGCTGGAAAATTGCATAGCTCACATTTTTCAGACTCTATAGCAGGGGTCCTCAAACTACGGCCCGCGGGCCACATGCAAATACAAATATTGTATTTGTTCCCTTTTTGTTTTTTCACTTCAAAATAAGATAAGTGCAGTGTGCACAGGAATTTGTTCATAGTTTTTTTTTAAACTATAGCCCGGCCCTCCAACGGTCTGAGGGACAGTGAACTGGCCCCCTGTTTAAAAAGTTTGAGGACCCCTGCTCTATAGTAATAGGTAGGCAAGGAAGGAGTTGGGAATGGGTATCAAGATAGTTGAATAACAGTGTATGCTCCAGTGGTGTGCTGGAAACTTAGATTGGAATGTATTTGGTAAGATGAACTTTCTGAGACTCACCTCAATGAGAAAGTCACATTAGTGGGAGCCAAGAAGCCCCACTTGCATCAGCTCTGCCTTTTTCACACTTATATTGGTGTAGGCCAGTGATGGCGAACCTCTGACACGCGAACTCATTTTTTTGGTTGATTTTTCTTTGTTAAGTGGCATTTAAATATATAAAATAAATATCAAAAATATAAGTCTTTGTTTTACTATGGTTGCAAAGATCAAAAAATTTCTATATGTGACACGGCACCAGAGTTAAGTTAGGGTTTTTCAAAATGCTGACACGCCGAGCTCAAAAGGTTCGCCATCACTGGTGTAGGCCCTGAGGCCTTCCATGTGCAGCCCCAGCCCCATTCAATCCCATAGCCATGCCTGTTTGCACCAGCTTGGGACTGGGATCTGGAATGAAACTGAACACCAGGCTTCTGGAAGGCCTGGCTGGGAGACCCTACCTTCTACCTATTTGCCGAGTGTTCTAGTTATTTCCTAAATGCCAGAGGGTTTCTCTAGATCCGATGCTGGTGTTCAGTCTTGATTTATTGACTGTACTTCAGACCCTTCTAAGGTTGGGATACCTGGATGAGATTTATGCAGGCCTTTCCCCCGGTGCTGTTTAATGAATCATGACAGCATCACTGCCACCTCCCGCGCCTGGCTGGCTGTCAGGACTCCCACTTAGGTATTACATTGAGATGCCAACAGGGTGGTCTCAAGTTCAACATGATTGGGGAATAGTGTGCCTTTTATTTGCCCTCTTCCCAGGCTTGCTCTGTCCTGACTTTCACATCTTATTCTTCCTCCTGTCACATGCTTCACTGTCAAGGCTGCCACCGCTGTCAGTGTTTAGTGCCATAGTTCTCCCGTGTCCACACCTTCCCAGGCCTGGGTCCCAGTCTCTTTCAACAGGAGCCAATTTGATCATGACCTGAGAGTGCCCTGATCACCCAAATATTTTTTTTTCTTTAAGAATATATTTTTATTGATTTCAGAGAGGAAGGGAGAAGGAGAGAGAAATATCAATGATGAGAAAGAATCATTGATTGGCTGTCTCCTGCATGCCCCCCACTGAGGATCAAGCCCACAACTCAGGCATGTGCCCTTGACCAGAATCCAACCTGGGACCATTCAGTCCGCAGGCTGATGCTCTATCCACTGAGCCAAACCAGCTAGGGCCCCAAATAGCTTTTCATTCTACTTTCTGGTATCTAAAACTCTATAACCAGCAAGTTCCTCATGTTAGCCAATTTAACAAGGTGTCATTAGGTACCAACTAGGTTCCAGGCCTGGTGGTGGGAATATAGTTACATAATACATTGTCTTCTTATACGTTATAGCCTAGCAGAGAAGGCCAAAATCAACAGTTATCACAAGGATGATGGTTTTATGAGAGAGGTAATACGCAGTGGGAATGCAAGGTGGTCTAGCCTTGCCCAGGGAGCTTGGACATCCTCCCTGCGGGACAGCCTGGGACCTAAAGATAGGAGAGAAGGGGAAGGTGGTAGGTGCAGGTGGTAGGTTTGGCACAAGGGCAAGTGTGTTATGTTCAGAGAACTGAAAGCAGGGCCAGCTTCATAGGCAAGTGACCTGGACTGTTGCACAGGGTTCTAAGCATGTTGTGATCTTGAAATACTTAGTAATAATTTTTGAACAAGAGCCTCAAGTTTTCATTTTGCACTGGGTTTCACAAGTATAAAGTCCATTCTAATAGAGAAGAATTGGATATGCTAAGTGGCTTGATCTCAAGGGTAGATGGAGAATATGTACTGTAGGTCACTTGTGAAAAGAGGAGTAGCTGTGGGAATGTGACAATAATGACCTTTATTCAATAATTTATGTTAAATTGATATTAATAGCGACTACTATAGGGAGAGGGAGAGTGCGACTTTATGAAAGCGACTACTATACATGGCAGACACCGTGCCAGGAATGAGGAAATTATAGTGAACCAAACCAACAAATCCCTGCTCTCACAAAGCCCACTTTCTAGTTGGAGGAGACACACAGAATATGCCAAGGGGGAAGTAAGGTAAGGGCTCTGAGAAATAAATGCAGGAGGGTGGGAGAGATGACGATGGGGAAATGTTGGGTGTGTGCCATTTTACACAAGTTGGTCAGGGAAGGCGAGGCTGTGTAGATGGATCCGGCACAGGGGTAGGAGTGAGCAGAGAGATCATGAGGCTCTTGGTAGGCCATAGTAAGTAAGGACAATGGATTTCTTTTTCTTTTTTCATTGAGTTTATTATGATGACAATAATTCACAAAACCATAAGGTTTCAAGGTGCAACTCAGCAAAACATCATCTGCCCCTCATCGTGCACCTGTTGCCCAAAACAAAGTCTCTTTCCATCCCCATTTCCCGCACTCCTTTGCCCACCTTCACCCTCCTCCCAGCCCCCTTTCACTCTAGTTATCGCCACACTGTTGTCTGTGTCTATATGTTTTACCTATATAGGGTTTCCCAAAAAATGTATACACACTTTGAATAATTATCAAGGAGGTGTTTACTGAAATACATTTCATTTTTTAAAAGTTGAGCTATCAGCTGTTAAAGTGTATGTACATTCTTTGGGACACCCTGTATATATTTTTTGGCTTTACCTTCTTTCACCACCTCCCCCAAAACTCTAACATAGGAAGTCATTGAAGAGTTTCCAGAGGAAGAATGATATTTTACTGACACCTTAAAATATAATTCAGAACCTCCCCGGATTGTATCTGGAGAGTGGCTAATATTCTGCCAGCTTCGGAGACAGCAGGGAAAGCAAGCCTGGCAAAGGTCCCCATTCCATTCCCCACTTGCTCCGTAGCTGGTAATTGGAAGACACTCTGCAACACTGTCAAATAAATAAAAGTATAATTCTGACTGTGTGTCGAGCATAGACTGATGGGAGACAAAGGTAGAAGCAGGAAGACCCACTGTGAAGCTATTTTAACTGCTCAGCACAGGAGGATGGTGGCTGGTTATTAGGGTTCCAGTGGAAAAGGTGGTGAGAGGTGGGTTGGCTTCTGGATCGATACAGCATGAAGCTGATAGGGTTTGTTGGTGAGATTGGAGATAGAGTGAGAAAGAGTGAAAGTGAGGTTGATCCCATATTAACCAGTTAACTGGCACGTGTACAAGACAGAAACCACCCCCGCATGCTAGGATATTTTGAATGTAATTAAAAATATCAATTTGCAATGAATATTGTAAAAACAAATATATTAGTCACAATTCGGGTGTTCTTGAATATTTTCAGCTGAAAAAGCTCACCAAAAATGATTTTAAAGTTGGGCAGGGCTGCCACTTAAGGAAAACAATTTTTTTTTTTATAGATGCTTGTGGCATGGGGGGAAGGTCCGCTGCTTGCATTTACAGATGCTTATGGTGTTTTTAACGATGGGTTAATTATTTACATGTTACTGGGAATAAGCATTTCTAATTCCTTAGAGCAGATTTGCTAGAGAATTCAGGGAAATGAAATGGAAACAGAAAGGTTGAAACCATTTCAGAGAAACATCGTATGCTTACAATTTTGCCTTATTAGCCTTTATAAGAAAGCTAGTGAAATTATATCGTATTCATATTATCTGCAGGACTAAAACAAAGCAGTGCTGTAAGGATCAATACAGATACGATTGAAAAGGACCCCTGGAAAGGTGTATGAAAGAATATGACACACTGGGCTTGCTGGATGGCTCATTCTTTAGACTAACTTTATCATTTATGCTAATACGTCTCAAATGTTTATCGGACAACAGCTGCTGGCCTAGTTAATTGGAATCACCATCAGAACTTGCTAAAATGAGTGATTCTTGGGGACAATTCCTCCCAGATTGTGATATGCTACTAAGTTTGTGTGGTCTATCGTTTATAAAGCATCCTCTGTTGATTCTAATGCCTAGATGTTTGAGAGACTACTGGTTTATAATATTTCTTTAAGATGGCACTTTATCAAAGTTTGACCAAGAAAATTCTGGACTACCAAGAAAGCAGATAGTAAATGAGTATAGAAATTATGTATTTAATGAGCAAGCCAGCTATTTATAGGCTGTGGGATAAAAATCTATTAGTCTTCATACCTTTTAAAACCTGGGAAAATAAATGAGTTGTCACAAAGTCTAGAGTTTGGTTGTATTTCCTTTTGATAGTAAACAAATATATGTCCTTACAGTGTTGTCTTGGCTATTTGCTGAAGGGAAGAGATGAAAGAACACCAGGTTTACAAATATGGGTTCTAGGACCAGCTCTGGTGCTAACAAGCTTTGGCAGGGATGGTGGAAACTGGCTTGTACTGGGCACTTAGGAGATTTTCAGGAGTCTTGAGAGCCAGTTGTTTAACACAGTCCATATTTAAAATTAAATTATATCAATTTACAATTAAATTATATAAAGAAAAAAGGTAATAAGTACTGAGAACTCATCATTTACTTCCTAATTATTTCTCTCACTTTTACTATTATTATGTATGATCTTGTATCTGTACATGGAAATGCTTTATAAAAGTACTATGGATGGAATTGTGTCCTAATAAAATCCATACGTTGAAGCCGTAATCCCCAATGTGCCTGAATTTGGGGATAGATAAGGAGGTAACTGAGGCTAAATGAAGTCATCAGAGTCCTGATAGAACAGGATTAGTTGTCCTTATAAGAAGAGATATTAAAGACGTGGCATGAGCTCTCTCTCACACGCCTTCCCCTCCCCTCCTCTCCTTCTCCCTCTCTCTAGCCCTTTCCTTGGAAGAAAGCCCTCAGCAGAAACCAAATATGCCAGCATCTTGGCTTCCATTTCTTCTTAGCTTCCAGAACTACCGTGGGAAAATAAATTTATGTTGTTTGAGCCACTTGATCCTTGGTATTTTGTCATGGCAGCCTGAGCAGACTAAGACAAATGGTGGGCTTTTGTGTGTTTCTCCACAACTCCACATTTAGTGACATCATGTCAGTAGTTTGAAAGCGGCCACGCTGGAAGTATTGATATTACAGAAATTGGCAAATATTACAAGTCAGTGTTTTTTTGATTTATTGTTTCATTGATGAGTATTTGAAAAATTATGGTCTATGAAAGAAATCCAGCCCAGGACTATTTTTTGTATATTCAGAGAGTTAGGCATGCTTTTTCATATTTTTTAAAGGTTGTAACAGCAAACAAACAGCAACAACAACAAACATACAAAAAAGAATATATGGCCATAGACATAAGTGGTCTGCAAAGTCTAAAATATTTACTGTTTTTGTTTTTTTATTGAAAATGTTTCTTGACATCTGGCTCATTCCAAGCAGAGTGATGGAGAAAGTGTTAATAATACAGGGAAACATAAAAGCTTTTCATGTCTTTAGTAGTTACACTGTGAATAGTACCGAAAATGGAAGAAATAGCATTTGAGGATTCAAAACCTGTTTTGCAGTTCAGCACAGAAGTCTCTCAGCACTGGCAGTTGAAGGAAGTTTTGAAATATGTGTTTGTTGTTTCACTTTCATCCTGCTCATTCGTGTAAATAAAAATATCAGCCAACATTCATGTTGAAACTTCACTTACTCATCACTGGCAACCATAGATTATGGGTACTGTAATTCAGCAAAAATCAACAGAAGCATTTTTTTCTTGAGAAGCAAGTGGCTATATATAATGAAGACTATTGCATATTTTATTATTTTTAGTGCTACATAGCAGTACTATATGGCAGTAGAACTATAATAAATATATGCATGGATGTGAGTGTATCAGTTAATGGAATTGCTACAGAATTATTTGCCATAAACTTATTGGCATAAAACAGCACACATTTATTAATTCTCAGTTTCCGTGGCTTGGGAGCCCAGCACAGATTAGCTGGGCTCTTTACCCAGGGTCTCCCGAGGCTCAGGCAAGGTGTTCGCTGGGCTGTGTTCTTATCTGGAGACTTAACTGGAAAGGATCTGCTTCCAAGCTCCCTCACATTGTTGGCAGAATTCATTTCCCTGCAGTGTTAAGACTGAAGGCCCTGGTGTCTTTCTGGATGTCGCCTGCAGGCCGCCCTTCGCTCCTTCCATGTGGGCCTTATTTCTTAAAGGCCAATTTATGAGAAACAGGGTCTCTAGTGAGAGTCCACTAGCAAGGGGGACTCTTATATAATGTTAATTAATCACAGAAGTGATATCCCATCGCCTGTGCAAGTCAGAGGTTGTGCGTACCCACATTCAAGGGGGAAAGCATTTGCAAAGGTATGAGCACCCGGAGATGAACACCTGAGAGCAAGCATGCCCATCTCAGTAAGCATCTATTTGCTGGTGTTGGTGAGGCGGTGGCGGAGAAACGATTGTGAAACATTTATCAGTGCACCACTGGATGTGGGTCAAATCATTGAATGTCTTTGAACCTTAGTATCCTCATTCATAACATTATAGTGTTGGACAGCATGCCTGAACCTGCTTCCAGGGAACACTTGGAGATTCATGATGTACAATAGCAACTGAATTAAAAAAAAAACAAAAAACACAATTTAAACTTAATTAATTCAATTTTTCTCAAACTTGCCTGACCAGGGAACTTTGTGAAAATGTGAAACCACTTAACCATCCTGTGGAGCTATAGCACCTTCTTTGGGAAACTCTAGCCCAGGTGATGTCTAAAATCCACTAGCACATAATCCTGACGTATTTTTACTTAACTTTTATCTCCCACCTCAGGACCTCTGCACTGACTATTTTCTACCTGGAAATTCTTTCTCCAGATCTTTGCTTGGTTAGCTTTTTCTTATTAACTCAGGTGTCACCTTCTAATAGAATTCTTTCTTGACCATCCTGGTGTGTTGCCCTGTTTTATTTTAGCCAATGTGTTTATCACTGTCTGAACTAAAATTTTGGAGAGACTGGGAAGAGGTAGAGCAGTGCAACTCAAAGGTGGTATGTGGACTGATGCTGCTCCAAAATTGTTTGTTACTAGTCCATGACAAGAAAAGGAGCATACTCCAGAATGTAAACCAATGAAGTCACTAAGTATGCTGCTAATTTCAGGTGGTATTTTTGTTTGTTTCTTGAATATAGTTGTTTTTTACTTTGTTTATGAAGGAAATAGCATGCTGGTTTACATTCTGGTATAGATTCCTTAACTTAGACTATAACAAACCATACTCAACATAACCGTTCTGAGTAACACTGGGTTAGAGGTTGAGGAAGAATTGAAGATCAAGGAGGTCCAAGGAGTTGGAGTACGACTAGATGGGAAGTAGATGGCAGGTCAGAGGTGAATGGGAGGTGCTCTGTTTGAGAGAGAGTTCCAGATGAGAAAAACCCCCAGGAATTTTTAAAGCTCATGTTTACTGTGACTTTAGAGAAATTTCATACAAGATCTATAAAGAAAAAGTTACCACTATTTGATGATTTTTTTCTGGATGGGGAAAAAGTCAGTATTTTGGGGAAGATCTGTATTAAAACTATCAAATATCATCGTTGCCCACTGGGTCAGTTTTCCTTGTGCAGAACAGAAAGGTGAAGTGAGATAGCAGGTTTGGCTTTATTGCATCCCCATGCAGGGGCTAACAGAGAGGAAATCCTCCGTGCCCAGCTCAGCTCATGCTGGGTTCCACATGGAAGTTGGGTAGATGCATACCTGATGAGTCCCTGACAGCTAGCTAGGGACTGGGAATATCTTAAACACAACCTTGTTGTAGGAGCCCAGGAATGGTCCCTGTCCTTGGTCCAATCAACAGCTACTCAGACCAAGTTTCCTGTTTCCATGGGTATGGAATCAAGTGACATACACCTCTAAACATTTTATTGATTGATTCTAAGAATGTCCTTAGAATTCTTTGTAAACATAAATTTAATGGCTGAATAATGTCCTGTCATAAGGACAGAATAAACTATAGAATTACTGTTTGGACATTTTAGTTACTTTGATTATTTTCTCTATTAAATGTAAACATCTTTTGACGCATCTTCGTCTACATTTTGAAAGAATTAAATAATATTATCTAAGTGGATGTACACAAATGTAGCATCACATGTTTCTAATCTTTGTAGTGTCCCCGTGTTCAACCGCTGTCACCATTGTGTTCTTGAAGCCATGGATTTGTTGGTAGTGCTGGCTTGGACACTTTTTGATCTGAGCAGAGAACGATCTGGTGTTCTTCTAGGCACAGTGGTCGGCAAACTCATTAGTCAACAGAGCCAAATATCAACAGTACAACGATTGAAATTTCATTTGAGAGCCAAATTTTTTAAACTTAAACTATATAGGTAAGTACATCGTTATTAACTTAATTAGGGTACTCCTAAGGCTTAGGAAGAGTCACATTCAAGGGGCCAAAGAGCCGCATGTGGCTCGCGAGCCGCAGTTTGCCGACCACGGTCCTAGGGAATTTTATGTCTGCTTGGAAACCAGAATTTCACTATCAGTGATGTTAGACAGTCTTTGCCTTCTTTGGCCCTTATAGCTAATCTTGGATAAGACACAAGAGTGAGTGGTTCCCCTAATTTCAGTGGACGTTCAACTGTACCTATGCTTTCATGGCCAATGCTTAAACTACTTATCACTCATATTATCTTGGGCAATTAGGGGAAAAAAAGCTGTTCTCTGGCTTAATATAATTTTTAAAACCATTACACAAACTCTTTGCAGCATGAATTGGTAATAGGCCTTAAATTCTAAAAGGATGCAATTGTGAGCAGAACCATTAAAGGATGAGAAAAATGGAATTGTCAGTGTCCTTGCTTTAAAATCCGTGTCCCCCGTCAAGGTTGTCCAGCTTTTCAACTTTCTTCTGTTTTATAAATTTTGTATGTACATTATTTATGAAATAGCCAGACCCCTTCTTGTATCTGTTGGGAAATCACAGCATAACATTACAGGGAGAGAATTTAGAGGAGGTCTCGTTTGACTGTAACCTGGACACAGTTTAGTGGAGAGAACAGTGGCACTTGTGTGGAAGTATTGTAGGAGCCAAGTCCAAGCTATACCACTGATCATGAGGCAACACATGTTCCTCAATCAGTCTCTTTCCTGCTTTAAAATTCATTTTCCACATCAAGACCAGGCCAATAATGTCTTAATTACTTACCTTTCAAAATTGTTATGAGTTATCACACAGTTTTGTGTTATAAAAATATAAAGGGTTAAAACTAATGTAATGTGGGTATTTATGGGTGAACAGTCAAAGGATATTTAAAATTTTAAGTAAGCAGAAAGCCAGAAAGTCAAGCACAGGGAAGGCAAACTTCATTTCTCACTGTCTGCAGGCTGGGTGCTTAGCACATATCACCTTTCATAATGCTTATGACCATTCCGGAGAAACTGTGGCTCAAAGAGAATGTGTAAATTGCTCATAAGACTGTATGGCTAAGTTGCTGGCAAAGCTGGGATTTGAGTTTTGATCTCTTTCCAAACATCGTGCTTTTTATACTGCATAAGCATTCACAAACTTTTAAAAGGGAAAAGCAAGCAAACACAACCATAGAGCTTAATTTAAATATGTTTATTCTAGTAGTTCTTAAATATGGGCAAACATAAATTCAGGTATATATTCCTGATAATTACAGCTCTTAAACAACTACTGAGGCAAACCAATTTACTAGTGAAGTGTAAATGAAACCACAGACCAATAAAACATGAATTAATTGCACTGATGCAACAGGACCAAGGATAGCATTGGGCTGAAATTAAATCAATGCTGGTGGTGTGTACACAGTGTGGATCCTAAGGCCCAGGCTTTTTGGATATGAGGTGTACATCCCCACTGCGGCCTGATGACTCAATCGTCTTCACTTTCAGTATCTGAACCACTGTTACTAGTAAGTCATCATCTTTTTAGTGTGTGTCCTGAAACTAAATAATGTTTTCTTATTTATTTATTTACTAGAGGCCTGGTGCACAAAAATTTGTGCACCGGGGGGGGGGGGAGGGGGTTCCTCAGCCCGGCCTGCGCCCTCTTGCAGTCAGGGACCCCTCGGGGGATGACCACCTGCTGGCTTAGGCCCGCTCCCCGGGGGATTGGGCCTAAGCTGGCAATCAGACATCCCTCTGGCAGCCCATGAGCCCTCGGGGGATGTCCACTTGCCAGTGGGGAGCTGGCCTAAGCTGCAGTCGGACATCCTTAGCACTGCTGAGGAGGCGGGAGAGGCTCCCACCACCACTGCTGTACTAGCAGTTGTCAGCCTGGCTTGTGGCTGAGCAGAGCTCCCCCTGTGGGAGCGCACTGCCCACCAAGGGGCAGCTCCTGCATTGAGCATCTGCACCCTGGTAGTCAGTGTGTGCCATAGTGACCAGTCATTCCCAGTCGTTCTGCTGTTAGGGTCAGTTTGCATATTACCCTTTTATTATATAGGATAGAGGCCTGGTGCATGGATGGAGGCCAGCTGGTTTGCCCTGAAAGGTGTCCCGGATCAGGGCGGGGGTCCCGCTGGGGTGCCTGGCCAGCCTGGGTGAAGGGCTGATGGCTGTTTGCAGGCTGGTCAACCCCCCACCCCCAGTGGGGACCCTCACCCCAGGGAGGTTTGGCCAGCCTGGGTGAGGGGCTGATGGCTGTTTTCAGGCTGCCCACACCCCCTTTAGGGTGGGGGGTCCCCACTGGGGTGCCTGGCCAATCTGGGTGAGGGGCTGAGGGCCGTTTTCAGGCTGGCCAAGCCCCCTGGCGACGGACGCTCCCAGCCTCTCCTTTTTTTTCCTTTTTTTAAAAATTCTGGCATTTATTTACCTTCTATAATTGAAACTTTGTTGCCTTCAGTGGAGCTCAGAGCCAGCCACAGCAGGCAGGAAGCTTGGCTTCCTGCTTCCTCCATCACTGGAGCAACCAAGCCTCCTGCTTGTTCCAGCTCCATGGCTGCTGGCCGCCATCTTGGTTGGGTTCATTTGCATATAGTTGCTCTGATTGGCTGGTGGGTGTGGCTCAAGGCGTAGTGAAGGTACAGTCAATTTGCATGTTTGTCTTTTATTAGATTAGATTCTTTATTGATTAAAGTATTGTATATGTCTCCTTTTTCCCCTATTGACCTCTCCCCGGCCACTCCCACCCCCCAGGACATGCCCTTACCCCACTACTGTCTTTATCCATTGGTTATGCTTATATGCATGCATACAAGTCCTTTGGTTGATCTCTTACCTCCCCTCCTCCCTGCCTTCTTATTGAGGTTTGATGGTCTACTTGATGCTTCTCTATCTCTGGATCTATTTTTGTTCATCAGTTTATGTTGTTCATTATATTCCACAAATGAGTGATATCATGTGATATTTGTCTTCCTCCAACTGGGTTATTTCGCTTAGCATAATGCTCTCCATGTCCATCCATGCTGTTACCAATGGTAAGAGTTCCTTATTTTTTTTTTTTTACAGCAGCATAATATTCCATTGTGTATATGTACCACCATTTTTTAATCCACTCATCTACTAATGGGCACTTAGGCTGTTTCCAAATCTTAGCTATTGTAAATTGTGCTACTATGAACATAGAGGTGCATATATCTTTTCTGATTTCTTGAGATATATTCTTAGAAGTGGAATTACTTGGTCAAATGGGAGTTTCATTTTTAAATTTTCGAGGAAACTCCTTACTGTTTTCCACAGTGGCTGCACCAGTCTGCATTCCCACCAGAAGTGAGCGAGAGTTCCTTTTCCTCTACATATCCTTTCCAGCACTTATCATCTGTTGATTTGTTGATGATAACCATTCTGACAGGTGTGAGATGACATCTCATTGTCATTTTGACTTGCATCTCTCAGATGATTAGTGACTTTGAGCAGGTTTACATATGTCTCTTGTCCTTCTACTAGGTATATGTCTGCTTTCAAAAAGTGTTTATTTAGGTCCTTTGCCCATTTTTGATTGGATTATCTTCCTTTTGTTAAGTTGTATGAGTACCCTGTAAATTTTGGAGATTAAACCCTTATCAGAGATAACATTGGCAAATATGTTTTCCCATGCAGTGGGCTTTCTTGTTTTTTTGTCGATGGTTTCTTTTGCTGTGCAGAAGCTTTTTATTTTTATGTAGTCCCATTTGTTTATTTTCTCCTTAGTTTCCATTGTCCTAGGAGTTGTATCGGTAAAGATATTGCTATGACATATGTCTGATATTTTGTTGCCTGTGGATTCCTCTAAGATTTTTATGGTTTCCTGACTTACATTTAAGTCCTTTATCCATTTTGAGTTTATTTTTGTGTATGGGATAAGTTAGTGATCTACTTTCATTTTTTTGCATGTATCTGTCTAATTTTCCGAACACCATTTGTTGAAGAGGCTGTCTTGACTCCATGTATGCTCTTGCTCCTTTATCAAATATTAATTGAGCATAATGGCTTGGGTTGATTTCTGGGTTCTCTGTTCTGTTCCATTGGTCTATATGTCTGTTCTTGTGCCAGGCAGTTTTGAGAACAGTGGCTTTGTAATATAGCTTAATATTGAGATCCCTCCTACTCTGTTCTTCTTTCTCAGGATTGCTGCAGAAGTCTTCTTTTGAAATGCATGTTCTAAATACCATTTGGCCTTCACTTGGGTTAAACACATCCATTAGCAATCATGTCCACCTCTCTTTGCTAACAGTACTTACAATATCATCTCATAGCACAGCCCATTGGAAATAAGAAACAAAAATGGGCACAGAGGTTGTGTAGTGGAACTCAGTAACTGAGTTCATCTGAATAATCCCAAACATACTTACATGAACATGGTAGGATTATTGTCCAAATGTATTGTACTGTATAGGACTTAGACCCCCGAACACATGTATATATTCCTCATGTCCCATGGACCTATTTTTGGATACTGGGTCATACTGCTATGCTCTTGAGCTCACAGAAAAGACAGGGTCTTGGAGGCAATGGAACAGGGGCTAGGAAAATAAATATTCATAGGTATTAATGAATTTAGTCATGCTCTGGAGCCGTATCTATGATAGAGTCAGCAGTGGTCTTAGTCCAAATAGTTTAAACCAATGCCAAAAGCTGAGCCTGGAGAACTCAGAAGTCTCAGCATCAGGGGCCTGAAATGAAATCTGCTCTGGAGACACGGCTTCCCCAGTGCAGCTGCCTTCCTTTCATTTCTTGTTGGTGAGCGCTAGTTCTGTGCCATGCAGGCCTGGGGGACATGTGGGTGATGATGCTTGAAAACATCTGGTGAGAGGTGAATGAGAGGGCAGGGGACTGTTGCTGACATACATTCCAAGCCATGTGTTCAACACCATGGGAATGAATTTTATACTAGTAGTATTTGGCTTATCACCATGGCAGTAGCATGGATGACACAGGTCAAGCTTTGTGAGATTTTATTTCATTGAAATACACCACCCTACTAGCATTTTTAGTGAAACAAGATGCCTTTTGGTAAATTGAGGGCCCAGAAATAATATTGCATGGAAGCAGCTTTTGAAATTCTCATAAGCACACTGAGAGTTGCTTATGGGGCTATGAATAATTCATCAAGGAGGAAATGGGACATGACTATGAAAAATTTTATCTTTTCCAAAGAGCTAAAGATGGTTGCAAAAATTTCAGTAGAGCTATTTGGGGTAAGAGTAGTGTATAGGCAAAAAGAGTACTCTGTTCATTCACCAACTTAATAAATATGTGACTTTGTGTGGTCACTACACAATTAAATATACAGATGATGTATTATAGAACTGTATATGTGAAACCTATCTACTATTATTAAGCAATTGTCACCCTAATAAAATAAAAAAAAAATATTTATTGTGAACCTGCAATGGCCAAGCATCCCTGCTCATTGCAGAGGATACAACAGTAAAGAGATTGACAAGGCCTGGCTCTGAATTTGTGAAAGTTGCATTTTGGTGTGGCAGGTGGATATTACATGAGAAAACAAAGAAACAAAATGGGGAAGTGTCTTTTGCTTAGAGAAATAGGGGGAAAGGGGCACATTATGAAACTGAGGAGGCCAGCAGAGTCCATATATTTTTAAAAAAATATATTTTATTGATTTTTTACAGAGAGGAAGGGAGAGGAATAGAGAGGTAGAAACAGCGATGAGAGAGAAACATTGATCAGCTGCCCCCTGCACATTCCCTGCTGGAGATGTGCCTGTAACCAAGGTACATGCCCTTGACCGGAATCGAACCCGGGACCTTTCAGTCTGCAGGCTGACGCTCTATCCACTGAGCCAAACCGGTTATGGCCAGAGTCCATATTTTGAAGGGGTTGGGAGCTATGTTAAGTAATTTTAAATTTTTTATTAGTGTAAGATTTACTAATAAAGATCCCAAGCAGAGGCAGAACATGTGACCTAGATTTTTATATGATCCAGTGGCTGTTCATAAAAAATGCATTGGAGGAGGCCACAGTGGAGCAAGGACTCCAGAGAACCACCCTAGGCAGAGGATGGTGATTATGTGGGATCAGTGAAGGTGGAGAAAAAGTGAGATACATTTAAATAGGTAATACTCACAGATAAATTGAATATAGTGGAATAAAATAAAAGAAGGTGTCAAGGATGATCACAACATTTCTGGCTTTGGTAATTGTGTGGTTGATGGTTTCATTTTGAAGAGGGGGCACTCAAGCATTCTATTGGAGATATCTGTGAAATATTTAAGTGAAGACAAGTAGTAGGAGGTTGGACATATGAATATCAAGTTCAAAAGAGAAGTCCACACCAGAGATAAAAATTTGGGAGTTATCAAGATGTAAGTGATATTTTAAGTCAAAAATGGTTGTGATCATCAAGAAAGAATGATATGGGCTTAGTCCAAATCCTGGGGACTATTGAAGATTTGAGTTTGGGTGGAGATGGAGGAGCCAGCAAAGGAGACTGATAAATGGTGCCTAGTGATATAGAAGGCACCTTTGATGAGAAGGCAGAAGCCTAGGAAAGGGTTTTAAAGAGGAGTTATTTCTGTCACATGCTGCCAGGAAACATTAGGGGATCAGAAATGTACCTATTTGATTTGACAAAAGGTCAGTTGTTGGGGATTTTGTCAAAGAGCAGTTTCCTTGGGAGTGGTTGGCGCAGAATTAAAAGTAAGATTGTGGAGAAGCACATGCAGGTAACTCTTTTGAGAAGATTTAAAGAATAACAGAAAAATGGATTGGTGGCAGAGGACAGATCAGGAAACAGATGAAGTTTGTTTTGTTGTATAAAAATATGTTTATTTTTTAAGCTGAGAGGTATCAGAGCATGTACAAACATGGATGGGAAAGATATGATAGAGGAGAGATTTGTGATGTCCAAGAAATGGGATCTTTTAGGGGGTAAGTGGTATGGCATTTGGACGGTAAGTAGAAAAAACTGCCCATTGGTGGGGGCCATTCATTTTTTTCTTAACACAAAGTTGAAAGATAGGTGTCAGATGGAGTGTCAGTTGATGGCGGAAAGATGAGAGTGTGTGTGGAGTGAGGTTAAGGGAATGATTGAAAAGAAGACATGGATGAGTAGTATTCCACTATAACTGAGCCATAAGAAAAGATAAAATACTGACATTTGCAACAACATGAATGGATTTTGAGAATATCATGCTAAGCAAAATAAGTCATACAGGGAAAGTCAAGAACCTTATGATTTCACTCATGGGTGGGATATAAAACTGAAAGCAACAAATGAACAGACAAGAAAAACAAAATCTCACATAGACCCAGACAAAAGTGATTAATGGAGGGAATAGGGGTTTGGGTGTAATGAAGGGTAAATGGGGTCAAATATAGGGTGTCACCAAAAAATGAATATACATATTGAATAATTTTAAAGGCAGTTTTATTAAAATACATTTGATTTTCAAAATTGAGCTGTTAAAGTGTGTGTATATTTGTTTGGGACAACCTGTATATGGTGACAGAAGAGTATTAGACTTTGGGTGGTGGCACGCAATGCAATATACAGATGATGTATCAGAATTGCACACTTGAATCCTACATAATTTAATTAATCAAGTCACCCCAATAAATTTAATTAAAAAAAGACACAGAATTTAAGCTATACAGGGTAAGTGAAGAGAGGGGAGAGGCTAATGAACAGTGAGAACGTGGATAGTAGATTAAGGATTGGCAGCCCCCATGAGGTAGAAGGATGTGGCAGAAGTAAGCAATTCGAGTGAGTCAAAAGCATGAGAGAGTGGTTTGAACTGAATATAAGAGGCTTGAAATGAGATTGTTGGAGGCAGTATGATTTCTGTTGATGAGGAGTCCAGGTGTGAATGATTAATGGTGTGAATGGCTAAAGTGGATTGAGGGAAAAGAGTTGAAGGTGCAGAGGCCAAGAAACTGAGAGTCCAGGAGGCTCCTTCATTTGTAGTGTTTTGAGCATTTCTCAAACTGCGCTTTATGTTGTGCTGGAGATGTATAGGGACTGTTTTATAGAGAAGTGTTTTTTGGTTGTTTGTCTGTTTAAATACACTTGGTAAATGCTACATGCCTTTCAATAACTCCTCTTTCCCAGAAACAGACAGAAGTAGAAGACTCCAGGAAGTTCTGGTAGAAAGATACTTGTTTAATTAAATTAATTACCTTTAGTTCTATTTTGTAACTTTTTTCCTGACCACATCTTCCTTTCTTACTTTTTGCGAGACTTTCTTAACTATTCTCACCATTTTATTTTTCTACTCCTACATGGTCACACTTCAGTAATAATTCTGTGTGGACTTCAATTGAATTGAATTAAACCTATAATTAAATTTCAGAATAATTGCTTTATAAACATTATTTAGTTTTATTCCAAATGCTGTTCCATTTATTCAGGTACTCTTGAGTTTCTAGGTTAAGTTTTATAATCTTCCCCCTGCCCCACCACCAAACATATGTCCTGACTTAATATTTCTTCTTAATGTTATTTTTCATTATCTTTTGTTGTGCTTCTAATATGGTGATTATCTTTTTCTATTATGTTGTTTACCATTTTATTGCTGGTGCTTAAGCATGCTATTGATTTTGGTATATTCACTTTGTATCTGTCTTTATCACCAAACTTTTTTATTAGTGTTAAAGGCATTTTAATTGATTGTCTAAGGCAGGGGTGGGCAAACTTTTTGACTCGAGGGCCACAATGGGTTCTTAAATTGGACCAGAGGGCTGGAACAAAAGCATGGATGGAATGTTTGTGTGAACTAATATAAATTCAAAGTAAACATATTACATAAAAGGGTACGGTCTTTTTTTTTTTTTTTTTTTTAGTTTTATTCATTTCAAATGGGCCGGATCCGGCCTGCGGGCCATAGTTTGCCCACGGCTGGTCTAAGGCCATGTTTCTTAAATTTCAGTAAGGTCTGGACCAGTTTTTAAAGAAAAAAAATATTTTGAACAACTTGTGATGGTTTAAATTATTTTTTGAGGGTAATTAGAATAACAGCTCTAAAATAGAAACACCTATAACTAAAAATGCACTTTTTATTCTGGTAGCTCTTAATCATAAGTCACAAAACTAATAATTATCAAATTAACAGCATTCATTGTATGTTATTATAAATTATTTTACTACATTCAAAAGTGTGCTTGAGATGTGACAGTGTCCTGATTGCCTTACCCAGGCTTGCTGGGTTCAGCATGCCTCAGACATCAAGTTCATTGTGAAGGCTCATTCTCTCCCCACTTTTCATTGTTCCCATCACCTGATGAAAATGAAAAACTTATATGTTGTCTGACTTTGTTTTTTTCTTATGAGGACTTAAAAATTAAAGCAGTAGTACTTGGGGACAATTGTGACCAAAGTATGTGGTTATTCACAATTATAATCATCTATGTCCTGCAGGCCAAATCTAGCCTTACCCATCCATCCATTGTAGATTTTTAAAAAGCTTATATTTATATTTCAGATGATCAGAGATATAAAAATATAAATACAAAACCACTATTGAGAACTGGAGTTTCCTGAGAATGTACCCATGAACCTTTAGGGTTCTATGAACCCAATTGATTTTGGGAAATCTAGGTAAAATAAAACAAAGCACCCCATGTAGTTTATATTTTATGCAAAATGTTACCAAGTATACCTTTTCCTTTTCAGTTGATATTTGTGAGTTTACTGGCCCATGGTAATTAATGTTTAAAAAATGATAGTGAAAATAAAAAGATAGTAGACATCTTGTTTTTGAAATTTGGTTGATTTTAATGGGAATTCCCCTAGTATTTCACCATAATCTGTTGTCAAATTTTATCATGTTTACTTCAGGCATTTATTATTTGATCCTATTGGTTATTAATAGATGAATTCATGATCTCATATAATATATTAATAGATTTTCTAATATTAAGCCATTCTTGCATTACTAAATGCATATCATTTTAATAGTTGTATATAATTTAACATTTCAGGTTTAAAACTTCTAGAATTTCTAAATTTCTAAAATAACTACTTTCTAGTAGTTTATAAATCTGTACTTTAATAAAATTGGCTTTTGTCTTGGAATTGTTTTTCTAATTGTTAGTGTTGTAATATAGGTTTGTTAATAAAATGCATTAGGGAGAGAGTTTAGCCAGATGCTGAGGGGCGACTTAGGTTGCAGCTCAGCTCAAGATTGCTTTACTTGGTTTGTCTACCAAACCAGTTAACATGTAGTCTAAAGGTTATACAATAGCTGAGGATAGAGGTGAGTGGATATAGTCCCCAATACCTCTCTTGGTCTCTCTCTTACCATCTAAGGCTTGCTCTATCATAATTAGGTTCTTTTGTGTTCTGTATTTTACTTTTTCATCAGCCCTAGCACAGGTCAGGAAACATCTGCTCCCCCTCCCTACCCCGTTACATAGCATAGGGATTATTGATAACTTCGAAGTCTGAAACATTTGCTGGTGAAAGTAGGTCTGAAAGCTTTTTTGAAAATCACTATTGGATGCCTTTACATTTTTTATATACTTTTTGATCTAGATTAATTTATACTTCTGAATTAATCTGTGCTTATGTGTTTCCCAGAAAGCAGTCTATTTCTTTAAAATGTTTATATTAATTAACAAAAATGTCAAAACATTTCTAAATATTTTTGAGTATTTGGAACACAGAATTCTCATTAGAATCACCAATAAAAAAACAAACAAACACACACACAGGATGCCCACTATCATTTTTTAAAACATTAGTCGCCATCAGAAAGTTCTGCTGGTAAATAACATAGAGAAAATTCCCACAGAAAATTCCCAAGAAACTTGCAGACATTCAGGTTGTTAGTTAGATTCTCATTTGCATGCCTAACTGTGAAGGTTTGTGCCTCATTCAATCTGCTGACCTCTCCTGCCTCTTCAGTCCTCTCTTGGACAACAGGGCTGCACTCTCCTATTCTGCCCATCTCCCTTCAGGGAAAGGAGGTTTACTTGTTTTTATTTTATTTTAGTTTATTTTTTTAATTTTCTGGCTCCTGCGACTTAGGGTTGACCTTTGAATGTTGTGGCCAAACATGTTTCTTGCTTTCCCTGTGCTATACAAACCATGGGACACAGTTACAGGGGTTTAGCACTGTTTACCAACTACTTTTAATTCCTTGGGATTCTTCCCTTTTTATGAACTTCTAGAATACCATGCTTCTGATGACTTCTTGTCATTTTCCTTGCCTGCCACCATCCTGTTGGGTGATGGAAACTTCCTCAACCACTGCCTGTTATTATTCCCATCTGCCAAGGCAGTCCTGGGAGTGTCTTTGATCCATTTCCCCCCAAAGCATAGAGACTGGTATGCAGGAGTTTTATTGGTGAGTGCTCCCAGGATCAGCGCCTGTGAAGAAAGGAAGGAAGCGGAATGGGAAAAGGAAGAAGTTGAACTGATATGCAGTTGCAGGAAAAACCTCCACAAATTCCATGGGCAGCTATGGTGTTGGATAGCTTAGCAGAATTGTCCTACATGAGAATAACAGGATTGTATCAACCGGGCAGGGCAGGGACCAGTCACTGGATGTGACCTTGTGCAATGCAATGAAGGAGCCTTGACCTTGGGAAAGGGAGCCCTCAGCTGAGAGAAATTCCTAGAGAGAGAGACTCAACTCCAACACTCTCAGAATGAGGCATAAGTGTTCAGTCCCGGGGAGGGACTGGGCAGTGTAGCCCCTACAGGCATTACAGGAAGTCTCAGTGTTACCGTTTCCAACACTCCCTTTTGTTGATGAAACTTCTGAGCAGCCATTCCTGTCTCAGATGTTTTCAAATGTTTTCCCTATGCTACCTCTCACTCCCTAAATGGCTTTATTTGCCTTCTAGGGCAGTGGTTCTCAACCTTCTGGCCCTTTAAATACAGTTCCTCATGTTGTGACCCAACCATAAAATTATTTTCGTTGCTACTTCATAACTGTAATGTTGCTACTGTTATGAATCGTAATGTAAATTATCTGATATGCAGGATGGTCTTAAGCGACCCCTGTGAAAGGGTCATTCGACTACTAAAGGGGACGCCACCCACAGGTTGAGAACCGCTGTTCTAGGTGATGCCAGAAACTAGTGACTTGAAGTGTTCATGATTCAAACATAAAGCATATTCCCTTAAGATCTGAGTTAGGGAGTGTTAGATTAAAATGTCTAGTGTTGCACATAAATGGATTCTTTGCTAACCAGGGCCACTATCATGGGACATCTTTGGAGTTTCAATTGCTTTAAAGTACTGACTCAATTATTTTTTGTTAAGTGACAAACCGCCCTGAAACTTACTGTCATATAACAAAATATGCATAATTTCTTATGTTTCTTTAGGTCAAGGGATAGATTAGGACAGTGATTTTCAACCTTCTTCATCTCATGGCACACATAGACTAATTACTAAAATTCTGCAGCATACCAAAAAAAATTTTTTTTTTTTTTTTGCCCATCTGACCAAAAAAATTAGGTGTAATTTTGATTCATTCACACCAGGTGGCTATTGTTGTGTTGGCTGTTGTCATTTTTTAAAATTTGACAATCTAAGAGAAAGATGAGTGGTCATGTTTTAAAAATTCTTGTAGCACACTGGTTGAAAATCGCTGGCTGGGAACATCCCACTCAGATCACTGGAAATTGGCTTAATGTCAGGTGGGGCAATGGGGTGAATTAGCTGAGTATCTGCCATTCTCCAGTGTCTTGGGCTTGCTCACATGGTGGTGCTTTCAGAGTTCCCAAGAGCAGCAAGAGAAGGCAAGCCCCAACACATAAGCACTTGTGATGTGTCCATTTTTGTGATGGTTGCTATCGTCCTATTAGTTAAAGCAAGTCACATGGCCAAGATTAGAATTCGTGTAGCAAGGGACTACCCAGAGGCCTGGCGATATGGAGGAGAATTATTAGGGGCATTTTTGCTAACAATCTACCACAGGTACCATCCTCAGAGGATGAGACAGACCTCTTCCTTCTTTGTTCAAGAATCTGGAGTTGTGATGTCCTGGAGCAAAATTACAATGCCCTGAGTCCCCTCCCTGTTTTTTCCTTGTGCCAACAGGAAACCTGGTGTCCAAGGTGGTTCTGCACATTGGATATGGTTTCTTGGTAATGTAGAACTCTTACCTATTCAACTATATCCTCTGATTCTCCAACACCTAGGAAAATGTGAGCTGTCAGTAAATGTGGAATTAATAAATGGATGAAGGGAATGAGTGAATGAAGGACATTACTGATAGATAGCAGTACTTGTTTTTTATTTTTAAAATTTCTGTTTATTTTTAAAAATATATATTTTTGATTGATTTCAGAGAGGGTGGGGGAGAGATAGGGACATTAATGAAGAGGAGAATCATTGATTGGCTGCCTCTTGCACACCCCACATGGGATTGAACCCGCAACCTGGGCAAGTGCCCTGACAGGGAATTGAACAGTGACCTCCAAGTTCATAGGTTGATGCTCAACCACTGAGCAACACCAGCTGGGCTGCAAGTACTTTTTTTTCTCTTTCTTTTTTTTTTTTATAGGAAAGCACACAGTCCTTGTTCTTGCCCTTTGGGTATGTTCCCACTGGTTTAAAAATGTCAGTATCTTGATTCTGATAACAGAAAGTAGGGAAGGGATGAGGGAGGTTAGCAGGGAAAAGGGGAGGAGGTTGCATAACTCTAGGAGCACTATTCACATGGAATATGGAAATATCCTGGGAATGGTGCTGCCTGAGGCTGTGCTGTGTGGGTGGACCCGGACCACATTGTACATCTAGGTGGTCTCTTCTTCCTGTTCATTGTCTTCCGCACTGAAGTGAACTGTGTTTAAGCTCTCTGAGCTGCATTTTCAGGCTGTAACTATAAATTCCATGCTTCCTAAGTGTTTTCCTGCTAAGGCATCAGATGAGGGAAACCGATTAGGGCTGGATATCCACTCACTGGCATCACTTTTAGGCCTCCCCTGCAGCGTGGTGGTCTCAGAACATACAGATCCATCCCAACGAAGATCTCAGCTCTGTGTTGCTGCCTATGAGCTAAGTCTTTTGAAGACCCACACAGCTTCATAGTTCATGGCAGCTCTTCATTGCAGGCCTGAACCCAATGCCTTAAAAGTTAAATGGAAAAAAATAAAGTATATGTTGATGCAATGTTAGTTTGACAACTGATGCCGCAAGCAAACACAGATGTTGATGTCAGTCACTGGCGCTGGCTCTGCTGCATTTTAAATGCTTTCAGAGCCAATGAATAAAAATAAGATATTGCCTGCTTTTGTCGCAGTATTGTTAACTTGACTTGATGATATGTTTGGTTTTATTTAGCATTGCTTTATCAGGGATAGATGGGAAAATGAAAAGATCTGCAAATTTTTCTATTTATCCTTTTCCAGCTTGCTTCTGTCTCTCTTCTGTATACTAATAATTTTAATTAGATTCTTGGAAGTGACAATCTGAATAGAGATTACTTAAAACTCATAAATTATATAGATGTAAGTTTTGAGACAGTCTGTTTTAAATTGGCTTTTTCTTAGGAAGTTGATTTAATAAGGTGTCACGTGCATGTAAGATAGCACAGACTCTGAAAGGACTTCCTGAATTAAAATGTGCAGTGTTATCTGACTTTGACCAGAGGAATTATTTCTGAACCTGCGGTGACACATCAGTATGCACAGCTACACCCTGATCAGCTTACAAGGCTCAGCTTAGGGTCAACAAGAGCCTCTTTCTGGTGTAAACGATTTTTTTAAAGTTTTCTCTAATGATTGTTGTCTCCTGTAACTGGGATTAGGAAATACCAGGGTGACCTCAGAGTCTGTCAACTTCTATGGGACTTAGTTTTCTCATCTGTTAAGTGAGGGGGTAGGACTCTCGGACACTAAGATGCCATGTGACTTTGTCATTCTATGAGCCTCAGGTCTATTCTAGCAGACAAGTGACTAGGTCTCTGTAGACTCGGGGTTCAGGGAGCTACTCCTAAAGAGCCGCCATCCTGGTTCTCCAGGGCTGTCACTGCTGCTGAGGGTCAGGTCCTGTTGATGAACAGGGGTCCCAGTGACAAGAGTCTCTAGGAGGAGCTTCTTTCACTTTCTGGACTCTGTACCCAATGAGATCCAGTGGTTGCATTTTATTAGTGGACATTGGAACAGGGGCCATTGGAGTAATTGTCAGGCCTTGGAAGCTTTCCCTAATTGTTTGGCAAAATTGCTTTTTTTTGGTATTGCTTTGTGTGTTGCATTTTTTGTGTGGTTACAATGGGTTTCATTTGGGCTACTGAGTGCCTTACTTGAGTGAATGTGTCTCTCTGATAAACAAGATTCTTTGTCGAAATCAATTGCTGTTTATGAAATCTAAATAATAGGAATACCAACAGCAATACAATACTTAATGTGGCTTTTTTGTCCCTGTGATATGTATTTTGTAGATACTTTTTATATCTCTTTCAAGATATGATTTCTATCCCTGATTTTAAAAGTACATGCATTCTTTGGTATCCATGGGGGATTAGGTTCCAGAACCTCCTGTGATACCAAAATCCTCAGATGCTTAAGTCCCTTATATAAAAGGGTGTGCTCATAACCTACACATATCCCCCTCTCATCTCTATATTACTTATAATGCCTAATAATGTGAATGCTTTGTGAACAGTTGTTATACTGTACAGTTTAGGGAATAATGACAGTAAACTAGAGTCTCTAGATGTTTAATACAGACTCAGCCTCCAGGCCTAGTTACATAGTACATGTCAGCAACCATGTAACATTAAAAACAATAACTTTGCTCTGTGGTTGGTTGAATCCATGGATGTGGAACACAAGGATACAGAGGTCTGACTGGAGTACATTTTCATTTCATAAAACTTGAAATATAGAAAAATCTCAAAAGACAAAATAAAACCATCCATAATCCTGTTACCTAGAGATAAACCACATTTAATATTTTGATATGCACTTCTCTAATTTCTGCCTCCCTGTCTTTGTCTCTCTCTTTTTGTGTTTCTATCTCTTTCTCTCTTTAATGTGAACACTTTCATTTACGATGTGGTGAAATACTTTTCTATTTAATAAGATATTCAAGGCCATAAGTTTAAATGACTTCTTACATTATACCTTCTGTGAATTATAATTCTCTAATGCTTACTATTTTTAAAATAATTGTTGTGTTGACTATATACACATTTTTGTAAATATATCTATTTTTCTTAAACATATAGAATTGTTAAATATAACAGATACTACTGTGTTAAGGTTCTTGTGAAATATTGCTAAATAGTCCTCAAAAATTGTGTGACTGTTCAAACCTCATAGTGTATATAAGTGCTTTTAGCCAAGCAGATCATCTTTAGGATATTAGAATTTTGAGTCCTTTTAATTTGGTGGGTAAATAATTCTTCTCTGTTGTTTTAATTTACATGATTCTTATTACTATGTGTTAAATGTTTTCCATATGCATATTGTACATGTGCATGTCTTGTTTTGTGAGTTGCAAATTTATTCCCTTTGCCCATTTTTTATTAATGTACTAGAGGCCTGGTGCACAAAAATTTGTGCACTTGGGAGGGTCCTTCAGCCCGGCCTGTGCCCTCTCCCAGTCTGGGACCCCTCGGGGAATGACCACCTGCTGGGTTAGGCCCGCTCCCTGGGTGATTGGGCCTAAGCTGGCAGTCAGACATCCCTCTGGCAGTCCGGGAGCCCTCGGGGGATGTCTACTTGCCAACAGGGAGCATGCCTAGCTGCAGTTGGACATCCTTAGCACTGCTGAGGAGGTGGGAGAGGCTCCCACCACCACCACTGTACTGGCAGCCGTCAGCCTGGCTTGTGGCTGAGCAGAGCTCCCCTTGCATTGAGCATCTGCCCTCTGATAGTCAGTGTGTGTCATAGTGACCAGTGATTCCCAGTCACTCTGCTGTTAGGGTCAATTTTCACATTACTCTTTTATTATATAGGATAGAGGCCTGGTGCATGGGTGGGGGCCAGCTGGTTTGCCCTGAAGGGTGTCCCGGATCAGGGTGGAGTCCTGCTGGGGTGCCTGGCCAGCCTGGCTGAGTGGCTGATGGCTGTTTGCAGGCTGGCCAAGCCCCCCAGTGGAGACCCTTACCCCATGAGGGTATGGCCAGCCTGGGTAAGGGGCTGATGGCTGTTTGCAGGCTGGCGCTTTTTTTATTTTTTATTTTTTCCCCCATCACCATTTATCCATCCCCCTATACCCTCTCCTACCCACCTTATCTGCCCTCTGCAATTTCCACACGATTGTCCATGTCCATGGGTTCTTTCTCGCTCTCTCTTTTTCCTTTTACCTGTTTTGCTCTATGCCTTTGCTTTTGTGATTAGAAAAGCATTCCTCACTGGTGGACTATTTTAATTTCAACATTGTTTTTCAATTTAATTTTAAGCATTTATTTATTTGTACTTTAACTCACCTTATGGTGTGAGGTAGGGGTCTAATGTTATTTTTTTCTTCAAATAGTTGATCAAATGTACCAGAACTGTTTACTTAATAATCCCTATTTTATTGCTAATTTAAAATGCCTTTTATCATAAGAAAAAACTACTTATATTTAAGTCACTAGTTCAGTTTTTATAGTTTTGCACTATGCTTTCAACATCAGGCTATACAAATTTTTAACTGATCGTTGTCTTTTTTTTTCTTCTTTAAATATTGCTTGACTCTTCTTCCATATCGATTTTTTCAAAGGTGTTCTATTAATTATATCAAATTTCAAAGATGTGTTTTTCACTGGAATTGCATTACATTTATAAGTAAGTAATTTTGAGAGCATTGATATCTTCACAAGAATATAGTATCTCTCTTTTGCAAGTCAACTTTCATATACCTTAATAAAATTTTTACATTTATTTTCTTTTTATAGGCCTTATATATTTCTTTGTAAATCTGTTACTGTGTATTTAATTATATGGTTCCCTATTATGAGTAGAAACTTCACTTAACTTTTCTAACTGGTCCTATTTAGGAAGGAGATTGACCTATGGCTTTATTTTTTAACTGCTCTCATATTAAGTGGAGGACTTACTGAGGAGGGATTGTTTAAGTGGCCTGGATGGGAACAGTGGATCATGGATGCCTCTTATAAGAGGAAACAATTGGACATGGATCCTTTCTCTTTTATCGCTGTTTCTTTCACAGCTCAGCATTATTCCGAACACCCCATAGAAACTCAGTAAAAACTTTTGTAAAAAGTGCTTGTTGGTTATTCAAATAATCCCTTTTGACTTCTGCCAATAATGAGACTTGGAAAAGAGGAATAGAGGAAAATACTGCTTTCCACTCCATACACTTTGGAATATTGTAATATCTAAATCTCAATAGTCCAAACCCCTAACATTGAATGAGCACTATCAACTCCCTGGGCTTTGGGCCAAGCACTGAGCATGCATGAATGCATTTCATCTTCACAACACAGTTATGAGTAGGTACTTCATTTTCTCCATTTTGAGGATAGGAAAGCCAAAGTGAGAGAAGTCCAGCTACTTGCCCAGGTCACAGGGACAGTAGAGGTGGAGCCAGCCAGTGCAGTTCCATAGCCCTTGCCTCTAAGTGCTGAGCTGAATTACATGGATTCCTGTGTATATCCAAGAAACTCCCTTCCAGTGAATTGTATGACATTATATTGGCCATGGCAGTATGACATGACATTGGTAAATAATATGACCTTATTTGCTAATTTTCAGAAGTTGAACTTTTAATAGTTGGGATCTAAGGCTAAAGGTGTACTGAAGCAGAAGAATTCCCCTCAGAGGAAAGGAGGTTTGGGTCCCCATTCAAGGTTTCCTATGACTCCCTATGTGACTTATTAGTCAGCTTCCCTGTCTGCCTCAGGGTCATCATAGGAGAGAGAGGTGGGTTATGTAAACTTCAGGGAATTTTTCTGGAACTCTAACAACTTGTGATTATAACATAGCCTTCTGGGGGACCCCTTTTCAAATGGGCATTCATTTGAGACCAACAAGATTTTCATGCTGAGCAGAAAGTACATGCTTTTAATAAGTCAGTTGCTTTAGCAAGCTTTTCTCTTCATTAAATTCCATTTTATTTTTATTAGATTTAAAAATAAATTCTCCTCTAAAACCAAATGCATACAAAATGAAAATTTCAGTATTTGCCAATTCATTTAATCATTGACTTTTAGAAGCAGAAAGGATATTAGAAATTGTCTAGCACAGATATGGAAACTGAAATGCAGGGATGGTGAATTACTTCCTGAGGTTACACAAAGACTAGATGATAAAAATGTTATTTAAAACAATAATTGGCATCTAGCTATAGCCTAAATAATGTCAGTGATTTTCATGGTAAAAATATTTGGGTAGGAATGGTCTGAAAAATTGAAGAAATGTCTAGGAAAAAGGGCAAGAAAGGGAAGGTTGTGAATTTCAAAGTTTGAAGGTTTTAAAAGTGAAGTCCAAAAAACAGATTTGTAATACATATGCCTGAGTATATTTTAGTATATGAAGACCATGTCAAATCAATAAGGAAAAAGATAAATGTGAAATTTAAATATAACACAAAACAAAACATTTAAAAAGGCATTTCATAGAAGAGCACAGTCCATTAAAAACTGTTAAACTTTTCTGATAATAAAATTCATGCCAATTAAAATAATTAGATGCCATTTTTCAATTTTGTGAACATATCAAGATTAAAGTACAGAGCATCAATGGGGAAAGATACCTCACACTTTTTTTTTTTGCGCGGGAACATGGATGGGCACTACTTTTTCAGCATAGCAATTTGTCAGTGTTCATCAAGTCTTAAAGTATTTCATGTTCTGTGAGCCAGCAATTTTCACTCCTGGAATTTATCTTTAGGATACCACATCAATCTATATATATAAAAGCCTAAGTGATCGTTCGACCCTTTGACCATTCGACTAGTCACTATGATGCTCACTGACCACCAGGGGGCAAATGCTCAATGCAGAAGCCACCCCCTGGTGGTCAGTGCACTCCCACAGCGGGAGTGCTGCTCAGCTGACCAGCGGGCACCAGATGCAGGGCTCACGGCTGGCTGCTACAGCCCAGAGACTGCAGCAGAATAGCAGTGAGCCTACCAAGTAGCAGCAGTGGCAGGTGCAGCGGGGCCAGGATGAGCAGATGGGGCAGGCAGTAATGGCAAGCGGCGTTGGACGGCCGGTTTTGGCCCTATTTCTGCAGGCCACCCTGAGGGACCCACCAGTTTACCTGGCCTCTAGTATATTATGTTTATCCACTTGTTTAAAATAGAGGAAGATTAAAATGAACAATGTCCAGTTACAAGAAACTGGTCACATTTAATTAGTGTATAATCATATAGTTAAAAAGTGTAGACTTTGAAATAATATTGTAGAAAATATGCAATAAAAGAGAAATAAATAGTTGATATATTATTCTCATGTATAAGAGCAAGCTGCTTTGTCCTAATCTAGCAAAGATAAGTCATAAAAAACATTGGTTGACATTGGAGACTGGTTAGATGAGAAAAACATCAGATTTTGGGGGGGGGGGTTCTCATTGTTTTGTTTATTTGTTTGTTTGTTTAAGTAGATTCTGTGTCTATTCTTTGGTCCACATTTTAAACATATTAAAGCTCTGGAATGCATTTTCATATTCTTTCCCCAAACAGATGCCAAAATACATCAACCTGACTGCCCCTATAGGAATGGTGGAGCTTCCAGTGTCCCATTTGCTCCCAATCTTCCCTAGTGAAACACCCTGGGTAACTAAATTATCTGGGTAACAAATTATTGTAATTCACCAGTGTATTTTTTCTCCCTGCCATTTATCTAGTTATTAAAGTCATTAAGTCTGGCCCAAAAAAAAAAAAAAAAAAAGAGCAAGCTGCAAATGAGGTGTTCAATAAGATTTTTCTCTTTTGAAAAATTATAAAAATATTTGGAATTTTACTTCCTTTACTGGCTATCCTATATAATAAAAGCCCAGCGACAGAACGGTGAAATAACCAGAATGACCAGTCAACCAGTCGCTATGACATGCAGTGACCACCAGGGGGCAAACACTCAATGAAGGAGCTGCCCGTTGGTGGTCCCATAGTGTGAGCACTGCTTGGCTGACCAGGATGAGTGATGCCTCCCACAGCGGGCCAATCCCCACAGGCCACCCCCCAACAGTGCACGAATCCCATGCACCAGGACTCTAGTATAATATAAATGATTTATAAATTTTTACCTATCTATATTTATTTTTCTATAATGATCATATATTATTTTCATAACCCAGAAAAAAGTTATATGAATTATTCCCAAAGACATATAAATGGTTTAACACGTTAAGTGCCCAGCCTTTTTTGTCTTCCGGACAGAAAGTATAGTGTCAGTCATTGGTGACTGATTGGGTGCTTAAGGTGTTAAAGAGACTATAATTATTTTTTCTTATACCTTCTTTTATATGCAGAGAGTTTATTGATTAAAACCTTCTATGTCACTTTGCCATCTTCTAGTTAAAGGAAATTGAGTTTGAGTTCAAATCTAGGGTATAGATAGACTATCCCAGAGTTTAAGCAACATGATTGTGTATAAGGACAAGTCCTCTCTCCAAGGAGATTTTAACACCAATGGGCATAGCTCCCATAAGATGAAACTGATGGACTTGTGGGCAGAGAAGCAACTGTATGGGTATGAGTCCATGGATATTATATGCAGCAAATTTGTACAAGGCTGTCTCTGGTTTAGGCTTAGAAATTTATAAGTTCATTATAAAATTTTTTTTAAAGGCACGCAAATACATTTTGATTAACTTAATCCAAAATTGTATTATCTTTACATGTTCCTATCTTCTATTATAATAAAATAGTTTGGGTCTGACAGTCATCTCCTGAAATGAAAACATGATTTAATGAAATGGCATTTTCCAAGCTTTAAAGGAAGCCAGTGTTTGGATTAGCCTGTTTAAATTAAATTGTTGCTTCCTTTTGCTTTTCTCAGTAAGCACACCCGTGTCATTTCTTGCTTCACTGCACTGTGCGTTGAGATTTGTTTTGGAAGTGGCATGAGTGGCTTCTCAGCATTTTATCCTGATCTCACAGTGACACTGAAGCCTCTAATTGCTGACACCCTAGTGGTGATCTTTGTGCTGATCCTGTACTAGGAAAGCAAGGTGATCTCATATGAATAACAAGCAATTCATAATTACTCTGATGGAAAATTTTATTTCATCAAGAAAAAGAAAAAATGATATTTAACAACTCAGGGAAATAAGTGTCTCCTACTTTCTGTTGTACACTAGGGTCTGAATAATTAACATGATATGTCTGGCATCTCATATCTCGGGGACAGTCGTTATCTCTTCTTTGCTCTGAGACCCAGGGAAAGACAGAGCATGAAGATGAATCAATAGGTCTGCTTTCTACTAATGATTCTTCCATTGCTGCAGGGAGTGACTTGTGAAGATGTCCTGAGATGAACTAAGTGGAGTAAGCTGTTGCTGGATTAGAAGTTGTACCTGTAGTCTTACATTTAAACAATTAGTTCATTTATGACATCTTCAAGAGTCCACCTGCATTGGGCCCAGCAGTCCAACAGCAGTGAAGAATGTTTTATGCCAATGAACCAACCACATGGGATTAGGCACACTAAGTAGGTGAACAGCACCTAGTGATGTCTCTGCCTCTTACTGAGCTGGGAGGTCTATCTTCTCCTGCTGTTGGATGTTGGATCTCCTGGTTCTCAGGCCTTCAGACTCTAGGATTTAATACCAGTGACCCCCAGGTTCTCAGGCTTTCCACCTTGGCTTGGGAATTACACTATTGGCTCCCCTAGTTCCCAAGCCTTTGGGATTGAACTGAATTATATCATCAGCTTTCCTGTTTCTCCATCTTGTAGATAGTAGATGGTGGGTCTTCCCAGCATCCATAATTAAATGAGCCAACACCTACTAGTATAATGAATCTCTTGTTATCTCTATCTCCATATATCCTATTGGTTCTGTTTCACTGGATAGCCCTAATACAACTTCTGTATAATGGAAATGATATTATTTATTTCATCACAATTTTTGAGGATTAAATTAAATTATATAATACATGTTAAAACCTTGGGAATTGTAAACTCTTAAAAATATTAGCTATTATTCTTAACTGATAAGTTATGCCATTTGGTTTTCTGTAACTATGGTTTAGCTACACCTTCATTATATGGGGGATGGTCTTTGAATGCACATGTGTTTTTATGTAACTTTAGAGGCTCAGTGTATGAATTCATGCACCAGTGGGGTCCTCAGCCTGGCCTGTGGGATCGGGCCGAAACTGGCTCTCTGACATCCCCTGAGGGGTTCCGGATTGTGAGAGGTCACAGGCCAGGCCAAGGGACCCCACCAGTGCATGATCAGGGCTAGGGAGGGAAACCCGAGGTCGGCCAGCCTTTGAAGGACCATGGGAGGGCTCCAGGGCATGTCTGGCCCATCTTGCTCAGTCCCTATCTGCTGAACCCCAGCAGCAAGCTAACCTACTGGTCGGAGCGTCCGCCCCCTGGTGATCATTGCACATCATAGCAAGCAATTGAGCAGCCTTAGCATATCATTAGCATATTACGCTTTGATTGGTTGAATGGCCGACCTGTAGACCGGACACTTAGCATATTAGGCTTTTATTATATAGGATTTCAATCTAGTTATTGCTATATGTTGACATCTGGTAAAACATTATATTATTGATTTCAGAATCCTATTATGTACCAAATAATGAACCAGAGTGTAGGGAAGAGTGAAATATAAAAAAAGAAAAACCTTGAATTATCTACTAGGACTCTCTCCCTTATCTTCATTGAAAATAGTGGAGTTTGTGGACCTCTCTCTTTTTTATCCCTAAAGAGACTTTGACATCACAAAATCTAATAATGGGCCAGACACTGCTGATGGGGTTTTTAGTTCTTCCTGTTGCTGGCATACCTTGGGGATATTGCAGGTTTGTTTTCATACCACAGCAATGAAGTGAGTCATAATTGTCTTTTTGCTGGTGGAGGGACTTACCTTCAATTTGTAAAAAAAAATACATCTGTGAAGCACAGTAAAGCAAAGCACAGCACAGGAAAACAAGATATCTGTACATGCATGAATCATGGATTTAAACCCTGAGGATACAATAGTTAATAAGACAGAAAAGGTGGTCTTTGCTCTCATGGAATTATATTCTCTTGGAGGCATATAATGAACAAATATATGGCATATGTATGTATGTGTGTGTGTGTGTGTGTATGTGTGTGTGAGTGAAAATTTTGAGTCATGATTAGACACTAAAAAAATCAACCTGAGTAATGGAGAAATGATTGGGCCGGAGTTGGAGTGAGATCTACATTAGCAAGGAGATCCCAGAAGGCTTCAAGGAAGAATTGATGCTTCAGTTGTGCTTTGAGGGATGCACAGAAGCTGACCACATGAAAATAAGGGGAGAGCTCTTACATTGTAGAATTTTAGTAGCAAGTTAGACTTTGGAGTTAAAGATCTGGTATCCAAATTCAATTATTACTAGCTGGCCGTGGACAAGTTATTTAATTTCACTATGCCTAAGTCTCCTTATCTGAAAAAGAGATTTGTTGTAAAGATTAAGTGAAATATGTTTCTTAAATTGCTTGATAGGGTGCCTTGCTCAAGAAACATTAGCTGTCATTGACATTTTCAAAGGCTTTACAATGAGAGAAAGGGAAAAATCATCCATATCCTTGATTTACTGTGGGCCATAGAGAAGCAAAGTTTTCTTTTACCCCCTCTCTAGAGAAATCGAGGTCCTGGGGTTTCTCATGCTTCCCAACTACCCCTCTTATTTGACTGTTGGGATTTCCAGACATTCACTGGGCCATAGTTCACTAGTAGAGGCTAGATTTATTCTCTGTTCTGCAGGGATGGGCTGTGCTCTTTTGAATTGGCCAACACCCCTCCATCCTCAAATGTGCTATAAACAGATTTTGATCAATTAGTGATTTTGCTCAATTATTGAGATATTGAAAATATCTCAATAATTTTTATATTACTTTTTGGGATAATATTTGGACAAATTGAGTTAAGTCAAATACATAATTAAAATTAATTTTACCTTTACTTTTTAAAAAGTGGTTGCTAAAAAAAATGAAAATTATATAGGTGGCTAAGATTTTAGGTTCATTTTACATTTTCTTTGGATAGTGCTGGTCTAGAAGTATGAGGAGAGTAGGAGATTCCATTTACCCTTAGATCTAAGCCATAGTCTTCAATCCAGTTATGAATGAATCTATTACTTTGATTCCTTTTGAGTAATGCTTCTTCTTTGTTTTCTAGACTAGTTAAAAACCAAATGCAGAAGAGTGAACTTCAGGCTGCTTCTCTCCATTTTGTTTGAGGGACATCTACTGACATCAAGTGTACTGTAATTCAGTTCTGGCACTAACCATCTTGAATTAGCACAGTTTCAAAGGCACAGTTCACAACACAATGCCCTCACTTCAGACCAACTGGCTATAAATCTGCTGTGTGTGTGTGTGTGTGTGTGTAATTGATTTCAGAGAGTAAGGGAGAAGGAAGGAGAGAGAGATTGAAACATCAATGATGAGGGACAATCATTGATGGCTGCCTCCTGCACGCCCCCTACTGGGGATCGAACCCCCAACCTGGGCATGTGCCCTGACCTGTAATCAAACCCTGACGTGGTTCATAAACTGATGCTCAACCACTGAGCCACACTGGTTGGGCCATACCTGGGGGTTTTATGGTCTTCTTTGAGTTTAATAATTCACTAGAACACATAACAGAACTCAGAAAAAAATTTATCATTGTTATAGTTGTGTTATAAAGGATACAAGTCAGGAACAGACAAGACACACATATGGGGAAGTTTGAGAGAATCCAAGACCCAAAGTGTCCATGCCCTCTCCTTGTGGAGTCAGGGTGTGCCACCCTCCTGCCATCAGGAAGGTCCACTGAACTTGGTGGCCAGAATTTTTTATTGGGGTTTTATTATGTAGGCATGAATGACCAAATCTATGTGAGTGAACTTAAAATGCAGCCCACTGCCGAAACCGGTTTGGCTCAGTGGATAGAGCGTCGGCTTGCGGACTGAGGGGTCCCAGGTTCGATTCCGGTCAAGGGCATGTACCTGGGCTGTGGGCACATCCCCAGTGGGAGATGTGCAGGAGGCGGCTGATCGATGTTTCTCTCCCATCGATGTTTCTAACTCTCTATCTCTCTTCCTTCCTCTCTGTAAAAAATCAGTAAAATACATTTAAAAAAAAATGCAGCCCACCTTTCTCTGGAGGTCAGGTTGGCTCCAAGCTCCAACCTCCTAATCACATGGTTGGTTTTGTGACCAGGCCCCATCCTGAAATTGTCTAGGGCAGTGGTTCTCAACCTTCTGGCCCTTTAAATACAGTTCCTCATGTTGTGACCCAACCATAAAATTATTTTTGTTGCTACTTCATAACTGTAATGTTGCTACTGTTATGAATCATAATGTAAATGTCTGATATGCAGGATGGTCTTAGGCAATCCCTGTGAAAAGGTTGTTCGACCGCCAAAGGGGTCGCAACCCACAGGTTGAGAACCGCTGGTCTAGGGAACCACCAAGTGTCGCCTCATTAGCATAAACTCAGTTATGATCCAGGGGCTCATGAATAACAGAGACACTTCTGTTACTTGGGAAATCCCAAGAGTTTTAGAACTCTTTTTTTTTTTCTTTTTTTTTTTTGCTATTTTTTTTAGGTTTTTTTTTTTTAATTAAATCTTTATTGTTCAGATTATTACATTTGTTCCTCTTTTTTTTTCCCCGATAACTCCCCTCCTCCCAGTTCCCGCCCCACCCTCTGCCCTCACTCCCCACCCACTGTCCTCATCCATAGGTGCACAATTTTTGTCCAGTCTCTTCCCACATCTCCCACACCCCTTTCCCCCCCAAGAATAGTCAGTCCATTCCCTTTCTATGTCCCTGATTCTATTATAATCAACAGTTCATTCTGTTCATCAGATTATTTATTCACTTGATTCTTAGATTCACTTGTTGATAGATGCATATTTGTTGTTCATAATTTGTATCTTTACCTTTTTCTTCCTCTTCCTCTTCTTAAAGGATACCTTTCAGCATTTCATATAATGCTGGTTTGGTGGTGATGAACTCCTTTAGCTTTTCCTTATCTGTGAAGCTCTTTATCTGACCTTCAATTCTGAATGATAGCTTTGCTGGATAAAGTAATCTTGGTTGTAGGTTCTTGGTATTCATCACTTTGAATATTTCTTGCCACTCCCTTCTGGCCTGCAAAGTTTCTGTTGAGAAATCAGCTGACAGTCGTATGGGTATTCCCTTGTAGGTAACTGAGTTTCTTTCTCTTGTTGTTTTTAAGATTCTCTCTTTATCTTTTGCTCTTGGCATTTTAATTATGATGTGTCTTGGTGTGGTCCTTTTTGGATTCCTTTTGTTTGGGGTTCTCCGCGCTTCTTGGACCTGTAAGTCCATTTCTTTCACCAGGTGGGGGAAGTTTTCTGTCATTATTTCTTCAAATAGGTTTTCAATATCTTGCTCTCTCTCATCTTCTGGCACCCCTATAATTCTGATGTTGGTACGCTTGAAGCTGTCCCAGAGGCTCCTTACACTATCCTCACATTTTTGGATTCTTTTTTCATTTTGCTTTTCCGGTTGGATGTTTTTTGCTTCCTCACATTTCAAATCATTGACTTGATTCTTGCACTCCTCTGGTCTGCTGTCAGGCGTCTGTGTAATATTCGTTATTTCAGTCCGTGTATGCTTAATTTCTAGTTGGTTCCCCAATATAAGATCGAGGGTCTTATTAGTTTTCGTGTAGATCTCATTAAGTTTATCGGCAGCTTCTAAACAGTTCTTGAGAGACCTTGAAAGTGTGGTTCTGAACTCTATATCTTCCTTTGACAATTTTGTCCTCTTTCTTTGTCTCCGCATTTTGTTATGCTTCCTTGGTGCACCCCTAGTGGTCTTTGTTCGCAGTCTTATAGTTAAATCTTGATTGTTGTAGCTAATTCCAGGGAGGGTTTGACCTCCAGGCCAAGTGGCTATGAGAATCAGCTGTGTCAGCAGTGAGAGAACTTCTGTCCTCTAGGGCGGTGCTAATCTAGCCTTTGCCTGAGGCTATCCGGCAAATGCCTCAGTGCAGGGCTTGGGCGGGGCGGGTCGCACAGGATCAACAGGGTGGGCCGGAGAGAGCAGTTATGGCGGCTCTCAGTCCTGTCCCCAGGGGCTCTGCCTCTCTGAGTTCCAGCACCGGCTGCAAAGCTCAGAGAGAAAGCTGCACTCGCTCTGACCAAAGCCAGACAGTCCCGCTTCTCCCGTTTGAGTCTGGGTCCCTAAAGACTCGCCCAGATCTGGTGCTCAGAGTCTGCGACTCCCTCCCGATTGAAAACAACAACCCCGCCCTCCGCCGCCAGCCTGCTCCGCGCACTCCGCACCTCAGAATTTGACTTCAGCACTGCGGCTCCTCTGAGTGTCCGTATGTGTTTCTCTTTCCTCCTAGTTGTAGGACTTCCACTCAGCCAGCGTTCCTGTGGTTCTGGGTGATGTCCCTTCCGTTTTTTGTTTTCACTTTTGAAGTAGTTGTTCAAAGCAGCAAACTCCGGCGTTAACCTATGCCGCCATCTTGGTTCTCCAGTCTTTAGCTATTCGAGTTTTAGAACTCTTGTGTTAGGAACCCAGGACCAAGACCAGGTACCTTCTTTGTTATACAACAGACTGAAAGTCCAGTGCTCAGAGTAAAGAGACCGATTCAACATCCAACCTGTATTTTTTGAGCTGCCAGGTATTGGTCTAGGAGCATGAAATATATTATGAACACCTAACATCCCTGCCCTCTTGAAACATTCTAGTAGGGGTAGAGACAAACACTAACCGAACAAAAAAACACCCGAAGAAATAAATCAACTATAGAAGATATTAGAACGTGGTATAATGAGAGAAAGCAAAAATAGGGCAGGGATTGCCAGACTGAAGTGGTGGGAGTGGCAATGCTGGGTTGTAATTTGTCACATGGTGGTCAGAGCCAGTTTCGGAAGAGAGTGGCATTGAATCAAAGACTTGAAGGAAGTGAGGCAGTTGGTTCTGCAAAAGTCTTGAGGAAGACCGTTTCTGACCTAGAAAGCCAGTGCAAAGGCCTGAAAGCAGAAATGTTCCTGGTCTGATCAGGACACAGCCAGGAGAAAAGCAGAGGTAGCAAGGGGCCAGATCATGGAGGGCTGTGTAGACCATTGTGTGGCCTTTGGGTTTTATTCTGAACGAACTCTTCCACTGGAGAATTTTGAGTAGAGAATTTAACATGAACTGACTTCTTTTTAAATAGATTCACTCAGGTTGTGTTGGTAAAAACTGACTATGGCCAGCAGGATAGAAGAAGAGACACTTGCTTTGAGGCAATCCTCATTAAGTCAGGAGATGATGGTTGTGCAGAGTAGGGTGGAGCAGGTGATGACAATGGTCAGACTCTGGATATGTTTTGAAGGTAGAATTAATAGGATTCCCTCAAATAGTGGACAGCGAGGGACTGAGTTGCTGAGGTGAGACTGGGCACTGGGTGTCTTCTTGGCTATGGGGAGGAGTGTGGATTTTATCCTGAGCACTGTGTGAAGCCACTCCTGAGTATAAGCAGACGAGTTCCCAGTCTAGTATTTCACAGACATCACTCTGGAGAAAGGGTGGGAAAGGGGAAGAGAGTGGAGGATGCTGGGGGGTGGGGTGGCCATGTAAACTCCTTGTACGTGTTAAGTGCTCATACTTGGAGGACCCAAACCAATTCATGTTGAATAAATTGAAACACCCCCACACGCTCTATTCAATAGCGCTTTTTACTATACAAATTTTAAAGGAGTTTATTAGTTTAACTTTTGAAGTCATTTGGCTTAGGTTACACATTTAATTCATGAATTATTTTGATTTCTCAGCACTCACAACGAATACCCAGGGTAAGTGAGAAAAATCAAAGAATGTGATTATATTTTTACAGATGTACATTTCTATACTTTAAGAAATTGATATAATGGTACATTTTGTAGACAAATCAACACATAATATTGATTGTGTAGTTTTCTTTTTGTATTTTTGAGGACATACTTTTTTTTTTACATCTTAAAGATTTTTATAGACTTCTAAAAAGCTTATAGGCTCATAAGCCTAATGGATTAAATGACCCTTGATGCCAGGATAACTGGAAGCTGTTATCTGAGAGGACCTTTTAAAAGGATCTGGTTCATGCTGGCTTCATGAAAGCAGGATTTTAGGGAAGTATACACAGTGTCCTAGCTTTTCTTATATAATTTCTTCTTCTTCTTCTCCTCCTCCTCCTCCTCCTCCTCCTCCTCCTCCTCCTCCTCCTCCTCCTCCTCCTCCTCCTCCTCCTCCTCCTCCTTCTTCTTCTTCTTCTTCTTCTTCTTCTTCTTCTTCTTCTTCTCCTTTTTTTTTAAACAAAAGTCACCTTGTGTCTCTTGGACACACTGATCTTGGATTTGCTGGGAGTCGATGAGTCTGCCTCTTGACTGAATTTGTTACAACATAATATGCTCATGTCACTATGGAACTGTTTTGCACCCTGATTCAGCAAGAATGTGTAGAGAATTATTAGGAGGCTTCAGAAAAATACAAAGCATTGATTTTGTTTTTACCACCTTTTTGTTTTCCTGGTAACCTGGCATTGGATTACATGTATTGAATTCAAAGAGATCTCTAGTCCTAGCTATATTATATAGAGCCAGATGTTAACTGTGACGTTAATAATTTTAAAGGGACACTGCTCATTTTAACTTTGAAACCACTTTCAGCTATTATAAAAAGAGGCTAGAGGTTTTACAGTGAATCTGGGAAGAAATGTCTTTCCCCCAGTCAACTGAATAAGTGCTTATGTGATTAAATGTTCTGATATTCTGTGTGCCACAGAAGAAAGAAAATATCAGTTGAAAAATCAAACTAGCAATCTCTAAAGATCAAATATTTTCCCATTATTGTCAGCGTTCTCTGTCTAGGACCATTTATAAACACTTAATTCCTTTGCAGGGAAACTCGTCCATGTCTGCTTTAGGTGTCCTTAATTCATTTAAACTTTTGAATATTTCAATTTATCTGATTTGTAGCCCTTTCCTGAGTGGGATGCCTTGTTCCACTTTTAAATGAATACAGTTCATCAAATTTGATTGTTCTCTTGTGCTCATTTGTTCTGGAGTCCTCGCTAGTAACGAAACCAAAGGCTTTGCAGGCTGGGTATCTGAATGACAAACGATGACACCTTTTTCTTTCTTACCTTGCTTTTAGCTGCCAGCCTCTTCACAAAGACATTCTCTCTCCCAGTTCTTCTGGGAGATCACTTTTATAGCTTAACAGCCAGCACTGGAATTGCGCTCATTGTCTGATCATCTCGCATTTTGCATTGACAGTTGTCCATAACAAGTGTTTTACATTCTTCACTTATAATATTAAAAAGGGTGATTTTTGATTTTTCTTTGGTTTTTAACGCACCATAAAAATGGACAACAAGAGATAGTGGGTAAAATATGGGCAGTGGATTTAGAATTTTCAATCTGTAACTTTTCCCTCCTCTGGGTACTTTGGGCAAGTTAATTTATTTGTCTTCGTGAGCGTACTCGTCCGTAAGTGACAAGTTACTATTATTTAGTCATTCAATGTGTGCCAGGCAGTGTTCTAGGCACTGGGCATGTAAGGCAGTAAAAAGTCTTCCACCCTTGCATTCTCCCTTATAGTATAGTAAGTCTTGAATGAAAGAGACAGGTCCTGAGACTGTCTGGTACATAATAGTTCCTAAATACAATGCTGCTTCCTTCCCTTCACAGAAAGGGATTTGCTTAGGGAAGGTATATTTTTAATTCTCTTACTATTTAATTTTTTGTTTGTTTGTTGGTTTGCTCTCAAGTCTTGTAGGGGCATTTGTGGTGACATCATAGTTTTTAAACCTTAGAGTCCCTAGTAAGTACAAGGAGAGCAAATGATCAAGGGAGATTTCCAGGCAGCACGTTAAGTCAGATGCCATAGATCCTAACTTCTTGTGAGAGAGCCGAAACCTGCATCTGCAGGTGAGATGTTTTCTGAAAGTCTCGTGTTTTGAAGTTGTGCTCAGTCTCCCTGGTGTGGGCTGGGATGAAACACTCTACCTCTAATTAGAGTAAGGCTTGCTCTGCCGAGACCTTCCATCTATTGCTCAGGGCACCATCTTCAGCCATGTCTTCGACCAAGGGAAAAAAGTGACAGAGAAGTTTTGCAGAGAGAGGATCTGCTTTGAGGCAAAGTACGTTAACCAAGGAGTTGGGGGATGAACGAGAGGCAAATGCAAATGCTTAGGGAAGCTTTGATTTGGCATACGCCATAAATAAGATATATTTCTAAAACTCCACAATCTATATTCTTTTTCTCCTAATCCATCACTTTCTTATTGTAAGTAAGTCTTTTCCTAGTCTGGTGTCTGGTGGACTTTGGGTGTATTCTGGACCCGTCATCAGCATAAACGCAAGCAGCAAGGGCCCTGCTTTATAGAACGGAGGAATGGTATGAACGATGGCTGACATTCTGGAGTGCTACCATGTGGGATTTTCTGTGTTTACCTTTTACATTTATTACCTTATCTAATCCTCACAATAAATAGTTTCCCTGTTTAAGACAGAAATAGAGAGGTTAACTAATTTGCCCAAGGCTATCGAGCCAATAAATAGAGCCGGGATTAAAAGCAGCTCAGTCTGAGTCCAGAGGCTACTTTTCCCACTTCATGAGATAAGCCGCGGCTAGTTCTGTAAGAATTAGAGCCACTGACTGACTTAGAATGGATGTAGTTCTGTATGGGTTTTACTCTCAACACACACACACACACACACACACACACACACACGAACATTAAAACACGTTTTCTAGAGTTTTAATTACTCATCAGCTGAAGATAAATGGGTGTAGCCAGTGGCTGGGGCTGCTGAGAGAACAATCCAAATCTCAACCTTAAAGAGTGGAAAGAAGGAAAAAAGATGAGGCCAGTCTTCCGGCAATAGAGACGACCTGCTGTTGACCAACAGATTCTGCACCACAGATGTGCGGTTTGGCTGGAGGCGAAATGACCGGAACAGTCTTGGGGCTGGATGAATTGTGCCGGACTGCCTTTAGGAGACCTTATGTTTGCCTGAGGGGAAATCCCCAGGGCCCCCTAAAGTGCTTGATGTTTATTAAATAAGGCTTTTGAGTCCCTGTGAGCCCCTGAACGAAGGCCGTGGCAGAGGGAATGGATTAGTTGTAAACGCACATATGTACAGGTATGTGCACATGCTTTTGGGGTTCTGAGGGACCTCAATCCTGCAGAACAGAGGCAGACACTGCCTTTCGTTCAGAATTTTCTTTCTTGTGGAAACACTCCATTTGGCTCTGACTGTGTGGAATTGAAAACAGGGAATATCTCTGTCTACTTGGCAAGAATAGAAGGCCTTAGAATGTGGAAACAGATGTGTTTGTTTTTCAAGCCCTTTGAACGGTTTGCTGCATGGGAAGTTCTTACACACCGTACCTTTCAGTTGTGGCGAGGGCTTCTAGAGGCTGTCAGCACCACTTAAAGATCTCAAGGAGTGAAGTTGGCACCTCACTCTTATGGTGCTACTCTGGGAGGAGGAGCCAGGAGGGAGACTACTTGGAGAGTAAAATCTATATATTTAGTCTGGCAAGTCCTAACCTTTCACGAAGTTGTGTAACCCGATGTTATTTAATTAGCTAGTTCTTCTGCACAAAGGGTTGCATGGCAGATGTTTATTATGAAAGGTTTTAAAATTAGATTTTTTTGTTTGCAGTATTACTTGGAAAGTTTTAGACTCTTTCTTCAAATGACTGTGATACTGTAGGCTGGGAATCACTGGTTAAGGGCCAGAGACTATATTGGGAAATATGGGCTTTGGAGATAGAAAATCAGGGTTTCATCTCAACTTGACTACTTCCTGTCTGTGTGACCCTGTTTGGGAAAGTGATTTAATCTTTATGAGCTTCTTTCAGGTCATTGTACATTTTCAAAAGATGAACTATGTGGGCACAATGCCTAACACAGGTTTAGTGCTCTCTCTAGAGTCACTTTCTCCCCTTTTCTTGGATATGTAGGTACTAAAAAATAGTTATGGTGTTGTCAGGGACAACCTGGTCAATTAAATTGAAGGGACAAAATCATTTTTCTGGCTCCAAGTAGCATGTTCATCTCACACCCCAAGTAGCTTACTTACACCTGGTCACTCCCCAGCTATTTTATTGAAGTAGCCTGATACCAAGGGTATACTGATAGTTATTCCAGTATACAGCATTGTGCTAAGTTAAATAAGAAGAAAACTCAAAGGAAACTGGCTCTACACTAATATTTGTGCATATGATTTTTCCTCTTGGGCTTTCTTATTTAACAGAGATGGCAAATTTCAGGAGTTTAAGAAGCCCTTGTAAACAGAGGAAGGTTTTAGAATTGGTAGACTTGGTGTTTGAGGATATTGAATGTACTTTAGAGTTCTTTCTTCTTTTCAAATGGAGTTAGGAGGTTGAGTTCTCAGAGGCTACAATTAGAGGCGAAAGAATTGCAAAGCGACACAGTGGGGCTGATATGAGAGCAGTGAGTCTATTATTGCTGCTCCAGGGGCCCCATAAGGATTCTGCTACTAAAATGGATTGATATTGATCTTTTCCTAATTTGCATAAAATTATACTAATAAGCAGAATGTGTTTATGTGGAAATTTGCTTCCATTTGTTTTCTTAATGTTGGCACCTGCTATTTCTTACCTTACATGGAGCCTGGTACTCAGCACAGTGTGATTTGACTATAATGTCGCAGTAATTTGTGATGAGTTTTAAGGGGCCTATGACATTAAGATTTGCTTCTGGTGGTATTTGAAAATCATTGTCCCATATCTGAGCCTGAAGGTGCCTTAAACAGCACCTCCAAGTAGGAGAGATTCTTAGCACTATCTCACTTGCCCCATGGATAATACCAGGCAGATTTTTTCTCTTTGCTCATTCTGACAACTGGAAGCCGTACTTATCCTGCTTGCTTAAAAGCTGACAAACATGTCTCCCGTTGTAAAGACACTAAGTACTCGAAAAGCTAACCTTATTTTCAGACCTCCCATCTTATGTAGTCCAGGTCTGCCTCGGATCTTAGAACATCAGTCAGGTTAAAAGGTTGTGGCTTGAAATTAGAGTGCCTTGGTTTTATTTATTTAGTTAGTTGTTTAAAATCTTTATTGTTGAAACTATTACATATGTCCCCTATTTCCCCCATTGACCTCTCCCAGCCTGCACCCACCTCCCATCTCCCATGCCAGGACTTCACCACCTTATTGTATGTGTCCATGGGTTATGCATCTATGCATACATGTTCATTAGTTGTTCTCTTCCTACCTGCCCACCCTCCCCTGCCTTCCCTCTGAGGTTTGGCAGTCTGTTCGGTGCTTCTATGTCTCTAGATCTATTTTTGTTCATATGTTGTTCATTAGATTTTACATATAAGTGAGATCATGTGATACTTATCTTTCTCTGACTGGCTTATTTTGCTTAGCATAATGCTCTCCAGATCCATCCATGCTGTTGCAAATGGTAAGAGTTCTTTCTTTTTTACAGCTGCGTAGTATTCCATTTAGAGTGCCTGGGTTTTAAATCCTGCCCCATCACTTATTCTCTGTGCAATTTCATTATTTGCAAAATACAAATGCTAATGATACCTATTAGTAAGTGTGTTGTGAAAATTGAGTAAATACATTAAGAAATGAGCATGTATGCTCTCTCTGGGGAAGGGATTGAGTCTGATTTGAACATTGCTATAACCTCAGTGCCCATAGCAGATACTCAATAAATATTACTTATGGGAATTAATGAATAATATGTGTTAATCAATATACCTGGCATGTATTGATCTTTCAATAAAAGATGTAAGGAGGGTAGTAATGATAATAGTTGTATCATTAGCATTAAGTTACTGCATTTGCCCAAATAACTATTACAAAGAACATTTTGTAGCAGAAAGGAGGAATGGATACATTTAAAATGCCATCTCCCAAAGCATCCTCCTATCACCCAAAGGCCTTTTCTATCACCAGTGTGGCTTTGGACAGGTCTCTGGCCAACTGTTATTTTACCAGGCAGAAACTTGAGGATGACCTGACTTCTACTATCTCTTCAGCCTCATGTTTCAGACTATTGAGGATGGCTCTTGGAAGCAGCAGGTTGCAGCAGGTAGCGTGTGAATTCAGACGTCTGGATTCAAAGCTTGATTTTAAGAGGGGAGAAGATGGGAAGCTGTTAGCGTCCCTCAGCTCAATAGGTCCCTGAATGAGGTGATCACTCAGAGAGCATTTCTGTTTTCTTCCTTGTAGAATGGGTATCTTCGAATGAAACTATTTGGCCCTCTTTCAGGACTGGCGCCTTTGATATCTGGGTAGGGTTTCTCTTATCCCTGATGGCTCAGTTCATTTCACCACAACAAGCAGGTGTTCATCATGCTGCCCAATTGGATAGCGGAAGCCGATGAGAAGCAAAGACAATTGGAAGCCATAGTCTTCTCATTATCAGGAGAATAGGATTGCCTTGTTGGCTATATAGACAGACGTGAATGAATTTAAACTGGCAACTACGGTACCTTTATCAAGGCTTGGTCTATTAACTTGTTTAGCTTCGTACTGGAAGCCATTAGAGTCTCTACCATGGCAGATGATGAACTTCTGGATAGCTGATGCGGCTAGTAGCCAATACAATACAATTGAGCCAATAAATGTGGGATTTATTAAACACAAGTGTAATGGCCTGGAATAGAAACTCTGAATGCTTGTAAATTACTCCAGTGTTACTTGAAGGAAAGAACAATATAACTTGAAATATTGAACTTGATACATCACCATTCTCTCACTATGATTATCCTATATAGAACAACATCTGGATTTGATGTAAAATTCTTAGCTCAATCGCATCTTCCCCTTACCCTCCTCCCCCTCCCCAGCTCCAGACTCTGACTAGTATCCTGTTTTCTTTATAACATCAATAGTTTATTGTGTAAGAGAATTCTTGGGCCTGAAAGTCCTTGGCGTTTTCTATGAGGAATATAACACAGTGACAATTCTTTATATGGTTGGGAGATATAAAAAATGACAGACTAAAGATAGGTGGTTAAGTTGTAACAAAACCCAGCACATAAAGCTCGGCAAGGATTTATACAGAGAAACAGAAGTACTGTTCACGCCAGAGAAATCAGTAAAGAGGAGCTGGAAGAAGAATGAGGAACGTATGCTTCAGAACCGTAATGAGACATGGCTGCCTCCGGCAACATCAGGAAGGAATAGCATGCCCTAATTTTGTTGTTTCGGAAGCAAAACATTTCTTTTTCTGTTGATTATTCAGAATATGTGCCATTAGCCATATGTGTACATCTTTAGTCAGCAGTAAGGCTGTAGCCCACATTTCATTAACATGTGTTTTACTTTCTGCTGAAATACACAATACCCGAAAATATGTCCCTGACCATTTTATCTAGCTTGCTCTTTCTTTATTTCCACATCTTCCATTTAGAACATGTTCTTCCATTTATAACATCAAAGCTTTCAGAACCCTCTCTTCCAAGGCATTCTCCCTCTCTTTCTCTCTCTCCTGTTGACATTGTAGGCTGCTCTTTGCCAGTTTGGTAGAAGATGACTTGGAGCCTTTCAACACCTGGCGGTTATGTTAAAAGCATGTCTGGTCTCATCACCTTGGAGGCAGATAACAAACCGTAATCAGCTCCAGCACTTGGCAAATAATTTTTGGTAATCATCACAAGAATCTTTGAATGGATTACTCAGGGATGATCTGGAGACTGAATGTCTTGAGATTTTTAAAGAGGGAATCAGAGGGTGTAATTTCCAGCATGGGTTGGGTCTGTTTCTTGAATGGAAGAGAGAAAAGTGCAGATAGGAACTAATTTTGGTCTATTGCAGCTTGAAAAGTTTGGGAATCTGTGGCTGGATACACATGAATGTCAATAAGTGCAATTCATCTAATGAGGGAGGTGATGATTTTCAGGTTGAGTCCTTGTGTAACTGTTCAGTGTTGAGCCAAAGGAGATGCCAGCTCCTCAGATCTCAAACCTTAGTGGATAAGGTCAGACCTTGATGCATAAAGTCAATGCATAGCATCACAGCCATATGCTATCCAGGGCTACCCAATGGGGTCGGAAGGTAATACACCAACTCAGAGACCGAATGCTTATTATGAGTAAACACAGTCGAGGAAGATTTCCTGGGGGAAGTAGCATTTAATCTGAGGTTTGAAAACAGTAACACTATTTCAGTTGTCCTATTGCTTCACATTTTAGTAATATATTTCTATAAAGTGATTCTGTAGCTAGGTTCAACCAATTAATCTAGGTGCTATTGAATAGGGAATAAGTAAATCTCTATTACCTGTTATGAAGTATAAAAAGAGAGTGGAGGTAATTTTAAAGAGGATTCTTTTAGGCAAAACAGAAAAAAATCTAAGCTGGGTAAAATGTGGAACTACCTCCTTCCAGTAGCTGTTGGATTTAAAGTAGTCAGGGATCTAAATAGCAAATCGTCGGAATCATAGATTAGAGGATGCGAGCAAGGCTGGTAAAGCCAGTCATTAAGCCTTAGTAGTAGAGGGTGAGTTTTTGTGAGGGTTGGCATTTCTAGGAGATCAGGACCTAGCTGCTCAAAGTGTGGCCTTGGACAGGTGGGATCAGCATCATGAATGGATAAACTTTGTGAACCCAGGAGTTCAGTAGAAATGCAGAATCTTAGGGACCTTCCATACCTCCTGAAGAAGATGGCACATTAACAAGACTCTCAGGTTGTTTGGTGGCACTTCAACATTTGAGAAGCACTGTTGCATGAGGTAGCAGCATTCTCAAGTGGGCAGCCCATTGTAATGCAGTGATACCCAACTGACTGACAATCATCAGAATTTAAGCCACCTGGATTATATATTTTTAGAGCAGTAACTCAGATCAGATGAAATAGAAGTTGGCTGGTGGGATGCTGAGAGGTTGTAGACATAAACTATGGTGTCTACATTTCAGACATTCTGATAATCCAGGTTTGGATGCTATTGATGGTTGTGAGACCACAGCAATAATTCTTAACCCTGACAGTTCATTAGAATCCCTTGTAGTGTTTCTTAAAAAAAAATTCCAATGCTAGGGCCAGAGATACTAATTGGTTTGGGTTGAAATTTATACATGAGTTTTTTTTTTAACAGCATTATTAAGATATAACTTACAGTCCACAAGGTTTATCCATTCATGATTTTTTTTAAAGTTGATTCTAATGTGCAGCCAGGCTTGAGAGCCCTTGAAAGAATACTGGCTGGAGGCTGTTACACTCTCCAGATGGAAGACGCAAGAGAATTGGAATTTGGCAGAGTCTGAGTGAAGATGTGTGTGGATATATGAGGCAGCGATGCAGGGGAAGAGTTTAGAGAATTCTCTGAGGCGGAAGTAACAGGATTTAATAATTAATTTGGCATGGGGTAGACAAGTAATTCAGGACAAGTCTAGGATTATGTCAATTTTATTTGACGGACTGGGTAGATACACCTGTAGACTCCCATACTTCTTTCCTGTATGGGGTGGCTTTTAAACCAGCAATTAGGGAGACAACATGATGTATGGAATATTTAGACCTGTATGTCAGCTGCAGTATGACTAAATTCAACAGGAGCTACAACATTTATACCATCCCAAAGAAATTCCTGAACACATGAGCTTAGTACCGTTTAAAGCTGCAATTAAAGATAATCTCCTTTCTTATGTATCCATTGTGTGTTGTATAAAACCTTCCAAGTACCTCCTTGTACCTTCCCTCAAGGTGAGTTAAGATGTCTAGTACCTGTGCTGTTCCTGTGTGAAAGCTAGTTTACATATGCCTGTTTTTATTATAATGTCATGAGCAAGAGGAGGGAGCTTAGTCTTTGCCAAGGTCTCAACTCTACAGTATTTTGGCTCACTTTACTCTTAAACTCCTAGCAATCTGAATTTCCTGCTGTGTTCTCCTGATCTTACTAATTTCCTATGATGGTTCATCTCCTACAGAGTTCAGAAGAAACATGGTTATTGAGAACTGAGAGGAGAGAAGCCTGATCCTAGAACAAATTGGGATCTATTAGGTTCCCTGATCATATCTCTCTTGGGTTCTTACTGATTCTTGATGAGCTTTCATGAACACAGAAACAACTGAACTCTTAAACAGTTAACTTCAGATGACAAAACAGTTTTCCAGAATCTAGAGGAAATTCTATTGACTTCCTATGGGCTTGGCTTGTGGGAACAGCCCTTTATTCTCTGTATGTGATCATCACAGTTAACAGGTAGAAGTTTGGAAGCAACGTCAACTCATCCCCACTTTTAGCCTTAAGCGTGGATGTATATACTCCATCAACCAGAAATGGACTGACCCTACATGACAGGATATCATATTCTGAGCTGGATCTAGTTGAGTTTTTTCCTCAGCTGCCCTTCATTGGCTCCCAGATACCTTAATGATACAGTAAACAAGGTGTGGGACACTGGTTATTTCACACCTGTTGCAGTAGGCAGGGGCTCATGCATAAGATGACCTGGAAATGGTATATGTGCTAGGAAGCATGGTTTCATAGGCTGAATTACATTGTAGAAAGACAACAAACCTCTCAGCTTCTTGGGACAATTTTTCCTCCCAGGATTACAGGGCCAGGCAGGAGCAATAAGAGAAGACACTGTCTCATGCCAGGAAGAGCTTTGTGTTAGTAGAAGCTGGACTGTGTTTGGTCCATGTCAGCCTGCCTTCCAGTTTTAAATACAGAAGGACAAATAACAAGTAAACAAGAGGAAGAAAAAGGTAAAGATACAAATTATGAACAACAAATATGCATCTATCAACAAGTGAATCTAAGAATCAAGTGAATAAATAATCTGATGAACAGAATGAACTGTTGATTATAATAGAATCAGGGACATAGAAAGGGAATGGACTGACTATTCTTGGGGGGGAAAGGGGTGTGGGAGATGCGGGAAGAGACTGGACAAAAATTGTGCACCTATGGGTGAGGACAGTGGGTGGGGAGTGAGGGCGGAGGGTGGGGCGGGAACTGGGAGGAGGGGAGTTATGGGGGGGGGGGAAAGGAACAAATGTAATAATCTGAACAATAAAGATTTAATTAAAAAAAACAAAACAAAAAACAAAAACAAAAAAAAACAAAAAAAAAAAACAAGTAAACAAGAGATTAAAAGTGGTGATGGAAAGGGTGCCTTACACCCAGTAGTCACTAGTTCTGACTTAGTCTCTGTTCATTTAAAGAGGGAAAGAGACTTTGCTTGGGGCAATGGATGCACACTGCTGTGTGCAGATGATGTTTTATTGAGTTGTACACTTAAAATCTGCATGGTTTTGCAAACCAGGGTCACTCCAATAACTTCAATGAAAAAAGATGTGTATAGAGGAAAGTAAATGAGCTTATTTAAAAATTTGCCAGAATAGCATAGACAGTATTATTCTAAAGACATGCACATCTTGTAGATGAGGCACCATAGGAAACAAAAAGCAATGTTAGATGATATCCATTAAGAAAGGAAGCAAAGGTATGTCATCACAAGGAGATGTCAGAATGCTATAAAAAGCTGAAGTGCTATCCAAGATGCTAGAAATATTAATTGAGAGGGCAAACTGCTACAAGAATACTGAAAATTTAAGAACAGAATTAAAATTTTCATACTGTAACAGAAGTGAATGCCATGGTAGAAAATAGTAATGGATGATATTCCAAACATGAGAAGTTGACTTAGAAAACAGAGGGAAAGAACAACAAAAAAAATGGGTCAGAATGTAGTAGATAGGATGTAACCATAATCGTGCTTCTCAAATGAAATATTGAAAATAGCATAGATTAGTAAATGATGTAGTAAACATTTATGAGATTAAAGCATATATTCATTCATAGAACAGAAGATTCCACGTGAAAATAAACAGTTGTACATTTAAATATATTTCAATGATTTTTTCCCTAAAGACAAGTGATTTAAAAATTCTATAGAACCCTATAGAGGACAAGATTAAAATGATAATAAAAGTATAGACTCAAAGAAACAAAAATCTGGTGGGTCCCAGATGTTTCCTCTGCAAAACAAGTTATCAAAGGATAAAAGAAAAATTCTGTTGGGTTTTGATGGAGAAAATTATGTGATCCAAGAAATGCCTCTCTAGTCAAATTGTTGTTTATATATGATGACGCATAACATCTAAGGGCTCAACATTCATACGTTGTAAGAGGCATGCCACATAACCAGGAAGTGATTGAAAATAAGGAGCTTGGGAATGGAGTAATCATTTTATTTTTTGAAAAAAGAAATGAATTTCAAAGCTGATTCTGCCTAGGAGAAAACAGATCATTTTTATATAAATCATTTGTTAAGGAAGTACATAGTTACAATAGATAACCTAAAGAGAGAAAGCTTCCATAAAAACGGAAGTGAAAGCAAATTAAATTTTATATTTCACATGTGACTCTGAAGAATGTCCTTCTTCTCACCTGACCCCTTCATTCTTCTACCCCATTCACTTTTCTCCTCCCTCCCCTTCGTATACCCCCCTCTCTCCACACTTACTACACACACATATGTGAGCAGGAGAAGGATATGATTCTGGTTTTGAAAATCTTAGAAGTGAATACTAGTGGAATTAAAGATGGAGGGTTAGTCTTCCAAATCACCACAGAGGGTACAAGCAAACTAATCACAATCATCGTAATAAAATGAACAGACATGTAAATGGCAAGGGAACCTAAAACACAGAAAGTCACACATAAGATAACAAACGATTAAGCATATTTTATAAATTAAACATAAATAATTAAGGCAAAAATTCTGCACTTGTGTTTTGAAAATCACCAATGTTCAGCGTATAAGAGCTGTAACTAAAAATAAATAATAAAATTCCAGAATTGGGCCAAGGTATAGCAAACAAATCTGAACAGAAAGAATGCAGGGGATGCAATATTAATATCAATTGAAATAAAATTCAAGGCAAAATGCATTAAAAGAAATGAGAATAGTCACTTAATAGTGGTGAAAGGTAAAACTCATAATAAACACATCATAGATATGAATCTGTGTTTAGTAATAAAGCATCAAATCAAAATACATAAAGCAAAATCTGTTGGACAAGCAAGGAGTAATTGACAGAAACATAATTATAGTGGCAGTGTTTAATGTGCTACTCTTTGTCTGAGGCTAATAAAACAGAAAAGATGTGCATAAGGTTTAAACAATAAAGGTGAAACCATAGATATAGCTAAAAATTTGCAGTCTGTAGAGAATATGCCTATTTTTCAAATCTTCATGGAGCAGTTCTAGTGATGATAATAGAAAAACACCAGTAAAGTCCCTAACCCAGAAATTCGCTAGGCTATACTTCTAGACATTTGGCACAGTAAAACTCTCAAAGAATGAAAGTAGTTCTAAAAACCTCAACTACCCAGGAATATATATTACAAATAATTTCTTAAATAGCTATTTGCTAAAAGAAGCATTAAAATTTTAAGCAACAACTTATTTAGAATTATTAGAATATGGAAAATACAGCACTGCATGCTAGATTGATGCTGTGTGAGCTCACCTTATTTTGATGTAAAGTAATACCTCTACATACTTTTGTTATTCTAGGGAAGGTAGCCCATAGGACTGATTAGAGCAACAGGTATGCTATGGGGAGTAAAGATGAAGAAAACTGAAGGGGTCAGTTTTCAATTGTTAAAAAACTATAAATTCTGGTTAGATAAGGGAAATATTAGGTTTTTTAATAATGGGGAGGGTGGCACCTTTTGAAAGTGATTTCTGGATGAGGAGGGGAAAGGATGACGGGTAGAGAAAATGACGATCTTGGTTTTGGATATATTGGCTTCTGATTTATTACTACAATATAAAATATTATAGCAGTAAATATTTTTATTATGAGCTTGGTGCTAAATGATTTACAAATATTACCTCAATCAATCCTCATCATCCTATGTAATAAAAGTGTAATATGCAAATAGACCAAATGGCCCAACAGTGGAATGACCATCCGGATGACCATCCAGATGACCATTTGGGACCACGCTATGACACCCACTGGCACCAGGCCAGCCAAGGCAGGTGTGATGCAATTGGTTGGGGACCCGGCCATTGCCCCCAGATCACCCCGCAGAGGGAGGCCCAGGCCACCAGCTGGCAGGGTGATCAATTGGGAGGCTCCATGATTGCCCCAAAAAGGGAAGCCAGGCAACTGACTGGAAGGCTGTGGTGGGTGGGCGTGGCCTCCCTCTGTGAGGGAAGCCTGGGTCCTGGGCCCCGGGTGCCAGTGGCCAGAGGGAAGCCTGGGTCCTGGGTGCCGGAGGGAAGCCGGTGCTGGCAGCGGGGGAAGGAAGGCCTACTCTTGCTTGAATTTTGTGCATCAGGCCTCTAGTACTTTTATAACTAGAAAGTGGGTCATTGTCTCCATCTTGTTTTGTTCTTTTTAAATAAAATGTAATGGTTTTATTTTTCAAAAGACTAATATGGTACATCATTAAAAATTCAACGTTTCTAAGAAAATATTGAATGAAATGTACATCTCCCTCTTGCCTCTCTTAGAATCAATTCCCTCCTGCCTCTCAGACTCAACAATCCTGCTTACAGATAACCACTTTTCCTGTTCTTGGGTGTCCTTCAGTGATGTGGCATGCATATTTAGGAAAATGTGCATCTATCCCTTTTTATTTATACAAATGGAATCATGTTACATATAGTAAGTGCCTCTTTTCCACTTTACTGTATACATTGGATACGGTCCCATGTTGGTAATGTGAAGAATCACCTATTTTTTTCTGTCTACATCATATTCGTTGATGCAGGTCTGACATGCTTTATTTAACTAGATCAGTGGTTGGCAAACTGCGGCTTGCGAGCCACATGCGGCTCTTTGGCCCCTTGAGTGTGGCTCTTCCACAAAATACCACGTGCGGGCTCGCACATACAGTGCGATTGAAACTTTGTGGCCCATGCGCAGAAGTCGGTATTTTGTGGAAGAGCCACACTCAAGGGGTCAAAGAGCTGCATGTGGCTTGCGAGCTGCAGTTTGCTGACCACTGAACTAGGCCATGGATAGTGAATATTTCAGCTGTTTCCAGGTTTGCTTTTACAAACAATCTATACTAATAAAAGGGTAATATGCTAATTAGACTGGACATCTTCCGTACGTCCTTTCGGACAAAGCCACAATGGCGGGGCCAAGGCAGAGGCAGTTAGAGCCGATCAGGCCTGCAGGGGAGAGCAGTTAGAGCAGGGGTCCTCAAACTACGGCCCGCGGGCCGCATGCAAATACAAATATTGTATTTGTTCCCGTTTTGTTTTTTTACTTCAAAATAAGATATGTGCAGTGTGCATAGGAATTTGTTCATAGTTTTTTTTTAAACTGTAGTCCAGCCCTCCACGGTCTGAAGGACAGTGAACTGGCCCCATGTTTAAAAAGTTTGAGGACCCCTGAGTTAGAGTGACCAGGCAGAGGTGGTTAGGGGTAATCAGCCAGGCAGGCAGAGGTGGTTAGGGGTGATCAGGCAGCAGGCAGGTGAGTGCTTAGGAGCCAGAAGTCCAGGATTGCTAGAGGATGTCCAACTGGTGGTTTAGGGATCAGGCCTTAACCAGCAGTTGGACATCCCCAATGGTTCCCAGATTGGAGAGGGTGCAGGCCAGGCTGAGGGACACCCCCTCCCCCGTGCACAAATTTCGTGCACTAGGCCTCTAGTCTATATACATAAAAGGCTAATATGCAAAGTGTCCCCTTGGGAGTTCGACTGGGAGACTGGGAGTTCAATTGCTTGCTATGATGTGCGCTGACCACCAGGGGGCAGTGTGAAAGGAAGGAAGGGCCGGGCTGGCAGCCAGCAGCCAGGGAAGGGAGGATCCAGTCGGCAGCTGGCAGCCAGGGAAGGGAGGCCATGGCTGGCAGCCAGAAGGAAGTCCCCTGCTGGCAGCCAGGAGGGCCCGATTGGCCGATTGGCCCTGATCACCAGCCAGGCCTAGGGACTCTACCCATGCATGAATTTTGTGCACCGGGCCTCTAGTATTTGCATTTATATCTTTGTGCACATGGTACATGCCTATGTTCATTTGTAGGAAAAAATCTTATATGTGGATTATATCAAAGGTATGTGCATTTCAAATTTTGATAGATATCGGTAACTTCCTTTCTAAAGAGTTTATAACAAAAGTCTCTCTCATCTTAGGGATCCACACTATCTGACTATACCAACCTCTCCCTGCTCTTGCTGCTGTCTCTGATATAATTTCCCCTTATATCAGATGAATATAAGGGTAAATTATTCATGGAACTTCTGATTCACTGTCCTTTAAATGACAATTCTCATTATTATTTCTTTGTTTCTAAATTTGAGAGATAGAGGAAGGGAGAGAATGAGAGAGAGAGAGAGAGAGAGAGACAGACAGACAGACAGACAGACAGACAGACATTGATGATTTGTTCCACTTATTTATGCATTCATTGGTTCATTCTTGTATGTGCCCTGACTGGGTATTGAACCCAGAAACTTGGCATATAGGAACAATGCTCTAACCAACTGAGCTACTACTTCATCATCTCCTTGGATGAACCTATCCAACATGTTGACATCTCAGTTTCGTGAACTTCTTATCTCATTCAACCCTAACCACCCATATGCCCCTTCTCATGGTTTCAGCAATATTTTTATGCTGATGGTTTCCATGGCCATGCCTGAAAATTTATCATCAGAAAGGGCAACACCTCTGAAATGTTAAATCATTCCATTCTTTAGGCAGAAAAATCTCTCTCCATCTTCCTTGCTCAACGACTCCCATTGCAAAAAATGTTTTGTTTTGTTTTTAAATTATTTTACTTCACTGAAATGTTTAATCTATTGCTTCCACCTTTCCATAATTCTTAGGACCTTCCTTACCTTTCCTTCTTGGGCAGGTTGAATTCCATGTCCCATCATTATAATCACACCTGGAAAAGAGTCCCCAGTGCCCTTGTCCTTCTCTTCCACATTGTATTTGTTAACTTAGTTTTCCAGCTTCTTCACATGTGCACCAGTAGCTGAACATTACCGGGGAACGTAATGCAACCAGGCGAGCTGATTGCATTTTACACTCAGGATCACAAAATTTCACTTAGAAATTCAACATCACTCAGCTGTTGTCTAATGTTTTACCGGTAAGCGTACATGCTTTCTCTTACTCCTCAAATTTTCAACCCCCTTCCTTCTGCTGTCATTCCCACCCTTAGTTTGTGGCCTTCCTTCATATGGCACTGAGAAAAAGTAGAAAAAGGGAGAAGAGAACTACTTCAGCATCCAGCTCTGATCCACACACATCAGCTGCCAAATGCCCCTCTTTCCTGCTGTGACAAGTGCTCCCCTGCCTATCAAAGGCCATCCTCTCTGTGCTCTGCATCCTCCCCTTCTCAGCTTTCCAGGGGCCTTCCTCTTTATTCTGCACCATCAATTTCACTCTCTCTCTTTGTATGTTTCCTTTAGTATGCTACCATTATGTGAACAAATGTCTTTGTTCACATCCTCTAACAGCCCCTGCACCTATCCATATGTCCTTCGGAGGCCTTTTCTCATAATTGTCTCCCTAGGTTTTCTCCGATTCTTTTCTCACTCCCACTCTGCAGTCTGTTTCTGTCTCACTGCCAGCCTGACCACTCTACTCTGATGCACGTGTTGTCAGATCCAGGGGGCAGCTCTCTGTTTTCACCGTATTTGATCTCTCAGCAGCATCTCACTTCGGCTGGTCACCAACCACAGTGCTGGGACACTTTCTTCTCTGCTCTTCTGTTATAACACCTGTTTCTATTTCCTTTTCCAAACTGTGCTCACTTTTTCTTGGTCATCTTTGCAGGCTCCCCTACTCTCCAAATTTAAACCTTTCATATTTTGCAAGAGACCTGGCTTCATTTCCCCCTATACATTCACATTAGGTGATCTCAAATTCAATCCTCCAACCCAAATGTTTTCTGAGCTCTGAGTTTGTATCCAATTGCCTAGTTATAATATGTGTCCTAAAAGGCTCTCCTGAATTTCTACTATAAACAGGTCTCTGGCAGTCCTGCTATATTAATATATTATACCACTAACCCAGCCAGTTCTAATGCTTGAGCCACGAGAGTTAGTCTTGACTTCATTAAAGAAGTCTCCATCTGTAAGTTTTATCCAGTTTACTCAGAAAATGTAATCAAGTTCATCTACTTCTCCCCCTGCCATGGTCTCTTTTGTGGGCTAGTGAAGTAGCTTCCTTTCTGTTCTTTACTTTTCCCCTTTCTCCACATCCCATCTTGTCTATACCTCGCAGTCAGAGTGACCTTGGTAAGAAATAGAAATGAAATCATATGTGCACTCACTATGTGTGAAGTGATTTCCATGGATTATTGCATTTATTTTTAAAATAATTTTATGAGATAGGTACTACTATTGCCCCTTCTAGAGGCTAAGTACTTTACTCTGGGTCACAAGGGAAGCAGGTGAAGGAACTGAGATTTAAACCCACAGTGACTGACTATAGAGCCCATAGTCTGAATCACCAGGCAATGCTCTTTCATAGAAATGTACCATTTTCCTCCTAACAGTAACTTGAACTCTTACAGCTTAATACTTCATCTGTATCGCCTCTGGGGACCTTGAAAATTACAGCTGAATTCTTTACAATGGGGGTCATTTATTTTCCTGGCACTCAGTGTCAGAGGGAGTCTTGTTTTAGGCAGCTGACTTAGGACACGCTTATCAGGGCTCCACCCTGAACTAGACGGCTCCATTCAGATGAGTGTGGTTTTATACACAATATTTCAGGAAGCTGTTGATATGGAGTCAGTGTGACAAAAACACTTTCCTCCCCAGAACATGCAGATTAATTTAGAAAAGCACCAAGGTGAGTCTGTAGAAATAATATTGTGACACACACACATTTCCTGCAGCTGCAGAGTACCCACTGGCCTCTTATCAGTTAATCATAGTAATCAAAGATGCAGAGGTGGAGCCCTGTCCTTATATGACAAGTTCCCCAGGAAGGTTTGCATAATGACCAGCACCTTTAGTTCTTTGTCTCCAAGCCATCCTCCCTATGCTGCCGAATTCATCTTTCTAAGATACAGTTCAGATTCAGCAAGTTCATGGTTTAAATCTCTGCAGCTCCCACTGCTGCTGGAGGAAGGCCCACTCTCCACTTTGGCATTCAAGACCCTCTAGGATCTGGTTCCAGTGCCATTTCCCCCCAGACTTACCTCTGCCTTTTTCTGTCTGTACACCATGCTCTCAGTAATGAACAAATTGCTTTTTCTTACACAAGCTCATATTTTTCTCAAGATTTCTTTCTCCTTTTAGCTTCTTTAATCTAAGATGCTTTGCACTCTCCAGTGTCTGCGTTTAAAAATCTTTATGGCCATGGCTGTGTGGCTCAGTGGGTTGGAACATTGTCCTTTACACCAAAAATGTTCAATTCCCGGTCAGAGCACATGCCTAGGTTGCAGCTCCATCCCTGGTCAAGGTGTGTATGAGATGCAACTGATTGATTTTTTTTCTCTCACATCAGTGTTTTTTTCTCTCTCTCTCCCTTCTTTCCTCCTCCCCCTCCTCCTGTCTCTAACATCAATAAATATATCCTCAGGGGACGATTTTAAAAAATCTTTATGTAAGGCATGAAAGCATATGGCATAGTGTTTGGTAGATGTTTGATTATTGCCATTCTTTGCTATGCTTTATTTAATTTCCTTATAACATGACTTTTAGCAGGAGAGGGGTTCAGAAAAGTGGAGAGCAAGGCATGGATGGAGAGAGTTCAGGGTCCTTGCTACAGATGGGTTGATGGGAATGCAGAGAGCAGGATTAACTTGGGCAGCTAGACTCTCAGGCTTGGAGTATAGATAGATGTTCACCCAGCTATCCAAAAAGAGTGGGCATCTGGTCCAGGAGTAGTAGAGAGAAGGGAGCAAGTTATACATGAGAATTCTCAGTACTTTTTTTATAAGGCCATTTAGAAGTTCAAAAGTGTCAGCAGTGAGGACTGTGGACATGACAGAAGAAAATGGTTGAGTGTAGTGGACAAATGGGGGCAGGTAGCCAGCAGATTGCCTGGAGAGTGTTACTGTGCCAGGTGGCAGATGGCCTGAGGTCAGAAGCCCAGGCAAGGATCACTCTCCCCAAAGTTGGCTGCTACATTTCCTTTTGTAAGAGACTTCTGAAAGAAGAGGTGGCTTGGAGAATAAAATTCTTGCTTCAGGTCACACTTCTAGCTGTGTTCCTAATGCTACTAGTGTCATCAGGTTATACAGGACTCCTCAGAACTCCTCTTGTTGGCAGTTGCCTTATAAATTGTGATAGGATTCAGGGACTATCTCATACAGGTTGGAAGGCACTTTGATAAAGGACCTTCAATTTAGCTTGTAGACCTCTTCCTGACAGCGTGGGAATTACCCTATATATAAAAAACCTAATATGCAAATTGTCCCCTCGACTGGGAGTTTGACTGGGAGTTCGACCAGGGGAAAGGAGGCCCCTGTTGGCAGTGGCAACAGGCAGCCGGGGGTGTGTGGGGGGGGTGGGCAGGCAGCCGGCAGGGAAAGGAGGCCCTGGCCAGCAGCCGGCAGCCACTCGGGACCCTACCCATGCACAAATTTCATGCACTGGACCTCTAGTGCATCTATAAAAAAAATCAACTTTGTAACATTAAACAGTTTTGCTTTCTATTTAGACATATGGCCTATTTTAGAATAAGAAGAGCTTTGCTTTTGTAGTGTTTTCATTTAACTAAATGTGTCTTTATTTTTAAAGTATAGAGTAGGGGGAATTAGGAGAATTCTTGAGTCATTATTGGTGCAACCAATAGATGAAATTTGAGCCGAGTCTGTGACTGTAGTTTTCACCCACAGTAGACAGCTGTTACCCATGGACTTCTGTCGCTTAGATAAACTTAAACTGAGAGCATGATGGTCCCGATTGCATCTGGGAGATTCTTATTTCATCATTGTCAATCCTAAAAGCTTTCACTCACTTTCATAATAATCCATTAATCCTTTATCAGCCTTTACCCTAAAATAGCTTCTAAATCCTATAAAACTCAGCCTGACTTTCAAATGAAAAGCACCAATTTTAAAGGTAGATAGAAAAAAATCTTGAATAAGAGAGAAAAAGGAGAGAGTAGCCAGTAGATTACTGAGCCTGAATGGAGTGGTTTTTAACTAAAGATAAAGCTTGGCTTTGACACTAGGAGCAGTAGAACGAAAATGCTAGTTTTATTTTGTAGCCAGGAGCAAAATCAAATTTTCACTAAGCTTCAAGTATGGAACAAAGAGTGAGAAAATTTTATGTTCATATCCCGGGGTTAAAATATATATATTGTTTGAATCACCTTAGGTTATACCTAAGAAATTTAGTGCCTATGGGATCTGGAAAGAAAATAATAAATAAATAATGGAAGTAAACTCCTAGTTACTAGTGTTATAAATTATAGTAGATTGCCAAAAGTTATTGAAAGAGAGAATATTTATTCTCTATTTTTTTCACGATTATACTGAAAGATGTTATAATGTATGAGAAATGAATCTTTTAAGACCAATGTGACCTCTTTGTTTTGCCCTGATATTATTTATGAATGTTCCAAACTTGATGTTCTGTGAAACAGATTAGATGTGAAAGTGCTGTAAGTACCAGGGTGAGCTGGACCCCAGAGGGAAGGAAGGAATTTAAAAAATGTTGATTCCAGGTACCCTGCTTTCTTTAGATCAGGAGTCAGCAAATTATGCTCCTTGTGCCAAACCTGGCTCACTGTTCGTTTTTATAAATAAAGTTTCTTCAGTAGGTGAATGGATAAATAAACCGTGGTACATCCAGGTAGTGGAATGTTATTCAGCACTAAAAAGAAATGAGCTGTCAAAACATGCAAAGACATGGAAGAACCTTAAAAGTGTATTACTGAGTGAAAGAAGCCAATCCAAGAAGGTCACATACTGCATGATTGCAACTATATAACATTCTGGAAAAGGCTATGAAGACAGTCAAAAGATCAGTGGTTGCCAGTGGCTGGGGATGGGGCGGTGATGAATAGGAGGAGCCTAGAAGATTTGAGGGCAGTGAAATACTCTGTATCTCACCATAATGATGGATGCATGCCATTATACATTTGTTCAAACCTATAGAATGTACAATACCAAGAATGAGCCATAGTATACTATGCACTTTGGGTGATTATGATGTGTCAATGTAGGTTCATCCATTGCAACACTGGTACCTTTCTTGTGGGAGATGTTGATAAGGAGGGAGGCTATGCCTTGTGTGCGAGGAGGGAGGACATGGGAAATATCTGTACTTTCCTGTCAATCTTGCTGTGAATCTACAACTTCATTTATAAATAGTCAAGCAAAAACAAGCAAAAAAAAAGTAAAAGCAAATTGTTTATCGGTCATCTAGGCTGACAACTTGTTTTCTGTGAGTCCCAGAGACTGTATGTGTGTGTGCTTCTGAATAATTTTTGTAGCTCCAATAAAGTCTACTGTTCTAGATATTTATATACCTTGCTGGAGGAGTTTATAAATGACCATCTCCATGCTTCAAGGGACATGACTCAAGAGTATGTGCTTCAAAAGATACATACGGTAGTAGTGGTCTGAGCAAAATTATAATCTTGATGGAAGTAAACTGATGTTAACAGAGTGCATCTGTATGTCTGGATTTATGTTATATATTTTTTTCTCAGTAATTATAACAGTTACCCTGCAAGGTAGGGTTAGAATTTCATATAAGAAAAGTGAGACTCAGAGAAGTTATCTGCCTAAAGCAGTGATGGCTAACCTATGACACGCGTGTCAGAGGTGACATGTGAACTCATTTTTTTGGTTGATTTTTCTTTGTTAAATGGCATTTAAATATATAAAATAAATAACAAAAATATAAATCTTTGTTTTACTATGGTTGCAAATATCAAAAAATTTCTATATGTGACACGGCACCAGAGTTAAGTTAGGGTATTTCAAAATGCTGACACGCCGAGCTCAAAAGGTTCGCCATCACTGGCCTAAATAACAAATCTACTGAGTCAGATTGAAATCTGAATTTGACCCGAAGTCCATATATGCCCTTTCTACCACCTCATTGCCTCTTTCTGGGTAAGCTATCGATGTAAGCCAGACACATTTAACAGATTTGTACCGGTAGCAACAAGTCATTTTTCCTTAACTTGACACTATCTTATGCTGCATGTACAGGTCAAGTAAATACATTTTTTCCCAGCTGTAAAGTGAGAGAATATTAGTTTCCTAGCATAGACTGTTATCCATAGTTCACATCTAATTTTTTAAAAGTATATCTTCAAAGTGGTTCTAGAGGTCAGTGTTCACACTTCTTGGGAGATTTGCAACATTTTTTAGAGAGAGAGAGGGAGAGAGAGAGAGAGAGAGAGACAGACATACTCCCTTCAGAATTCTCATCAGCATTTAATTTTTCAAAGAGGTGCAAAGTCCTTTAAAATGCCACAGCTAAAGGTTGTTGGGGGCACAGGGAATTGGAGATCAATTCTATGGGTAGCCTGCTACGATTTATCATTTGAAGATAGCATCTATGTGAATTTAAAGAGAGACTAGTCAATATCACAGCACAGAGATAGGACTCAGCCAGTGTAATAGCATTAGAGATAAAAAAAAAAAGAGAGAAAGATGAGAAGCCCTCCCAGATGGATGGGGGATGGGAGGTAGACAAAAATGCTGAGAGGTACAGCTATTTTAACATAACTGTTCAGAGTAAGGCAGTGCTAAGTCAAGAATTATTCATGTTCAAGTACAATTAGCTCGTGTTCATTCTGAACTGATAGCAGAATTGGGTCTAATGGATTGCAAAAGTAAAATATGTATTAAATACATATGGAAATTGGTTTAATGATATTAATATGTCTCACTTTTTTTTTTCATTTATAGGTGGGTGAAAGGCATGTATAAAAGTAACCAAAGTAGTGATTCCTTGAAATTCATCTAAAATTTTGAACAATATTAAAGTAAAATTATGAGTCAGATTAGAATGAAAATAGTTGTGAATGAATCCTTCCCATGTTTGGACCATACCATTTTTCTTTTAATGGCTTCTGTTTGTGGGCAAACACCTTATTTAATATGCATATTGGTATATCAAACTGCATAAATTCTGTCAGAAACAAAGCCAAGCTCAAGACAAAGGTAACAAAGCTGTTTATTTATAAACAGCAGCCAAGGAATCCATTTGCCATTACTTTAGTTTTGTAGGGTTTGATGGTATTACAAAGGAGAGCCAGTTTTATCGAGTAAAAAGAGGAAAGGCTGCCCTTAGCTGGTTTTGCTCAGTGAATAGAATATCAGTCCACGGACTGAAGGGTCCTGGGTTCGATCCAGATCAAGGGCATGTACCTTGGTTATGCGTGGGAGGTAACTAATCGATGTGTTTCTGTCACATCAGATGTTTCTCTCTTTCTGTCTCTCCCCCTGTCTCCCACTTTCTCTAAAAATCAATGGAAAAATACCCTCAAATGAGGATTGACAAATAAATAAATAAATAAATAAATAGGAAAAAAAGGAGAGGCTGAGATGGTCTCTGATTGGCAAGAATTTTAGTTAGGTGGGACTTTTTTGGAAGTGGGGGAGACTTTCTAATTGCTGTTCAGGAAGATTGGCAGCGGAGCCAGAGAACAAAATTATCTTTCAAATGAGGAAGGAGTGTTCAGTGTTAGGGAGGAAGGCATTCTATGGCTGGCCATTTCCTGGAACAAATGTGGGCTGAAGGGGTGCAGTTTGGGGCTCAGATTGTCATATTGGTTCTTATTTGGGAGGGGGAGAGGTTGTCATGGCAGGAAGTTTCTCGGTGCTCTTTTTTCCTCTAACTGGTGGAGGAGGGAGGAAGGGCTTCTCACGGAACCGGAGTATTCGTGAGCCAACTATCGCCATCTCTTATTTGAGCTCGGCTTCCATCATGCCACTTTCTGCAGTTTGAGAAGTACAACAATAGAGAAAATAAAGAGAGTCCACAAAGAAGAGGAATGGCCCAAGAATGGGTGTTAAATGGCCCAGAAACATTTGGTCTCAGTTGGGGTTATAAAGGCCAGTTCATCTTCCCAGTGTTCAATGGCATCGTTTGTCGTGGTTGATGGCATGGGTGTTAGCCACAAAGCTCTGGTTAACACCCCTCTCTGGGAGGGTAAGCAGAACACAGCCATGATATGGATCATAAATAACAGAAAAAAGCATTTGAGCTTTCCTTATTTGCTTGTGCAGTGTTTCTCTCTCAAGGTCTGAGAAGGGTACTTTGGTGGATGGTATGGAGGCATAGTCCTGACAAGCAGCAGTGAAGCTTGGGTCAGGCTGTCTGAGACTTGGTCTCAGCTGTCACTTTTTAGCTGTGTAACCTTGAGCTCTTGGAGAGGCCTGGAAAATTATAAGGGGTGAGATCGGTGTCATAAGTGCAGAGAGGTCTGCTGAAACTTTGGCTTTCTTGGCCCTGCTCACTTGCAAAAGAAATGGATTTCTTTTCATATGGACCTTAGAAAACATCTTCATTATATATATTGAACCATGACCTCCTGGTTCATAGGTTGATGCTCAACCACTGAGCCATATTGGCCGGGCAGCAAAGATCTTTATGATTGTGTCTGTTGGGGGATCCTTGTCTGTTGGGAGACATGGCAGAGTTTCACCCAGATAAAGGTGCAAAGAATACCATTATAATATATTCTCTCCCAGCCAACTGTCCTGTTATTAGGTACAACCTCTTTATGAGAATCCTATTTTGAAAGAGCTGGAGCTTTAAAATAAAATAGGCTCAGATTTCAATCCTGTTCCACCACCTGCTAATCTCATGATCTTAGGAAACTTAATTAACTTTTCCAAATCTTAATTTCCTTTTCTGTAAAATTGAAAATTAATGCCTTGCAGAATCATGTATATTAAAGTTAATGAATGTACTAGTATATTTTCTTGCACATAATAGGTAGCTAATAAACTGTAGTAGTTTTTATATGATGTATACATGACTTAAGACAATGTTAGGTGGTTCATTGGGGAGTAAATATCTTCTCATTGATAAACACTCCCTTCTCTGAAGACCTCTTCCAGAACTAGGAAATATATCACCTCACTCAGTAGATTTTATCTAGCTATTTAAAAAGCTTCAACACAAATCTTAGAATATTTTCTTAGCATTATAAAATATACCTAGAGGAATTTCCACCTCATTGAAAGCTGACCTTATATAATTCTGGTTTAAATAACCCAGTTATATAAGAAAGAGGACTTAATGAATAAATGAGGTTATTTCTAAAGCTGATAGTAAATGTGCAGGAGCTTGGATAGGCGTGGGTGATAATCTATGCAAGTTCATTTTCAATTTTAGAGGGCAAAGGCATTTTTAAAAAACTTGATGAATTTTCAGCAAAGAAACAAGGCAGTAGAAAAAACAATCATGATTTTAATTCTGCACTTAATTTTTAATATCTAAGATGTTTATCATATGTCTTTTCTATTGCTGCATGTGTTGTTTATCCATCCTGCTATAGTCCAGTTATTCATCCTCAATCACTTGCTTCCAGATGTTACCTGACCCATGTTTGATATTAGGTGCTGTGTGTGCTGGTTGTTAGGGACATGGAAATGTAAGACAGCCCCTGTATTTGAAAAAAAAAAAATCAGGCCAGTAGAGGAGTAAGCAAATGTCCAAATAATGATGATATACATTAAGTTTACAGAAGTCAATTTTATAGAAGAGGTTGAAGAGGTTCAGAGGTTCTTAATCAGGGTAAGTCCTAAGTTAGGAGTAAGAATAGGGCACAGAGGGAACCCAGTGGAAGGATAGAAGATGGGAAGGCAAGGCTTTTTTGTGGAGTGAAACTGAAAATGAGCTCTAGATGATTAGAATATATTTGCTAAAAGGATAAATGAGTAAAGCACCCCAGATCGAAGAACAACGTGAGAAGTGTCATCAAGTATTACATGGTGACCTGATTAGTCTATTTCTGTTTGTTTAAACATACTATAGCTTTATCATTTTCTTGGTTCAAGCCTCTTACTAGGACTTAGCAGTTCAGGATCTTGGCCAGTAGTGACTTGATTGGATTGGCAAGTTAGGAAGACTAGAAATATTCATGGGGAGCAGGAGGGAAGAAAGTAGGGTGTAGGGACTACTGGGAAGATAGATCAGTGGTTAAGAGTGAGCACTCTGAAGCTGACTGCCTGGCTTGGGATACTGGCTCTCGTAAGCATTAGCTGTACAATCTTAGGTGAGTTACTGAATTCTTCTGTGCCTCAGTTTTCCCCATCTGTAAAATGTTTTGAACAGTGGTGCTATCAAATAAGATTTTAGTGAGAATAAAATGAGTTAATGTAAGTAAAGAGCTTAGAACAGTTTCTGGCACACAGAAGTACTGTGTACTACTACTATCATCTGCCTCTTGAGAAAATGAGAAAAATGGATCAATTCTCAAAAAAAAAAAAAATCCAGTGAGGCTATTTCTACAAAATAGTGATTTTATAGAAGAGGAAACAAAATAGATGATGAGTATGCCCAAGGTCATATACATAGCAAAGTACAGAAAGAAAATCAGCATCCAGCTCTACTCATCTACTATCAATACTCACCATGCACAGAGCTGATGGCTGTAACATGTGGTGGTGGGCAGTCAGTGGGAGCTTTTGGCACCTGGGGGTCCCAAGGAGAGGTCTAGGGTGAGGGAGTACCCAAAGTGAAGGAGGACCTAGAGCAGTCCCAATGGGGAAGCCAGGATGGGAAGGCAGATCGCTTCAAAGGAGTCTGCTGGGATCAGAGTGGAGAAGAGGCATAGAATTTGTTTCCTAGGAGGTATAAGAACCAGGGAAAGGCAAGCAGCGGTGTGCTAGTCAGTGTTTAACATTGGTTCAGGATCAGTGGAGCAGGAGCATGCTTTGTGAAGTTTGTTGAATCCCATGGTTTAAATGTTCTCATCAAGTGATTAATGTTAAGTCACTGACTGTGGATTTGGGGAGATATGTGCACAGTCAGCTTTCATGAGCCCATTCAAGCCAGCTACAGCCCACCACTGAAGGTCCCGTCCCAGATCGAGACTCCGGATGCCAACCTGTAGCAGGTATCCTTATAACACACAGATTCCATCTCTCACCACCGAGTACAGTCCTCTTGGGGGGTTATCCATGCTGCAGTCACAAGCAGTCTGCCTCTTTCTTGGCCAGAAAGAACTCTCTAGCTTTCCTTTTGGTTCCCCAACTAAGGCTGTACTTGTCAACTGAATACCTTCATTAGGCCTTGGGTATTGCCTAACATCATCCCCTGGGCTTGCTGGAGTCACACTGCTGAACTGCCAGGTCTTCTTATCACCCATCTTCTTGTAGATCCCACTTCTAATCTTGTGCTGTGTGTCCTTTAAGCTGCTTCTTCTTTCTGCCCATTCTTTTTCCTCCCACTGCTCTGTGTTCTCCACAACTCCTGTTGCCTTGTAAACAAGCTCCCTCATATCTACAAACTGTGCAGAATGTCCCTCTGTCTCAGCCTCCTTGAGTTCCTCTGGGGATGCAGCTCTCCTGGAGCTCTGAGTGGAGGCTGAATTTTCTTTGAAACTTAATGTACCTTGGAGCCCAAACGTAGCATCCGGCTTCTCCAAAGACAGCTTCGGTGCATCTAGAATAATTTCGTCCTTCCTTATAACAACCTCTTCTCTTTTGAAGTCCCAGCCATCTGCTCATAACACCTGTTAACCCTTCTAGTTGCTGTCAGTGACGAATCTCTGGGCCAGTCCCTAACCCCTCATTCACTGAGATCTTCCATGCCTAGCTGTTCAGGCATCTTTTCCATGCTAAGCTCAGCTATCATTCTGGGCAAACTTCCAGCCTTGAAGTTTTATCTTCAGGGCTATAATTACCTTCACTCCCATATCACTTCATTATGCTCCTGATCTTTGACATCACTTAACTGCTCTACTCCTAAAACCACCAACTCCCATCTCTCCGTAGCACAGGTCAGCTGCAAGCTCACGCCCTGTCACCCCACTGATCAGCTCTTTGCAGCCAGACTCCTACCCTCATTCTCATGCTGTTCTTAATGTGGCCACCAGGGCTCTCCTGTCAGTCCCACTCACCATGTGTTTCCAGAGTGATCTTTAAAAAATACATCTGTGATCATGGCGTAGTTTAATGCAATGAAATAATTCTACGTTAATTTACTCACTCATTTACAGATCTATAACAATAAACAAAGTAGTTACAAAATGCTGCTCTTGACAGCTGCATACATTTCATCATTGTTTTCTTTAAGACTGAAATAAAAATTTTTAAAATTTGTCCCCCACCCCAGATTGCTACTGTCAAGTGGGTTGTATCTTCATGATCCCCTAAAATCATAAATTTTCATCTCTTGGTAGCATCTTTCAGTTGCAAGCTCATGGACCTCAGAAATGAAGTGCATGCTCCTTAGCATGGCATTCAAGACCTGCTGTGATCTGCCCTGTGCTCACCTTCTTTATATTCCAAGTTTTGTCTGGATCCTAACAACACCTTTCAGTTATATGAAGTCACAGCCACAGATGCATCTACTTCCTGTCCTGGGTCTTTTCTTTTTCCAAGGACTCCTTTCCTTCCCATTCTGTGCCTTCTCCCTTTTCAATCTTGTCAACATTTCCTCATCTTTTATTACAGCTCATCTCATACCCTTCGCTAGACAGAATTGCTCATTACCTCCTTGTGACTCTTACGTGCATATTTCCTTCCTTCAACTTCAGTGTCCCTCTTTGTTTATTCCTCTGGCTTCTCTTATTCACTGTGGAGGCCATGACCACACTGGCCTCATGTCTGTGACCCAATCACCCGGCATAGTTCCTGGTCACCTGAGCTCCCAAGAGCAGAGTCAGCATGCAAGGTGTGGGAGTCCAAGTTCAGAAGCATCAGGTAATTTTCCGAGTGACACAAATCAATAGCAAATCTAGGATTTGAATTGAGATCTGTCACATTTTTTTTTCAAGCTATATGGCATTCGGCTTCTCATGGGCACACGTTTCTTCTCCCCTCAGGAAAGAGAATGCCAACTTGCAATTATTCCCCTGCTCCCATTTTTTTTTAAAAAACAACAATAGCATTACTGAGATATAATTCAATGTTTTAAAGTGTACAAATCAATGATTTTGGGTATACTACACTATTTTACCATTAGTGATAGAATATCTATAACGTAAAATTTGCCATTGTAGCCATTGGTAAGTCTACAACTCAGCATCATTGATTACATTCACGATGTTGTGCAGCCATCATCACTCTTATTTCTAGAACTTTCTCATCACCGCACAGAAACTCTGTAACCATTGAGCATTAACTGCCCATTCCTCCCTCCTCCCTGCCCCTGGGAATTAGAAAATAGTTTGGTGGTTCTTCAAAAATGTAAATTTAGAATTACCAGCTGGTGCCACAATCCCAATCTTAGATATATACCTAAGGGAATTGAAAGCAGGGACTTGAATGGGTACTTGGACCTATGCCATTGTTCCTTATAACATTATTCACAATAGCAAACTGTGGATTGTTCTTTTTCCACTCCATCCCAACCGTGTTCCTGAGCTTTTACTGTACTGTAACCTCTGTTTAATTCTATTTTACAATCTGAGCTTTCAAGTTAGATGTTATTCTAGATAGACACAGTTCAGTTGTTTCTTGATCTCTTTTTCGTTATCACCCGCCTAACCTATCTTTCAGACACTTTTCCCTTATCAGTCCCCCATGAAATTTTAATACCACATATACACACACACACACATATATATATATTCATGGACTGTGGTCCTTTGGAGAATAGCAAACTGTTTATAATATCTAAGATTCATTTGCTCATCTAAGAGCTAATTGCTGACTCCTGTGGGTGAGGTCACTCTGGGTGAGAGAGTGTCGGGTGGAAAGTAAGGCCTCACATTGGGAGCCAGGTCTGCCTGGCCTGGAGTTCTAGCTCTGCCCTCACCGCTTGTGTGACCTTGGGCAAGTAGCTTAGTCTTTTTGTCTCAGTTTCCTTATTTGTAGACTTGGGATGTTATAGAACAGTACCTGCTTCAAAGGGTTTTTTGAGGATTAAATGGCAATATATGTAGGGCAATACCTGATCTTTAGTAAGTGCTGTACAAGTGTTAGCTATTACTATTTTTTGAAAGGGTTCCTCTGTGTAAAAATAGTTTAAAAACCCAGTGGGTTGTTTGGAACCAGATTCTGTTACATTTTCCACCTTTTGAGTGGTGCTTTCTAGTTCATCATTAGATTGTTTTTTCAGAAGAAAATGGGTTACTCATTATTCTGTGTTAATTTTTTCCCTCTTTTCTCGCCATTCATTCATTTTTATTTTCTCAACAATCACAGTGCATTGGCATCTGGACTTGGTGTATTTGAAGGACCAGCTTAGACACTTGATGGGTTTGGTTTTCATATTACAGTCCATGGATTCAGTCAAATGTATAAGGACCTGGAATTGGGAATAATGTTGATTTCAATTCAAGATGATTCTTTTACCTAAGGACTCTCTCCAGGTGGGGAAGCACAGAGAAGGAGCTCATTTCCTGGGTACATTCCACTCGTCATCATTCATCATATAGGCGCTGGCAGATAGGACCTGGTTTTATTGAATCCAGGTAGTGCTCACTACCTACCTGCTCACAGGTCCACAGTACCCTGTTTGTTTGTGTATTTTGGAGTCTGGTGTATTTAATTATTGGTTAATTTGATGCTGTAGTGAATGAGGTCTAAACTTCCAGCAACAAACCATTTATTTTAAAAAACTAAAGCCTGTACACTTTATTTTGACTGTGTGGAGGAAGTGGTGAATGAATGATTCAACTAAGAGACTACAGGAAATTGCTATTTAATTAACCAAGGAACGTGGGTATTCTTATTGAGAGTGGGGAAGTTAAGGTGGTCTTATAAAGAGACAAAATGGAGTAGATACCAAATTCATATTTCCTGAGGTAATCTTCAGCTAGTTAACGTCTTGAGGCTCCATAAAATAAAATAAAAAATATTTATATATACCTACTTGCATGGTACTTGTGAAGATATAATGAATTAAAACATGCAAAGTGCTTAAAACATGGTTCATAGTAGTGATCAGCAAGTGCTACCTATGATTATAATTAATACTTAGAACCAATAGAGGACCTAGATGGCTTTGCTTGGAGTGTTGCTCCCTCCTATCTCATTCACTCTCAACTGGCCTTCTTTTATCTTTGAAAAGTGAAAGAATAGGTGACCAACATCTCCCCATTTTCTCCACCCCCAGTCCATCAATCTTTGTTGTTGTTTTTTTTAATATTCTGCATGTAAGTGGTATCATATGGTATTTGTTTTTCTCTGTCTGGTTTATTTCATTTGACATAATGCCCTTGGGTCCATCATGTTATTGCAAATGTCAGGATTTCTTTCTTTCTTATGGCTGAGTAATATGTTCCACTACACACACACACACACACACACACACACACACACACACACACACCATCTTCTTTATCAATTGATCTAATGATGGATTGATGGTCAGAGTACAAACTTTTAGTTATAAGATGAGTAAGTTCTGGGGATCTAATGTATAGCATGGTGATTGTAGATAATAATACTGTATCATATATTTGAGAGCAGATCTTAAATCTTATCACCACAAAAAAGAACTAATAGTTATGTAACACGATGAAGTTGTTAGCTAATGATATGATGGTAATCATTTTATAATATATAGGCATATCAAAATTAACACTATCTATTTTAAAGTATACAGTATTACATATCTATTATATCTTAAGAAAGCTGATGGGAGGAGGGAGAAGAATTGCTCAGTTCAATCAAAGTAATAAGCAAAGGACATCAACATGTTATGAAGGTGTCTTTCTTGCCTTCTCAAGACTCAAAACAAAAATCTTCTGGGTAAATCCTTCTCCAGTCCCCGTTGTTGCAATTAGCCTCTAATATCTGTAGGAGAACACAGAATGTGCTTTCAAGTTCATGCCATGTGATTACCTCTCAGCTGGATTAGCATAGGTTCTGCGTGCTTTGGCTTTTTATACTTAGTATAAAAGGCAGGAGGCAGGGACCACTTCCCATTGACCTTTGGAACTTTTTCTGCCTGTGGAATCCAACAGTCTCTCAATAGCTCTTTTTCTTTTTCCCTGATAGCAGGACATTTTATTTATTTATTTATTTATTTATTTATTTATTTATTTATTTATTTACTTACTTACTTACTTACTTACTTACTTATTCATTTTGTTTGTTGACACTATTACAGATATCCCCATTCCCCCTCCTCACCCCTTTACCCACATCCACCAGCCCCACCCTGTTCTCCTGGTCTTTACCCACACTATTGTCTGTGTTCATGGATTATGTATTTATGTTCTTTGGCTAACATCTACACCTCCTTTCACCAGTTCTTCCCACATCCCCTTCCTTCTGTCATCTGTCAGTCCATTCCATGTATCCATGTCTCTGGCTCTATATTGTTTGCCCATATATTTTGTTAATTATATTCCACATATAAGTTAGATCACGTGATACTTGTCTTTCTTTGTCTGGCTTATTTCACTTGGCATAATAATCTCCAGGTCCATCCATGCTATTGCAGAAGGTAAGAGTTCCATATTTTTTATGGCTGCATAGTACTCTATTGTGTAAATGTACCTTGATTTTCCTTTTCCAATTGTAGGGAAGACAAGACCATCCTAGCTTCTATATTTCCATTGTGTTTTGATTGGTCTAAGTCACAACTCACGAGAAAACCTTGATCCTTTTTGGAGGCAATCAGTGGCTGTGTTGGTACTAGTGGCTAAAGTGGGGTTCTGGCACTGGTAGATTCAAATAGGGTGGGGCACAATCCGAGGCCAAAGCTGCTGTAATCACCTTTTACCCAGCATGCATCTCTCCTGGTAGACTCTCTGTATCAATTTATGGAGACTCTCCAAGGGCAGAAATTCCAGGCTGGGAAGAAAGTTAAGGAGTGGTGTTTATGATGCTTTTTTAATGTCAGCTAGAAATTAGTATGCTGGGATTCTCAATGGCACAAAGAGGTGTGTTACTTTATGACAGTACTGTTTGACTTTGCAATTGAACCCTTCAGGGAGAAAAACATCTTAGCATGGATTTCCAAATATCGGACCTAGTTGTGTATTTGGAAAATACTTTAAAAATGTCAGAAAACCAGCAATCTAACTTCTTCCTTATGGTGTTTTTAACCTTGTATAAGAATGCTTCTTTACTATGCATGGGATAACCAAAAAGGTTATTTGCATTTTTAATCTGCAAATATTTGATCGGGCAGGCAACATGTTTGTTTGACACACATCTTAGAAGACGATGTAAAAATCCATTTCACCAGGCAACAGAGAAATTTAAAGGGTTATTATACAGGGTACAACAAAAGTAGTTTTCCAGTTGTGAGTATGTGAAACCCAGAATTTATTCTTGTATTCTTGTGTTCTTAATTATTATATTATTTTCCATACAAACAACTGGAAACCTACTTTTGCCCCACCTGTATTAATTCAGCTTGGGCTGCCATAACAAAATACCATTGACTCCTCCGCTTAAACAACAGACATGTATTAGCTCACAATTCTGGAGCCTGGAAGTCTGAAGACAGGGTGCCAGCATGTTGGGGTTCTGGTGAAAGCTGTCTTCCTGGTTTACAGATGGTTGCCTTCTCCCTATGTCCTTACATTGTAGAGAGAAAGCAGGAGCAAGCTCTGTGGTCTCTTCTCATAAGAGCAGGAATCATAACATGAGGGCATCACTTTCATGACATCATCTCAATATAATCACCTCCTGAAAGACCCATCTCCAAGTATCATCATATTGGAGGTTAGGGCTTTGATATATGAATCTGGGGAACTACATAACTTCAGTCCATAGAAGGTTGTCTCATCATTTTTCCCATCTTCTATTTTGTTGTCTTCACTTCACCTTACTTTCCCTTCCCTTTCTTCCTCCATCCCTTTTCCTTTCCTCCCTTCCCCTCTCCTTCCCATTCTTTTCCTCTCTCTTTCTCTCTCTTTGCTCATTGCAGCTCTTTGTGATGACATGCTTTAAGGCACAGACATCATGGGTTGAGTCTGATACACAGACCTGTTTTGCTTGGTGAAAAATGTAGGGGAACAAAGGGGGGATAAGTGGTGATGGATGGAGACTTGACTTTGGTGGTGAACACACAGTACAGTGTACAGATGAAAAAACTGTACAAATTTGTTCACCAGCATTGTCACCCCAATAAATTCAGTAAAAAAAAAAACACACTCTCAGCCTCCACAGAAAGTAAATTCCAGGTTGCCTTGGGCTGGGAGGGAATGAGGAATGTGGGGACTAAGGGTAGTATATAAAGGGTACAGGTTTGTTTTTGAGGTCATGAAAATATTCTACAATTCACTGTTGTAAAACGAGTGAGTTGTATGGTATGTAAATGATCTCAACAAAGAAAAAAAACTCAAAATGTTTGACAAAAATGGAGCCAGTATTTAAAAAAAAATTAAATCAATGCAACTTCTCTAGAAAGATCAAGGATCTAGCTCACAGTCCCTGTGAGGAAATGCTGTATAGTGAAGTGTACAGAGACCTTGGAGCCGCGCTGCCTGAGTTCATGTTCTGGCCGTCCAGGTCCACCGCCTGACTATGTGACCTTAGGTAATGTACTGTATTGTCTATGTCTCTCTTTCCTCACCTGTAAATTAGAGATGATTATATGTAACTAGAGGCCCGGTGCACAACAATTTGTGCACTCGGGGGGAGGGGGTGTCCCTCAGCCCGGCCTGTGCCCTCTCACAGTCTGGGACCCCTCGGGAGATAACGACCTGCAGGCTTAGGCCTGCTCCCGGGTGGCAGAGGGTAGGCCCAATCCCTAGGTGCAGCCCCTGGTCGGGCTCAGAGCAGGGCCGATTGGGGGGTTGGGGCGCCGCCCCGTCATGCACAGAGCAGGGCAGATTGGGAGGTTGTGATGCCACCCTCAGTCACGCTCAGGGTAGGGCCAATTGGGGGGTTGGGGCACCGTCCCCTGTCACACTCAAGGCAGGGTCGATGGGGAGGTTGCGGCGCCACCCCCTGTCATGCACAGAGCAGGGCCAATCTGCCAGAGGCTTCTTTCCACCACTGAGGTTTCTTGTCACATGCTATGTATCATTGGCCTTGTGCTGTGCCTTTTTCCTTATAAGAGAGAACCATTTCTTTGTTCTTGGAAGGAGAAGAGAGAAAGAGGGAGGGAGAGGGAGAAGAATATGTTTTAAGAAAAACAGAGACACCTTACTTGTGGAAGGGAAATATTTTACATGTATATCTTCTACCTAGCTCTGCAGGCATTTGGGTTCTCTCCCCTAACTTCAGGAAGAAAGCTATAATTGTAAAGAAGCGTGGAACATTGGATAAAGCATGAATTCCAGAGTTTGAACACCTTGATTCTATTACTAGCTCTATGATTATCTGGGTTCCTTGGGCCTCTATTTCTATCTTCTCTGGGCCTCCATTTTATCACCTTAAAAGGGGCATCATAATCCAGATCTTGTTTGTTTCACTGGATTTTTCTAAGTTATAAATCAGAGATCTTATGGGCCCTGACTTTCAAAAATATGCGGTATGACACAGATGGCAAGTGTTGATAGTTCTAACATGACAAACTACTGTCCAGGCCACCATGTTTTTATAACTCATGGTTTCTGCAGCCAGGAGATAAAAGTCTGGCACAATTGCTCTGCAGTTTCTCTTATTGATTCATAGAGAACTTGCTCATTGGTTTTGTGTGCATATCTGTTTGCTAGCCATAGCTGCTCCTTATTTTCAGCCTAGATGCCAACTCAGTTGACAAAGGTATCAAGAAACAGTGTGAAGACTCAGATTATCTTGGTAGTATTTTCCAGGACCTGTGTCTTGGGAAAGGCATTTGGATCATCTTGGAACTCCTTAAAACAGAGGGAGAGGGGGCAGTTCAAGAGATTGCTTCAGAGGCCGTCAGGCTTTATGATGAGTGGACAGAGAAACTTAAATGCATCATGAACTTTAGAACCTGGGACTATTTAGATGCTCTCAACTCTCTCATTTTACCAGTAGGAAAACTGATGTCTTGAGATGAGAAGTGATTAGATTGCTCAATACTTAGAGAATAGAGAAAGCAGGAATAGAACTCGATTCTGGACTATCAATCCAGTGCTGTGGTCCAATAGTCAGAGTGGAACAAGTTTGTTTGGAGTCACAGAGACCTGGGTTGAAATTCTAGGTCCTCTACATGTAGGTTCTGATACCAGGCCATGGGATGGTTGGGAGTAAAGAGATGAGATGCACACAGTGCTTGGCATAGAGTGGTCCCCATATATATTGGTTTTCTTTCCCCACTTTGTTTCCTTTTTAACTGTGCATAGGGAGTGGGGCATCCCAATCTCCAACCCCGCCTGCCTGGTCCTAGCCTGCATGGGTTACCTTTTTCTAGGTAATTCTTATGAATAAGCCTGAGTAGATCACATCATTTTATTAAGAGAATTCTTTGCATTTGCTTCGCCCTTTGCAACCAGACACTGCTCTCAAATTTAATGATGATGCCAAATTGGGGTCTGTGTGTGCTGTGAATTCTCTTATGCAGATGGACGCTGGTGATACGTGAAGAATCATTATGCCACATCGAGTTTCATTTTCAAGTCCATAAGTATACCTTTTTAAAACAAAACAAACTTCTCCACCATCTTGGGTAGGGACATAAATCTTGTATTTTTATTACCTCAAAAGACCACCAGAAGATGGGCTCTAATATTTCAAAGGTGACAAGCAATCTATATGAATGAATCACAGTTTGAGCCCCATTATACTTGAGCTGCTATATGCTGCAGTGGGGTTTATAGGAGTTTCTCTAATTTAATTTAAAAAAACCACCAAACAAACCCAGGCCTTTTTGTCTCTAGTTTCTAATCCACTAGGAGGCACTTGGTAGTCTTAAGCAACCAGAGTAGAGACTGTATCATGCTGTGGGTTCCAGCTGGGAGCAGAATACTGCTACCTGTTTGGGGGAGCTGGGTGACTGGGGCCCAAAGTGTGAAAGCATTAGGATTGATTTAAAAGAGCCAAAGAAGCAGAGGTCCACGGGATAGCATTGACATTTAGCAGAGAGTGTTATTCCAGAACAGATGTTATGACGAGCTCATGGACATAGAATTTGGAGATGGCATTGCTTCTGTACACTTTGCAATAGCATCAGATTATCTGAAAGTCATAGGATTGAAATATTATTAAGGACCAGAACTGGCACCAACTTTGTAAAAACAATGCCAACTTTGGGTCAGATTGTCTAGATTCAAACCTAGGCTGTTATGCTTACTGACTAAGTGTCTTGGGCAACTGACCTAATAATCCATGAGCTTCGGTTTCCTCATCACGACATGGGGATACCTACCTCCTACAGTAGTCAGGAAGAATAAGTAGAGGGATGAGATTGTACCTGAATGAGACATAATGTCTGATATAAATGACAGCTCTTTATTGAGTATTAAACAGGTGTCAAGTCCTGTTCCTACTTTTACCCTAGGAGGACACATAATATTCATCTTGGTTTTAGGACAGTGGTTCTCAACCTTCTGGCCCTTTAAATACAGTTCCTCATGTTGTGACCCAACCATAAAATTATTTTCATTGCTACTTCATAACTGTAATGTTGCTACTGTTATGAATCGTAATGTAAATATCTGATATGCTGGATCGTCTTAGGCGACCCCTGTGAAAGGGTCGTTCGACCACCAAAGGGGTCGCAACCCACAGGTTGAGAACCACTGTCTTAGGAGGACACGTACCATTAGCCTCTTTCTCATCGTGGTATCACTCTGTGCCTAATGATGTAGGCGTTTAAAAAAAATCTTTTTATCCTTCAAGTAGATGTCATGTAAATTGTAGTTCTTAGAAAAGCTTCCTCCACTGATTCAGACCTTTATCTTGAGCCTGAACTTGAGTATGTTCAGCTCCCACCTTGAGGTTCAGCCCAGGGCTTAGCCTCTTCTGGCCTCCTGGCTTTCAGGTGGTATCACACTGGCAGAGACCATTGTCAGAGAGAGAGATAACTTTAGGCAGAGAGCTCTCAGCATCTGGGCAAAGGTCAGGTGGCTTCTCAGGGCTGTGGTTATAAAGTCCTCATTGTTTTGGGCCAATTCCGCTTTCTCTCTCTTTGAGTATCAGCTTATTCTTTCATTAGGGAGGTCTGCTTTTTGTTTTTATTGTGTTTGTTTGTAATTATTCATTATCTTTCAGAATCTTTTGTCTGTGAACCAAAAGCAGTATTTGTCCCAGGCTCATTTTTACAATCTCAGTTGTTTGCTATTTCTCAAGATTGTTTTCTCAGGATATCCCAGCTCTCTGAAGCTGTCAATTCTGTTTTGATTCTCTCTATAATCAGTTTTGCTTTTGAAGTACTCTTGAGTCCTATTGAAACTGTCTGCAGGGTGTGCCTTTCCCTGCGGACTGAGAGGCAATCTTTCTTTTGGCAAATGTGTTACCACGCCACCCTCCTCCCCTCTCCCTCCTCTCTCCTGCCCCTCCCCCTCCCCTTCACCTCCCCTCCCTCTCCCCCTTCCTTTCCCTTTTCCCCCTCCCCACCCGCATCCCCACAACCTCCCCTCTCCACCTCCCTTCTCACCCCCATCCCCATCCCCATCCCCCCAAAATGCTGAGGAAGTTGTCAGTTTCTTCCTTTCTTCCACCATCTTGTCTCCACAGCCCAGCTGGAGGCCACCCACATTTTCTTTCTCCCCTCTGCCTCATTTATACCAGGAAGTAGTTTTCTATATCTGGTGGTTACATGATGGGAGATAAGCAACAATGATAAGGTTATGACAGTTTAATTTTCTGGCACATTTGTCAACTTTCCTGCTTTATTTTGGTGCTGTCTCTTTCTGGACTGCCACCAGGAAATTACCAGATATGCAAGAGCCGGAATTACTAGTAGTATGAACTGAAGACAAACCTACTCAGAGACATAGCAGAGCAGCAGGGATGTCTGGTGGGGGTGGGGGGCGGCCTCGGCGACCTACAGAGAGCAAGAGTTGGATAAACCTATGTGAGAAATTCTCACTGGGTTTTTCTAACTGCCTCCTTGTCTAGTTTTTGAAAATATTTTTATTCAAAGCCTTAGAGTCCTGTGAAACAAGGAAATGGCTTGGCTGTTGGAATGAAAATAAGCTTGTTATAGCCAAGCAACTCCTTCCAATCGAGATGAGGCAGACACCTCGCAGCAGTTAGCTAGTGGCCTGGGGGAAATGAGCCAGGTTTTCCCTCTGGGAGGAGCTGAGGAGGGTCCTTGACAGGGAAACATTCATTGCAGTCAGCAGCTTCCTTGGCAGTGGAGGCCCATGGGCTGAAGATTGAATTGCCTCTAAGGCAAGTCCTGACTCGTTTCTCATCTTAAAGAATGGCCGGGCATCCCAGCAGAATGAGACGCAGTTCAGTGTGGCTGTGTCTCTGTGAGTAAAATACCAACATGATTTAGCCTTCAGCTGGCCCTGCTCCCATCCATTCTCTTCACTGCACCCGAGTGATATTTTAAAAACAGAAATTGGATCGTGTCACTCACTGCCCTGATTAAAGTCCAGACTCCTTCACGTGACTTACCCCGCCCAGCAGGGATCCAGCTCCAGCTTATCTTCCTGGTTCTTTTTAAGTAGGCCAAACTCCTTCCCTCTAATTTTTCTTAAACATTCTTCTCTGTCAGGAATGTTATTCCTCTACCCTTTACCTCTTTCACTTCCATTTCAGGTCTCAAATGGAGCATCCTTTCCATTGAGAATCCTTCTCTGACCCTAAGAAGAGTAGGTCAAATCCCCCTGGTGAAAAGTCTTAACTTCTCAATAGAACGTAGCAAGTTTTGCTCAGTGCTTTACCAGGCTGTGAGGTCCATGATGGCATTTTGTTCATCACTCTTCCATGGGGCTTAGTAGAGGGCTAATTAATGTTCATGCTCAGTCATAAAGCCAGGCTTCACTTCGAAAAGGAGCAGCTAGTACTGTTGCATTATGTACCCAGAAGGAGGAAAACTGGTATTTGATGAATAACATTAATGCCAGCAACCCCCTTCAATACCTGACTTCTCTTGGTGTTCCCCGACCCTCACAATGATCTATTCTTCCAGGCTTCAGTAGTCATGTGAAAGACCTTGTAATCAACAATAACTAAATTTCCTCCAAAATCTTAATGCCAAGCACGCTACTCTATGGCTCCATTTCCCAGTTTCCCAGCTCACGCACTCTAGTACCCTCACTGTGATAATTCCTTGCCTCCATCAGGATCCCTGCTGATATTTGGTTCCCCAGGAAGCATCCCATGAAATGGAAAGTGACATACAAGGCAGTTTACCAGGGAGTGCTATAGGGCTGCACACCTGTGAAAGACAGGAGATGGGAAGGGTAGAGGGGTGAGTTAGCTCAATTTATTGAGTACTCTGAACCTGGGGCAGTCCTTTAGAATTATTCATCCTTGAGATAAAGGAGAACCAGTCTTAATTGTAGTTTACCCTCAGGATGAGAGTGTGACTGTGGGTGAGTTATATCTCTTTAACCAAGGACAATTTTTTTGAAAGGCTAACAGTTGATGATCACAGGAGACTGTTCTTTAGTTCTGTGGAGATACCTAGGCAGTGCAACACAGAGTCCGCCATAATGTCCAGTCCATTTCAACTGTCTTCCTCCTTCTTCATGTCTTCACTTCCTCCCTTAATAGCCGAGGTTCCTTGGCACCTCATTCTCATCGCCTCTTTTCTTATACACTCAATTCCCTTGTATCTCTTTTTACTCATCATATTTGGCTAAAACCTCATCTCTGGCTATAGCCTTCCAATTGCCCTGCACTTGTCCTAACTATCTGAATGAGACTGGTGAAAAACATGTAACCATGCTGAATGCGCTCGCTTAACATTTATGACCAAAAATCACAAGTAGCTCCTTAGCCATCCTATTACACACCCTAGTAAATTATCCTTTCCTCATCCCGGAATGAGTCTTTAATACCTTCTCCCTTTTCCTTAAACATACAGTACCTCCTCTCCTTCTCCCAATTCTCAGATGTCACCCCCTCTTTTCATTTCATTGAGAAAATAAAAACAAGCAAAAAAGAATCACTTCACTCCCTACCACCAAATATGCCTCTTCCCTTAGTACTTGCCTTCAAACTTGTAAAGATGACTTGCTCCATTTGTGCACTGGAGATCAACTCCTCCTGCCTTGTCTAGAACTTGGCTCCAGCAATGATATCTCTCTGCTACATCACCATTTTTCTTCACTCATCCTAATATATAAAAATCCAGGGGCTGTCACGACTTAAATGACCGGACGGACAACCGAACAGCAGGCTGGTGGTGGGAGTCAGCCTGGGTCCTGGCCAGCACGGCGGGATAGTCAGTCTGAGTCCTGGCCGGCAAGGCGGGAGGGAGCTCTGGGCCCCAGCTGCGGCACGGTGGTGAGAGGGAACAATTATAGTAACGGATCTATTATTAAAGCTACCTTTGGAAATACTATATCTATAGATAATATTAAAAATATGTCTAAATGTGCAATTCTCTGTCCAAAAAATGAGCACATTCAAAAATTAAATGAAGAAATTTTGGATATACTCGGAGATTTTCACACATATTTGAGTGATGATTCCATTGATTCAATAGATAATACTGAAAAGGAAAATTTTCCTAATGAATTCTTTAATAGTATTACTCCTTCGGGAATGCCATGTCATAAATTAAAATTGAAAGTGGGTGCAATCATCATGCTACTGAGAAATCTTAATAGTAAATGGGGTCTTTGTAATGGTACTAGATTTATTATCGAAAGATTGCTACCTAACATTATCAAAGCTGAATGAAGTATTAACAGGATCTGCAGAAGGAGAGGTTGTTCTGATTCCAAGAATTGATTTGTCCCCATCTGACACTGGCCTCCCACTTAAATTAATTCGAGGACAGTTTCCCATGATGCCAGCATTTGCGGTGACAATTAATCAATCACAAGGACAAACTCTAGATAGAATAAAAATATTCCTACCTGAACCCGTTTTCGCACATGGTCAGTTATATGCTGCTTTCTCTCGAGTTCGAAAGAGCGTGTGATTTTAAAGTTGTAAATACTTCATCTCAAGGGAAATTAGTCAAGCACTCTGAAAGTGTTCTCACTCTTAATGTGGTATACAGGGAGACATTAAAATAAGTTTAATCAATTTATCAGTCATTGTTTGTATCAGTGTTGCTTTTACATCATGTTTTTGTTGTTTTTATATCATGTCTTTGTGGTTGTTATATCATGTTGTGATTGTTTATTAATACATTTATGTATTATTTTCATATACATTTTACTAATTTTCTTTCATCTCTGACACTTCTATATAGAGAAAGGGAAAATAGCAATATTAAAATATTTCCTATGATTAATTCCCTTTTAATGTGCATGAATTCCATGCACCAGGTCACTAGTATGGAATAATTTCAAACAGCATACAATCATGCTGTGATCTTTTCCATCTTTGAACAAGACTCTCTCTCATCTCCAAGTCTCCCAACAGCTTCTACTCAACTTTTCTTTATGGGGAAATATCTCAAAAGGTTTGCCTTGTTTTTCTGTCTCTACTCCCTCCTATTACATTTTCTCTTTAATTGACTCCAGCCAAACTTTGCCCCATTCCTTTCCCCAAACTACTCTTATTAGGTCAAGATTAGCAGTGAACTGCTTGCCAAAGGCAATGGTTACTTCTCCCTTTATTTTATTCAACTTCATAGCAGCAATTGACAAAAGTGATCATTATACTTTTCCCGAAACACTTTTCTTCTTGACTTTCATGATATTCACTCCTCTGTGAAGCAAAATGTTTAAGGAATGTCAGGAGCCAGCTTGTTAAAGAATTCAAATTCCCTGTCTGCCAGAAAGATCTGACTTCCATCTCATGCTTCTGTGTAGTTACTATCCTATCTCAAATATCTGGGGAAGTTCCCTCCACACCCTTGCTTGATGTTATCTTATATCATTTTTATATTCCTGGTGTTAATTTGTTTTTATTATGCATTGTCCTGGATCACTAGTGGAAGTACATGGTATTGTGCAGATAGAGCATTTTGTTCATTGCATGAATTATTTCACTAATTTCTGCTGTTTTGTTCTTAAAACTAGTTACAGAAGTCTTGCTGATTCTCCCAGGCCTCAATTGCCCACAGTATTTATAGGCTGACAGATCTTTAGCATTGAAAAGAATATATACTTTTACTCTTAAAATAAATAGATTTTAAAATGGGAGTAATGCTGTACTTCACTCATGGAACTATATGTGGATTAAATTAGATATTATATAGATAAAGACATAAAGCAGTAGGTTCCTAACTGACCCATATGACAAGCTGATGAGTATTCTGGGACTCACAGTGGTTACGTGCTAGTCACCGGCTAGTAATTAACAGAACCAGAGCTAGAACTCACATTTTCTATCTTGGGTTCTCATGCTGGGTTTATATCTTTCCCTCTCTCTGGACATCACACATAAGCAGTATGAGTAAAATGAACATAAAGTCATTTTTGAACACAACCTCCAAAAAAACTAAACTCTGTATTTACATTTGTAGCCTATTTTAATTTTTATCCTGGAGTTTTATGAGAAAGCAGGTGATGCTCTGACCTCCATTATAAAGAAAGTTTTTTGTTGTTGAATCAGACCATTTTTCTATCATATGGGATAGATCTCCAGGTCAAGAGATGAAAGACATTAATTTGCATGAGACAGTAGTTGCTATCTGTATTCACATTGCAACATGAGAGAAAGTGGCTGTACCATCACTTTGTAGCAGATGGATTAAAGCATGTCTTAGTAAGACACACAAGTGGGAGGGGATATATTCCCCTCATCTTGCAGATAACAGCTATACCATGTGCAGTAGATACCTAATAAATATTAATTAGTATCAACTCACTGGACACAGAACTATTTAATTTTGGACATTAAATCAAGGTCTCTTGATGGTGAGAGATGAATAATAGTACATTTAGTCTTTATATTTCTTGAGCTTTTAATTGTTGTGTTGCACCTTACATTTTTTGTGAAATACTTTTTGCCCAAGATTTGATCTAATGCTCCAGCCGAATTTGCCTTAAACTTTTGCGTTTAATACACCTTGCTTTTTCTCTTGGTTTCAATGAGCATTCACATCTTCTAATTTCATTGGAAGATGATTCCACTCTGGTTTAATAATTCGACTAACAGAATATTGCATCTTTTTTTTTCTCTTTCAGATATTGATGAGTGTGCAGCTAAGATGCATTACTGTCATGCCAATACTGTGTGTGTCAACCTTCCCGGGTTATATCGCTGTGACTGTGTCCCAGGATACATTCGCGTGGATGACTTCTCTTGTACAGGTGAGCAGACATCAATCAGAAGGGATATATGCACCCCTATGTTCATAGCAGCACAATTTACCATAGCTAAGATTTGGAAACTTCCTAAGTGCCCATCAGCAGATGAGTGGATTAAAAAACTGTGGTACATCGACAGAATGGAATACTATGCTGCTATAAAAAGGAAGGAACTTTTACCATTTGCAACAGCATGGATGGAACTGGAGACAATTATGCTAAGCGAAATAAGCCAGTCGGAGAAAGATAAATACCACATGATCTCACTCATATGTGGGATATAATGATCAACATAATTTGATGAACAAGAATAGATCCAGAGACAAATGGTAGGGGAGTGGGGGTTAGAGAGCAACCAAAGGACTTGTATGCATTCATATTACCATAACCAATGGACACAGACACTGGGTCGGTGGGGGCTTGCCTGGGGTGGGAATGGCTGGGGCAGGGGATCAATTTGGGGAAAAGGAGACATATGTAAAACTTTAGACAATATAAAAAGTAACTAAAAAAAAAAAGAATCTGATTCAACCCTTCTCTGCACCACATCTGTGTTGTTCCATTTAACATCAAGTGTACTAAGTACATTTTTTGCCTAAATTGTCTTTCTCTTACATTATTTACCCTAACCTTTTGAGAAAAAAAGTGATAAAAAATTTTACCTGCAAAATTTAATTCCACTCCCTGTATTTCTGCCTGTGGATGTGAGCATGCATGCATGGGTGCATGATTTGAAGTTGAAGTCCCAGTTGCCTGTAGTAACATGGAGGGGCTTAGAGACATCAGTTCTAAAATGTATCAAACTATTTTCCTTCCATCATAATGAAATGTTTTTGCATCTAAGAAAATGAACTTTGTTCCCCTATTGGGAAAGACTAGGATTAAATTGAAAGGAAAAGTAGGAGTACCTGGTGGGCAGGGATTGGGCATATGGGATCAAATCAAGACTTTTGATAGATAACTCATAGTTTCCTCCCTCTTCTCCCAGTATCACTGGGCTATCAGGAGTAAAATGGGAATCCAGGGACTGTGTTGGTGTCTTTGTGACAGTAATGCTGGCTTTGTGGGGCATTTGGTTTAGATTCCAATATACTTTCAATCACATATATGGAGTCATGAACAGTAAATTGGTTAAGGGTGGTGGAAGATTTTGAGGCTTTCTTCTCTTGGCCAAATGTCTTCCAATGAGCAGTCTGAAACCTATAAGAAAAGGGCCTGGTGAACACAAGATTTTAGTCATGTTGTGCCTTTTCCTGATTCTTGCATCTTTCTCTTTATCCTGAAAACATTGGCATATAAAAGATAGATTCTTCACTGAGAATGGAATGCCACTCCTTTTTTCATATATTTTATTCCGAGTGACCTTTTGGGAAGAATAAAAAGTTGCACAAGTTAGGGAAGCAGCCACACCACTGGTGTGGTTCAGTTGACCTATGAACCAAGAAGGCATGGTTTGATTCCCTGTCAGAGCACAGACCCAGGTTGTGGGCTTGATCCCCAGTAGGGGGTGTGCAGGAGGCAGCTGATCAATGATTCTCACTCAGCATTGATGTCTCTCTCTCTCCCTCTCCCTTCTTCTCTGAAATCAATTAAAAGAAATGTGTATTTTTTAAAAGTTAGGGAAGCAATGTTTGTATGTCCAAATACCTTTGCCATAGATTGTTGTATATTTATAAGTTACTGTTCTTTAACTAAGAGGCTGGTGAGCTCATATTGATGGAGGTTTCTAATGGCCACAGAAGGCCAAATCTCATTTATCTTTTACCTCATATAACTGAAGTTCCTGGATGGATGGAGGAAGGAAGGGAGGGAGGGAGGGAGGGGGAGAGAGAGAGAGAGAGAGAGAGAGAGAGAGAGAGAGAGAGAGAGAGAGAGAGGCTGTATACTAGTAAGCACAACATGCTGAGATCTAAACATTTTAAGGGGGCAAAAATCTTTTGGACCTGTAAACCAACACAATGTACAAATCTGTGTTGCTATAGATGACTATTCTCCATTCTTAATAGTAAACCAGTACCTTCACTTATTTTAATCCTAAAACTAGAAGGAACCGTGCATATCCTCCCAAGGCAGTGGCATCATATCCTATAACTCAATAAACCTTAATCCAGGCCCTGCTGTGTGGAAAGCCCTGGGGAAATTACATCAGCATTCCAGCTCTACCCTTGTTTTTTTCTCTGAGGGAGGAAGGCGGGAGCTGCTGCTTGTTGCATGCCTACTAGGACAGGTGCTCTGGGCACTTAGGCTGTTTCCAGATCTTAGCTATTGTAAATTGTGCGGCTATGAACATAGGGGTGCATATATTCTTTCTGATTGGTATTTCTGATTTCTTAGGATATATTCCTAGATGTGGGATCACTGGGTCAAATGAAAGTTCCATATTTAATTTTTTTGAGGAACCCCATACTGTTTTCCACAGTGGCTGCACCAGTCTGCGTTCCCACCAGGAGTGTACTAGGGTTCCTTTTTCTCCACATCCTTGCCAACACTTGTTATTTGTTGATTTGTTGATGACAGCCATTCTGACAGGTGTGAGATGATACCTCATTGTCATTTTAATTTGCATCTCTCAGATGATCAGTGGCTGAGTATTTTTTCTATGTCTCTTGGCCTTCTGTATGTCCACTTTGGAGAAGTGTCTATTTAGGTCCTTTGCTCATTTTGTAATTGGATTGTTTGTCTTCTTATATTCTTTTTAGATGCCTTAATTCTATCCTAGGACTTAATAGCACTTTTGTCAATAACACTTAAATTCTATCAGTTTTAATCTTTCTGCTGAGCTTCTGAATCATAGATTCAACTTGACATCTACACTTAGCTATTTCATATGCATTTTATGTTAAACATGTATCAGACAAAACCCTTGATCTTTTTTCTCCCATATCTGAAAATCTCCTCTTCCACTTTTCTCCATCTCAGCGAATAAAACCACCATCTACCTAGTTTTTGAGCTAAACATCTAGGCATTATACTTGATTCATTTTGTTCTCTTGCTCCTCCACTGTCAGACCACGTACCAGTCTTGTTGACTCTACTCTTCATCCCCTATCCTAAGTCAGCCCACTTCTGTCCATATCCTGTACCACCAACCTGCTGAGCAGCTGCAGTGGGAACCATTCTGCACTATCTGTGGCCCGGTTTTCCTCCACTGTACCTTTCTTCACATAGCAGCTAGAGCAAACTTTTGAAGCAGAAAGTTATACAAATCCACTTAAAACTCTCATATACTAGTAGTATCCCATTGCACAGGAATTAAATTCATTCTGCTTATTTTGATATAAAAACCTGTATGGTTTTTCTTTCTACCTCTCTGACTTTATCTTGTACCATTTCCATCCCTGTCCATTATGGAGTGGCTACTCTGACTTTTAAGTTTTTTCCCCATTCAACAAACTTATTCTGCCCCAGGACCTTTGCATGAGCTTTTTCTCCTTCTTAAAAGATATTTCCTCCTTGATATCTGCTTTTCTTGTCATTCAGATATTAGCCTAAGAGTGATCAGCTCAGAGAGGCTTTCTTTGGTTAATATAATTAGGCATCCATTTTTCTGTCTTATCACCTGATTTTAATTCTCTGGACAGTACTTATTACTATCTGAAATTTCATTATTTATATATGATCTTTTTAAAATTTGTGGCTTTCTTTGAGCATGTAAGCTCTGGGAGCAGGGCCCTTTTCTCTTTTATTCATTACTCTATCTTGGTTACTCAGAACATAAGCTGGCACAGAGCAGTGCTCAATAATATTTATTAAATGAAGGAATGAATAAAATCACTTGACCTGGGGCTCAATATTCCTTTCTGTAATTTTTTAAAATAAAATACTGTTTATATGTGCTATATGCCTATAGGTTATTGTAAAAATAAAATTATATACGTGAAAATATTTCCCATGGCACTTATCAGTCAGGATAGGATATTTTGCAGAAATAAACAACCCCAAATATGAGGGACTTAAAAGAAGAAGATTTTATTTCTAGGTCATGCATTATGCCTGTCATTGGTCAATAGGAAGGATGCTGATGCTCATCATTATTACTTTGGGCTACTAAATGCTGAAGTTAGCAGTATTGTGAACATTGCTGGCCATCAAGACAGGGAAAAGAGAGCCTGGAGGTTCATGTGTCAGCCATTCAATGTTCTTACCAGGGAATGATATATATTCCTTCTACCCATAACTCATTGACTGGAGTCCCCATTCCCCAACCAACTACAAGGGGATGAGAAAATGTAGTGCTACCTTGTGCCTAGAAGGGTAGAGAACTAGAAACATTTGGAAAATGGAGCTAAGGAATACAAAGTAACTGACACTGAATATTTTCTCAACAAATTTTGTTTCCTTTGACATGAGGAGCTGTTGATGAAAATAATCTTTTTTTTTCAACAGAAATTTACAATATGATGGGAACATTCATCTCAAAAAATAATTATGATATTAAGCATGTTGGACTAAGTACTATGATGGAAGTATAAGCCAAATGCACTAAGAAAATGTGCTTACTTGGGGTGGTGAGCACACAATACAGATGATATATGGTAGAATGGTATACTTGAAATCTATATCATTTTATTAGCCAATGTCACTCCAATAAATTCATTAAAATGGTAAACAAAGAAAAAGTTGCTTGATTGCCAGAATGGAGTGTTTGGACTGTGTCTTACAAGCCAAGAGGAGCGGATGGAGTTTCCCAAGGCACATGAGCATGTGGTGCCTGGAGGACGTTAGGATTTTACAGTTGGGACTATAGATGGGAATGAGGAGACCTTGAAGACAAGCGTTCTCCCTGCAGTTATTTCTTTTCTAGACCAGATTCAATGATCTCTCTTAGACACTTTCATGGTAAACTAGAACTCTGACATTTACCCTGGGGTCTGGACAATAAGTCTGTTTGGCCAATTGTGCTCTTTATTTTCTACAATAGAGTAGGCCCCCGCCTCTAATCTCTGTCATTTCTTTATCTGCAAAGAATACTTTTTCCACTAAGTGGTTATTTGCCTGTGTAATAAATGAGGTGTATAATAGATGTCTGCTGCCGTGTCTTTTCAATGTTTCATTTCCAGAAGACAATTTACTCGGATTAATTGACAAGCCTGAAGGCACCCTTTGTTCACCCTGAGTTCCTGACACAGCATTTACTATTATTGACATTTCTTATTTCCAAAGATCATTCTCTTCTATGTCCCAGATCAATTAGTATCTGCTGCCACCGATTAGTTGGTTTTCCAAGTATGTCAAAATCATTCTTTCCCCTTTTTTTAGCCTGACACTAACTTTTTTGAAGTCAATAGTCAGGTTGAAAATTCTATTTGTCCCAAAATTATTGAGCCTAGAATTAAAGAAGGTACATCAGCTTTGGTGATACATTGATTTATTGAATAATTAAGTTATGCATTCATTCACTCATCTACTCATTCATCATTTTATTCTTGTATCGAATGTACAGTTATGAGGGTTAGAAAATATGACCACTGAGATTAGTGGGAAATGATCTTGGTAATCAGGGAGTTCAAGGTTCATGATGCAACTTCTTCAAATGAGAAAATTCAAATGTTCATTCATCACCAAAACTGTTCTAATGCTTACCAAATCAATCTCTTTCAAAGTCTAACCCCTGTGGTCCTTGACAGAAAGAATTCCAAAATAGCCCTTCCCAATTCTGTGCACTGACAATAGCCTTTTAGAAAAACCCCACCTGAGAGAGTGAGTGCCAGGCAAGATGCTGGAGAGTAAAGGCAATGTGTCGAACAGAAAAGCAACTTGAGCTTTTTCCTAGTTAGAAAGTGAAAACAGCCCAGCCAGTGTTGCCTAGTGGTTGAGTGTTGACCTATGGGCCAGAAGGTCAGGGTTTGATTCCCATCAGGGCACATGCCGGGTTGTGGGTCTGATCCCCAGTGTGGGGCATGCAGGAGTCAGCTGATCATGATTCTCTCTCATCATTGATGTTTCTCTTTCCCCCTCCCTTTCCTGTCCTCTCTGAAATCAATAAAAATATATTTTTAAAGTTTTTTTAAAAAAGGGAAAACAACCGTATTTCGTGAGATAATAAAGTTCTGAGAGATCAACATTGAGGAAAATTATCTGACTCTTAAAAAGTATGTTCTAATGTAATTATTCCCCCCAGGGGGCAGGGGATTCCCTGTCATAACCATTTATTTTATATGAGGCTCTGTGCTTTTGGGTAGGAAAGTTTCCCTCAGCCTTTGAAAGGGTGAATCTAAAACACTTGTTCCCAAACTCTGAGCGAGGTTTTGGCCTTGAGATTTGCATGTGAGTCTAAATCATGTTCTCTCCCATAAGAGATCTCTGAGTCACTCTTGCTCTGTTATGAATTTGGAAACAGGAGTGCCAGAAATTGAGTGTGTGTCGGGGGTCTAATCTCTCCTCTATGCCTTTTGATTTCTAGAATGGTCAGCCTACTTGATTTATTGGTCCCCGACTTGCATTTATCTCCATGTAAACTCTCATGTTTAGGCTGTTTGATAAGATGTTATCATTAGGCACTTGGGCAGCTTTCAAGGAGGATACTTGTGATTTACGACAAAAGCACACAGCAGTGAGACAGGTACTTGACAGTAATGGGTAAGCATTCATTGTTATGCCAAAAACTGCCCATGAAGGTAAGAAATAAAGCGAACAAGTGAGATAACAAATACCCCATGTGATTTTTATTACCTTGCTAAAAGGATTTTTATTTTCTTGATATTGGCATGGGTGAAAGCTGGAAGTAAGTATATGTTTGAAATGCTCTGAGCAAACTTAAATAGTTAGATATAATCGTCTATTAATTTAATGGTTTAAATTAAATACCTGTAATGAAAAGAGGTTAGGCAACAGTATAAAGACTTAGGAGTAAAAATGAGCTGTTAAAATTTTTAGATGAGTTCTCTGGAAAAGGCTTTCCTCTGAAGGTTGATGAAATACAGAACTCGTTCAAATATGAGATACCTGGTGCTTTCTCATTGAGCAGAGCCATTTAAGATGGAGCTAAAATAGCACAGTCTCTATTTTGATGGAGCACAGTAGTAAATGAACCACTGAATACCCTTATCTTTCAAACACATAGCATGTAGACTACTTTCATTTCAGTGGAAAATACTATATCAAATGCTTGAGAATGCAAAAATCCTTTTTATTAAGGAGACCAGAAAACATGCATTGATATGTTGGTAAGAAAAGTCAAAATAAGACATGTACCTTTGGATATTTCAAAACCCAACTAGAAGATCCGAAGATCGTTATGAGACATTTGCCTTTGGTTTTGATTTCTTTGGCTGGTACATCCGTTTACTTTGTTCCTGATTTTATTTTTTATCATCACCTGAGGATATCTTTATTAATTTGAGAGAGAGAGGAAAGGGGGGGAGAGAGAAAGAGAATAGGGGGCAGAGAGAGAGAAAAGAAAGAGAGAGGGAGAAAGATCGGTTGCCTCCCATACAATCCCAACCAGGGATCAAACTTGAAACCTACGTAGATGCCCTTTTGGTGTATGAAATAACACCCCAAACGACTCAGCCACCTGGCCGGGGCTTGTTCCTCATTTTAGGTAGTTGACTCTGTTACTCTCCTTCCCCTTCAGAGGAGGAAGGTGCCAGTTCCAAAAGCAGGATTCCAAAATCCTAAATCTTTAGGCCAGAGGTTTTCAACCTTCAACTTAGGTTACATTCATTGGGACACAAATGAACAAGCAGCAACAATAAAAGTGGACACCTGAGACCTGTCCCTTAAGATTTGGATTTTCTCTCTGTCTAGGGTTGTAACCTGGCTTCAGTGCTTTTGTTGAAATTTCCAGATGATTCTTATGTGCTCTCTAGGTTTAGAGCCACTGCTTTTGTGGATCAGAGATGGTTGGAGAATGGAGAGAAAAATCAGAGGACAGTCAGAGGGAAGAAGAATGACCCTCTATATTTAGGCCAGAAAAGAATGCCCTGGTGCCCAGCTGGCATGGCTCAGTGGTTGCGTGTCAACCTATGAACCAGGAAATCATGGTTTGTTTCCCGGTCAGGGCACAAGCCCCACATTGGGTTTCGAAGTCAATCCCCAATGTGAGGTGTGCAGGAGGCAGCCAATCAATGATTCTCTCTCATCATTGATGTTTCTACCCTCTCTCCCTCTCCCTTCCTCTCTGAAATCAATAAAAATATATTTGAAACAAACAAAGAGCAAAGGATGCCCTGGTACTTACTGATGGTGGATACACAGGTCAGGAGGGACTGCAAGCGGAGACTGGGATGTGTCCAGGAGGAAGGGTCCTGCCTCCAAGTCTACCCTGTAGGATGTGTAGGTCTCTGGAGAGGGAAAGCCGGTGGGATGCCTGTGCAGGTGAAGCCTCTTGGGGAGATCCCTAATCTCCTATTGGGACATGACTGCTGTGAAGCCTCCAAGCCTAAAGGTAATTGGGATACTTCCATGCTGACCTGTGTGTTTCTTGGGCCAAGGACCAGAGACTGCTCTCTCTGTGCCAGTGTCTTGTCATTTGGAATCCTCTGCAGCCATGACATAGCCTGATGGAAGCAGGGTGTCCTGCAAATGAGATTTTGTGGGTTATCCAAAACCTTAGGCTATTTTCTCATTAAAGAGGCTAGTTTTTTAAAAAATATATTTTTATTGATTTCAGAGAGGAAGAGAGAGGGAGAGAGAGAGAAACATCAGTGATGAGAGATAATCATTGATTGGCTGCCTCCTGCACTCACCCCACTGGGGATCGAGCTTACAACTTGGGCATGTGCCCTGACTGGAATCAAACCCAGGACCCTTCATTTCGCCAGCTGATGCTCTGTCCACTGAGCCAAACCAGCTAGGGTGAGACTACTTATATTTTTAAACCCAAGCAGGTGGTTATATTAAAAATATGGCATTGATTGGAGGAGGCAGACATCATCCCTGCTTTTCAGTGTGAGGGGACAATTTTTGTTTCAGCCAGAGTGTGTGGTACTAAAGACTAAGTCACAGCTGCCCAGGCTGAGTGGCTTACAATGAGGGGGAGGCAAGCGAATGAAGACACACCCTGTGATGCTTTGCTTGGCCTTAAACAAAGACTCCCCGCTTTTTAAAAACAAGTTGGAGTAGTTCACAACTTTGGAACTAAGCCCAGGAGGGAGTCAAGAGAACAGTGCCCCTAGTCCTCTATCTATTTTCAGGATTTAGAGAACTGACAAGTCATAAAATACCACAAACATATTACGCTTGCCTCTCAAAGCTACTGAAGTTTTGAATTTACTCCACTACTGTTTGAATAGGATATATTCCATCTCTTCTCTCATCTCTTATTTCCTCTTGACTCTACTTTTGGGTGTGTTAATCGATCTTTCCCCCTGGAATCTTATTTCCTTTACCTTTACATTAGCTTTATTTACGTGTGTGCATTTTTCCTGATGACCGAAACCCACAGTGTTGAGTTAAATAAGAGATGCAGGGTAAAGCATGCCATAAAACAGAAAATGAGAGGCGTTGGCAAGGCTGGGGAGAAATTGGAACCTTTATCCACTGTCAGTGGGACTATAAAATGGTGTAGCTATTTGCAAAATTAGTTTGGCATTTCCTCAAAAAGTTAAAAATAGATTAAAAGTCACATGATCTAGCAGTTTTACTTCGGATGTATATCCATAATAATTTAAAGCAGAGCCTTAAAGAAGTGTTTGAATACCCATGTTGATAATGGCATTATTTTACAATAGCTAAAATATGGAAGCAACCAAAGTGTCCCTTGACAGATCAATGTAGTATATACATGCAATGGAATATTATTCAGCCTTAAAAAGGAAGGGAATTCTGACACATGCCACAACATGGATGAACCACAGAGAACATTATACTAAGTGATATAAGGCAATCACAAAAAGACAAATACTGTGTGATTCTATTTACATGTGATAACTAGGGTAGTTAAATTCATAGAGACAAAAAGTGGAATGGTGTTTGCCACAGATGTGGGGAGGGGAATTACTGTTTAATTAATTGTTTCAGTTTTACAAGATGAAAAGAGTTCTGGTGATTATTTCACAACAATATGAATGTAGGTAATACCACTGAATTTGAAATGGTTAAGATGGTTAAGTTTATGTTATTTACTACCACAATAAAAAAATTGGGGGAAAATAATCATCAGGAAAAGATTTCTTCCTGTTAGTAGGCCAAATATAGAAATAATTTACACAGTTTTCCTTGCTTCCTACCACATATTGGGCATCAACTTATATGATAGCTCTGGGTAGTGATTTATCCCTTCATTATTTTATTGATTCACTCATTAAATAACAGATTGATAAATCTAAGCATCAGGTATTAGATATTATTCTAGATGTCAGCAATACATCAGTGAATAAAACAGACAAAACTTTGCTATCATTGGAGCTTATGTTTTAGTTGAGGGGAGTCAACAGTAGAAAGTGTGACAGAAGGTAGGAACTATGGAAAGCAATAGAGTGAGGGAAGGGAAATGGGTGAAATTTTATCTGGGGGTCTGGAAAGATCTCACTGATAAGGGGTATATAAGTGAAGACAGGAGAGGAGCGAAGGAGCAAGTCCTGCTAGTTCTAAAATAAGTGTTCTAGGCTGTAGGAACAGGAAATGGACAGACTAGCCATCTACTGAATGACTCAGAAATAGATAATGAGCTTACTAAATGAATGAACTCTGACCTTTCCTTCTCTACCTTACACGTGTCTCTAGTATATTCTGGTGGAATAAAGAATATGGGTCTCATGGCCATCATATGCATCAGAGACTTCTTTCACACAGTCTGGGTCATGGCTGTCTTGCTACGAGTTAGAGATGATAGAAGTTAAGCTATGGGATAAATGGTGTGTGATTATATTTTCCTTTAAATGGAAAGGAAAGCTTTAATGGCCTCAGCCATTACTGGGACAATACCCCTTTTCAAAGAAGAACAGAGTTCAGGAAGGGGTACTTGGAACATAGCATGTAGGAAATTCAGCACCCAAGTCCCATTATGGTTAACAAGGCCTCCACGTTTAATTTTACAGGGAAATGTGACAACTGGAGAGTCAGGGCTAAAAAATATCCCTAAGCAACCAGGGACCTGAAAGAGCCTTGCTTTTTCCTTTATTTTTACATCTGTGGTTTTCCATTTTCCCTGCTGTTGATAAATAATTCACAAAAGAAAAGAATTCTCCAGCCCTGGCTTTTGAATGCAGAGGACAAATACATTATGCCATCGGTCTCCAAACACCCACAGGCTTTTGGCAAGAAGGTCAGTATTTTGTATTTTGTGGGCAGCATGTCTTCTGGGCTTTGTAATCAGTTGGCTTTGTTCTTTTAGCTAGAAGAAAGGTGAGGGCTGGGTGTATGAGATGCACAGAACTAAGGCTGTCACATTGTCATAGTCCCTAAGTGGCTTGCTCAGCAAGATATTATAGATAGACTGGTGGACTTGGGTAGGCTGTGCAGGTTGGCTCAGAGAAATGGTTATTTGAGAACCCCTGGTGACATCAGGTGATTGTCTTGCAACCCAAGCAGACATGGTCTATAGTACCACCCTGAGCATCATGGAACCAGTGCATGCTGGCAGGGGAGGAGGGATGTCAAGTTGGGGTTTTCCTCCTGCAGCTAGGATGTGCACACTCACCCAACTACAGGACCTATTTATTCACTTCTGGAAGTCATCTCTAATACAAAATAAAGTCCAAAGCTGGCTTCTGTGGATGATTAATTGTTTGGATGATTTATGTTTAGAAACAATGGTACTATCCATATATTAAGCACATAATTTGGGTCAACATTCACAATAAATGCTCATTATTAGTTTGCCAAAGGAATTTAGTAGAGAGAAAGCATTTGATATGGGTTACTAGAGACTTATTTTAATCCAGACTAACAGACTACATGCCCTTGGGTGCCGGGAGCCGGTCCATCCTTGCTGTTTCAAGGGACCTGGCATATATGGCATACTGTTCTTAATATGTTTGCTCACCTTCTTGGCACTATGTGTTTTAACCAAGGTCTCTGAGAAAGGTTGTTTTCCCCAGGTAGGGATTTTCCCCTGAAGTTAGGGAGGGAATAAAACCCCTCAACTAAGTGCCAGGCGGGTAATTAATCCCTTTAACTACGAACAATCATGCTTAAACCACATAATCTTTTCTCCCTGGAATGGAGATAAGAAACGCCCTAACCTTTGTAATAGAGATTGATAGGATTGAATCAACTGGTATAAATACAGTTGTAACAAGACAGAAACACTCAGAACTCAGAACTCAGAACTCAGAACACAGAACTTAGGAGACAGGGCTTGGAAGACAGGACCAAGAGAGACAGAGCCTAGGCACAGAACCTACACAGAATGTTCTCTAGAGACAGAAGAACTTCGCTGGTGAGAGCATGCTGAAGGATCCTGGACAGGGACTGGCCTCAGAGCCTAGAGACAGAGCCTAGCGGGAGAACATGGCAAGGGATCCTGGACTGAACCTGACTACAGAAATATGGCAAGAGAACCTGACTAGAACCTGATGACCGAACCTGGCTAGAGATCTCGCACAGAACCTGACTGGAGTACCTGGACAGAACCTCTCTGGAGAGCCTAAGCAGAACCTCTCTGGAGATCGAGACCAGAACTTGGCTGGAGATCCTGGCTAGGCTGCTGATCAACTGAACGCTGTCTCCGTGACATTCCTTCTTCGCCGACTCCGTCCACACCTTTGGGGACCCCTGGACCCGCTGGGGCTGGACCTCGGCCTATGGCGCCCGAACAGGGACCCCTAGGTAAGCGCCCTGCACTCGGGACGGATCGGACTCCACCGTAGGAAGAGGGTGGATAGTCTTCGCCGACTCCGTCCACACCTTTGGGAACCCCTGGAACAGGATTCCCTTAGGTAAGCCCCCCCCATTGAGAACCCCACACTCGGGACGGATAGGACTCCACCAGGGTGCTACAGACCCCCCTATAGAGGATAAGTAGGGTAAGAAGGTGGATAGTACAGAACTTAGATTGAGAAGATGTGCCATACTGAGTCCAAAGAAAGAAGACTCTGTATTGATTCTTAGATTGAGAAGATGTGCCATACTGAGTCCAAAGAAAGAAGACTCCGTATTGATCTTTTAACACATATGCTTGCTAGCAGAGGAGTTAAGGTTACTCCCAGTCAGATGGAACATTTTATACAAGAAATACGTCCATGCTTTTCTGAGGAAGGAAAGGTGCCAGAAAGGTAAATGTAGAGGCATGGGAGAAGGTAGGCCCAAGGAGCCTTATCCTTAACCCCACTGCAGCCTTTCCACCCCGGGAAAGTGCGGGATTGGCAAGCTCTCCCTGGGGTGATAGATCAGGACTCAGGTAATAGCAGAAAGCGCCAATCCTACTCTTAAAATGGATACAAGAGAGCGTTTCAGGTTTTTCTTTTTAATGCTTGCTTTTAAAAAATAAAAAAGGGGGAATTTGCCGGGAGCCGGTCCATCCTTGCTGTTTCAAGGGACCTGGCATATATGGCATACGGTTCTTAATATGTTTGCTCACCTTCTTGGCGCTGTGTTTTAACCAAAGTCACCTCTCCGAGAAAGGTTGAATCCCCAGGTAGGGATTTTCCCCTGAAGTTAGGGAGGGAATAAAACCCCTCAACTAAGTGCCAGGCGGGTAATTAATCCCTTTAACTACGAACAATCATGCTTAAACTACATCATCTTTTCTCCCTGGAATGGAGATAAGAAACGCCCTAACCTTTGTAATAGAGATTGATAGGATTGAATCAACTGGTATAAATACAGTTGTAACAAGACAGAAAAACTCAGAACTTAGAACAGAATCAAGAAGACAGAAACTACACGGAGCCTAGAGACAGAAGAACTTCGCTGGAGAGAGCATGCCGGAGGATCCTGGAGAGGGACTGGCCTCGGAGCCTAGAGACAGAGCCTAGCGGGAGAACATGGCAAGGGATCCTGGACTGAACCTGACTACGGAGATTGGCAGGAGAACCTGACTGGAACCTGGACAGAACCTGGCTGGAGAATCTAGCGAGGGAACATGGCTACAGAACCTCGCTGGAGATCCGAAGCAGAACCTCTCTGGAGATCCGGGCTAGAGATCCTGGCTAGGTTGCTGATCAACTGAACACTGTCTCCGTGTCATTCCTTCTTCGCCGACTCCGTCCACACCTTTGGGGACCCCTGGACCTGCTGGGGCTGGACCCCGGCACTTGGGTAAGTCCTTTTATTTCTTTGGGCTTCAGTTTGATCATCTGCAACAGGAGAATATTATGTTATAAATATACCTTCAGAGGGCCCATTAAACTCTTACTTCTTTGAAGCTGAGAATCATCACCTTTCATCTCTTTATCTGCAGTACCTGCCATGATAGGCACCAATTTTTTCTTTCTTCTTCTTCTTTTTTTTTTTTGCTTAAATTTATGTCTATAATCATGTGGAACATTGCAATTGCTATTTTGTTTGATTTGTAAAACTTTATTTTAAAGGTGCCTTTTAGTTTTATATTTAAAACTTTTTAACAGATGGTTTCAAACAATGTGTGACCATCATACCAACATACTCCTTTGCTAGTGTTTGCTGCACTGAATATTTCATGTAACTTCTGCATATTGACTTGGGCCATATGATGTTTTATTAACCACTATTGACTTGTGACCTGGAGTTAGCATACAAGTGATGGAAGAGCCTTCCTTTGCCATCAGGGGATTTCTGGGAAGGAGCGCTAGAGAGACAGGTTCAGGGTGGACAGCTGGTCTCTCCTTTGAAGTTCTTTCATGCCTTGTTTTGTAAATACTTTTGAATGCTTGTTGGCAAATGTCACCCCTCTGATAGTCACTCTGCTTTTTGTTTAAACAGGTGCCAAAAAAGCCAAAGCAGCAAGGGAAGGCTTGTGGTGTAGTGATAGTGGGTACCCATGGTGCCTTTCCTCTGGGAGTGGCTTGGTGGGTTGGGGAGAGGAGGTGAAAAGAGGTGATGGAGGATCATGAACAGAGTAGAAGTGAAATATCAGAAGACCTACATTCAAGTCTCAGATTTGACTATTGCTGGTTTTATGACTTTGGACAAAATGCTCTACATAAGTGTCCCCTTTCTACTTTGGTGCAGTGAGGATGGCAGACTCTGTCTTAAGGTCTCTGAAAATCTATGATTCTAAGTGCTGTGAGTGTTCAAGAGGGCCAGAGGAGAGGCAGTGCTTCAGGCTGTGATGGCCAAAGAAAGCTTCTATGAATTTGTAGCTTTGGAGCTGCCAAATGGGATTTTATTATTGGTCCTGTGATGAGAGACTTCTCCGGGTATGTTAACTTCATTGGCCATGAGAGCCTTTGAAAGTGAAGAGAGAAGGCAAGTTAGGTGGGCCTATCTTTAGGTGCATAGTTCTATCTGCAAATTAACATGGACCAACTGATACCCTGGAACATGATTCAGTCTGATTGGTGTGCCCTACTCTTACAGAGGAGAGAGGAATAGGCCTGGAGTAAAGAAAGCAATGAAATCTGCTCCCTCCTTATAAGGTGAATTCACTCATAAGTGCATAGAAATACAGAACTGAATTACATTCGAGATAGGGATTGAGTCATCCTGATGCAAAGTAGAGAGAAAGATGCATCAGGCCAGTGTTCTTGGGGAGAACTCCAGGTAGAGGCCTTGGGTGGGGGAGGTGGAATAAGCATCCTTAAAAGTGGCAATAAAGCCTGACCAGTGTGGCTTAATGGTTGAATGTCTACCCATGAACCAGGAGGTCATGCATGGTTTGAATCCTGGTCAGGGTACATACCCAAGTTCCAGGCTTGATCCCCAATAGGGGGTGTGCAGGAGGCAGCAATCAATGATTCTTATCATTGATGTTTCTATCTCTCCCTCTCCCTTCCTCTCTGAAATCAACAAAAATATATATATTTTTAAAAGTGGCAATAAAATAAAGCCATTATAAAATGGAAATAAAAGGAGGAAAAAGAGGGTGGTCAGTAGGATTGCTAGAGGGAGGCTCAGGAGGGTGCAGATGTTATATTTGACAATAGGAGAGTCAATGGCCATATTCTAAGAACAGAATCATTGCTGTCTCCAATAAAGGATTTTAAAAGAGATATTTTGATAGAAACTTGCACAGCTGTCAGAGTTTGGAGGATTTTGACACTCAAGTGCTTACAAAGAATTGTTGAGAAACCTGAAAGGGATAGCAAGGTCAAGTGAAAGATAAATTTGACCACCTCAAACTGAATTTTAAGATGAAGAATATTTGAAAGCTCCATGGGAGAAGTAGATTAAAGACACATAAGAGGAATGTGTCATTGTGGGTGGACAGGGTATGGATGGAGGAATTGGCCTTGTAGAAGAGGATGGGGTCCTTTTATTCTAAGGTTGGAGGGAAGGGTCAGAGGGAAGAGGCAAGGAGAGGGTCTAGTGTAAAAGCCAGGTAGCCAGGTAAACTTGTAGAGACCCATGTTCAGGAATGCACTAACTCTATCTTTTTCTATAGAAACATTAGGTTTTCCCCTGGAGGGACCTTTGAAATATATTCTACACTTATTGCTCTGTCACATTTTCAACACTTTGTTTTGTGAAGGTGTTTTGCTCTCTGAGGGTGGGGAGAACCTGATGGCATTGGTAAGCAACTAAATCTGGGGTTGCAAGCTCTGCACAAATGGCATTTAATTCTTATTCCTTCAGTGCTCTCGGGGAAATCTCATAATTGCTCTCTCAGTCTCCCCATCTGCAAAACTGGTATAAAACCACCCTTCTCCTCCCTGGGGCCTGAGGGGGATTGCTAAGTTAATGTTTTATAAATCACCGGAAAGATTCTAAATGCAAAGTGCTGTCGTTACCCACCTACTAGATATGATGGCACTCATAATGACATATTTATTACCTCATGTTCATTCCCATGGCAGTAGGCTGTGCATTTGTAAAGAGATGATGATTTCTCTGCTAGGGCAAGAGCAGAGGCAGCCCATCTATCACCCAAGACACATCAGCAGGAAAACATAAAGCGAATATACGGTTTGTTGTGACCTAAATGTTGTTTTGGCTGTAGAGCCTATTGTGAAATTTTCTCTTAAAAACAAAAATCTGCCCCCTACCTTGCTGGAAAAATATTTAAAATAAAATGCGACAAGAATGCTTCTTGGGACATGCTGGGTTGGTGCTGTTGAAATATGAAATTTGAAATCCAACTGTGACTAGGCATGCTTTATTAGAGTGCTTAACAACTTTAAAAATCACAGTCAAACAACAGTAAAGTCAAGGATCTTTCCAATTGTAGTTAGGAAGCTGTGATCAGTTCTGTTTGAAAGGAGGCCCGATGGTGAGTCCTCCCTCTTTGCAAGGCATCCATGCAAGTTCCCCTTTGTGTGGCCTTGAGTCAGGGTTTTGGGATTGCTAGCGATCCCAGCATGTAGCTCATTATGTTCAAGGAAATACTGGACTCTATTTTTTAACTTATCTTTATTGTTGAAAGTATTACCGAGGTCCCCCTTTTTCCCCATTGACCCTCTCCATCTTCTCCCCTCCCCAACCCTCAAGGCCTTCACCACACTACTGTTTGTGTCCATGGGTTATGCGTGTAAGTTAATCTCCACCCCCACTCCCCTTTCCTCTGAGATTCCTCAGTCTGTTCCATGCTTCTATGTCTCCGGATCTATTTTGTTCATCAGTTTATTTTGTTCATTAGATTCTACATATGAGTGAGACTGGCTTATTTCACTTAGCATAATACTCTCCAGGACTCTATTTCTGTTAAGCCAACTAATGATTGTGCAGTTTGTTATGAGTATCCTCTTTAGAGTACTTTTGTAAGAGTAACAGCAGCGGGGATATTGAGGGTTTAGTGAGTGCTATCCTCTGGGTAATGCAGAGTGGCTTCGACGGAGCTAGAACAGAACAAGTTCCTCCTACATGCATCACTAAAGTGGGGAGAGGACCTTCTTCTTAGATTAAGAGTTTGATCTTGCCGAAACCGGTTTGGCTCAGTGGATAGAGCGTCGGCCTGCGGACTGAAAGGTCCCAGGTTCGATTCCAGTCAAGGGCATGTACCTGGGTTGCGGGCATATCCCCAGTAGGAGATGTGCAGGAGGCAGCTGATCGATGTTTCTCTCTCATCGATGTTTCTAACTCTCTATCTCTCTCCCTTCCTCTCTGTAAAAAAATCAATAATATATATATATATATATATATATATATATATATATATATATATATATATATATATATATAAAGAGTTTGGTCTTTTCTCATACATTCTCTCAGTTGTTTTTTTCTAAATGTGCCATCATGACCAGTGAGGCCTGAAATGGTACCATGAGTCCAGTGACTCAGGGCCACTGCACTTTCTGTTCCCTCTGCCTGGAATGTTCTTTCCCCTACCTGGCTCCCGCCCCCCCCCCCCCTCGTCCACCCACATCTGCCTGGCTTGTTCCCTTGCTTATGTCAGGCCTCTTAACAAAGGTCTCCATGTCAGTGAGACTTTCCTGGCCACCTTTATAAAATTTCAGACCCTCCTGACACTTCCTTTCTCCCGTCTCAGTTTTTTTTTTCCTCCTTGAAATGTATCACTACCTACCATGCCATATATTTCACTCACTTACCTTACTTATGGCCTGGTTCTCCCTGTAGAATGGCTCCATGAGGCCAAGGATTTTTGTCATTTTTCTTCTGTGCCATATGTTAGCGTCTAGAACAGTGCCTGGTATATAGTAGGTACTTAATAAATATGTGTTCACTTTGTAGGTGACAAACAAATATTCTGTGTATTGGGCACCACAGTAGATGCTAAAGATACAGTTATTGCAAATAACAAATGCAGCTGTAAGTAGACTAAACAATAGGGGGGGGGGTTACTGGCTCATGTACACATCCATCCAGAGGTCAAGCAGTTTTGAGGACACAGAAACACGGGGATGTCACCAAGGACCTGATTCTTTTTCTTTTGCCCATCTCTCTGCTCTGACTGCCACAGTTTGAGCATCATGCTAAGACTCCTTGTGATTCCAGGGTGGGTGCCAATAGCAACGTCTTCTTTCACGTCTGGGGAGACAGGATGGTTTTTTAGAAATTCTGTCAGAAGTGCTAGAAAGCTCTTCCCCAGAAAGTCCCAGCTCATATCTCCACTCCCAGAACCAAGCATTGTGGCGATTAGCTTAGCTTTAGTCAGTGCTCTAGCTCAAGAGCCTAAGGTGGACTTGGTGTCTCCCAAAGCACCAGAGTTTTGTGTGTGTGTACGTGTGTGTGTGTGTGTGTGTGTGTGTGTGTGTGTGTGTGTGTGTGTGAGTGAATGGGATTGTGGTATGGGTCCCCTAATGAAAATCAAGTTATTGATAAAAAGAAAAACAAATGGATAAGAGAGAACTGCAAAGCCCTCTCAAATAGGAAAGATCACTTGCTTCACAAGCCCAAGGTCTTCTGAAGGAATTAAGTATGCAATTAGACGCAGGTGCGTTGTGCTAAAATGGGAACATGGATGTGTGGGTTTAATGAGATCACATTTGTAAAGCACTGGAACTGTTGGACACGTTGGAGTGTAATAATTGCTGTTAAATTGCTTTCATTGTTATTAATTTAATACACAGAAGCCTTGGGAGGGTGTTATGATGTTCATCTCTTTTGCCCATCACCAGCTTTGGACTAGCATTTGGCCACAGTGCCGAAAGCCTGGTTAATTAACCCGAGGCATTTGCTTCAGATCATAAAGCTCTTGCATGGTAAAAATTGTTCATTTATTTATTTCTTGTTTAGGTCATGAGTCTAAAAAAAAGAAAGAAGAATTGCTTAGATTCACATTTGTAAGCATGTTGCCAGCTCTTTAGTGGAAGCCTTTTCTTCAGAGTTATATAAGTGCTGAATTGGAGACTCTTAAGTTACAAGGGAGATTAGTGGTCATAAAACTATCATCATTTTATGAATGAAAAACTGAGGCCCAAAGAAATTAATTTACTCCAAGATTACACAGGTAGTTAGTGACAGAACTGCTTTTAAACCCAGATCATCAGCCTCTGATTGAATTTTTTCTAGATTATATGTCAGAATTTTCTTTGTTATTGACTTTGGGGAAAATACATGAACAACTATTTTTATAGGCCCCCACAGAGTAGCTCTTATGACCCAAGAGAGCAAGAAACCAAGCACTTTGGAAAACGTTAACTTTCACAGGTGAAAAATGGTTGATGTTATCATTTTGAGAAATTGGGGACTCACTTTTATTTCATCTCGTGCCCACACACAAGGCTTTTGCAGGGAAAAATATTGCTTGATTAAACCAACTGATCTGGAAAATCAAAGTTGAAATCTGAAAGCTCAAAAGAATTTTAAAAAAGAATCTCACTACATAACTTTTAATCCTTGATATTAGTTAATTGTTCTTTCAGGACACCATCTGAAGCTAGTCCCGTCCCTCCCCCCCCCCCCACCTTGTGCCCTTTGGGAAGGACATACCGTTGAGTTGACATTTCTAGTGATGTTTTCTCCTTCTGCCTCATCCTGTGACCTTGGATGAGGGAGTTAACCTCTCTGAGCCCGGGATAATAAAAATTAGTGCCTTCCTACCACATAGAGAGATGGTAAAGATGAATTATGCTTCAGTGAATTTTGAATAAGAAATCTTTGAAGATAAATGGACAGCAGTGTTTGAACCTTATAAATCCAAGGAGGAGTGATAAGAGAAATGATTAAGGAAACGACAGTAGATTAGAACAGAGGGCAAACTCCAAGCACCTAGCAAAGCAGAAAGCAATGGTGGGCACAGGATTTCATGACTTCCGCTCTCTCTGTCTCTTTCCTTTTTATCTCTTTCCTATCACTCTTGAATAGAGCCATGACTCAAAGGTCAGATACTCTGATGCCATATTCTGGTCTTGTTTTTCTTTTCCATTCCCATCAGATGCTGCTGGTGCAGTGTATCTGCTGGTGAGTAGAAGGTCTCCTGTTAGGATGAGACTTTCCATTCCTTTCAAGAAACATGCATTGAGTGGTGATGGAATATACATAACATTATCCTAGGGTGGCAAAGACTGGATTGTTTCACTCCACACCTGCTCCAACTCCTGCAGGCACATGCCTTCCTACTCTGTAAAGGCCTGAAAGCTAAAATCTACATCCCAAATCCCCCTCCTCTCAGGGTCCCAAGTATGATCACTGTGCCTCAGCGTCTGCCAAATAGATGGATTCTTGGCAGCTTTGATGAGGAGCAGAGTGGTGTGAGAAGAAAGGAAATGATGGAGGCTTCCACGTTGGTGGTTTACATCACAGCAGAGGTTGAGTGTCAGCTTCCTGCTTTTTTGTGGATCCTTTCTGATTGACCACTTCCTGATCAGGGCAGACTTGGTTGGGGGTCCTGGTGAGGTGGCAGCTTTTTGGTTCTGCAGCCTCCTGATTGTGGCAGAGACGGTGTCCTCTGTGGTGTCTCAACTCTGCGATGTGGTTTGGGGAAGTGTTCCTGGAAGTTCAGCCTGGATTGTGTTTTTTCCACCTTTCCCTCTTGCCTCCTCCTTCTCACCTGCAGTAGTAAAGTAGCATGGATCCTGCTGACCGTGGAGCCAATGCATCATACTTGGACTGCCTGCCTGCTGAACTGTTTTATAGGAGAGAGAAATAAATGTCAGTAATTAAGCCCTTAGTTAAGTCACTCTTTCTTGTTGCTGAGCCTCATCCGAAGGCCCTGTGGAAAAGGAGCCCGATACCGTCAACGAAACTGTTCCTGGGCACCTGGGAGCTAAGGGTGGCTCCTTCTGGGTCCTGAGTTATGTGTAAGTAAAATGAGGTTGACATATACACCAATGAACAAAAATTCTCAGAAGTGCAGCCTGTGTGGGATGCAGGGAGAAGAGGAGGATCTGGGCCAGGGTTTATGGAATGGCTGTCTGCATGTGTTTACAGCCCACACACCCTCCTTATGCCTCTAGCAGTGCCTTCTGAGTCTCTGTTCAGCCATTAAGCACAAGAGTCAAAGGTTACTTTGCCCCAATTCATTAGAACTCAAGGACAATTTTGGATAAACTTTGTGTAGCGGAGCAAAATTTTTATTATCTTAATAGCTGGCGAGAGAATTTCTCTTAGAGAGGAATCTTTGCTTAGGAAAATAATTTGATAAACCAAGTGGTTGCAATTGAGGGAATGGAAAGGATGATTAGAATGCTCGGCCATAGACTTGAACAGGAATTTGAAGTTGATAGAGGAGAAGGAGAAGGAGAAGGAGATGATGTGAAGTTGAAACATGATGTGGCATGAAACTGTTAGCAGAATAATCCTCAGTGATGGAATGGCCCAAGGACTTATAAGAACAAGGATATCTTATGTTCATTATGTTAAGTTTGCATAGAGGGGATGTAAGGCCCTCCTCTTCCAAAGTAAATAAATATATCTACTCATGTAATAACATATTATGGAGGTGTTTCCCCTTGTATTTTTTATTTCATTTTTTCAGAAACCAACGGAGGGGCTGAGTTTCACATCTAAATGTATTTCACGGGAAACAAAAACAGTGTACCTCAAACAGTAAAACTATCCATAAGCTTAATGAAGTCTTTAAAATGATGCGCCTCAGCCCCAGCTTGTTGGACTTTATTTAAGTCTAACATAGGGCTTGGGACTCAAGACAGCCGTGCAATAGTAGGTCAGGGAATCTCGAGCTGACAATTAGCTTATGTTTCTTTGCAAGGAGCTCTCTGCTTGCCGGCAGGTTGTCCATTATGTCCAGTATAAAGTCTCAAGGAGACTTCAGTATCTGGCAGTGTGTGAAAATCGAGCAGAAGGTGAGATTTGGAAAGATAAAAGAAATGATGCATTGAGCAGGTGAAATAAGTTTCTCTTAAGACCAAGGTAAGGACAGAGAGCAAGGAGATGGACCGTGGGGCCACCAAAACCAGAAAGGGGGTCAGGGGGGTAAGAAGTTAAGTAAACAGTAGACCCTAAAAGCAGGAAAGGGAAAAGTATAAAGTCTGGACTGAAAGGAAGAATACAGATTACAATTCAAAATGGTATCTCAAAGCAAGTGAGAGAGGGAGGGACAGTAGAGCATGCTGGGAGCATTCAGGTGAGAATGTGTGGGTTGAGGGGATGGGGAGTCTATATTGGCATTAGCATGACACATGCAGAGCAGTCTAGCTGTTTCTGCAGGAAGCCTCAGGTGGACCATGTAATGGGCTGAAGAAATGATGCTATGGAAGATGAAGGAAACACATTGGGACAAGTCCCTGCGAAAAGGAAATTAGAAGCAAACCACTGTTTTTTCTTGCATATTTAATGTAGGGAGAGTTGCATTATGATTGAGTCAAATAATTTACAATGTATAAAATAGGCATTCATGCTCACATCCCTGCATCTGCTTTTGTGTTAGAGATTACAACTGAGAAAATAAGCTCTGACAAAACAACACATGTGAGGCTTTCGGTTTTCAAATTTGTCATATCTCTATAGCTATCTATCTATCTACAAGGAGAAAGAGAAAGAGAAAATTAGCATAGGATTGATATAGGTTTATTTTGCCAGCAGGACTCTCCTATGTCTGATGCTGTCCTTCTATTCAGCAGTTCTCAACTTGTGGGTCGCGAACAATGAAAATACATCCTGCATATCAGATATTTATATTACGATTCATAACAGTAGCAAAATTACAGTTATAAAGTAGCAACAAAAATAATTTTATGGTTGGGGGTCACCACAACATGAGGAACTGTATTAAAGGGTCGTGGCATTAGGAAGGTTGAGAACCACTGTATGTCCTTCCTAGCCTCTCACTGGGCCTCATTCCCACGGGAAGGCTCCTGGGAACAAGGGGGATTGGATATTTGCACCCAGAGGTCTGCTGCTCTCAGTGTGGTTGACTTAGGAGCATGACAGGAGTGAAGGTAGCAGTCACAGCAGGTGAAAGGCCTGAGGCCCATTTTAAGAGCTAAACTTCATTCAGAGGCTGAGAGAGAGAGTCCCTGAATAATAGGCCTGAATAGAATGCCACGTGTGAACTGTGGTTTTAGAAGCAGAACATGCTATAATTGGAGAGCAAGGGAGAGACAGGCTACTGGGCACTGAAACCAGAGAGAAGGTAGGGCTTCCTATAATGGAGAGGTCCTTCAAATGCCGGTCTCCTGTTCTTCCCCTCTGGCTCGATCAGGCTGACCTACTAGGAGAGTTGCTTTATCACATGCGGGCCTGCACCTTTGGGCAAATCATTTCATTATGTGTCCTCAGTCACAAAGCTTTAATAATAACTAAAATATAGGGTTTTTATGATAATGAGTTAATACATGCAAAGTACTTGGGAAAATGCCAGGTATATAGAAGTACTATGTTGTTATAAATTACTAGTGGCCCGGTGCATGAAATTCATGTATGGAGGGGGGGTTTCCTCAGCCCAGCCTTCACCCTCTCTAATCAGGGACCCCTTGTGGTATGTCCAACTGCTGGTGGAATAGGGCCTAAACCGGCAGTTGGACATCCCTCTCTCAATCTGGGACTGCTGTCTCATAACCACTCACCTGACTGCCTGCCTGATTGTCCCTAACTGCCTCTGTCTGCCTGCCTGATTGCCTCTAACCCCTCTGCCTGCCTGCCTGATTGCCCCTAACTGCCTCTGCCTGCCTGCCTGGTTGCCCCCAACTGCCCTCCCCTGCCAGCCTGATCTCGCCCCCAATGGCCCTCCCTTGCTGGCCTGATCTTGCCCCCAACTGCCCTTCCCTGTCAGCCTGAATGCCCCTAATTGCCTCTGCCTTCCTGATCACCCCTAACTGCCCTCCCCTGCTGGCCTGATCTCGCCCCCAACTGCCCTCCTCTGCCAGCCAATTTGGTTCTGATTGGTCAGTTTCTATGCCAGTCAGCATCAAGAGCTCCGCCTCCTAGGAAACCATTGGCTCCTCACAGTTGACCCAGATTTGGTTCTGATTGGTGAGTTTCTATGCCAGTCAGCGTTATTGGGCCTATCAATGGGGCCTGATCAGAAAGGCTGAGCTGATCAGCAGCCCCAGTAGAGGCCTGGAGAGGAATGGAGGCAGGGCTGCTGGGGCTGGGAGAGAAACAGAGAGGCAAGTGCTGATCAACAGCTGCCACATAGGCTACGGATCAGACCCTGCTTCTCTCTTCAGGCTTCTCTCTGGGCCTGATTTGCAGACCCCTCAGCAGTCACTGCTGGGTCACAGCGCCTGCAGCTGCAGCAGTCAGTGCTGGATCACCACGGCAATCCAGTGCTGATTGCAGGACTGACTTCCGGTTGGTCGAGCCTCTAATTGTGACAGACCCAGGGTTTTTATATATTAGGATTATTATTATTACTACTTCTATTATATGTACTAGGCACAGAGGGCAGTGTTTAATATGAGACTTCTAATTTAATTTTCATAAAAATTCCAAGAGTAGGTGTTCTTATTATCACTATTTTACAAATGAAGGAACTGAGATTTAAAGACGTTAAATAATTTGTTCAAGTAGCAAGTGGAGGGTTTGCATTTTAAACCAAAGACAAGCCAAATCTAGAGCCCCAGTGCTAAACTACATAAAGTGGTTAGATGCCTAACACATACTAATGGCTCAGTGAACAATAGTTACTACTGTAATAGTTTGAAATGGAATTGGTGTGGGGTAGAGGGAAAGAGTTAAACCAAGCAATTGAGATAGAAAGATGTGGATTGGTAAAATGAAATAACTAATCAGATATCAGATGCAGAAGAGAAATATCAAAATTAATGTGTGGATACACAGGTTAATGGTGCTGCTATCGCTTAATTATTCAATCACATAAGAAATTCTATTTAGCAGTCAACTAAACTGGGTCTTGGCCAGATGTTTTAGATACACTCAACTGGCCAGATCCAGTAAGAAGATGGCTATGGGCATCCCTTCTTGACCTTATTGTCTCCAGTGTGCTCTGTGGAAGCAATGGCAGGATCAGTATGGTGGGCCAGGTATACCAGGAGTTTGATGTTATTTTCCAACATTGAATTTCAAGGCTGAGGTAATTTACAACCAGGGGAAGGCCTCTGTTTCTTCTCTCTCCTATTTTACATCGCTCCTCACTCTGTTTCTGGGGATTAGCCCAGGGCCTAGAAGTAAATTCACAGAAAGTATTGACAGACTGAGTCTCTAAGCTCGATTCTGCTTCTGCCACTCCTGGGCTACATGAGCTAATGCAAGCTATTTCATTGCCTTTCAGTTTCATTCTGCTCATTTGTCAACTGGAGTAAGAATGCGTATCATCAAAGATCATAAGGATTAAATGACATAATATGTATAAAATTATCTGGTGTGGTGCTGATATATAGAAGGCACTAAATAGATGTCAGTTCCCTTCCCTGCTCTCCCAGTCAGGGGTGACAGAAGAACACACAAGAATTCTTCCCCACATGCTTCAACTAAGGAGATGAATGATGGGGCTGCACAGAGGTATGGGTGGGGTTAAGGGTGTAAAAGGCAAGGTGAGCCCTGGCCAGGTGTCTAAGTCAATTTGAACATTGTCTGGTTCACCAAAGGGATGTGGGTTCGATTCCCAGTCAGGGTACATACCTAGGTTGTGGGTTTGATCCCAAGTTGGGGCACATATGGGATGTTTCTATCTCACACTGACGTTTCTCTCCATCTCTCCCTTCCTCTCTCTCAAAAAATCAATAAAAACATCCTTGAGTGAGGATTAAGAAAAAAATATATTTTTTAAAATAGCAAAGTGAAACACTCAGTGCTAGCAGTCTTTGCCATCCTAAAGTCTGAGAGGTGAGGGCAGGGACTCATGATTCCAGAGGTGAGAGAGAGCCAGGATGGTGGAGCTGGGCTGCCCAGTGGGAGCTGCCCTCTTGGAGGCATGAAGATGCAGCCAGAGGAAGTGGTACCATATGAGGGAAGAAACAGGAAAATTTCCCATCTTCCTCTCCTGTTCTCCAACTGATAGCTGGCCAGCAGAGAGCATCAGATAGCCCAGGGCAGGGCAGAGAAGGATGAGAACAGAGGGGGGAGTATGGTGGATAGAGGGAAATATTCACTCACTAGTACCCACACCCAGTAGTAAAGAAAGAGGATAAGGAAAAAAAATACAGCTCTCTTTTAATCATCTAGAAAAGCATCATTTCCTGCTTCATGGGACTAAGAGTTCCCACTGCACGGGCTTCTAAAAATGGTACTGAAGGGATTTATGTAGAATATTTTTAGTTAGAGCAACTGTAGTTCTGTGGGACTTTAATAGCTGATACTTGAAAAAAAAAAGTTCTCCATGCTCAAATGAAAGTGGGAAATGCTGAGTTGAACAAATTAAACAGATTTATTTACTGAAGGATTTCTCAGAGCCTTTGCTAACTCAGAGGCATTTTGAATCTCTCTGTGAGAGCTGTGTAGCATTCCCCAAATCTGTATCCTTGGAGCATTTAATGGATAAACAATCCTTTGAACATATGGAAGGAAATTGAGGTCCGGGAGTTACAGCATAGGGGCCATCCTCTCCCGTCTTCCCTCTGCTTCTCGAATGCAGCTAGGGCCCAGACTTCCTAAGTCAGAGCCCTCAGTGGCCACGTGCGGGTCAGCATTTGGTGGCAAATGCATTTGTGTATTTATCGGCACTGTTTTTGTTTGTTTTTTTAAAGCAAATATACATACAAAAACAAAATTTCTTAAAAAGATCATTGACCGTGGGAGTGAAGAAAACAGTCAAAATGGTTGCTTTGGCTTATCCATCGGGATACAGTTCTGGTATACAATTAGTGAGATTTGGGGGGGGGGGGGGTTGTGTGCTCTAAAAAATGCAGGTGAGGTATAGGCTTCGGGGCAGATCCCAAGATTGAAAATGTCTCTGTCCCTCAGGAGGGTGGCTTCCTTGTGTTAGTTTGGCAGTAGCGGGCGTATCCTCATGGAGAGCTGAGCTGTACAAATGGTCTTCAAACTGAGGCCTGGGCTGACAAAGATGTACTGGACTTGTTCCTGTTGGGCCTCCTTGGGGCCAGCTGGCTCTGTTCACATTCCTGGTACCATTTGACAAGCGTCTAAAGCTTTTATGACACTGAAAAATACAGAAAGGGCTTGACACCATCTCTGTCATTGGGGAACTCAAAATGCTGTTGTAAAGGGATAGAAACACCTAACCCACTTAGAAAAGCATTTCGCATCGCCCTTGATCAAATGCCAAGATCCCGTTATAGAACCAAGGGACGTTCAGTAATTGCTCGTGGTTGTGCATGTAGATAAAGAAAGCTCCTCACAGTTGCACAGCCTCTCCTGGGTCTCCTAGAAGGTGGGGTTTTGAGAGAGAGAGAGAGAGAGAGAGAGAGAGAGAGAGAGAGAGAGAGAGAGAGAGACTAAGAGAGATTGAGAGAAAAGGACAGTACAGGCAGGAGAAGCTGCAAAAATGGCAAGAGGAGGGTTTTAGTAGGGAAAACATGTTTCCCTTCAGGTGATGGGTGGATGGGAGGAAGGGAGCCAGGCCCTGACAGTTTTACTTCTGAAGCCAGACTGGCTCTGCTCTTGGTGGCTTCCACGTAAAGGGGGTTTATGAGCCTTGCTTCAATCAGCTCCCCGAGTTGCTGATGAGCAGTGTGGGCTCAGCTTCTCCACAGGGACTATTAGTGTACTCTTCGCCCACTGAAAGTTAATTAGAGGAAACAGCCCCGCACACCTTTCACACTGATTCATCTGTAAGGAGCCGGTAAATTGGATTGGGGACCAGGGTGAGTTTCACTGGAGGTATTTTCTTTCTGCAGAGAAATGGAAGCCTCATGAGTCTCTGGATGTGAACAGAAAGTTTTCTATTTTAAAATTCGTGTGTCTGAGAAAACCCTGTGTTGGCATAACTCATTATATTGCATTAGCTGAGGGGCCACGTTGCGATCCTGGAACATAATTAATCCTGCGTGTAGAGAAATCATGACTCATTGATAGTGGTTTTGCTAGTTCTTTTCCATCCCCTTGCTTCCTAGCACCAGTCACAGCGCACAGAAAAGAGCATCTGGGAAAATCATGAGACCTTTGAGGCAGGGCTGCTCTGTGACTTATGTTCTGTGTAACAGTGGTTGAGAGCACCTGCTCTGTCATTCCTGTTGACCTGAGTTTGACCCCGCTCTGTTGGTGGCCTGGCCAAGTTTAAGTGGACAGTGTAGTATGAGAGGCATCCCTTCCCACTGTGGTATGTAGTTTAAACCCTAAAGGGACAGTCCTTGCTTTCCACTCACTCATTCTTTTTTTCATTTGGTCAAATAGTTATTGAGCACCTACTATGTGGCAGGTGCTGTATGTTGGGCACATAGAGGTGCACTAGATGCACAGAATTCCTGTTCTTGTGGAGCTTATGTTTTAGGAGATGAGAGGAGACACATAAACAGGTTTACTCATTTACTTCATTTATGGAAGTTTCGGGTAGGAATAATGACAACCATTAGTTTAAAAAATATGCCTAGTGATACGTGCTGTGAAGAAAACAAAGTGGGCTAACGCTAGCAAGTGACTAGGGTTGAGGGGAGGGCCACGTGAGATTGGTGGTGAGGGAAGGCTTCTCTGAGGAGATAGCGTTTGAGCTAAAGAATTGGAAAGAACCAGCTATGGAGAGACCTGGGAGGAGAATATGTCAGGAAGACGGGAGAGCACTTACAAAGGCCTGGGGCAGTGGGCTGAGTGGTGGATGCTCAGGTTGGAGAGATGCTTTAGGAGCTCATTTGAACTAGGCAGGAGAGTTGGTGTCAGCAGAGATGGATCTGTATACTGCCAGGGCCTGACCTTGGCTTTGCTGTTATGTAATTGTGGCTGCACAGTTGTCAAGCATCACTTAGCAAAAATACAGCCAAGGAGGGGCCTCGTAGGCTGGTGTAGGGGCAGAGGGGCCTCAGGCTCGGACCTGGTGACTATAGAAGCTTCCTGGTTGGTTTGGTTTTATGGCTATAGACGAGCTGAAGGCTGCCACTCAGAGTGTCCCCTGGCTGAAGTTTGAATCATCTGGGGTGGGTGCTTTCTAAGATGCTGAGACCAAGGACCCATCTTCCCACCCAGAGATTTCAGATTCAATCAGTCTAGAATGAGACCCAGACTTAGGTATTTTTCCTAAAGCACAGGCGGAATACCATGTGGCCCAGCCATGCAGCTTGGCTGTGTATCCCTGACCTATGGGGACATACTTGCTGCTTTGGCACAGTTGCTTTGTTTGTTTGGATTAATACATTTCTATTTGCCTTTTATTTGATAACTGTGGTCCTTTACCAAGTTACAGAGTCACCTCAGAGAGTAGAGTAGAGGTGGCATCCGAGGGACTTGTGATAGCAACCTGCAAGCAGGTGTGTGGTGTGTGTATATGGTAGATGTTGTAGTGTGAGGGCATGCATGTAGTACATGTATAAGGTATGTGTGGTGTGATGGTGTGTACATGGAGTAGTGTATATGCATAGCACATTTGTATGCTCTGTGTGGAATGTTTGTGGGGGATAAGGGTGTATATGTCGTAGGTGTCCATGGTGTGAGTGCACAGTGCATGTGATGTGTGTGGTGCAGGTGGTGTGTCTGGTATGTGTGTGATGTGTTTATATGTGTGGTGTGTGTACAAGGTATGCATGGTGTGGAGATGTGTGCGGTGTAAGTGGGATGTGGGTTTTTGTGGGGTGCATGTGGTGTGTGTCTCCTGTGTGTGTGTGTAGCATGTATGTGTGGCTATGAGTGATGTGACGTGTGTTTTGGTATGCATGCTGTGTGTGAATTTTAAGTGGATCCTGCAGACTACTTCAGCATCCATTATGTGTAATGACCTCAGTTATATTTCTTTATCTCTCTCATTCCTGATTTCCACATCTAAAATTTGGAATGTCAATAATATCTCAGCCTCATATGCTTACTTTAAGGATTAAATGAAATAATGTATATAAAATTTCTTAGCACAGTGGCTAGCACAGAGCAAGCCCTTGAACAAGTTTCAGGATGGTGACAAAATCTTGATGAATTTGCTTAACTTGTGAATCCTACTTTCTGTATCAGTTAAATGGGGACTCACTGGTACTAAGTACGTTGTCAAAAATCAAGCGCATTAGTAGCCTCACACATCCACTCCAGGTTAAAGTGGTGCACAAAGGGAGGGAGGTCTCTCAGTGTCCCTTTATTGGAATATCTTCCTCCATCCATTAGGCCTGTCTGATTTCTTTCTTCCAAATAAACAGAAATCTGGTGCATACTAAGTACTGAACCAGCAAAGATGACTGCAATTTTGGCCGAGAGACATGTTTTCAAAATATATTTTTGAAAAGTTCAGTCTGTATTTATTTATTTATTTATTTATTTATTTATTTATTTATTTATTTATTGTCAGAAAGGTTCTGAGATCTCTCCCTGATCTCCTGGTAACGGTGGCTGACAGTGTTGAAGTCTATGTGGACATCAGTGCTCCTTGGAGGTGAAGTGCCTGATTTCATGCTCTTGCAAATAGAGTGTTTAGATCTCTCTGAAGGACATGGCAGGCCTGTTTCTAATGCCTGCTGTTTCTTGTCACAATTTCATGTTTTCCAGCAAAGGAAGGCAGGGGGTGGAGGGTGTTGACAGCTCTCTGTTTACACAAAACACTTCTTGTCCAGCAAAGGTAGCATCCGTGTGATTGAGAGAATTTATACTCTTAATCTATTTCCTGATCCCAATTCTCCCCTCACCACCTCTCATCTCTGCCCGCTTTCCCCAGTGTGGCCATTTGACAGGTGGTAAGTTTTTGCTTGACATTGATTAAAGTTACAACTCCATTGCTCAAAACGAGGTGCATACTAAGTACCGAACGAGCAAAAATGACTGCAATTTTGGCCGAGAGACATATTTTCAAAATATATTTTTGAAAAGTTCAGTATGTATGTATGTATTTATTTATTGTCAGAAAGGTTCTGAGCATGTTGTGAGTTGGAGGAAGGAAAGGACAGAACTTGGCTTGTGATAATATTATTGACCTTGATGAGCCATGATAATACTATGGACTCTCAGCTGTTAAACTATTAGCATTTCCATCTTATGAAGGCTCAAACCCAACTTTTGTCTGTGCACTTGACTGTTGGGAAGATGGGCCTTCGAATCAGAATTTCCTCAAATGCGTTTCTTTTATTAACAAAGAAAAATAGGCAAAGAAGAAATTATAAGGATTTTCCCCTTTCAAGAATGAGCATGAGAATGAAATATTTCAGCCACGAAGTACGTTATACTGTTGTGTCCTTTTTTTAAGCTGTCTATTCCCATGAGCTTTCACCTAATTATATCCTGCATGATTTCAATACTTTGGTCTCAATGGGTCCCCTGTTTTTCTGTTCTAGTATTTACATAAACTTTTCCACAGAAAAGTGTGATCTCAGTTGAGATGTGTTTTTTATCATCTTCATTAATATCGCCATTTAGCCCCTTAGAATGACCTTTCTCAACTGTTTTTCTGAAATTCATGAGCTGCCTTCTTCCTGTTGATGCAGATGGCACCTAGATGGTTAGGACTTTTTATGTTCCCCTTAACCTTCTCAGAGAAGATGGATTTTAGTCCAGGCATTTGAGATACAATTGTGTTTTTATCAGGTATTTTATAAATCATAAAATTGCTAGTGTGTTAAATAGATGTTTCTGATATAACCAGATGGACCATTCATTAAGCCCATCTGGGGTCGACAGACAAGCTCACATAAATGAGAAGCTTGGTTTGGGGTTTTATGTATGAGTTAATGTTTTGTGTGTGTGTGCGCTTTCATGTGTGAGTGTATGTGGGTTGTGGATTGGTAGAAAGAGAGAGAGAGTGTGCATTAACGTGATTGAGAAAAACCTAAAATATGTTTTGGTAGAAGAGACTTGCCAGAAAATTTATTTCATTAAATCAGATGTTGAGAACCTTTTTTCTGCCAAGAGTCATTTGCATATTTATAACATTATTTGAGGGCCAAACAAAATTATCAACTTAAAAATTAGCCTGCTATAGTTGGTCAAACATCCAATTAACTCACCTCTAATGCTTAGCAGGATCAGACCAAATGATTTCATGGGCCTTATATGGCCCATGGCCAGATGTTCCCCTTCCCAGCATTAAATCAATAGTTATTGAGGACTTGCTCTGTACCCAGCACCCTTCTTGACACTGGGGATACTGCAGTGAACATGTACTTCATCCTTAGTAGGGCTTTTGGGAAAGAGATAGAATAAGGGAAATGAAAGGAAATATCACTTATTTGGTACCCAGAATGTACCTGATACTTTGCTAGACAATTTAATTTACTATATCACCTTCATTATCTGAGTTATAAGTATTATAAATCAATAATGTAGATGTGATTTTCATTTTACCGGTGAGACAAATTGAAGCTCAGAGATTAATGTCAGTTTCCCAAGGTTATACCACTAATAAGAGGTGGATCTAGGATTATATGACTCCAAAGTCTGTACTCTTCCTACTGCTCTCTTTCTTTAGCTGGTGAGAAAGAATTCTTACCCCATTGAAATCCTACTTCCAACTCCTGGAGGTAGCCATTGATTTATGAAGTCTTTTTATTTTTTAGCAGGATTGAAAACCATGCTATGGGCAGCGTTAAAGATTTCATGTGTGACAAAACTCATGGTTCTTTCCATCTTCTCAGGTAGTGGACAAGATGAAAAGAGCTGTGAAAATGGATTAGATTGCCCGAGTAATAAGCCATATGGCTCTGTGGCTGGTGCCGAAAGGTTTGCCTGAGCTGAGACCAGTTGTGGGTAATATGTTAGTCTTTACTAAAGACTGTTTAATGAACTTCTACCTCTCCTTTCTGGGGGAGGTGGGAGATAGATTATTTTCAAGACACCATTTCTAGATATGCTGAAATTTTTGATGAAGAAAACCAAATGCATGCATATTTTCTCACGCTGGTGGGTGGGGGCATTGACTATGGGTTGAAAGGTGATTGGACTTGTTGTGGCAAGGGAAATTGATCTTTGCAGCTATCTCTGAAAAGAAAAACTGAGCTGTGAAATCCAATTCAATGCAGTCCATCAAACATTTATTGAGTGATTCTTATCTATGAGACATTATGCTAAGTTCTGAGAAACTAGAGATTGGAGAAGCCACAGTTTCTTCCCTTAAGGAGCACATGCCCAGTGGGGGAGGCATACATGTAAAAGTATAGATTCTCTTTCAAGGTGATCAGGGAAAAAACATAAAAATATACAAATTTCTTAACTAGTCAAGAGGAGAGAGAGATTAATGAAGGAAGAGAGAAGGAACTGAAGAACAGCTTCCTGGAGGGAGGATAATATGTAATCTTGGAGGGAGAGCTTTGCAAGATGACATGGAATAAACCAGGCAGGAGTGGGACAGATCATTTGTTGAATTTGGACAGGTTGGGTAAAGGTAATTTTAGAAACTATTATAGAAATGACTAGGGGTTGGGTAAACGGATGTGTCTAGAACTCTAAAGCACTGGTCATGGAGATATGTGTTTGAGTGTTGTCAAAACAAGAACCACACTTAAAAATGGGGAAATATATAAACTGAACTTGGGAGAAAACACAGAATAGAACTCAGGACAGTCAACCTTTAAGCAATTTAAGAAGAAGGAAACTGAGAAGTAGTTAAGAGGTAGGGAAAACACCAGGAAAGTGGTGTCCTTGAATTAAAAGAAACAGCAATTTCAAGGAGGAGGGAACAGGGAACTGAGAGGTCAAGTAACACTGTTGTAAACTGTCCCTCAGGTTAGCATTTAGGTATGAATTGTGACCCTTGCCAGGGAAGAGCTGGGGACTTATTAAAGGGTAAGTGGGTTATTAGCAATTGAAAACAGCAAGTGTAAATTGATTTTTTTTCAGAGAGCTTGGGTACAAGGAAATGAGAGAATGGATGGTAGCAAGAGAGAGATATGGGGAAAGGGAGGAGTGTTGAGATTGATTAGATTGGGAGAGACTTGGGCCTGCCTTTAGATGAAGACAAGTTTTAGTAACAGTTTAGAGGCCAGGTTTGAATAGTCCATAGATGATTGAGTTCACATAGGAAATGCAGTCTTGAGTAGAACAGGGCTTCTTCACCCTGAGAATCAGTAGGGAAGGAGGAATTATGGGTATCTCAAAGAAATGGATGTCTGTAGTTGGACAGAATGCAGGAGACTGCTACTGGCCACTTATTAATGGGGCCTATTGGCACTGAAACCATTTGCTGAAAATAAAGGAGGGTAAATATTTGAGGAGAGTGAGAATGTGACTGAAGATATGGGGAAGGGAGCTTCCTAAAAGGAATTATTTTAAAAAGTTAATTAGAAGTGTTGAAGATCCTAATGAAATCAGAAAGCTTAAATTTTGAGCAAAGTCAGTCTTCCTCAGGAAATGACCTTTCTCCAGCATGCCCAGTTGCTGTTGCCCAGGTAGAAGAGGCTGAATGTAGGACTGAGACTGGCTGGGGCCATGGAAGTGTGTCATGTGGAGAGACTGGAATTTATGTGCTGGACTATGGAGCTTATCCAGGCTAGATGGCTAGAAAAGGGATGGGACCAGGGAACATAGTTTGAAGAACATGTGTAGCAGAACAATTGAAGGGGGAGACCTGGGAGGAGGGAATTTGTGGTCAGGGGCCAGAGTATTGAAATTTAAGATTCCTGATAAGGATCACTCCAAGATCCAAACAGTACCCAAGAGATGATTATGAGAAGACACTGACATGGAAAGGAGTTGAAGATGATTAGATTTGAAGAGATCAAAAATGTTGCCTCAGCCAGGGGGTTGGTTGGAGCATCATTCTGTACATCACAAAGGTCTCGGGTGCCATTACTGGTCATGGCACATACCTAGGTTGCAGGTTCAAATCCCCTGGTCAGCGCGGTTACAGGAGGCAGCCGATCTATGTTTCTCTCTAACATCGATATTTCACCCTTTTTTCCTCTTTCTCTTTCTTTCTCTCTCTTTATCTCATTTTCTCTCTCTCTCTCTCTCAAATCAATAAACATATCCTTGGGCACGGATTAAAAAATATATATTGAAAAATGCTTTGAATATACAGTGGTTAGTGGGTTCTTTACAGGGACATTGAATTGATTTAGGATAATGCTGAGAGCTGGGATAAAATCATTGGGATAGTTATTAACATATGCTGACTTTAAAAAAAGAAAAATTCCCAGCATCTTTGAAATATTTGCCTTTGGTATTATGCTTGTCCTTGCTGACTCATCAATATAAATATCTCTACAGGATTTCATTTTCCTCCTCACATAAATAGAACATGTAGTATTAGCTATATTTATTTGTAATGGAAAATGATGCAAGCATATTACAATAAGCATTGTGTATGAAAGCAGGTACCTGATATTTGTTGAATGATTAGCATGTTTATCATCAGCTTCTTTGCATTTTTGAGAATTGCACATTGACGATTGACAGAGTGCATGCACTTATCTTTATCTGTCTTTGTATTACAGTTCTTGCTGAGGCATGAGAAAGCAAATTGTCTTGGTCTCCAGTGAAAACTGCAATCTTAAATTGATTATATATGTTGGTTGTTGAATTTTGAATTCATGTTTCTGATGTCCTTGTGCTTCAATTACATTTATCTTCTTCAAGAAGCAATACAATGTAGTAATTTAGAATGTCAACTCTGGAGCCTGGTTGCTGGGGTACAAATTCTACCTGAAACCCCTCTGCAGCTGTATGGCCTTGGACAAGTAGTTTGACCTCTCCATGCCTCAGTTTTCTTAACTCTAAAATGAATGTAACAGTAATTTCACCACATGGTATAGTTGTAAAGGTTAAATAAATTGTAAGGATTAAATTAGTGTTTAAAAACAGAACCTGGGCATCCCATATGAGTGTCACCTATTGTTAATTTTCTAATTATACTTTATGCCAATGCATAATTACTTGAATGCTATATGTGATTCTCACACCTTGACATTTCATATTTTCATCTTGGTTCTTAGTCTCCTCATATGCTCTCTCGGGGCATCCATAGTAGATGAACACATCTCCATAGTAAATGAACCCATCCTACCATGGCATAGTTGGTGTGTTTTTTCTGTATTTAGAAAATATTTTTTCAGTCTTCATATCATATCTAACATTTCATTCAAACTTCCTGCATTTATGAAGGGACTGAGTGGGCATGCACTTTCTGGTTTAGATGCCTTTATTCAATTCATATTTACTTATTAAATAGTAATACATCCTTGTTATCTAGGTGTGTTTTGCTTCTTTCATAAAACTTTGTGTTTTCATGTATATGATCTCCTTTGTTTTCTGAATTGGGGCATATGGGTAGTAACGTATTGACAGACTAAGAAATGGAGGAATTGAGAGGTGGCTTGACTTGTCCAAGGGCACATTATGGTGTTGCTTATTTGTGTGTGTGCTCAACATACCATGCACAACGTTGCTGGTTTGGCTTTGACCTCATGCCTTGGTTCTAATACCTTTCTTTCATATTTTTTATCTGCAAAAAACCATATAGTTTTATTTCTTCCTTTTTAGTACCTAATGCCTTATTCTTGAGACCAAGAGCCTGGCTCTCACAGCTCTGTTGGAGTTGGGACCTGGTTTCTCTGCCAGTGTCTCCATCTCAATAACTTATCAAGTACTCTGTGTCCTCATGAGCTGAGCCCCTGCCTCATTCTTACCAGTCACTCTGAATTCCTAGACTTTGATTCCTTTTGCTTGTGACCAGATTCCTTGAAGCTGCCTTCTTAGATCTCCATGCATACATCCTTCTCAGTTCGCCAATGGGGTGAAGTTAATAGATCTAACTATGATTAATTTAAGCATAAAATAAATGTATTAAAAGGACGTGGGAATGGGTAGATGGGAGATATGAATCAAGGGAGTAAATGCACATACATGATATTGCTTTAGGAGTGGCTGATTATGATGATGCTGTGGATGGCACTATTGCACTTGAATACTTACCGCTGAATGTCTGATTTTGCCAAACCTGGATAATCAGAATCATGCCACTGAAGTCTCAAACCTAAATTTCTTCTGCAGTGAGTAGGTCTAACTGGCCAATTCCTTGGCTTTACTACCCAAGAGCTAAAGTCCCTGAGAGAGGGTATGTAATTGTCTCTGGTGAAGCCACATGTTTTAGCTATCCTACTGTGGGGGGCGGAGGGTATCTGTCCCTTAGGTATCTACAGTGCTAGGTGGTGCTCTGCCTATAAACCATTCTTGACATAATCTTCAACATTAAAGATGCTTAGCTGCTAAGCATCTTTAAACACAAAAGTTAAGCCTAGCCCCACCAATTCATTCTCTCATTGCTTATAATAGTGTCCCTTCTACCTGAGCCACATACTGTTTCTAGTTTTAGGACTCAGACCCTCTTCATCTGCCCTAACTGTGGTCATCTCTCAAGACTGGATGATGTCCCGAGACCTAACGATCAGAACCCAATGATTCCTAAAGGTTTTAGCAGTTTCTCAAGGCATCTATTGTCCTGTTAGCTAATCTGCATGTAATACAAAGAACAATGAGATTCTGCCATATTAAGAACAAGCAAATTTATCTTTTCAGAGAATACCAAGAATGTATATCTAAGTCTGCCTCTCCCTTTTAAAATTGAGGACAGGTAAAAACTTTTGGGGAAAGTGTCAAAAACTGCAGTATTGTACGTGTGGGAAATGCTGTGTATCCTCTGCTGGGGACTATTTTCTATTCCTGGTTGGAAGGCATTTTTCTCAGCTAATATTTCTTTAGATCCTGTCACAAATGCCTGGGCATTGTTCCGAACGTTTGCTATTTGTAAATATCTTGACATGTTCTCTAGGTTAATTATTCAGAATGGGAAGGAGTTTTTATTTTAAATCACTTTCAGTGTGTGGCATGTTTTAATTTCATAGTGTGCCCTTTTGTTCCTGAATACTAGTTACAAGGGGACAGGATTCTCCCAGCTATGATAGAGTCTAGAATCCATTAGCAATTTATATCTTTCTGATATTCTACAACTGGCACATATCTGTGTGTATATAATCATAACATTTGAAATCTCCTTATTCTATTGTTTAAAGGGAAATAATGGAGCTTTTAGGGAAAGTAATTTATTTATGAATATTTTAGCAAGTTTTGAGCAATGGATATTTTATTTCAAGGCAAAAAGAACTAGACTAATACCCTGTTTTTATGGAAACAGACGAAACATACATTACTTTTTCTGCAGTATTTGTTACCGGATTCATGTTCTCTTTTAGCTCAGCTGCAGATGGAAAGGTCATCTTTTCCTTGTGTGTATCACTTTGGGGCAAAAGATTATTTTATCATACTATACTGTTTTTAAATAACTTATTCAATTCAAACATGTATAACTTTCATGGATTTGCTGTGGACTTTTTTCATATATTTTTATTGATTTCAGAGAGGAAGGGAGAGTGAGAGAGAGATAGAAACATCAGTGTTGAAAGAGAATTATTGATCAGCTGCCTCCTGCTTGCCCTACACTGGGATTGAGCCTACAACCCGGGCATGTGCCCTGACTGGGAATCAAACCATGACCTCCTGGTTCATAGGTCAATGCTCAACTACTGAGCCACACCAGCCAGGCTGGATATGCTATTTTACCTGATTTTAGCCTCTTGCTACCTACCCTTCACACACATATTTATTAGTAGTATTTTAATTTAGAAATATTTAAGATATGTACACTAAAAGGCGTAAAGAATAATAACATGAGCAACTTATCTTACAGACCCTTCCACTCTACTCTGTTCCCTGGCCCTTGTCACTGGACTAACGGGTCTGTTTGCCTGTGTTCATCAAGGCGAAATCAAATGTGAACAGAGGTTTGTAGCCAAGAAAGTAAGGGTTTAGTAGTTGAGGAAATGGTACCACGCCTGTATCACAGGTAGCCAATGTTCAAAGATCTGCTCCCTGATGGCTTCCAGGGCATAGGTTATGTCAGGGAAAGTCATTAATTCGGATAGCTAAAAGAGTTGGGGTCGTGGGCTCCATTATTGGTTGGGGCCAGGGTAGTGAGTGATTGATCATTGTAGGTCAAGCATGTCAAACTCAAAGGCTAACATGGGCCAAATAAATGAGGCATGCAGCCCATGGGCCATGAGTTTGACATGCTTGTTGTAGGTCCTGATTATCAGCCATGGTGCTGTTCTGTCTGGGTTCATGAGGGTGTGTTCCATAGGGTCCTTCAGTTTTCAAGGGCCTGGGACTGAAGCACAACTGAAGTCAAGATGTTACCTTTAGCTTGACTGAAACTCTGCTTCTGTGGTCAGCAGACCTGAGGCTTTGTTCTTAGGAGAGTTTGATGCTGACCAAATCTGATGTCCTAAGGGCTTACTACTTCCCTTCCATCTGGGTTATTATTTATTTCTCCTGATCTTCCTCTTTCTCCGTTAGAACTGTCGACGTCTTCACTGTTCTCTCCCCCAGGTTCCATAGGACAGTGCTTTTCAAACATAGTGAGAGTCATATGTAATTAAAATGTTCTCTTAGTCAAATTTTAAAAAGTAAAAAAAAAAAAAACCCTGATACAATCAATTTTAATACATTTCACTTAATGTACTGTATTCAAAATATTTCAACATGTAAATTAATGTAGAATTATTAACAAGATATGTTCTTTTTTTCCACTAAGTTTGAAATCAGGTATATACTTTATATTTGTAGCACATCTCAATTTGGAATAGTCACATTTGGCTGCATATTGGATCATGCAGCTTTAAGGAGTAAAATTTCCCTCTCCCAGCTTGCCTCTGAGGAGAAAATCTTTATCTCACACTTAGCTGGGAATTTTTGCTTGCTTTGTTTTGTTTTTCTGCTTTAGTGTGAGCTGAATGGAGAGGAGGTGGACATGGGTGGAGTGTGGATTTGTTGGGTGTGAGATGGAGATCTGTGAGAGAAGGAGAGGGCAGGGAATCTACTGGGGATGACTAGCTGAATGTACTTAAAGATATCACCCTTCGAAATGGATTTTACTGGTTGGCTGGCTTGTCTTAGAGTGGTATAATGTGTTTGTATATTTATCTTTTTGTAGATATAACCATGTTTAAGATTCTGGATAGTTCCTATGCCATGAGAAAAAGCAGGAAGCAATAGCCCCAAGAATCCATCATGCTTAGGATTAGTATTTCAGTGAAATTGGTAGAGTCTGACCTTCAAGATCTTGAGCCTGTTAGACATTGCAGAATCTTATCCAAAGAATGAGCAGAGGCAAAGACTATATATTGGCCACCTTTTGAGTATTATGGAAAACATCCACTAGTTTAGGAATTTGTGTGATATGTACTTTGTTTGTATAATTGTATATTTTAAATAATTCATTCAACTGTTTCATTGAGTCATGAAGATGCAGAAAGGCATAAATTATAGCTGCTATGTACCCAAGATGTTTATAGTCCAGGAAGGGAGACATGCTATAATGCTAAAGTATAATAATGGATATTGGGGTAATTTGAAGAGATTATATGGAGACAGGAAGGATTCAATCTGTCTAGGGGACAGTGGGACTTTACTTAGTTGATGACACTGGTGCCTAGTACTGAAAAAAGACAAGGTGCTTGAGGTATGAGGAAAGGTAGTCCAAGCACAGGGGTCAGGGGAAAACGTGAGGGAATTTCAGGTAAGCTGGTCTGAGAGGAGTATGCGGCATCAAGGAGAAGTGGCTGGCCCAAAAGATGGGGAGACAGGAGCACTCAGATCATACAGGGCCTCATCCATCACGCTAGAAGCTTATACCTCATCCTGGAAAATTGAGTTGAAATCACAGTGCTTTAACTATCTTTTTGAGGATGATGGGAGGGATGGTTGTCTGAAGAAAGATGGTCTTAAAGGACAATGATGGCCAGAAGTAAATCAATGACATTGAAGATGGATTTGTGAGCTGTTATTTAAAAGGTAGACATTTAAAGCTTGGTGACTATTATGGACTAAATTGTGTCCCCTGCCAAATTCCTAATTGAAGCCCTAACCCTCAACATGACTACATTTGGAGAAAGGGCCTTTAAGGAGCTAAGGTTTAATGAAGCACTAATCTGATAGGGTTACTATCCTTATAAGAAAAGGAGGAGACACAGAAGTGCATCCTCATAGAGAAAAGGCCACGTGAGGACATAGAGAGAAGGTAGTCATTTATAAGCCAGAGAGAAGCTTCTTGAGAAAATAAACCTGCAAGCACCTTGATCTTGGACTTCCAGCCTCCAGAACTGTAAGAAAGTAAATTTCTGTTATTTAAACCACCCGTATGTGGTATGTTGTTATGGCAGTCCTAGCAGATTAACACCATGGCTTATTTCAAGTAGATGTAAATTATAAATAATTTTTATTAGTGGGCTTTTTCATTATTTTCTCCACACTCTACTTCAAGCATGTCAAACTCATGGCCAGCTGGCCACATGCCTTGAGTCATGTGACCCACTGGCCGCAAGTTTGACATGCTTGCTCTACTTTGTAAGAGGTTGTGAAACAAGGTTGTTTAAATACTTTATGAAATTTAAGAAGCTAAAAGGGCTAAAGTAACAGAGTTTTATTGGATACTAGGACAATTGTGTGAGTCTCAGAATTTTACATATGATATTTCTGCTCCACCTCTATGAGCTAATATGAGAGTTTGTATGCCCATCTCAGGTACCAGATAACTGAGAGTGTTTTTTCATCAACCTGCTTAGCCAAAGTCACCTGCACTGGGCAAATCCTCCTTTCACCTGTTAGACCGCATACACTAGATACCACACTTTTAATCTCTTATCCAAAATGCTCCACTGGCCCCGTTTCTGAAAGAAATTATGGTATTATACAAATGCATTCATGATTTTGGCTTTAGAAAATAGGGTATGGTAAAAAAAAAAAAAAGTACAGTTCTTTGGAGCATTCAGAATGTTCTGTTGTTATGCTTTCTTGCATGGAAAGAGAAAAATCCTTCGGTTTGTTCCTCATTTTAAAGAGATTTACTCTGGATGCAAGTAGAATCATACCTATGTCTTATCACTTGGTGCTTCTTTGGATGATTTTTATTTTTCACAAACATTCCTCACTGGGAGCTTTTTTATTTTCTTATTTCTGTCCACTTCATTTGTTCTCTCACTGATTTCTCATATAGCCTTGATTATTTATTTTAAGCAATTTACCATAAAAGTCCTTTTGATTCATAGCATCCCAAAGATAAAGCATGTCTAACTATTTGTGTGTTGAGTTGTTTGTTGTTACTAATTTTCAAAGGTTGACTTCAGAAAGCATGGCATTATTTTCCAGCTGATAGCTTCTTGGTGCCATTATCAGAGGCAGACCCTTCCCCTATGTTTTCTGTCCTTCATTCCAAACTGCTGAGGTCTATGGCCTGGGATATGTTTATTTCTTAGATTAGTAGTGGGGATGTCCTTGTCATGGTGATCTCTTAAAGACGGTGGCAAATCACTCTTTTCAAGTACTTTTTATATATGTTGATGACTTCAAAATTTATATCTCAAATCTTGATGGAATAAGTGAAACATATCAGTTGGCCAGTGAATGTAAAAAGAATGACTTCTTATTATAAAATACAAGGACTTTCAGAGTAGTTTAAAACACACACACACACAAAGTGTTAATAAAATCATGTCTGTTTGAAGGTTAAACATTTCCAATATCTTCCCCTGTTCATAGGATAGCATTTCAGCCCCTCACATTGTATATTAATTGGGCATTTTTTGTATATATAAGTAGTAGGAAACAACTCAAACTGACTTAATTAACAAAGGAAATGTATTGAATCAAACACTGAGAAGTCCAGGTGAAGACTGATTTGGGGAGAGGGTTGATCCAGTGAATCAATGATATCATGACCAGTTTTCTTTTACTTCATTTCTTGGTTTTAATTATGCAGTATTGCTGCAATCTCAGGCACAGTCTCACTTTGTGGTCTGAGAATGTCTGTGAACAGCAACATGTTGTTTAGTTTTAACTCCTAAGAAGAGAGATTATACCCTGGAACAATTCAAACAAAAGTTCTGGGATTAATTGTTGGCCTGAATAGACCTGACTTGGGTCTCATGCTGTTCCACAGTACCTGTAGGCAATGGGGTGTAGCATTGTGGTTGGCTTAAACCAGTCAAGGCTTACTCCTAGAGTGTTCTTCTTAAACATCAACAATACAAAATTTCGGATATTGTTAGGGAGGAGGGAATGACTCAGTGGTGAGGTTGGCAATTGATAGATGCCCTCAAAGATGCTACATGTTCCTTCTTGCCTTTGACCTTCTGGAGTACAAGTTTTCTCCTTTACTCAATATTCCCCAGTAGCATTGGTCTTCTTTTTATTCCTTGGATAAGTTGAGCTCTTTCTTTCTTCAGGGCATTTCCACCGGCTATTTTCTCTGCTAGAAGTCTCTTATGCCCAGAATGTCTCATGGCTTTTTCTTTCTCATTCTTTAGATTTCATTTTAAAATCACCCTTTTAAAATATCCTTCTTTTTTTTGGCTACCTAAAATAGCTCAAATTATACTTTCTCCCACTGCTGACCCCACCATAGTTGCTTTACATTATCCTATGTCATTTCCTTTAGAGTATTCATCAAAATCTATAATGGTATAGCTCACTTGCTTGCTTAATATTTATTGCCTATTTCCCCTTTATATTTTAACACTTAAGATTATATCAGTCTTTTTCTATGCTAGGTGCTTAATATGTAGAAAAATGTCTAAGAACACAATTGGTGTTTAATAAGTATTTATAAGTGATAAATGAATGGGTTCCTAAAGCCATAAAAATCTCTGTGGTAGAATGAAATTAAAAGGTCATCTCTGACAAATGACCATCCATTCTCTGCCTTCAGAATCCTGGTGACATGGAATTTATGATCTCCCCAGGCACTGCATTTCATCTTTGGCTATCTCTGACCATTCAAACCTTCTTCCCTTTTATATTGAATTAAGTAATAGTGTCTCATCATGACCCAGACATGCTGATGTCTGTTCCTTAGGGTCCAATTTGTTAAGTCATTGAAGATAGCTATCATACCCTCCTTCCTTTCTGTATCTTGTTTTCTTTAAATTTAGATTTTCCCCAATGTTTCCATTCATTTCTCATCTAACAAAATTTTTACTTTCCTCACCATTGTAGTGACTCATCCATTGTCATGCTGCAATTTATGTATTTTCAGCTCTGCTCAGTGGTACCCACCATATTATTGTCTATTGAGTTTGACATTTTCCTGCCTTGTTTTAGATACTGTAATCCTCTTAAATTTTCCTAAAATCTCTTAGCTCCTGATTCCAATTGAACCTGTGGTCAGTGAACACTTCTAAGTATTTTTCCTCAAGTGCTTCTGTCAGACCTCATGGCCATGAACTTGTAAAATTGTGCATATTTTTAATGACTTATCTTTCTTATTTGGTGAAACAGGCAGAGAATTGTTTTGTGCGGAGGTCAGGTGCTCATTCGGGCATTTGCATTAGAAAAACTCTGTAAGTCCTGCCAGAGGACTTTATTGCTGCCTTCTTCCCAGATATTTGTCAGAGCATATGATTCAATACTCTATTGGTGATGCAGTAGAGCCGCTCTCTGAATTCTGGTGCAAGATAAGACCTTGACACTACTATTATAAAATCCTTATCAAAAACTCAGGATTGCCTGAATGATATTCAGTCTATTTATCATTCCAAATGCTCTAAATTATACCTTTTAATCTTGCCAGATCATTGGAGCAAAGTCTATTGGGACCTTGGCGCTTGCTCCCTCCCCCACCCACCCCTCCCTTTGAGCTGCTTTTGTTAAGTGGCATTTGGTTTTATAACCAATACCGAGGAATGTAATAGGGAACAACCAAGAGAAATGTGTTATTTCTGTTGAAGGGGTGTTGTTAAGGATGTGATTTCGAGTACCGCACAGAGTATTCTCCTTTTTTATTCTGAAGATTTAAGAGAAATTTTTTTTGTTTGTTTCAGTATCAAAATGAAGAAAAGATGAATCTCTCTCTAAAGAATGGCTTGTTCTTATTTGTGATTTTGTGTATCTGGCAATTGTCTGTGTTTTTCTCTTTCATTTGACTGTTAGGAGCTTACAGCTACAATTTGGCTCACACATAATAACTATGCAGGGCTATATGTTATGCTTTTCTGTTGCTGCTATTACTGTTGATGTGACTCATCTCATACCCATATTTCTTTTAACATTAAATTATAAGATATGGCTTATAACTTTCTATTATGTGATGAGCAATGCTAATTGAAGTTTTATTCTGTGAGCACACTTTTTCATCTCCTTTTTTCTATTATCTTTGGAGAACCCCTCCCTTACTCCATTTTTACTTAGTGGGACAGTCAATGATAATTCTTTTGGTCACCTTGAACACATGGGTGGGCATTTGATTCAAGAGAGGCCAATTAGAATAAGCCCAAATCATCTCATTGGAGATGCTGGAAAAACTTCTTTCCTTTTGGTTCATAATTGTAAAGGGATGGGCTTCCAGCCATTGGTGGCCATATTTTCTTCCACATGTTTTTCTCCCACATTGCTTGTCTGTGATGCTGTGATAAGAGAATTGGCTGACATTCGAATAGAAACAGAGGCAAACAAAGATGAGATAGAGATAGAGATAGAACAAACACTGTGAAGACATCACTTGAAATCCAATAAGGACTGAAAGCAGATCCACTCTTATGTGTGACAGTTCTATGAAACAATATATTTCTATTTTTACCCCAAACAAATTAAATTTGGTTTCTGTCACATTTACCTAATATATAAAATTGTATTTTTAATTTGCTGTATGCATTTTCTAAGCTTAATTAAATATATTGTTGAAAGTGTGCGTGTAAAATATGTGCCATTGTTTTTAAAGATGTAAATGATCAAAATTGTACTTATCCAAGTATCAGTGCATTCTGTGGCACTCATCTCCATCTTCGTGGCCTGTTAGGATTCTTTAGGATGTAAATTCTCTTTTCTAATACTTTTTGTCCTTATTAATATGTAATATGTCTCTATATCTGGTTAATATATGTAGATGTCCATGTAAATCATTGACCAAAATGATAAACATAGCAGATTTGGTCACATGCATGCTTTTGAGAGACCACACTACAGGTTGGTTCAGCCCCATGGTCAGGATTTGGATTAGGTCATTTTTCATTAGTGAATACAAACATATCCAACCTTGACCTTACGGTCTTCTCTAGAAGTTTTGCTGATATTCTGAAACATCATTTTTCTATATTTCCTCATCCTACTAATAGGATAATCTTATTAAAGTTTGTATGGGGTCCTAACTAAAAGATACACTTTTTAGCTCCACTATTGTAGATGTATGTTTATGATTATAAAAAAGTACATGCTTGCCATGGAATTTGTGTGAATATAAATATATAGAAAGAAGATAGCAAATTTTATCTGTAGCCCCACCCAGAGATAACTTAATTTTTCCGTGTGTGTGTGTGTGTGTGTGTGTGTGTGTGTGTAGTGTTTACCTATGCAGTCACTTTTTTGGTATGTATATTTATATGTATATATAGATATTAATTGATTCCAGAGATAATTATTAATTGATATGTATGCTTTTATTGTTTCCCATGCACAAAATAAACATACCCTTGTTTTAAAAAAACAAACAAAAAACATGATAGAACTTTTAATGAATCGCTTTTTTTCACTTAACACTTCCACGAATTATTAACATTGTTAATGCTATATGGATTTTCTCTATTTTGGGATATGTACATGAGCTTCTTACAACTCATGGACAGACAGTTTTATTCTTTTAGCCTTTGCTTTACAGGCTAAAACCACTGAGGTTTTGGCTCCTTTCCATTTCTGAGTCAGAATGCTGCTGTCACTTTTTCCTCAAGAAACTTACTTTGTTGCTGTAGGGTATTTCTTGGGGTCCAAACGGAAGTTCCCTGTGTTAAATTCGGTAATGCAGTGCTTACTCTTCTGGGCTGCGGGGCCTGCAGCTGGATTTCCCATGTTTCCTCCTTAGTCTCCTCTCCTAATTTTTCTTTAAATTAGATCCATCTCCCTTAATGCTTTGTAATTGCATTTGCACTGATCTTTCTTGAGAAAGATATTTTTATTACAATGAAAATAAAGTATTTTTCTTATGAGTTTGGCAACTGAAATTACATATGCATGTGTTTGAACTTCTTTTGAACCTGGTAAAATGGATTTTATGATGATCTGGTTCTCAAAGGCCCAAACAACTGTGTTTCAAATTTGTTTTCAACCATCCCTACTTTGAGTGAAAGTCCAACAAGGGCATTTTAAAAGTATATCTCTGAGCTATTTTTTAGACCTACCTATGGAACCCCATAAGGTCACTAATGTCTAATCTAGCCTGTCTCCTGAGCTCCTTCTAAATCTTAAATTCTAGATTCTGGGTTATGAGATTTTAACTAGTAGCAGTTCCCCAGGAGAATTCCAGATCAGTAGACCAAGGGGTTGCCTAGGCTTGTTAGCTCACAGGTTTCATTTTTTTGTTTTGTTTTCTTTTAGTTTCTGGTTTCCTGTACCATATGTGGACTGGTAGGGACAAAGCAACATTTCATCTAGCCAAGACTGGGGTACAATGACAGAGGCTGATTTTGTGATGCTTCTTTTCAATCGATCACATGCTCCTTCTCTGTGATCATGTGGTTGATCCCAACTCTAAATCCACTCTCTCTCCTCCTTTCCTGGCTTTGAAAGCATAGCCTTGATTTCAGGTATTATTCCCCAGATAGTTTTGTTTGCAGTCTTATCCTGGGTGTGTACAGGTACCTTTCCTAAAGGATTAGTCTCAGGGACTACTTGTTAATCATTTTTTCTATTTCCTTTATTTAATAACTAGTGGCCTGGTGCACAGATTGTGCACTGGGGGAAGGGGAAAGGTCCCTCAGTCCTGCTAAGCCCTCTCGCAGTCCAGGACCCCTTGGGGGATGTCCACCTGCCGGCTTAGGCCGGCTCCCCAGGGGGATCAGGCCTGAGCTGGCAGTCAGACATCTCACTGGCAGCCCAGGAGCCCTCGGCGGATGTCCGACTGACACCTTAGGCCCACTCCTGGCAGGAAGCAGGCCTAAGCCACTGTTGGACAGCCTTAGTGCTGGACAGACAGGCTTCTGCCATCGCCACTGCGCTCACAGCTTGCAGCCATCAGCCTGGCTTGTGGCTGAATGGAGCTCCTCCTGTGGGAGTGCACTGACCACCAGGGGGCAGCTCCTGCATTGAGCATCTGCCCCCTGGTGGTCAGTGCATGTCATAGGGAACAGTCATTCTGCTGGTAGGGTCAATTTGCATATTACCCTTTTATTATATAGGATGGCATTACTACAAAGACAACACTTTATGGACTATTTGGTATATGTCACACACTATGCCAAATGCTTTATTTATGTGTTTAAGGCTGAGGCCATTTATGCATATTTTCAGAAATGTAACTCTTATTTAATTGTTTTCTAAAGGCAGCTTGCAGCTTAACCTAAATATTTTTAGGTAAAGAGGGTAGGGAAAACTTGGTATTTTTTAATGTTGGCAGTTCATGGGGCTTTAAAGCTTGACTCTTTGGGGTGTGTGTGTGTGTGTGTGTGTGTGTGTGTGTAGTAATGACCTGGTCTAGAGGTGTGTTTTTGGGTTGAGAACAGATTCAAGGAAGGTTCTTAGAGTAGGTAATGCATGATCTGTATCTTAAATGATAGTAATAATTATGCCTATTTCTGCATACCAGGTGCTATTCTAAATGCTTTATGTATGTGTATTTATTTAATGCTCACAATGATGCAAGCTCTGTTTTTATCCCTACTATACAATTGAGAAAACTAATATTTAGAGTAACTAAGAAGCTTGCCCAGGGTCATCTGGCCAAACAAGGCTGGAGCCAAGACTTGAACCCAAGAGACACTGCATTGGATATATTTTTCATTCAAACAGAGTCATTCCTGAGTGTGAAAAAGAGTGCTATTGAATAACTAAGCCAGGACAATGGGCAGAAAAACTGAGTCTTCTAGATAAACTGAAAGGTGTGGCCACACTACCAAATAGCCACAGCTTAATAAATTTCACGTTTCTCTCAAAATATTTATCACAGCTTACGAAATGTTTTCCAACATTCAGAGTTATTCTTCCCCATCGTCCATAGCGTCAGGTACCACTGAGAGTGATGGGTGGAATACAAGACAGATAACTAAAGGGTAGCTACTGACCTTGCTGCCAGTTGAAGTTATCAGATGGTCTAGACCCCTATTTGTCTTCTCACATTATAAGATCATTGGTTAAATGCATTCTTTATCACAAATAATAGAAGTGAATAACAGACAATAGGGATGGAAGGAAAGAGAAAAAGTGCCATGGTCGTGGCAAAGCATGTGGCAGCATGAGGGAGCTCAGAGGAGGGAAAGAAAAGGAAGCAGTGATAATTCATCTCATCCATTCAGGTTGGGAGACTTCTTAGCCACGTGGTTCTTGGTTGATTTTGTGCTTTAGTTCCCATGATGAATAAAATCCTTTGGCCCGCTCAGGTTAGCCATCACGCCACATCATTTGTGATTTCTCAGTACAAGCTGAAGAGTAGATGAGAAAGGCAGCAGGCTGTGTGTAATTAATCCCTATAATCTGACTCTACGTCTTTCCCTCCCTTTCCATGCAAGTGGATGAGTGGGAACAGGTAATTAGGATCAACTTGAATCCCTTCTTATTGACATTCAAGAAGTAAATCATTCTAAATTTTTGTACCTTACTGCTGAGTACTTGCAAATCACTTGCTATTCATCTCTCATACAAATAGGCCAGGCTAGGCTAAGTATGTCTTGGCACTATGTGTGAAAATCCTGCTTCAGGCTACAAATAAAAGATCTTGCAAAAATGGAAGTTTCCTGAGTTGCTGTTGAACATTGGAAGCAGGGTTAGCCTGGCCCTCTCTCATTTCCAAAAGAAATACCCTATTTACTTAGCTGTTTCCTATCGATTCTACACTCTGGCTTGCATGTGAGCCAGTAGCTCCATTAGCACCTGGTAAATGACATCTTCTCCTTTGTTGAGTTTCTGGGCCTTTCCACATGACTGGGTTTTTATTTCTAACCATTCTTCAATTTCATGTTTGTTCTGTCTCTCTCTTTTTCTCTAACTGAAGAGTCAGTGTTAGAGCTCGATTTTATTGTGAATGCACATATCCTGATACAGAGAGATATGAGAAGGGATTTTTATCAGAGCATACTTAATCACTGTAAATATTTCCCATTATTATTCAAATTGTTGATGTAAAAAACTATTGAAACCTGTAAAGAATTTTTGTGAGTTTATTTTGTAAGGTCCCAAGACCCCCGGTGAGTCCGACGGAGGGGGCGACGACCCCAAGTCAAACGCGGAGACCGAAACTTGATGCAAAAGCAAGAGGTTCTTTATTACAAGCGCAGCGCAGGGGCTCTCAGGCAGACAGACAGCAACACAAGGGAAGTGCTGGCTGACTGGAGCCCTGAGCAATTGCAGGACATGAGTTTATAAAGGCAAAAACCACACGCAGGTGGCCGGTAAAACAGGGAACTAGGTTAACAGTTAACAGTTGACTCATCTCCTAGGGGGCAGACCTGTGTTAGTAGTTGACTCCTTTCCTAAGGGGCAGGGTGGTCTGTCTTTACACATACCGATCCCAGGAAGAGATAAGATAGCTATGCTATGACCAGACCAGGGCACCAGAGCTTACTGGAAAGGTCAGTTAAAACACAGGAGGAGGGGGGGTTTTCTCTTTGTTCTTACAATAACCAGGGCTTACTGGAAAAGTTAGTTAAGAGGGGGAAGGGAGGTTTCAGCGGCCTTACAATTTGAGCCAAACTGTCGACATACGCCAGGAAGCAGAACCTCTATGAATTGAGATAATGCTCCGGAGAATGGCGGGTTACATCTCTATTTACACATTGCAATCAAAGGAAAGGGATGTAGGTGGGTTACATGAAATTCATTGGTGATAGATTAAGGAGGTGGGATAAAGCAAAGTGGGGAAACCTCTGGGATTGGGTAAAAAGTGAAATGATGGACATATGCTTCTTTTACACAGATGGATAGAGGATAGTTTAACATAATAAACAGTTGATAACAATAACAATGAGAGAATGTGCTGGTGCCATTTGTTGTGCCCTGAGGAGTCCAGAAAAAGGGAAGTTACAAATTACCAAGACATTTAAAGGGTATGTTATTATAGATGCAAAAAGACAGATAGGCTCAGTTAAGATAAAGGTTGACCTGGTCAGTGAAGATACCGGCCTAGGATGAGACTACCCACCATAACTGCTTTTAGTTAAAGTTTAATTTCAGACCATCCTTTGTGGTTACTTTAGATCTCTGAGTTTGCAAGACTGCCATGCAGGCCTCACCTGAGCTTGTCAGGTTAGCATGTGGCCTCTTTCATCCACAGAATTCACGATGAATGTTAATCAGGTGGAACATGTCCTTCATTGGTCCCATATAGAATTCTGAAGGAATCCATTGAAATGATGTGTGACAGTGCTGGTTTAAAATGTATGCATTTCTCATCTTCAAGGTGGAAACATGGGATGCTAAGCTAGATATTAAAATACCCCATTATTTCACCCCCACTATTAGAATACCCCATTACTTCTTGCTAATTCTAGGCCTCCATTTGCCTTGAATCTTTTTCATGGGTTGCTGTGAGGATTAAATAAGCTAAAACAACCTTGTATAGTGCCTGGAACATAGTAAGTGTTACTTAAGTAGAGCCATCAGGTAGGAGTTTTTGTCTCCATGAACTTTCTGTACAATCCAGTCCAGAATTCCAATAGCTTCACTTTATTTTGAGTTCTCCCTTTGCAGTAAAATGTGTTTTTCCCAGGAGGTGAAGTAAGATTGTTCCTAAGGGATTGTGGTGATGGAGGAGATGCTTGGCTCAAAAGTCCCTTTGTTTTGCTCATGTGGGATGCTGGGAATATGATAATAGTTCCATTCGCAAATCACAGGGCTGGGGGTGGGGGGCGGACTTTAAAAATCTGCCTGTGAGCCAAACCTGGTCAACCTGAGGTTTTGAGCATAAGGTGTTAATGGGTGACAGCTTTCTGCCAGGTTTCACCCTTCCAGGCTTAAGCCAGTTAGTAATTGCTATTGAATTGGAATAGCCATTATAGCATTTTAAGGCCTTTAAATTTGATTCCACTGAAATTACCTCATTATAATTCCAGAACAATGAAAGTTTTATACAAAAGAGAAAGAGAGGTGAGACTAGCTTCCTCATGCATTTTGCCTACATCTATGTCACAGCCAATAAATGTATAGCAAGCATGGGTCCTCTCTACTCTTAGGTTGCTGTCAATCAGAAGTTTAGCTGGTAGCACTTGTGAATGTCTGATGTGAATCATGACTAAAGCATCATAGACTCTTGTGTTTCTGTCTGTGTTTACAAACTCCAGTAGCATTGGTAGTAGGAATGAGGAATTCCCAGGACTGAGAAGTCTAATAGTAAATCCAGGCATAATGAGCTTCTAGGAGGGAATCAAATACAATTTGCCTGAAGTTATACTGTTAAACTAGTGGTGACAGTAGCACCAAGACTCCATTTTCCTGGCCCTAATTATCTAAATGTGTTTTTCCCCCCTAGTGGCTGGGCTTTTGACTTCAGATGCAATAAGAGACCCTGGTAGGTGACAGGCTAGCCTGACATTGCCTTTTCCCCAAAGCTAAGAAGCATTATCTGTAGTCCACGTGCTTTGGCAAAGACTCTAGGCTTCCTGAGAGTTATATTAATAGGTCACTATGTCAGTGATGCACAGACTTCAGGTGGCATAATCAGACCTGGAGAACTGGTTGCAAATGCTGATTCTGGATCGTCCACCCCAGACATTTAGAGTTGTAGATGGCAGGTGAGACCCAGGAATATGTAGTTTAATGATCCCCTACTATTTTGATGAAAGTTCTCTACACTTTTAAAATGACTGCACCAAGAACTTTGTGGCAGTTTTGGTGCCAGCAATATGGGAAGCACAAAGCTGTCTGCTTCTCTTATTGATTCCCTTTAATCAAATTCCTCACCGACTGTAATAAACCGCATGAACCCTGGTGCCTCAGCCTTGTCTGAGAACATCTATGTGTCCCCCAGAATCCCTTTATGCTTTGCCTTTTTAATAAGGAGGTGGAGGGAACTATGAATATTTATTAAGCTTATAGTATGAGTCTGATCTATACTATGATTTTATATCTGCTTTGTTTAATTCATTTAATATTCACTACAGAATTATGAAGTAGGTACTGCCATCTCTGTTTGAAAGATCTGGAAACAAATTTATAGAGGTCATGGATTTGTCCAAGTTCACTCAAACAATGAATCATAGAATTGGGATTTAGATCGAGATCCTCCATTCTTTGAAGCTCATGTCCTTTCCTTATAAAGACTGTATATCAGAGTATTTACCACCCTCTTTCTCCATTCTGACTCTTATTCACCCAAAGCCACGTTAATGGTCTCCAAGAACATTAATGGACTCCAGGTTTAAGGAGTGATAATATGATATCTAGTCAAGTTGAATTCTTAGATACTGATATAAGTTGCCTAAAATTGGTCAGTAAACTAGTAAGGGCCGTCTTTTATGGTGCTACTTCTCTCATAAGGATTTCCTTTTTCCCCATGATGTTTCTCTATCTTTTTGGCCTTATCTGTGGCAACCAGTTATCAAATATTTAATGAGTCTTAACCATTATCAGATCAACAACTGAAGTTTTTTAATCCTCACCTGAGGATATTTTTCCATTGATTTTTAAAGAGAGTAGGAGGGAGGGAAAGAGAGAGATAAACATTGATGTGAGAGAAGCATATCAATTGGTTGCCTCCTGCATGAGCCCTACTAGGGCAGGGGCAGGGGAGGAGCCTGCAACCAAGGTAAGTGCCCTTGACTGGAATCAAACCTGGGATCCTTTGGTCCGCAGGCCGACACTCTATCCACTGAGCCAAACCAGCTAGAGCAACAAGTGAAGTTTTATCCCTAGAAAAGTTGGGCTGGAGCTACATCCTGAAAATAGAAAATATTTTCAAAATGTAAATGTTAAAGAGAGGATATTTCAAGCAGGAGACTAGCAGAAATATAGGCATAGAACAAATAATGTGTCGAGGGTTTTGAAGTACAATGAGAGAATGGTTTGATTATATAATATTTGGCTATTGCCACAATAGTGATACATCACAAAGCATCTCAAAAATCTACATGCCTTAACAAATCATTTATTCTCAAGGGCCTGTCTGCAGCCTGGGACAAACAGCAGGTGAGCGAAATTATGCCTTTTTGTTTGTTTGTTCTGTTCTGTTTTGTTTTGTTTTTCAGCTAAGGCCAAGTGCAAGACAAGTCAAACAGACCTGCACACACATTTTAGGCCTCTGCTTGCATATTTATAGAATTAAATTAACCTGTATTGTCCGATTTATATCCTATCATTGGGAAGACTGTGGTGGATTCCAAAGCTGAGTTTATAGTAGATGCTTTTTTTGTTGTGCAAATTAGGCAGTGTTGGTTAGAAAACACATTTTCAGATGACTGCAGAGTGTTCTGATCTGGAATTCCTAATTTGTGCCTGGTTCTGTTTGCCAGGCTGCTGCTCAGAGCATCTACACGGAGATTCTCTTTTGGCTTCTGACATGATTTCTGAGCAATCAGAAAATACTTTAAGATCAAGAGTAGACAACTTTCCTCTCCATGGAAGAGAATGAGCTGGCCAATAATGTAAAAGTATATTATCCATTTCTATTTATTTATAGCTAGGTGCTGTTTAGGGTTCAATTTAGAAGGGAGGTTTTGTGTTCCTCCCCTGGCTGAGTAGCAATGTGAGGCGAACGTGATAACCACTACACTACGGAAACCGCTAAGTAGCAATGATATTAGTCTAGTCCTTTCTCTGAATTTTCTCAGAAGTTCTTTGTGATTTCCACACTCCCTTCTATTTCTCTCTGGCGTGTTTCCAGTCCTGTCTCCAGGCCAGGGTGTAGGCATCACTGTCTTGGTCAGTTTATCTAGAAGGCACATTGCAAATCTGTTATCATAAAAACATCCAAACCTGTGAAGAATCTTTTAAAGAGTTTATTTGAACCAATTGTTGGGAAGCAATACCTCAAATGCATAGGGCAATGGATCAGTGTTTTCCTCTATCTCCCTCTCTCTCTCGCTCACACACACATAGACACACACACACATTTTCTCTCCCTCCCTTCCTATTTCTTTCTAAAATCAATAAAACAATAAACTTTCACTAAAGCAGTTCTATGTCTAGGGCAGTGATGGTGAACCTATGACACGCGTGCCAGAGGTGACACGCGAACTCATTTTTTTGGTTGATTTTTCTTTGTTAAATGGCATTTAAATATATAAAATAAATATAAAATATATAAATCTTTGTTTTACTATGGTTGCAAATATCAAAAAATTTCTGTATGTGATACAGCACCAGAGTTAAGTTAGGGTTTTTCAAAATGCTGACACACCGAGGTCAAAAGGTTCGCCATCACTGGTCTAGGGCATGACTACCCACCATGACCTGCCTAGTTAGGAATTTCTGATCAGATCAACCTGTGAGGTTACTGTCCGTGGAACCCCCCCTTTTTTTTCCATTTCTTTGGTCTAAGCCTTCTCTGTGGTTTTGTCAAAGCTGTCTCCGTGGTTTCCCCTAATAATTGAACACTTTATTTGAAAAAATATATATCTGCTCAAAAAACTGCACTTTGTAGAAAAATCCTGAATCCTGTCTCATTATTCTTATTTTTTTATAGTCTAGGTTTAGTAAAATACATATATTTAATGGACTTTTTAAAAAACTTCATTAGATTTACTGGAGTGATATTGGTTAATAAAGCTATGTTGACTTTAAGTGTTCAATTCTATAGTACATCACCTGTAGATCTAATTTCCCTGCCCATTTACGCAGTAGGCAGAGTCAGCAGCATGTTGGAGAAGCTTTTCTGAAAGTGAGAAGGCGCCTCAGGTGCCTGCCTTTCCCCATTAAAGTCCACAAGTCTCTGGTGAGCTGAAAACTGTCTCCAAGGTAGCATTGCAGGAGCTGGACCACTTTTAGACCTTTTAAACCTAATTTATTAGTCATCATTGAATTCTTTTCACTTTCGTTTGACTGATATATGGGAACGAGCAAGACTTTCATATTGTATTTATGGGGAAAAGCGGAAGAAATAGCACAAGGTGAAACCAGACAAGTGAATTTATTCAGAGAATATTTATTGAAAGGAGGAAAGTGGCTGTGATTCATGGAATGCCTGCGAAGAGCCAGGGCTGTGCGGCTCCCAGGAATCTGAGCCTGAGGAGTTAGTCACTTGTCATTCTCAGAGGGCGGAAAGGGCAGAGCTGGGATTGGAACTCAATTCTGGCTCCAAAGCTCACTCTCTCTCTCTCCACCACAGTGTCACATTAGCAGTGAGTACATGCTGCTTTAAGGAAACAGCTGGGGAATTGCACCTCTTCTCTCACTGTCTCCGAACGACATACTCAGAAGTTTCCATTTTTATAAAATTAGAAATGAAAAGTGTCCCTGCTTAGTTTTGTTGACATTTGCGCCTTTGTTTTTTCTCGGATGTAGCAAGCTAAGTGCCCTCACTTTCTTGACTGGATCACAACAGAATTGCAGCAACCTCAGCTCTTCATTTAAAGAAGAGAACATGCAACACCTTACATTACCATCCTCATTTCTTCCCTTCTAGTGCCCCGCAGGGGAGAGGCTGGCTTCTGAGTGTATGGTTCACCCTGTGAGAATAGTAGCTACATTTTTAATATGGCTTCTGTGGGTCAGGCATTGTTCTAATACCTTTCATATATTGAGTCTTTTAATTGTCATAATAACCTTACAGACTAGGTACTACCATTATCCCAAGATAACACATGAGAACACAGAGACACAGAGAGGTGAGCTAACTTCCCAGCGAACTTCATACCACTATGAAATGGTGGAGATTCAGACGGTGGCAGTTAGACTGAAGGAAATAAGCTCCACTAAAATTTGCAATCAGGGTTCACCCAGGGGACTGAAACCATACCAGTTATTTTAAAAGAGACTTAGTATAACAAGCTGGGATTATATATTAAATGGCTAAAAAGGCAAAAAGAGAATATTAAGGTATCATCGATGAAGCATAACTTCTCCTGGCTTTATGAGGCATGTTGAAACTAGAAACACCAATCAGAAAGGATATATGCACCCCTGTGTTCATCGCAGCACCATTCACCATAGCTAAGATTTGGAAACAGCCTAAGTGCCCATCAGCAGATGAGTGGATTAAAACACTGTGGTACATCTACACAATGGAATACTACGCTGCTGTAAAAAGGAAGGATCTCCTGCCATTTGCAACAGCATGGATGGAACTGGAGAGCATTATGCTAAGCAAAATAAGTGAGTCAGAGAAAGATAAATATCACATGATCTCACTCATTTATGGAATATAATGAACAACATAAAGGATGAACAAAAACAGATCCAGAGACTGAAAAGCATTGATCAGATGCTCAAACCTCAGAGGGAAGGTAGGGGAGGATGGGGGTAAGAGGGAGAGATCAACCAAAGGACTTGTATGCATGCACATTAGCATAACCAATGGACACAGACACCAGGGGGTGAGGGCATGAGTGGGGGGTGACAATGGCGGGATAAGGACACATATGTAATACCTTATTCAATAAAAAATAAATTAAAAAGAAGGCCCCATTCTCTAAGATTCTGTAGGAGGAAGGAAGTTCCTGGAATTACCCTTTCACCACTATACATATACTAGTGGCGAAGGACTCGAAGCTCCCATAACAAGCCCCAGATACCAGCAGGAAGAGGAAATGGATGCTGGATGGCAAAAAAAAAAAAAAAGCACCAATGCCAATGACATTAGGCATATGCATATGCATATATCCCAACATGTTTTTGCAGACTCTGAATCCATCAGCTCTCAGTCTTTATCTTGGTAAACTTAAGGGTCTTGATTGATTTTAGTTTGTTCTCTTAAGACAGCCTTTTCCATCTCCTAGGAGGCTTTAATTGCTTATCCCTGGACCTTCTCCAAGTCTAGTTAAGTCTTTATTGAGCTGTGGCAACCAGAGCTGCACAGCGTTTTGCGTGCTAATGTAGTATGATTGGTTTCAAGGAGAGGATAATGTGTTTGGTTTTATGTCCAATATCCTTGGTGAACAGTAATGTTAGTTATTGGAGGATAGTAAGTTTCATTTTTACATCACTTGGGCGTCCATGGTTGCAAATCTTGTTGGCTCTAGGGAGACCTAGTATGTTAGAAACCAAGGAATATGGATACACAATTGTATTAGACACCATTTGAGAGAAGGGGAAAAATACACAAAGGTCCATATTTGTACACACTGCCTCTGGTCTTCGAGTGCAGAAACCCTTTGGTTTGGGATTTAGATCCAGGTAAGATTTGGTTGTCAGTTCTGGTTTTCCAAATGTATGACCTTAGATAAGTCCCTTTCATGTTGCTGAGTTTCAGTTTAATCATCAGTAAAATAGGAATAATAAATCCCTAGCTTGACAGGATGAAGTGTGGTTTCCTGTGATTATGTTTATTAAGGCTTTAGCAGAATCTGTGGCATCTAGTAGACATAGAATTTAACAGCCCCAATTTTCTCTTCCCCTTGCATCAAATAGACAAGGGGATCTGAAATAATTGAAGCCACGGGATCCTCCTGGGGTGAGTTGAGGGGAGACTTTACAGAAGAGGTGAGCCTCCACGTGCTCTTTGAGGGAGGGAGGCGGTATGCATTCATGAAAAGGATTGAGAACATGAGCAGAAACGAGTCAACATGTCTGACAACTAGAAATCAAGAAGATGAGAGTAGCTGGTTAGAAAAGGATGGAAGAAGGTAGGTAGTAAGATACAAGCTAAGGAGATGAGGTTTGAGTAAGGGAGGTTTCTGTGCCCAGGAAGCATAAAATCAAAGTAAACTTAGGATGATAAATTCCATCCATGAAGATGTGGCTTATCTTCAAAAGGAGATTGAGTATTCTATTAAGCAATGAATACATTTCTTTCAAATCCCTGCCTATTTATTATTACATTTCATGCAATATCTCTGATAAAGAGTGCTGACTCTGTTACCTGTCCCAGGCTCTGTTCTGACTTATGCTCTTCAAATTGTCTGTGTGAATTGTAACTCTGTGTCAGCTCCAGAGTTGCTTAATTCAGACTCATGTCTTTACAACAGACAATTCCATTCCACCCAATTTTCAGATGAAAAAGCCGAGGATCTTAGAGAAAACATGAAGTACCAAAGATTTTCGACTTTTGGAAGCATTGTATACTACAGAAGTGGGGAACCATTTTTCTGCCAAGCGCCATTTGGATATTTATAACATCATTCACAGGCCACACAAAATTATCAGCTTAAAAATTAGCCTGCTCTATTTGGTCAAACATTTAATTAACTCACCCCTAATGCCTTGGCAGGGCCAGACCAAATGATTTCATGGGCCTTATATTGCCTGCAGGCCAGATGTTCCCCACCCTTGGTGTAGAAGAAAAGTCATGGATTTTTGGCAGATTCCTTGCACTTTACTAAATGCATAAACTTGGCTATGCTATCTGGCCTTTGGAACCCCGGTTTTCTCTTTGTGTAGTTGGGGTGACAATACCTGCCTCGAAGGATGGTTATGAGAACGAACTAGGAGAATACCTCGCAGAAGAGTCAGTAGATGTTAGTCCCTTTTCCCATTCTTGGGAACTGATTCATGTCATGGAATTTAAGGAAAGTGTGGGGTCATCCCTTAGGAGAGGAACATCAAGGGGAAAGGAAAAGCCACAGTAGGAACTACAGGGTAAATAAATATTTTTTTTTTGCTTCAGTTCCTTTTCCAGACTTGGTATCATTTAGGGGAAGGATATGTTCACAGCATACCTTCCTTTAGTCACTGCATCTGGGGTTGGGACAAGGCACTTCTCATGATTCGGGGAGAAACTCAGGCTGACATTTGAAGGTGAGGCAGATGGCTATCATCTCCATTAAGAAGAACTGCACTGCAGCCCTTTATCCACAACTTTGCAAATGCATTTGGCTCCCATAGAAGGTTTATGTGTTGGCAGCTTGGGTGAAGTGATCCCTTCCAGCTTGGACATGGTAATACTTTCAGATGATCCTACAGCTTTTTCTTTTCTCACCTTTACATATTCTCACAGTCTTGAAATTTACAGCCTGTAAGGTTACACTGGCTGTTATCTGCAACTGGAGGAACTATTGAGCATGATTTTTTTTCTCAAATTAATTTTTTTGTTTTAAATTCATTTAATCAAGAAGAACCAGAAATGAAAGCAAAGCATACTATTCTGTAAGGCAGAGTGGGTAGACAATAGGTGTGCAAATTAGAGAAACTGGATTGCAGACTGAATCCATCAGCCCTCAGTCTTTATCTTGGTAAACTTAGGGGTCTTGATTGATTTTAGTTGTTCCAGTTTAGGTTTCCAGTTTCCACCTATCTGATCTGAGGTCTCTGGCTGTGTGACCTTGGCCATCTGATCTTGGATCTTCCTAGGGTCCATTCCAGAATAATCTTTTTGTGACACCATAAGAATGTGCTTTTAATAATATTTTCATAAATTCTTATGCCAGTTAATAATGGGGATTTTTTTTCAATAGATGAAGTTACACATATGTTGACATATATGCGACTTGATATGTATGCTATTTTATTGTATTGACAGCAAGCTTCAAAACTTCATATGTCAAATTTGCTGAAGGTGTTAACATCATAGATATTTTTACACTTGAAAATATCGAATTTCATGCCAAAAAAAGAGCATTTGCGGGAAGTTTTAATTCATTACTTTATTTTGAAGAAAAAGTTATCATATACTTTGGGAAGCTTATGGTGAATATGCTCCATCTCAAGATACTTGTGAACACTGGTTTAAATGCTTTAAAAGTGATGATTTCGATGTGAAAGACAAAGAACGTCCAGGTCAACCGAAAAAGTTTGAAGACCAACAATTACAAGCATTATTGGATGAAGATGCATGTCAAACTCTAAAACCACTTACAGAAAAATTAAATGTTGCTCAGCAAACAATTTCTGATCATTTACAAGCAATGGGAAAGATTTTAAAGGAAGGAAAATGGGTGCCACATCAACTGAAGAAAAGACAAATGGAAAACCAAAAAGTCATCAGTAAAATGTTGCTTCAACATCATGAAAGAAAGTCTTTTTTGCATCGAATTATGACTGGTGATGAAAAGTGGATTTATTTTGAGAATTCCAAATGCATAAAATCATGGGTTGATCCAGGCCAACCATCAACATCCACTGCAAGGCCAAATCTCTTCGGAAAGAATACAATGCTCTGTGTTTGGTGGGATTAGGAAGGTGTGGTGTAGTATGAGCTTCTAAAACCAGGTGAACCCATTAATACTGATCGCTACCGACAACAAATAATCAATTTGAACCACGCTTTGATTGTGAAATGACCAGAATATGCCAGAAGACACGGCAAAGTAATTTTGCTTCATGCTAATGCACCATCACACACTTCAAAACCAGTTAAAGACATGTTACTGGTAAATGATCTTGCCTGGGAAGTATTAACCCACCCACTGTATTCACCAGACCTTCAGATTACCACTTGTTCCAATAGGTGGCACATGCACTTTCTGAGCAGCACTTCAAAACATATGAAGAAGTGGATAATTGGGTCTCTGAATCATTTGCCTCAAAACAAGAAAAGTTCTATTGGGACGGTATCCACAAATTACCTGGAAGATGGGGGAAAAGTGTAGCTAGTGGTGGACATGACTTTGAATAAAGCACTTTTGATGTTTCTCTTGAAATTATCGTAGTTTCTTTGAATACAAAATCTGCATTATTAACCACAACACCTATGTAAATGTATAGAAACATTTATAGTATAATGTAAGGAACAATCATATACCCACTATTGAATCCTATCAAATTTTAACATGTTGGTATCTTGCTGTGTATACCTTGTTTAAGAAATGTTGGAGTTTGAAGTGTTTGTGTACCTCTCTTGGATCTCATTTCTCCTCTTATTTCTTGAATGTGATACTTATCATTCCATGCATGCTTTTATAGTATTACTGTCTATCCATATACATATAAACAATATGTAGTACTGTTTGACATGTTCTTAACTTTATAAAATTATATAATACTGCATATATTCAATTGTCATTTGCTTTTGTCACTCAACATAATGTTTTTGAGATATATCCATGTTCACATATGTTGCTGTAGTTTATTTTAGTTGCTGTATAGTAATTCATTGCATGAAGAGTTCACAATTTACTTATTTGTTTCCTGTTGACTAGTTTTCATAATGGCAAATAGTAATGGAATTAAAACACTGGTACAATTCTACTAGATGTGTCTTTATCTTGCCTTGAAATTGTCAAATTGCTTCTAAAGATTAGAGCACCATAGTTCCACTTGCTTATTTCTAGGTTTATTGCTGTTATAAGTTTTACTTGGTAGCTCCAGCAACTGTTAAGAATCCTAGGTTTATTGTCTTTATCTAATGCATATTTTGACTTTGTACAGGATTAAATATAAAAATCAGAAACATACGATAACCTGGTAGCAACGAATCCTATATTGCAGGCAAGCCATATGTGCAGCTAATTATTATCATGTAAGAATGTCTACTCAGTCCTTAGGGTTTCAGTAATTTACTAGTACCACCTTTTTGAAATTTATTGGAAACAAAGTACCTTAAAAATCATTTGGTCTGCTATCATGTTTTACTTTTTTACTTGAAGTGCTCTGTATCCCAACTAATACAGATATATTTTAATTTTTAGTAAGTTTGCCTTGGCTACAAGTGTGGGTCCTCTGGCTATATCATTTAGTTGCAGAGAATGTTATATCTATTCCAAGACAAAGAAAGAAGACATTCTGGTGTTGTTTGAGTTTAATACCGATGTTTGCTTGTCATATTTAGCAGTACTGACCCTGAAGTCCCCGGAATGACTCTTGTGTGGATGGTGGAAAGGTGCTCAGTCTCATGTTGAACAAGAAAACAGGCCACATTTCCAGTTTGTGTCATCAATCAGATCCACAGGAAATAATAGTTCTACCCAGTAGCAAGCTTACTCAGCTTGAGGAAAGGACATGGAACATGTCTGCATACAGCTGATGCGCAGCCCACAGCCCAAAGAGGCCTTCGCCATCCAGACCAGCCTCTGGTGGCCAGTCATAGAATGCCATTGCTTTGCTTCCAAGGTAAGGGAACTGACCCTGGTCTGGGTCACAATGGAAGAGGGAAGCTCCAGGGACTATGGTCCTTGGGAGTCCCCTAGGACTTGGGAAGTATGCTCAGTTCCCATTCTGGAGTGCAACTGTGGGCATAAATAACGCCATATCTGACAACGGAATAAGGGGTGCTTATGGATAGCCTTGGATCAGTCATCAGTGCATGGCAATAATCCTTATTGATCTCTAAAGATTACATTCCCTCAGTTACCATTGCAAAGAGTACAACCAGGGGCCACGTATTTCTCAGGCCTCTCAGGCTTGGGGGGGAGATTATATCCCAGTTGCTCACTCTTGTTATGCTGTCTCAGTTTACTAAGCCTTAGCATTTCATGTAGACAGTGGAAGAGATAACATAGTAGAGATGTCACTTTCTGCCTCCCTGGCAAGGAAGACTTTCCCTTTCATATTGGGCATATTCTAAGGTAGCAGTAAAATAGGGTGGTTTGGGAGTGTGGGTGGGCTTTGGAATCATGCCAGCCCATGCTCAGGCCCTGGCTGGACCACTTCCTAGCTGTGGTAGCAGAATAATGGTCCCCATGAAGGTATCCATTATCCTAATCCCTGATGGCTATTGTTATATTAGGCAAAAAAGTAAAGGAGAATTAAGAATGCAGATGGAATTCAGGTTGCTAGTCAGCTGACTTTGAGATGGATTATCTGGGTGGGCCCCATGTAATCACAAGGGTACTTATATATGGAAAAGGGCAGTGAAGAGAGCCAGAGAGCCAGACAGAGGGTAGCATATGAAAGATTTGGCTGGATATTGCTTGTTTTGAAGGTGCATGAATCTGACCATGAAGCAAAAACAAGCAGGCAGCCTCTAGAAGTTGGAAAAGGAAGGGAAGGGAAATAGAGTCTCCTTTGGAGCCTCCAGAAAGAACACAGCCCTGCCAACACCGGGATTTAGCCCGGAGAGACCCATTTGGGACTTCTGACTTCCGGCATGGAAAGATGTTAACTTTGTATTATTTTAAGAGGCTCTGTTTTTGGTAATTTGTAGCAGTAGCAACAGGAAACTGAAACAATGCCCTTTATCTCTCTGTGCTTTAGTTTCTCATTCGGCAAAATGATGGCTATAGTAGAACTTCCCCCCATGCTGGTTTTAAGATGGAAGTGCTTGTGCAGGGCACGCTGCTTTTTCTTGGTTAAGATTCAATCTTTGTACCAGAAGTCAGGAGACTTGGGTTATGGCCCCAGGCCAGATGAGGGCAGTAATAAGGTCTTGCCTTTCCTGTGGAACTGATGTGAGAAGCAAATGAAATTATGTCTTAACTTTTATTTTTTAACTAAAGTATTATTCAGCTGCAACTTCTTGTTATAATTTAACTTACATACTTCAATTGGGCATTTTAGATTGTCAAAGATGTATGTAAAAAGGCAAAATATTACACATGAACCACTATTTGATTACAGGAGAGTGTTGGAGTAATGGGTGGTATGAATTCCAATAATTAGTACTAAATAATGGAATGATGTTTTTCCTTTTAGATGTTCTATATTCATAGCATTTTCTTTTTCTATTTATGGGCTAATAATTATGGTTCTTTATTCCAAATCTTAAAGATGTGTATTATTTTTTAAGTTGCATCCTTTGCTTCTAATGTCTGAATGTAAGCACAATGATATTGACTTAATATGACTGAGGATGAAATGGAGGAATCACTTATTTGTATAGGATATAATTATCATACCTCCCCTAATATAAATTTTGAGTATTTTAAAAGATGTATCACTTTTCACTAAGTGGGATGGCAGTGTTCCAAATTGTACTGTTTGCTAATGATTAAACATTTCACAATTATTTATGGTGAATCTTGATTAAATATACAGTTACAGAGGTAAATTTGAACAGATAAAATTAAGACTTATTTGTTTTGTTTGCTTTGTAAAGTATTGCTTTATCTAGGTCAGTAGCATATCAGGTGCATGTATGTGTATTAATGAGAAGTCAACATAAAGCTATTATAATTGATTTTCACTATTTACATTTTCACAAACATGGCTGTATGCACTGTGGCAGATACAGTGTTTTCAGGTTCTTAATTTTCAGTCAATTCATGGGCATAGTTAAAGGGCATCTTTTGTAGTGACAGATTTTAAAAACAGATGCTTCTTATAGAGATTTTATGAATAGAGGATTGTTTAGATTTGCTAGTAGGAGCCTAATAGAAACTTAAAACTAGATGCCAATGAAGGCGGTGTGGTTATATTTCTCTGGAAAATAGTCTAGTCCAGCGGTTGTTAACCGGTGGTCCGCAGACCACTGGTGGTCCATGAGGTCCAAAAGGTTGGAAGCAGCTGGTAGTCAACAGCGGTTACATCAGGTCTAGTGTTTGAGCTATTTCTACTCCCTCATAGAGCAAACTTATCACAAAATGTACTCCCCCAATTTTCAGTCCAAAGAAGAAGAACAAGTTGGATGTCTTGTAGTCTTTAATTACTGAGGTTTTTGAAAGTCTTTCATTCAATGCTTTTAAACCATTTATCTCTAAGGCAGCGGTTCTCAACTTGTGGGTTGTGACCATCGGAAAACACACATAGCATATCAGGTATTTACATTACGATTCATAACAGTAGAAAAATTACAGTTATGAAGTAGCAACGAAAATAATTTTATGGTTGGAGGTCACCACAACATGAGGAACTGTATTAAAGGGTCGCGGCATTAGGAAGGTTGAGAACCACTGCAAGGAGTGATAACATTTGTAGTATTTAAACAATGAAAATCAAGATGACTTTAATGCATGTCCTGACAGTTTATTTCTTGTTACCCCTCTCTTCTAACATGAAATATGAGGAAGAAAATCTGGTTACTTGACTACTAATGGATGACAATCCACAAGTTAAGATTGGATAGGTAAACAGAGTAATTTTTAATGTTGCAAATAGTGGTTTGCTTTCTATAAGAACAAGCTTCCTTTTTAAAAAGGCTGTGGGTCAGGAACACTGAAATTTGAAATTCAGTAATCTCAAGTCAACCAGAAATAAGGAATGAAAATATCTCTTGATATATAATATAGCAAATGGTGGGAATTGGGTCATTTTTCAAGAACTAGATAAGGATTGGGTGTGAATGCAGACCGCATAGAGAGAACCATGCAAATAAAAGGCATTTCATTTTAGAAGTATTGAAAAATCAAATCAATAAATATTTGGAAATGTGTTTGCAGTTTAGATCCAGTCAGCATCTTTGGCATAGCCACAAGGCAATAAAGAAGCATTTAAAAGGAGGGGATATGTCTTTGCAGAGGGAGGAAATCCTTCTGTAAGTGAATCTAAACTAGAAATATTTCAGGACTGTGTGTCTAGGAGATGCTGGGTGGTGTTAAGTTGCACTTCTTGAAAGTTACCAAACACCAGACATTTCACAGATAAGAAGTCATTTGATGTTTTTGATTTTTGTTGAGTGACAGGGATAAAAGAAAGGTTTTAGAGACCGTCGGCTGTTTTCACTTTTGGCACTGCAAAGGAAGAAGTCAACATCAGATTTCTGGAGTCCTAGGATTTGTCCTACTTTTATGAAAAAAAAAATAGCATGGTGTTTATACTTGAAATTCTTGGCTTTGTAGATTTTATAGGATTAGATGCAAGCTGCACTGGGCCTTCTCCTTGGGGAGCCTCACAGATGTAGATGATTTCCATTCCATCCAATTTCGTTCCTGTTGAGCCAAATGACAGTTATAATGTCAGTGTCCTTCACATTGGAACATTCTCCAGCTATGAAGCAAAGGACAGAGACTAAACCCATATTGAACTTTAATCCCTATTAAAGTATCTCTATAGGGTAGATGAATGTCAGCTGCTTAGTGGCATTTCTAGGGGCTCTGCCTCCTGCTGCCTTACATGTCCAGTGACTTCCGGACTCCCCTGCACTTACTCCCCAATACTCAGGCAGGAGCGCAGTCCCGAGGTTGTGCTTGCCCACAGCGAAACATTTTCGGCTTGGCCCCCTCCCTGGAGTGGGCTTGGTGTTGTTGTTTTTTTTGTTTTTGTTTTTGTTTTTTTCCAGTTTTATCTTTTGGAACAGAAAGAAAAGAGAATTAAACAGAAGGAGCAGATAGTTTAGTGGTTTTCAACCTTCACATCTATTCTGGGAGATTTTAAAAATGTTTATGTCTGGATTCTACCACTGAGATCCTGCTAGTTGGACATTGGTTCATTTGAAACATTCCTCAGAAGATTTATTCCCAAGAATATCTGGGAGCTGGATCCATACTTAGGAATCTCCATGTGTAGTTCCTGCACTAGCAGTATCAGCATTCCTCAGGATCATGTTGGAAATTGAAGTCCTCAGACCCTACCCAGGACCATCTGCATCAGAAACTTTTTAGGGGTAGGATTCAGCAGTCTGTGTTTCAATAGCTCTCCATATCCTTATAGAGGCCAAAGTTTGAGGACCACTGGTCTAGACTAACCTTCTAAATTAGGCAAAAGGCTTGAGGGTGCACTCCACTAAGGCCATTATTTATTTCCAAAAGGTGGGCACACAGATCCCAGTCAAAGAATAAGTCAAACACCACCTTTTTGAAGAGAGCAGAAGACAGAGATCCATATTGTCTGGATGGAGATCCCAGCATTCCGGGGAGTTCTGCTGTTAGGATGTCATATTTGGTCCCAGCAAGTTGTGATTAGAATGTGAGCTTTGGAGAGATGCTGCTCTAGGTTTGAGTCTTGAACTTGGTGTTTAGTTAGTTTAGGAAAATAACCTCTCTGAATTTTTTCACATAGTTAAAACAGGGATGGTAATTACCACCTTTCAAGGTTGTGAAAAATGGAACATACTTGTGATTGGAAAATATCTAGCAAGACTAAATATCTACCACATGCCCACTGCACAATGCAGTCTCAGGAAATTATTGGTATTATTATTCCCATATAAAAATAATCATTACTCTGTATACGACTGTCTCCTTCTCCTCCTCTATACATGGCAAATATTATAAATCAACCCTAGCAATCTCTCCAACAAGCTAGAGACTTGTTTGCTTTCTAATAGAGCACTCGAGGCAATCACAGTCAGACAGACCTGGCTTTTGAGATAAAGCTAATTTGTCATCCCTGGCTAAAAATGAAAAAAATAAAATAAAATAATAAAAATAAGAGAGATATTTCTTTTCCTTATTTATTTCCTGCCCACATTTAAGGAGCACCTGATACATTAGTGTCCAATAGTTATACAATGCTCGCCATGTATAATTTAACATGTTCTGGTAGCCACATTAAGAAAATTAGATATAATTAGTGAAATAAAATTTGACAAATTATATTAATGCAGTATATTCAACATATTATTATCTCGATATATATAATCAATATATCAAGGTATTGCAGTATTTTACACTCTTGTTTATGGAAGTGAGTCCTGAAATCCAGTGTGTATTTTACCCATCTCAATCCAGAATAGCCCTATTTTAAGAGCTCATTACCCACGTGTGACTAGAGGCTGCTGTGTTAGACAGTGAGACACCAGGTCTTTAAGTGAAGGGCAGAAACAAGGCCTGGTCGTAGCTTCAATAAGCTCAGAGTTTATTCAGTGACTCAGTCACAAGCAGATAATAATATTTTCTTGCATGAAGTATCATCACTTCCCAGCTTGGATTTTCATGGAGAACAGAATAATGTGGTCTGTGTGAGAGCAGAATGCCTGTCATGTTTTCAGGCTTCTTTTTGTTTCCTTGTTTTTATATCTTGTGTGTCTGGCCAAAAATATCAGCCCCACTTGTTGTCTGCAGGCCCTACACTGTGACACTTATTGCTCACTTTGAGTGTGGGGCTGACACAGATCTGCTGGTTGGGAATGTGTTTCTGCTGTCCTACCTTGACATTAGTGCATAATAACATGACAACCCAACTGCTTATTCATCTTGTGCTGTGATATGCTGGGCGCTGTGCTAAGCAATTCATGTAGAAGGTGATGGGGAGCTCACCAACTGCTTCCCTTTGCACTGAGAATACAATCCTGATGGCTTAACAGGACCTCCTTGCTTTGACCCATAGCTACATGGAAGACCTTATGTTCTATCATCATCCCATTTCCTCACTCCACTTCTGCCACCCAGGCCTCCTGATTTTCCTTTTTCCCTATTCAAGCCTTTTTCTTGGCATTCTCTCTGCCTAGATGTTTCATCCAAGTCTATGTTACAATGTTGTCAGAGAAGATTGCCCAGACCACGCTAATTTAGTACCCTCATCACACCTCACACCTTGCTTTCTTTTCCCCCATATTAGTTATCACTCCCCCAAATTACATCACATATTTCTTTGCATGAATATTTGTTGTTTGTCTCCCTCACTAGAGCGTGATCTCCATAATAGCAGGGAAATTGTCTTTGTTTACCATCTTGTTTTCTGAACTTGGAGTGGTGCAAACCCAGTGGGTGCATGATAAATATTTGAATAACATTGCATATATATTATCTAATTTACTCTTTATCCAGCCTTTCTTACTCCAGGAGAAACAGTGTGAGGGATAACCCATCACAAGTGTAAGTTCACACAGTCATTCAGGAGCAGAATTGAGACTAACCTGACTGTGTGTGTCCAGAGCTCATCACTGCACTTTGCACGCCCCCCCCCCCCCCGCCCCCCAGCCCCGTTCTTGATTAGGATAGGACCTTGTCTCTGAACTTCATCTATGCTCTGGCCTCCTAAAAACTCTCCAGAAAAACCTTTGTTTTTGATTCTATGACTTTCTACTTCCTCCCCTATGAGTGCATTGTCAGACAGCATCAACCAGGAAACTGGATGTAGAATTTGGTGACAGGTTTTGACAGTGCCATCAACATGTGCATTGGAGTTCCCGGGGCAATCATTTAGTTGATGTTGTTGAAAACATATTTTGATTGCTGCAAACCTGCCCTCGTTTGGGTTCCTTTTAGGATCCGTCCATGTTAGATGATAACTGAAGTCTTTGCAGAATAAAGACAGTGTGAAACAACTGACAGCTAGTGAGTCATCCGTTAATCCATCTCCCTTTTAAGATGGAAGGCTGTCTCAGAGGAACACACACAGTCTTTGATTGCATTTCAGCATAGTTCTGCAAGACCTCTTAGAGCTCCTGTTTCTCACCAGGCCCTGGGCTCAGAGCCAAAGATACTGTCTTGGTTGTTGATTGCTGTGTAGTGGACAGCAATTGGTGTAGGACAAGCACCAGTCTACTCTGCTTCTCAATTCTGTGGATGAATAATCCAGACAGGGTCCAGCAAGGATGGCTGCTATCTCCTTGATTATCTGGGCCTCAGCTGGGAAGACTTCAGGAACTGGGGAGACTCAGACAGCTGAGAAACGGAATAATCTGAAGCTTTCCCCCCACATGTCTTGTGCCTGGGTTGAGTTCAGCTGGGACCACTGACTGGAGTATGGACTTGTGCTTGGCTGTGTGTCCTCAGCTTTTCACAGCCTGGCAGCTGGGTTCTAAGAAATAACCTCCTGAGATATAGGGGGCCCGGAGAATGAGCATTCCAGAAGCTGCCAGACTTCTGACCTTGCCTTAGAAGTCATGCAATATACTTTGTCACATTCCCTTGGTTACAAGCATGTTTCTGAAGGTAGCCTGGATTCAGAGGGAGGGAGGTAATACGTGCTGAATAATTACCTGTTATTCAAGAGAGTTGCTTTCTTTTTACATGTCTAATCTGGAAGGAGAAAAGTCAACAGAGGGCAGGAGAGAGAAACATCAATTTGTTGTTCCACTTGCTTATGCATTCATTGGTTGATCCTTGTATGTGCCCTGACCGGGGATGGAACCAGCAACCTTGGCCTATTGGGATGATGCTCTAACCCACTGAGCTACCTGGCCAGGGAAATTTCCCCATCTTTGTACTAAGTTTGTCTCTCTATTCACCTAGTCCAGTGATGGTGAACCTTTTGAGCTCGGCGTGTCAGCATTTTGAAAAACCCTAACTTAACTCTGGTGCCGTGTCACATATAGAATTTTTTGATATTTGCAACCATAGTAAAACAAAGATTTATATTTTTGATATTTATTTTATATATTTAAATGCCATTTAACAAAGAAAAATCAACCAAAAAAATGAGTTCGCGTGTCAGAGTCAGTCATTTTCAAAGGTGATCCCCTGCCTCATTTTGCCTGGCTACTCACAGTCAATCTTATCATTTCATGGCACTTCCTCCAGGAAGTCCTCCCTGGCCCCTTGCCTCTCCTCTGTTCCCAGTACCTTATGGTATGAAATTATACATGAGGTTGGTATATTAGCTTCCTAGCATTGCAGTAACAAATTTTCGCACACAGGGTGGCTTAAGACAACAAAAGTTTTCTCTCTCACATTTTGGAGGTCAGAACCAAAAATCAAGGAGTCAGTAGGTCCATGCTTCCTCCAAGGCTTCTAGGGGAGAATTCTTCCTTGCCTCTTTCAGCTTCTGGTGGCTCCTGGTTTTCCTTGACTTTTGGCAGCCGGACTCCATCTCTGCTTAGTCTTCACCTGGCGTTCTTCCCTTGTGTAACTTTGCGTGTCTTCTCTTCTTCTAACAGTGGTTCTCAAACTTGGCTGCACATTAGAATCACCTGGGAATCTTTTTAAAATCCTGATTTCTGGGCCTCATCTTGGAGAAACCAGGATTTTAAAAAGATTCCTAGGTGATTCTAATGTGCAGCCAAGGTTGAGAACCACTGTCTTATAAAGACAACAGTCATTGGCTACAAGCCCCACCTTTATCCAATATGGTCTCATCTTAACTAATTACATCTGCAAAGACCCTGCTACAAAGAAGGTCACATTCTAAGGTTCCAGTGGACATAACTTTTTGGGGAACACTATTCAACCCCCCACAGTAGGGTATGTAGAAAGACATCAGTAGGATGTATTGGAAAGCAGGGTGATAGGACTAGCACATTTTCAGGGGTCTGTGTTTCCCTTTGATTCTATTCTATCTGCCTTGAGACCTCACACGTCAACTGGCCCCCAGAGCACTTGGCTAAGGAGTTACAACCACTGGTGAAAGGGGGGGGAAAGAACCTTCTTCCCTGTGCCAGTCATTCTCCCAGGTTTCTTAGGTTTATTTGTTTTTGCACCATCACCGTGCTTCAGAAAAGGAAAGAATAACACATTCATGCCAAGATTCCCTAAAGGAGATGGCAAACTTCTTTGATAAAGAAAACGAAGTATTATTTTTCTTGCTATGTATTATATTTAGATGGTTTTCTTCTGAGTTCCTCTGGGTGGTTGTGGAACCAAAAGAAACGCAGACCAACCTCTTCATAGTAGAGAGATAAAGGGCCCCAGAAAAAGGGTCACTTTGGGGGATGCTATGTGACCATTTTATAAAACCGAAGTCAAACAACAATTTCACTTCTTTCTTTTATTCTTGTTTTGGATATTCCTATTGGACTAGATGTTTTAAAAGAAACCCAGAGACAGTCGACTGCAATTCTGCTTTTCATTAATTTTGTAGTTTAGCAATACATTTCTAAGTATCCCTGTGGAACAAAACTAACAGTTACCGAATCCGTGTCACTTGGCTGGCATGCTGTTCGATACTTGTCCCAAGCTCTCTCTGCTAATCTTCCCAACAGCTCTGTGCAATGGCTCTTCTTGCTTCCATTTTCAGATGACAACTTGAGGGCTCAAAGACAGTAGTTGTTCTTGCTTAAATCACAAAGTGAGCAATGCTGGGTTTGGACTCAGAGTGTTGGTGCTCTTGTTCCAGCATTAAGAAGGATTCAGGAATCTGGAGAAGGCTGGGCATAGATGTTAAATAGGAATCCAGAGACGAATAAAGAGCCCAGAGACGAAATATAATTTTGAGGGGCATATGGGGGTCAGAGGAACTTAGCTAAAGGAGCTAAGTTCTAAGGTCCTAAGTCTAAGGTCTTAGGTTCTCCTTGTCCCCAGGACCCCATGCTTTTTATTAATACAACTTGTCCTGAGGCAAGGCAGAGATATACACTTCAAAGGGCCAGGGTTTAGTACAGAGTCCATTGTCAGAATGGGGGAATTAGCAGCCAAGAAATCAATTTAATGTACCCTATTCAGGTTTAGGGAAATGCCTTCATCCATTCCCAGATGCAGCCCTGCTGTCATGCTGGAATTGGTCTCTGGCATCAGAGACTAACAAAGCTCCTAGTAAAATCTTCCTGGAATTATTAAGGAAGGGTTCATGGAAAATACAGGCCAACACCACACCATAATAATGATGGGGATGGTGGTGGTGGTGGTAGTGCTGGTGGTGGTGAGGGCCTAGCAATTTTTGGAGCACTTACTATATTCCCCAATTGATACAAGGTGCTTTACAAAATTTCGTTCCATAAACGTTCATTATATAAATGCTTCTTGATTATTTCTGTAGTAAAACCTGTACAGGTCTTAGGAAACAGAGACTAAACCAAGTTTTCAACTCATTGGTCATGACATCATTGTCCACGTTTTACACACACAGAAACTGCAGCGCAGACAGTTTGTCAAATCTCTCTGGGATTTGTATCCCCGTCTGTCAACCGCTAAAGCTTTGTCTTTTCTGGATATATCTGGAGACCATTTTTTTCTTAAAACAAAACAAAACACCTAAACACAAACAATTAAAACACCCCCAAAACATCCATTATTTAGTAATAAAAGATACATGTTGATTGTAAAAAATTTAAAAGTACAATGTGAATAGTCCTGTCCAGGTAGCTCAGTTGGTTAGAGTGTTGTCCCAGTGCACCAAGATTGAGGTTCAATCAGCACATACAAGAGTCAACCAATAAATGCACAAATGAGTGGAGCAACAAATCATTGTTCCTTCTTCCCTCCTTCTCTCCCTCCCTCTCTCTCTCTATAAAAATCAATTAAAAATAATAAATGAATAAAAATAGTACAAAGTGAATAAATAGAATAAGTACCTCCCATTTATCCTCTATCCATCCTCTATTGTAAATAATTGTTAATAGTTTAACATACATTTTATAGACTTTCTATGTATGTACAAATATCACATATAAATGATTAATAAATACTATAAAGAACTTGCCATATTTAATACATAACACTATATATCTGAGAAGAAAAGCTCTTGATTGACTTACTACTTTGTGATTTGTTTCTTACTGCTGTGGCAAAATGAGAAAAGATGCATATAAAGTATAATAATAAAAATTGAAGACTATATTATGCAAATCACACACACACACAAAGGAAGGATGGGAACTAGTTAGTCTCCTTCCACTTCTCATCCCCACCTTCTTCTTTGCAACCCTACTATCATATCATTCTGCCCATAACCCTCCTTAGGGCTTAGAGTCAAGGATAGCTTCCCAGGGACCCAAAGCTTCTTGGCCAATGGAAAGAATTAGTCCACATTTTCAATGAGACTGTGCTAACCAGAGGCACTGGGGTTTTGGGTTTGGTGTTTGGAAGGTAAAAGTGGTCTCAACTAAAGTAGCTTAGACCCAGGAGAGTGAAGATGGAGATCTGTAGGTTCTTTACATAGTGTAAAGAGTGGGGAGAATGGATTTGTGGTATTCCCAAAAATCAGGGCTCTGACACTAGAGGACCTGCTCTTGGCAAAAATCTCAGCACCTGAGTTTAGCAGGGAATTAGCAGGGCTCCAAGCTACAATTTATAGCGTACGTCAATAACCAGCGTAAAAATCAGATAGCTCTTTCACAAGTTCTCCTCTAAGATCTCCAGGACCATAGTGGGCTCCTGTGGAGGGCAAAGTGGGGTGGCAAGGAGCCTGATAATGAATGAGATTTAGTTGTCCATTCTGGCAAGTAGGGTGTGTAGAGTAGTATTTATTTTGATTTAGAAAGTTGTTTCTTGAATTCAAGCACTGTGTTGGATTATAAATAACATATGTTCTTGAGCCTAAGGCAAAGATGTTCAGATTTCACATTTAAGAAACTAGATCATTTGTAATTGATGCATACATTTTATGCATAATTACTTTTCTCAAAAATATTGCTATTAAATAAATGCTGTTTTTCAATTAAGGAAGTATGGCATAGTTCTTAGATATAACTAACATTTCTAATCCTCATTTGTGTAAAATCAATTAATCCAAGAATGACTTCTGCTGTGTCTTTACATCACTCTCCTAAAACATGACACAGATTAATGTGTTAACTTATTTCAGAACTTTCTTCTTAATAATTTTAATAGCTTTATTGAGATATAATTTACATAGCATAAAGTTCACCTCCTTTAAGTGTATAATTTGGTGGTCTTAAAGATATTTTTGGAGTTGTACAACCATTATAATAATCTAATTTTAGAACATTTTCATCACCCCAAGAAGAAAACTAGTGCGCATTAACAGTCATACGCCATTACCTCCAGCTCAGTCCGAGGTAACCACTCATCTACTTCTATTTCTATAGATTGACCTATTCTGGAAATTTTATGTAAAAGGGATCACATAGCATATGATCTTTTGTGACTGACTTTATCCACTTAAGAAAATGTTCTTTTTTAAAAACACATATATTTTATTGGTTTTTTACAGAGAGGAAGGGAGAAAGAGTTAGAAACATCGATGAGAGAGAAACTGATCAGCTGCCTCCTGCACAACCCCTACTGAGGATGTGCCTGCAACCAAGGTACATGCCCTTGACCGGAATGGAACCTGGGACCCTTCAGTCTGCAGGCCGGCGCTCTATCCACTGAGCAAAACTGGTTAGGGCAACAAAATGTTCTTGAGGTTAACCCACGATACATGTTGTAGTATGTGGCAGTGCTGCATTCTGTTTTATTACTGAATACTGTCATATGACTTTATCACATTTTCTTGATGCATTCATCAGTTGTGGAATATTTGGGTGGTTTCCACAATATGGCTATTGTGAATCATGCTGATATGAACATCAGTGTGCAAGTATTTGTGTGGACATGTGTTTCATATTTCTTGGGTATATACCTGGAATGGAGTTGCTGGGATATGTGAGAATCCTGTCTTTAATAGTTTGCAGAACTGCCAAAGTATTCCCGAATATTTTATATCCCCGCTAGCAATGCACAAGGGATCCAATTTCACCACATTCTTGTAAATACTTATTGTCTGTCTTTTTAATGATAGCCATTCCAGTGGTTGTGCAGTGGTTTTGCTTTGGCGTTCCCTGGTTACTGAAGATGTTGAGCATCTTTTTATGTGCATATTAGCCATTTGCTATCTTCTTTGGAGATTGTCTATTTAAATATTTTTTCTATATTCTAATTGGGTTATATTTTTATGACTGGGTTTTAAAGGTTCTTTATATATTCTGGATTCAAGGCACTAATAAGATATATGCTTTGTAAATATTTTCTCACAGTCCAGGGACTGTGTCTCTAGCAATTCTTTATGAAACAAAAGGCCTGCCTCAAAGAGAGCTCCTGAAACACATCCCTTTCTCTTCCCCTCACAAAGTCACTGTGGTAAATAAACACATCAACATATCATTACCTGATTCTATTTAATTTACAAGCTCTTTTCTTCTAAGTTTCCTGTGACTGCCTGATTCAATTATTTTTAAGTAAATATGACCTACGCCATGGTCTAAGTGGGGTTTTGGAAAGAATGCAGAAGGAATGAGGAGATGGGAGTTTGAGTTCCAGATGTAAAGCTTATTACCTATGTACTTATAAGAAAAGCGTCTAATGTGATCCAAATTCCAATTTCTCCATCTGTAAAATGTGACTGATAAGACCAGCTTGGCATATCCCAGTGAGGTTATTGTAATATGTTTGTAAAGTACAAGAGATATTTCCTTGAATGAAGTAAAGCTACACGCCAGCCAGACCCTACACATGAGGCATTTGCAGCCACAGCTGCATTGATTGTTTTAGTAGCTTGTGTGGGTCCTGATTAGTTTTCTAAGGAAAACAATGTGTTAATTGACAGTGGCTATTGATTGCAATTGATTGCAATGTTACTGAGGTGGATTAGTTAGAGTCCTTCTGAGCTACCCTGTGAAAGAGAAAAGAGAAAGAAGCAAGGAACTACGTGACAATGGCAGCGCTTCATGAGCGCTAAGTAAGTATTAGCCAACATAACAGTAATTATTATCATCATTACCCTTTGTCCTGAGAGGTCTGACACTCCAAACTCGGGTCACACATCAACAATCTTAAGCATACATCTTTCACCTTCCCAATCCATAGTCTTGTTTCTTGGGGACCATAATTGAATCTAAGCAAATACTTCCTTGGATCTTCAGAGGTGTTCTAATTTAATTGTCTTCAAAAGCATATCTATTCACAGCCTTTCTACCTGAATTATCACCCTTAAAGGAAAGAGAACATTTTCTTAGCCAGTTTTTACCACCACCCAACAATGAAGTCTCTTCACAAGTAATTGCAGTAGTAATGGTAATAGTAGTACTAGTGGTATAGAAGTGGTACTACTAGTTGTAGTAATGGCAATAGCAATAGTGACAGTAAAATAGCTTACACTTATGGAGCATTTAGCTGTGATGTGCTGTGGTTAAGTATTTTACCCGCAGTAGTAATTTAATCCTCACAACCATCCCAGGAGATAAGTTCTATTATTATGCACACTTGTACATATCAGGAAACTAAGACATAGATTGGCTGAGTCAATTTCAGGAAGCTAGTAAGTGCCCTTTGGGGATAGATCACATCTTAAGTAGGTATTTGGGGCCAGTATAGAAAGAAAACACAAAACAGTCTTCATTTTTGGCATCATGGAATCATTCCCTTGTGTCTTGGCTTAGCTTCAAACACACCCAAATTGCTTCCAACTGCCCAGTAATGTGGAGGTCACCTCTGGTGTCTAGAGTCACAAATCCAAGCTCCCCTACTTACTAGTTTTGTGATTTTAGGAAGGTTATTTAATGTCTTCTTGTCTCAGTTACTTCATTGTAAAATGAGCAAACATAACTTCTTATGATTGTTGGGATAATTCAATGATGTATGTACAATGTTTCGCTCAATGCTTAGATTTCTTTGGGCTCAACATCTTTAATTATGTAAAGTAGTGATGGTTGTAGAAAATGTCAGGGTTGTAGAAAATATGATATGATTCCTCTCTTCAAAGTTATTACTTAATAAGACATTAATGATAAAACTCATAAGTATCACTACATATTGTGCTGTGATTGCCTCCAAAGAGGTAAAGATATTAAATGTAATAAAAGTTTCAAGATGGTCAAATTCATGTGGTTTGAGGAGCGGGTGAAGAAAGCTTCATGGCAAGAGTGTGGGTGTGGAATGGTGTATGAAGCCAGGCAGGAACACAGGTTTTTCCAACTGGGAGATAATATTTTGAGCCAGGGAAACACCATGACAAAATGGGAATGAACTCAGACATTTGCAGGACAGAATGGGGCCTCCTCATTAGAGAAGAAGCTTTGCTTTAATGATATGAGGATTTAAGACCAGGAACAGTAGATGTGTTAATTAACTCAATGGAGAGAATCCTTTCACAATGTATAATATATCAAATCATCACAACATACACTTTATTTTTTTTTAAATTTTGTTTTATTACTTAAAGTATTACAAAGAGTATTACATATGTCTCCTTTTTTTCCCCCTTGACATTCCCCCAACCTCCCCTACCCCCCAGTGTCTTGTGTCCATTGGTTATGCTTATATGCATGCATACAAGTCCTTCGGTTGATCTCTTACCACCCCCCCACCCCATCCCCCAACCCTCCCCGGCCTTCCTGCTGTAGTTTGACAGTCTGTTCAATGCTGCTTTAAATATCTTAGAATTTTATTTGTCAGTTATGCCTCAACAAAGCTGAAAAAAAGACCAGGTTGGAAAGGAGGGACCAAACTTTTGGAATGTTGCATAAAACAATACCTTTCTTCACACTGTTCTTTTTTTCTGGAGTGCCATTTTTGGATAATTCTGGCTAATAAAATCACAACCATTTTTTAAAGACTAGTTCAAGTACTATGTTTTACAAGAAGCCCTTTCTTCCTATTCATAGAAATTTCCTGTAACGAATTCTTAGTCCATCTTTGTTCTTATCTGGCATAACTACACTTGCAGGTTTGCTTAGGTCATCCTGAGTTATGTGCCTATTATTCCATTATAGTTATTAGCAGAACCCCCTTTGACTCTGAAATATGTTTGTTTGTATGATAAAATGTAAGGTCACCCACTTATAACTCTTATCTCTCTTCCCTTGTGTTATATATGGCCGTCTGGTGGCCCCTATTAAAATGTTCAAGTGAGCTGAGATTGTATCTACTCATTTTGTGTTCCCAGTACAGACACTAATAATTATTTATTAAGTGAATTTAAATAAGGAGGTGGGAAAGCTCTTGGAGTCGAATTCTGTACTCTTAGACCTTTTTTATGTTGTTCCTAAAACCATCTGGTATTGCAGCTGCCCATACCAGGTGCTTGATAGGTCTGTAAATTTGGTCAGACTTCCACAGGGTTATGCTATTTTGGGAGTGTGCTGGAAATGACTGTAGCGCAGACTAGAAGTGTGCGCTCATAAATCTCCTCCCTTCCCAGTGCTTGCTAACCTGTGCATGTTTCTCACTGACAGTTCGGGTTGGTCTTGAGGCCTAAAGAAGACTTTCCTTTGGAAAAAGCCAGGGTGTTCAATCCAGTCAAATGTGTGCGCTTTTAGTTTAATTGCATGACTGAAACAGCTCATTTCTGGGTCTCTGTTACGAAATTTAGAATGGAAATTAATGAAGATAGGTGATATTTCTACATTGATCGAACAGGACATGATAGTTAACAGATTGTATTGAATTTTAATTTTTATTCAATTAGTGTTATTTTGTTGGGGTTTTTACCTGGGACTTCAACACTTACTTTAGAACCTTTTATGATTTAATAACCCGACTTGATTTTTTTCTTCTTAAAATTTCTAAAATGTTATATTAGCAGATGGTAAAGAGATTAAAAGACATAGTCTTTCCTGTATTGTTTATTTATTTCCAAAGTAATCATTTAGTCCCTTTAAACTTTCTTATTATGAGTAGAAAGTATAGTTGTCTCTGAAATCTTGATTTCATACTTGGAATCTTTTAGTCCATGGTGTACTGTTACATCTCCCCCCCCTCCCTTCCATACACACATCTTGTGGTTTAAGGATATCACCACTATTTGAATATATGGGTTGGGCAAAAGTAGGTTTACAGTTGTGAGTATGTGAAACACAGTTTATTCTTGTATTATTATTTAATTATTGTATTATTTTATATACGAACAACTATAAACTTGCTTTTGCCCCACCCTGTATATAATCACAGTACTACACATTTAAACCAGAGATTAAATTCTGAACCCTATGTAAACAGATTCTATGGAAAATTAAACTGCTGAAAGCCCTTAGAGAGAGTCTTGTGAGGAAATTGCTTTTCTACTCAGAGCACAGCCTGGGCCTGGCCAACATTCCCTGTGACCAGTGCCAGTCTTTAAGAAGTACTTGGTCAGTGCTCCTTTGCCAGGCTATGTAACTGTCTTCCTTTCTAGTCTCACCCTCTTGGTTTGAAAGAAGCCATAGAATCTCTCATGTAGGGTTGTCTCTTTTTCTAACCTTGGAGGAAAGGTTTACCATCCTTGGTACCAATGACATTTTACATTAATGAGTTCTTTGTTGTGGTGGGCTTTCCTGTGCATTGTAAGATGCTTAGCAACATCCTTGGCCTCTGTTCGCTAGGTTTTGTGGCATCCTTTATCCCAAATAATGATAATCGAAAATATTTCCAGTCACCATCAAATGTTTCAAGGGGTAAAGAGGACTCCAAATGACGCCCTGTTGAGCACCACTGCCTTGAAGTCTTTCCTTCACAGAACATGGAAGAAGCAATGTTCTTAGACAAGCACACATCCATCCTGTGACTTGCATAAGTCGCTTGACTTCTCTGACACTCACTTTCCCTGCAAAGTGGGGAGAATCACATCAGCTGTTAGAGTCATTGAGATTTCAACCACATCAGGCAGAGAAACCTGATTGTACACAGTAACGTCCCGGTGCACGGATGGTAGTCACTGTCATTCCTATTTGGGGAGTCCCAACTAAGTTTTTCAACACCGGTGATTCCAACTTAAATAAAGGTGTCTCTCTTTCTTTTTACCTCTGTGTACAGAGCACGACGAATGTGGCAGTGGGCAGCACAACTGTGATGAGAATGCCATCTGCACCAACACTGTCCGAGGACACAGCTGCACCTGCAAACCGGGCTATGTGGGGAACGGGACCATCTGCAGAGGTAGGCTTGCTGCCCTGCCTGGGCTCTCGGTACTCATGTCAGAATGCTTTCACACTCTGGCATAGTCAGGGCTCCTTCTCCTGGTTTATCAGCTGGAAAGGGCACTGCGCATCAGAGGAAAGGAGACATGCTTTGAGTGTACCTTTTGGGCTGAATGAAAGAGGTATGCGTGCGGGTCAGGGGCATAGTCCCACAATTGGATGGCTGTTCAGCTTTGCCTCTGGTCCTGAGCTGGTGAAGGATGCTCTGATTGCCTCCATTCCCTGTGAGGCTTTGCTCAGAGAGCAAGTGGGCACTGCTTGTGGTCACACTGGAGGCATCTATTTAGGGAGAAAGCCTAAAATTTCAGCTGCTCTCTCTGTTTGTAGCAGCTCAGCAAATTCAGAGGTCAGTGCCCTTGCTCCCATTTGCATTTAGTGTAAAATACAAACTCCTCCCTTTGGTTCAGCATTGGGTCCCTGTGTCCTCTCAGCCTCTCTCTTTTCTCTCCCCCTCATTCCTTTCTCATGACCACGTTATTCTTGGAACATGTCCATCACATTCCTGTTTCAGGACTTTGCTTGTTGTCCCCTCAGCCCCCAGGCTCATTTCTTTCAGTGTCACTCATTACAGGAACTTTCTTTGACCATTCTGTTTAAAATGACACCCCTATTACCTCTTACTTCTGTGCCCTACTTCATTTTTTCTTCGCTGACACAACCTGATAGAATATTGCACATCTACATGTTTATGCATTGTCTGTCTCCCCGTTGGGATGTCAGCTCCATGAGAATGACCACTTAGTCTTGTCTCCCTGCTCTGTTCCCAGCAACTGGAAGAAGGGTGCCTGGCATATTGTAGGTGCTCCTTAAGTAAGTGTTAAGTGACTGAATCAACCAAAGGGGAAGGAGACACAATCATATTGGAAGAGGCAAAATGTACAGCCCCAGCCCCCCCCCCCACCCCCCAAAGCAAACAAACAAACAGACAAACAGAAAAAAAATAGGTATTATTTCACCCTCATTTCAGAGGTGACAAAACTGAGACACAGAAAGTTTAAGTACCTTGCCCAAGGACACACAGCACATTATCCTCTACAGAGATGACATCCTGATGATGAGAGAGAAATAATGACTTACTTCACCACATTCATAATTAGGTGAAGGGTTAGTTTGAAAAGATTAATTTCATTTTATTGGTGATCTTGGGGTAAATAGCCTCATACATAACAGAGTTTAAATTGGTGAACCTTTCTAGTGGTAATTTGACAAAACCTATCAATATTTATAAATCTGAAGAGCAATGTAGGAATTTTCTTGATTCCACCTCCTGAAATGTGTTCTAGAAAAGCATGTGGTCATGATATGCAGACACAGTGATGTTTTTGTGGCATATGTATTCATCAAAACCCAGAAACTGCCAAAATTATCCTCGGTAATGGAATAATTTAGTCTATTTGATGTATCATGGAATAGAATAGAGTGGTTAGAAACTCTAAGTGTATGTATGTGCACACACGTGTATACATACATACATGTGCACATATAGATAGACATGCACACATGCATACATACATACTAAGAGATCTCCAAGACATATTTTGGAGAAAAAAGAAAAGAAAAATAAATAAAATCAAGTTACAGGACAGTACATATAGCATCCTCACATATCTAATTCATTATTTTAAAATGTCTGCACTCACATTTATGCAACTGCATAGGCACTGGAAACATGCAAACTGTCCTCCATCTTCCCCATAGGTGTGTGTGTGTGAAATAGAATTCACTCATTGCTATGTATTCAATATTGTCTGCATCTCTTACAATGGGAATTTATGTATGTAATATTTGTGGGGTTTTTTTTTTTCAGTTCCATGAGGCAAATAAAGAAACCAGTGCTCAGCTTTTAGAAAAAGGCTGAAACTATTTTCAAAGCAACACAAAACACATAAACATTAATAGAGTTCCCCAGATTACAAAGCCCATTGCTAGTAACTGCACGTTCATGCTGTAAATCTGAGGAGGGAGCAACACAGGGATTTGATTTTAATGCGTTTGTCTCCGAATTATGTTACCTTGTCAAATAATATTAATTGCGCTGGTGCAGTGAGTTTGTGTTTGCTAAGTCCTCTAACAGCATTGTGATAAGTGGTCACTTCACCTTTGTGGAGTTTGAAAGTTCAACTGTGGGAAAAATATGGGTTCAAATAATGTTTCTGGTGTCTAGAAATACATCTTTTCTTGAAAGTTATGAATTAGGAAAGTAATTTTCTTGAAGTGATTTTCATAGCCAATGGTGTTGACCTCAGCAAGGTGGAAGAATCCTATGTTTTATAAATGTTGCTTGGGGAGGCATTGCGGTGTAGTTGAAGAATTAGACGAACAGTTTGGAGATTTGAGGTTTAGACCTGATTTTATTACTGGTGAGTTGCAAAGTCTATATTTTTACATAGTAAACTCGGGTTAGTACCACCTTCTGTGTTTATCCAACAATGCTACTGCAAAGCCTTATTAAAGGAGTATGTATGGGAGAGTTTTAAAATAGCAAATGCTATAAGAAATGAAGGCAGTATTATTAGTGGTGCAGAGATGAGGAAGAAGGAGGAGGCAGCTCATGAGCTGCTTAAAGCTCAATCTTCTGACTGAAGTACAGTCAGACCTCATTTTATTGCACTGCCCTTTATCATGCATCACAGATGCTGCATTAAAAAACATAAACTGAAGGGAAGACCCTCCACCCCCAAAATGATTGAGATACTTTATTGCAATACTCACTTTACTGTGATGCTCGCTTTATTGATACTTGCTTTGTTACAGTGGTCTGGAACTAGCCTGTAATGTCTCTGAGGTGTACCTGTACCCAAATTTGTCTCTCGGTTTCATCGTGGGCATTTGATAGGTGACTTTCCCACCTGTAACTGAAACACCTACAGAGGCGGGTGGATAAGGATCACCAGACATTGAACTAATTCTTTTTATTTTCTGGCAATGTGTAAGAGCTTTTCTAGACATGATGTTGACTACCTGTTCACACTTCCATTAACAACCAAAACACAAGGCAGTGATTTCTCAAAAATACTAATTGGTGTGAATTCTCTCAGATGGGCTTTCCTAATGGCTGATGCTCATATGAGGAGTTTTTTATTTCTCACGAGGATGGAAAATGCCAGTTCAGCTTCAAAAACAGTCACAAGTATGTACGTGCCAGACACCTTGCTGGGTGTGTTCATGTATGTCATCTCATTCAGTCCCCACTGTATCCCTGGTGGGCTGCTAGCATTAGTCTATTTCACAGGTGAAACTTGAATAAGACATAGTTGAATCTGATTTAACCCAGTTAGTGTGACTGCTTTTCATTTCTTCCCTCCTCTCCCTCCCTTCCTTTTTCTTTTCTTTCATCATTTTTTCCTATTTCCTACTCCTTTTCTTTTCCATTTATGCTTTCACTTCCTTTTCCTCCCTAGCTGTTCATCATTCTCTCTCTCTCTCTCTCTCTCTCTCTCTCTCATCTTTTGATATTCTAACTAGAGACAGTAAAGAAGATAAAAAAGGGAAGAGAGAGTGCAATGAGAATCTATAATTACAAATATTTTTGTGGACATTTTTGAAACAGACTAAAGTACTTTTGAAAATAGGGAGTAGCTGCTGCTAAATATTTGGGGTTAAGTGAGGAAAACACTTACAAACTGTTTCAAATTAGATTTACACAACCCGACGCGAGGGTTGGGGCTGTCTGTGGGAGTGTTGCTCTGTTTCCCCAGTCCTGAGATCGCCTGGAACTGAAGGTGGGCTCTAAGCAGGCAGTTGTCCATAAGTCGCTGATAGGCTAATCCTGTGCTCTTGTCTGTCATTGGGGCTGGACATGATGACCCTTGAAAACTGATAATGACTGATAAGACTGACATGTAGTTCATAAACATACGGTGAGTGGGAATTCTGTATCAGGAGACTAATTTTAGGCACACAAAAAGCAAAAAACAACTGAAAATAGGGCCACTGGAGATTTGCCATTTAGGGTAGGAAAAGGATTTGAACAAGGGCTTTCAACACAATAAAACAATATACAACATGGTATTATCTTAGGGAAAGAGGCTTATATAGAATTACTTCTAATATAGAGCCACATGAAAGGCATATTAGATGTCAGTTAGGACTCCTTTGGTTTCAGGTCAAAGAAATCGACCGGTAGGAGTGGCTGTGTGATTTGCAGAGACCAGAGTAAAATGAAAGTGGGGTCCTTGTTCAAGGAGTAGGAAAATTCTGCTGTTTAAACGTAACAAAATATAATGCTTTTATCATTCGTCTGTGGTCTCTACCTCAGCCTGTCGTGGTGTTTTAATTTGCTATTTAATGTCTCTACCTTGGCCATGGGGATTGTCTTGGGTTGAGCACAGACCATCATAGGAGCTTCAGGCCCCTCCCCCACGGTCTGTGGTGCTCCCCTGTGTACATGCGCTCTGACCTGGCTGGGGCAGGGGAGGCCCGTTCTGTAGCTTTCCTTCCACCCCGAGTCCACAGCAGATGGACAACGCAAGAGGACTGTAGCCTCCTTACCAGTTCCCTCATCTCCCACAAATGCACCCAAGTGCTTCCAGCTAGGGGCAGGGATGGCATAGCTATGTTCCGCCTGGAAACACACCCAGAGCAAGAGTGCATACCCGAACTGACCCTTTGTGTGTCTGTACACAGGACTCTGCTGGGGACAGAGTAAGGCAGTTGTTGATGGATGGGGAGGGAGAGGCTATGAGGGATCTGGGGGCCCCGGGTTTGGAAATGGAGAACTGAGAACCCAGCCTAGAGAGACAGGGAGATGGTGGGAGGTGGGGCTACACATGAGCTCAGGCTCTAAACCCCAATCATGTGCTCCATTGTCCCATGGGACCTCTGTTACAAAACACAAATTCAAAGATGAAATGACTGAGACCTTTAAGATGGTGACCACAGAGCATTAACCCCCATATGTCAGACACTGTGTGCTTCTGAAGTTGGCTGTCTACTAGCATTAGTGAGCTTTCCAGGTGTCATAGAACCTAAAGGCAAAAAGTGGGGGGCTTCAGAGCTGATGACTGCAGGAGCTGGGGTGCTGCTAGTGCTCTCCTCTGCCTCCTTTCTGCTTCTCTGAGGATTGGTGTCACAGTTCTTTCTCATTACCGGCTTGCTTTATGGTTATTCATCCATGTGGTTGAAGATCAGACCCTTGTTTTATAGGTTCAGAAACTTGGCCTTTTCAGGGTACCTGAAGTGATTAATATCTTATGGACCAATATAGTAATTTATTATGATAGCTTTCCTGGTTTGAGTAGTGCCTACAAATGATACCCTTGTTTTTCCTACCTGCATCCTGAACAGAGAAACAGAGAAACAAATCAAGCAAGTGGAGACCAAAACATCAATATCAATACTGATAAAGATCATGCCCAAGAATGACTTATGTACATGACAACAGTATTGATAATATTGAATCCCTAAACCAGGCTCCTGCAGCTAATCACAGGTGTCCAAGGCAACCCATAGAGCATGTGCACACAGGGCTTCCTCTGCACATTTTAAGGTCTCCTGGTCCCTCGGGAGCAAGTGAGGAAAGAGCAGGGTTGCCCATGTGCAGTTCCTCTCTACAGCTCACAATCAGTCAGGGGAGAGGGAGACGGTAGGCCAAGAGGCCCAGGGAAAATTTCTCTTTGGGAAATTAGATAAATGTAAAGGAAGCACCTCCTCCCCAACTCTGCTAACAACTTCTGTTAAGAAGTGGCAAAATGTTTGTGTCTAGTTTCATCTTCTTTCTTAAGTAAAAGATATGCAGGGACCCCATTTTTTAAAATTCAGAATTATTTAAATGGGAAATCACAGCCAAGGAGTCAAGGGGGTATTATTGGCTCATCATCTGAGTAGCCATTTGCCTTCTGCCACAGTCTTTACTGGAGGAAGAATCATTCCAGAGACTATTGCAAAGCCATTGCCCAACATACTTCAGCATTTACAGAGACAGTGGATGGTATCACACGCCTAGTGTCCCCTCACCTTCCTGTTTTCTAGAGAAGTAGATTAATTCAACTTCCCTTGCCCAATGTTTTATTTTCAAACCACGTGAAGGGGCTCTTTAATGACTTTACAGTTTATGTCCATGTAGTTTTGTTTGTCTTTCCCGTTCAAGTCCTGAAAGCCCCCCCACCGTCTCCCCCCCCGCCCCCGACCTCAGCCTGGGTGAGCCACCCTTCTTTGAGCATCAGACACCTTCCAAACACCACACCAGTCCCTATAATCCCATGTTCTCCTTGACTGTTTACTTGTCTGTTTCCTGCAGGCCAAGGCTATGTGTCTCTGTGTAGCCAACAGTTAGCAAAAAAAACTAAAGATGTTATAGATGCTCAACATTTTCCTGATGCGTGAACATTTCAAGATTCTTTTCTAATAAAGCATGCATGGTTTATCTGGAAGATTTTACATAAAAGAAAAAGTCTTCCTGAGACACAGAAGTACTTAGGCCACTCAAGCCTTACCCCCACCCAGCCTGAAGAAAACACACACCCAAATGTAGCTGTGCAAACTGACTTTCATGTAGAGTCTGCATTGCTAATGGATGACTGGTTTTCAAATAAAATCATAATAAAATCCAGTTCACTGTCGAAGTTCCTGCATCATAGGTGAATGCTTATTCTAAGGCACTTCCGAATCCCACGTGCTCTGAAGTCATTCATTATGTGCTGGCTGACATTGAGGTGCACCTGCAGACACACTGCTTCCTAGGAGTTGCTGTTTGATGGGATGCTGGGAAAATTTTCAAAAAAGACACAGGTAGTCTGGAACAGAAGGTGAGAGAAGGTTTGTATAATATAAACAGAAAGATTATATCACATGTGATGGCTCATGTTAAAGATGGAAATGAAATCCTGAATTAAATTATATAGGTGTCTCATATGCACAAAGATGCTTCCAGAGACTCAGAGGCAACATGAGAGGGAGAAAGGGAGAATAGAAAGGTAAGTTGTTTTAATAAGACATCACTGATGATAATAAAATTGATAAACTGCTGGGCTGTGAATCAGAGAAGGTGATATTTGAGGATTTTAAAGCAAATAGCAAGGGGAATAGGAGAGCCTTTGGCAAAAATACTTACAGCACTCTAGATGTAGTTTTCAAATGCGTTTAATGTAATGAGGAAGCATTCAGGAAGGTTCCATCTAAAACTCTGCCTTTAGGTGTAGAGACAAAATGTTACAGAGAATGGCGGGAGGCAAAGTGGACTGACATTATAGGATGGCTTAACCCATTTTGAGCAGGCCTTTGTAAAAACACATTCATAGTGATAAATGGACAAGGGTTGTGAGTGTATTTCTAAGAGTGCTCCTCTGGTTGTAGAACGATTTCACAACATTTCGAGGTAGGATTTGAAGTTCTACTTTACACCGATTCATTTATAAAGTTAGAAAGAAGGTTGATTAGAGGTAGCTCAGGATTATATTCTGTTAATAGAAAAAGTCTTTGCAACAAATGTGGACTATACCTCTCACAATTAGAGCCGCTTAAACTTTCCCACGTGTGGAAGATGATGTGGAAGGGGTCCCTTTGGTAGTGTTTAAGATTTTTTTCAGGATCATATTGAAATAATTGGACCAGGTCAGGTGACTATAAGAGATTTGACTTTATCAATTTTTTACTATTATTAAATGATTTAACTACACAAAAATAAACATAAAGACAGGACTCATGTGGGTGTGGATGACAAAACACTTTTTAGCTCAGTTCAAACAGTTATTAGAAAGTATTCTTAACACAGGGATACAAATGTTAACATATAATGGTAAGAAATGGTTTGTTCAGAATATGCAGAACCATAATGCCATGCTTAAATATGTATAGACCCGAAGAGTGGGCTACAGAATGATGACACAATTTTCTACTAGAAAAGCTGTTTCCTCTGTTTCCTAATGAATAAAACATAAACTCTTTAGCATTCAAGACCCTGCAACAACTTGGCCCCATCTGAATATTTGGAGCCTCTTCTCTTACAATGTCATTTGTCCCCAATACCTCACCAGTCACTCTGGAGAGGGAGCTAACCTTTCTCCTAATAGGCCAGCCCAGGTGATTTCCAGTCCCCTTCCCTTTACTGGGGATCATTTAATATATAGGATCAACTTTTTCCATGTTTCGCCTATTCTAATTGAAATTCTGTTCATCCCTCTTAGTCTAGCTCAAATCCCATTTTTTCCTTGATCATCTCAGAATAAATTTTCTCCTCTCAATTCTGATTATAAGTATTTAATGCATTATGCCTCATTTAACTTTGCTGTTTATACATCAGCCTTTTCCACTGACAGAAGACCTTATGCTTCCTGGGTGCTCAGTAAACATATATTGATGGCAAAAGAGAACTGGCCAGTTCCTCTGACACAGGCCAACTCTGCTCTTGTGGCTTGATGTATTAATTACTACTACACCACCATTCAGAAAATCAAAGGGAACTTAAAATTGTAAAGTAAATGCTAGTTTCATTTCTATTTTAATGTTTTAGAAAATCATCAATGGGTCTGCTATTTAAGTTCAAAGACAATATCTATTGTGCGTAGAACATTTATTTTATGTTTCATTCCCATAGATCTGAATGTACCACATGGATACTGAATATCTTATGAATACCAAACATAATTATATCTGAAATGATCAAATCCGCTATCCTAAATTGAGAAGCAAAGCAGCCCAGGTGTGGCTACATTTTTTTTTTTACATCCATTTGCATGTATTTTTTGTATCTATTTCAAAATCTTCTTTACTTGGACCCTCTTGATTCTCATTCACTTATTTACTCAGCAATCTTAATATAGGTTCAGGGTAGAGCTAGAAGGCACTTAACATGCTGGGAAATCAAGGGAACAAGGGAAACACAAGTTACTCAAGACATAACTGTCCTTCATGTCCTACGAGACCTCTGTAGACATTCACCCATCCCAGTGTGGCATGTGCTGTTGAGTGGGGTGTTGTCCTTTCATATTGTGGCTCCACTGTAACCAATGGGAAACATTTATGAGGCTTAGATCATTATTGCATTATGTTATTTAACACAACATGGAATCTGTTTTTCTGTTGGTACTTTCCCTTTTAACCATAGATAAACTTAGGATCACTTTGTTTCATAAAAATGGAGTATCACTCTGCCACTGCCTGTGGGAGGTTTGGAGTGATGCCATTTTCCTCTCCAATCCTTGGAAAGGTTGAATCAATAGAAAATAACTGTGGGTCAGTGTGGGAATCACAGTGTTGCCTTTACCTTGGTCTCTCTGGGATAATCAGGCCCCACTTTAGGAATCGCCCCTCATCCTCTCAGTCGTAGGGTTAAAGTGGGAAGAGGGGATGCAGAGATCTGGTCAGATCTTTGCCCTAGTGTTGGCACAGGGATGGGGAAACTCTGGGGATCTCGCTGCCTGAGTGCAGGAGGTCTGAGAGAAGAGGTGGCTTGTACCATGCTTGAGCCATGGTCTCTGACACACCTCTACCAGTTTTCCTCAGCTTTGCCAAACCAACCCTCCTCTTCATAAAGGGAAAAGCTATGACTTAGGTACAGAAACAAAGAAGCTTAAAACCATCATCCCACTACCATTTTCTCCGAAGGGATGCGGCAGATAAGGACTCGCACAACCCACTCCTCCAGCTCCATAAATGCTTGCCGACTATACATGCACTATTACTAGTAATCGTAAAAGTAGATGGGTAGTAATATAACCATGAGTATTTGTTATCAATTCAGCAGTATTTAAATAACTTCAAACCTTTGTGCAAACTCATTGTCATACAAATATTTACCTGTCACTAAATTTAAACATGGGTATATTTGTTATACTGCTAAAGGCGGGGGGGTGGGGGCACTTTATAATGCTGATTTAATTTTAAGATAAGGAAGGTTATCTGTGCCAAGGGAAGATTATAATGCTTAAAGTTTAATGATGCTTTCTTTGAAAAATGTGACTGAAACAAGAAAATGAAACTGATGGTCTAGTCTGAGTTATCAAGAGACATTATGTTCATCACTTTGTCAGAGATGTACAGGCAACACAGGAGCTATACTGCAGCCTTGAAACCAGCAACAGTTCCGCAAGACTGCAAGGCCAGGGAACTTGTGTAGCATTGGACACAGTATATCAGTTGTGTTATTTTGGCTTAACAAGGCTGACCTTGATATAGTCTCATCCTGGCCACTAATATTCTTCTCCTTAAAGTGCATTTCTACTGGGCAAAGAAAGAGCCTCTTGGATGCACTTAAGTCACTTTCCATCACTTACCAGAGCCGGTGCTTACCTTTTAACGTTTGCAGCCCAGTGGACAGTAACGATGTCCCTTGGGGTTTGAGGAAAACAGGTTAAACCAGCCTGTATGTCAGAGGGCGTGGAGTTCTGACACTTAGACAAGTGCATTTTGAGGTTGCACTTTGATGAGGTACATAGATGTTTGTTATCCATAATTGTCACATCTGAGATGACTCGTGAGATTAACAGAGCCAAATAAATATATATCAGTCAATTTTATTTTATAACAGGCTACTGAACATCGACTTTCTGTTGAGCAATCAATTTAAGACTGTATTTCCTTTCTAAATAACAATTCTCAGTGGACCAGGAGGCTTTCTTTAGGCAACATTATCTAAACATGTCATAGGCAATCTCTAGGCTACCTGCTGGATTATGGTCTGTTTGGGGAACAATAAATTCAAAGTATTTAAAAACTGGTACTATTCTAGAATGGTGCCACTTATACTTAACATGCCCATAGTAGTAGCTCAGAATCTGTGCAAAGCATATTCACCTTACGTAGAACAAAAAACAAAGAAACTGTAGTACCTAGTTGGGTGTCATATTTTAAGGCAAGGTAGATCTGGTCCCTTTTAATGTCTATTGTGCTGTGAGAACTAAGCAGTCAGGAGCCTAGATCAAGTACTGTTGCAGGCTCTGCTTGGCCCAGAAACCTCTTTTTTGTTCTTAAGTATGTTTTTTTTATTGATTTCAGAGAGGGGGGAGGGAGAGAGAGAGACAGAGAGAGAGACAGAGAGAGAGAGAGACAGAGAGAGAGAGACACAGAGAGAGAGACATTAATGATGAGAGAGAATCATTGATCGGCTGCCTCCTGTACACTCTACTGGGGATTGAGCCCATAACTTGGGCATGTGCCCTGACCAGGAATCAAATCTAATCTGAACCATGACCTCTTGGTTCATGGGTCAATGCTCATCCACTGAGCCACACTGGCCGGGTTGACCTAGATACTTTTTAATAGTTAGAGGCTTCTCTTGACTCTAAGGATACAAAAGATAAGTTGGAAAACATTTACAAATAATGCTCAAATGTCCACATAATTTGGGATAGTGCTAACTGCAGCCCTTCCTTAATAGGATATTGGTGGAATGCTTAACTAGTACAGACCAGTAGAATGTGTTGTGTTTTGCACTTGCCTTTCTGCCTCCTCCTATCCCCTATACAAGTGGTTCTCAACCTTCTGGCCCTTTAAATACAGTTCCTCATGTTGTGACCCAACCATAAAATTATTTTCGTTGCTACTTCATAACTGTAATGTTGCTACTGTTATGAATCGTAATGTAAGTATCTGATATGCAGGATGGTCTTAAGCGATCCCTTTGAAAGGGTTGTTCGACCGCCAAAGGGGTCATGACCCACAGGTTGAGAACCGCTGCCCTACACGATGATGGGTTTCTTCATTTCAGCCTCATGCGTGCTCCTCTGTGGTACAGAGTAAAGTCAGAGATGCTCATGACACAGAGCCTCAGCTCTGTTGACAGTTGCTCAAAGTTTAGTCCATAAGATACAGTTGTCTTCCAACATGACCACAAATTGAATTCCGTGTTTGCTTCCATTGCTCTTGCCTAACCTGATTTCCTTTTAGATGCTGTTTGCCAGGACGTCTGGGTTACACCTTGTCCTTTGATAATGAACCAGTCATGTGACCTCTTCTTGTCAGTCATTTCCTCATTTGTTAATAGACATAATGCCATTTTCAAACTTCACCCTCAGCTCCTAAATGGGAAAACCGTAGGGTAAAATGGCTAACACGTAGAAGCTGCTTGTGTAAGGTAAGGAAACACCAATAGCTGCTGTAATAGACAAGCTCCAAACTTTCAGTATGTCCAAAGCAATCAATTCTTATGTATGACCCATCACTGTTCACTAAGAGCTGGTGATGAGTGCAGGCTGTGATCCACACAGAATTCAAGAACCCACTTGCCTTTCATCTTGTGGCTGTGACCTCTGGATGGATTCACCGAGGTCTTGGTTTTCAGATTCCTCACCACTCTGATTTGCAGATGGGGAAGGAAAGTTAGGTAGGTCATGCCTGGGAGGCTGTTATTGGCCAGACCTGAAAGTGGTACATATGCTTTGGCTCCCATCGCCTTGGGTAGACCTCAGTTCATAGTGATACCTGACAATAGAGCGGAGTGTCTGTGTGCTTGGGAAGGAGGGGAAGGCCCAGCTATGTGTGGGCTCTATCAGTCTCTGCAATATTGCTGTTATGAATAAAATGCTAAGTGAGTAAAAGTGGCTGAACTATTATTGTGGAAAATAAACCTCTGTTTGCAGTTCTGAAGTGGATTCTAGCTGATACCCTGTGAAGATCACTTGTGGTAGTATCCAGGGCTTAAAATTTTCTCCAGTTGAGTGAACTCATTCCTTTCAGCCATGTCATCACCACTTCTGTCTGGCTTCAATCAAATTAAAGACAGTTAACTTCTTATCGAAACTTCTGATCCTGCCAGTTTTTAGAAGATTTGAGAAACTGCTTCATGGGTCACTTGAAAGTAGTGCAAACAACTCAGAATCATTACATCTTCCTTGAATAGAACTGCCAGTGACACAGAACTCTCCATCTGCCCCCTGGGCCTCTCAGAATTCTATTAAATAACGGAATCCCGCTGGTTAATAAGACAATTCTCTTCCTGGGGTTAATGATCATGATTGTTCCTTCCCTAGTTGGTGAATCTTCCATTTTTAAACTTACAACAGAGAAATAAATTGTGTATTGGGTCTCTTGCACAGTGTTCTTGTAACATCTTACTCATTTGGAGGTAATACTCTTTTTAAACGTGGTGTATTCTGAAAGATATTGGGCAGGGATAAGGCAGGCATTCAAATATTTATTTAAATCTAGTTAAAGTATACTTTTAATTTTATTGAGGGATAATATACTAGTTTAAGTTACCTTTTTGTATGTAGAATATAATTTCATAGCATGGATATTTTGCTTGTATAAATTGTTTTATAGGTGAAGGAGGGATTGTAGATATTCCTCTACAACATAGACTGTGTTTGGAGATGTGACTAGATTGGAAAATGTTTGGATTCAGCCTCCTGGGCTGTTTAAAACCAGGAAACCATCTTTGGCATCCAGGTGGAAAACAGTTTTTGCAGCCTTTTTCAGAGATAAGGATATTGGGCCTTCATATAGTCACTCATAGTATCTCTTTGAAGACTATATTAAGTAGAGGAAAAGCAATGTGCAGTAAATTTCTTGGAAGAGGACTGGCTTTATGTTTAACAAAACAAAACACACATGCACATGCACAAGTGTAAGCTCTGAAATTAGAAGATATAATATATAGCACACATATTAACTTTTCTAAAAGCTGCCTTAACAAGGGTGAGAAGAAATATACTTGACACATCTCAATTCAAGTGCTCAGCAGCCACCTGTGGCTAGTGGCTGGCTACCTCAGCAGTGCTAAAATGTTTAGGGTAGGTTTCAATTAATAAGAAATTAATATGGTGTACATTTTCATCTGTGTCCCTAAGCGCACAGAAGAGATCCCTGGGGAGGAAGTATGGCTTCCATAAGGTAAGAAATGCTACTTGCTGTGATTTTCTTTGCTATATTGAGCAACCCAGGTCCAGCTTTCTGTTGAATGCAAAAACAGTTGTGTTTATTAAACAGATGACTGGAATCCATATGCCAGGGGTTGAGAATGTCTAATTCCTTCTACAGTATAACATTTCCTGTCTCAGGAAGGAATTTCACCATGAAGTCAGATATTGGATAGAAATGAGGAGCATTCATCAAAACTCCAATTATACTCAGATGAAAGAGTAGAGGGGAAAAAGAAAACAAGTCTATAGCATTTACTTTGGTTGCATTTCAAGATCAATTTCATATTAAAAACACTTCATAAGAGAGCAGACATAATGCTTTTCATAATGACCTGTTCAGTGCAATGATGCCTATCAACTTTAAATAGTGACATGCTCTAGAGTCTCTTGTCACAGCCATTAGCCAGAGTAGAGCCATGCATTCTCGAAGGAAAACATGGCCTTTTGTGGATAATTATCTGACACGCTTAAACACAGTGTGATCATACTCAAATGCTGGATTTACAGAGAACAAAACCTCATTATTTTAGACCCAGATAACTTGGAATTTGTGATAATTTTATTGAAATTGAAATAGCAGGAGGAGCCCTCAGACACTATAAATACAAGGGCTTTGAAATTAAATCTCATCTCTGACACATACTGTGTGATCTAGAGCAAATTTTCTTAACTGCACTGAGTTGACTTGCTTGCCTAAGGAACATGGAGGAAATGACTCAAACTCTGGCGTAGATATCAGCACCACCAGTCGTTTGCAGTTAGGCTGCTTTTCCATCCATTCAGCAGACATCCATAGTGATCCTCCATGGCCTGCCTGCAGCAGCATGACAGAGTGTGAGTGGCGTGGCTTCAGGAGCTAGACTGCTTTTTTGGGAGCCATCACACTGTGATGTAATTGCTAAATTGCTTCATCTACCTTCCTCACTGGCTGGGGAAGGTAGAGAGCATGTCCTAGTCAACATTCGGGTTATTTAATAAATGTTTATTGAGGAAAATAAGTAATAAAATTGTCGTGAGGATTAAGTAAGATAATTTATCTCTACTCTTTGGCACATAGTAGAAACCCAGAAAATATTAATTTCACTTTCTTTAAAATTCACTTTTAGGTATCTGTATCATGTAGAAAAAAGGGTTTTACATTTTCCTGGGAAGCACAAGTAATCTACTAGTACACTTGGTCACTGTTTGAATGTGACTTTGGTCACCAGAGTCGTGACTGAAATGGGCACACCAGATTCAAGTCATTCCACCCCTACCATGATAAGAACAGCTAACACTTAAAAAAACAGTACATTTTCAATGACTAAGACTACTTTATAATAAAGCGTTGCCTTAATAAAAGCAAACATTTTAAAACATTCTTACTGGACTTGTATGTTTCATAGCTATTTCTATATACTACTATACATACTACAACTATAGTAATAGAGTGGTAACTATGATTTATGCAGCAATTTACCTGTTATCAAAGTAATTTTCACTTTGTTATTTTGCAGTTAACCCTTGAGAGAAATAATTATCTTCAACGCTGCTTTATAGATGCTGAAACTGAGTTTAAAGTGGGGAAGTAACTTGTTCAAGGCCACACACCAAAGACATAAAGGGCTCAGAGTCAAATGTACATTCTTTGAATAGAGAATATACTCTTCTTACAATGTACTGACCATAAAGGCAACCAGATACTGTAATACCCAACTGACACTATTGAGAGTAAAGAGGGAGCTATTAATGATGTCATTGGTACATATAGCAGTACCGTATTAGACACACTGGGGTAGTACATGTAGTCATCTTATAATTTATTCTATACTTCTTGGTCAATCATGAATATGTCAGATGTTTAAAACCAGAGATGTGCTTGTCAAAGCAAAACCTCAGTCTTAGTTTGGGAGAGGGGTCTGGGAAGGACTGAATAGGTTATTGTTACGCTGACAAATGAGGGCAAGTAGACATTCGTGAGATAAATAAGATCAGAGGTTTGCATAGAGGGGTAGCCTGGATGAAAAGGAGAAAAAGATAGTGTAAAAAGAGCAATGTGGACCAGTAGCAAGAAAGCATAGAAGGGTATGGAACTGTTCCCTCTCTACCAACTACCAAAATTGCCTAAGACTTGTTGGCCACTGATCTATGCCAAGAACTTCTTTTCATAGTATTAGGCAATGAAAATAATAAATGTGTCTCTGTGAAGTCAGCATATGTTAAATCTAAGACTAATTGCAAGACTAAATGAAACACTCATAAGAAAATGCAATGATGGAAGAAAGGCTATTTCCTTGCTACCTACAAAATTGCATTATGGAAATTGCATCATCAGAATGAATTAATAGATGTCTTTAAAAAAAACCCACTCCCCAGCAAACAAATGCATAAATTTCTTGTCTTGAGTAAGGTTAATATTAACGTTCCATTTTCTCTGTGTAAAGAAAAAGGCCTTGGCGCAGGGAAGCGGGTGGATGGATGAAAAGGGAGCTTTAAATTGGACAGCAGGAGAGCAGGCACATGCCCAAGGGAGCTGAACTCCCTGGATATTCATCTTTGCCCACCAGCCATTTTCAACAATCTTGGATCAGGCTTGTCTCTGTTGCTAACTCAACGGCCATAAAGGCGGCAGATACGCTGGTGGTCACTGATGAAAAGACCAGCAAACTGAACCACGCTGTCTAGCTGGTGAGCTTCCTTTTTGCCATTAAGTGGTGCTTGACCATCTCTTCTTTTCACAGTACATTTCACAGCCATTTCCGAAAGAGCCCAGCTGTGCTGAGATGGCCACTGGGGTGGGGGGTGGGGGGGGAAGAAGCAGTGTGACTGCTTATAGCTCAGGGACATCTGAGAGCAGCTGAGCAAGCCCTGCAACCTTGAAACACTCCCTGAATTACTTTCCAGAAGCACATTCCTTCCCTTTTCTCTGACATGGAAAGGAGCAGAGGGAATGGCACTGATCTGAAATGACAGCCAGACTGGACAGGATGAACTGGTTTGCAGAGGAAATTAAGAACCAAGAGACTAAGAGCCTGATGGACTATCTGGACGCCTTTCATATAGCCTAGTGAGAATATCCTCAGGAATGGGTAGATGGTCTGGGCAGAATGGTTTGGAGTACCAGCATTTCCCCCACCATGGTTAGCAGGGGTTTAACATTGATCTAGCTAGCCTGTTCACGGAAGCTGAACTGCTCAGTCTGACACCTCAGTTGTCTATGTTTGTTGATCATCTATGCTCTTTAGACTTTGTTTTCTAGGAAAGTAATTGACATGCTCTTTTAGTAGTTGAAGCACAGAGGAGCTCTCCTTACGAAACCCTCAGGATATATTGTACGGCAAATAGATTTTTCTATTTGGATCATCTACTACAGAGCTAACAACTACACTCCAAGTTTGGTAGCAAAATAGCTTTTATGAACTAGATGTGGAGGGGGAATTGGGATACAACTGATGAGATTACATCCGGGCAAACATCTGGGGCAGGGTGTGGGGGAGGAAAGGACCTCAGGATAGCTGGGAAACTGGAAATGAAGACACATTGTTAAGGAAGTTGCTTCTCATACAGTTATATAGTAATCAATCTGTATCTCCTCTCCCTTCCTATTTCCTGAAACAATCTAATTATTGTGTTTCCTGATTGCACATTGTATTCTTTCTATTTTTAATTTGTCCACAAAAATGCTAGCAAAATAGAATTTTAAACATATCTCCTTCCTTCATGTATGAAGGCTGTCAGACAGCAGAATTCTCCCTTATTCAGGAAGGCTCAGCCTTTCGTTCTTTCGCAGGCCTTTACTTGATTGGATAAGGCCCACCCACATTATGGACAGCAATCTGCTTTATGTGTTTTGCTGATTTAAATGTTAATATAACTCAATGACAAACTCACAGAAACACCAACATAATGTTTGACCAAATATCTGAGTACTCCATGGTCCAGTCAAGTTGACATGTAAGATTAACCAGCACACTCCCACTCTGTGAATCCATTTTGTCACACCATGGGCTGTGTAGAGAATAAGTGAGAGTGGTTGTGAAGCATGGGCAGAGTTAGAGGCTCAGGAAATGAGGACCATAATTATTAATAATGAGGGGCCATTCAGAGAAGCAAGAATTTGATTTAAGCTTAGGAAATAGGGAACTCAGAGGAGTATAGTCACAGAATCAAATGTGAGCCAGCAGTTAGGGGAGGAGGAAAAGAATATCCTTGGGATAAGAGAAATTGAAACCTAAAGTAAATCTGGTCTTGGACAAAGAACCTCTTATATTGTATCTGTTGAAAGAGGGAAAAAAATGATGGATTAACACTCTTAAACATTTGTTATAAACCAAATACTGCACTAGTATTTGGAGATTCAAGATGAATAAGATGTCATCCCTGCCCTTGAGGATGTTTTAATGTATGATGGGTAAACTTTAGATAACTTTATAATTCTACTAGAGGCCCGGTGCACAAAATTTGTGCATGGGTAGGGTCCCTAGGCCTGGCTGGCAATCAGGGCCAATCTGTGGGGTGACCGGCGGGGTGATCGGAGGGCCCCTGCTGGCACCGGTCTTGGCTGGCCTGGGGCCTGTGGGCTGGGGGCAGCTCCTGTATTAAGCATCTGCCCCCTGGTGGTCAGTGTGTGTCATAGAGACTGACTGTTCGGCTGGTCATTCTGCAGTTTGGTAGATTTTCATATGAGGCTTTATAATATAGGATTATACTTTAAAGAAGGTATCACTATAAAGCATAGTGGGAATGACTTGCTGTAATAAGAGGTCAGAGAAGGTTCTAAAAAAGTGGTCACATTTTATCTGAATTTTAGGGGACAGGTAGAAGTTTGCCAAATGGATATGAGGGATAGACATTTGGGGCAGAGGAATAAATAGCATGAGCAGAGTTATGGAGGTACAATTGCTCATGATCTTTTTGGGGAACAGAATTTAATGTGATGATACTGGTCACTAGGTTAGTGAAAAACAGAAGATGAAAATCGAGTTTCAGGAAGGGTGCAAGGGATAGGATGGGCCAGTATCCAGGGCAAAAGCTGAGATGGTCACACTGGTGTTTTGCAGAGAAAAAGAAGATAGAAAACACCAGGGATGAGTTTCTCTAGACCATCTTAGTTAAAAGACCATTAGTTCATTATTTTTCTGTTTCTCAGAAATTATTTCCAGGGTTGTACTTGCCTAGCTCTTGGAAACCCAGCCTATATCAATGGAACAATTCACCCTATGTAGCAGATCTGTATTTAAGTTGAATTTAAATTGAGTTGTCCTTATCATATGCTTAGAGTGGAATCATATGTGGGCAATAAATCCTGAAATGCAATTTATATACAATTAAAATTTGCCATTGAGTCTTTTAACTCTCCTATAAAGTACATACAGATCGGCAGAGTTTCTCAGTTCATTTAGTCAGCAGATATTGAGTGGCAAGATTTATTCAAGATACAGTGAGGGTAGCAGGAAATCAGATTAAGTCTCTGCAGCTGGCCCATTAGATTATACAAATAACCAAATAAGTATATAAATGTTTTCATTTAGTGATGTGTACCAAGGAGAAAAATAAGGATGGTAAGAAACTACAGAGTGAAGGATAGAGGGAGGCTGTTCTTCAACATCAACAGCCTTTCTGATAGGGTGATACCCGAGAGAGTTGAACTGGTGAGGATGAAGGCTCCAGAGGTATCAGAGAAGACCGTTCCCCGCAAAGGGAACCGCTACTGTGAAATCCCTGAGGCTGGAGGAGCTGCAAGTAGACCTGGCTGGCTGGGGAAAGGGATCAAGAATAATAGGAGCAGCTACATTCAGAGGATCTAGGGCCACATCACCAGGGACTGGCAAGTCTTGGTCAGGTATGTGCTTCAGATTTTATTCTCTGTCTCAAGGGAAGTCTTTAGAGGTTTTCTGAGAAGGGTAGGAACATGATTAGGTTTGTCTTTTTAAAAGGATTATTCTGGCTGTGTGAAGATTTTACACTGGAAGGAGGCAAAATGGAAGCAGTAATTCATGTGTAGCACTGGAGGACTTGAAAGTGGTTGGATTTGGGTCACAGTCTGAATTTAGAATCAAAGAATTTGTTGATGGACTGGGTGTGAGTGTAAGAGACAATAAGGTGTAAGGGTGATGATTCCAAGGCTTTTGGTGTGAGTCTCCCTTCCCCGCCACCAAAAAAAAAAAAAAAAGAAAAGAAAAGAAAAAAAAAAGCCATATATTGAGATGGACAAGAAAGCAAGAAGAACAGCTGTTGAACTCGGTAAGTCCAACACAACCAGTTTTCATGCAGAGTTAAAAGAGATTCAGGTTTCTATAGTCAAGCACCAGATGCATATTTTGGAGCCACATTGGAGGCAACCAAAAATAAATACTGTCTTTAAACATTAAAACTATGCCAGTAAAATACCAGTGCTATTTATAGGCATGAAGGAATAATGCAGATTGATTTAGACAACAACAGATTCCCATCTTCCATGTAGTACTTTCTCATTTTATAGCAAACACTTATTGAAGTAAAGTGGAATGGCATAAAGAATCACCTACAGGCTACAATATTTCTCCTATAGCCCTCCCTCCCTCCCCCCCTTCTTCCCTCCCTCCCTCCCTCTCTCCCTCCCTCTCTCCCTTTCTCCTCTTCCCTCCCTCCCTACCCACTTCCCTTGCTACTCACAGAACATTAAATGTACAAATGTTGCTCCACTGTAAGTTGAACTCTTTTCCTTGATTCACTATACCAATAGTCGGCAAACTCATTAGTCAACAGAGCCAAATATCAACAGTACGATTGAAATTTCTTTTGAGAGCCCAATTTTTTAAACATAAACTATATAGGTAGGTACATTGTTGTTAACTTAATTAGGGTACTCCTAAGGCTTAGGAAGAGCCACACTCAAGGGGCCAAAGAGCTGCATGTGGCTCGCGAGCCGCAGTTTGCCGACCACGGGAGTGACTCTACTAACTGCCGTGGTTGAGTTAACTGTTACATGTGAGGAACTAGCATTTCTCCAGAAGAGATTAATGAAAGAAAAAAAAATGCTCTTTTTAATTTTCACATGCACAAACTGATACATTCACTTTGTATGTAGATTCAGAACAGACATACTACCACCTTCCAAAAATAATTTTATCAAGTAGTACCTAAGTAAAGTAGACCATAGGTATACAAGAAAACACTAACATTCTCACCTGTGACTGAATTTAATTTTGGCAAACCTAGCACATTACATATTTATCTGGAAATACTCAGTTTTATCACATAATAATCTTTCTGATGCTCAGACCTGGAGAAATACCATAGACAGTGTTTCCCAGGTTTTTTCCAGTGGACTTCACTGTTATTGCATTCATTTCATATTGGCTCACTGGGGACATGTTAACAAGGTACTAGACAAGTGATAGGTTTCTGTTCTTCTGTTGGTAATTGGATTTGACAAGCAGTATTGCAGTCTCCTTAGGAAACAGAGATGACTATCCAGGAGGCTGTTTTAGTATCATGAGAATGTCTTCATTAGATGTCCCTTTGTACCATTGGAGGAACCCAGGATCCTGTGGCTGGCACTGTGGACATTCAAACATGGCTCATTAGTAGCTTTGTGAATCCTGATGTTGTTCCTTTTTAACACCGTCTCTGGCAGTTTGGGACAAAAACCATATAGAACATTCACTTTCAATTAACCACTTAAATATGCACATTCTCATGCTTTGACATTCCATAGCAAACTGTAGCTCAGTAAAGAGAAGTGTTTTAAGTTGCTGGAGAATTGTCTGCCTGCTAGCTGGTAACGGAGCAGAGTAATGAATATGCATCAGATTGAGTCCTATCTACATGAGGGAAAACGATCTTCCCTCTTGAGGGTTATTAAAGAGCCTCTCTTTTTACTTGGCATATTCCAAATTGATGAATTTAGCTCATATTGTCCCTAAAATGTTAAAAAATTAGGGAGTGCTTGTGAAATATGAAATCGATTTAGAAATATTTTTTGATAAGGACATAATTATGAATGAAAGTTAATTCATTTTCCCCCATAAGACATATTAATATTTTCATCAATTTCTCAAATGGTTAAGTGGATGAAGATTAAAAGATTAAGGGCTATAAATATTCTTTAAGTGGATATAATATTAAGGAACCTTCTATACATTATTGAATAAGCATTCAAGTGAATACAATAAACAACTATATGCAGTTATCACATGTTTGCTTAATAAATTGTTGCTCTTTGGAATGTTAGTCTGTTAGTTCTTAGAATTTTTAAATTATAATTTTAGGCCAATATATCTAATTTTGAATTGAAATAAAATGAATTAACATATGTTGTAATTTAATTTCTTTTGTTATTTTTAGACTGATACAAAATACCCTTAAATATTGCATTTGCAGCAATAATAATGATTATAAACATGTGTTGATCTTGGCACTATTCAAAATGCATGCATTTAATTCTCACAAAACTTTCTGAGGAAGATATTATTACCCTCGTGTTATTACATGAGAGGAAACTGAGGCAATGAGAGATTTAAGATTTTCCCAAGATCAAATAGTTATAAATGAAAGAGCCAGAATCAGAACACAAGCAATCTGCTGGCTTTTGACCCTTATATTTGCTGCTCAAAGGAAAATCAATTTTTAACATTAAAAATTTAATTTGTGTTTCTACAAAATTTATATACATGCATGTGGTTTAAAGAAGTAAATCAGAAGGCTTTATAAAGATAAATCCCTGAAAAACTTTCCTCATTTCCTATCCCCAGAGGCAACTGCTTTCATGCTTTCAACAGATTCACTTGGTGTTTTTCTCCATATCTCTAAATAGCATGCTTCTCTGCTACTTCTTCATGTTCCCAATTTTGGCATATTTTATTGACTTAACACCGCAAAAGACGGGGATTTGGTCATCTTTCACACATCTCTCCACACATCTTTTTGTTAGGTCAATATTCTGTATTTATGTTATCAAGACTGTGTTTGCTTGATAAATGAATTATCGAATATATTTGATTTCCTTTCTTACACAGCTCTTTGTTCCATGTCATTAATAATCATCTAGTTTATCGTCTTATTGCTTAGTATGGATTTCCCATAATTTATCCCCAAACTTCCACCAGTTGTATGAATACCTCAAAGACATTAACCCTTTCATGTTTTTGAATAAATCTCCCCCAAATGTTGGTTGATTTTTAGGCTAACTATAGCCTATGTGGTAGGAATCTCTCCTCAGCAGGAGTCTGGGAGTTCTCTACACCTCTTCCTGGGGTGTAGCCCCTGCTCCTGTGCATCAGGCTTACTCTTTCTGGTTTACTGCTCTGGCCGATGGAGCATATTCTTCATGAATTACATGACAAAGTGTACATGGCAGAACACGTTTTGGGAACTTGCTTCTCTGAGAGTTATCTTTTATTAAAGGAGTTATTTTTTGTTGTCGACACTATTACAGATGTCCCCCATTTCTCCCCCCTCCCCTCCACAGAAACCTCTCTCCCTGCCTTTGCCACATTGCTGTCTGTGTTCATGGGTAATGCATACATGCATATATGTTCTTTGGTTAATTTCTTCCAGTTCCCCCACCCCCACCCCTAGCCCCTCCACTCTAAGATCTCTCCCATGCATCCATGCACCTGGTTCTATTTTGTTTGTCAATTCATTTTGTTCATTAGATTTCACGTATAAGTGAGATGATATGGTATTTGTCTTCCTCTGACTCGCTTATTTCACTTAGCATAATAATCTCCAAGTACATCCATGCTGTTGCAAAGGGTAAGAGTTCCTTCTTTTTTTTTTTTTTTTTTTTTTTTTTTTTTTACAGCTATTTAGTATTCTGTTGTATAAATGTACCGCAGCTTTTTTATATGCTCATCTGATGAGCCCTTGGGTTGTTTCCAGATCTTGGCTATTGTAAATAGCGCTGTGCTTAGAAAATAATCTGGTATATAGCAAGCAAAAGATGTCTAGTAAATAATTTTTATCTTCATCTTTGATAATTTGAAAGGGCATTGAGGTTTTTTGTGTGTTTTTTTAATTGCTTTATTGATTAAGTTATTACATATGTGTCCTTATCCCCCACATTACCCCCAATCCCCCTACTCATGCCCTCACCCCCACCCCTATTGTCTGTGTCCATTGGTTAGGCCTATATGCTTGCATATAAATCCTTTGGCTGGGAGTAAGGCATTGAGTTTTAAGTTGTAAATATATTTTTTAGAATTTTGAAGGCATTGTACCATTTTCTACTAGGTTCCAATGTGGAATTTGAGAAATCCAATACCTTTCTGACTTTTTATCCTTTGTGTGTGTGTGTGTGTGTGTGTGTGTGTGTGTGTGTGTGTGTGTTTCCCTTTTGTTGTTGTTAATCTTCACCAGAGAATGTTTTTCCATTTATTTTTAGAGAGAATTAAAGGGAGGGCAAGAGACAGACAGAGAGAGAAACATCAATGTGAAAGAAAGACATTGATTGGTTGCCTCCTGCATGCACCCCACTTGGGGCCGGGGATTGAACCAAGACTAAGGTATGTGCCCTTGACCAGGAATTGAACTCACAGCCTTTCTGTCCAAGGGCTGACACTCTCACCACTGAGTCAAACTGATCAGGACTGGGCTTTTATATTTTACTAGAGGCCCAGTGCATGAAATTCGTGCGTGTGTGTGTGTGTGTGTCCCTCAGTTCAGCCTGCACCCTCTCCAATCTGGGGCATCCCTCTCACAATCCAGGACTGCTGGCTCCCAACCACTCACCTTCCAGCCTGTCTGATTGCCCCTAACTATTCCCCTGCCAGCCTGATCAACTCCTAACTGCTCCCCTGCCAGCCCAATTGCCCCCAACTGCCTTCCCCTGCTGGCCTGGTTGCCCCCAACTGCCCTTTCTTTTAGACCTGATCCCTCCCAACTGCCCTCCCCTGCTGGCCATCTTGTGGTGGCCATCTTGTGTCCACATGGGGGCAGCCATATTTGACCACATGGGGGTGGCCATCTTGTGTGTTGGAGTGATGGTCAATTTGCATATTACTCTTTTATTAGATAGGATACTAGGGGCCCAGTGCATGAAATTCATGCACTGGGGAGGAAGGTCCCTCAGCTTGGCCTGCACCCTCTCGCAGTCCGGGACCCCTCAGGGGATGTCCGCCTGCTGGCTTAATTGGGTCTAAGCAGGTAGTCAAACACCCCTCTCGCAGTCCGGGGCTCTCGCAGTCCGGGACCCCTCGCTCCTTACCACCTGCCTGCAGTGGAGGCGGGAGAGGTTCCCACTACCTCTGCTGTACTTGCCAGCCATGAACCTGGCTTCTGGATGAACAGCGCCTGCCCCCTGGTGGTCAGTGCACGTCATAGTGACCGGTCATTCTGCAGGTCGTTCCGCCATTCGGTCAATTTGCATATTGGGGTTTTATTATATAAAATCAGAACCTTCCCTCAAATATTTGAACCTGGCTCTTCGCTCATATGAAAGAACTGAACTATAAAAACACTAGTCAGAAGTTCTATACAAATGGGTATGTGATGGTTAACAGTGAAATCCATTTTAGGGTGATCTGGACATTAGCTTGAGAAATGCTTGATTGTCAATATCTTTAAATATTTTAGTTTTAGTTCATTGGTTCCTTAGAAAATCCTGTTCTAAACCCCTTCCAAGGGAATCTAAATTCATTTTCCAGCATTCTATTTGCTATACAAACTTATTTCCCCTGAATTCAATATTGAACTTGCAATCAATTGTGCATGGTGTTCCCTGCTGTACACCATAAACGTTCCATCTTCTTCTAGGCTGGTTGAGGGGCGGTCATGTAATTGGTGTTACTTCTTAAAGAGATCTTCAAACCTTCTTTACCTGCCACTCCCAGAGGTATCTGGTGCTGCTCATTCCTGAGCGTTTTAGGTTCTGTGGTGCAAAACAAATGATCTTTTAACTTTTCTTGTGGAGTGTTTGTGATTAAGCATTTCAGATCTTCAAAGTCAGTCTTCATTCCTTCATCTACTCTTGGTTTCCAGTTTTGTTGTCTCCTCTGTCATTCTCCTTGTCCTTGTAGGTAAACAATCTTAAAAAAAAAAAAAAAAATCCCAAACACTTAAATGCGATTTAATTCAAGAAGGAGCGCTTGCAAGTACCTGCATGTAACTAGTTATCTTTACTTGGGACTTTGTGGATATCTTTAACTTTGTATAACTACAATCTCTCTGTTAGATGCCTGACAGCCTACCATGGTGATTTGGATTTTTGTGTGAGACCCTCCCTTCCCTTCCCAGGGATAGGAGTGGGAGCTAAAGGTAGTACATGGAGACATACAAAAGAACAAAAGAAGAAAAGCTGCATGGTGTTGGAGAGAAGCACAAGCTTAGGGGGAAGAGGCCCAAGTTTGAATCTTCTGCTGACTTAGCAGAAGTTATTAATCCACTATGCATATCACTGTTCTTATTTATTAATCAACTGGGATAAGGTGATACTCAACACAGCCTTGGATATGGTACCACATTAAGGCCATTTTCCATCTTGAATGAAGGGAGAGATTCGTGGGAATCCATTTGAGAGCATACTTTCTAATATTGACCAGGAAGAAACCAGTTGACAAAAATAACTGGCTTCAGATAGCCCTCTCTAATTTCCAGATTCTGTAATTATTATAATAATCTTATTATAAAAATTGGTTCACACTGGTTTAACAATCATGGAGTGTACATTAGAGGGAATAAGCATTTTCAGATCTTCAAATGCAATTTTGGGTGAATTGAAATTGGAACTTTTGGGAAAACCAGTGTATGGTTGCCTGAGCTGGTGTTAAGAGATGTGGGATGCCGAAGCCAGTTTGGCTCAGTGGATAGAGTGTCGGCCTGCAGACTGAAAGGTCCCAGGTTCGATTCCGGTCAGGGGCATGTACCTTGCTTGGTTGTGGGCACATCCCCAGTAGGAGATGTGCAGGAGGCAGCTGATAGATGTTTCTCTCTCATCGATGTTTCTAACTCTCTGTCTCTCTCCCTTCCTCTCTGTGGAAAATCAATAAAATATATTTTAAAAAAAAGGAGTTGTGGGATGAGTGTGTGTGTGTGTGTGTGTGTGTAGATGTAGGTGTGTGTGTTGAACTAAAAACCGAGATTGGCATAATAGAGAGGACTTAATTGAAACACCCAGTCATTATTAGCCAAAAGGGGTTATCTTGACATTTCCTGCTAACAGGAAAGCCTCTCAAATGTAGAAAATCACATATAATATATGTGATTTTATATAATAATCACATTTGTGAATAGTCCTTGGAAGATCACCATTCTGGTAGATAGGGAGAGAGAATTTAGAGTGCCTTAGTCAAGGCCGAGGTAGTAATGGAAAAGCATTTAATTGAGTTGTTCATGGAGATGTAAAGTTTAGTGCCGGGGTCCTGCCCCAGCGGGTCCAGGGGTCCCCAAAGGTGTAGACGGAGTCGGCGAAGAAGGAAGGACACGGAGACAGGGTTCAGTTGATCAGCAGCCTAGCCAGGATCTCCAGCCAAGTTCTGGTCTCGATCTCCAGAGAGGTTCTGCTCAGGTTCTCCAGTCAGGTTCAGTCACCAGGTTCTAGTCAGGCTCTCCTGCCAATCTCCGCAGTCAGGTTCAGTCCAGGATCCCCTGCCATGCTCTCTTGCCAGGCTCTGCCTCCAGGCTCCGAGGCCAGTCCCTGTCCAGGATCCTCTGGCATGCTCTCGCCAGCGAAGTTCTTCTGTCCCTAGAGAACGTTCTGTGTAGGTTCTGTGCCTAGGCTCTGTCTCTCTTGGTCCTGTCTTCCAAGCCCTGTGTTCTAAGTTCTGTGTTCTGAGTTCTGTGTCTTGCTGTCTTGTTCTGAGTTCTGTCTCTCTCTGTCTGGTTACATCTGTATTTATACCAGTTGATTTTAATCCTGTCAATTTCTATTACAAAGGCTAGGGCGTTTCTTATCTCCATTCCAGGGAGTAAAGATTATGTAGTTTAAGCATGATTGTTCGTAGTTAAAGGGATTAATTACCCGCCTGGCACTTAGTTGAGGGGTTTTATTCCCTCCCTAACTTCAGGGGAAAATCCCTACCTGGGGATTCAACCTTTCTCAGAGAGGTGACCTTGGTTAAAACACAGCGCCAAGAAGGTGAGCAAACATATTAAGAACCATATGCCATATATGCCAGGTCCCTTGAAACAGCAAGGATGGACCGGCTCCCGGCAAATTCCCCCTTTTTTATTTTTTAAAAGCAAGCATTAAAAAGAAAAACCTCAAATGCTCTCTTATATCCATTTTAAGAGTAGGATTGGCGCTTTCCGCTATTACCTGAGTCCTGATCTATCATCCCAGGGAGAGCTTGCCAATCCTGCACTTTCCCAGGGTAGAAAGGCTGCAGTGGGGTTAAGGATAAGGCTCCTTGGGCCTACCTTCTCCCATGCCATTACATTTACCTTTCCTTCCTCAGAAAAGCATGGACATACTTCTTGCATAAAACGTTCTGTCTGACTGGGAGTAACCTTAATTCCTCTGCTAGCAAGCACATATGTTAAAAGATCAATACAGAGTCTTTTTTCTTTAGACTCAGTATGGCACATCTTCTTAATCTAAAGATCAATACAGAGTCTTTTTTCTTTAGACTCAGTATGGCACATCTTCTTAATCTAAAGATCAATACAGAGTCTTCTTTCTTTGGACTCAGTATGGCACATCTTCTCAATCTAAGTTCTGTACTATCCACCTTCTTACCCTACTTATCCTCTATAGGGGGGTCTGTAGCACCCTGGTGGAGTCGTATCCGTCCCGAGTGTGGGGGTTTTCAAGGGGGGGGGGGGGCTTACCTAAGGGAATCCTGTTCCAGGGATTCCCAAAGGTGTGGACGGAGTCGGCGAAGACTATCCACCCTTTTCCTATGGTGGAGTCCTATCCGTCCCGAGTGTGGGGTTCTCAATGGGGGGGGGGGGGGCTTACCTATGGGAACCCTGTTCGGGCGCCATATGCCGGGGTCCTGCCCCAGTGGGTCCAGGGGCCCCCAAAGGTGTAGACGGAGTCGGCGAAGAAGGAAGGACACGGAGACAGGGTTCAGTTGATCAGCAGCCTAGCCAGGATCTCCAGCCAAGTTCTGGTCTCGATCTCCAGAGAGGTTCTGCTCAGGTTCTCCAGTCAGGTTCAGTCACCAGGTTCTAGTCAGGCTCTCCTGCCAATCTCCGCAGTCAGGTTCAGTCCAGGATCCCCTGCCATGCTCTCTTGCCAGGCTCTGCCTCCAGGCTCCGAGGCCAGTCCCTGTCCAGGATCCTCTGGCATGCTCTCGCCAGCGAAGTTCTTCTGTCCCTAGAGAACGTTCTGTGTAGGTTCTGTGCCTAGGCTCTGTCTCTCTTGGTCCTGTCTTCCAAGCCCTGTGTTCTAAGTTCTGTGTTCTGAGTTCTGTGTCTTGCTGTCTTGTTCTGAGTTCTGTCTCTCTCTGTCTGGTTACATCTGTATTTATACCAGTTGATTTTAATCCTGTCAATTTCTATTACAAAGGCTAGGGCGTTTCTTATCTCCATTCCAGGGAGTAAAGATTATGTAGTTTAAGCATGATTGTTCGTAGTTAAAGGGATTAATTACCCGCCTGGCACTTAGTTGAGGGGTTTTATTCCCTCCCTAACTTCAGGGGAAAATCCCTACCTGGGGATTCAACCTTTCTCAGAGAGGTGACCTTGGTTAAAACACAGCGCCAAGAAGGTGAGCAAACATATTAAGAACCATATGCCATATATGCCAGGTCCCTTGAAACAGCAAGATGGACCGGCTCCCGGCAGTTTAGTTACAAGGAAAGATAAAAGATAAGCTGTTTCCAGTTTACCTGTAATCTTGAGCCTTCACCTGTCTTCTTTTCAAGAAAGCCTTAAATGTTTCTCTTTTGCCTTCAGGGTACTGTAATTTTTCTTAGTTTGACATTCAAGGATGTCTACCCTCTGACCCCAATTTACTTTCCCCATTTGTTTGCCACTATTTTCCTACGTAAACCCTTCCTTTCAACTGAATGGGAATGCTTAGTGTACCCTACAGGCCTTTCAATTTTGCATTCATCTCAGAAATTCCCTTTTTTTTCCCTCTGCACTCACCTGCTGCTATACCTTCTTTAAGGTTTGATGTAAGCCCTTTCCTAACCACCATAGCCCAAGTACGCAGTCAATCCATCCTCTGCACTTTCACGCCTCAATGAAGTCCCTCAGCATCCAGTTCGCATCCACTGGCAAGTCACAGTCTATGGAGGTACATTTAGTTTAATTCTGAATGTAAGCTCCTTGAAGGCAGCAGTTTTTATGTTTATTTTATGGAATTTCTTTTTTCTGATATTCAGAGATCCACCTATGTATTACTTGTCTGCCTATCTATCATCTATCTATCCTCCCACTGGAATATAAGTTCCAAAAGATGTCATGGAAGTTGCTAAGGTCATAGAAGTCATACATGACAGACAATTGGCTCTGGCTCCCATGTTCTCAGTCATTAACCTACACAGCCTCACGGAGTTTGTCAGTGACCTCATCATTGTCATTTCTAATTTTGCTTAACCTCCCAATGAGATATTGACACTGCAGAACACTCATTCCTTGAGTGTTTCACATCTCTTGGCTTCTATGACATTTTCTCTCCATTGCCCTCCTGCCACCCAAATCACTTCTTTTCTAGTCATCCTCCTGTAATAATTCAAATAGTAACGGTACCCAATTTTGTCATCATTTTTCTGTGCTTTCTCTACAGTCATCTTCCCAGACTAGTAGTTCTTGACCTTAGAGGCATGACACATTACAGTGCTATAGTCAGTCATGCCATGTGTCAAAACCACTCACTTATTCATAAACATTAAGTTACAAGTACTTGTGAATGATTTAGTTTTTAAAATAATTAGACTCATCTCAAAGTTATCATTATAAGGATGTCACAGTTACTCATTTGCATTTTAATAGTGTGTGCTTGCTTGTGTGGAGAAAGGTGGAATTAGAGTGAGCTGGAAGGGAATTGCCCATAATTCATAGTCTATTTTATATTGACTGAAAATATCCATAAACTATGGTTATTGATGTGTCATTGATAGAGCAATTTTGAAATCTTATAAATTGTAAACTGTGGATTTCAATTGTGTTTATTTCTTTGATTTACTCTTGGATACATTTTTACTAAGGAGAGAGATGAAGAAAGCATGTGTAGTCATCTACATTTGCATGGCCTAGAAATGAGAATGAGACTATAGTTATAGTTTTCAAATTAAAGGCAGTGTGATCATCCAAATGACATGTGCAATGAAATTACTTATATTAACTTTATGACAAAATATTAGTTATTTTTTTAATCAATGCATGTTTACTTTGTTTATATTAACTATTGAGGACTTCCTTTGATCTTTATAATTTTAGCCAGGCCAGCATGGCTCAGTGGTTGAGCATAGACTAAGAGGTCATGGCTTGATTCCAAGTCAGGGCACATGCCCAGATTGCAGGCTCGATCCCCAGTGGAGGGGCATGCAGGATTAATGATTCTCTCTTATCATTGATGTTTCTATCTCTCTCTCTCCTTTCCTCTCTAAAATCAATAATAATAATTTAAAAACTAGTTTTATATCATTTTTATATTATACTAGTAGCCTGGAGCTTGAAATTCGTGCACATTAAAAGGGAATTAATTACCCTAACCAGTTTGGCTCTGTGGATAGAGCATCAGCCTGTGGACTCAAGGGTCCCGGGTTCGATTCCAGTCAAGGGCATGTACTTTGGTTGTGGGAACATCCCCAGTGGGGAGTGTGCAGGAGCAGCTGATAGATGTTTCTCTCCCATTGATGTTTCTAACTCTCTATTCTGTCGCCAACAATGGCTTCTTTTGGCTTCAGAGCTACTTTGTTCCAATAGTTGGTCTTTAAACATATTCTCTCCTCCCTGCTGTCAGGGGCCAGGGTGCAGGTGGATAGGATTGCTAGCTCCTATAGGAAAGGCTCCTGACAGCAAACTGGCCCCCTGTCGATTCCTTGAGGAAAGGGACTCCCTCCTCCCTCCTGTCAGGTCTGGGCTGCAGGTGAATGGGGTTCCTGGCTGGCGGGCCACTGACAGCAAGCTATCCAACAGCGGATTCTGTGAGGAATAGGGCTCCCTCCTTTCTTCTGTCAGGGTCTGGTTTGAAGGTCGGCCATGCTCCCTGTTGGGCCAGACACAGAGTTCTACTGCGCCGTGGCCTCCACCTCAGCAACCCAGGACTGACTGCTGCTGGGCACTCCTGGTGCTCTGAGGGTGGGTTCTTCCCTCAGGCCACACAGGAAACAGCTGGGGAGGGCGCAGCCCTTGGCAAAATGACCCAGGATTCAGTAGTTCCATGCTCTGAGGGCGGGTTCCTGCCTCAAACCCCATCCTCACTGGAAACAGCTCGGGGGAGGGTGCAGCCATTGCCAAGACAACCCCTGCAGGACTGACTTCCTTCCACTTGGTCACGGTGGTTCTTCTGGACGTGATGAACACCACCCATGGTTTTTATATAAGTAGATTAGCCATATATATTTTTCACCAAAAGTGATGTTTTGAGATCATTTAATAGATGATTTTGCTCATCATTTGCTAGTAAAATGCTTTTGTAAATATGACCTATAAAAACATTGTGGGCCCTAACCGGTTTGGCTCAGTGGATAGAGTGTCGGCCTGCGGATTGAAAGGTCCCATGTTCGATTCTGGTCAAGGGCATGTACCTTGGTTGCGGGCACATCCCCAGTAGGGGTGTGCAGGAGGCAACTGATTGATGTTTCTCTCTCATTTATGATTCTGATTCTCTATCCTTCTCCCTTTCTCTCTGTAAAAAACCAATAAAATATATTAAAAAAGAAACATCTTGGGAGCTCTTTGCTTTATTTGACCACCTATTTTTGTTCATATGTGAGTATGTTGGTTTTCATTACAATCTGGGTTTACTCCTTGGAGTGTCTCATATGAATGCCGTTTCTCATCTGTCATAGGAGAAGAAAAGTTGAAAACTTCTGCTTGAGGCTATTTTATACACTCCTGTGTGGTTAACTCTCTCCCATAGGTGGATGACTTCTGAGTCTATATAATCACCCACAATTCTTTCTCTGGAGCTATAGACTTATATATTAAGCCACCCACTGGACATCTTTACATGGATGTTCTAACAGACTTACAAAACACATTGTAACTGAACTCATTTCTAACCTATTCCCCCACACAAACTGTCTTTCAGTGTTACACATTTTCATTAATTGCATCATCATTCAGCCAGTCTGTTTAAAAAGAAAAATAAGAGTAATATTTAATGTCTCCCAGGTGAATAGCCTAGTCTTATGCAGCTCTTAAATGTCTCTAAAAGTATCTCTCTTCATTCTCACTGCCTCCACCTTTGCACAACTGCTCATCCTTTTCTACTGGGACCATTTCAGAGCCCAGTGGTTCTCAAATTTGAGCATGCATCAGAATCATTAAAACACAGATTGTTAGACCCCAACTCCAGACTCCACACTTCCTGATTCAGCAAGTCCAGGGGAGTTCCATGAAATTGCATTTTTAACCAGTTCCCAGTGATCTTGATGCTGTTGCCCTGGGAACACTTTTTGAGAACCACAGTGTTAGCCCCTTAACTGGCCACCTGTCACCAAGCTAGCCACATTACTGTTTATCCTCCAAATTACCCTGCCAAATGATCTTTTTTTTTTTTTTTTAAATACAAGTCTGATTACATCTATCTCTTACTTAAACCTTTTTTTACTGTCTCAATATCACACTTGTAATAGACTTGGTTGAACTTTTGCTACTCATATATGGGAAACCATGGCAATCTTGCCACCCTATACCTGGACAACAAGCATCTTATTTCTGTTCTATTGAACTTAAGAGCTTTTTCCATGGTCCAGGGATAGTTTTAGTCAGTCTGGTTATGAAATTCTTAACCATCAGGGCTTGCTTTGTTTTTTTAATCATAGCTTTAAATGATTTCTCTCTTTTCCAGTGTTAGGAAGAGGAGTGGGGTGTATGCGTATGTAAGGGTGGCCCATTGGTGGAAACAAAATTGTGTAGCTGAGTCCGGGTCATTTTTTTCCCAGTGCTCTCTCCTGGTATTATCATTTGCTCTTGCCTCTGGCACTGGTGGTAGACAGCTGTTATCTATCTTATTTGACATATTAAGTGACAAACAGGTACCCAGCTGGCTCTTACTCTGCAGCCACTTTATATCAGTTTTTAGGAAGAGAAAGCAGCACTGCTTCCTTTTTTTTTTTTTTTAAACTCTGAGCAGCTGTCTCCAAGCACACCAAGTGCTGATCCTGACCTGACAGGACCTTGTGAGGAGGTAAAGACAGGCCATTGAGATTCAAAGTGTGGACGTGTGGAATCTGTATCACTGGGAGCCCCTCCCTGCACCTTTCCTCAACAGAACTGCTGAATCTGAACCTGCAGTTCAGTGAGTACCTAGATTTATAGGCACCTCTGATTTACACCAGAGAGGTGTTATCTGCTAGGACAGCTCCCTCAGCCAGTGGGAGAGGGCTGTCCCCAACCTCAATCCTTGTCTGCATTGTGAAAAGCCAATTTATTATAGCAATCAAAGCATGAATCTTTATTGAAAAAGCAAAGCAAGCAAACCTATACATCTGGCTTATGAAGTATAGACAGGCTCTCAGCTAATCTGAAGAGCAAGTTGGGTAGAGATCTGAGGTGTTATATACCCCCCTGTCTATAGGTCTCAAATTCCTCCGCTATTTTGTTATAGATTAATTCTCAAAGTTCCATTTTTTTTTCTTCCTTTGTTGTGGCCTTCCAAGAATTCATGAAAAGCACCTGGCAACTTTATCTTGCCCAGCCTTGAGATTACAGACTTCTCTGCTTAGGGAGTAAATGGCCTTTTTTTTCCCTTTCCCCTTTCTCTTCCCTTCCTTAATTCTCTCATTAGGGGGAGGGGAGTAAGCATTTGTACTCATGTCCTTGGCTGAGGAAGATAATGGCTTGTTAGTTACAAGCTGGCTGCAAGTTGCCCACAACGTTTGGCCTTGTTTTAATTTTCCTGTTTCAGTTTCCCTATTCCTCCTGCCCTGAAGTCCTGTAACAGGTTGATCAAGTTCCAGAAGTACTGGCCTTGGCCTCTACCAACCCTTAGAAATACTTACTTCAGCTATTGCCATTCTCTGTTTATTTGCAATAATATGATTTTATGAGATCTGTGATGAACCAGCTTTTTCACCTATAAAATGGGGACTGTAATGCCTGCCTTGGTGGATTATGATGATGGGTGTAAAATATCCAGTCTAGCATCCTAGGGGGAGCAAGTGTCCCATAATGGCAGGCCTATTAGGACTATATCTTCATCTTTTTGGGTTTTAACAGCCCTTTGGAAGTCTTTATAAATAAGTCACCTACCTCCTCCAACAACCGCTAATCTACATCAGGGCCACTGGTGCCTGAAAGTTAAGTGAGAATGGGATTGTGGCTGGTTTATATTTAAAGATATGCTTAATTTTCAATTAAATGGCATAGTTGGGATGGCTTTGGGAAGCATAGAAGTGGCCTGCTTTGCAGAGTTGATTGGTTGATTTCTAGAAATATCAGATATTAATGTTGGTAACTCTAAGACACCACATCATAGTGAAAAGGGAAATGCAAATAAAAAACAGTGAAATATGACCACAATCCATTTGAATGGCTAGGAATTAAAATACAACAATATCAAGTATTGGTGAGGATGTAAAGCTCTGTAATTCTCTTACATTGCTGGTGGGGATATAAAATAGTACAGCCATTTTGGAAAAGTATTTGGCAGTTTTTTAAAAAGTTAGCAACAATAAAAACGAACCAACTCCAACAGGCAGAAAGTCAGTAAGGACATAGTTGAGCTCAACACCATTAATCAACTGAATATGTTTGACATCTATAGATTACTTCACTCAACAACAGCCGAATACACAATGTTCCCAAGTTCACATGGAACATTCACCCAAACAGATCACACACATTCTGGTCCATAAAACACACCTTACCGTATTCAAAAGAATTGGAATCTTACAATATCTGCTCTTACACCACAGGAGAATTAAACTAGAAATCAATAATAGAAAGATAGCTGGAAAATCCAAAAATAAATGTGGAGAGTAAACAGCACATTTCTAGATAACACATGAGTCAAAGAAGAAAACTCAAGAGAAATTTGAAAAATATTTTGAACAAAATGAAAATAAAAATACAACTTAACATAGTTTGTACAAAGAAGTGAAAGCAGTGCTCAGAGGGAAATGTATAGTAATGAATGAATATGATGGAAAGGAAGAAAGATCTAAAATCAATAATTTAAGCTCCTGCCTTAGAAAACTAGTAAAAAGGAGAGTAAATTAAGCCCAAAGTTAGCAGAAGAGAATAAATCTTAAGAATTCAAGATGAAATTGAAAAGAGAAAAGTCAGTGGAGAATATCGGCAAAATCAAACACTGGTCTTTGATAAGCCTCTAGTCAGGCTAAGAAAACAGAAAGAATACAAATTAATCATATCAGAAGCAAAAGAGGGGACATCATTATAGATCCTATAGACTTTAAACGGATAATAAAGGAACACTGTGAACAATTTTAGCCCACAAATTTGATGACCTAGATGAAATGGGTCAATTCCTTAAAAAACACAATTTGCAAAAACTCACACAAGAAGAAACAGATAGTCCTGTACACGCATACCTTGTTATCTTGGGCTTCGCTTTATTGTGTTTCATAGATGTTGTGATGCTTACAAATTGAAGGCAAGACTCTCTACCAGGGTCCTGATTATGACTTACTTTATTGCCATGGTCTGGAACCAAACCCACAGTATCTCTGGAGTATACCTATGTATACATCGAATCAATATTTAATAGCCTTTCAAAACAGAATTCTACCAAACATCTAAGAAAAAAATTATGCCAGTTCTCTACAACATATTTCAGGATCTAGAAGCAGAGGGAATATGATGTAACTCTTTCTATGAGACAAACATTTCCTAGTGACAAAACCAGATGAAGATATTATATATATAAAAAAAAAGAAAACTACAGGCCAATATTTCTCACAAGCACAGATGCAAAAAGCCTTAACAAAATATTGGCAAATTGAATCCAACAGTGTATAAAAATAATTATGCATCACAGTCAAGTGAAATTTATCCCAGCTATGCAGGGCTGGTTCAACATTTCAAAATAAATTGATCCAAAATAATACTGAATGTAAACTGTAATTGAAAAATAAAAGAAAATCAATTCATGTAATCCATCACTTCAACAGGCTGAAAAAGAAAAAAATGCATGATTATATCAATGAATGCAGAAAGTTCTCAAAAATAGATGGTAACATAAGCCATCTCCTACTAGGCATCATGGCTGCCCTCAGACCCGTCATGAAACACAAGAATGTAAAAAAGAGGACCAAGAAGTTCATCTGGCACCAGTTAGACCGACATGTCAAAATTAAATGAAACTAGCAGAAACCCAGAGGCATTGACAAGAGGGTGAACAGAAGACTCAAGGGCCAGATCTTGATGGCAGCATTGTCAGTAATATCTGCACCAAGTTGGTTGGGGGAGCAGGCCTCATGCCTGGTGCCACCTATGGTGCCACATATGCAGTGTTTGAACAGCTGCATGGCAAGGATATAGCCAATAAGAAAATGGCCAGCCCTACTGGCATGCTGCTGGCAGGTTGTGTTATGCTGGATTACTTCAGGCTCCACTCCTAGGCCACCCCCATTCATACTGCAGTCTTGGCATCTTTGCAGAACAAAGTTGTCTGTACATTAGAGGCCAGGGTACCACATCAGATGTCATTAATAATATTGTCAACCAATTACTATTATCAATTAAATGGTCAGTGCCTTGGAGGCTGAGCTATCTCCCAAAGTCCTTTCTACCTACTCTCTACCCACTCTGAACCCCCCACCAGCTTGGCTAGTGTGGACTCTAGAATAAATTAGCTTCTGCCTCAACTAAGAAAAGGCAGAGGAGTGAAAAATCTGGTCTTTTTCTACTAAACTAAAATGCCATCAATGCCATAAATGTTGTTTGTTTAAATTTGCCAAACTTATTGTGTTGTGTATATATATTGAGAAATTCTTCTCTATTTTAAGCCACCATTTATACTTCTTTATGATGTGATACACTAAATAAATCCAAGCTGTTTGGAGAATCCTAGGGATCTCCCAGAACCTGGCACATGGATTTTTCTCTGTGTGTCATTAAAATTCAGGAAACCAGCCTACAGAGAAGTCTGCCTTCTCTCTAGAGCAGCGGTTCTCAACCTGTGGGTCGCGACCCCTTTGGGGGTCGAACGACCCTTTCACAGGGGTCGCCTAAGACCATTGGAAAACACATATATAATTACATATTGTTTTTGTGATTAATCACTATGCTTTAATTATGTTCAATTTGTAACAATGAAAATACATCCTGCATATCAGATATTTACATTACAAATCATAACAGTAGCAAAATTACAGTTATAAAGTAGCAACGAAAATAATTTTATGGTTGGGGGTCACCACAACATGAGGAACTGTATTAAAGGGTCGCAGCATTAGGAAGGTTGAGGACCACTGCTCTAGAGGTTGGTAATGAGTTAATTAGTGCAATAAAATTTGCCTGTGAAATAGAGATTGCAACCTCACCAATAAATAAGGTGCTATAAAACTGACCTGTACAGAGTGCATTCACTCCCTCCCAGATATCCCGTATTCCCCCGTGGGCTTGTTCATGTTAGGAGGGTATTTTCACTTGTGTAATTTTTCACACATGGACATTCCTGGAAGTGGATTCTTAAATTCCTTCCGGTTGTGCTTGAGAGTCTACAGGTTAAATCCCCTGTTAACAGGTACTGGACCCGGGATTATTTGCTATACAAACAGAACCATAGAATGTAAACTCCACGCTTACTGCTTCACCATCTATAATGCTTTCTTTCTTTATTTTACTCTGCTTTAAAGTCCTGATGGGGACTATAAATAGTCTTGTGTTTTTTTTCTAAATTAACTCTTTCTCAGTAACTGAGTTCATGGCCTTACAAATTGCTCAGTCACTTGGGCTGCATAGCTGACATTTGTGCCTGCTTTTCTATGCAGGAGCTCTGTGACATTGGATATGCTCCTTAACTGCTCTGATCTCCAGTTTGTTCACCTGTAAAATAAAGGCAAATGCTTACCTTCATGGGATTGTTGTAAAAATTAAATAACATTGCTTTAGTTGTCTGTGGCTGCATAAGAAACCACTTTAAAACTTAGTGGCTTAAAATAAGTGAGTATTGGCCTTTGCCCAGTAGCTCAGTTAGTTACAACTTCATCCTGATATGCCAGAGTTGCAGGTTGATCCCTGGTCAGAGCACATAATACCGTTGTGTGACCAGTGTAAGTCTTCCTCTCACTGACTGATGAATTTAGGTCACCTTAAGAAGGAATCCCAAGCTGGAGAACATCAAATAATGCAGAAGGGAGTAATAGTGAAGGCATACTGGGATGTTGGAAGAAGAGGGAGTTGAGGTATTTATTGCTCATGATACAGTGAGAGCAAACATAAAGATGAAAGAAGCACCAATTTATCCTGGACCCTCCTTGCATTCATTTTAATGTTTATTATGAGATATGTAAGTTCTCGTTTTTCCCACTATGAAGCTTATTTGAGTTAAGCTCTTAACCTAAGCTGGTTTCTTCACAGACTTTTCCTCTGAATGGCTTAAAATTGATATACTAATTTATTAAATCATTTATTAATATCCACAGTGTTTGCGGTATAAATTTAAACTATATTTTAGTTTAAATTACACATGGTAATTCATCTCTGCCAAAAGAGGTATTTTCTAGAGTGTCCAATTGAAATCTGAAACATAATTGTTAGGTCCATAATATAAAGCCCTGAAAGTTTACTATAAGAATGTGGAGGCTTTCCACGAAAGGCATAAAAGGTAAGCAAAGAAATTTTATTGACTATTTTTATAACTTTTTCTTTTATGAAAAAGTTTAAACATATACAAAAATAGAGAGAACCATACAATGAATTCCCATTTATTCAATGCAACATGGATATTGGGGCCATTTTTGCTACACTTGCTTTGTCTGTTCTCTTTCTCTATTTCATTTTACCACTATGTACTTCATTATGCCTCTATAAAAATTAAAGATATTTTTATTATATAACCATATCATACCTAAAAAAATTTAATAGTAAATTTCTGGATCATTTAATACCCTAACCTATTAAGATATTTCCCCTATTGTTTCAAAGATGTCTATTTACAGTCAGTGTTCAAGCATTGGTGGCTCAGTGGTAGAATTCTTGCCTCCCTACAGTCAGTGTTCAAAATAGGGTCCATCAAGGTCCACAGAAGACATTTTGTTGTCATGTGTCTTTATCTAGAACTATTGCCCTTGCTTTCTTTTTCTGTGTTTTATTGATTTGTTGAAGGAATTAGATGAATTGTTTTGGGAAATGTTTCACATTCTGGATTTGTCTATTTGCTTCCTTATGATGTCATTTAACTTGTTATTTTATCTTCTACATTTCTGTAAACAGAAATTTACCTTAAAGTTGTAGAGGGGTGTTGGTGATATAAAAATAATTTGTCTTTTTAACTCATTCATAAAAAACAAAAGAATCAAACAATGAATGCATGAATAAGTAGAACAACAAATCGATGTTCTCTCTTTCTCTCCCTCTCCCTTTCTCCCTCTCTCCCTCTCTCCTCCCTCCCCTCTCTCTTTCTCTCCCCCTCTCTCCTTCACTCCATCAATCTCAGTTAATTTTAAAAAGTAATTATTTGATATGAGTCTGTAGGGTGGTGCTACTTCTCATCAGTATACTTTCTGAAGGGTTATTAAAAGGGTATCTAACTAATGTCAAGTTCTGACATCAATACAAAGCTGGACAACTAGAGAGAATCACCCTTTAAATATCTCTACTCACCATCATTTTTATAGACTTGCTTCATAGAAGAGTGCTTTTAACAGCTTTCCTCAAGATCTGCTATGCGAAATCTTGTTGGGGGTCATCTCTCACTTTTTGGGAGAACAATGGATCTGTTTTCAAGGCCAGTAGGGAAGACTCCTCTCAAAACTGAGGACTACCATGCATTTATGTCCTTCTCCTGCTAGATAATGTAAGGTATGTAACCCATTGACAATTTGCCGCATTGTTTCGGCTATTAAGAAATGGAGGTAAAAGCCTTGAACATTTCTTTCTCTATGAAATTTTCTCTTTTCATTCTATATTATTGCTTGATTTTAATGATTTTACTTTATTCCATTTTTTAATATTTTGTTTTACTGTGAGCCACTTAAACCACAAGTTAAACACAAAAGGAAAAACTAGGTTTTTCACTTTCACATTCCTTTTCTTCATCCCATTCCATTTTCTTTCTTTTTTTTTTTTTAAATATATCTTAATTGATTTCAGAGAGGAAGGGAGAGGGAGAGAAGGGATAGAAGCATCAGTGATGAGAGAGAATCATTGATTGGCTGCCTCCTGCATGCCCCCTACTGGGGATACAGCCCACAGCCCTCACAGCCTGGGCATGTACCCTTGACCAGAATCAAACCCCGGACCCTTCAGTCTACAGGCCTATGCCCTAGCCACTGAGCCAAACCGGCTAGGGCCATCCCAGTCCATTTTCAACATTGACTTCAACTACATCTCTTGAAAACAGTGTTTAGATTGCCCTTTCCCTGTTAAGTTTCCTTCAGTGTTCCCTCAATTGGGGATATATTCAAGGCCCTCCAAAATTTTAGCTCACACTGTCTTCTTCCCACTCTTAGAGGGTTTAATTTTCCTAGATATGCCATATGTTCTAGCCATTATAGATGCTTTCATGTACCTAAATATGACCTGTCCTTTAACTCCCATGTGATGACTCTCCTCATTAAGAACATTCTTAATTGAGTCTCTGCCATTTCAAGTCGGTCCATTAGTCAAGGCCTAGTTCGAATGGCACCTCCTTAATGAAAAGGTCCCTGATTATCCCCTTCCAGATATACTTCTTTTATTCTCTCTGAAACCTCAGAAACCTTTTATTGGACTTTTGAACTACTTCACTTCACATGATGTCTTGTATTCATTGTTTATCTACTTGACTCGAGCCTTAATCAATTCTATGCTTCTTGAAGGTAGGGAACATATTTTAGCCAATGTCTGGATCCTGTAGTACTCAGCATAATGCCTTGCATTTAGTAGGTACTAAGTAAAAGCATACCAAATTGGATTAAATATGATAATGATTATAGTTTTTATTGTTGTGTTTGTTACATGCCTTGCATTATTTTATATGCTTTATATTTATTAGTTCTTATATCTAACCTATTAGGCAATTATTGTTCTAATCCTCTTCTTATGATATAAAAACTGAGGCTCAGTGTGACTAAGAAATGTGCCTGAGGACACACGAGTAACAGGAAGTGAATGCTGAGTTCCAGTTCTAGCAGGAGCTCCAGCACCCAAGTGTGACCTCATCACGGGGGGGTGTGCATTGTGGATTTCTCATACACTTATTGGAAAGTGGACTAGGTTTCAGCCATAGATCAATGTTTCCTCGTGAAAATAATTCCATAGACGTGTAAAACTAAAACATTTTTAGGATGCTCACTCATTTTATATATTAATCCTGGAAGGCAAGTTTATCAGCTAGTCCATTACAAAGTCAGGATGAGGACTGCGCTTCTGATCCCAGATATAGTTCTCTTTTCATTATCCCATGGCTCTCTCCCTGTGTAACCTATAGGGAAAGTAATTGCTAACATTTTTGAGCATCTGCTATGTGTCAGCCACTGTCCTAAGTGGTATACATATATTAACTTGTTTAATCCTCACATGAACCAATTATATTAACAGAGAGAGATACTGACACAGAAACGTTAGCTGACTTGCTCAAGGTCAGTCAGGGAGTGGAGCCAGGAGAAAATCAAGTTGGTGGCACCAGTGTCCCAACTACTGCTACTGTAGCTGCTTCTCAAAACATTGGGTGACCTATATAGTCCAGGATGAGAAGCAGACTACCCAGATAAATAAGACTATTTGGTCCTAAACCCAAGATTAAAGAGAGAGGACATCTCAAAAAATGGCAAATCAAGCAGTGAAATTACTTTTTTGTAGTAATTGCAGACAAAAAGAGACAAAACTTAGAGGAATTATGTGTTGTTAAAGCAAGAGAATAAACTAAAATAATGATATGAAGTGGAAACAAAGCAATGCTGACTTTTGAAAATAGGAGGGGGATTTGCAAGAAATTGATCCATTTCTGGGTCATTACTGTGGTTGCTAAACACTGACAGTATTACTAATGGCTCAATTGGGAATATGCAAAATATCTTCTGGAAGCTGATTACAGACCTAGACATTTCTGGAAGAGAGGCGCTTGGTCCTTGGAGTTTCCCTGACAACTTGTACAACATAGAAACTCAATATGGTAAAGTGTTCTTCACACCAAAATGAATTTGCTTGCACTGATATGGAAAGCTCCATGTATTGCACTTGTGATTGTGCCAAAACACATGGAAAAGAGAAAGGAAACATATTTCAGTGGGAAAAAAAGGCTTACTTTCACAAAAGCAATTTAAAAAGTTGGAATGTCTTGCCACCAATTTTGTAAATGCTTAGAAACTGACACAGCCTGAGTCAAAACAGTGTCTATGGAAGAAAACTTTAGTCTGGCTCTAATCAGCATTGCTACAGTTTAATGCAAATTTAGTCCATGCAGAATGGATATAAATGAATGAATGTTGCTACAAAGAGAGAGAAAATATTAATGTCCAAATACAAGGTGATACTTTTTCTATTCCTCAGAAAAAAAAGGAATTGCCTTAAATTCAAATCTTTATAAATGTTTTTATATTATCAGCTATTCTCTTGGCTTTTTATTTTATTTTTGTTTGTTTGTTTGTTTGTTTTGAACAAGAAGAAACTACTCTAAGGAGGAAAACAATAACATTAGCAGTGCCACTTCTGGATTTTTATAGAAATTATCAGGAGAATAAATCTTAATAAGAGGCAAAACCCTCAATTAAGAATTATACTCATTATTCTTGAGAGAGTGTTCTCACAATTGCAGGTATTGGTTGCCATTATATATATGCTTTTTAAAAAATCACTTAAGACAGTTTAATTTTTTGGTCACAAACATACCTATTAGACAAATGGGGAAACAAGCAGTCCTAATATGATGCAATTGGATTTTTGCAACTTCACTTAACGTTTTCAATGAAAGCATCAAACAATGATTCATAAAGTGCTTTATCTCAACAACTTAGACAAATGGGATAGGTTTGGAAAACTTTAAAGAAGTTGAAAAATGGCTTTGGGTTGGGAAAGACCTTGTAGTAAAGTTTCTTTGGAAGAGATTAAATGAAATTATTCCATGATATCATGGTAGAGAAAAAATAATATTTCTAAATTAGTTTATTATTTAATATAGTCTGTTAAATAATGTATTTAATAACCTGTGCATAAGTGAATCCATTAATCAAACATTATACACAGATACTTATCTAGTTAATATGTTCCTCAAAGTCATTCAGCTTTGTTCAGCATATTTTTCTTTCATTTAGATCTTATCATTAATAAACAGGGAATCATCCTTCTTCTTTTGGTGGTTGCTTCTTATTTAGGCATTTACATTACATCCTAAATGGAACATTCTGTGGGAAAGGAAAGGAGATTTTGAAGTTATTGAGCAGTAATATATAATAGCAAAGGAAGAAATTGAGGTAATCTGGACATACAAGTAGTATTGTGGAAAGAAATGCAAAGGACATTCAAATAAATTATATTTAACTATTTAAGGCTATGACTAGAGCACACCAAAGTAACTTCATCTGGTTTTGGTCTTTCAGATTGATAAAAGGTGTTATTTCTGTAAAAAGGTCCAAAAATGACCTTCACTTTAAGCCATCAAAAAGAGATGTTAGAAGGCCCGATTTATAAATATCTTGTTTTCTCCAGGATAAGAAAAGTCTCTGGGATTGATCCTTTCAAGGTATTCATGTTGTGATGGAATTGGGTTATTTTGACCCCAACTTTATTTTTGTCAGCAGCAAGATCCTTGTTTACACAGTAACTTCATCTCTTTGTTTGTTCACTTGCATTTACACAATGTTGCTTATCTTCATTGAGTATTTGCTTTGAACTGACCCTGGCGCTCTGCAAGCCACAGAGGTAGCAGCTTTAAGAATCAATGTCCTTTCTTTCCAGTGCCTCATGGGGTTGAGGGAATCAACAATCTTTGGGCAGTTGTAATGGAAGTATAAGCACGTGCTATGAGAGCACACAAGAGGGGAAATCAGAAGGCTGCCCAAAGGAAGTTGTCTCTCTAGGAATGAGTGAATGGATGAGTGAAAGAACTGGGGAGGTAGAGGGAGGGAGAAGAAAGAGGAGAAGAGAGAAAGGGTGGGCATTCTGGGTGCATTCAAAGACACTGACAGCTGGGAGAGCTGTCATCACAGGCCACCATCTGCTCATTACCTGGTATTCAAAGCTTTTACTTTCCCCCCATCATGTTTTATCTTGCATATAATTATTGTTGAACTCATTTTACCTACAAAAACTTGCCCTGATTCTGATCTTCTATAAGGTGAGAGTTTCAAGATTTAAGGTGAACATCTGATTTTTCTATGAAGTAATTTTGGGGGGAATGATGAACTCTCCACATTGATTAATTAGCCTGATTAGATACCTATTGGTTGGCAGTGGCCCTGATTCTTGTGATTAGAAGGTTTATTGTTTTTCTTAAGCTACCGCTCAGCGCAATTACTGCCTCTTCAAAGCCTGTTTTTTGTTTTTTTTTTCATATTTCTCTCTGGGAGCAAGTGGGTTTCATCATTTTGTTCTTTCCTTCACACCTCCTGCTTTCTTCATGCCTCCTCAAATGCCTTCTTGGTAGTGAAACAGATTCCTAGAAAGAGATCGTTTCCCCTTCCTCTTTGCTGAATGAACTCCTTGTCCTGATATCATTTTGATCTCTTACTCCTTCTGGAAATGGTCTTGGAGTTCATTTGATATCTTATTTATCACCCTCCTCAACTGTCCCCCTTTCTACTCTCCTGATTGCCTGGAGCAGCTCTTCACAGGCCAGCCAGCCTCTGCCTGGGGGTCTGACAGTCCCAGTGCCATCAATTCCCCCATGGCCAAAACATTCACCACACTCCATGTTTAGCTAAATAAACAACAAACTGCAAAGACATCATTTTTAATGAGAATGACTCTATGACTCTTCTACCTGATTCGCTCATCTTTTGCCAAGTAGCCTTTCTACCAAAAGGATTTCAAGCTCTCGATCTTCTCCTCTGAATCTATTTGGGATCTGTGTAGAGCCCTCCAGGAATGGGCAGCTGAAAGTATGAGCCTTACTTGACCGTGATTATTGTTTTTATTCAGACTGACAGATGCTTTTCACAGTGTCTGGCTGAGTTTCATCGGGAAAGAGCTTAAAATGCACAAGAGGAGGGAAGCACTCTGTCCCAGGATCCCCTCTGAGCTGATAATAGTCTATGGGAAGCCATCTATTTAAACAGAAAATAAACATGCCTTGGGATGCCAGGAGCCTATTTTCAGCTTTATTAAGCTATTTTCAGCTTTATTAAAAAATCTGTGTTTAATTTTCCCAATCATCTTCTCTGCTGTTCACTTAGCATTTATCTGTGTGTGGATCAATTGGAAGACTTATTAAGAATGCAGACATTAGGTCCTGCTCCTCATAGAAATGCACTGCCTTAGGAGAAGAGCAGAGAACCTGGGAGATATCCAAGGGCCTTGTCACAAACTTGTACCTAACTGGCTTTTCACAAAGAAGCACATTCCTGGTCAGGTGTTGCCTGTGCCTGGGTCTGCAGAAATTCGTTTTTTCTGTTTAATGTTGTTTTGTTGTTGTTTTGTTTGTTTTCCTTTTAAAAAGTTCCTTGGACCCATATGGATTGGTCACCTGTAATAAATCAGACACTACTGTAGACCAGAGTTAGCAATTTTTGTGTGGGGAGAGAATAGGGTCAGATGGTAAATATTTTACACATCACAGGCTGTATGGTCTCTGTTGCAGCTATTCGGTTCTCCCATTTTAAAGTAATGGGAGCCATCCTATATAATAAAAGCCTAATATGCTAAGTGTCCGACCATTTATTCGACTGTTTGACCAGTCGCTATCATGCACACTGGCCACCAGGGGGCAGAGGCTCCAACTGGTAGGTTAGCTTGCTCCTGGCGTCCAGCCCATCAGGACTGAGCAAGAAAGGCTGGACATGCCCTGGAGCCCTCCTGCGGTCTCTCCCCAGCCCCAATCATGCACCAGTGGGGTCCCTCGGCCTGGACTGCGCCCTCTCGCAACCTGGGACCCCTTAGGGCATGTCAGAGAGCCGGTTTTGGCCTGATCCATGCAGATCAGGCCGAGGGGCCCCACCGGTGGACAAATTCGTGCACAGGGCCTCTAGTCGATAATAAGCATAGCTGCATTCTAATAAGACTTTCTTCAAGGATATACTATGATTTGAACTTCACATGCCATGTAATACTGTTTTTCTTTTGATTCTTTTCAACCATTAAAAAAATGGAAAAGCCGTTCTTTGCTCATGTGCCATACAAAAGTAAGCCTGTGAGCCATAATTTTTGACCCACTACTCTAGGCAAAGGGGCTTAAGTAATGAACAAGACCGAAGCCTTGATCTCATGTGACTTTCATTTTCCAGGAGGGAAAACAGTGAGCATGGAAACATATAAATAATGAATGTTATGTCAAGTTCTAAGGGCTAGGAAGAAAGAAGAAAACAAAAAATAAAAATAAAACATAGGTATAGTGACTGAGGGCAACTGGCGGTAGAGGGATGGTGGGGTGTGGGTTGCTATAGGCGATCAGGGAAGGCTTCTTCAAGGTGGCATCTGAGTTGATCTCCGAATGTTGCCAGCGAGACATGAGAATGTCTGGCCCAGGTAGAAGGATCAGGGAAGGCAAACCCTGAGTTGGGATAAGCTTGGGTGTTTGAAGAAGCAATAGGATTGCTCTGGCTGGAGAGACCACTGCAGAGGGGAAGAGGAGGGCATGTAATAAGAAAGGCAGGCAGTCCTAGGCCAGGTCAGACTCCAGGATTTATTAATATTTTAGTGCTAGACCATAGGTAGGTTTAAAGCTAGAAAGTGATGGGTAATGGTTTAGGCCTTTGGACAGGTCCCTTTGGCTGCTGTGTGGATGAGGGACTGTGATGGGGAAGAAGAGTGGAGGCCAGGAGGGCAATAGGGGACTAGTCCAAAATAGAGGCTTGACCATGGACTCTTCTAACACTTTTCTTAACATGTGCATCTGATTGGAGCTGAGGAGAAAGAGTGATATAATATTCAGCTCAGGTCAGACTACCAAATGAGATTTTCATCAATAACACTACCAAAAGATGAAGTCCAGATTATATAACCTTAGTAATGCTCGCAGTGATAGCTATTTGTGGGGTACTTGCCAGGTGTGATGTTGTTTCATTTAATCCTCACAGCAATTTTGTAATTGCCTTTACCTACTTAATAGATGAAAAAACTAATATGCTAATAGGTTCTTCAATGGGCCAGAAGTCTCAAAACTGGTAAGTGAAAGAGGGAGTCTAGGACCCATGCTTCTCTGATTCTTTTCATGGGATCTTTTCATGTATATTTCAGTTACCTGTTACTTCCCATCAAAGTGTTATAGCTTAAAACAGCAGTGATTTCTTATTTCTCATGATTTGGAGCTTGGCTGGGCTCAGTGAGCACTTCTTCTGCTCCATGTGTTGTTGACTGGGATTGTAACACGGGGCTGTAAACAGATGGGAGCTCATCAGGGCGTGGACTATCCAAGATCACCTCACTTCTCCCATGGCTGGCAGCTGGTGCCAGGTGGCTGGGGTGTCTCTGTTCTCCTGCATGTGACATCTCAGCCACCATTAGGCTAGACAGGCTTTCTTACCCTATGTTAGATGAGCTCCAAGAGGGACCATTCCAGAAAGACAAGCCCCCGTGTGCAAGGGTTTATCAAGCTCTGCTTGTATTACCCTTGATGATGCCATTACCTCAGAACAAGTCATGTAGACAAGTCCAACATTAAAAAGAAAAGACTCCACATGGGAGGTGGATTCATTAGGATCCACCATTACCTGTGACATTGTTATTGTGGCCTCTGCCTTTATACAGAAATGTATGGGCAGAAGCTCCTCCTTTGTGGTATGGTAAGACTCTTCTCAGTAACTAAGGGTACGCTAAGGCACCAGATGTGTATTTACTCATGTGTTGATAAGACATTCATTGCGTCCCTACCGTGAGTGAAACACCGTGAAGAACTGAGTAAGATATGGGTCCTTTCCCCACGGTGCTTAGAGTCTAGAAGAAATATTATGCTACCAGGTAAGGACCTAAAAAAAATAGGCAAAAGTTGGTGGATAGAATATCTACTTTATATTTATTACAAATTGCTCTTAGTGAAGGGCTCAATGAACTTCAAAGACATGTTCTTTTTTATAAACTATATACTTTTCTCTTGGTTGCTATGAGTTTCTACATCATAAAAGGAATTGAAGCATTTATTTTTTCAGAACATTAGAGGGCTTTGTGAAAAGTTAATTTTTCTCAAAGATGAACTAATATCTAGTTTAATTCAGTGTTTGAAGAAGTAGAATTTCATCTACTACTATGACCTCCAACTTTATTTGATCTCTGACTGGTTTTGGTCACTAAGCAGTATTGATTTTTTTTCCATTGAAATCTTTCAGGGTCAGCTTCCAATAAAACAACAACAACAACAACAACAACAGCACACACACACACACACACACACACACATATAAAACACTGGAATGAAAAGTTTCAATCTACTCATCTTGTGTATGACAGATCTCTGAAGAATATAAAATGTTACATATAAATAGATGCTCATTTAATTTGAAAGTCTAAGCTAAGACCTGCAGTTACTTATTATAATAAAGGTGTTTGGTATTCTAATGAGTTAAAAACAAAGAAAAAAAAGCAACAATACCATTTAACATGTGCATACAGTATTTCAGACACTATCTAAATGCCTTCTATGTATCATTTCCTCTTACCTTTGTACATGTCTGTGATGTAGGTACTGTAATTATCTTTATTTTCTAGAAAAGAAAGTTTTAAGTAAAAGAGTTAAGTAAATTGCTCAAGACACAGAAGCAGGGCTTGAACTTTGATCCTTAGATCAGGGGTGGGCAATCCTTGGCATGCGTGCCAAACATGGCACGCCAATAACTTGCTGGCACGCGAAACCCTCTCTTATAATCTTCCATTTACAATTTTTTTCTTAATATCGACTTTTTTATTTTTCAGATAAATTCAGTGTAGGTGCATCTTAGATAAATAAATAATTTTACATAACAAATTATCTTAAAGACCATAGACATGGATTGACGAGAGAGGGGAAGAGCAATTTCTATGCTTCTGCCTTAACTCTCCCTGCCTTCCTAGATCCCACCAGTGTTTTGGTTTCATCCACATACGCTTGTGAATCTTTGTTCTCAGTGATGAATTTTGTTAAGTCTGGCAATAGGAGTAGCCTGACGGATGAAAGTAGTAGCTCGTGCATATCTCTGAAGGTCACGAAATATAAACCTGATGTAAAATCTCTGTCATCAGTGATGCAGCAGCAAAAGTCCCACTGATAATATCAGAGTCATAAAGTTTTCTGTCGGACTATCAGTGTACATGTATACATTAAAAAATAAATGTATCTTTCATCATCATATACTGTGTTTTTGTTGCTCGAATGAATTTTATTATTTCTTCAAGGTTCTTCACATACGTACACCTTAAGAGATATCAAGTAGGTGTAACATGTTCTCAAAAAATTAGGGTTGGCACGCAGAAGAGTTTTGAGTCGGAGATTTTGCTGGTTTTGGCATGCACTAACAAAAAGGTTGCCCACCCCTGATCTAGATTCTCAAGCCCATTTTTTTTTACCTTTTTGTATCACAAAAATAGCAAGAGGAAAAATATTGGAATGCTCTTCAGGAAACTTGAGTTCTAGTCCTAAGCACTGAACTAAGGAGCTCTGTGATCTTGGACAAATCAACTTCTGCTTGAAAAATAAAACGTTAACTCCCTTCTCTGAAGCACAGACATTTGCAGCCCACATTTCTATGCTAACTTAGCACCTACATTTTCTTCAGTTTACATGGTATCTTCTGCATGTCTAACCTCCCTTACTTTGTTGTACTTTTTCTTATTTTTTTACTTAATATTTATCACCTAATATTCTATATTATTTTTTTGTCTCACCCTTTCTAGGACAAGCTCCAGTAAATTAGGGATTGTCCTTGGCTTTGCTTAAAGACGAATGTCAAGTGCTTCCCAAGCTTTTCAGCACAGAGAAGACTTCCATTAAATACATGGTGTTCATTTCTTTAAAGGGCTATGAAGGTGGAAAATAGGAGGAGGCATTTCAGGGTAAAGAATATGGGGTGAGAAGGGACAATAAGACATTAGGTGTCTTAGTATTTTGATGAGTTTAATTTATGTCAGGGAGCAAGGAGGGATGAAGATGAGACTGTAGGTAGGATGCACAGTGGAGCCAGACTTCAATGTCACACATGAGAGTCCAAGTTTTTATTTGTTAGGTGATAGAAAGTCAGTTTGATCACCAATGCTTGTTAGGACACCAAAATTCTAGGGGCCCAGTGCTTGGTTCCAAGAGACAATCTTTGACACTTAATTGTATTTGGAGGTGACATTTAACTTTTTGCTCAATTGTCTGGTCAATTTTTCCTGGGCAATGACAAGAGCAATCCAGGAAATAAGAAAAGATGTTAGACTCTGCGCTCAGTGAGAAAAACGTGCAGATGCAGATGCAGATGCAGATGTGTTATTCTTTATTTATGGTAATTGAATTTTAAATTTAATTTAGCAGTAAAAATCTGCTATTTAAAGGATTGTTACACTGGAAAAGACTAGAGAAGCACATAGATTCTAGGGGTACTTAGAACATCATTTGATTCCTGATGGGTGACAAGCATAAATGCATCCAAATTAATCATAATTGCCTTTCTAGCAAGTAAAATGAAGCAATGTGTTTATCAAAAGGATGCTTCCAAAAGATATGAAAAGATTATGATAAAGAGCAGAGCAAAAGACCCATGCTACAAAACCATGTGGTGAACAGGCTACAAAACTGTCTACAGTGCATGATCTAGACAATATAGATTTTATGTACATATTACACTTATTCTAAACATTGCATAAGCATCATGTTAAGAAAATAGCTGCATATTATTCTATTTTGAGCATTTGCAACCATCTATTTAGCCCTTCTGCATACCTTTGGACATTTCCGTTTCCAAGTTTTCATCATCATAATCAACATTGCAATGAATATCTTCATGCACCTTTTTTTCTGTATTAAGGATTATTTTCCAAAGGGACCATACTCACAATGCAATTAGTTGGTTAAAGGATATGAATTATTTTTGCATCAATTCTGTCTGCTAATTTGATGAGTGGAAATTGGCACGTGTTAGTGCCTTCCTTCCTTCCTTCCTTCCTTCCTTCCTTCCTTCCTTCCTTCCTTCCTTCCTTCCTTCTTTCTTTCTTTCTCTCTTTCTTTCTTCTAATGAGGTTGAGATGATATTTAACTGTTTCCTCTGCTCTGAAATACCTGCTCCTGCACTTGGACCTTTCATCTCTGGGAGCCTAGTGTTTTTCATTTGGATATCACACCGAGAATTCCGTCTATGCAGAGTCCAAGGCTCCCAGTCAAGCCAAATTGTCAATATACTGAAACAATTAATCAAGTCACTGGAACAGTTGGTCAATCTCCTGACATGATGGGTCATTTCATCTATACGAGGGGATCAATTTAGTGAAACATCTGGTGGAATAGAGATGCATCCAACAACTCACGTTAGACAGGAAAGCTGAAATCAGTTGATAAGCCGCACAAACTAGTTTGTGCCTTGCTCGTGAGTTCACACGTACCTCCTTTCCGATTCTTTTCAAGGAATAATAATAAGGATCATAAAACGTTCAGGTAACAGCTGCTTCTCCACGTACACTAGCAGCCTCTGCACTAATTGCAGTGTGTTACCGTTTTTATCTTCTTTCCAGTTGGACGTTCTGAGAGTAATCTTCCCCTTGAAATTAACAGCCTTGACTCTCTCCTTTCAGTGACCCTTCGCCAGATGAAATTCTCATCGACTTCATTTAATAAATGAGAAAGCTCGTTCGCTCATTTATCATGGATTGCACTCTGCAGTTGGATTCATGCCAGATAAAGAGATAAGGAGATGATATGAAACTATTTGAAATTATGAGTTCAAGGTTACTGCACTGGAGGTTAAAGAGGGATTTTTTTTTCACCTGACCCTATGGAAGATTTTTTATTAGTAGTGATATCCCCCATCGTTGCCACTATGACCCTGAGAGATAATAACATTTAAGGGCAGTAGGAGCCAAGGTCAGCAGGCACAAAAAGGGTCTGAGTTATTTTCATCTTATCCCATGCCTTGAATGGGAACTTATGCTTTCACTATAGGTTTGTTTGACAGAGGATTGAGTGTTAACAGTGTACCTTTTGCCCTAACCGGTGTGGCTCACTGGATAGAGAGTAGGCCTGTGGACCGACCGGTCCCAGGTTTGATTCTGGCCAAGGGCACATGTCTGAGTTGCAACCTTGATCCCCAGGGGGCATGTAGAAGGCAGTCAATCAATGGTTATCTCTCATCACTGATGTTTCTATCTCTCTCTTCCTCTCCATCTCCCTTCCTGTCTGAAATCAATAAAACAAAACAAAACAGAAACCAAAAAAAGAGTTTACCTTTTCCCAGGATTTTCTATTCAGCTATGCAATTTGTGTATGTGTTTCTTTAAATATTTGCTCTAAAAATAGACACTCTAAATGCATTATTGCTGTATTCTTGTTCTGGTGGAATGAGCCTGGGTCCTGCATCGGGGGATGCTATTTTGTCCTGGCAGGTGTCATCTGCTGTCAACATCAACAGCCCTTTGGCTAATTAAAATTTAACAGATGTTAGTATCCATGTGGCATAGATTGGGTTATACTTGATCTGTTATAGATGAAAATATTCCAGTCATTTAACCCATTTGCTGCTAGCCTCAACTACATATATACAGAGGTGGGCAAAAGTAGGTTTATAGTTGTGGGTATGCGAAGCAGTTTATTCTTGCATAATTATTGATTACTTAATTAACGCATAATTTATTTGTAATAACAATAAACCTACTTTTGACCACTCCTGTATATTAGTGTGCAAATGTGCATGTGTTTTTTTCACAAAAGTAAATTAAGATAATAGGGAAAAAAATGGACAATTCCTTTCTCCTTTTTAGAAAGTTTTTAACACCCCTTCTCAGACACATTCACACATATTTATAGATACACACACAACAAAACACCTCTCCTCAAAAGAACAATAGCTCACAACAAAGTTATAATTGTTTTCAATTCAGCCAGGTGTCGTGCCTTTCTGGGCTCTCTGTTCTGAACATCCAGCTGCAGAGATCTAATCACGTCCCCCCAAACCGGCCCAGGACAGACAGACACACTGGTTCTGCATTCACGCTATGATTAAGTATAGGCACAGCTTCCTAACTTCAATTCTAAGCTAGAAGCTAAAAGCCTTCTATATTATTTCAAAGGAAAGATCCAGCTAAACCTCTGCTTTAAATAAGCAGATTGAACCACAATTCAGCAGCCTGGATGACTCAAATGGTCAGGAATCCAAGATCCAATTTTATTAATGAGTGTTAGAAACAAGGAGTATGATTCTCTATTCTTATTTCATCTAAGGATTCAGGGCTATTTGTTATAGATCAGAGCCAAACTACTAGGTATACCAGTGAATAATGGCAGATTTTGTAATCAAAGAAATCACTATAATTTCAAGAGAAACATCAAAAGTGCTTTATTCAAAGTCATGTTCATTGCTAGCTACACATATCCCTCATCTTTCAGGTAATGTGTGGATACCATCCCAATAGAACTTTTTTTGATTTGATGCAAACCATTCAGAGACCCAATTTTCTACTTCTTCGTATGTTTTGAAATGCTGCTCAGAAAGTGCATGTGCCATCTATTGGAACAAGTGGTAATCTGAAGGGGCAAGGTCTGGTGAATACGATCAAAGCGTGGTTCAAATTGACCTGGACATTCTTTATCTTTCACATCAAAATCATCACTTTTAAAGTATTTAAACCATCCCTCACAAGTATCTTGAAAATGAAGCATGTTCACCATAAGCTTCCCGAAGTATACAATAACTTTTTCTTCAAAATAAAGTAATGAATTAAAACTTCCCGCAAATGCTCTTTTTTTGGCACGAAATTCAACATTTTTAAGCATAAAAATATCTATGATGTTAACACCTTCAGCAAATTTGACATATGAAGTTTTGAAGCTTGCTGTCAACACAACAAAATAGCATACATATCAAATCGCATATATATCAACATATGTGTAACTCCATCTATTGAAAAAATCCGCATTATTAACTGATACGCCTTCTAAACAAACAGGTCTTGTGAAGTCAAATGCTAAGCAATCAGATTTGATGATCTAGTTTTTAAGTGAAGACACCGAGAAAGCTGAGAATGAGCCTCCCTAAACTCTCCCTCTGAGAGGGTTGATAGTAAGTCATCAGGGAGACTGAAGACTTGTAAGACTGGCCTGTAAGACCTTGAATTTCCTTGTTAGGGTGTGAAGAAACATGTGTGAAGAGCATCTAGGTATGGAAATGTGATGGGAGCAGCATAAACTATAAAGAATAATCAAATGTCTTATTCTCTTATCGTAAAGATTATGGTTCCATTTCTAAGATTACTATGTATTCTAGGAGGAAAACTGTTTTTAAAGGGAACATCAAGATCTTACTTTGCTTCCATTCCTCTAAAATCCTATTTCTGTTTATTTGATCTCTCTTCTCTCCAACTCACTCCTAGTTCTTCAGCTTTACTCAGAAGTTTACCTAACAGTGGGGAACCATTTTCTTATGACAATATCTTGTGATAACATCATAAACCACTGACATTATTTCTAATTATAGACACAGTAAATGGTTTCATTTCCTCCTTGACCCACTTTATGCCCTGTATGTCAAACACCTTCCTTTTTATCATCCCATAGGGTTGATGTCATATTATAGGAATTTCACAAAGGTTGGTAGTTCGGAAGGGCAGCAGTCACTGAGAGGAGGGTGTTAGAGCTGATGGGCAGGTTCAAGGGCAGGGTGGACTTGCATGTTGGAGCTGAAGGGGAGGAAGCTGATGAGGTGATGGGGCGGGATCCTGCAGACCCTGAGTGCATGTTAAGAATTTTTCACTAGTGTCTGATGAGCATCCATTGAAAGGTTTAATTTGGGTACAACCTGTCATCCAAGTTGACTGAGCTTTCCTTTCAAACTTCAGTGTGTGGGCTGCAGACACCAGGCAAGTCATCCATGTAGTAGCTTCATGAGCTGAAAATTAATCTGTGTGTTTCAGTAGCAAAATCTGTAGCTTTACTGGTTTCTCACATAGAATTTAATGACTCTGAAGAAACTTATTGATGCTATCAGGGAACCCATACATTTGCAAAAAGAAATGCATTATCTAGGCTGTAAAATTAAATGTTGCATTGCAAGGCAATATACTAAATATCTAGTTAGTCAATTTTTGTAAACTAAATGTTATAAAATTATATTGCAGCAAAAGAGGCAGCATAAATCCATGGGAATATATTTCTTCAAGAAGTTATGTTGTTGGCCTGTATTGATTGGAAGGCTTTAATTACCTCTTTACAAAAGTATATATTTTCTGTGCTTGTGAAAAGATGTACATTATTTTGCCCTTGTTGTCCTTTAGTTTTGCATATGTCTAATTGGGGTTTTGAGGGCATATACATTTTAGGAACTACTTTTTTGCATATTGGCATAAAATTAAATTAATTACATATTTCTTATCATTTAAAGCAAATATTAATAACACGATCCTGTGTACCTGGGATTCTGCTTTAAAAATCTCTAAAATAGACCATGCCTTACATGCTCCATTAACTTCCAGTGTAAAAACTAGAGCTATCCCTGAGACATTTTGAAGATATCCTGTATAAGGTGTATAATCCCATGATTCTGCATTAAAAGAACTTCAATAGCCTCTTCTGATACCTAAGGAAATAACAGCTAACATTTATTGAGCAACTACTATATGCTAAGTATTTTACATATTGTCTCATTTAATCTTCATGAACTAGCAGGTAATGGCTATAATTATTTGTCTGGTTTCTTTTTTAAAATTGAGATTCTTAAAATCTTCCCTAGTAAGGAAACCTGACAATCTGGCTACCTGACCCTGAGCACTTAGTTAGCATTGGGCAGGCCCAATGTCCTCTCTCCTTCAGAATTCACAGCACTTACCATTGGACCCGCCCAATGCCAGCTCTCCTTTAGGATTCAGAGAAGTGTGTGAGGAGTGGCCCCTTCTTCGAATAAGCACCAAATTCAATGAAAGAAGTAGAAAAACTGAGAGTAGATGTGGCTTGTTGAATCTTCCATCAGGACTATGACCTTCGATCCTGTATAATAAGACTCTTATTTTCACGGCTTTAACTGCCTGACTATTTTCAGGCAACTTCAAAGGCCATTAACATGAGATAATTCTCAATTTTGCTGATGTGCTGATTTGTATCTGTTACATTTCAGGGTCAAGTCATTAGGCACTCTGGAAACAGACAGTTACTCGATTAATTATTCCACAAAGGTTTATGGAGCATCTCTGGGGGTGGCTGAGAGCACACCTTCCAGTGCCCTCCTTCCTAGGTTCACATCCCTGCTGTCACTTCCTAACTGCAACCTTGAGCACGTTTCTTGGCTTTGTCAACCCTAGTTCCCCATCTGTGAAATGTGGGTAGTGATAGAATTGATGTCATAGAGCTGTGGTTAGATAATATAAATAAAGCACTTCAGCACAATATCTGAGTCACAATCAGGGCTCAGTAAATGTTAGCTGTTATTATTAAGAGCATCATTTTCCAGGTACTCTACAGGGTGCTGGGACAAAATTATGAGCAAGCCCAGAGGTGGTCCCTGCTCTCACGAAGCCAGTGTTTGAGGAGCTGAAAGAACAGCATGATTGGAGCACAGGAAGCAGGGAAGAGATGGTAGATCAAACCAGAGCTTGTAAATGTAACAGCCTTAATCCTCAAGGCAATGGAATGCCATTAAAGTGGCTAAGAAGGAAAGGTGAAATTTAAATATACACTAGAGGCCCAACACACGAAATTTGTGCACAGGTATGATTCCTAGGCCTGCGATCAGAGCCATTTTCCCTGGCTGCCCACAGTCAGCCCCACCCCACCCCACCCCCCCATTCCCTATTCGCCATCAGGCGATCGATCGATCGGAGCCTGCCAGCTGGGGGGCAGGGGGGGTGAGGAACCGCCCGCTCACTGGCCCCACCCCCCACTGTGGGTCACCCTCTGTGTGTGGGGCAACCGGCAGGGCAGAGGACTCGGCCTGGTGCTGCCAGTGTCTGCTGCCACCCACCCCCTGTTCCCCATTCACCATCAGGTGATTGGAGCCTGTTGGCCGGGGGAAGGGACCTAGAGGTTGGCCAGGAGGCCCCAATTGGGTGATTGGGGGCTGGGGGCAGCTCCTACGTTGAGCGTCTTCACCCTGGTGGTCAGTGGACATCATAGCAAGCAGTCGTTCCACTGTTCAGTCAATCTGCATATTACCCTTTTATTACATAGGATTTGGAAAGATTACTGGCTGACAATGGATGACTTATAGGACGAGTCTAGTGGGTGCAGCATGAGGGCTCTTGACCAGTACATGCAGCAGCCCCAGCAGTAAACACTTTTGCATGCAACACAGATATTGCAGGTATATGGATAAGAGAAACATTTCATAGTTTATTAAAATATGAATTGCCCAAAGACACACATCTGGTAAGTGGTGAAGCTGAGAGTGGAATCTATATTCTTAGCCATGTGATGTTGCTTAGTGCAGTGATCTAGGCAAGACAGTGGTAGCTTGAATAGTGTAGAGGAATTAATGATGGAGAGCAGTACACAGACCCAGGAAGTGTTTAAGGTGAAGAATGGACAGAACTTGAAGGATTGGATATACCACACAAGCCAGGCTCTTTCTATGGGATTCAACTGAATGTAATGCTTGTAAAAGGGTCTGTGGAGGCCACTGAAATTTCTCAGATGTCACTGCATTGTGTGATCTCAATTATGTTGAAGGTATCTCTCAATCTTGGAGATTTGCAAAGGTCTTGGGACGTTCTCTGTAAATGGTTGTCACATTTTGGGAGAATATTTAGAGCCTTGCAATTATCTCTCCACAGTCAGTCACTCTCAAAGTTGAATATAATAAACAGCATTCTCCTTCATATATTGGGTGGTGGAATTTTCCCCCTTTAAACATGTTGCAGAGCTTTAAAACTTTTGGCCAGTCAGCCAGTTAAAGGAATTACTTTATTTAGGATATATATATATATTCCTGTAAAGAGGTTTAAAAGGCAAAGTTAAGTTACAAATACAATGACTTTTCAACTATTATCTTATATTCTTACCATATGGATATATTAAGTTTATTTTTTGTTCAAAAGGGCCTAGTGTTTCTTAGTACATATTTGGGGCATTTTCTGAATATGAGTGTCAAAAAGATGTTGGTTTTTAGTAATATCCTCAGTAAGCCAGCTTCCTCTTCCCTGTGTGCCATTCACAGCTCTAATCCTCCTTGTTCCCACAGCTAAATCCCTGATTTTTAAATCTGTTGGTGCCCAGGGGACTTCTATGGAACATTTCTAACATGAAAAAAGTCCACTTAATGACTTTTATTTGACATCATGCTATCCAAACTTCTTTGAAGCACTGAGGAACCTCCATTTTTTTTACATGTTTGAAGAGTTTATTTTTCCCAATTATATAGAAAATATGTGGCCAGTTAAACCATTATTGAAAACACTGAAGAGTAAATAAAAGAAAGGAAAAAAAATAATCACTCATAGTAAAATATTACTATTTAGAGAATACCATAGCTTTTGCGTTGATATATTTCATTCCAATCTTTAATTTGATCTTTAGTATCATAATTATGGTGGAGATACAGTTACAGGGGGGACATGACCTGCTTCTGCCCTGTCTTGATGATAAATTTCAAGCTGATTTTATCTAGTCCCATCATGGTCAGGTGTCCTCACCCTTATTGTACCCCTAAAGTATCCAGCCAGAGTTTCGTTCTCCAATCCTGAGGACTAAAGAGTGTCCTAGATCGCTGAATGGAGAGTTATTTAGATAACAGATGAGTTAGATATGGTCTGGGGAAAGTCTCAGAATACTGGTGAGTGGCATTTATGATAGGTCATTTTTAGGAAGAGTGCTGGCAGCCAGTCCTCACTGGACAGCAAAGAGAGAAATGCCTGGGTGTCCACGTATACCATTGAGTCTCTGGTTATGGGATGGCTTCTTCCTGCAGATGGAGGTGGGGGAGGGACAGGGAAAAGAGTGAGCTCTCAAGCTGTAATGAAAACATTTCATAAGCACAAAGGCTGGGGACACAAATTATTATCTTGATATAATGGTTCCTTATTTTATGTAGTTCTGACTGTGATCATAAGATATCATTATTTGCCTAGATAGTACTTTATTCCAGTTAATATATTTTATCCAGTACAAACATTTCATTTTCTTAGGGTAGCATATATGATGATAATCATAGTAATTCACACTTATACAGTATTTGTGGAAACTTGCCTAATACCACACAGTAAGTGGTAAAACTGAAGCTGGAACCAGAATTCATGCTCTAAGCTACTAATGCTATTGCCAAAACTCTTTGTAAGCATAATTATAGTCACTTCATAAAATGGCATTGATTGTATGAATTAAAATTTACTTAATTATTCTTAATGAAATGAAGAACTGCTGTTACAGTTAATTGTTCCCAATTATAAATAATACAGTTGTGATCATCTTGATACATAGAGCTCTGTTATTCATTGCTTTAGATTTGCTTTTCTTTAGGATATATTCATCAAAGTGGGATTATTGACTCAAAGTTTAGCAAGGAGTCTGTGGCTTTTGATATATATGCCAAAATGTCCCCCTCCCCAAAAGTGGTTTAATTCACACTGCCATCAAAAGATCTGTTTTATTTTGTCTCTCTCTGTAGCAACCATGGGAAGCCTGCAAGGCAAAAGGCACTCTGTTGGCTTTCAGGGAAGAGATGTCCTAGTTCCTTTAGGGAATTAGACGTTTTCTTGGGGTATTTGATATCCTATAGGTAATTTTGGCCATGGGAAGTAAGAGGCATGGGGGGAGGGAATGAATTTTAAGCAAAGGAAACATTAGCAAAAACAGATGTTGAAAAGTAAAACCATTGTTTTTTGGAACATGGGCTTAGTTTGACTAAATGTTTGTGGTTTGGGTGACTCAAACAAGGGGATTTGACCCTGGGCAAGTCACCTTAGCTCTCTGGGCATTCACTTCATAGGCTATAAGGACAAGATTAGATTATATGGTTATAAGCATCTTTAAAATTTTAGTATTAGTTGTTCTATAATCATGTAAGTTAAATAAATTAAAATTCTCTATATCTCAATACATATTCAATATGTCACTTGGTTATAGGGTAGGAGGTAGAGGATCCATATACTTTCAAGCAAAAGCTATTGGATTTCAGAAGATAATTAATAGTCCTGGATGATTCATGGGGATATATGTTAGTTTTGAACAATTTAAAACCCCCAAGTTCTTGTTTTCTCTCTAGCCTATGAGGATATTGGTTTCCCTGACCTTGACTGGATTGGGTAGCACAGGGTGTTCTTTCTCTGTTCATGTAGATAGAGTTTCTTATAAAATTATAGGAAACGTAAGTCAAACCAAACCTGACATTGACACATAGAGATAGGGCAGTATGGAACCCATGTTCTTAGTCCTGTAGGCACCATCTGCTCTTTGGGGTCATGGAGGCAATGCTTTAGGATAGCAATTTTCAACTGGTATGTGGCAAGAATTTTTCAAACATGCAATACCTGACTAGTCAGGGGCCCTGATCTCTTTTCCCTTAAATTGTCAAATAAATAAATAATAGTAGCCAATACAACATTTGTCTGGTATGAGTGAATTAAAATGATATCTACTTTAGTTTTGTCAGATCGACCAAAAATATATTATTTTGGTGTGCCACAGCATTTTAGTAATTACTTTGTGTGTGCCATGAGGTGAAAAAGATTGAAAATTGCTGCTTTTGGAAGGCAGCCACAGTCAGTTCGCCCTAGAAGTTTGTATTTGAAGGCCACAGAAGAGGTCCCCTTTGACTAGAAAGAAGCTAATCCAGCTTTCTGAAGTTGTTACTTTTTAAAAAAATATATTTTATTGATTTTTACAGAGAGGAAGGGAGAGAGATAGAGTTAGAAACATCGATGAGAGAGAAACATCGATCAGCTGCCTCCTGCACACTCCCTACTGGGTATGTGCCAGCAACCAAGGTACATGCCCTTGACCGGAATCAAACCTGGGACCTTTCAGTCCTCAAGCCGACGCTCTATCTACTGAGCCAAACTGGTTTCGGCGAAGTTGTTACTTTTCTAAGTAATTTGAAAGAAGGTCATTGTGGCCCTACCACACCATAAATGTCTTATTCATCCTTCAAAGGTACTCTGAAGTGCTCCTTCTTCTAGGAAGGAAGTTGCTGGGGTTCTTGTCCCAGCATCAAAGAAGGGTTCAGGAATCTGGAGAAGGCTGTGTGTAGATGACATAGGAATCCGGGGACTAATGAAGAGTCCGGAGACGAGATATAATTTTGAAAGGCATTGGGGGTCAGAGGACCTTCAGCTAAAGGAACTGAAGACTACCTCCTTGCGTAGGACCCTTGCTTTTATTAACACAATTTGTCCTAAGGCAAGGTGGAGATATACACTTCAAAGGGTCAGGGTTTGGTACAGAGTCCATTGTCAGAATGCAGGAATTATGTTCAGGTGTTTCACCAGTAGGAGGCAATAACATGTAGATTAAGATGCCCTTTAACTGTCTGGCAGCCACAATCAGTTTCCTATTCAGGTTTGGGAAAATGCCTTTAGCCCAGCCGTGGGCAAACTACGGCCTGCAGGCCGGATCCAGCCATTTAAATGAATAAAACTAAAAAAAAAAAAAAAAAAAAAAAAGACCGTACCCTTTTATGTAATGATGTTTACTTTGAATTTATATTAGTTCACACAAACACTCCATCCATGCTTTTGTTCCGGCCCTCCAGGCCAGTTTAAGAACCCATTGTGGCCCTCGAGTCAAAAAGTTTGCCGACCCCTGCTTTAGCCATTCCCAGCTGGTGACTACATGTGTGACTCAACTTTGGTGAGTCCCCAAGTTTCATTAATCTTTTGATGAAACTCTTAAAATTATGACATGCTGGAATTGGTCTACGGCAGGAAGTTAGCCCCATGACACCTCTCTTTTTAATATCATCTCCCTCTTCTTTATTTATTCATCTCCCTCACTAATATGTAAATTCCAGTTCAGAATGCATCCCATTCATCTTTGCATTCCCAGCATCCAAAACATAGTAGGTATTCAATAAGTGTTTGTTAAATGAATACAGTAAATGATGGGATAATTTTCCCAGGAAGAATCCTTCCCTTGGTATTCCTACTATACTCTGTTTCTGATAGAACTGAAACATAATAGTTGAGAGTACCTGCCCTAGAGTCAAATTGTGGGTGTTTGAATCCAGGCTCTAGCTCTTAAGAGCTGTGTGACTGACCATGGCAAATGGCCAACTTCTGTGTACCTCAGTTTATTCACCTGTAAAGTGGGGTTACCTTGTAAGGCTGTTCTTTGGGTTAAATGGGATAATAACTTGTAATGAGCTTGTGTTACTTGCTTTTTTCATCATTATTAGTATGCATGTTAATATGATTTGTTAACCGAGAAGCTTCTTTCAAGTAGAGCCTCATTCAACTTTGACTCTTAATTCTCTACTAATAATAAGGTCTCAGCAGGATTTATCAAATGTAACTGACATAGAAATTTGGAACGTTCAGCTCTTCAAAGCACTAGCAACTGTTACACTTGTCAACCTCATGAACTGCCTTGGACTGCAAACCCCGGTAGAGCTGAGGTTATTTTCAATGTTTACCTCTCTTGTTTATTTAGCAACTAACGTAACGCCTGGCATATACTGGTTACCTGAATGGCATATGGCAAACACTGTGCTAAAGACCTACAGATCCATAAACCCCGTCCTTGCCACCAATGTGCCTTGGAACAGATATTATTTGAACTGGTTTATGAGATTTAGAGTAAGCAGAGAGAATAGAACCCAGGAGAGCTCTGATGGGAGGGAGAGGCCAGAGGGGCTCAGATATACCTCCGTCCCCCCAAACGATGCTGCCCAGGAAGTCACGGCACTTCATTCATCCTCGGTCACTGCAGACCCCTCAGCTCCTGCATCGGCAGGATGGAATTCTCTGCTTCCTCCCCCGCTGCTGGCAAGTCACGTTTCTGCTCAGAACACTGGTTTCGGTTCCCATTCAAAGCAAATATATTTGAGAATGAGCCTCTGTCATTGGCATGACTTATAATAATTGTAATAATTATTTGTATTTGCCCTCTGGAAATCACATGCAAACGCTTCAGCAGACTGCCCCAGAGAGCATGGGAAGAGGGGGAAGCCTTCATCCTTCATAAAACACTTAAAACCTAACATTGTGCGTCTGCATCACCCTGAGACGCACTCGCAGCTTCACTGTGATGTGGAGAAGTTTCCCACTAAATACTGGAAATACTTGGTGTGAATACAGCACTGTATTGGCAGGGAACTCAGTGTACTCTCTCATTCATTAGCTTGTCCTCACGGCATCCCTGGGAAGTAGATGGTATGGTTCCCGTTTGACAGATGGGGAAGCTGTACCAAAGCAACAGGCCCAAGCTGCACAGTTTATCCCAGCAGAGTCAGGCTTCCGAATGGCTCTCTCAGCCAAGTAAAAAGCTCCCATTTTGCTTCCCTGTGGTCCCCTTGGCAGCTCGAGAGCAGCATTAACCGCCTTCCCTTACCTCACATGAAATTCTGATGTTTCTGTCTACTTGCTGCTCTCTAGGACAAGCCCCCTGAAATATGCCTTCCATACGTGCACTTAAATATTTTATGTTAATAGTGATTGAAGTCAGATTTCAAGTAATACTTCCTGCGGTTTATTGGCCCAGTTAATTTAACATTAAGAAAGAAATGAGAAGGAATAAAAAGCATTGCACATTTCCATATGCAAATGTGCGCCTGGGGGAAGCTGTTAGATGCGGGGCCATCAATAAATTCCAGAAATGTAGCAGAGTGGCACATGCCTCTGCCATTGGTTTACGCAGGTTGCAGGTTTCGTTTTTGAGCAGGCCTTCCTCCCTTGGATTCTTTTACAGGATGTGGTGTTTTGTGCAACTCTGAAATTCCCTGGTTCTAAGGATGTATTCTAGGTGTGATACAGGACCAGTGGGATGCTGTCTCCCAGGTGATTTGTAATCATGTGGCTCTGACAGGTGGCTCTGACAGGTACTCCTTGTAGGGCTTCATTTCCAACCTGTCTCAGCAATCCCTACCAGCCTCAGCAGTAATCCTGCCAGAGAGAGGGAAAGGCCTTGGCACAGGGAGTAATTTTCCTGCAGAATTCTGATCCACCCTGGGATTCTCAGAGGTGATTCAGGGGTCATTGCTGGGGGCAAGAAGGAGGTTTACCATCAGCACTCCTGAATAGGTTCGCATTTTATCTCATATTTAATATTTTATCTTTTAAGAAAGGGAGTTCTACTCAGTTAAAAATAAGAAAAAAACACTGATGTAAAACAGTATAGAGTTTCCTCAAAAAAATTAAAAAATGGGACTGCCATTTGACCCAATGATCCCATTTCTAGCAATAAAGAATCCTGAAACACCAATCAAAATTAATATATGCACCCCTGTGTTCATAGCAGCTTCCAGATCTTAGCTATTATTTACAATAGCTAAGAACCGGAAGCAGCCCAAGTGCCCATTAGTAGATGAATGGATTAAAAAAAACACACCTGTGGTACATTACACAATGGAATACTATGCAGCTATAAAGAAGAAGGGTCTCTTACCCTTTGAGTCAGCATGAAGGAACCTGGAGAGTATTATGCTAAGTGAAATTAGCCAGTCAGAAAAAGACAGGTATCGCACAATCTCATTCATACGTGGAATCTAATGAACAAAATTAACTGATGAACAAAATAGATCCAGAGATACAGAAGCACAGGACAGACTATTGAATCTCAGAAGGAAGGTGGAGGCAGGGGAAGGTGGGAGAGATTCACTGAAGAATTTGTATGCATATATGCATAATCCATGGATACAGACAATAGTTCAGTAAGGCCTGAGTGGGGGCTGGTGCAGGGTGGAGAGGTCAATGGGGAAAGTAGGGGGACATCTGTAATACTTTCAAAAATAAAGATAAATTTAAAACAACACCACAGATAAAGAGAGCTGGTAATAACAAACACTTTCTGATGTGTGATTAAAAGAAACAGATGTGTGACAAATGAGTCAGACTAAACTCACTTTCTGGGGGACAGTGTGGCAGCAAGATCCCAAGGAATGATGGATTTTGTGTTCCTAGAATCTAAGTTAACTCCCATCTTGTTCAGTGGCAGGAAAATCCATGGACAACTCTGATCCTTAGAACAACTCCTCTTCAATGTTACGCTATGACTTGAATTGTAGTGTAGGGTAAAGATCACTATACTTTGAATTACAGAAAAGTTCATTCATGTCTTGAACCCTGTGTCATCTTGGGAAAGTAATTTCACTTCTTTAGCTATTTCCCTGTCTGCAAAATAACATGTGTAGATGGTATTCTTGGCTTGTCCTAGCTCAGGTGCTCTGCTTCTGACTTTGAGTACAGTAGGTATATGTCCTGAATGGGATGTCCCCATGCTAAAGTGGCTTTTAATTTTTTTTAAGAAATTATTATTACCAATAATATGATATACACTTTTGCATTGTGACTGAATATACAAGCATATACACATAGACACATATATCAGGGGGAAAATGTTTCATAAAATACCATCACTTGTGTAATATACTCTTCAATAATCTATTGTATTCCATTTATTGCAGCCTATTCATTGTTTCATTTTTGTAGACGTGTTGACCAGGATCTAAAAAGTTGACCTCATATTGACTTTATAACCCACTACCTGTGCCTGGTTCTATAGAATCAGACCACCAGGGAGAGTTTCCAAGGTCAAGCTGCATCTGCCTCTTGCTTGCTTTGAAAGATTTTAAAAAATTATATATCTTCATCCTGAAGAGCAATTTCCTCATTGCCTTTGGGATGATCATCCCTCCCTCTTTAACTAGGCAGACAATCTCTCCCAATTTCCTGCTTTGCCTCCATGATGCATTAGACCCTCTGCTCTCCTTTAAGTGAATTGAAAGGGCCCCCTTAGGATAGACGCACAAGCCATTGTTGTGTGAAGAAGTGATCAGCCAATTCAGCTTGAAATAAAACTGCTTCCCTCAATCATCAAAGAGCTCTTTAAAATTCTCTAATGCAGGGAGCTTAACTGGAGAGAAAAAATAATCACCCATATTTTGTCAGTACACAGCAATGCCATAAAGCATTCGCAGTTTGGGACGTGGCTTTATTATTAGCCAGTTGTTCTCCCTTTTGCCTGATGGAGAAATTGTTGTGCTACTCAACAGGTTTGTAAACTGAGGCTGAGAGCCCTAAAGACTAGAGGTTTCAGACAGTGACTTCCTTGCATCAGGAGCTAATGTTTGAGCTCACTGGCTGGTCTCTCCATGGAGTCCTTTCTCCCAGGACTTCTGTTTTGTTGCTTGTAAGGCTATTGACAAGGTCAGGGGAGAAGGAAGTGGTCGTTTAACCAAACCTACTGGAACACTTTATTGTGGCTTTCTCCGCCATTTCTCTTCATCATGGGTTCCATTTTATTTTTACCCCAATTCTTAGTGGTCTAGACGACACCTTTAAATTTAGTGAGACCTTTAGCTCTATTGGGTGTTCTGCTCTAGCCAGGGTCATTTACTTCTGAATGTGCCCCTCATTTTACCACTGACATTTAGGTCTCAGCTAAACTGTCACCTCGAAAGAGCCTTCTCTGACCATTTTTCTGGACTAGTTTCCTGTCTCTCGGCTCTGTTACTCTTTCTTACTGTACAGCATTGCTTTTATCATCTGAAATTTCTTATTTATTTGTATTCATGTTGATTATCTGAAGGGAAGGACTATATCTGTTCCCCACTGTAACCCAGAGCCAGAACATTGCCTAATGCATTTGGGCCTTGGTAAAAATATGTGGTATCATATTAGGTGTTTACTGTCCACCCCATAACTCCAAACTAAAAGTCTAAAAACAAAGTAAAATAAACAAACAAAAAATAATGTTAACTTTCCTCAGTTCTCAAAGAACTTGTTCTTGTACTACTTTTTGTCTTAGTTGTTCATTTCTAATGTAAATGTTCCAGTCTTCTGCTACCTCTTAGCTCCAAAGGGAAAGCACATCATCTTATTTAGGGAATTAACGTTTATTATCTACCTGTGTGGAACTTCACCCCAACTCCATGAGGTAGTTATTATTACCCCATTTTGTAGACGAGGATGCTAGGTTTAAAAACTGAAGAGATTTGTTCAATTCATTTAGCTGGTCAATGGCAGAGTTGGTATTCACATAAAAGAGCATTTGCTTCTACTTTCTTTTCTCATTCTTATGGTCCTTTGGGCTCCTCGTAGAGAATTATTTTAAGTGTTTCAAAAATTAATGAATGAAATTTTAAAGTAAAGTCACTTTAATCTTGATTCTCAAGAGTAGTGCTCTTAATTCCTGCAAGGGGTCTTACATTTTATTTTACTATTTCCCCCCCCCCCTGCATATTCTTCAAATAATTGTGGTACTGGTGGTAGAAGCACCTGCTTACCAGAGAAATCCTAGTGGCAACTCCCATGAAACAGATTGAAGTTTTTCAGTCAACATTAATGTTTACTAAGTGCCTGTGGGTTCCAGATAGTGTGGTGTGAGCTTTATGAAAAAAGATTAAGCAAAAAGAATCTGCTCTGAACCAAAGTGCATTCCAGTAGTTAATTGAATGTTCTGAGAAATCTGGGTGATCTGTCAATTTGTACGCCCTTGCCAAAGTGCTAGAGAAGGATCATTCAAAATGCAATGGTTGTTCTGTCTAAATTACAGAAGTAATTAAAGGGGCAACATTAGTAGGCAAGTAAGAAGGAAAAATTAAGCGTGAGACGAGAAGAAAGAAGAGGAAGAGATGGTGTTATGGAGTAAGGTTTTATAAACATTTAATCTCTACCAAGAATTGCATTTTATTTCTCCTTTTAGTTATAGAGAATAATGTATTACATTTCCTTTTTCTTTACTGTCTGCTAAGAATTTCCAAATCATATTTGCTTTTTCTTTATTGTAAACATATCTACATGCAATTTTTGTAAATTGACACTGACTTTCTCTTTATTAGTACTCTGTGTATCTTTCTTAAATAAGAGTTTCTTTTTCATGTTGGAGAAAGAAACATCTTTGAGAAAACTTGAAAAATACAAAATAGTACAAATACAACTATAGTTTCAGAGGAAATACTATTGTTAATTCCTTTACAGTTTGACTACTTCATGGGTTTTTTTTTGTGTAGCATATTTTGTCATGTGGAATATATGATTCTGTTTTCTGACTTGTTCCTCTTAGAATTTATTAAGCATTTAGTTTGTTTCCAATGTTACCCAGTTCTAAATCATGCTTCAGAGGATCTTTTTACATTAATCCTTGTCTACATCTCTGATCTATTTCCTCTGAATAAATTCTTGAAAGTAGAATTAGATCAAGGCTTTCCACAAAAGCTAAACAAATTTAGTTTCTCACAAGTATTGCATAAGAATGCTCATTTTGCCACACCTTTCCAGCATTGAATATTATCTCCTAATTTGTTGCCAATTTTGGAGTAAAAAGTTAATATTTCATTGTTTTAAAGTGAACCTTTTGATTAATAAGAAGGTTGGTGTTTTCCCCCCTATTTGTGTATTGGTCTCTTGCATGTTTTCATATGTTAAAATTTTCTACCTATTTTAAAGCATTTGTAAATTGAGGTATTAGTTGCATATCATTAAATACACATATCAGAACTACACTTTTCAACAAACAATGAAAAATGCCTACTCTTGTTTATTCCATCCTTATCAAGCTCTAATCATTCCCATCAACCCAGAAAGTTCCCTGTGCCCCTCCTCACCCAGAGGCAACCACTGTTCTGATTTCTCTCACAGTTTTTTCTATCCTAGAACTTCATAAAAATGGAATCACACAATATGTAATGCTTTTGTAACAAGAACCCTTGGCTCTTGATAGCGTTTTTGAGGTTCATCTATGGTCGGGTATGTCAGTAGTTTATTCCATCTTCTTGCCAAATGGCATTTAATTGCACAGACATACCAATATGTGTTTACCTAGTTTCCTGTGAATGGACATTTGTGCTGTCTACATTTTTTTTTCTATTATGAATAAACCTGGAATGAAGACTTACTAGTACACTAAGTTTTTTGGGGGGTTTAAATCTACTCTACTCTATTTCTATTTGTTTCACCTGTTCTTTGCTCCTCTTTTACTTATTTCCTGCCCTTTTAGATTAATAGAGTATTTTTTTTTACTATTACATTTAATCTTTCCTATTTTATTTTTTTCAATGGTTGCACTGCTTGCAGTATGGCAATCTTTATTTCTTTTTAAATTATTACAAACTTCAAAGGCTATTATTCTAGTTCATGCTTAAATGAAAATCTTTAAAAGAGTGTATTTCAATGTTTTCCCTTCCAACATCTGTTTTTATTGTTATACATTTTACATCTATGCATGTTATAAACCCTCAAATTGTTATTTTTCTTTAAATTGTTAATTACTTTTTAATTTAAAAATAAATTAAAAATATCTTCTATATCTGCCCACATATTTACCATCCATGGTAATCTTTATTTCTTTTTTAAGAGTCAGTTTTCCATCTGGTATTATTTTTCCTCTACATTAAGTACTTCCTTTAATATAGTACAGAGTTGTTGGTTAAGTCTCTCAGCTTTTCTCTATCTGAAAAAATCTTTTTATTTTTATTGAATTTATTGGGGTGACATCTAATCTAATAAAAGACAAACATGCAAATTGACCATACCTTTGGTACGCCTTAAGCCACACCCACCAGCCAATCTGAGAACCTATATGCAAATTAACCCAACTAAGATGGTGGCCAGCAGTCATGGAGCTGAAGCGAGAAGGTGGCTTGATTTTCCAGTGATGGAGGAAGCCAAGCTTCCCGGCCGGCTCTGAGCTCCACTGAAGGCAACAAATTTATAGAAGGTAAATAAATCCCAGAATAAAAAAAAAAAAAAGAGAGGCTGGGAGCTTCCGTCACCGGGGGGGCTTGGCCAGCCTGAAAACGGCCCTCAGCCCCTCACCCAGACTTACCAGGAACCCCAGTGGAGACCCCCTCCACCCTAAAGGGGGTGTGGCCAGCCTGAGAACAGTCATCAGCCCCTTCCCAGGCTGTCCAAACCTCCATGGGGTGAGGGTCCCCACTAGGCTGGCGGGGGGGGGGCTTGACCAGCCTGCAAACAGCCATCAGCCCCTCACCCAGGCTGTCCAAGCACCCCAGTGGGGACCCCGACCCTGAAGGGGGTGTGACCAGCTGCAAACAGCCATCAGCCCCTCACCCAGACTGGCTAGGCACCCCAGTGAAAACCCCACCCTGAAGGGGGTGTGACCAGCTGCAAACAGCCATCATCCCCTCATCCAAGCTAGCCAGGCACCCAAGCAGGACCCCCACCCTGATCCGGGACACCCTTCAGGGCAAACCAGCTGGCCTCCACCCATGCACCACGCCTCTATCCTATATAGTAAAAGGGTAATATGCAAACTGACCCTAACAGCAGAATGACTGTGAATGACTGGTCACTATGACACACACTGACCACCAAGGGGCAGACGCTCAATGCAGGAGCTGCCCTCTGGTGGTCAGTGTGCTCCCACAGGGGGAGCTCTGCTCAACCACAAGCCAGGCTGATGGCTGCCAGTACAGCGGTGGTGGTAGGAGCCTCTCCCGCCTCCTCAGCAGTGCTAAGGATGTCCGACTGCAGCTTAGGCCTGCTCCCCGCTGGCAAGTGGACATCCCCCAAAGGCTCCCGGGCTGCCAGAGTGATGTCTGATTGCCAGCTTAGGCCCAATTCCCCAGGGAGCGGGCCTAAACTGCAGGTGGTCATCCCCCAAGGGGTCCCAGACTGCGAGAGGGCACAGGCCCTTTACATATCCTACCTCCCACTATCCCCTTTACCCTTTGGTAAACACCATACTGTTGTCTGCATCTATGAGTTTCTTTTTCTTGCTTAACCCCTTCACCCTTTTCACCTAGTTCTCCAACCCTCCTCCCTTCTTACAGCTGTCAGTCTGTTCTCTGTGTCTATGAGTCTGCTTCTATTTTGTTTGTTCATTTTGTACATTAGATTCCACATATAAGTGAAATCATATGGAATTTGTCATTTCTGAGTGGCTTATTTCACTTAGCATAATACTCTCCAGGCTAAGTAGCATTCCATTGCATAAATGTACCAATGCTTTTTTGGTTTTAATCCTTACCCAAGGGGGAGAGAGAGAGAAAGAGAGAGAGAGAGAGAGAGAGAGAGAGAGAGAGAGAGAGAGAGAGAGAGAAGTTGGTTGTTGGTTGCCCAGTACCCACCCAGATTAGGGACTCAAACCCACAGCCTTTAGGTTCATGGGACTATGTTTCAATCTCCTGAGCTATCGGCCAGGGATGTACCACTGCTTTTTTTATCTGCTCATTTACTGATGGACACTTAGGTTGCAATCTTGGCTATTGTAAATAATTCAATGAACATAGAGGCACATATATTCTTTTGAATTAGGGTTTTGGGATCCTTCATATATATTTGCAGAAGTGGAATTTCTCTGTGATAAGGCAGTTACATTTTTTATTTTTTTGAGGAAAGTCTATGCTGTTTATCAAAGTGGCTGTACCACTGCATTGCCACCAATAGTGCACAAGGGTTCCATTTCTCCACATCCTCACCAACACTTATTGTTTGTTGGTTTATTGATGATAGCCATTCTTGCAGAAGTGAGGTGATATTTCATTGTGGTTTTAATTTGCATTTCTCTGATTATTAGTGATGTTGTGCATCTTTTCATATGCCTATTTGCCATCTGTATGTTCTCTTTGGAGAGGTGTCTATTTAGGTCCCTTGTTCATTTTTTATTGGATTGGTTTTTTTTGTGTGTGTGTGTATTGAGTTGTATAAGTTTTCTATACATTTTAGTTATTAACCCTTTATCAGATGTATCATTGGCAAATATGTTCTCCCATTTGGTGAGTTGTCTTTTAATTTTGTTGATGGGTTTCTTTGCTCTGCAAAAACTTTTTAGTTTTATGTAGTCGCATTTGTTTTCTTTTGTTTCCTTTGCATGAGTAGATATATCAGAAAATATATTGCTATGAGAAATGTTCAAAATTTTACTGCCAATGCTTTCTACTGGGATTTTTATGGTTTCACAAGGTACACTTAAGTCTTTAATCCATTTTCAGTTTATTCTTATGTATGGTGTAAGAAGAGGGTCTAATATCATTATTTTCACATATCTTTCTAATTTTCCCAACACCATTTATTGAATATGCTCTCTTTACCCATTTTTGCATCTTTGGTTGAATATTAATTGACCATAAAGGCATGAGTTTATTTCTGGGCTCTCTATTCTGTTCTATAGATCTATGTGTCCATGTTTTACACCAGTAATAATGTTTTGATGACTATGGACTTGTAGTATAGTTTGCTGTCAGGTAATGTGATTCCTCCAACTTTGTTCTTTTTCTCCAGGTTGGTGTGGCTATTCAGGGTCTTTTATAGTTCCATATAAATTTTCAAAATATTTGTTATAGTTCTGTGAAGCGTGCCATTGGTATCTTGATAGAATTAAATTGAATCTATAGATTGCTTTGGGTAATATGGACATTTTAATAATGTTAATTCTTTCTGTCCATGAACACAGTGTGTGTCAACTTATTTGGATCTTCTTCAATTTCTTTTTTTCAGTGTCTCATAATTTTCTAAATACAGGCCTTTTACATCTTTGGAGCTTTGAAACTTTCTGTTCTTACGGCCTTTGGAGGCTTGTTCTTAAGTTTAGTTTGTGTGATATATGGATATATGGCCTTATATTCTAGGAATCAGTTAGCCCTGTTTCTTAATGTTTCTTAATGTGGCCTTTCTAGCATCTGTACTAAATGCCCTGGATATTCAATAAGGTCTCTCAACTGTTAGAACTCAAATGTCTTCCAACCCTGTTAAGGTCCAGTAAGTTCTTCAGGTTGCATTCCCCATGGTTGTGTTAACCTTGCCTCTTCGAGTACTACTTCAAGGATGCACAGCTTTGCATTTAAAGACTCAAGGGGAACCCTAGGCAGATTTTCTAAACTTTCTCTGGTTTCCTCCTCTGGGGCACTCTCCCTCACATTCCAGTCACTTCTGCTACCTGGAACTCTAATCTTTGTGTTCCAACCTCAAAAAGAGTACTGTGCTCTCTGCCTGGGTTACCTCATAATGTATTGGAAGTTCTTCCAGGCAGAAAGCTAAGGCAATCCTAGGGATTACCTCATTTGTTTTCCTTCTGTGAGGTATCATCTCTTGTGCTTCCCACTGTGTGATGTCTGAAAAGAGTTGTTTTATATATATTTTATATAGCTATAGCAATACAGGTATGTCTAGAAGTACTAGTCTTATATTATCTAAACTGTCAGCTCAGAAAGTACAAGTCCTGCCCATTTTTTTTAACTTAGTGTTGTTTTTTTTCTTATTTATTTGAGTGGCACTTCAAAAATCTAATAATTTGACCTTTGTCTGTTATATTAGATGCCATTTAAAAATATAGTTTGCCTTTATTTTCTATTGTTTTTGTCATCTTAATATTGGTATTTTCTTTGTAATTTCTCCCAACTAGATATTAAGCATTTATCTAAGTTTTATGGACTTTTTTTGGGGGGGTGGGGGAGTCTTATTTCTTCTATTTAATTGTTATTCTACTGAGATTACTTTTGGTATCTATTATAAGATGGTTTTGTTAGTCTTTTATTCTAATTTCCTTAAAAATATATGTAGACAAAGGTGTATAAATAAATGTGTTAAATATATTTATCTGCAAAGTTGTTAAGTATTGTCAATTGTTTCAGAATTAGTGCACATTAATCTCCTGTCATGAGTTGAAGGTCATTCTTGGTTACTATGAGATCAACACAAATCATACTGTATGCTTCTAGTTAAAAGATAAAATATGCTGAAAAGCAATAAAAATGGAAATGAGGATATAAAGACAAGCAGTAAGGGTCAAAGTAGGAGCCAAGGTGGGCAGTTCTCCTTTAAGGCAATGGTTAAAATGACCAGACTTGCAGTCAAATATCTACATTTTAATTTTCAATCTACCACTTACTACCTTTGTGAACTTTAACTCCACTTTCTGAGTTATGGTTAAGAGAAATCAGACAGTGTAGGTAAAGGAGTTCCTGACACATCAGCACCATGGCCATTATCATTGTGATTATAGTGATGAAAATCGGAAAGATTTAAAAAAATGGTCATGCAGTTTGAGTGATATAAATGGTCAAGGATGAAGGAGTATGGTCTGGCTTTGATTTATTTAAAAAAGCAAGTAGGGTTGTGTGAATTATGTGCTTCTAAGCTTGATTTCATATATATATATACATATCAACACTAATAAAAGAGAAAAATGGTAATTGGCGTACAACGATACCCTTTTCGTTGGCTAAACAGGGCTATATGCAAATTAACCGCCAACTATGATTGGCAGTTAACTGCCAACTAAGATTGGCAGTTAACTGCCAACAAGATGGCGGTTAATTTGCATATGTAGGCACAATGCAGGGAGGCGAAAGGGAAAGCAGGAAGAAGCCCCCTGCCACTGACAGTGATCGGAAACCCAGGGGGGAGCTAAGAGCTGGGGGGCAGGGCAAAGGCAGCCCTGGGGCCACCTTTGCCCTGCCCCCCAGCCATGATCGGAGAATCAGGTGCCTTTGCCGCCCTGGCCAGTGATAGCAGGAAGTAGGGGTGGAGCCAGCTATGGGAGCTGGACACAGTCGAAGCTGGCAGTCCCGGGAGCTAGGGGTCCCTTGCCTGGGCCTAAAGCAGAGCCCACGATTGCGGGGCCGCTGTCACTGCAGGTCCCCACTGCCCGGGCCGGATGCCTCAGTCAGAGGCGTTAGGCCTGGGCAGGGGCGGAGCCTGCAACCGCGGGGAGCTGGGGGTCCCCTGCCCAGGCCTGACACCTCTGCCGGAGGCCTCAGGCCTGGTCAAGGGTCCGATCCGGTGATTGATGATCGGAGGGTGATGAGGGTCAACTCCTCTGGCCGAGGCATCAGGCCTGGGTGGGGGACGGAGTCGGGGATTGGGGGGATATGATGGTCCCCTTGCCCAGGCCTGAAGCCTGGGTCAGAGGCGTCAGGCTTGGGCGGGGGGTGGAGCAAGCGATCAGAGGGAGATGGGGGTCCCCTGCCCAGGCATGATTCCTGGGCCAGAGGCCTCAGGCTTGGGCGGGGGCCAGAGCCAGTGATTGGGGGGAGATGGGGGGTCCCCTGTCCAAGCCTGATACCTCTGGCAGAGGCGTCAGGCCTGGGCAAGAGGCCGATCCGGTGATTGGAGGGTGATGGGGGTCTACGCCTCTGGCTGAGGCATCAGGCCTGGGCAAGGGGCAGAGCCAGAAATCGGAGGGGTCTGGGGGTCCCCTGCCCGGGCCAGACGCCTAGGCCAGAGGCATCAGGCCTGGGCTGGGGTCAGAACCAGTGATGGGGGGAAATGAGGGTCCCCTGCCCAGGCCTGACGCCTCTGTCAGAGGTGTCAGGCCTGGGCAAGGGGCCGATCCTGCGATTGGAGGGTGATGGGGGTCAACGCCTGAGGGCTCCCAGTATGTGAGAGGGGGCAGGCTGGGCTGAGGGACACTCCCCCCGACACACACACACACACACACCCAGTGCACGAATTTCGTGCACCGGGCCCCTAGTATATATATATATCTTATCTAATAATAGACAAAAATGGTAATTAACCGTACCTCCAACATGCTTCCCATTGGCTAATCAGGGCAATATGCAAATTAACTGCCAACCAAGATGGTGGCTGGCAGCAGACAGGTGAAGCGAACAGGAGGCTTGCTTGCTCCAGTGATGAAGGAAGCCAAGGTTCCCCGCTTGCCGCTGCCCAGCTCTGAGCTGCACTCTAAGCAACTATGTTGCAATTATAGAAGGTAAACAATCCCCAGAAACTTGCTTTCAGCCAGCCAGACCTCAGAGCTGGAGTTGCAACAGTGTTTCAATTATAGAAGCTTAACAAAGCCCAGATACCTGCCTTCAGCAGCTGAGGTCTCAGAGCTGGAGCCGAGCCTCAGAGCTAAAGCCGGCTCTCAGCTCCAGTGACAGCCATAGAAGGTAAATAAATCTCAGAATAAAAAAAAAGAAAAAAAAGGAGAGGTTGGGAGCTTCAGTCACCCTCCAGCCTGAAAACGGCCTTCAGCCCCTCACCTAGACTGGCCAGGCACCCTAGTGAAAACCCCACCCTGAAGGGGGTGTGACCAGCTGCAAACAGCCATCATCCCCTCATCCAGGCTGGCCAGGCACCCAAGCGGGACCCCCACCCTGATCCGGGACACCCTTCAGGGCAAACCAGCTGGCCCCCACTGTGCACCAGGCCTCTATCCTATATAGTAAAAGGGTAATATGCAAACTGACCCTAACAGCAGAAGGACTGGGAATGACTGGTCACTATGACACACACTGACCACCAGGGGGCAGACACTCAATGCAGGAGCTGCCCTCTGGTGGTCAGGGCGCTCTCACATGGGAGGAGCTCTGCTTAGCCACAAGCCAGGCTGATGGCTGCCAGTACAGCAGTGGTGGTGGGAGCCTCTCCTGCCTCCTCAGCAGCACTAAGGATGTCCAACTGCAGTTTAGGCCTGCTCCCCGCTGGCAAGTGGACATCCCCTGAGGGCTGCCAGGCTGCCAGAGGGATGTCTGATTGCCATCTTAGGCCCAATCCCCCGGGGAGCGGGCCTAAGCCAGCAGGTGGTCATCCCCTGAGGGGTCCCAGACTGTGAGAGGGCACCAGCTGGGCTGTGGGACTCCCCCCCCCCCAGCCCGAGTTCACAAATTTTTGTGCACCGGGCCTCTAGTGTGTGTGTGTGTATGTATGTATATATATATATATATATATATATATATATATATATTTGCGATTATTAAGTGGTTTCCTTACATCCGTCTCTTTCCGCTTATTGTTACCATGAGTTACCATACAGGGGTGGGCAAAAGTAACTTTACAGTTGTGAGTATGCAAAAGAGAGTTTATTATTGTATTATTATTTATTATTTGTTGTATTATTTATTTGTGTTATGACTGTAAGTCAATTTCATTTCCTGTTTTTTGTACAAATTCGTTAAGCATTGAAGCATTGGGTCGGGAAAGGGGAAGCAGGGCTTGGAGAAACAGAGGCTAGCATGTTGACCGACTTTTAGTAACTCGGGGAGTAAGTGATCTGTCCAGTTTATCTGTTCTTCATGGACACATGCACCAACCACATCAGGCAAAATTGGCTCTTTTCTCCTTTGCTCAATGGAAGTTTGCAGTGAAAATGCACTGCAGTAGGAGTAACAATGACAGCATTGAAACTCCCTTTTCTCCACTGTTAAGTTGTGTGATTTGGGGACGGTCCCTTCTCCTCTTCGGCTTCTATTTTGGTGTTTGGCCTAAGGGCCAGAGAAAGTCCTGCATGTGTGTTCGAGTTCTTTACTAACTTTCAAATCAAATCCTCATTGAGGGATTTCTGTGTGTTAGATGCCGCATCTTGTACTAGGGGCACAGAACCTGTCCTTGTCTTTACCCGCAAAGACCTTGTTCAGAGGCATAGTCAGAATTAAACAAGGGAGCGTGAGGGTGGTGAGGGCTGCAAAGGAAAGTGCAGGGCGCCATGGGTGGTACACAGTGTGGGCCGGGATCAGCAAATGTACCTGTCGTGGGACAGAGAGGAAATATTTAGGCTTTGTGGGCCAACGGGCAAAATGGAGCACCTGCACTTACCAATGAGCCAATAGTCTTTTTCGCATTTAAAAATAAAAACCACACTTAGGTCACATGGACTTTACAAAAACAGGTGGTAACTGTGGTCTGCTTACCCATAATTACACCAAGTATATAATACATGATACAGACTGTGGGATACTACACCTCTACCCAGGTGCTGTGAATGGTTCCTATTCTTTTATTTATTTTTTAAAAATATATTTTATTGATTTTTACAGAGAGGAAGGGAGAGGGATAGAGAGTTAAAAACATTGATGAGAGAGAAACATCAATCAGCTGCCTCCTGCACACCCCCTACTGGGGATGTGCCCGCAACCAAGGTACATGCCCTTGACTGGAATCGAACCTGGGACCCTTTAGTCCGCAGGCCGACACTCTATCCACTGAGCCAAACCAGTTAGGGTTGGTTCCTATTCTTTTAAAGTATCTGTGTGGGGGATAGCTCCCTGTCTCTGTTTCCACTTATCTCTTTTATCTCTATGTGTATATTTTTATCCTATCCTATAAACTTAAAAAAATGTAAATGGCATGCGTGTTTACCAATTCCTTTTTTGATATTTTAATTTGGCTGCCCTTTTGTTTTTTCTGAGAGCAGATTTAGCCCTTTAATTATTTTATTATAAAAAAAATCTTCACCTGAGGACATGCTTTTATTGATATTATTTTTACAGTGAGAGGAGGGGAGAGAGAAAAAGAAACATTGGGGTGAGAGAGAAACATCAATCAGTTGCCTCCCATAAGTACCCTGACCGGGCATGGAACCCACAACCTTTTGGTGTATGGGTTAGTGCTCCAACCAACTAAGCCACCTGACCAGGGCCTTTAATTAATTTTCATACAAAGTTCTGGCACCTTTGTGGTAAGTTACTGCATTGTGTAGATTCCATGGCAGTAGCTGGTGAGTCCATCACTATAGTGTGTTGTATCTGTTGAGGCAGCGGGAGAGGGCCATTGAGGTTGGGTACTGAGGGAGCAGACAGGGAAGAGAAAAGAACAATTAAAAGGTCTAGCTGTCCCAGAGCAAAATTAAGAAACTTGTTAGTTTTGACTCTCCATTGTTACACAGTTTAAAACAAACCTATTTGTATTTAATAAATCAAAGGTATAATATCCTGTATGAACATACTAAGTTATTCAGATGGGCCCCAAAAGGGGATTCAAATTTAATTAGAAAAAAATAGAACATTTATTACCTTTTAAAACTTATAATATTAATGATATTGCAGAATACAGGATTTTTAATGATATTTTAAAAATCCCTAAAACACTGAAAATATTCAGAATTTGATGTATTCTATTATAAGCCTATCCTAAGGTTTACTTCAAATATTCCTATAGATACCTCTAAATATTTTTTTTGCAGTTACACTAAGAAGTGGAAAAGAATAAAAAAATTCAAATGGATTCAATTTGACTTTATCAAATATTTTCTTTTTTCCTCTTTCTTTCTTTCTCTCTCTCTCTCTCTCTCTCTCTCTCTCTCTCTCTCTCTCTCTCTCTCTCTCTCTTTACCCTTTTTGATTTCCCCTAATTGTCTTGGTGTCTTGACTTTATGTGATCATATTTTATTTAAACTGAGAAAAAAAACCTATGACTGGGGAAAATGCCAAAAATCTAATCAAGGAATTGTCAATAATAACCATGTGACTCAAGCCATAAATCACTTAGGATTAAGCATTGCCCTTCATCTGGGTATGAAATTTCCAGTGCTACTTATTTGTTATCTGCCAATGGAGATTAAAATGTCTCCTTCCCAGGAGATCTTTCAGAAGTGGATGGATCCCCACTGTCAGGGCAGCTGGGAAACTGCCTGCTAAGACAGTCAAGTAGAGCCAGTGACATTGCTGGGTCCTTTACATCCCTAAAATTTTGTATCCATTTCTACATAACATCCAGATAGAAAGGGAAGTTTTGATTAAGCCATTATATTTTGTATATAAAGCACAATGAATTTTAACAGATTAGAGGAATAATTATGACTAATTATCTTTATATACATCATATATATATATATATACATATATATATATATATATATATATATATATGGAGAGAGAGAGAGAGAGAGAGAGAGAGAGAGAGAGAGAGAGAGAGACTGTGTATTTTTTGCCATCTGGATGTATTTGTTTAACAGAGTGAACAAAGAGCCATTTTATGAAAATCCTGCAATTAAAATAATACTAGGTAATATTTGCTGAACATTTGCTCACTTGATTTGTCACAATCACCTCATGAAGTAAGAAATTCATTCTCCTCTTTTACAGGAGAATTTCTCAGGCATAGAGAAGTTAAGTTGTCAGCCCAAAGCCACAGCCTTTGTTAGTGGGAGGGCCAGGATTTGAACAAAGCTTTTGCTCTTAAGCACTATACCATCTCCTTTCTTCATCACGTTTTCATAACTTGTAGTTCTGTACTTCTTTGTGTATATTTTTGTAATGTCCATTTCTTCCCATGACTGTGTTCATGAGCACAGGATTGTATGTTCACTGAGGCATTCCCTAGGATGGTGTCTGGCACACAGTGGGAAAGAATAAGTACACATTTGTTTACTTATTGGAAATGAATGAACAATATTCTACAGGCATGATGTTGTATAGCAATAGCACCAAAGATAATATTTGTATCTTGTTTTGTAGATTACAAAGCATTTTTCAAAAATGTACATTTTTATTGATTTCAGAGAGGAAGGGAGAGGGAGAGAAAAACATCAATGAAGAGAGAGAGACATTCATTGATCACCTGCCTCCTGCACACCCCACATTGGGGATCAAGCCCACAACCCAGGCATGTGCCGTGACTGGGAATGGAACCATGACCTCCTGGTTTATAGGTCGATGCTCACCACTGAGCAACACCAGCCGGGCACAACACATTTTTATTGGTTACTCAGGATCTACTCCCTTTGAAGCACCAGAGAGTGGCTGACAGAAACTTGGAGTATTTCATTGACCTAATAATGCCGGCTTTCACCATGAGTACCTGTTTTGCCCCATCTATAGGGTAGCTGTCAGAATGAGATATCCACAGAAGTTTTCCACAGGAGTCTCTTACCCCCCCCCCCCCTCCCAATTCCTTGCTGTTTTCATGGAACTCTTCTTTATTCCCTAATGAGAAACAGAAAGCATTTTTGTTTCCTTTTGGGGAAATATCTAAAACTTTTCTTCTCCTCCCCCACATAATTTTTAAGCTGTCCTAATGATCATAATAGTCCACACATTGCTTATTGATATCTGATGAAACAGATATTATCGCTATCCCCAATTTTTAGATATAGACACAGTTCCAAAGAAAGTTTAATCAACATGTCAGGATCAAGCTCCTCATAAGTAGTTTGCAATCATAACCCCCACACCATCACAAATGGTAACTTTTATGACTCCTGGTCAATATTTATTGTGTTAAGTCTATCCTCTGCTAAATGGTTTACATTGTTTCTTTAAGATATCCGCACCCCCCAAAAAAGAAATGTTAGCAAAGTCCATGCTACTATTTTCCACATTTTGCACAGGAGGAAACAGAAACTCATAGAGATTAAACCAATATGCCCAAGTTCATATAACTAGTCAGATCAGTTCACATGGCTAATCGGAAGCAAGCCCAAAGGCAGAAGTGACAGACGCAAAGCCTCCACCCTGGAGCACAGTGTGCTTCAGTTCTGATGGACTGGCACCGCTTACTGCAGCTCAGCCCAAGCCTGTTTCAGTCTTTGTCACATGCAAAATCAACTGGCATTGCTGTACATCAGTTAATGCACGTTATTTAATACATTAAAAAGAAAACCTTCAACATTGTTTAGATATGACCTAAGTCTATTATCAGAACTGTGACTGTGATGTCAGAGCCCCACTTTCTTATAAACTTCTGAGGTTATGACGTAAACTTGTCCTTGAGTATTAACTAGAACATTTGTGTGTATGGTGAGTAATAGTAACACTCCGTAATTGTGTAGCACTTACAGAAACACGTTTATTGAGTGTTTTCTATATGCCAGGCTCTATGCTGAGCCCTTTTACATATATTATCTTATTGAATCTCATAGTAACTATATGGTGCAAGTTCATCGCCTTTTGTGCACCTGAGCCATTTGAGGTTGGTAGAGGCCCGTGACTTGCCCAAGCTGCAGTCAATAAGGGGGGCTAGGTTTCATCCCCAGGACTGTTGTACTCAGAATTTAGGATCTTCCACCTTGTTTTTTAGTTTTGCTTGATTCTCTCCAAATTTTTCCAAACAAACAAATAATAGTTTGATTTGCTCAAGATGCATAGTTAATAATAGGCAGAGGCAGCACCAGAATTCAGATCTTTTTTCTGCTAATCTGTTGCTTTTGGCACTACACTTCCTGTGCCTTGTACACATACACATAATATACACACGTAAAATTATTTGTACTCAAGCTACTTATTTTTAGTTTTATTATCTGTTTTTCGTTGCTATACTCTAATGGCCCTTTAAAACCTCTACTTACTGAAGTTATTGCATTCGAGGATTAGAGCAAGAACAAGTTAAACTCTAAAAATCACAGCAAATAAAAGGTATTCCCTTTGAAGAGCTTATTGAGATGCCGAGAGGGTAATACTTAAAATAAAGAGATAACTGGGTTTAAATTTGAGACCGATTTTGCATGTGAAAACTCAGCAAGTATTATGCTCAGTTAAACAATATGTGATCATTAGAATAGATGATGTTTGGAGAAGGAACTCTCCTGTAAGTTGTTTCAATGCAAAGAATTCCTCATGCAAGCTGAGACTAGGCAGGTGGCTAGGCTCTTCTCAGGGAAAGAGCAGTTTTCAAGGCACTTGGTTTAGGACCACTGAGTACAATATTTCCTAAAAATGGACCTGCATTGGAGGGCCAGGAAGTGCTTATCAGTCTATATCATTTATATCATAGTAAAGGCTATTCTCCTTTTGTTTTTTTCCTATGATCAAAATTACCAAAGAAAATCTGTATAATTCCATCACATTTGATGTGTCATTGTATTAACTGGGATAGAAAGACTGTGCCATTCTGATAGTAAACCCCACAATCTCAGTAGCATCTGCTATGAACGTTTTTCTTGCTTATATACAGTCTGATGAGCATTGGGTTGCCTTCCTCCATCTGATGATTACACCATGTGTCCCACATGGCTTTTAACATCATTACTGCAGCAGAAAGGACGGATAGACAAGACACATCAAATCATGGCATGTGTTATTTCTGCTCACAGCTAATTGGCTAAAACAAATAACATGACCCCAGCCAGTTGAAAGGGAGGCTGAGGAATGTAGAAGAGCAAATAGTTATTTGGTCAATGATGCCTCTGACCCATTAACTCTGATTTATTTCCTCAGTCCTGGGACCCTGCTCTTTCCCCTCCCTCTTTTCATTCTTCTCATTCTCTCTTTCTTCCAGTGCTGCTCCTACATTATCGTTTTTTGTTTTCCCTTCATTCAGCCACTATCTACCAAAGTTTATATCTACTGTACAAGACTAAGAGGGAGTGACTCCTAAGTTATGTGCCCTAGATGCTTCTCTTGCGTCTCCCTTGTCCCAGCCCAGCCACTCTGTGCCAGGTGGTTTCTAAGTTGAGGAACATACAAGAATCAAACATGATTTCTAAACTGTGGTTGTTCACTGTCTTTGAGAGAGATTTGATATGTAGACAGTGCAGTCCGAAACAGACAAACACATGTCATACAATTTGCTAAATGCTCATCAGAGCACTTTGATAAACCAGGTGTTAAGAAAGTGAAATAAATGTAATCCTCCTGTGTGAAAGGACAATCACACTTGGGGAAAACAACAACAACAACAACAACAACAAAACCCCCCAAATTTATATGATTGCCTTCATGCACAGTACTAGCAAACAAATACAGCTAGTTCTCTACCTCATTTCTCCATTTCTCTTTCTTGTTTTCACTAAATTGGGCCATCACCCCCCCTTTTTTCCATAAACTTATGCTAATATAACTGTTACTCCTATTTTGATTTTAATATGTGTGTAGTTATCCCTGTATTGGGCATTTATTGATAGAAAAAAGGTATATGTCATTAAAAAACAAAAACAAAAAAAACCAACTCATGATTTTGGGCAAGACCAGTCTAATTTGTATATCCCCAACAATTAGCTAAGACAAAATGCCGCATGTTAATATATTTATATTGGGATAGAGGTCAGTAAAAGGAGAGTCACACCATAAGCTTCCAGAATTACAAAATAAACTATTGACTATGGGAATCCTGTTTTTCTGCTGTAGTTTCCTAGCATCTCTAAACAGTACAAATATAGGTCTAGTGTATTCTGTACAAATTTTTGAATTCTCACCAGTGGGTTTGTGGGAGGCAAAGGGGAGTCTTATTTCAAGTGGGAAACTCAGGCATTTGTAAACAAGGCCCCATGTTGGCAATTCAAAGTAATTAGTGTTTATGACTGTGGGAGTCTGGAGTGTATGTGAGGAATTGTATTAATTGGGCGTGAATTGATACTGGAGGGTAAGGAAATATAATTTCTCCAGCTAAGTGCACATGGCCAGTAGCTGAAACTATTCCCCACACCAAGCCATTATCCTCCTCAGAAGGCACTTATTTAGTCCTTATTTGTACCTCACACTATGCTAAATGCAGAGCCAGCCAGCTCTTAGAACCCCCACTCTTGTGTTTAAAGATAAACTGAGGTACATTAAGATTTACTAGAGTTTATTTGGACAAACATCTATTTGAATGGAGCAGCACTCCTCCCAAAGCAGGAGCTAAGGGACGACTTTTTTAGAGAAGACATGGACATAAAGCAAGGAAATTTTTGGATTGGCTATAGCTCCAGTGCTTGCTTTATTTGGGAAAGCCTAGTTGGTTGACTGTTTGTGTTTTCATTTGCCTATGCAGGCAGCAGATGCATTAGAATCACCTCAGTCTAATGGTGTCCTGGTTTAATTACTTTAACACTTGACGTGTATAATTTATGCAGGTTTGGGGGGGAAAAGCAAGCAAACTTCACATGGAGTTAAGAGTTTCAAATAAAGAAACTTGCATATTTAATAATACCCTTTTTCTTAAGAAGAAACCAATTGAGATCTCATTTTCCCTGTTTAGATTTTCCAACATAGTTAGAGGACCATGTGCATTTGTTTATTATGTACAGGGTGCCCCCCCCAAAAAATGTATACACACTTTAACAGTTTATAACTCAATTTTGAAAATGAATTGTATTTTAATAAACACTGCCTTTATAATTATTCAAAGTATGGGCATTTTTGGGAGCAATATATATATTCAAAATGTGGAATTGACTCAAACTCTGATATTTGCTTCCAAACTCTACTCTCACTACCTTAAGAGATATGTGTACAGCAGTACCATGGACTGGAACTTCTGTGATGTCAAGGCCAAGTCTAAACTGTTGTTCTCATTGGAACCTGAGTACCTGCAGAAAGTTAGGTTGAGAGTTGGTGTATAAAATCATCATTCGAATAAGAAAGTCCTCACTTCTGGTTGGATTAAGTAAGGATAACTTTTCAGAGCACTCCCATAAGGAAAGATACCAAAACTTCATTGAGCTCCTGTCATGTCGCAGCCTCTTTACAAAATCGTAAGGGAGATCATTTTCTTCATTTTAAAATGTACACTAGCACTCATTCATTCATTCACTCACTCATTCCTTCTTTTGTTTATTTTAGGCAGTAGAAATATTCAAATAATAGTATGTACGTGAAGAGGTTGGCACTGTGTCTCGCATAGAGCACATTGTTAGTTATCCTTCTCTTCTTTTACTCAGCTGTTGTTACCTTTCTCAACTTTCCCTTGTTATATTCAGAACCCACCAAAGATGTCTTGCTGTGATTTTCTGTTCCTATATAGATCAGATGCATAAAAACTTGTCAGAGATGTTGGCTATGTTTTTGGTCAGCATTATTTTCTGGCAGTTCATCAATGAGGCCTATGTTCCTCTTCATTAGTCTCCTCCTTTTGATATTATTGAATGGAAATTTCCCCACAACCATAGCCCACACCCCTAATATCTGTCATTGGGACTATGAATATCCTCACAAGTCTAACAGCTTTCAAGTTTGTTTCTTACAATTCATCTTCCTCTCTACTCCAAGAGAGATCTCTCCAAAATAGAAAGTTGACTATGTATTCTCTTGTTTAATCCCTGTAATCACCTTGAATTTCCTGCACATAAAGCCCAGACCCCCTAGTATGACATATAAGACTTCCCATAAGCAGACCCCTGGCTTCCTCTTGAGACCAGTAGAGCTCAGCTGCTCCTATGGAGGTTGCATTTCCACATGCATGAGTGACCTTGTTCTACAACTTTGTATTTTTGCTTATGCAAGTCTTTCTGTTTTTCACCTCCTCTTTTTCCCTTATCTAACTTCACCTAGGCAACTCTGCTCATTCTTTCAAAAACAAACAAACAAACAAAAAAACCGCGCCAAAACCGGTTTGGATCGGTGGATAGAGCGTTGGCCTGTGGACTGAAGGGTCCCAGGTTTGATTCCGATCGGGGGCATGTGCCTTGGTTGTGGGCACATCCCCAGTGGGGGGTGTGCAGGAGGCAGCTGGTCGGTGTTTCTCTCTCATCGATGTTTCTCTCTATCCCCCTCCCTTCCTCTCTGTAAAAAATAAATAAAAATATAAAATAAAATAAAAATTATATAAAAAGAAACACGCATGCTTCACTTCCTCCTGGCAGCCTTAGGAAAGCTTAAGAAACCTTTCCTTAATGGTTTCTTATCACTCTGTGTGCAATTATTAGGAATTCAGGATTTTATTTTCAAATCACCTATGAGTACCTTTGCTCTCACACTAGTCTAGCCCACATGACAGTAAACATTATCTGTGAGGAGCCAGGGAGTAAATACGGGATATATGGCCTCTGTCACTTACTCAACTCTGCCATGGTAGAACAAGAGCAGCCAAAGACAATACACAAGTTAATGAGCTTGACTATTTTCCAATAAAACTTTATTTATAAAAATAGATGGCTGGCCAGATTTGGCCTGTGGGTTATAGTTTGTCAACTCTTGATCATGATAATCAAGTCTAGCTTGGTGCCTGAGATAGAGAGGTTGCTCAATAAATGTTAATTGAACTGGGTATGTGTTAGCTCCTCCAAAAAATCACATGTCCAGTGTTTATTCTTGTGTTTTATTTGAAGCACAATCAGGTGAGTGTTAAACATTTTTAAATTTTGTGTACAGCAGGTTTCCCTTATTTTAGGACCAGAAGTGAATCAGTACTTGCTAACTTACCAGGTTGCACTCTAACAAGAAGATCCCTGCATTTTGCCTGAGCATTTAAGGCTTCTTGCTGATTCTTTCAGGCATCCTGTTGCCCTCGGGTCTTTCAGCTCTCCTTGAAACCAGCCACAGCACTGTCTGTGACCTGTTTATTGAAAGCTGTGTAACTAAGTACAGTAATAGAATTTTCCAATCAATACCCAATTGTAGCAGGAGCCAGTGGAGAGATTTCAGAGCAGCCGTAGCATGCTGAGATAACTTGGTGTCACTAACAAATCAGACAGTAGAGAGAAGCATTAATTGAGTTCCATCAATCACACATGTGGGCATCAGGCCTGAAATTTCTCCTAGAAGCAGTAGTATTGCATGATGTGTATGTGGTTGTGTAAACCCAGACAGCAAACTCATCTGAAATCTGCTGAATGGCACTCAGCTGGTCTAAGTATCTCTCATAACAGCTTTCTTTTTATCCCAATTCAAAAACTCAACAGTCTCCTGTATGTGCATAACATAAAGGAAGAAAAAACAACAGTGGCACCTGGTAGTAATCCTGGGCTGGTTGATTCCCAGAGGGAATATAACGTAAAAGAGAATTGGAAGTCAAAAGACCCCATATCCAAATTTCACGTGTTCCACATACTAACTGTGTATTTTGGATGTGAGTGAGGTTGCATCAAATCAGGAGTTTTCCATCTTTACAATGAGGGTAATGCCTGACTGCCTCATCACGGTGTTTCAATGAATTTCTAGCCGTTTTGGCTGGGAAAATGCCATGCATTGATAGTTGTTGTGTTATGAACACCTCAATTATTCTGCTTCTCCAGGGAATGATGTGTCAACCCTAAGTGAATTTTCCTTGTAATTTAATTCGTTAAGTGCCAGAAGTTTAATTTTAACATTTTTTTATGGAAGCATCTCTCTAAGACTGCATAATGCACTGACTACTTTGTTAAGCAAATAGTCGATGCAGATTTAACCCATTTGCTGTTCAGCGTTAACATGGGGAGTTCTGTGTCAGTTATCGTGCTGTAATTGTAGGTGCACAGGCTATGGGATTTACCTGTGATTGGGCTTTGGCTTCCTAAGTATCTTGGATTTTGCCTTCTGGAAAATTCCAATTGGCCACGTTGTTAATTTAGGTGATTTTCCTCTTTTTCACAAAGGCAAAGTGCAGACTTGGAGAATTACTAAAATATTGCTATAGTTGAAAGGAACATTCAACACCATTGAGTTCAATCTCATCTTTGAAAATTTTATTTTATTGTTGACAGTATGACAGATGTCCCCCAATTCCCACCCCCCTTTACCCGCCTCCTCCCAAGCCCTGCCCCGCCCCAGGCCCTCACCACACTATTGTCTGTGTCCATTGGTTATGCATATATAAGTTCTTTGATTAATCTTTTCCCATCTCCCCCACTATCTCATCTTTGAAAGAACTGAAATGAGAGCCCCAAAGTTTAATGACTTGCTCATGATCACACAGAATTTGAGGGCCAAAGCTTACACCCAATCCAGGATCTCTTGATGACAATAACAATAATGGACATTTGCACACAGCTTTGCAGTTTCCAAAGCATTGGAAAGCCTTTTATGGGGATGGTTTGGTGGTTACTTAAACTCTATATGTTTCAGTTACCTCATGGGGCAAAATGGAAATAATCAACTGTTAAGCTAGCTGTACAGATTCTATGACCAATTTGTGCCAAGTGCTTAGCACAGTCTTTGCTGAAATTAAGTGCTCCATGAATGTCAGCCACTCTGCTGCTGCTGACACTACGATATCTTGGAGAGACAAGTACTGTGAAGAAGCACAAAGCAGAACAGAGTCAGGGGGGAGTGGCACAGTTCAGTGGTGCCATTTGGGAAGTTATCGGTTGTGGAAGGTATTTCTGAGGAGGTAGCATTTGAGTGGGGGATCAAAATGAAGGGAAGATGTGAGTCATGTGAACACCTTGAAGGAACATATGCTAGGCAAAGGGAACAACAAATGGAAAAGCCCTAAAATGGGAAAGAATTGTCTTGTTTAAGAAACAGAATCATAAGAAGGTATTAATCAGAGGTGCCATTTCCCTGAAGATAGTCACTTTTAACTTTCAACATTATAGACACATATAACATTAAGCACTGAGTCATTGTTGTGAACAAGAAATATCTATTAATTGAATCTCCATTCTTGAAAGTTTAGAGCTGAGCCAAGCACAGGATTTTGCAGTCAGAGCTCTGGAAGCCAGAGACTAGAGTACTTACTAAGTGTTCTACACTGATGGGGATACGTGGAGCCCCTGGAACAAGACGTGTCCGGAAGAAGGGTCCTGGTTTGACTTGTGATAATTGGTTCAGAAGGTTAAGCTCTTAGGAGCTGGAAAGAGAGTGGAGTAAAGTCTTATACCCCAACCAGGGAGAGCCAACACTGATGTGGCTGAGCAAGGAGTTCCAGAATGATCCTCTATGGCTGGGCATTCAGAACCAGGTGAAGTATTGCTGTGCAACTTGGGTTGAAATGCCTCCTAGGATATGTATTATTTTTCTGTTTAATATAAGGTATTTTTTCTTATATGGAATCATTTAGATCACATTAAAAGGTAGAAACATGATTGAGCTATTTCCCAAAGCCTTGTTTTATTTATTTCAGTATGATGAAGACTTTGAGCACGAGATGAATTGAAAAAATAGGACAGAACATGTTAGATCGAATAGTGTTCTTTGTATTTGTCATCCTTTCATTCAGTTGTTAAACTCCTGCTCTCCATTTATCTAATGTGTACCAGGCCCTGGGCTGGATACTGGAAGAAATGCCGAAATGAGCGTTTCCAGTTCTTGCTCTTTCATAAGCTTGTTAAGCAATACATGATATATAAACCAACAATTTCAAAAAATATGTGGCAGGCACACCACCACTCAAGACCTATGTAAATTTAAGGAGGTAGTTGTCATCTTAAAGCCTCTATTACCTTAAGTTGAAATAATAATGGCACCTATCTTATCGTATTTTAGAGAGGGATTAAAATAGATAAATAGTATTAAGAGCTTAATGCACTATCGGCATATAGTAAATGTGAATATAGTACAGTGATTTTTCTAGGGCCTCTGATTACAGCAAAGGTTTGGGATAACAAGGAAGAAGAAATATCTTATTTCTTGAGGCCTGGGAAAATCCCTATAAAAGGGATGCCATTTGAACTAGGAGGATGAATGGATAAGTGGGAAATAACATTACAGGTTGGAAAATCATGCAAAATACTATGATGTGTTCTAGGGGAGATATTGATGGTAGAATACGTGCAACATGTTGAGAAATATTGAGAGAAACTTTATGAAAGTATTTATGGCTCTTTGTGGCATTCTAAGGAAGACTTCTTTAAGTGGTGATGAGATGGAGAGAAGAGGCCTAAAAGATATCTGTGAGCGTAGAATTATGGAGGATGATTCCATATTATACCTACAACTCTTAGATGAATGTTAAGAGAAAAATGAGAGGAACAGATTATTTTTGCTTTGAAAGCAGGAGGTATACATGTGATGGTTTAGATGACTCTGTGAGATGAAATTTACCACTCATCAGTGATGTTATTTTATAGGAGCTGACAATGTTACCATGCCTGAGAATAGTCAACCTGTTCATGGTCTTTATGGTTCCAGAAAAATGTAATTCACCAGCACCTGGATAAGTCTATTTGGCATGTACTGGAAGCATCTACCTCAGTTTTATCAGCATGAAAAACTATTCAGGAAATGTACCACATTAAGAAAAGAGGTTGCTGAAAACCCTCCAAAAATGTTTTTGGTGTTTAATGGTGTTCTATTTATTTTTTTGTTGTTTTTCTTTTATATCCACAAGGCTTCGTCTTACTCTGAAATGCCTTTCTTTGGGGGGGGAAAGAAAAAACAAACATAAAACTTAGTCTACTGTATTTCCTTAGTAAAATGTTACCCTTTTTATTTAGCAATGAACCAACTGTACTGATTAATTTGCATTTAAGTTTTGGAATGTATGTTAGATTGTCTTTGATGATAGCGGTACCTTTTTATGTTTTCTACTTATGTATAGTGAAACTGTAGGTTTCCATATATTATTATACTAGAGGCCCAATGCATGAAGATTTGTGCAAGAATAGGCATTTCTTCCCCTGGCTGCTGGCATCGGCGTCCCTCCGGCACCCGGGATCCGGGCCTTTGCTCTGGCCGCTGCCTTCCGCCTTCACTCTGGCTGGAGCCGCCTTCCACCTTTGCCTCTGGCCCTGCCACCTTTCTGTAGCTCCCTCCATCACCCCTCCCCCCCACCCCGCATCATAGCAGGCATCCCACCCAGCCCCGGCCGCTCCATGCCTGCGTGCACATTCTGCCCAGAGTGGCCGGGGCTGGGCAGAATGCCTGCGTCATTGCCATGGCAATGATGCAAGTGTCCTGGTCTAGCTGCCACCATCTTTGTCACGTCAATTTGCATATTTCGTCCTTATTGGCTGTGGGGGCCGCCATCTTTGTTGTGGAGTGATGGTTAATTTGCATATTCAATCTTTATTAGGTAGGATTACAGTTTAGCTTCATACTTTATTGTAATGAATATCATCTGAGTCCCTAGTTTGGTGAATGTGTTGTCAGTATGGCTCTAGCTGATTATAGTAAAGCCCTAAGTCCAGTGTTTGATGCCAACACCTGAGTGTCTTCTCTCATGATAATAGGAAGCTTAAACTACCTGGTGAGAGTCAGCTAAATCTTTTGCTGGTTTAATAAGTTTGCTTAATGATCTGTAATTAATTTACTCAATAAGGAGTTATTGATTATGTATTGTGCTGGGAAGTGTATGTGGGATGAGAGAGTGATAAAAGACATGGTCTGTCTGCTTTAGAAGCTCAAACCTATTAGGTCAAACAGATCAGTAAGAAGGCAATTAGAAGACTGGATGGTAAGTGCTATGAGGAAGTGTGTGTGCCAAAGGAGTTAGACCTAACAAATGCCGATGCCTATAGAGAATTTGTATCAGAGTTTATTTGAGCCAAAACTGATGACAGTTGCCAGGAAGCAAGATCTCAAATGCTTTGGAGAAGACCAGTTTTACAGTTTCTCTTGTGAATTTGGAATGAAGGAGGGAATGTAAGGAATATTACAGGAAGGTGAGAGAAATTAAGGCAGGGATTGGATTACAGGATAATTATGATGTGTGCTTTCGAAGGTTGTTACACCTTCAAGGGGTATTACTTCTTTCACTGCAAAGGTATGTTAGCCTAGATGCACAAGAACACTGTACAGGACTGTCTTAAAAATCTTTCACTAAATATTACCCACCAGGAACTTCCAAGTCAGGAATTTATGATTTATTATAGCTCCCTTTTTTGGTCCACAAGATGAATAAAAACGGGGACCTGTAGTGAGTTGAAAAGTGGCCCTCCAAAATATCCAAGACCTAACCCCAGTATCTGCAATTGTGACCTTATTTGGCATAGAGTCTTCGAAGATCTAGTTAAGGATCTTGAAGTGATAGCAGCAATCTAGATTTACCTTGAGCCCTACACCAAGTGGCAGGTGTCATTAAAAGAGAAATGAGAGGGAGATTTGACATGGAGACACACGGGGTAGGTAATATAAGGATGAAAGTAGAGAGTGGACTTTGAAAGCTACAAGCCAAGCATCCCTAATAGCCACTGCGAGCTAGGAGGGAGGCCTGGAACACATTCTTTCTCAGAGCCTGTAGAGGAACCTGACTGCAGACTGTGAGAGCATGATTTTACTTGTTTTACATCATCAAGTCTGTGGCGATTTTTTGTGGCAGCCCTCAGAAACTGAGACAGGCTTTTAACTTAGACTGGAGGCCTGGGGTTAGGGAGGGTCATCCATTATAAAATGCCTCCCAGTTCAGGACATATTTCAGCTGAGATTTGGAGGCCATGTAGCACTTACTCTATTTATCAATGGGAAGAATATTACAGGCAGAGAAAATACATGTAAATGTAGCTCATATTATTGTCAGAAGGAAACACACACACACACACACACACAAACAACAACAACGCCTCCTTGGTTTCTAATTCTATAGAAGGAAAGTGGCACCCTGCTTGCCTAGCATGCCTTCTCTTGACAAAGGTTTCACCTCTACTACACACGCAGTCTGTTGGGTCTGTAGATACTGGGAGCATCAGTAACTTCTCTCACCTCTCCACTTCTGTAGCACTGGCTCAGGGGACCTCATTTGAATTGTTATAACAGCTTTCTAACTGGTACTTTCATTACTGTCTGTCCACCCCATGCTGTATTTTCTGCCACATAGCAGCCAGAAAAATCCTGTTAAAACCTCAGTGACTTTATGTCACTCTTTAGCACAAAACATTCCAGTGGTTCTTAATTTCTTTCAGAGAAAAAACACACACAAATCCCTTAAGTGTCCTTAAGACCGCAGGAGAACTGACCTCCCATGAGCTCTCTGTTGCCATCTCCTATGACTCAGTGCTTAGCTCACCTGGCCTCCTTGCAATTCCTGGATACAGTAGGTGTAGTCCCATGTTCCCTTTGCCTAGACACGTATCACCCCAATACCTGCCTGCTCTGCACTCTATCATCATTTTTGTTTCTGTGCAAATGTCAATTTATAAGGCCTTCCAAGGACTACCCTAAGTAAAGAGTAATTCCTCTCCAAACACTTCTTATCTCCCTACGCTGGTTTCGTTTGCCCCATAGCACTTATTGTTATCTGAAATTTTTTTGTGCTTTTGCTTATTGTTTGTTTTCCTTTCCCAAAAGATAAGCTTCATAAGATCAAGGACATGGCATGCTCTGATCATTGCTGTATGTTAACTGCTTAGCAGAGTACTTGATGCATTGAAGAATTTCAGTTGATAGTTTTTTGATATGTTAACTGCACAGCAGAGCACTGGGTGCATAGTAGAATTTCAACTGATAGATCAATGGATGAACAATTCTTAGATTTTTATTAACTGAGAACTTTATAAAAGAAATGAAAATGTTTGATGAGAATAGCTGAACTCATGCTTTATTATAATACTAAATAAATTTTAAGTGTGGCATCATAGAACACAGATTTCTAAGGCGTGCAGTGGATTCTTATATTGATCCCACACGCCTTCTCACTAAAATAACAAACAAATGAGCAAGTAAAAAATTGAGGATGACCCTTAATCAGTGTGGCTTTAATAGTAGATTTGGTTCATTCTGGATCCTGTCCAGTGGTATTCTGACTCCTCACAGGCTAGTTTTTATTGCAAAGTACTTCCCGCCCCCTCCTTGAGTTTCTCCTTCTTACTCTGTCCTGGAGGCCAAATGTTATTCAATGATTTCTATGGGAGGCTTTGCTCTTATCTTCTGTCTACTCAGAGAATGCTGGCTGGGGCTGTGAAGTGCCTTTTCTTTCCGTCCCTCTCCCCTGGGTACTCTGTACCTGTCTTTTCTCGGCTGGAATCAGTGCACTGGTCAGATTCAGCGTTCTCTGCACACTGTGCATGTGGGGAACATCCTTTAAAGTTCTCTCCATGAACAGCTCCCGAGCCGGGCAGGAAGATGGACATCATACACATTCCTGTATAGCATCCTCAGGGAGTAGTCAGCTGGGCCATCTTGCTTATTCCCTTCATGGCCAGTTTCATGTGAGCTGACCACATGGTTAGAAAAGCAACCTCAGAATGTTTGGAGGACTATACCTGCTGGGATAAGGCTGCTGGTGGAAAGTGGCCAGGGACATATCTGGAGAGGGAGGCAATATATCAGGCTTTGGGCTACTTGTTCTCATGTTTCTCCTGCCGTTTAACCTTCATAGCAGCTTAGAGAAGAGCTATGAAGGTCTTTATTTCACTAGTGGGCAAACTGAGGCTCAGAAAAGGTGCGTGAGTTTCTGAAGGTCACATAGCTAGTGATTTAATCCAGGTTCCTCTGTGCTTTTTTACCTCCACCATGCTGCCTATAAATTCAAAATACACTTTGAGGGACTTGAGCCTAGATATTTCAAAAATAACATTAGCTCAAGAATGAGGGCAGCGCATGTTATAGATGAGATATTGCTAAACATCCGGGAAGACAGATAACCGGGCAGTGGTGAAGGATCAAGGCCCAGCGGGCGTGTGCAGCGTGAAAGCGGCCATTAATCAGACCTGCTCGCTTAAGAGGACCCTGCGTTTTGACTTTGAAGGCAGCCAAAGAAAGGTCAAATGTATGTTTTTTGAATCCTCTAGCAAGCAGAGCTCTTTGGAATTCTTTGCATTCTGCAACATGATAATTAATAATTCTAACTCTGAATTCCTTGGTTCAGATCTTTAAGCAGGAAATTGAAAAATAGTACATCTTCCACAAAATACAAATGACAGCCTAGTAACCTTGTGAGTTATGGTTTCTTTTACCTTTAGTTCCCCATGTCAATGTATTTTTCCCCAAATGGGTTCCCCCACTGTGTATGTAAGCATATAACTACTTCAAATACAATAACTACTACTACTACTACTACTACTACTACTAATAATAATAATAATAATAATAATGTCAATAATACTCAATATCTTTTGAGTGCACCTGGATCTAAGTGCTCAACCTACAGAAACTTCTATTACTTATAACAACCATATAAAAAAGGTGGTGTTTTTTAACTTCCTGTTCTGTCATCAGAAAAATAAGGTTTCAAGATGTTACTAGATTAGCTCCAGGTTGCACAGCTAGAAGAAGGAGAACCTGAGCTTTGCACTCAGATTGCGTATGTCCCAGAGTCTGTCACCTGACAGCCTAGCTGTCAGTATGTGTTAGTATTGAAATGGTGGTGGGGGGGGGGCGGGTAGTATTTGCTGCTAAGGTAATTCTTCATTTTCTTTCCTCTGTTCTTTTTCTCTTTTCAACTCTCTCTTCCATTATTTCTACCCTGTCTCCTTTCTTCCCCACTTTCTAAAACTCCCCAACAGTTTTCTCCCATTGGTTGAAGCTGGCCTCACCGCTCAGGCACCTGACGCTATGTCAGAATCCCAGAGCCTGGAATTCTCAGTGTCCATTTCCTAATTCACTTCCTCTTGGGCAAGTCATCCAACTTCTCTCCTTGCAGTGTCCCATTCATCAAAAGATGAAGATATCCTTACAGATCATCTTTTAAGGTTCTGGGGAAGCACTTTTTTAAAAAAGCAAAAAATGTGTTACAAGTCTGAGAAATTGCTCAGGTTTCAAGACAGAGGTGGGAAGTGGAGAAGCCCTCTCTGGGCTCTGGCCTACCCTCATTACCCAGCTAGGACCACTGCAGCTGGCATGCATGTCTCACTCAGGGTTTAGCATCTAATTCCATGTGGTTACATACAAAAAGAAGGATGCTTTTCCCTGGGAAAATTTGCTGAAATTTATTTCATAAAAGCCACCTCTCTCATTCAGGGTTAATATAGCTGTGTTGGCACCAATATGACAGTGCAGCTGGCAGCCTTCTGACCGTCTCACCCTGGCTTTCTCCGCAGCTGCTTTTCACAGACAGCACTTTCCAGCTCCCATTTCTTGGTGCTCCTATAATTGCTGAGCACCAAAGTTTGAATTGCTCTCAGAGTTTTGGTTGAAAAGATATTATTTGACAGTTGCCTTAGCTTTTACATCATAGGAGTTCTCACCTAACTTTCTGAAGTTAGTTTTGTCCTACCTAGGAGTCTCCATGCTTCTATAACTCTCTCTCTCTTCTCTCTTCTCTCTCTCTCTCTCTCTCTCTCTCTCTCTCTCTCTCTCTCTCTCTCCCTCTTCTTAGGTTTTGTGTCTTAATCCCTCATCTTTTTCTTTTCAATTGATTCCAGTACTCCTCCATCTCTCAAACTCTGGCATCTCCTTGGGGAAGGCAGATGGCAAAGTGTTTCAATATTTGAGAAGAAAATGCTGCACTCTGGGAATTACACTGGAGAGAAAGAGGCTGACAGATTAAAGAGGAACTAACCTTTATTGAGCACTTAGTATGTGTGAGCAGCGTGCCTGGCACTTTACTTCCACTATCCAATTTAATCCTGGTAATACCTGTATGACATAAATTCTTTTATTGACCTAGTCATACAAATAGGGGATTTGATGCTGGAGGAGATGAAGTAAATTTTCAAATTCAGTCATACTGGTAGTTATTTCGTAATATATAAATGCATCAAGTCAACACGTCGTACACCTTAAACATACACAATATTACATGTCAGTTCTATCTGAATAAAGCTGGAAATAAATTAATCAGCTTAATAAGGGCTGGAACTGAGACTGGCCCCTAGGTCTCTGTTACCAGACTCATGTGCTTAACTGCTCACAAAGTTCTGTGTGGAAGAATTCTCTAGGCATCAGGTTATTTGGATAATATGTCAGTCATTTACCCCCCCCCCACACACACACACACACAGCCTTGGTATTACAAAGTCAAGGCTGAATATTCCTCACTCCCAAGTTCTTAGCAGTTTCCTATTGAATTGCTATTTCTTTTATATGATTCTTCCATGTATACATTGCAGAGATTTTAAACTCATAAAAACGGACTCATTCAACATTTGTACTCTGACTTCCTAGGAAAAAGCCAACCACTCTTATTCTGAATGAAATTAAACTGTGGAAAAATAAGATAGTATTGGCGGTCCTAAATCCTTCCTAAGACTGGTAGTCAACTGGTGAGAAAGGCCAAGCAGAGTGGCTCTTCTGTGAAATTGCCAAAAGCCTGGGTTTGTAAAACACCAGTTATAGTCACTGATCCTCCTTCCTCACAGCAGATCCTCCAGAGAGCCGAAGCCATTTTCCACCTACCCAGGATTCTCCAGGCCTCTACACCTTTACACATACTGTCCCTGTCCTGTGACTCAATCGTCCTTGGCCCCAATCTGCCTGGTTATTATTGTTCTGATTCAGCTGAGGCCTTGGCGCTTCTGAGGGGCTGTTCTTGACTTTCCAGGCAGAAACAATCCTCTCCTATTGTCTACCTCCTACTGCCTTTGTGCAGGCAGTATTGCTGGGATCTGTGAGGTACTTCATGATCTGCACACTCTCCTCCCTCCTCAGGGCCCTTGCACTTGCTGTAACTTCTGCCTGGAACACTCTTTTATTTGATATCTGCCCAACGCACTCATTCTCCTTTACTCAGTGAGGCCTTTCATGATCCCCCTGTTTAAAATATAATTTTTGTTGATTTCAGAGAGGAAGGAAGAGGGAGAAAGAGGTAGAAACATCAATAATGAGAGAGAATCATTGATTGGCTGCCTCCCCCCCCCCCCCCCCCACTGGGGATCGAGTCCACTACCCAGGCATTTGCCCTGACTGGAATCAAACACTGACCTCCTGGTTCATAGGTGATGTTCAACCACTGAGCCATGCTGGCCAGGTCACGATCCTCCTGTTTAATTACAATCTTCCCCACTGGCACAGACCCTGTCCTCTGCTCTGCTGTATCTTTTGTCAAATAGCTTGTTATCATCTAACTTACACATTGATTTTTTCATTTCATATTTTCCCAGTAGAATATAAACCGATACCTTGAAATATTTTTAGCTGTTTTGCATGAACCTTGGTTCTCAGAATAATCCTTGATAGAGAAGCTGCTCAATAACCATTTGCTGAATGACTAAGTAAATGACTGCCTGTCTTTGCTCAGCTTGGGTACTGTTGACGTTTGGGTCTGAATAATTCTTTTCTGGGGTACTGTTCTATGCACATAGGATGCTTAGCAGCATCATTGGTAGCACTCCCACAGCTAAAACGACTAAAAATGACTACAGACATTGCCAAATGTCCCCTGAGGGGGAATTGTCTTCAGGGAGAGTCACACTGTATTAGTCTCTCAGATCCTGGAGAACAGGGATCATGTCATATTAAGAGTATCAACATAGTAGATGCTTGATAAATTTTATTTAATCTTTTTTTAAAGCCTCATCTGAGGATATGTTCTTATTTATTTCAGAGAAATAGAAAGTGGAGGGAGAGAGAGAGAAACATTGATCGGTTGCATCCTGTACATGCCCCAACCTGGGATTGAACCCACAACCTGGGTATGTACCTTGACCAGGAATTGAATTCACAACTTTTGGTGTATGGGATGATGCTCCAGCCAAATGAGCCACCCTACCAGGACAATGCTTGATAAATATTTAAAGCTGATTGATCTGACTTGATAACTACATCCCATGTATTTATCTCAGACTTCATGATACAGTTTTATAAACAAAACTGTCTTATCAAACTTGTTATTTTCTCTATATAATCTGGCAATAAATATGTGTTTAGTATCACCAGCATTCAAGATGATATAGAGGAATGGAAAGTTTGAAGAAAAAAAAATAACCCTGGTCCTCGAGAATCTCATAATTAGAGAAGCATGTATACAGGCCAAAAATAATGCAAAAGGACACATTATCTCTCTCCTCAACCTGAATCAACCCTATTGAGTTAATCTGTAACAGTGATTATCTATACAGGCCTACCTACACAGTAAGTATTTCAACTTTGCAGCTACAGCCACAGAAAATGGCCATTTTCCTATTGGTCTTTCTAGAGCTAAGACCGACATCCCCATTTGAAGATATCAAGATAAAGTGACCTTGTGCCCTCATCCTATCACAGGATGTTATGGAGTAGAAAACTATGGCAACTACCAAGAATGTGTGAAACAAATGCACAGTTCAAACTGCAGGTTTAGTGGGTTAGGAAAGCAAGTCATTGGATCATAGCTGCATTCTATAAATAATATAGAATGCAATACAATGCATGCAATACAATTCAATACAATACAATGGAAGTCAATACAATGGAAAATATCAGAATGCATTACATGTACTAAGAAGAAGTTTTTTATTTCTGGATGTCTATGAGTGTGTGTGAAAGTTTCTGATTGAACATTTTTTACTATTCCTTGTAGTAAAAAAGACATTAGCTAAGCACTGTCTTCAGCTAACTAGAATAATGAACAGAAGAAAAGAGAAGTTTCTAGACAGATATCCAGGCATTACACTATTGTGCTTTAAGGTAACTAATAACTCCGGGAAGTGGATGGAGATGTGGAGATGGAGAGGGTGGTTCACAGATTCTTAAATGTCCCTGCTTCCCTGCATGGCCCACTGCATTGTCTTCTACATTCAGTCTCCAACATTGATAAACTCCTGTTCATTTTCCTCCTCTATTCAGTGCCTTTGCACAGGACAAAACTTGACCTGAACTGTCCCATTTCCTGTGCTTCTCTGCCTAACAGAAATCCTATCCATTCTTCCAGGCCTAACTCAAATGCCAGCATTGCTGCAAAGCGTTGCCTCAGTCCACTGGGCACAATTAATCATGTTTTCCCCCATATGCTCTCAGCACTTTATTCATACTGCTACAATGGCATTTATCACATTTCATTATGCTTGGTTTTGGACATGCCACTCTCTGCTACTCGATTGTGAGCTTCTTAGGGATGGAGACAGTGTCATGCCTAGTTGTAGGCTTCTTAGTCCCCAGCACATTGTCTGCATATAGTGGGTGGCCAAGCCCTAAAGGGAGATGTCTTAATGATGTGGTTGCAACTCTGAGTTTGAAACCCAGGAAGCCACTTAGTGACCTGGGATAACTTATTTAACTTCTCGAAGCCATCTTTCTCTTTTGACAATGAGGACAACACGAATGAATAATGCAGGGAGTTACTGTAAGGGTGAAATGGAGTATTCTGTCTATACAGCACTTAAAGGGCCTTTGATAAATGGAATCACCATTACTACTGTCATTGTTGTTGTTACTATTGAAAAGTAGAGTGGAAATGGCTAGTAGAGCTGTAAGGTGATTTGGGGATGGGGGGTAATGATTAAATATTAAACTATGCACTGTATTTTTTTGCTTAAGACCAGAATGGAGATATGAAAAGTGACCATTGCAGACATCTGGATGTTTGGTTTTGTATACCAGACTAACCATCTGGATACTTTTCACTCTGACCTTTTCTCTGTATTTTAAACTGTGTTTGGGGGGAGAATTTAAGGGGTGGTGGAAAGGGGATTAAAATCACATAGTTTTGCTCCTGAAGCTACTCAGTAGACTTAATTGTGTAAAGTTCTAAGTTTCTCAGCCTCAACACTGTTGGCATTTTAAGCCAGGCAATTCTTTGTTATGCAGAGCTGTCCTGTGCATTGTAAGGTGTTTAGCAACATCCCGGTCCTCTGCCCACCAAATGCCAGTAACACACTGACCCCACACGCCTCTTGTGACAATCAAAATATTTGAGGCAACTATGGTAAATGTCATATTCGTAACAAGGTGAGCAATAAACCAAAAAGCAAATATAAAGGAGATGCTTCTATTATTGACAGAGCTGGATGGGGAAACATAAGTTTAAGTCTATAAACCAAGCTAGGTTGCTAAGAATGAACACAGAATGAAGGCCAATCCCATGGAAGAAGGGAAACTTGATGCCATCTGAAGTCAAGAAGTGGGGTGGGCATGGAGTTTTGCTAGGCATGACCAAATTGTAAATATCTTCTCCTCCCTTGGGATTTTGGGTGCACGTAATCAAATTAATTACAATCTTTGGTTCATGACACCCTGTAACTGTGCATAGTGAACAGCGTTTATTGACATCCTGATAGTTATTTTAACAATGCAATTCACACCTGATACCTCACTGTCCAAAATAAACTAGAAATGTTCATCACATGGCACTTCCCAGCCCCTCCTCCTGCTTTTCCCATCTGACTCGCATCGGCCTGATACAGATTTTTCCAGAGTTATCAATAGAATAATCTCCTCTACCTCCCCAGTGGCAGAATGAGCAAGGCTGGTAGAGAGGTCAGAAATGATCTGAAGGAAAATGCTTCCTGAAGGAAAGCAGTGTGAAAAGCAGGATTTCCTTCTTACCGATGGCTGAAACATGTATGTTTCTTATTTTATCAGGATATGGGGTGTCCCTTGGAACTAAACACATGCCAGTAAATCTTTGAGAAGGTCATGCAAAGTGTTGAGACTTGAAGGGCTATTACTTTTTGTTAGTGTAAAACTGTTCTTGTCCAGTCGAGCACATGATGGAAATACTGGGCATCTACACGCTTGACATGTGCAAACCCACCTTCTCATTTTGTTTCCCTTAGCCTCTGAGTGTCATTTCTCATGCTGAGAAAATTTTAATATAAAAAGTAGTCTTTCTGTGAATTGTCTCTCCCTTAATTTTGAGTTCTGTGATTTTATTTTCTTACACAATGCAAAGAGTCCTTTCAGAAATAGAAATCAAGCCATTTTGGAGTTGACCCCATCCATTATCTCCCTGGGGTGTAAGTGAATAACCAATGGCAGATTCCGGTTTGTAATCTTATTGTGTATCTACAATCTGTTCAAGCCATACTTGGGAATCTGGAAATTGGTTGACAAAGGAGCAACATACCAGGATGCCTGAGTTTTCCTGAGTCTACAGAGGGGCCAAGTTCCATTGCAAGCCCCATGACACTGTGAAGGCCATCAAGTCCAGGAAGGAGTGGTAATGTGCCCTCACTGAACTAGTAGACTAAGTTCCATAGCACAGGGATCTTTGCTGTCTGACTCACCACTGCATCTGCAGAATCTAGAACAGAAACTAGTGCACAGCGATATTGTTATTCGGAAAAGCAGATTCCTATTGATAAATAACAATAATCACATGTATCTTTGAGCACATTCCACTGGCAGTGCCTGTGCCTGAGTCATTTCCGTTCATAATTTAATTTAACCTGCACAGCCTGGGTGTTATACTTACTATCATTTACTGTTTTGCTTTTGAGAAAACTTAGGTCCAGAGAGGTGAAATAATTTGCTGTATGTCACAGACCTGTTACATACAGAGCAAGGATTTGGACCAGGTAGTTTCTACCACCCCATCTTCTCATACGCTAGAAAAAAATGCAGTGGGGACTTGTTTGGGTCATGCCATCTGCCAAGTAATGCTGTGAAAATTACAGGTTCTCAGAGTATCAGAGTCCTTTTCTTTGAACTGCTAGGTTCCTAAATGACCAATAAGAACCTACCCAGATACACATGATCTATCCACAAGCTTTAGACTCAGATACAACAGTATACTTAGATGTTTTATGAGGAATCCAAAAGAAATGTGCGTTGATCTTGATTTCCCCACAGTAGTTTAAATTTGCAATGACATGCTTCTTCTTCTTCTTTTTTTGGTATTTTTTTTGAAATTACTTTGTTGTTTTATGTAAGGTGCATGTAGGCAATGAATTTCTTCTTTACTTGAGATCCATTCCATTAAAAATAGTATATGCCTAGATTAGGTGAAATATCGCTAGGCTCATACAGTAATGGAGGTTAGATTACAAGTGCATGAACTTGAACAGTTCCCTACCGGCCTTTTTTAATGTCACATGTGCAATTTGACACATTGTGTTTCATATATATATATGAATTCAGAGAAGAAGAGAGACAGAGAGAGATAGAAACATCAATGGTGAGAATCATTGATCGGCTGCCTCCTGCACGTCCCACACTGGGGATAGAGCCTGCAACCCAAGGTATGTGCCCTTGACCGGCATCGAACCTGGGACCCTTCAGACCACAGGCCGATGGTCTATCCACTGAGTCAAATCAGCTAGTGTGACACATTGTTGTTTTTTTTAAACTTGTATTCAGTTCCATTAGCCCTTATGAAGCTATTCAAAAAAGGAAGAAGCCCGCCTATGTGAATATTAGGTTGCAGATAAACCTGCATTGTACTACCTGTGTAGCCTTAGAGGCGACTTGATTTTTGAGCCCCTACTTCACGGTGTGTACAATGGAAACAGTAAGAGCTCTCTGATAGTTCCAGGATAAGGGCTACAACTGCCTTCATTAGAAACTAAAGCAAGCATCAATCACAAGGTCATAGGAACTTATCTTGGTGAAAATGGACACCTTCAGGCTGGGTTTAATTATCTGAGTATTAGATGGAAAATTTATTCTGGGTCCATGATGCACAGTCATAATAGCATTGCTATCATTATAATTAGTTTTATTTCAAAAAGCCCATAACACTATGCACCAAACACAATTTAAAGTCACTGGCAAATGTTAACTCATTTCATCCTCGTAACACCCCATTTATTAGGTATGTTCTTTTTTTAAATTTTTATTTTATTGTTTAAAGTATTACAAATAGTAGGACATATGTCTCCTTTTTTTCCCCATTGACCTTCCCCTGGTCTCCCCTACCCCCCCCCCCGGCACATGCCCTCAAACCACCCCCCCCCCCAGTGTCTTGCATCCACTGATTATGCTTATATGCATGCATACAAGTCCTTCAGTTGATCTCTTACCTCCCCCCGGACCCTCCCCAACCTTCCTGCTGTAGTTTGACAGTTTGTTCAATGCTTCTTTACCTCTGTATCTATTTTTGTTCATCAATTTATAATGTTGCTTATATTCCACAAATGAGTGAGATCATGTGGTATTTTTCTTTCTCCGACTGGCTTATTTCACTTAGCATAATGCTCACCAGTTCCATCCATGCTGTTGAAAATGGTAAGAATTCCTTCTCTTTTACAAAAGTGTAGTATTCCATGGTGTAGATGTACCACAGTTTTCTAATCCACTCATCTGCTGATGGGCATTTAGGCTGTTTCAAGATCTTAACTGTGATGAATTGTGCTGCTATGAACATAGGGGTGTACATTGTCACATCTTTACACTCATAGGACATCACAAGCATCTCATGCTTTCTTCAAAAACCTCCTATTATCGTTTCTGTTTAAAGGTTGCGTAAATCAAGAGCACACATGTATCATGAAACAACACCAAGTCTCCTAGCAAGTTCTACAATCTGTGTGTGCACACGTGTGTGAGTATGCATGTTTGAATGTATGCTCACACACAAATCTAGATCAAGTGCTGCTTTGACTACATTACTGAAGAAACCCATGCTGAACTTCCTGCTTCCAAACCTCTGTCTTCTTTTGGTGCCACTTGAAACTTTCCTTTATAGCTTTCTGTCACTTTTAGCTTCAAAAACACTTTACTGTTTACTGTTCTCTTATTAACTTTGATATGGAGCTACTCTTTTGAAAGGTCCATAAGGTGCAATTTTGGGGGCAAGACAGTGTGTGTGTGTGTGTGTGTGTGTGTGTGTGTGTGTGTGTGTGTACATAGGCTCATGGTAGTTAAATGCTGGAAAGAGGAAATGGTATTCGAATACTAAGGTACCCATTATCTGTCAGTTGGCAGGAACAAAGGAATTCACAATTAATTGCTAAGCTCCAAAATGTTAAATAATATAGTAGATATTAAATGATGTGAAAAATGACAATATTGTGAGAATTTCTGTGTATTTGAACTAGCGTTCAACTACCTAAAAATGTCCACTGGCTTTTTTGAAGTTAAACCCATATTATTTATGTGATGATGGCAAAATTTAATCATGACATTTTTCCAGGCTGACATTTTCTAACTGCAATTAAAAATAAAATAATTTCTCACCTAGCTCTTCTGTGAATAAAAGAAACCCTGGGTTAACAAGTTGCAATCGTCTTCCTTAATGAGACATTTTGCAGCAGCGGTAGTACACTAAATTATCGGTTATCCAGCAAGGTTGCATAGTAAGTTGTTCTGGATGGAAGTGCTGCAGAGTTGTTGGAGAAAGAGTTTTTCTGTCAGAACAACCTGCAGAATATAAGTTAATTCATTAGGCAAATATGTTTTGAGTATCTACCATGCATTCAGCTACTAATGCTTTGTATGTACAATGGGGTGCAAAAAAAGAAGCACATGACTTATCCTTATGGGCCGTACAATCCCAATGGGTGAGACAGGAAATGATAAGCATTCATACATAAATAAACAATAATACTTAATACTACCAAGGAGAGGTGTATGGAGCTGTGCATGGAGCTATGCTATGCTATTCGGGCGTGTAATGAGGGGAACTTACCCATGTGGGAAGGCTAGCAGGGTAGCACTGGGAGGGAGTTGCATAACTTTGCAATGCTTGTCAAAAGGCTTAACAAACTCCACACTCTCTAAAATTGTATTTTCACATTGAGCACTTTTCCCTAAAGGGATAATTTGGGGTGTACTAAACATTCTAGCTATACTGGAAAGGCATCACTTTTGGTACAGCAATATTGGAAACATCTTAAATTTTTTAAAAAAATAAGTGGTTGAATTTATTATGTTATCAAAATTATACCTGTCCACCTATTTTAAAGCTGATGTAAAAATGTTTTTATTGTAATAAATATGTTTAGACAAAAAAAAGGGGGTTACAAAATGAGTATTTAAAATGCCTGCCTTTGCTTTTATCCCAATCCTATTCTTTCTAGTTACTAGGTCTATCCTATTTGATTTCAAATATGTCAATAATAAGTCACAATAGCAACAGTAATAGCTGCTCATACTAGTTACCATTTAGCACATTCCAGCCCAGTGCTAAACACTTTACCTCCATTACCACAACTGATGTTATGTAAATCAGTGAAGTAAGTATTAATACATTTATTTCTTTTCATGGCCAAAACTTTTAAATATGTCAACACAGCTATGTATTCCCTATGCAACAAATAAGGAATGCTTTCAATGCTTATGCCATTTACCATGAGTTTTCTTATTCCCATTTTATCTAATAGAAATTCCTCATTCTTTTGCAACAGCATTCTGCGAAGAGGGCTGCAGATATGGTGGAACATGTGTGGCGCCTAACAAATGTGTCTGTCCTTCTGGATTCACAGGAAGCCACTGTGAGAAAGGTAACCTTAGCCCTTTTGGGTGAGTGGGGTGGGGAGAAAGAGTTTCAGAGAGAAGGGAAACTCTTTTTCTCACAGTATAGTACTGTGGGTTGACTTGATGCACTATGTCTCGCTGGGGGATGTAGCGCCCCGAAATGGATACGTTTGATTATTGTATAATTGGCTTCCTCCTTCTGAAAATAGAGCTTCATTTGTCCTCCCTTCAATGTTTCTAATAGAGCAAGATTGAGTCTTTCTCTGTCATAGTTTGGAGTGTGCCTTTTTAGTGCTAATGAGAGATAAAGCCTGAAGAACTGACCTGCCCCAATTATCAGCTATTCGGGGTAGCATCACACAGGACTATTGGCGTTAACAGTCTGCTGTGCCCACAGAATCTAGATTAGAACCACATGCTCCTTGAATTAAAGCACATTAAATAACTCTGGCAGCAGGTTTATTGGTGTGCTTGGGATTTGGTTCTAATACTGGTTTATTAGGAGCATTATTATTCCTGGTCCTGATAATAGAAGCCAGTTTAGTGTTTGTAAGATTCTATTATGAGCATCCTTCTATTTGCAATAAATGTAGTGTTTACACTTGATGCTATTTGGTGAAATCAGCTGTCTTATTAATTGGAGACATCTTTCCACCTGGGTACAAATTAAATTGACGGTCAATGCCAGTGTGCCACTGTATACATACATATCAATGCAAGCGAGAAAGCTTGTCATGCGAAATTGAATATTTCTGTGTATTTCCCCATAAGTTTTATTGGCCTAAAATTACTGTATTGTGTTTTTTCCTGAGTCTGAGATATCACACTTGACACTTCTTATAGTACAGCATAAAAATATGGAAATGTGATGATGTAGTCATTATGTCTGTTATTCAATGAGAGAGAGGATGGCTTAAATGCCAACTTTTGAATCAAAGCTCCAGTTTCCTTTCCTTCATGTAAAAAGATTTCTAAAAAATAAAATAAAAAAAAAATAAAAAGATTTCTGAAATTGGATAATACATTTTTAAATGATTCTAGTTATTTTACCCCAACTTGTTCTATGTGTTACTTTGCACTGCCTGTATAAGGCAGCCAATCCTTTCAAAAACAGTTCAAAATGTAACATGTAAATTATTCAACAAGGAAGACAACAAAAAATATGTGCACTGTTGTTTCCATATTTTATGATATTATCAATGAAGCAAATTTCATTTATGAAATAAAAATTAATTGGTTTGTTTTTTAAAAAGACACATAAAAGAGCCAAGTACTGCCTCTGAGCAGCATGAGAATTACCACATGGAGCTGGAGAATTCTTCCCAAAAGCAAAGAAACTTAATGGTAACTTAGAACACATGCCCTCATTGCAGTGCATTGGATTTTAATTAGGTTTTCTAAAGTGAAAAAACAAATACATGTAAAGGTTTCTCATTATGTCCTCCAGCACTGCTGTGCTTCCCTAAAATGAGTATACAGGAATTAATGGGGACAGAAATGGTGATGATGATAGTGTTGATAATAATGGATACTACCAGTAATGATACACCATTTATTATGTATTAATTATGTGTCAGGTCTTTTAAATGAATATTTTAATATATTAAGAATAAACAACAAAGATAAATACTATTACTCCTATTTTATAAATAGCAAAATAAAGCTTAGCCAAGCGAAGTAACTTTTGCAATGCTACAGTCAGTATTAGAACTGAGAATAAAATTCCAATTATATTTCACAAAGCCTGCATTATAAACCCTTGCCTGAGTCTCTCAAAGTAATACATGGACTTCCTGTTAGAACCCAGATTCCTGGGCCACCAACCTAGACCTGGTCAATCAGAATATCTCGGGGAGGGTCCATGAAGCTAAACTTTCACCAAGCACCTCTGGTTGCTTGTTATAAATCAGTTATTGATATATCAGTGTGATATTTAACCAGATAATCTAATCTAATGTTCTTATTCTTTTTACATTATAAAGAATTGAGGTAGAACGTTGACTTTAGACTTGGGGATGAATTGGTGGCAGCCTAGGAAAAATTATCATTTCTTATGACTTGTTGATTTGACTATATCTTCTCTGCTCAGTAGGAGGTTGGTTGAATTAATGCTACATTCTGTTTTATTACCTAAAACAAGAAACATTAGAAATAAAGGAGAAAGTCAAGGTCAGAAGGAAAGGTAAAAAAGAGATAGGCAGGACATGAGTTCACATGTAAAAGATAAAGTTAAGATTGAGCATTGAATATTCTTGAATTCTTACAAAGTTGTTTTAAGGTAAAATTAAAATAGAATAACAAGGTCTCTTTGCATGTGATATTATCTCCCATCAGTATGAAACCCATTCCATTTCATATTGGCCAAGACTATTATTTTTTTCTTTATTGATTAAGGTATTACATATGTGTCCTTATCGCCCCATTTCCTCCCACTCATGACCTCACTCCCTTGTTGTCTGTGTCCATTGGTTAGGCTTATATGCATGCATACAAGTCCTTCGGTTGGTCTCTCCCACTCACTCCCACCCTCCCCTACTTTTCCTCTGAGGTTTGACGGTTTGATTGATGCTTCTCTGTCTCTGGATCTGTTTTTGTTCATCAGTTTATGTTGTTCATTATATTCCATAAATGAGTGAGATCATGTGATATTTATCTTTCTCTGACTGGCTTATTTTGCTTAGCATAATGCTCTCAGTTCCAACCATGCTGTTGCAAATGATAAGAATTCCTTCTTTTTTTCTACAGCATAGTATTCCATTGTGTAGATGTACCACAGGTTTTTAATCCACTCACCTGCTGATGTGCACTTAGGCTGTTTCCAAATCTTAGCTATGGTAAATTGTGCTGCTATGAACATAGGGGTGCATATATCCCTTCTGATTGGTGTTTTTAGTTTCTTAGAAGTGGGATCACTGGGTCAATTGGGAGTTCCATTTTTAATTTTTTGAGGAAACTCCATACTGTTCTACACCGTGGTCAATATTATTTTTAATTAAATTTATTATGGTGACATTAATAGGATCATGTATGTTTCAAGTGAACATTTCTGTGATACATGACCTGTATATTGCATTGTGTTCCCACCACCTGAAGTCACATCATCTTCCATCACCATATATTTGGCCCTCTTTACCCTTTACTACCTTCACCTTCTTCTCTTTGGTAACTACCATACTGTTGTCTGTGTCTATGAGTTTCAGTTTTATATCTGACACATGAGTGAAATATTGGCCTTTTCTGACTGACTTGTTTCACTTAGCATAATATTCCCAAGGTCCATCTATGTTGTCATAAATGGCAGTATGTCATCTTCACCAATATTCTAATTGTATGAAATTTTTTGTGGAGAGGATGAAGTACATATATTTCAGTCCATTGTGTGCAAGAGATCTAGAAAAATTATAGGACAAATACTGAAAATGTATTCCATATCTTGTTTGAATTATTTTATTATGTAGATCATTAGCAGTGAGCATTAAGTAATGCTATTTGCCATAGACTAGTCATGCTAGAATCAGAGGTGGGCAAACTTTTTGACTCGAGGGCCACAATGGGTTCTTAAATTGGACCGGAGGGCTGGAACAAAAGCATGGATGGAGTTTTATTGTGAACTAATATAAATTCAAAGTAAACATCATTACATAAAAGGGTAGGGTCTCTTTTTTTTTTTTAGTTTTATTCATTTCAAACGGGCCGTATCCGGCCCGCGGGCCGTAGTTTGCCCACGGCTGTGCTAGATGCTTTGAGACTTAGGGCATAAAGGAAAAATGCAAATGTATTGTAACTGTCTATGGCATGATCACACTAAATCTCTGATTTGCTTTGTTTTAATTTCAAGACTAACTAAGTAGTCCCTTTTGAGCCATACAGAATCTGCTTATATTTGATCTTAAAAATATTTCCCTTGGTTCCCCTTGTTACTGGTTTTATTTATTGCTTGTGATATTTAGCCTTTCAGAATTCAAGTACTGTTAGTTAAATTATTGAAATCATTTGTTAAAGAAAATGCTTATCTGGAGTTAAAAATCCCGCTTGTGTTTGCCATATAACTCAAAGATGAACAACACCATTTATTTTATGGTGATGAGATTTTAGTAAACTTAAACTTTTCATAACCCCATTCAAGATAAGCAAACATATGTTTCTGAATAACATATTATGTTGAGTCTTTTTGCCCTTTGTTCTGTCTCTGTTCCCTTAGATTTGATTTCATTTCACATTTAATATCAAGATGTATAATGAGAGAGATGAATGAAAAATCAGTAAGAAAAATGGTTTTGCTACTCTTTAGAAAAGGGCTGCTGGCAAAAGCTCTCTTCTTAGCCTAAGAGAACTGAAAGGATATCATGTCACACTGAGATACATAGCCAACCATCACACAAAATGAAATAACAGAAAGTCTTCTGAGAGACTCTCCAAGTGTAAAATCAAGTAGCTACACTAAATCCATAAGTATGTTACCTGCCATAAAACAGCAGAACATCATCCTCTGAAATGTGAATCACACTGTTTTCTACTTGGCCTTAAGCAAATTTGCAAGCAACATTAAGTAGAAATTAAATGTAAGGTATTAGACTTAGGGGTTTCTTAATGCTTAGCAGCATCAAAGGACTCTACCCACTAGATAGCATTAGTACTCCAACCCCCAGTCATGATGATCAAAAATGTCTCCTGACATTGCCAATGTCTCCTGGGAGGCAGAATCTACCTTTTGGCAATGCCGGGTCTAGATATAGCATTTTAAACATTTTTAAAATGTGTGTGTGTGTACAGACATATATTAGTCAAATGTATTTCAGTGTATTTGATAACATGCACATTATAAGCACTTTTGGTAGACAAGTATTTTTAAAGCATCTCTTGAACATTCTTAGAAGTGCTTATTACTATATTTAGAGAATTCTTAACCATTCAAGAGCCAGGGACTGGCTAATATCCATATATGCTGTATGGGGAACATTTTCTTATGGGACAAGATTGATGTAGAAGCTGGGCCGGTTCTATGTCCTCACCCTCTTGTTGTTGGAGTAAACATGGATGTTTCAACCTCACCCAAGGACAATGTGACTCTAACCCTTGTATTCTCCTGAAAGAAGAAGAAAATCCTTTATTATTACTTTGTTAGAATAATTTTTCTCAATGTATGTAGTAAGATGATAATTTTTTGCTGTAAATTGCTTTCTTTAATATAAGACTTCTCAATTAGTCACGTTTATTAGTAGTTTCAACTGCATATAAATCAAGATGGTTATTTGTGGTGGTATAGATCAGACAGCTAATTTTACTGCATTTTTCTATTTGTATATTACATGAGATATAAATTGTGTAAATACAATTGTATAGACATCAGTTACCTATAACCAGTGCCTTGTGAATCAGACAGTGAGAGTTGGATAGTTGGATAAAATTAGTCAAGCTATAATAGTGTTGTATTAAAAAATAGTTTAAAAACATGCTGATATTATAAAAATAACAGACATTGACTTTTTCCCCATTGGTTTCCAAAATGGGTTCATTTTGGAATGTAAATATTATTTAATAAATGCACATAACCATTGAACTTCTCACAGTCCCCAAGGCTTTGTAAAGTGTATTAAATATCTGGCCAAGAATATTCTGGGCAATTAATAATAGCAACAAGTTTAACAGCATGATGCATTCTCAATATGGCTTCCAGTAGTTATTTTTTTCTATTTTGATTACCTGAATTTTCTATTTTTTCTACAGTAAATATAGTATAAATGATTTGTAATAAGAAGTGATACTTTTTAAAGCTTAAAATTATGAGGACATAAAAGTCATGAAAAGGACTTTTCTTTTTAAAAGTTCCTGAGGATTGCCCTAATCGGTTTGGCTCGGTGGATGGAGCGTCAGTCTGCGGACTGGGGGGTCTCGGGTTCGATTCCAGTCAAGGGCATGTACCTTGGTTGCGGGCACATCCCCAGTAGGGGGTGTGCAAGAGGCAGCTGATGGATGTTTCTCTCTCATCGATGTTTCTAACTCTCTTTCCCTCTTCCTTCCTTTTTGTAAAAAAATCAATAAAATATATATTTTTAAAAAGTTCCTGAGGATCTTTTAACTTTTCTTAAAGGGAAATGACTTTTTACAAGTTAATTAATTCTATTCTTTCTTCTGTGCCTCATGGACCTGCAGATATCTAGACAGAGGGTAATAGTTTGCCCTATGCATATTATTCACCCATCAGGTGCAAAGAATGGTCAGAAACAAATACTTCTATCTTCTTCCAATTTTAAAATATTGTCTGATTTTCAGATAAGTCTACTGGCATGCATCTATTTGCAGTTTCTCTGATCATCCTTGTTTCAGGGGGAAAAAATAAGAGCCTTTAAGAAGGTAGATAATAACTCCATTCTGTTAATGGAAAATATTCTTCTGCTTTCTCCCCACCCATCACAGCACTGTGGGGAAGGCATCTGGGAAGAGGATGAGTGCCCATGTGCCTCTTCAACATCTTGGCAGTCTGCATATCTATTTAACTTTTCTCAACAGGATCTTTCTGGTTGTCTGGCACAAGCAAATGGCATTTCTATTACTAACATTGCTGTTGTTGCTGTTGTGCAACTGATAGATGCCCAGAAAAGGGTAAGCAGTGCTTTTGTGGCATCATTTAAAAAAGAAAATATGAGGATTTGAGCTCTGAGTTGCTCATGCAGTTGAAGCCACCAAAAAGGAAGGGACACAGATGTTCTTTTAAAATTTGATCCAAGTTATATGGATGTGAATTTGTGTGAGGAGCTATGCCCTGCATGGGACCTTTGCAGGGATATAGAAGGAAGAGGACAGGCATTGTGCTGGAGCATGAGAGGAGCTCACAAACACAAAGAATATCTCATCTTTAGAGCAGCTCAGCAATGCGTTCAGCTGTGGAACCTAGAGGGCCTTGTTCAGGAACCCCTCCCTCTCCTCAGTTCTACCCACTCAACTTTCTCCTTTAAGCTGTGATGGAGAAACTGAGCTAAAGACCTAATACAATTTCCCATGCTCCAAAATGGAGTTGCCACTTAACTCTCAGAGCTACTTGGAACTATTTAAAAGCCCTGTTCCTTTTTTTCTAATTAATTTTTTAAATGTTTCAATTACAGTTGACACACAAGATATTAGTTTCAGATGCACAGTAATTTGATTTTTATGTAACGTACGAAGTGATCACCTTAATGGTCTAGTACCCATCTGACACCATACAGCTATTACAGTCTTATTAACCAAACTCCCTATGCTGTGCTTTCTATCCCTGTGGCTATTTTTATAACTGGCAACTTGTCCTTTGAATCCCTTCACCATTTTTAGCTACCCCACCCCACCTCCTTTAATCTGGCAACGGTCAAACTTATGAGGACTTGTGTAAGTGTTTAGTAAGCCAATCACTAGTGGAAATGGTATTCCAACCCATGTATGACTGAATCCAAATTTATATACCTTCCAATACCAGTTGCCTCTTGATCACATTACCTGTGTACATGGCAAATTAAACCTAACAGATTATGGGGGAGGCCAAATAAATGATGCTCTCCTGTGAGTAATGAGCCATACTTTTCTACTTGATTATGGACATTATTTTTATCTTCCTTTCAATATCTTTATTGTGCCTAAGGCAGGAAGAGAGTGTAAAAACATAGGGTTTAAGAGCACCATCTTTGAAGCCCTACTAGCTTAGTTTGAGTTGGAATTCCACTGTTTATTGGAATCTGTGATACTGAATGAGATATATGCAATGCTTCTAAGCTTCAGTTTGCCACTAAAAATGGATATCAGTATTACCTACATCATAATATTGTTGTGAAATTGAATGATATAGTCTAATTAAATTACTTGGTAGAGTGTGTAGCACACAGTTGGTATCTAGAGATGATATCTATTTTGGAATCCTCAATTTACTGGCTGGTAAAATTGAGACTCAAATAATATGCTGCTTTAGTAAGTATATCATATTGAGGATGGAGGAGAGAAATTCCATTCAGAAGAATTCCATTAAGAAGAATAGTATAGAAATGTTGTGTATTTCCAGTAGCTTTGTCAGCATGCCTTTCCAGAAAGCAAGGAGAGGAAAGCCATTTTTTTAATAGATTGGCTTTCCCTGTCGAACACAGGAAATCTATTAGGGATTACCTTGTCTAGTTAGCAATGCAGAAAATAATTCCCGAATATTTAGATAACGAGAAGTTCTTCCTTCCCATCAGGCAAGCTCCTACTGTTGAACTGTGAAAGTCAGGATTTGGTTCATACCCTCGTTTTTAATTTTATACCCTGGGGAATGCAGACATCACTGTAACTTGCAGCACAATGGCTAAACAGAAAGGAAACCCATGTTTCTGTGAAAATATGAATAATTAGAGCCTGGGAATTATAAACTTTCCCTAGTAACTGCTATCCAAGAAATCTTTGTATCCAAGAATATGGACTGCACTGTTAATCATGTGGGAAAAGACTAATTGAAGACAGTAGACTGAAGGAGAAGGAATATAACTCTTCCGATTTGCATCATTCTCTCCTAATAGGATCCACTGATTAGAAAAGGTAGTTGCCTGAAAATGTTCATGTGGGTCTAAAATATGATGAATCAAAAATCAAGATCTATGCATTCATTTTGCAGTGGTTGATAACATAAGCAGCTTCTAGCTTGGTGGGCTAATGTGGTTTTTAAAGCATTCTCTAATTTAAAGAGAACTTGAAGTTACCTATGGGTGACAGCAATTTTAGCTTAGTAGATTGAGTCTGAGGGGAAATTCTGGGAGATTATTTCAGTAAAGAATATTTTTCTAAGGAAAAACCTTTCTGTACTTCCTCAGCACTTATAAGATAAAGTCCAAATCTCAAGGTGTGATATTAAAGACCTCCTCGATGGGTCTCTGCCTACCTCTCCATCTTTATCTCCTCCTTTTCCTTCACATACATTTCAAATTCCAGCCTGTTCTAAAGTACTTCTGTTCACTGAAACCCACCTTCATTTTTCCAACCTCTCAGCTTTTGTTTGTAATGTTCATAACAGACTTATATATTGATTACAAATATGTGTCATTAATTCAAAAATAATAGAGAATATTGGTCATTGAGGATCTCCATTAATCTAGAATGCTCCTGACCTTCCCCCTCTCAAACCACTTCTCCTGTAGTCTTCCTCATTCTGGTTGATGACAAAATCTGTCCTTTCACATTTTCTGGATAGAGATCTTGATATCCTTGACTTCTCCTTTCTTTTAGATCTCACACCAAAATCCTTGCTCCACCTTCTAAATATATCTAGAATTCACACATCTTCATCTGCTTTCCACAACTACTCCTCTTGCCCAAGACGTCCTCATCTGTAATCCAGATTAATGTAAAAACCTCCTAACTCATCTCCCTTTCACTCTTGTGCAACTATAGCCTCTTTACAATGTAACAGTCAAAGGGACATCGTTTAAAAATAAGTTAGACTCATTCGCTTTTCTGCTTCAAATTATCCATGCTCCCTATTGTCAATCAGTAAAAGCTAGTCATTGCAATGGCCTATAAGTCTCTCCATGCTCTGCCCCCCCCTTTCCTATTACTTCTCTGCCCTCACTAGTCCTTGTGCTCGCCCCTTACTTGTATACCTTCCCTCCCAGTCGTAATGGTCTTTGTGATTGTCCTATGACATGCTAGTTATGTTTCCTTTACAGTTGGGTTTGCTTGGAATTTTCATGGTCAGTTCTCTCATGTCATGTAGGTTTCTGCTCAGATGTTATCTCCCCTGAGAGATCTTCACCCTTAACTAAATGCAGTCCCATTTTTGGGACTGTCATTGTCTTCAGAGCAATTATTCTCTGACACAATAATGTTTTTGTGTCTGTGGTCTGACTGCCTTGCCAGAATATAACCTCCATGAGGGCAAGGTGTTTTTGTGTTACTGCCACTGTATCTCCAGGGCCAAGAGAAGTGGCCCAAAAGTTGAATAAATAAATAATTTAATAAAAATCTCTTTTAGTTTTTGGTTTAGTTTCCAAAGCCACACTACTGTCATCATGATATGTCTTGGGAAGAATGAGCAAATTATTGCTGTCAATCACACACCTTCATCCCTGATATTTTTAGATCCTTTGTAGTCAGAGTTATCCTTGACTTTTCATTCTCGCTCATTTTCCCATTTAATCAATCACCACAGTGTATTTTCTGCATCCTCCTGCCTAGTCTACACCACTGGCAAATGTGTGGTGCTGTTTTGTTTTGTTTTGTTTTGTTTTGTTTTGTTTTGTTTTGTTTTGTTTTGTTGTGTGTGTGTGTGTGTGTGTGTGTGTGTGTTTTCTTGGAATGATGACAGAAGGCAAGTCTCTAGACCCCAAGTCCTATTCCTCCCTTACAAAAAAATGTTCTTCCTGCATTGCAGCCAATATAATACCTAAAAAGACAAATGCAATCAAATTATTTTCCTGCTGACAAATGTTAAATGGTTTCCAGTGCCCTTGGAATAAACTCCACTCTCTTTTCAGTAGTTATTGATGACTCTGAGCCTCTTCCTCATTCACTTATAATCAATGGTCCTCACACACTGAACTTTGTCAGATTTTCTCAAAGCAGCAATCTCCCTACTTCAGGCATCTGCCTGAGGTATTTTCTCCACCAGGAAGTCTTTGATTTTTTCTTCTTCTACTTTCCTTCTTCCATCTCCACCCACCACCATATCCAGTCCCCATCTCCCTTTGTTCTCTCACATAGATCTTAAGCTTTTCTTCAGAAATATTTTTCAGGCTCCTTAATAAGGTTAAGTCCCCTCCCCTGTGTTCTGTCATATCAACCTGGAGTTCCCATTCATAAAATGTATCACATTTAATTGTTGCATCGCTGCTTTTATCCCCTTCCTTCCTACCACCCATCCCTGTAGCATAGCCAACATATATGTTTAATTTCTATTCTCCCCAAAATATAAAATAATAACTTATATAACAGTTATTAACATACAGTATCTCCTATCCAAAATGGTATATGTCCTAACTATTTTTCTCCCATCTCTTTCCTTCTTTCTGGTCCTGTTGACCCCCATCAAAGTGTTAATGATAATTTATATGAATGGCATTTTTATGAGATTTGCATAACATGTTTCTGAATGTCAGATTCTTTAACATCTATGAAGAAACTTTGATATACATGCACTAACTAGATGGGTCATTTCAGGAGGATAAGCAACTCTTCCCTTCCTGTCATAGATAAGCTCTGGCCTGTCATAGCCTATATCTGACACTGAGAAGCCTGCCCCAACATGGCTCTTCCCTGGTTCTGAATTGCCAAGCAGTCCCTTTTTTATCGGATCACTTGTTAGGAAATGCTGAACTGTGAAATGCTATTGTAAGCACTTTTGATTTACTGTCAGCAAATTATTATGGCACTGTCTCTTACTAAAATGATGGCAAGCTTTATTTTTTCCAGGTGCTTGGTCTCCAGGAAATACCACAGTCACTGTGCATTTGCCCATTGACTTCATGCATTAGCATTTTGGAGATGTTTATATATTTTTTCTATATATTTTCACCAGTATCTCTTACAGAATCAATAATTCCCCAGTCTCTGAAAATTTTAGTAGGAATAATGAAGGAACTGTTTAAATTACTAGCAATTTGAATGCTTAGGCTAGACCTTAATTTAGGCTGGACCTTACTATTTGAACCTCTCAACTCAGAAGTCTGGGATCAATCAGCACCCTCCAACCCCATATTACTTGTCTGATTTCATCATATAATTTTATACCACTCCATTTGGCCATTTTTTCATGTATATAAGTGTAACTGAAGGTGTTTTTAGCTGGTGTTCTCTTTATGGAATTTTCTTCCTCCATATCTTCATGACTCATTTCTTTATTTCCTTTCGGGCTCCACTCAAATGTCCCTTTGAAGTGAGACATTTCCTACCGCTCTATTAAAATCGCAACCCCAAATCTTGCCCCAAATGATAGTACCTCAATTCTCTGCCTTTTTTTTTCTTTCATAGCACTTATTACCTTTTAAGACACTGAATATATTACTCCTCTATCTTGTTTACTGTTCCCCTTCCCTGAAGGTTGAGGTTTTTGTGCATGTTTGCTGTTATAGCTCCAGCCCTCAGCCTAGTGCCTAGAACTTAGTCTTCACTCAAGAAATACTTATTGAGTGGTTGAATGATTTTCCTCATTTATTGAATAAGTTGAGAATGAGAACACACAGTAATATGCCCAAGGTCACAGGCCTAAGAAGTGCCAAAGTTGTGATTTGAACAGTTCTTTGTACCTCAAAGCTCAGGCTTAAAACACGGTCCTTTGCTGTCCTTCTCAAAAAGGCCAGACGATTAAAAGGGTTTTGACAATCGTCAGAGCATGTTATTTTCTCAGTTGACCTCTAAATTCTGTGTGCCATGATTATTCCTCTGTATTTCATTTATACCACACTCATGTTCTGAGAGACTAACTTTCCTTGTTATACTTTAGTTAATACACCCTTTCTTAGAAGGGGACTGTGTAACAGTAATATTTCATGTAGTAAAAATTTTGAACACTTCTTTCCAGGCACTATATCATCACTCTTTGAATCTCTTAACAACTCCACAGGGCATATATTATCATCATCCTAGTTTTACAGATGAGGAAACTGAGGCTAAGAGATTTAAGAAACTGTTCATATTTATAACACTGATAAGAGGGACAGCTGGGAATTGAATTATTCTCTGGTGGTTTAAAATTTTATGCTTTACTTTTTTTCTTCATTATTATGTCATGCCACCCCCCAACCTCCCTCCTACAGGAGTAGTCATTTCTCTTGACCCCAAGTCATTAATATAGAGGTTTAATTTTGAAAGTGCCAGAAGGATGCCATTGTAATACCCTTTTACCCATTGGGCATTCTCACAGGACGGTGGCGAACAATATAACCTCACAAGCTGGGTCAGCCACTTACCATGGGCACTGTCCAAGTTATATAACTTTTCAATCTGCAGTTACTTCTCAACATTGTTGTAAGAACTAGAGAAAGTCCAGTTAGTACATAGCAAGTGATGATAAATTAGTTGATTGTAAAGAGACACAGTATACAGACTGTCATCTACAGCTTTTGTATTTGAGGGCAATGTTATTATTTACGTTATAATCACAGACTCTTTCAAAGGCATTTTCTTTTTGAAGCATCTCAAGAAAGCATTGTGAAGTGAGATTAATTTTCATCTTACAGACAAGGAAACGTATTCATGTAGTTTAAAGTGACTTGTCCACATTTATAGAATTCGTAAGCATTGAGCTGATATTCTAATATCTGAGTCGTTCAGTTACACCTTTCCAATTTTTGAACTCAAAATGGAATAAAGGCAACGTGAGCCTCTCGGTGGTGATACCACCCCAACAGAGACTAATTTATACTAATAAAAGGTTAATATGTCAATTAGACTGGGAGACCTTCCAGAAGACCTCCGGACGTCCTTCCCGACAAAGTCATGGTGGCGGGGCCGAGGCAGAGGTGGTTAGGGGAGATCAGGCCAGGAGGGAAGGACAATTGGGGGTGATCAGGCCAGCAGGGGGGGCAGTTGGGGGCAAGCAGGCTGGCAGGTGGGGCAGTTGGGGGCAAGCAGGCTGGCAGGCAGAGTGGTTAGGGGCAATCAGGCAGGCAGGCAGGTGAACAGCAGTCCTGGATTGTGAGAGGGATGTCCGAGGGGTCCCAGATTGGATAGGGTGCATGCCGGGCTGAGGGACACCCCCCATGCATGAATTTCATATACCGGGCCACTAGTCTATATATTTAAAAGCCTAAGTGACCATTATGACCAGTCGACTGAACAACCGGTTGACCAGTCACTATGATGCACACTGACCACCAGGGGTAGAATCTCAATGCAGGAGCTGCCCTCTGGTGGTCACTGCACTCCCACAGCCAACCTCCTGTGGTCCCTCCCCTGAACCTGCCAGCCCTGATTGGCCCAATCACTGTCCAGGACGAGGGACCCCACCCATGCATGAATTCGTGCACCAGGCCTCTAGTAATTACATATTATCTCAAAATACACCCCCTACAAGTTAGTACATGACAGACCACATCCTCACAGAAGTGAAATTTTAGAAATCAGAAGGAAACCAGATCTCTGAACAGATGTTTGCAAGTAAGTATTATACAAACAATTTGGACGTTTCTGGAAAGATCTGAAGTCTGTTTTGTATATATCTGAAGATATTTCCCTGATTTAATGCTCAAACCTATTTTAGTGGCAAGTAAATACATTTTCATGAAGTGAACCATCTTGCTTACCTGTTAGCAGTTAGTAGCTCCTAAGTGCTGGGCATTTGAGAGGAACCTTTGTCCTATTCCCCTGTCTGTTAACGTATCTATTGCTAGTATTTTTGAGGTGGCTATGTTCCAGCCACTATTGTAAATACTTAAAGAAATTATAGGAGTGATACTGTTATTATCCGTATTTTATAGGTGAGGGAACTGAGGCTTGAGACTGGAATTTGCTTCCACAGCAACATTGGCAGTTTCTGCTGTTTTAATAAGTTCTTAGCTATCTGCCCTGTTTTAGGTATTCCTGAAAAATAATTTCTTGAATTATGTATTTAAATCACCCTCCCTTTCTATCTTCAGTTGTGAAATATTTAACAGAGTTATTATCAAGTCAGATCTTTGATTTGTAAATATCACATTTTGTCTCCTCTTATCTACGGGGGTAGCTAGAGCTTTGAAATAATACTAACAGTGAATGAAAAGGGGAAAGCAGGAGCTCTGGAAAGCAAAAAAAAAGTAAAAGAGCTTTTATTGAAAGTTTGCAAGTAGATAGAGAAGCACGAAGACATGGTTCTACCCCTCAATGAATTTTTATAAACTAAAAGCATGTTTGAATAATAGAACATTATCTGTATCCCAGACTCCCCCTCTCCTGTCCTCTTCTAAGACCCCACCAAGACGAACCACTGTCCTGACTTCTAATACTGTGGCTCAGTTTTGCCTGTTCGAGCTTCATGCAAATGGAATCAAATCATAAAAACTCCTTTGTGTCTGTCTTCTTTTGTTCAACACTAGATTTCTGAGCTTTATCCACATTGTTGCTTGTATTTGTCATTTTAAAATTCTCCTTATGGAATAGTATTTCATTTTTGGAATATGACAAAATGTGTTGCTGGACATTTGAGTTTTTTCCAATTTGGGTTATTTTGCTACAATAAATATTCTTCTACACATCTTTGGGTGATCCTATATAAGCATTTCTATTTGTATATGAAAGAATAGATTTGCTGGGTTTGTGTAGGTTCAGTTTTCATAGATACTGCCAAACAGTTTCCCAAAGTCATTATACCTATTTATATAGAAGTATGGTAGCAATCATCTCAGGTAGAAACTATAGTTTAACTTTAACCCTGCTGTTTGGCTTCTGTCCTTATTTGCTTTGTTTAACAATAGAAAAGATATTTTGATTTTCTGAATTATAGAAATCATCCCAATCGATTGAATACCCTATTGATTGTAATGTGAATACCCCATTGGTTGTGGTCATACTGGTTATGGAAGCAAGGTTGACTCAGTGGTCCCAAGACCATGACAGCACAATTACTCTAAATTGCCTTGATGGCCCTAGATAATGTGTTCCTGTTAACTCAGTGGTCTCAAGACCCGATGGCTCCAGATAATGTCTTTCCCTTGATTCAGTGATCCGGAGACCCAAAACTATAATGAACATGCTTAAGTCTGCTTCTGTAAACTGCTTTTTTGCAAACTAGGTTCCTCATTCCAAACCCTGGGATGTAATCAATACCTTTGTGATATTTGCCTATATAAATCTGGTGGTGGGGTTGGGGAGGGCACTTCGAGATTTGGAGTGCATGGCCCCCTCGTAGTCCCGGATTGGAATAAATGTGACTCTTTAATTCAATTTCTTGAGGCGTCCTTCTGTGATTCACGGGGTACATTACAACAATATTCCAAGACATAATAAGAATTACAGTTGTATCATAATTTTATCAGTACTTATTTACTGTCTGTCTTTTTCATTTTAACCATACTGCTGTTGTGATATTCTGTTGGGGTTTTATTTGCCCTTTTCTGATGACTAATATAGTTGATCTTATACTATATGTGTATAGTCCATTTCATTTTAGTGCTTTGTGAAGTGCCTAGTCACCTTCAGCCCTTTTAAGTATTGAGCCTGTTTGTTCTTTCTAATGCATATAGCTTTAAAAGTCAAGTAGTTCTACATGACTAGTTATGAAAAAAACAACACTTTCCTGCTCCTATAGTACTCTGTTCCTGCTCTCCGGAGTCAGTCATTTACTTCCCCACATCAATAATAATAATAATAATAATAATAATAATAATTTCTTGATTTCTCCACTTTAGGTATTATCTGTTAATCTCCAGGGAAGATAAATATTTAGTTGTTATTTTTACCTCTCACCCATGGCTCACGTGCACAGGCATAAGCACACATTTACACACATGAACACTTCCCATTTCTTTTTTTAAAAAAATATATTTAATTGAATTTTTTACAGAGAGGATGGGAGAGGGATAGAGAGTTAGAAACACTGATGAGAGAGAAACATTGATCAGCTGCCTCCTGCACACCCCGCACTGGGGATGTACCTGCAACCAAGGTACATGCCCTTGACTGGGATAGAACCTGGGACCCTTCAGTCCGCAGGCTGACGCTCTATCAACTGAGCCAAATTGGTTAGGGCCATTTATTTCTTCTATTTTTCTTAGATCAATATTTTTGTTTGCCTTATTATGTCTATGTAGGTGATATTTATAAATGAGCTATGGAGTTAGCTATCATTATTTTTCCGCTAGTACACAAAAGCTTGCTTTCCCTGGATTTAACAATTTTCTCAGTTTGTTATTGTTGCTCAGTTTTTTATTTCAACCCCAGATGTTCCTCAAATAATATCCCCCAATATTTTGAAGTGCTTTTTATTTTTTATAACTTTAACTTCATTAGGCAAGTTTTTCAAGACCCTTCTGACCTCCTCAATTTTATGCTGGGAACTCGTTAGATCTACAACACAGCTGTTTTCTTTGGATCTTCTTTCAAACATAATATCTTTTTATTCAATTTCCCATTTCCTGAATACTGCCTATTTCTCCTTTATTTTGGATTATATCCTACTTTTTACCGAGTAGATACTCGACTAGCTTCTTGAGAAAGTGTGTGTAGAAGAAACATTGTTCAAATGTTGCATTCTGAAGATGTTTTTACACCCCTTTTATATTTAACTAGAGGCCCGGTGCACAAAAATCTGTGCACTCGGCAGGAGGGGGAGTCCCTCAGCCCGGCCTGTGCCCTCTCTCAGTCTGGGACCCCTCGGGGGATGACCACCTGCTGGCTTAGGCCCACTCCCCGGGGGATTGGGCCTAAGATGGCAATCAGACATCCCTCTGGCAGCCTGGCAGCCCTCAGGGGATGCCCACTTGCCAGCAGGGAGCAGACCTAAACTGCAGTCAGACATCCTTACCGCTGCTGAGGAGGCAGGAGAGGCTCCCACCACCACCGCTGTTCTGGCAGCCATCAGCCTGGCTTGTGGTTGAGCAGAGCTCCTCCCATGTGAGAGTGCCCTGACCACCAGGGGGCAGCTCCTACATTGAGCATCTGCCCCCTGGTGGTCAGTGTGTGTCATAGTGACCAGTCATTCTCAGTCTTTCTGCTGTTAGGGTCAGTTTGCATATTACCCTTTTACTATATAGGATAGAGGCCTGGTGCACGGGTGGGGGCCGCCTGGTTTGCCCTGAAGGGTGTCCCGGATCAGGGTGGGGTGCCTGGCCAGCCTGGTTGAGGGGATGATGGCTGTTTGCAGCTGGTCACACCCCCTTCAGGGTGAGGGTCCCCACTGGGGTGCCTGGCCAGTCTAGATGAGGGGCTGAGGGCCGTTTTCAGGCTGGCGGGTGACTGAAGCTCCCAACCTCTCCTTTTTTTCTTTTTTTTTTTTATTCTGGGATTTATTTACCTTCTATGGCTGTCACTGGAGCTGAGAGCTGGATTTAGCTCTGAGGCTCGGCTCCAGCTCTGAGACCTCGGCTGCTGAAAGCAGGTATCTGGGTTTGTTTGGCTTCTATAATTGAAACACTGTTGCAGCTCCAGCTCTGACGGCTGAAAGCAGGTTTCTGGGGTTTGTTTAGCTTCTATAATTGCTACATTGTTTCTTAGAGTGCAAGCTCAGAGCCTAGCAGCGGCAGGCAGGGAACCTTGGCTTCCTCCTTCACTGGAGCAAGCAAGCCTCCTGTTCGCTTCAGCTGCCTGGCTGCTGGCCGCCATCTTGGTTGGCAGTTAATTTGCATATCTTGCTGATTAGCCAATGGGAAGGGTAGCAAAGTTACAGTTAATTACCATGTTTCTCGTATTAGATAGGATTGATAATTTGGTTGGGTACAGAATCGTAGGCTAACTAAAATTATTCTTCAGAATGTTGTAGGAATAACATGATTGTAATATTTTGTAATGTAAATTTTGAGAAATGCAGTGCCATTTTCTTCTTGATCATTTGTATGACACCCACTTTACTTTTTCAGGAGCATTAAAAATCCTTTTTTAGACCATAGTGTTATAATATTTGAGGATGTGGTACCTTTGTGAGGTTCTGTTATTAGAACACTGTTCTGCCCTAACTGGTTTGGCTCAGTGGATAGAACATTGGCCTGAGGACTGAAAGGTCCCAGGTTCGATTCCGGTCAAGGGCATGTACCTTAGTTGCAGGCACATCCCCAGTGGGGGGTGTGCATAAGGCAACTGATCCATGTTTCTCTCTCATCGATGTTTCTAATTCTCTATCCCTCTCCCTTCCTCTCTGTAAAAAAACAATAAAATATATTAAAAAAAACAAACAAAAACACTGTTCTGGCCACATTGAAGAACCTTTCAATTTGGAATTTCCTGCTTTCATTTCGGGAATCAGAAAAAATCCTTGGATAATCTATTACCCTGAATGTTTTTATATCTTTTGATTTTTATTTCTTATTATTTGGCTGTCATATCTTTAGACTGGCCTTTTAGTTGTTTGATTACTTCTCCCTCATTTTTCATCTTTCCTTTTTTTTTTTTTGGTTCTTTTTCAGAATATTTAGAGATATTTTATCAATGTTTTCATCCTAAATTTTGTTATTCATTTCTGATATCCGATTTTATTATTGTTTTCTGAATATTCTTTTTTTATTATTTCCACTTCTTATAGATAGTATATCTCTTTTTGATGTTTCTGTATATAAAATAGGAATTTTTTAAAGTTTTCTTATTACTTAATAGAGTTCATTTTATCTAAGTTGATTTTTTTCTGCTACTTTGTTTTTGTCTTTGTTTTTTTTTGTCAAACATCTAAGTAGCCTTGGCTACTTATTCACTGTTATGACTGAGACCTCAAAAGATTGGTTGAAAACCTAGTTTATGTAAGTGGGATGTTGATGTAAATGATTTTAGGTTCATTCTTTTGAGATATTCAGAGTTCTTGCAGAGAAGATTCTTCTAATCTAATGGAAGGAATTATTTAAATTTCTGGAAGAATTAAACTTCTTTGCTAGCATTCTGAGAGAGCCAGGTTGGGGGAGAGGGGAGTACAAAGCAAGGGTTTTCAAAATTCAGTATGTAAATGTTCACTTACCTTTCTTGTTTTTAGTATGGTAACTAAGCAGTCAACTGTCTTTCAGTTTTTAATGGTACCTTCTGCTGAGAATAAACCTCCAGTCTTTGCAGGAGCAGGGTAAAGGCAGGAGTTTGGCTGGGTTGAGAGAGCAGTTCTGAGGAATCTTAACTGCTTCTTTATCTAATTTCCAATTAGTTTTTCTTTTAGCTTCACTATTCCCCACAGTTCCAGAGATAGCTGATGCTGCCAATTCCTGAGTTCTGTGGTGTAAATCAAGTTGCTCCTTGTCTTTCTTCACTGTGGGCTATGAATCATTTTCTTTCATGTCTTCTGAGTGAGTTAACACTCATATATCTCTTTTCAAATTTCCAAAATTATGTTGCTCTTGTCTCCTCTCCAATGTGCTTTTTCTTTGAGGGTTTATGACTTTATAATTGTCTTGAATATTATTCTATTAGCATTTGGTGAAGAAAGTAGAGGCAAATGTGAGTATTTAGTCTAGTGTTTTTAACTGGAAGCTATCCCCTCAGTTTAAAAATATCTTCTAACCCATAGATGAAAAGTCAAAAGGAACCCAGGGTAACATGAAAATGTACATACAATAATAGTTGTATAATGGACTGTGAAATCAAATTACATAAAATGTATTTTTTTAAAGAAAGATGATTGGAAGAAAGGATACAATTTTATTTTGTAATTATCCCATGACAATTATTCTTTATAAAAAATATTAGAATATATTTTCTGGGGGGAAAATAGACATTTCCCACTTGGAAATAGAGTATCTTTCTAATTTCAAAGCCCAGTAGAGCATTATTTAAGATGTAACTATCTGAATTATTCCTTTACATTTGTAGGACATAATGGGAAATTGGGACTATAAATTGACATTCTCCCAAGAATAGTTAAGTCAGTTTAAAGACAAATCAAGAGCTATTTCACATAACTTTCATTTAAAATATAATTTCAAATGATTTGGAAGTAAGCCTTTCAATGACTTTGGAAATGATCAAGGGAATATAAATAACAAGAAAAGATAAAGGGAAATGTAGTACATAATTGGGGTTGTAGGACCATCTAGATACCACAGAGATGAGCACTGGCCTCAGACTTATTTAACAACTTCATTAATGATCTGGGAGAAGGAGGATTCAACAAGTTAATTAAGTCAACAGATGGTCCTTAGTGGAAGTTACAAATACCAGGGAGAACTGAGAAATAATATAGAAAGACCTGGGGGTCAAGAGCTTTGATAGCTCTGAGCACAGAAGAATAAAATTAAACTTGAGGAGGGTAATTACAATAGATACACTTTGTTCAATGAAAAAAAATAGAAGTTAAACTGCAAACAATTAATTCTGATTAGAAAATAGTAAAGCTAAAAGAAATTTTGTATCGGATGAGTAAGTTATTTAAACAAGAACAGAGCTTGGTGGCTCTAGAAAAACATTCATTTTAAAACGCACTTTTAAGTATAATTGTATGCCTAATATTCACAAAACATTTAGTTACAGGCTGGCTTTACAAGTAAGAGTTACTCTAACTCTCAGATATAAGGTAGAATGCATATATAATGGATCAATGAGGTCAAGATAAAGAAGTGATGGGGAGGATGATATGACATGGGAGGGACCCCTGAGAATGGACACACTATGAAGTAGTTGAGTTTAACTTTCAAATGTGGACTCTTTGTGTTAATGTGATGGAAAGTTGAGAAGATTGGTGGGTAATTTTATATGCTGTCCCTGTAATACTCATGGTAGGAAGACTCTCAGATCTGGGTGTTGAAATAGCTTGTCTGATTTCAGTGGCAATGTCAACAGAATAGTATCTCACCAAGATCTGGGGGCTGGAGAGTAGCCTGGGTTAATTTATATCATGAATGAAAATCATCTCTATGCAAAGACACACGTAGAAAAGATGTTAAGCATTTATCAAGTACCTCATCTGTGTCAAGATTGTTCCAAGCACTTTACATAAATTAACTCCTTTAATTCTCACACTCACCCTACAGAGTTAGACATTATTCTCATCCCCAATTTGCACTCAAGAAAACTGAAGCCTGAAAAATGTAAGAATTTCACCTAAGGTTAAATGTGCTAATAAGTATAGGGAAATTGGAATTCAAACCAAGGGATGCCTGCTTCTAAGATTTATATATGGTTCTCTTTTCAACTGTGTTATACCATCTCTCATAGAATATTAGCATAAATAATATATGCAGAACTCATGTGTGTATACATTTTGTCTGGTCTTCAGAGTTTTAGGTACTTGTTCTAAGCAGAGAAACATTTTTTATTCTGCAACTCGCATTGGCAGAGCTGATCTTGTATATAAAGTGTGTGAGCAGAACTCCCTCTGTAATTTCTGACCCAAAATCATTTTAAAGGAAGAACGATTTGTACCTGAGTTAATTGATTATGTGTCTAGGGAGGGAAGATGCATTAACTAATTAACATGTAGCAGAAATTACATAATCAATGCCATCCCTACTGTTGTCATCTAGATAGACTCCTAAGAGTCACCATGTTTTAAAATGTATTAATTAATATTTTAAGAGGTAATACTTGTTAGAATATTCACATATTCTACAAGCTTAATTAAGGAGATCCATTAAAAGTCTATCTGTCCTTCAGGTACAAGTTTCCCTACTCAGAAGGAAAAATAATGACCAATTTCTTGTGTATAGGCTACTAGACCACCAATTTTATTTTATTTCCCCCATTATATTATTATTGGTATTATTATTATTATTATTATTATTTTATTGAGTGAATTTTTATCCTGCCCCCTCTTTGGCAGGCATCAGTTTGTCTTCTCTATATTTATGGATCTGTTTGTGTGTTGTTGTTTTTTTTGCTTATTCATTTATTTTTTGTTTTTAAATTCCACAAATAAGAGATCATACATATAGTGTTTGTCTCTGACTTATTAGCATTATTAGCATTACTAGGTTCATTTATGTTGTTGCAAATGACAATATTTCATTCTTTTTTATTGTTAAATAATATCCCATTGTATACATGTACCACATCTTTACCCATTCATCTATTGAGGGACATCTATGTTTCTTCCATATCTTGGCTATTAATAGTAATGTTGCAATGCATATATAAGTGTATGTATTTTTTTTGAATTATTTTTTTAGTGTTTTCATTATCTTCAGATAAATACCCAGAAGTGAAATGCCTGAAATGTATGGCAGCTCTATGTATTTTAATTTGTGGAGTCTCTTTTTCATAATGTCTATACCCGGATGATGCGGGTTTGTTTAGAGCTGATGAGGATACCTGCAGAATATAAGAGAAATTCAGTAGATTGCAGAGAATTAAGATACACTTTATGATTTAATTTGGAAGCAGTTAAAATGAGAAAGTTTCCCCATGAAAAGTGTACCAAAAAACACTAAAAAAATGGGCAAATGGAAGGATAAACTGTAGGCAGCTTTACTGGAAAGTGAGCAAGATGTGAGAGGAAATCCAGAAGATTATCAGTGGGAAGAGATGTCTAGGGTGACTGATAGCTTTAGACTCTATGTCTGCCCTCTTTGAAACTAATCAGAATTCCTGAGGCTTCTGTATTTGTAATAAAGGTGAGGTGGTCTGAATTCAAAGTTAATCACATTTGGGAAAGTCAGGTGTCCCCGCTGGAAGAGATCAAGCAGTTTATGAAATGACTTTAGTGCACTGGTAACAAGACTATTCTTCCTAACTTTTGACTCTATATTTGGCTAGATAAAGCACATGGAAAGAAAACCCGGTTTTGTTCCCTGGGGCAAGAGACCTAAGATATATTTCTTTCTAACTATTACTTAAATGACTGATTCAGTTTCTGGGGCTCACTTCACCCACTAAAATGGCATCAGTGATTGTGGAGAAATTTCTTCAGGCAGAGTATAGAATCCCTTCTATTATTATAGTAATAGTAATTTCGCCTTTACTTAACACTGTATGGGAGATACCACAGGTCATGTTACCACATAGAGCCAGCCTTGGAAAGCATGAAATATTAAGAGCACAATTCTACTTTTTGACATCAGTAGAAATTACATTGGCCTCTCTGAACATAACACCTGAATCGAAGTCTCAAAAAAAATGAAACAGCCTGAAAACATATTAAAAAAGAAACATCAATCCTCAAAATCAACCAAGTAGGAGAATTTATTGATTTAGGGGAAAAGAAAAACCAAACACTGGCTGACCTAGAGAGACCAGGTCAATTGGTGCAGACTTTAAATGCCTTTTTGCCACGGTCTTCAGTTCCAGGACCATGCAGTTGCAAGTTATGGCAGAAGCAGTGTTCACCTGCACATACCTGATGATGAGACTTCCTTCACCACATAAATTGATTTTTTTGCCCCAATGCTTGTCATAGAAGCATTAGTAATTAAATGGATCATAACCTGTGAATTTGCTCATCACCTGTAGTGTTACCTTTTTCCTAAAGAGAGAAATCTATAGGAAACTGAAGCTTGCGAGAAGCAAGTGTTGGGTGCAAATGTTTCCTAAAGCGATTTCCCAATGTCAGCTAAGGAAATGACCCCATTTATAGAATTGCTTAACTCATTCACACATACAAAATTATAAAATGATCTGTAATTCACCCAGAAAATAAGAATTGGTTTCAGAATGTTAGAAACAAGAGCCTAAACAGACTTCATCCCAGTGAAACAACTGCTTTCTAAAGAAAGGACTAACAAAAGACAATGACCCGGCCTCTAGGGCCTCTAGGGCCTCATGTGAATTGCAGAATTCACATGTACTCATTTGGCTAATGGTTCCCAAATACTTGCTATGTACAGAAATGATTTAAAATAAATCCAGATCATGAGCTACCAGGAGATATGAGTGCCACATAATAATTATTAATTCAGGTTTTTAAAATGATACATTCTGTAAGAGAGCCATAAAAAGCTTTGGTAGAATTTTAGATCAGAGATATTACTTCTGTTGGGGGGAATAGAGGAGAGATCAAGAAAATGGCCATGCGTGACAGCATTTGGATGGCGCTTTAAAGAATGATTCAGACACATCCAACTCAAAGTGGAGAAGCAGCCTTCCAGACATAGAGAATGGCATGTACAAAATTTTGCGATGTGAAATTACAGAAACCACTTGGGAAAGCTGAGCGACCTAGTTTGCAAGGGAGTTGGGATTATACTTTTGCATTTAGCTTAGATGCAGAAGGATGAGTCAGCCATGTCTCTCTGTTATTGCACACTGTCATGCTATCATTGTATGCTCTCTCTTGTTTATTTAATCCTTTCTCTCTCTCACTGCTCACTACTCTCCTGCCTCATTCCACCTCACAGATAATGATTTAATGTGTTTCTTTATGTATATGTGTTCTTTTTCATGTGAATTTATTTGTTGGGTTTCTTTTTTGTTTTGCATATTTTACATTTTTAATTTATTTAAATGTTATAACGCTGTACATTTTACTATGATTCTTCCCTTTTAAAAACTTAGCATCTTTATTTATATTTTGAGTAAAACCAGAATTTAATCTATGGCTGTACCATTTAGAATGGATTAGTAAATATCCCTTTTATTAATTATCAAGAACAGGTTATTTTAAATGCTGTATGGATAACAAGAGCAAATACAATTATGCTTCAGCTCTAATTTGAATTAGATACAAATCAGAGAGGAAGTTGAAGGGAGAGAGCAGGGATAGGGCTCTCCTTTTGGGCTCAAATAATTAGCATCTTTATATAAATTTAAAATTAAGATTGATTGCCCTAAAGTCCACTTACTCAGATTGGCAATGCTGCATGGTGCAGTATTCTAAGTGTGTATTCTAAGTGTGCTTCCATCAGGTTTTTCTTGTACATTTTCCCTCCAAAATAAACCCAGGCAGCTGCAATTCCCCTTGACCACAGCCGTTGTTATTAACAGCCCCTGCGCTGTCCCCTTGTGGACCCGTGTTAGAATCAACCTGGTTCACAGACACTGCACTCTTCTGTCTGTTACTGTGCGGTAATGTGTCCTCTGTGAAAGCTCTGATGCTGCTGATGGGAAATGATGGTGATGCTGCTGATGGAAGGTAATGGTGATACTGATAATGGAGGTTGACAGAGACAGCCGTGCTAACTCAAGGAAAGAGCATTACTAGCGCCCTTAGTCTGGCCAAGTTTCTTTCTCCTGGACTACTGGTGTGGAATCTCACAGACGGAATATTATTTCTGTACACATTCCTGGTAGCCTACTCTGAGGTTCCATAGGACTTTAACACAACATCTAGCTCTGTGTATCTCTTTCCTCCTCATTTTCACACTTCTTCAACTTTAATAAAACCCTCATTGGGGTCACATAATTTTTCCTAGCATCTCAAAATGGGGGATGAGCATCATTTTCTCTTGTTCAATCCCTACCCCATTCATTCCCCATGCTGCACCCAGAGCTTGTTTTCTTATGAACTCATTCTAGTCTGTTTGTTGTGGTGGTGGTTGTTTGTCTGTTTTCTGGAAAAGGAACTCACTCCCACTAAAGCAGCACGTTTCATCAAATATTTATAGTCATTTCTACGTTCAGGTAAAAAATCTGTCTTCATATAACTCAGCTTTTGTATAATTTAGCTGTTCGTCCTACTTTTCCATCTTGGAACCAATTAGGAAATTAACTCCTTCCATGTAACAGCTTCCCAGTAGCTAAGTGGCATATCTTAAATTTATTCTCAATCAACTTCCCTTTTGGATTAGACCTACGGCTCCAGGCTGTCACGTGCATATTGGGTCATAATTCTGCCATCCTGTGTCTTCACAGTCTGCATCCCAGTTTCATTTTCTCTATAAAGTTTATAAATGTGTCATACCCTCTGTCTCTCTCTCCATTTTTTGAGTTGAGGGAAACTTTCATTTCTGCTCTGCCAAAATCAACCAGATTATAAAGCAAAATCATCATGTATTATGTCTTGTCTGTACCACAAACACAGGAAAAAAATTAAACTATCAGTTTCATTACTTTGTCACCTTTTAGCATCTACCTTCCAATATGATTGCACTGATTTCAGCTCTTCTCTATCTGGCTGTCCACTTGTTTCATAGTTAATGACTCCTGTCCACATCCTGCCAGGGAGAAGCACTAAATGTAGAAGTCATAGAAAGAGAGAGAATGTAAGAGGAGAGAGGTGTGTGTGTGTGTGTGTGTGTGTGTGTGTGTGTGTGTGTGTGTGTGTGCGTGAGAGAGAGAGAGAGAGAGAGAGAGAGAGAGAGAGAGAGAGAGACTTTGAAAAGTCCTGTGTCAGTCATACAGAAAATAACACATTTCAGACCCCAGTAATGGCCACAGTGACAAATTTCACAGTGTGTCTTTGAATGTTGCAGAGTTATAGACAGGATATGGCAAAGAAAAGCACCTCATTCCATCTCTATGCCTTCCTTTCTACGTTAAATTATACCACCCTTTCTGTAACATTGACAGTTAACGCTGAAAGACTCCTTGCTGTGAAGCAGTCTTAATAGAACATACAAGTGTCTTTTCAGTGCAAATGTAAAAATAAAAATTATTGGAATGATGATATAAATCTTCAGCCAGATGTCCTTAGGGGGGAAAAATATTTTAAACAGTGTAAGTCACCTGTGAACCAGAAAGCTGTCCAGGGTACAAGATAAGAAACAGATCATTAAAAGGAGCAATTGGAAGACTTTGTTACTTTGACAGATTTAAAAATGGCATCTTTTTTTTCCCAAATTCTTAAATGCAAAATGCTTACCTGGCAAACCAAGGCCTAAATGAAGACTATGAAGGACTGTCACACTCGGGCATCCGGCATCCTACTGAAGTCAGCAATTTAGGCAGGTTATACTCTGTCCCCTGTGGTGACATGACCCGTATGGTGCAGACTGACCTGAAAATTTATTCTGGGTTCCTGCTGGAGGCAGGCTTCGTTTATAACCTCAGCATTGTCCCAAGGATGTTAGGCTGCAGGGCAATATGCCTCACTGCACTTAAGGAAAGGGCTTGTAGCAAGTTTGAACTGTCAGAGAGAGCAAGGCAGGCTCCTTAGTGCCTCTGATTTAAGGACATGAGGCAAGTTTGACCTTACAGCAGGCAATATACTAGAACAGAAATGTGAGATTCAAGTCCTACATCCTGGATGTACATCCGGTCTCCACCTGCCAATAACCTTGTGATATATGCAAACTCACATGAGCTTTTTAAACTTAAAGTACAAAAATGGGATAATAACTTCTACTTCACAAATTTGCAGTGACTAGTAAGTGCAACAATGCCTTGAACCGTAGCATAGTTTTAGATATAATTTCTATCCCTTTTTTGATTTAAATGTTTTGAACAGGAAAAGAGTTATATTACCATTTAAATGTTAGAAAAGATGTTCAATTCTGATACCATCTTTAAATATTTATACCTAGAATCTCAAAGAACATATGCAGGCCCATATTATTCAATCTGTCTTCTCATCAGTCCTTCCAGTTGTCAAGAATTGGCCACTGTAATGCTTGGCTTCTCATCTGAGTTTCTTGGTGTCAATCATACTAAAATTTTTATACAGCTGAGTTTGACAACTAAACTCTAGAACAGTGTTTTGTTTTGTCTCTTCCCATACTTCTTGCAGTCTCCTTTCCTCATCCTCTTCCTACTTGGGGAAGACAGTAACCTTATACTATCATCTGCTGGAAAATATTCAAGACTTTAGGCAAGATATCCATCCACAATATTTGAATTTGACAAGTGATTACAGTTTTGGCATGAAATAGCAGTGTTCTGATGGTGTAATCTCAGACAGTGTCACAAATGTACGTGGTGTCAGCCATGACCCAGGCATCTGGGTAATCCTAAAATGTAGCCTCTTCGCTCTGTTATCAGGTTGCCAACTGTGCTCATCTGGGGAAAAATGGCAGAATTAAGAAGAATAATTGCAGCTACAGAGTACCCTAATCTAATGCATGATGGAAATCTACATTCTTTTTTAATGATTGTATTTTCAGTAATTCACCTTTTAATCTAGATGTATGTTCTTAGTACCTTGGTCTCTACCACTTACTAAAGAGTAAAAATATAGGCTTTATCTCCCATCATGTGAGGGGTAGTTTAACTACAATTCTATAACATAAGAGAGCATCTGAACGAAAGGTCTTCCTTAGTCTTCCATCAGCAGCACATGTATCTGAACTCCTCCCATTCGCTTCTAAAGTCACCCTGAAATAGAGCTGAGCATTACAACTCTTGGTTTGAATTGGATAATGATGCAGAGGTGAGAGCAGCTAAGAGTTATCTGGACCTATTGATATTGGCTAATGTCTGAAGACTTGAGCAGTGACTCAGTTATCAATATCTACAGGGGAGTACTGACAGGATCAAGTAAGAGGTAGCTGACCTCCTGTGGGGGCCACTCTTTGCTGCTGAAATTATTCTACAAAGATTCAGGTGTACACAAAAAGCTGCATACTCTATTTTTATTATATTAATTTATAGTTCTTTTCTGAGCCCCCATTTCCTAGACGTGTGGGAATTCATTATTTACCATATTGAAGAGGGTTTCTTTTGAGAGTCTTAGGAAGTCTCAGGAGGCCCAAAACGTGAGCATATCGTATAGTGTACAGTGGTCAGTGCTGGGATGCTCGCTGACCACATTTTAACATTGGAGGCTTTACAAGTGACACAAATCCAACCTAACTATCCTTACTCATAAATGGGAAATGTTTTCCATACTATTGAAAACTCCAAAGAAGATTCTGGTCTCGGGGCAGAGCAAGATAAAGGTGCTCAAACAATGAATGTGAATTATCTTTCTCCCATATATGTCTTCATCTGGACTAGTTTCATTATCAGCAGGCTCTTCATGGTGAAATGTTGGCTGCCTGCCACACAAGGCGCCCATTCTCACATGCTGGTTATCCTAATAGCTCTTCCAACCAATGTGGTAACCTTCATTGGCTCTCATTGCACTGTTTGGACTAAGGGATGTTGATAGGTTATTCTGCACAAATCACAGGGACTGGGGGAGAGAGAAGTCCCTAAACAAGTCAAGAATCTTATAGAAAGAACTAGAGGCCCAATGCACAAAGATTCTTGCAAAAATAGGCCTTCCTTCCCCTGGCTGCCGGCACCACCTTCGCTCTGGCCAGAGCCGCCTTTCTGCCTGGAGCTGCCTTTCCGCCTTTGTGCACTGCCCAGAGGCCTCAAGCGGCCGGGGTGGGGCAGAATGCCTGCATCATCGCCATAGGGACAATGCAAGCGTCCCTGGCCTGGCCGCTGCCATCATTGTTGCATCAATTTGCATATTCCCTCCTTATTGGCTGTGGGTGCTGCCATCTTTATTGCAAAGTGATGGTAAATTTGCATATTCTGTCTTTATTAGATAGGCTAGGGAATAGATGGTGGTCATTCAAAAACAACCAGTATCTACCTGGGCACTGACAATGGAAGTCTTTCCAAAGCTGGGAGCCCAGTTTTTAGAGTTGTCTTTTACTGTTCAACTATCTTGCTAATTCCAGCTTTGGTTTTGTGGGTGTGTTTTTTTTTGGGGGGGGGGTGTTGAGAAGGAGGGACATAGGCTTCCACTACCTGTGGAAGGCATCTTCCTCCCTCCTTTTATGGGTGTTGTAGAAAAGAGCTCTCACCTCTGTGATCAAAAGCACGGGGCTCCTCCCCCTGGAGACATGTTAGTGCCATCTCATTGTGGTACTTAGTTTTCACAAAAGGAATGTGACCTGCAAGACACTTTATTGTCAGGTCTGAAATATAGCAGGAGCCTGGCTACTCCTGGAAGGAATGAATGAAAAAAATATAAGAAAGAGACCACAAATATTTCCATACTTTTGCTTTATACTCACGTTATCCTTTTCTTGATCCACAGTAGGTCACACATTCAGAATGGACTGGCTTATTGACTTAATTCTTGTCATTTTTTAAGTAGTTTTTCTCATATAGCATTTAGGGGGCAGATACTACAGTGCAAAGGCTTTATCGGGAACTTTGGAGTATGTGGCCCATACTAGAGCAATTAAAGTAAGACCAGATTTTCTTATTTAAAATTTCTTGTCCAGTTCTGCTTCACAGGCCCCTAGAAACTCTTGTCCTAACTATCATTTTATAGGCAAATTTAAGACCAAACATACTGTGACTTGTTCAAAATGGTAGAATGCTTATCACTCCCCTCTCTTGGGGGCTTGCAGTGATGCCAGGCACTGGCATGATAGGGTGATACTTTTTACTACTAAGTCATCACAATAGCCTCATGTAAAATGGAAACAATAATGATGCAGATTAGAAATCTTAGGCACTCAAAATGTAGCTGGTATGCCCCAGAATTGGGATTGATCTCTACCTGGGTCTCCTGAATCTCAGTCAGGGGACTTTCCAAGGTGGCCCAGATGATCTAGTCTCTGTCAATGTTTTTCAAATTCTGCTTCTTAGAGCATCAGGGTTTCAAAAGAGTCAGCTTACTACTCACTGGGGATGAGATGGGAGCCAGTCAGCCAATAGTGAGTCCTCCGCTCCCACTCCAGCCAGAGTTGCTCTGCCTTTTCCTGTTTTAGACAGAGCATGTTAAGCAAGCTTATATATGGAGTAAGGTTTTGCAGAAAGATCCAGGAAGAGGCCGAGTCTCTTGATCTCTAAGAGCTTCTGATGGCTGTGTGGTTCTACCCTGAGACCCTCGGGGCCTGCCAAGCTCCTCTTCGATCACACTACCACATTGCTGCACCAGCCTTGCTTCTTCATGCCTTCCTCGTGACTAACACCATCACTCATTTTAACAGTGACTTGTTTAGTATCCCAACAATGACTATAATAGACGGCCCCAACCTAATTGTGTAAAGGATATAAGATTATCTTGTCTTTGGTTAGGTTTTCTTATACTTTTGATTTTTAAAAGAAAGAAGATTCTAATTCTTGTGTGTGTGCTGTACTTATTATTTCAGACCTGTCATCATGTTCTGTACTAACGGAACATGAAGGTCTATGGCCTGAGGTAATTGAGGTCAGTGGAAATGTTTCCAGTGAAGATAATACGAGAAATTAGATTCTGGGCCATGAGAAAATTGGCCGAAACAAACTGTTCTCCCCATGTACTATTTGCTTCTGTAGAATTTTCATTACTACCTCTGCAGCATCAATTATCACCCTCTAAGCAGATGACTCACCAATCTGTGTTCCTGGGCCTAATCCTTTCCAAACTGCAGATCCACATGCTGCTTTGAAATTGGTTTCTCAATTTGTTGAACCCTTGAACTGGTCAAAAATGGACTTAGTAACTTTTCTTGTCCTCAAGTAATTCCTTCTGCTAAAAATTTCTATTAATTTTCTTTCCACCATGCCCTTCTCTCCTCCCTGCCTGCCCACACACCTTTTTTTGCAAGTCTGCCAGGAATGAGAGACCTATAACCAAATTAAGTTCTGACACCTAAGAAGATGCTTAGTGGGCCAGGATGGACCCTGAACACATGTTGAGCCAACTGGATTCTGTCTTCCTGGGATTCCAAAACAGAATGCAGTGACTGAGTGAGGAAGGTTGTACTGGCCACAGGAATTATATGGTCCTAATAGAGGCCCAGTACATGAAATTCATGCATGGGTAGGGTCCGTAGGCCTGACTAGCAATCAGGGCCAACCAGGGCCTTCTGGCTGCCAGCTGGAACCTTCCTTTGTTCCACGCCGCCCCATGGTGGTCAGCGCATGTTATAGCAAGTGATCAAACTCCCGATCTCCTGGTCAAACTCCCAAGGGACACTTTGCATAATATATATATATATATATATATATATATATATACACACATATATATATATTATGCAAAGTGAATATATATATATATTCTCTATGTAGATGCCTAGCAGCTAGGAAGTCCTTTTAACCTCTCTGTTAAAATGTATCTGGTTTCAAAAATGTTAAAATTTGGAGAAAGGAGTATGCATATAAATGGAGGAAATACAGTGCTTCAAGTACAATTGAGGATTACTGCAGAAGTGTTTGTAAGAGGCAATTTTGGAAAAAAACAACAAAACTCAAATACATCCTCTGTCTCATCCTGTCCCTGTCATTTGAGCAGGTAGATTCCTCCACAGCGACCAGGTCCAGTGTATCTGGGGCCCCCAAATCAGTCCTAGCTCCCTGGAAAGGAAGCTAACCCAAATTTTTGAAGTTTGTGGGGAAAGGTTATGTGGTTAATGGGCATCTTTTTTCAGCTGTGACTGGTGCAGAGCAAGGGGCTGCATACTACTGATTGGAGCATGTGGGAAGTATCCTACTTCTGCATATATAAAAAGTAAATGTCTTGTTACCAAAGTGGAGAAGTTTATGAAACGGTTAATGACAGAGAAGCTTCTTTTAGACGATGCCCCTTCTCACTACTCCCAGACATGCCTCCCTCGGACTGAAGACAGGCAGGGTGGCCTCCTACTCACCAGATCCACCTCGGACGCTGGTAGGACCAGAGATGGGGGCGTGAGAGCACTCGTTCTTGAGGCTTTCAGCTCCAGAGGGTGTTTGTTTGGAGGAGGACTGGTAACAGATTTTGTTCTTTCCCAGCCTTCTACAGACAAACCATATTCCCAAGCAAAACAATCATTCTTCAAAACGCACTGAACGTTCACGTCAGCCTCTAGACTGGAAGTGGGTCTTCTCCAAATTCCCAAGGAGAAGCGGCCTAGGGCGGGTCTGCTGGTCCCGATCAACAAACATGGCCTTTCCCTGCCACATCTCTCTGAGCCAGGCTCTAGGTGCCGCAAAGAAAGAGGTTCCCTGAACCTTCTTCCCACATACCTAGGTTAGGATACATCTCATAGGAGGCAGCTTCAAAGCCGGGGTGGTGGTGGCCAAGTCCTCTGGCGCCTTGCCTCCTGGGCTGCAGTCCAATGTCTCCCAGCACCCCAGCCTCGGTGCGCCCCGCAGTTGCCCGCACCATCAGTTGCCTCAGCACAGGTCCCAGCATCCCGGGGTACAGCCCACCCAAGCCAGCTGCCAGGCAGCCCGGCCACCACGCCCACCGCCACTGGTATCTCTCTGTTGCTGCTGCTCAGGACGCAGGACACTATAGGTGCTGCCATCTTTGTCATGGAGTGATGGATAATTTGCATATTACCCTATTATTAGATTAGATTAGAGGCCTGGTGCACAAAAATTTGTGCACTTGGGGGTCCCTCACCCCAGCCTGTGCCCACTCGCAGTCTGGGACCCCTTGGGGGATGACCACCTGCTGGCTTAGGCCCGCTCCCTGGGGGATTGGGCCTAAGCTGGCAGTCAGACATCCCTCTGGCAGCCCGGGAACCCTCAGGGGATGTCCACTTGCCAGCAGGGAGCAGGCCTAAGCTGCAGTCAGACATCTTTAGTGCTGCTGAGTAGGCGGGAGAGGCTCCCACCACCACCACTGTACTGGCAGTCATCAGCCTGGTGGTCAGTGTGTGTCATAGTGAACAGTCATTCCCAGTCATTCTGCTGTTAGGGTCAATTTGCATATTACCCTTTTATTATATAGGATAGAGGCCTGGTGCATGGGGGGTCCAGCTGGTTTGCCCTGAAGGGTGTCCCAGATCAGGGTGGGGGTCCCGCTGGGGTGCCTGGCCAGCGTGGGTGAGGGGCTGAGGGCTATTTTCAGGCTGGCCACACCCCCTTCAGGGAGGAGGGTCCTGCTGGGGTGCCTGGCCAGCCTGGATGAGGGACTGATGGCTGTTTGCAGGCTGGCCACAGCCCCTTCAGGGTGGGGGTTCCTGCTGGGGTTCCTGGCCAACCTGGAAGAGGGACTGATGGCTGTTTTCAGGCTGGCCATGGCTCCCAGCCACCCAAGCTCCCAGTGGAGGCTGACTGGAAGCAGGTATCTGGGACTTATTTATCTTCTATAATTGAAACTTTGTTGCCTTGAGCTGAGGCCACAGCTGACCAGGGAAGGCGGGAAGCTTGGCTTCCTCCATCGCAGGGGCAACCAAGCCTCTTGCTTGCTCTTGCTTGCTGCCAGCCACCATCTTGGTTGGGTTAATTTGCATATATTTGCTCTGATTGGCTGGTGGGTGTGGCTTGGGGTATAGCAGAGGTGCGGTCAATTTGCATGTTTCTCTTTTATTAGATTAGATCTGTGGTCTGCAAACTGCGGCTCGTGAGCCACATGTGGGTCTTTGGCCCCTTGAGTGTGGCTCTTCCTAAGTCTTACGAGTATCCTAATTAAGTTAATAACAATGTACCTACCTATATAGTTTAAGTTTAAAACATTTGGTTCTCAAAAGAAATTTCAATCATTGTACTATTGATATTTGGCTCTGTTGACTAATGAGTTTGCTGACCACTGGATTAGATAGATGCTCTGAGAAGCAGAGTTGGTACTAGGAAAACTAAACTTATAGGCAAGCATTAATAAGAATACTGTAAGCCAGTCTTCAGCAGGAGCAGAAAGAAGTTGCTTAAATAGATTGGGAAAAGTAAATTTTTTAAAATATATCTTTATTGATTTCAGAAAGGAAGGGAGAGAGAGAGGGAGATAGAAACATCAATGATGAGGGAGAATCATTGATTGGCTGCCTTCTGTCCACCCCCTACTGGGGATCAAGCCCACAACCAAGGCATGTGCCCTGACCGGGAATTGAATGGTGACCTCCTGGTTCATAGTTTTATGCTAAACCACGGGGCCACAATGGCCAGGCTGGAACAGTCCATTTTTGAGATTCTCTAGCTCCTGGAAAGATCAGCACCACTTTCTGTCACTGGGTTCATTGAAGGTCCTCTATATGTTTTTAAATAATCATACTTTCCCTTAAATTTAAGTGAGGTTTTATATCTGACAACCAAATTATTCCCATATAAGGCATTTCTTTTCCTGAAGTTTTAAATAATAATAATAATTACCACAAGAAGAAGATTATTGACTGATTACTTTTTTTCCAGTTATGGTACTACTCAGTACTTTATCTTCATTAACTTCTCAATTTCAAAACACCCTGATGTGAGCAGGATTATACTTTGTACAGATGAGGAAATGAGGCTTAGGGAAACAAGCTTCTTGTCCAAGGTCATTTTAAACTATCTGATTTCATAATTAGGCAATTAGCCATCTCACTAAATTGTCTCCTTATTTCTGTTAATGCTACTTTTATCACTCGGGCTCAAAAGATGAATCTTTTTTTAATTACTTATTTTGATCATTGACATCAAATAAATTCTCTGAATTCTCTGTTGAATTGAGAGAATTCTGTCTTTAGCTCAGGCTCCCAACACTTCTAGTCCACAGTGTTGCAGTGGCTGGTCTCTCTGTTTTCTGTGAAGGTCTCAGTCATTTTTTTCCCCCTCTGAATTGTTTTCCAGATCATTGTTACAAATCCCGACTTTAATTACAGGACTCTCCTCCTTAGCATTCTTCAGTGGATCTCATCACCTGCCAAGACTGATAATATACTTTCATACCAGCAGTCAATGCCTTATCCAGGATCTCCCCAAATTCCCCTTCCTACCTCATGTCTCATCCCTCTCATGCATTCATCTCCTTCCTATAAAGGAAGCTACTCATTATTTCTCCAAAGAGTCCTTATGCATTGCTGTTGGGTACTTTGTTTCTATTTTCCTATACCCCAAAGACCTCTCCTTTTCTTTACCAGTCAGTTTCTATTTACTATCTATGGTCCATTTCAAATGCCCTCTCCTCCATAAAGTATTTTCTGATTCTTCACATTGGATACTCTCTCTCTCTCTCTCTCTCTCTCTCTCTCTCTCTCTCTCTCTCTCTCTCCTCTCTCCCTCTCTCTCTGTCTCTCTTCCTTCTGGAACCTTTAGAATATGTTTCTTACATCTTCTAATGTAGCTTCCTCCATCCCCCTTCCTTTGCTTGTGTCACAGAGTTATTAATTGCACATAATAGGGTGGCAAGTACTTGGCATGTATACTATTATTGCGCCCATGATGGGTACCATGAGTTCACCACAGCTCTCTTTTCTGAAATCCTAGGTAATAACTACCTCAGAATCCTTTCTAACATAACACTCCAGGAAGCCACTATCAGCATACACTCATGACAATGAGCACACAAAGAAGGAAAGAATTCGAGAAAAATGAATCAAAGTCAGGAAAAGACAGCACCATTCAAATGGGCTTTGAACTTTTAATTTTAGGACATGCAATCATTTCACTAAGAACTCATTTATGTTGAAAGTAATTTAAATAATTACATATTTCAGATGAATATTTTGTATTTTGTTTTGTTTAGAAAAGAGCTTGCTTAATGACTCGTTTTTCTACATTACATGGCATCCCCCTTCTTCTCTATGTGGGGCTGGTTTTGCTCTTCTCGTACGTTGGACATGTCGATTGCTCTTTCTCTTCCATTGTTCTATCCTGTAGATGCAAGAAAACAAACCTGTGTGAGAGAACAAGATGATTAATGTCTGAGGTGCAGCGTGTATGCACTGCTTATGTCATTCATTTCATTTCCATTCCACAGTAAACTGGGAAATCTTTAGTGATTTTGGAAAGTGCATTGCCAACTGGGGAAATACATTCTGAGTAAATTTCAGGTTCCATCGGGTTTTGCTTTAAAACAGAGAGGAAGTGGGGTAGGGAGAGGAACAGAGAGGAGAGAAAAGAGATAAATTTTTTCTCCACCTTATTTTTTTTTAAAATTCCTTTTCACATTTCCTGTTCTGGGATCCATTCCAGCAGTATATTCACATGATTCAATAATTTACCACCTAACATAAATCAGATACCAGTCGCAGTTAAGTGTGATTTGTTATATGTATGGATTTCTGTTTATGGTATCTTTATTGAGATTTTTAGCAATAAGATATAATACGTAATCTCTACCCATTTAAAAGCCTCATGCTGTTTGATCACAAAAATGATTTGCTTCTTCCTTATCTCAGTGGAGAGAATATTTGATACAAGTGTGCCTACCATGAAGTCCCCGTGGTGTCGTGTGCCTGGTGAGCTCCCGCCCTGCACGAGAGCATATGGCATGTACAGATCTGTGGGATTACAGAAGCTATAGCTGGAAGCTGATCAAAGCAATGTAGTTATGGAGGGATTAGTTTAATACAAACCAAAAATTTCTGCTCCCCTTCAACCTCCCCCCACTCCAACAGATGGCATATACTTTGATATCTTTTGAAGAGAATATAACCTGGCCATTTTTTCCCCTCTTGCTATACCTAATGTGCTAGAGATAGCACCAATTTGAAAGTCAGATTACCCAAGTTCAAATACTGGTTTTCTCATGAATTAGTATCATAACCTCAGGGGTAATAGAGTACTTTTTGCTTTTCAATTTGCTCATCTGGAAGTGAAGAAAATAATATCTAATTTACAAGGTTGAGAGAATTAAATGCAATACTTGGAAAATGCCCAGGCGTACTATCTGTCATATAGTAGGCATTTAGGAAAAAGTGTTGCTATCCTGCTATAAAGGGGAAGGATGGGGAAGAGGAAATGAGCACTCAGAGACACTTTATAGTTTTATTGAGTTTTGTAAACCAGTTTGTGGGCTTTGCTCTGTTGTACAGATCTCAGGAATTCGTTTTTTGCAACCATAATCTTGAGGAATGTTTATTTCCATGCAATGGCTTTAATGTTCACATATGTACATGAATATGCACCTATCAATAACAATAAATAATGATGAACCTTAGTTGAGGTAGCAGAGAGTACAAATAGTGGAGTCTGGTGTTAAAATTTTATTTGGGTTCTATAACATCACTGAAACTAGGGCAAGGTGGGGAAGCACTCAATTGAGATGCAAAATTCAAGAGGTTGCCAAAAACCTCAGTAATGAAGGAAATAATATTCTAATGCAGTTTTAAAATTGAAATTAATATAAAAAATCTATGAACAAAATACCAGGTTTCTAATAAAGAGAGCATGTAACAGAAGTGGGATTCAGGTACAGTAAGTGAGATGGGTTGGAAAATGCTGGTATGAAGGTCAATGAAAGTATGAAGTTTATAAACTAGTTCCTTTTGGAGATTTTAAATGTTGGTTGGGAGATTTTGGAGAAGAAGCAGTTTGACAAACTTGACTCAATGACTTTGACTATCAATATAATGTGAGGCTTATCTTATATTGATGTTCTTTTTTATCCCATTGGTTTTCAATAACAGGAATATGTGGCCATCTAGATTTTCTTGTGTGAGGAACCTTAACCAGACGCCATAGTGGGAGAGGGAAACTTAATGGTAACTAATTTTCTAGTACAATGTTAGCAAGTTTGCATTTTTCACATTCAAGGAAAGTATTAATTTATATTGTCAAAACAGTTTGGTTGATGGGAAATAATAGCAGCTTTTTTGTCTAGTTACTTATTTTCTGTGAGTTTATAGTTACCAAAAATTATGTTCAGTCTGCCCGGCATGGCTCAGTGGTTGAGCCTTGACCTATGAACCAGTCGGGGGCACATGCCCAGGTTGCTGGCTTGATCCGCAGTGGAGGGTATGCAGGAGGCAGTTGATCAATGATTCTCTCTCATCATTGAAGTTTCTATTTCTCTCTCTCTCTCTCCCTTCCTCTCTGAAATTAATAAAAACATTTTTTTTTAAATTGTGTTCGAGAGAAAGAAGTTTTCCTCTTCTAAATCTAGGTATTAGAAACTTGTTAATTTTGTTTGGGTTGTATTCTGTAAATTTGTAGATAAATAGAAATTAATGTTATTGTTAATAAATAACAACAGTTATCATTTCTAAGTGCCTATGCCAGCCGTGGGCAAACTACGGCCTGCGGGCCGGATCCGGCCCATTTGAAATGAATAAAACTATTGAAAAAAAAAGACCGTACCCTTTTATGTAATGATGTTTACTTTGAATTTATATTAGTTCACACAAACACTCCATCCATGCTTTTGTTCCGGCCCTCCAGTCCAGTTTAAGAACCCATTGTGGCCCTCGAGTCAAAAAGTTTGCCCACCCCTGGCTATGCTATACCAATCAAGGAACCAAATGCATTTCATCTTTATGTGCTTTAATGCTCAGATGAGCTCCACAACATGGGTCATATATAAGTAAAGAAATTGAGGTCCTGAGAAGTTGAGTTCAAGATCACCCAGTCAGTTAGTGACAGGTAGGATTTGAGCCCAGGTTGCACCTAATTCTGATGTTCATGTGTATTAAGTAAGGGAAGGATTGAGTTTTGAGAATCTCTACTTTTTATTTAGAGGCAAATGAGTTCACAGAAAATGAAGTATCAGGAAGAAAAATGGTATCAACCTCAGAAATGTTTACCTCCTTTGAAAAGTTTCCAGACATAGAAAAAAACAAAAGTAACCTTCTAGAAACACAGTGGATGGAATAATGACCCTTTTCAGTGTGACTCCTGATGAGAGGGTGTGTGACATGGGGGAGGAAGGGCATGTAGGGCCAGACCAGAGGCCTGAGTGAACAGTGTTTGGGTCTGGTTCTGTGTCTTCCCCCCAGTCTCACCTGCCCTACCTGCATGAGCCTGGCTATTGCTTCTGTGTCACTTTGCAACCTTTAGCCAACCAGGAGGTTTCACAGGTGTGGGAAGTAAATCTGTAGTTCCGCAGACCTACTGGGCAGTGGTCCTGGCCACTGATCATGGTACACTCTCCCTCCTCTCCCATGTATATGGAATGTAGTATTCTGGATAATCTAGCACATTGGCTAATAAAAATGTGGGCAGTAACAACACACATGAGAAACGTTATTAAATCCAATAAGACTCTGATTGCCAATTCAGAGGGCACCTCCAACCCTTTCAGTGGCTCTTTGTCACTGTTTTAAGGATGAGTATCACCATTTGACAGCTATTCAGGATTGCTGAGCCGTCTGTCATTCCCAGAGATGAGGTAGGAGAGACACCCTGACCCACGATGATACGCGGTGGCTGGGGGTGAAATGGATGTGGAAATGGGCTTTCAGCAGCTATCCCAAGGTCAATCAGAGAAGCTTCACTTTTATGGTTTCATGCATTAGGCTCCTATATAAGGTTAGATTTGAAGAAAAAAAAAAATCACTGCTTATGAAGAGAAGCTTAAATAAATCTTTAATCAAATCCCATTACCTAGGGACTCACCCTGGGTTACTAACTCCACTAAATGGGAACCTGAATCTTCTGACTTCTGGCTTCAGGTTTTCTCCCTACTGCGACCTGGATGTGTCTGCATACCTGTCCAAGGCACCTGAACGGCCTTCTCACCCATCCTCCTCAAACTTTCGTTGTTTGTTATCTGTGAGGAATCACAGGGCAATTGCTCTGATGTAGGAAAAAAACAAACAAAAACAAAAACATTTTTGAGGCTATGGCAAGATAGCAACACTTATTTCCGCTCATGACCTGTCACAATTTGAATCAGTCCCTCTGGAGGCAAAATGCAGGACATATTTCATCAGCTGTCAGGGGGTAGGGGGCCTCAGTGGGGACATGGAAAAGGCATTTTGCTTTATGTTCCTCTTATGGAGGCAGTAACAGTATGATCAAGGCTTGTGTTGCTCATGATGGTAGTAAAATCTTTACAGCCCTTCATTTAATGACAGGCTGGTCTTTCGGAAGCCTTGCTACACAAACCTACACAGAATTAGAGATTAGGGAAAAAGAAATTCATGAACTTGAGCAACCGTGGTGCTCATCCACAGAGACTAATTAATGTGTTTAATGAGCTTGAAGCAGGTGGAAGATGTGTGAGAGTTCTGTGCCACTGGCTCTGGCAAAGGGTCTCTGGAAATCAAGCTAATTTGAATATTTTTATGGAGGAGGGTTGGGCGAAAGGGTGGTGGGTCAAGGAAGCAAGAACTGGTGGGAATAGTGCATGCAGAGCGTTTTCTGTTTGTTTGTTTGTTTGTTTGTTTAACCTTTTTGATGCACACATACACTCACCACTTTGGGAAGTTGATGGGAGCTTATAAATAATATCCCCAGAAATATTTGTATACATGTTTGAGAATGAGAAAAAGATTTTGGTGACGACCAAAGTCTATCCACTGACATTAGGCATCCATGGACCACAGCCTAAGAATCATGGATGCAGCAAAAGACAAATCCAGGTGTGACTGGCCTGAGAAACCTTTCTCTTCTCCCAAGCTCTTTTTCTTTAATGAGAAAAATCTCCATACCTTTTATAAATACACTGTTCCTTTCTTCCCATATGTTGTGGTTTTTCACTGCATCTTTTAGATGTTAAGGGGCATTTTATGGAGTGGGATTGGGGCTATTTGGAAATGGGACGTTGGTTATCAGCCCTTTTGATAGGGGTTACTTTGGGTGAACAGACTCCACCGATCATTCTGGAATAGTTTCTATCTTTGTCAATGCACAGTTTTCCCCTCCCCTCCTGAGTTTCTAATGGACAACTACATTTACTGGGAGCAGTTTCCATCTTCTCCTCTCCCTTGTTCAGCCTCAGAAGAGGCATTAAAGAATGAAGAAATGCCCCAAAGAAAGGCATCAGCAGGAAATGAAGAAAATCAGAGGGCTGAGGTAATCTCTAAAGTACCTCCCGAATCACACCGTTAACCATGCCAAGTCAGTGCCATTCACTCCTCGGGGCTGGGAGAACTCTCTGAAACTAGACTAAGCGGGAGCTCTGACAGAGGAAGCTGGATTTGCCAGATAAACTGTTATCCCTGAAAGCACAATTACAGTATCATTTCCTCCACCTTCCTTTGCCCTTGCTCTCAGCAATTTTATGGAAGGGAAGGCCAGAGCCATTAGAAAAAGACAGGTAAATGTGCCTTTGCTTGTCGGCCGTGTTCAGAGGCGCTCAATCTGTGACTGCCTTAGAGCCAGTTGCTCTGGAGGGGAACAAATTATTTAGACGGGATGGGATTTATAAAGGATTTATAAAGGATTGGAGGTTGATAACACCAGGCCATCTTGGGTTTTTTGTTTGTTTGTTTGTTTTTAGCAGATTGACAAGACTCTCTTCATGTTGAATCTGGGCATGTAGAGATTAAAAATATAACGATGATACTGGATTTATTGATCTCTGTTTCTTGTGTTTGTTTGGCTCCGTATTCCTTTTCTTTCATTTTATTCCCAATTTTTCTATATTTTACAACAATGGTCCAGGGCAGTCACTGTGTCACTGTGATGTCCCTCCTTTTGATGACAACTGAGCACCCAGGCTGCGGCTTGTAAGCCCTTACTCTGTATAAGAGGGTTGCCTAAACCTTTGCTTCCAGTTGCTTTACTGAAAAAAGGTTAAGTAAAAGGAGACTGGTTGGAGGGGAGGGGTTTTTCTATTCTTTGTCACAAACACTTGGAAAAAAAGTAGAGCCATAGTGACATTTTAGTTGTCACTAATTAGGTTCCATCCACCAGGAATTGGTATTTCCACACTCCTTAAAATTCAGCATGCTCTCCAGATGCAGGAGAGATGGGGAAGGTGGGAGGGCTGCCTTTGGTAAACCAACTTCTAATGCTGTGTGCCTGCAAAGAAATTATGCCTCTTGCAACAATTGAGCTATGCAGTGTTTTGGTCTCCTGGAGGCCCTGTTGCTACAACACTCCGGGGAGCCAATATATTCCTTCAGAGAGAAAATAAAACTCCATGTGAGGTGTTTCCAAGTGCATGCTGATTCTCTGCTGAAGACCAAGATTATTGTCTGCTCTCTACCCCTACCCCTTGACTGTAGTTTTTCTGTGAATTTCAGGCTTGGGAGTCAGTTCAGAAAAGCCAGAGCTTAAAATGGGTACTCATTGCTGGGTAATATGCTAAAATGAGTATTGCCTTGGATAGGACAGTTTAGTGTTTCTGACTCTGGTGAGGCCACTTGCCTACTAATTAGTGGCTGGTTTCACAAATGGTGGCCACTATGGGCATTCACTTCCCCTTCAAATGTCACTTTGCCTCTGTGCCTATACTCCCCGCATTAATCAGTCATTTGCAAAGAAAAATGAAGAGAAAAGGGGGGATGAAACTGACTCTTGATCGTAAATATCTCCTTTAAATTTCACATAATCAGGCCAGAATTCTTTGAAGAAAGTTGAGATGAGAGCAAGATAAATGGATTTCCTATCTTCCCAGCTTTAAACTGGAAGATGTTCATTTAATGCCGTGATTTTTACAATGGGGAATTGGCTCTTCAAACATATATCTAAACTGGGGGGCTACTGACAGGAAATGGCACTGGAAGCAACTTGTGGGTGACTTGACTCATTGATCTTCACCTGCTGGGACACATTTGGAGTAAATTCTAAGTCCTTTGTTTTCTTTCAATATTTAGTTGCATCCCAACAACAGTTGGGTAAATTGCATTTTAGTTCATTTATATTCTGTCTCATATTTCATATTGGTGATATATTTAATTTATATAATCCTCACAAAAAAAATATGAGTTTATCTCTTTTTATGGATCAGGAAAATAAGGCAGTAAGAAATTATATAATTTCCAAAGAGTCATAGCTGGTAAGTGGCAGGGTGAAGACACAAATCCAGGCAGCATGCCTCCAGGTCCATGTACCTCAACAGGATGACATACTGCCTCTTACTATTGAAAGAGTTAATATGTGTAAAGGACTTAGGACAGAGCCTATAAGGTAGGATATGTTATATGAGTATTTTCTATTTCTGCAGGTTCTACTTATTTTTCTCCCTCCCTTCCCCCCCCAACCCTTCCCCACCTCCTTATTTTCTCTTCCTTCTTCTTCTACTTCTTCCTCCTTTTCTCTTTCTCCTCCTCCTCCTCCTAATGCTCCATCACTATATAATAATTATTACTATATTTATTTTAACAATGTGGCATATCAGATACAATTGTCCATTAAATAAGTCGCTGTATTTAGTACCTTCTTTGTGACATTTACTCAGAAGTTACTGAGAGGTTCCCATTCATTATTGAAAGTTTCAAATTTTTTCATGTATTTGGTGATTTTTACATTAGCATTGTTCATGGTTTTTACAAAACTCAGAATCCTTGCTTAAGGAGCTTCCATAACCAAAAGAGGGTAATATGTTCACCTCTCAAACATGACTGTTCAGATAATAAATTATCTCTGATGTTCTTATTAGAGTTGTTCTAAATCAGACTTTTACCACATTGCATTCCTATGTTAAGCCTTTTAAAGTTGAATAAAAGAGTTGATGGGTTAGGAATGCTTGATTAGTTATCTCAGGATTCCATCATTACCAAGGGTAACTGCATCTGACCCTTTGATTTCTAACCAGAGTCAGACCCAATTCCTAAATGCCCCCTCCACTCCTTCTTTGTTGCACCTCACATAGAATACCTTACTTTCTCTGAAACAACAAAACAAAGCATGTCTGTCCTCTCCAAACCCCAGCTGTTCAACTATACCTTCTCCTAGGAGTTTTCTTCTTTCTAATCACTGTTCATTTAGTGGCCTGCTATCTCTCTAACACTATGCTGATTTTTTGCATATATTTCCTCAGTTAATCCTCCCAATTTTGTATGAGCTAGGCATTGTTATTTTCATACTGATGACATATACTGATATCTTTCTTCACTCTAACCAGTTGGTTGGTCTTTAATATATTCAACAGACGTTTATTAAGCATCTACTTATGTTGGGAGGTATGCTAGATATACAAGAGGGAACAAAATAGTCAGGGTTTCTGCTCCTGGGGAAGAATGTGAAGGACATGAAGCGATCATGCAAATGAATATGTTATTAACACTTAGGAAAGTGAAGTAGATGGACACTATAGGGAGCTATGGAAGGAATAGCCTTTGAAACCAAGTAGCCAGTTTCAGATCCCAGTGACTAACTGTGTGACTTTGGCCCTGTTATCTACTAATTGCAGCTAGTGTCACATTATGGTCTCTACAACAATTGAGAAACCAATAGAAATGAATAAATCAGAATACAAAGTGTAGGTGTGAATGGAATTGGGGAGGCAGGGTACCATTCATCCCACTGCACACATGAATTAAACACGTATTAAAACAGTGCAAATCGCTGGTGACACATAGATGAAGAAAATCAGGTCCCTACCCTTACCTCTTAGTCTAATAGAAGAATATCCTATATAATAAAGAGATAATATGCAAATTAACCCTCATGCCCTCACAAGATGGCTGCCTACGACCAGGCTGGCAGGGGGGGTTAGTGAAGGATGACCAAACGACTAAACAAGCAGGCTGCATGGGGCAACCAGGCCAGCAGGGGGGGTAGTGAGGGATGAACAAATGACTAAACAAGCAGGCTGCATGTGGCAACCAGGCCAGCAGGGGGGTTAGTGAGGGATGAACAAATGACTGACCAGCAGGCTGTGTAGGGTGACCAGGCCAGCGGGTAGGCCATGAGGGGCAACCAGGCCAGCATGGGGGGGCAGTTAGGGGCAACCAGACTGCCGGGGGTGCAGTTAGGGGCTATCAGGCTGGTGGGGGAGGGGGCAGTTAGGGGAGACCAGGCAGGCAGGCAAGCAATTAGGAGCCAGTGGTCCAGGATTATGAGAGGGATGTCCCGGATTGGAGAGTGTGCAGGCTCCGCTGAGGGAATTCCCACCTCCACATCCCCCGTGCACAAATTTCTTGCACTGGGCCTCTAGTAAATATATAAACAACTAGCTTTCCTTTATTACTTTACAAAAGAGAGGCACTTTGATATGTGTTTTTGTACTTAATTCAGACTTAATAATTGAAGTTTACCTGCAGACTCTCATCCTGAGGCCACCTTTCCATGGTAAATGTGAGCAGTATATCTGTTCACAAAAATCATAAAACGTTTGACACACTTTAGAGGAAATAAAATAAGTTTGATTCTCCTAGTCTATATGGTCCATAAAGGCAGATGCTGTGTCTTTATTTATGCATAGTAGGTATTCAGTGGCCTTTAAATAAATGATGTTTACATAAATAAATTCATGAATAAAGATGTAGTAGAATTTATGTCTTCTCTGGTCAGTATCATGCAATTCAGTTCAATTCAGTTCAGTTCAATAAATATTGAATTGCAGCATGTACTGAGTGTAATACCGTAGATTACAAGGATGAATAAGAAACCATCAGCTTCTCTCAAGGGATTTAGTCTGGGACAGGGACACCAATTGTAAGTACCCAACTTTCAGACTATATTTGCTAAATCCTGTAGTTGGGATCAGAGACCCAAGTCTCATTGTCTTATTAATGGAAAGGGAGAATCTTTTCATCAGGATAAGGGCTCTTCTGAGCCAGAAAATCAGTGAGGACCCAGGGCTGCAAAGTGAAAAACAGTACCTTCTTCCCCGAAGTAGATTATATTATTGTTTAAAATGTTTGTTTAGTCTTTTTTTTTTGGGGGGGGGGGTGGTGGTGCTTTCCTTCCAGGTTGCTAAACTATTCCTTATTGGGTTCCTCTCCATGGCAGAAGTATATGCCCACCCTGACGGCATCCAACTGAGCCATATGACTTGATTTAGCCAATGGAATATAAATGAGAGGAACTTGTGTTACCTCTGATTAGAAACTTGAAAACCCATTGCATGGTTCAGCTATCTCTTTTTTTTTTCTCTCTGCCATGAGGATGGCATGTCCAAAATATAGGTTGTTCGTTCTGTCTGGATTCCAGAGTGAAAAGGGTTAGAGCAGAGCTGTGGCCACTTGAACACACATGTACAGTGAGTGAGAATTAAACCACTGCTGTAGAAACAGAGGTGTTATTAGAGTTGTTTATTACTGTAGCATGTCTAGCCTGAGATAACCAATATAATTCCCCAAAACAAACAGAGAATATCCCCACCCATTCTTCCTCTTAATGACCTCTGCTCACACTGGCCTCTTCTAGGAAGTCTGGATGAGTGAAGAGGATTGAGGTACAGGTGGACAGTATGTTCCCCTGGTTACATCACACTGTAATATAATACCTTTGACCAAGGCCCTCATACTTGGAGAGCTTATCTTACTACCAAAAAGTATAAAATAGAGGTAGCAAATCCTGGTAAAGGTAAAAGCAATTGAGAGAAAGGGTCTTTATGAAGAAAAAGCTCCAAATGATTTATTATAATCTTGCAAAACCAATTTTGAGAGTTCTGAAATTGCCACATAAAATTAGGGGGAAAATCTTACCAGCTAAGTTTTTCTATCAGTTGTCATGGAGTCCATCGCCTTTTTTTTTCTTTATAATGGTGAGATAAATGTTAACCTGGGTGTTAGTAGAGAGAAACAGCTATTTTGCAGAGGAAGAGCCTTTGATGGGTCACAGAAATAGAGTCCCAATTAGTCATGAATTCAGTTTTTCTCATACATCTTTGCAGCTACCATTGTCATCAAAGGCATGTGCTGAAATTCTCTCAGAAACCTGACACTTCTCTGAATATTCTCTGTTGCTGGTCCCAAGGAAGAAGTTTTCCCTGAAGCAGTTAGTCTGATGCACGTATTTATAATGTGACTCCAGAATATAACTTTACCTAAGTATTGAGGGGGGGGGGGAGGGGGTCTACACTGAGGTTGTAACTTTGATGAAGACAAAAACTGAAAGATGTAAGTAAGAGTACACATAAGTGATAGCAAATATACAATTTTAGAAGATGATAAAGACCAGTCAGCCTAGGAGAAATTCTTTCATCACATACAGATCACATCACAATTAAAAAATGTCTCTCATTCCTGATGCTTATGTGCTTATATGAACCTCTTTCTCATTGCTTTGACTTTGTACATGCAATTCCTATTGATACCACAAGTTACCTCTGAAGATGAAGATCAAGCATGGGCTGAACAGAGGATTGGATGAAAACTTGTCTGAGGAGCAATTAGATGCCCAGGTCCCCTCCCCTCCCTTTTGCAGACAAAGGCTATATCTTTTTTCTCCCATCAGAATATGAAGTTTTTCTCTTAGGAAAAAACATCTTACACAGGATGACCAGGCACAGCAATGGGTAAGGTGAAGTTGTAGAAGGAGAATCAAAGGAAACCTCCAAAATTACAGCATTCCCACTCCGTTTCCTCTCCTATTTACTACTCAAAATGATGATTAGAGAATCCCTCTCTAAAAACACTGACCACCCCAAAAGAAAAGCCCCTTTGGTATACTGGAATTTTAATGTCTTGCAACAGAGTAGCCAGGAAAGTCTGAAAGATGAAAGGTAGAGACAAAACAATCAAAATGGATAAAGGAAACCCACAGAGAATGAGAAAATAGGAGAAGAAAACACCAAGGGAAAGTCTGTGATATTTGCAGAAAGGGAAAAAGACATTGCCTTTCTGAAACAATACCATGGTGCTGTAAAACAGAACACCCAAAATAAAAAGTTTTGGAAATTAGAAAAGTGTGATAGAAATACAAAAGTTTATTACACTAGTTCAAAGGTCAAGTTGAGGATATTTGAAGAACAGAGAATAAAAGCCAAAAAGAAAAAGATAAGGAGGAAATAAAGGAGAACAATAAACAATAAACATGTTCAGAAGGTTATTTCTGCACAATAAAAATTTCAGAAAGAAAGCATAATAAATTAGAAAACCACTTTCAAAGATTTAATGAATAAAATTTTCAAGAGCTCACAGACATGAGTTGCCATACATGAATAACTCACTAGATATCTAGGTAAAATTTTTAAAAATCACATTACTGTAAAATTTTAAATAGCAGAAAGGGGAGGGGTCTAAATGATTCCAGAAGAGAAGGGAAAACAGGTCGTATATCAAGGATATAGAATCTGAATGGCATGGACTTCCCACCACTGGAATTGGAAACTGAAAGACAATAGAAGAAGGTGTCCAAAATCTTAAGAGAATTAGAGTCTACAATTCTATAGCCAGCTAAACATCAGTAAGTTATGAAGATTGTTGTAGACAGACTAATGTTCCCCAAGGATATCCATGTCCTAATTCCCTGAACCTATAAATAGGCTACTTTCCATAGCAAAAGGGAATTTGCACAAGTTATTAAATTAAGGATTTTAAGATGGGGAGAAATTATCCTGGATTATCAGGTTGGGCCTAATGTAATCACAGCATTCTTATAAGAGGGAGGCAGGAGGCTCAGAGTCAGATAAGGAGATTTGAACACTGAAGAAAGGAAAGGCTTGAGTGATGTCATTGCCAGAAGTGGGCAGTGAACCCAGAAATGCAGGCAGCCTTTAGCTGGAAAAGGGAAGGCAATGGATCCTCCCCTAGAGCTTCCAGAGGGGGCAAAGTCCCCTCAGATATTTTAGATTTCTGATCTCTTAGCACCATAAGATGATAACTTTGTGTTGTTTTACGTTTGTGGCCATTTGCTACAGAAGCAACTGGGAACTAATACAAAGATAAAGACACTTTTGAGGGAAGTTATTTATAGTCTACATTTCTGCAGCTACTTAAATATTACTCTGTTATGAAGATAAAGACAAGTGTAGGTGTTGATGCCAGTTCCCCAAAATGCTTCCATGCTTGCTTTCTTAGGAAGCTACTGGAGATGTGCTCCTCCAAACCGAGGCTGGGAATCATGGAATATGTGGGAATTTGGCAAAGTGAGCATCTATATGCAAGAGAAAAATTTTAAAAGATGGGATACATAATTATAAGATCAACTTGGGCCAACCATAGACAGTGTTTCCAAATTCATAATGTAAGCACTGAATATTGGCAGACAAAATTTGTAATAACTATGTTGGGACGTGCAAGTAGCAGAGAGCACAAGGAAGTCAATTTAAAAAGTTAAACATTAGAAAAATCAAGAAATGGGAATTAAAAGCAAGCTATCTCTAAATATGGGCAAATATGGGCATAAATAACAGTATACATAGCTAAAGGGGAAGAATATGCTTGCCTTTGGAAACTGGAAGTCAGAAGTAAGAAAGACTTGATACTTTTAAACCCTGTTTATAGATTATGTAGGCCGATAAATACACAAAAAGAAATAGAATGAGATGAGATAGGATAGGAGAAAACCCTTTTTTCAATAGTAGAGTCCATTTCTATTTTTTTATTCTTTATTATTTAAAGTATTACATAGGTCTCGTTTTTCCCCCATTGACCTCTCTCCAGCCACCCCCACGTCCCAACACATGCCCTCACACCCCTAGTGTCTGTGTCCATTGGATATGCTTATATGCATGCATACAAGTCCTTTGGTTGCTCTCTTATCAAACCCCCTCCACTGCATTCCTTCTGAAGTTTGGTGGTTTCTTCAATGCTTCTCTGTCTCTGGATCTATTGTTCATCAGTTTATGCTATTCATTATATTCCAAAAATGAGTGAGATCATGTGATATTTATCTTTCTCTGACTGGCTTATAGTATTTTGCTTAGCATAATGCTTTTCATGTCCATCCATGCTGTTACGAATGGTAAGAGTTCTTTCTTTTTTTACAGTAGCATAGTATTTCATTGTGTAGATGTACCACACATTTCTATTTTTTTTTTTAAATAATTCTACTTTTCCTTGAAATTGAGTTTTCCATTAGATACCACACATCATAATGTTATGTCCATGGGACTGTTCCCTGCACTGGTCCCTGAGCTCTGCTTCTGTAGTACCAGCACAGTGACAGCAGTGGCACATATCTACTTGGGCTGAGTTCTGGGTCCCATTCATCAACTTATCCCAGAATCTAGTAAAAGTTCAAGGCAGGCAATATGTAGTGGTTGAATAAATGAAATTCTGGCTAAAAAAATGAATGAATGCATAACCATTATTGTTATTTTATGAGCATCATAAATCACAGGTTAATATGAGAAAGAAGATACTTTGAAAGATTTTCAATGAAAATTGAGTATTTGAAACATATTTGAGGAAATGTGTTTATATCTATACAGGCACATACATTGTTTCACCTTCAAAACTTTTAAGTGTATTATATAATTATGTACACTTTTAACAATGTCCCTTCGTACTGCATTGAGTAGGTTGAGTCCACAGCTGAATCACTGTGGTCATCTCAGTCAGTCTCTAACTACGATATGCATCACACTACCAGCTATCTGGAGTTGACTTCCCTGTCTTCAGTTGTGATACATTCCTCACAACAATTGCCAAGTGGCAGTGATATGAAACTGTTTATGATGATTACAGCTATTTTAGTCTATTAGAGCAATTATAAAATACTTTAAAAATAATTTACATTTACCCCCTCTCTCAGTGATTAGTATTACCAAGCCATTGGATACCAAGACAGAGCAAAGGCATCCTGGACTTGGTTCTGAAAACTAGAATCAAATCCCATCTTTATAAATCTCTTATTAACTTCTGTGAGTGTATTTGTCAATTATTGTTGCAATAGTCTATTTAATAAGTCCAAAAAAAAAAACAAAACAAAACACAACACAACCACTAAAAACAGTGGCTTACAATAGCAAGCATTTCTTCTGGCTAGCAGGATGGCTAGGGCTCTGTTTTGTTCATCAAAACAAAAAAATGGCTGGAATTAACTTCAGGTACTGATTGGGCTTAGATATATTCCAGATATCTATTCATTCCCTTTGAATTTTCAGCTATTGGACATGTTCTTACCCATGGTGGTGGCGGAATCACAGAGCTAAGCCGGCTCTACAAGAACATTTAAATTCTTTGCTTGTGTTTTAGTCTCTGATCTTTTATTGGGCAAAGCATGTAGCCAAGTCCAACATCAATGGGGTATATATCAGTCAGGATTGAATTAGATAACTGAGCTATTATAAGTATTATGGCAATAAGGGTTTTAGTATAATAAATTGATCTTATACTCATGTGGAAAGAGCTGGTCAATTAAGGTCTAGTAAAGTGGTAAATGGGAGTCAGAAGAAGTGGGGCGGGGAGAGAAAAAAGTGGGGGGGATGGTAGTTACCCTGATGAATTTGACCTGGTTTATGCTTTCAAGAAGCTGGGTGCTGAAGCTAGGTAGAAAAGCCTGAGGTACCTACAATCAAAAGTAGAACTGTTGTCTTGAAGATAAAATGATATAGATTTTTCAGTGAACAGATAGGGTATTTCAAGCAATTGGCTTTGGAAAAACTTTCTAGTTTAAATTTACTTGAGAAAGAAGGAAGGGAGCATTAATAGAGGGCTAGTATTATATTCTGAGCTCCAGGGAAAACCTGCAGGGGAATATCTTTTGTCCTCTGTTTTCCTAGAGTCCTTAGTAGAGCCAGAGCTAAGGTCTTTTATGGAGAGTATCATTAATGCAAATAGTTTCCTGGCAAAGGAGTGAAACAGAAGTGTGTTTTTCATGGCATTCTTAACCAATTTAAGTACTCTGAACTCATTAATTCATTTTAGGAATTTCTGACCAAGTTATTATTTTTATTCTAGGCAAAGGCTTTGGATTCAGTTACTGCTTTTTAAACATTTTAAAAATAGTAATTTTTTACTCCCCTCCAACTTTCTTATTTATTTTTGTCTGATAGAATGTTTCAGATAGAAAAGCAAGAGTTATCCTGATTTACTTAAAAGGAAAACCTCCGCGAGGCATTTATTTTCACAAGATTTAAGGCTTAGGAACCTTCTACTTTCTTAAAGGAACTCTAATGACCTCCCGTCCTAGCTGACCTGCCACTGTTGAGGAGAGACTTGGTGATCTCTGGGGGAAAGTGCTGAGGAAGGAAGGGAGAGAAGAAAAATATGTCTACTTCACAAATGATAAAATATGGCCCAAAGGTTATTAAAGCACATGCACTTGATCTAGGAGTTCTGAGAGGTGTGAAAGGCAGCAGCACCAGTGACTTGTTTGGCTATGATCATCTGTGAAAAACTATGGATGATCACATGGGGCCTCTAGACCTGCTAAGCATTGCTACTGGCATTTTGTATGTGGGTAATAAGAGCCCCATGGCCACTTCCATTATAAGCCTCCATGTTGCAGTGTCTGATTCACAGCCAACACTAGGTCCCAGACCAATTCATTTTGTTGCTCTGGTCCTATTATTCCTAATGACATTGAATTTTTAAAGCACTGATATGGATTCCACTTTTGCATTCACAAGTACTGTTTTTCATTTGCTCGTGCAGAAAAGAAATTGGTTTAACAATTTGATTGCTTTGTTCACTGAAATAGTGATTTAAAAACACTTAATATTAAACTGAAAAGTCAAAAATGTTTTAAAACATCTTTAAGACAATTAGATAAAACTCTTGGGCTTAAATAGTAAAGTAACACTGACAAGTTAGAAGGAATGAAAGATGATTCATATGTCTTAACTGATTTCCAATCCAGTGCTTGAATCTGAGTCTCTAATTTTAGCTATTAAAGTGATAAAGGGGAAATTTTTGATTTTATTAGAGCTGGCATATGAATGTGAAAGCTAGTGGGTTGTAGGCATGGAAACCATCGCAGGCAAAGGGGCTTTGATCCTGTATTGACAGTATATAACCCAATTTCAGTGCAATGCCCAGCAAAAGTATGACTTGCTATTCCAAGCAAGTTTGATATTCTAAACCCACACATTCTGAAATGCTGCATCTTTGAAATTCAAATACCAGATAATTTATAAATCCTTTTGTTCTTTTTCTTCTCTGTTTATTTATATTTCATTGTTGGCACTATGTCCCCCTTTCTCCTCCTTTGCCCACCTGCACCCAGCCCTGCAGCCCCCTTCGCTGGCCTTCACCACTCTGTTGTCTGTGTCCATGGGCTATGCATATATGCGCTTTGGCTACTCTCTTCACCTTCTTTAAGGAGGAACATATACTATGATGTACTCTCCCTTGTCAGACTGGGTTGATGACAAAGCCTTTGCATATTTAATAGTAAGAAGAGGCAGTATCTGTCTGTAAGATAAATTGACCAGCCTGGGATATGGGTTCACAAGATTTCAGAGAGTCTCTTTGCCAGGAACCCTAAAACTTCAGAGGGGTACCTCCTCTTTAGAGGCAGGAAGGATCCTAGGACTTACCTACCTTGATCCTTTGATTTGTTGATCTGAAAAATGATAAGAATAACATCTGTCTACTTTAAAGAGTGGTAGCGCAGATGAAATAAAATAGCAACATTCTATGCAGTGCTTGGAACATATCAGACACTTGTCACATGCTCTCCTTCCATCCATTTCAACAGGTATTAGGCCTGCTTTGTGGTATCTGGCAGATAATATAAGTCCATGAAGCAAGTGCATGTAAGACAAAGATGTTACACTTTGGGTATCACAACTAAACATAACACCTGCCTTGTTATGCTTCCTGTTAAAATAATCTCTGACCACCCTATCCAACTAAGAGCTTACTTGAAACCCAACACTTTTGACCATTCTTTCATCTCTTTGGTTATTCTCCTATATTTTGACATGTTGGGGGTAGTTTAAAGTTGTATTTGTTTTGACTAAAGATGCTTCTTATATGATTTTAATCAAATATATACATTTTAGAGCATTTTATGAATAATGAGAATGTCCTGAATTCTTGTGAACATTGTTTTCTACTTTATGTAAATCAGAAAACTGAGGACTCTTAACCACTTTGTCTAGTAGTGTGCTATACATTTCTTGAGTGTAAGGACCATCCAGGCTTCAGACCTTTCTGCTATGCCTATTTACTAAATGATTCTCTCACCTTGAAGTACCCTGGTTGGTTGGTTTTAACTGCTGTGAAAGCAGATGCTCTCGCTGAAACCGGTTTGGCTCAGTGGATAGAGCATCAGCCTGCAGACTGAGGGGTCCCAGGTTCGATTCCGGTCAAGGGCATGTACCTGGGTTGCGGGCACTTCCCCAGTGGGGGATGTGCAGGAGGCAGTTGATCGATGTTTCTCTCTCATCGATGTTTCTGGCTCTCTATCTCTCTCCCTTCCTCTCTGTAAAAAATCAATAAAATATATTTTTAAAAAATTTAAAAAAAAAGCAGATGCTCTCATGTGGTCCCTAAAGATACCTGTGAAAATAGAAAGCACTATGCTCATTTCTCGCAATAGACACTACCCATTTTGTCAATCTCTTCTTATTTCGCACTGTTTAGCTGCCTTACACACTGATGAATAAAGCAATATTTAGAGCACAAAGCTGGGCATTCTTGGGAAAGAAAAAATGTGATATAATGTTTTCCTTCAAGGAGCTTTCATTTTTCCAAAGAGAGGCATGACAAAAATAAAGGAGAATAGAGAGCAGGGAAAGAACATTGTTAGTGTCTGGAACATAGTAGGTGGGAAATGTTTATTGATTCACTGGTAACGTGTCTTGGAAGCTGAGGAATTTGTGTGTCAAGAAAGAGTCACTCAGACAGCGTGGCTCAGTGGTTGATTGTCAACCTATAAACAAGGAGGTCATGGGTTCGATTCCCGGTCAGGGCACATGCCCAGGTTATGGTCTGGATCCCTATTTTGAGGCATGCGGGAGGCAGCCAATCAATGATTCTATCTTATCATTGATGTTTCTGTCTTTCTCTCCCTCTCTTCCCCTCTGAAATCAATGAAAAATATATTTTAAAAAAGGGAAAAAAAATAAGGAGGAGTGATAGGCAGCATCCAGAACTGCACAATCAAAGAGGTTGAGAAGGAGAAAAAGGTCCTGGGATCTGGGAAGAGCAATGATGTTGGTGCCTTAAGAGTTTTGGGGTCCCATGACTGTTCGCCTTCCTAAGAAGGCTGCAGCTCTTTCATTTCTTGTAGACCAGAGTTATGTTAAAGGCTTTCCCTCTGACAGTCACATTTACCTGAATGAATGTTGAAGTCTGTAAAGTTTATGAAAAGCAGGATTATAGGTGTTATTTATACTTAGTTCACAACTCCACAGAGCCTGCTGTGTTTTTGCAAATATTCCAAACTCCTTTATTGTTAAATCTTTTTCTTCTTACACCCACATCTTGCCTACTAGTATTAGTTCCAAACCAACATTGAACAGGCTCTATTCTCCAAAATACAGTTTCCCAAACCAAACTTTGACTCATGTTGTTTCTTCTTTCTCAAATGTTCTCCCTGGTTTGCCTTTCAGAAAATTGCTTATCTTTGAAATCTCTATATTTATAATGTTTTTCAAGACAACCCTGAACCACCATACCATCACTCAATTTTTTTGGGGGGGTGTACACTCACTTGTCACTTGGCATACTTTGTTATGTTCTGAATTGTCTTTCAATCTGTTTTATCCTCCCAGCTGTATTGCATAGTACTCTGGAGTCAGGATGCTGCCTTGTACTTTGTATTTTCACAGTATTCTGCACTGATATCGTATGCACAATCATTGAAGTCCATGTGATGTTGTAACTTTTGCTTTAGACAAATCTGGATTTAAATCATAACTCTCAAGCCACAGTTTTCCAGCTATAAAATTGGGATACAAATACCTGCATTACAGAGCAGCTATGAAAATGCAAATAATGTATAATAAGAGTTTTGTAATTTAGTTTATTTATAAATTTAGTTATCTTGCCTTGTCAGTTGTTTGATTGATCAGATCTGGCATTAGTAGGCAATACATCTTCAAGATGTTTCATTAATGTCTTGGCTAAACAGATAGCCCTGTATTCAATTTATTTTGACATTGTTTTTTTATTGGATACACAATGAAAACTTGATTAAAAAGAGCCTGAGTTAATGTAATGCATATTTAACCAGTAATTTTACTTTGTTACTTTTATCACCCCTTAGATATTTTAATGATGCACATAAATGATTTAATTTAAATAACTAGCAAAACAAAGAATCTGTACAGATTCCTATTACATAACTTCATCTTCAGGTTCTTTACTCTGGCCTAAGTCATCAGAAAAGACTTATTTTGTTTCACTTACTAAACTGGAGGAGAAAATACATTGGTTTTTAAAATGATTTACAGTTTCCCTTGTCACTTTGTTTACTTGGTTAATGTCTATTTATTCTTCAGGTGTCAATTAAAATAAATATATGATAAGAAGCTCGTTCTGATTGCCTAGGGTTGTGATTCAGAGCCTGGTATTAACCCTGGCCAAATACTTCCTGATTCCTCTGTATCCAACAATGGAGACTAAGATTTATGATTGCATGGTTCCTGTTCATCTTCATCAGGGATGATCACCCACCACCTTGCACGATGACCCCCTCAGAGGAGCCATTCCATAAGCACTTGTGTGAAGGCAGTAAGTGATGGGTCAACAGGAAGGAAGCTGAACAAAGTTAGTTTTAATAAACATGAAAGTAAATTATTCAGGGTCGTCCATTTGTGAGAAGCACTTCAATTAAATTTGGGGAGGGGCGTTTAAATATGGTCCCTCAAATGTGAAGCCTATTGACTTATTTTACCTATATTAATTAGGCCCCTATTATGTGCATAGACCTCTGATAGGTTCAGTAGAATCATCTCATGTCTTCAGAGATCCATAATACTAATGTGCACTCAACACAGGATTGCAAGAAGCTGGTCTATAACAGAGCACTGGAGCTGAGGTACAACTTGACATTGACACCTCAGCATCAGGTATGTTGAAAGCTTGCCCAAGTGAGAGTAAAGGCCAACAGTGTAAACAAAGTGGAAGTGGATGAGAACACTAATAATTGAAGACCCTTGTTGATTTAAAAAACATCCAAACTTGTAGAGAATTTTTATGAGTTTATTTGAGCCAAACTGACAATTGCTGGGAAGCAAAATCTCAGTGGATTGAAAAAATGCTCTGGAGATTTGCAGTTTTGCATTCATTTGATACACTAGAGGCCCAGTGCATGAAAATTCGTGCACTCAGAGGGGGCGGTCTCTCAGCCCAGCTTGCAGGCTCTCACAATCCAGCACCCCTCAGGTAGGATCCAGTCCCATCACAGCATAGCTCTGGTTCCCTGGGCCTGCGGGCTGGGGGAGAGGGACCAAGATTCCCAGATCACAGCATGGCTCTGGTTTCCCAGAGCCTGCGGGTGGGGGAGGGACCAAGAGGCCAGTCTGATGGCAGTATGGCTCTGTTCCCACAGCTCCCTCCTGCTGCCACACCACGGGTGGCCGGGACCCAGACTGTCTCCCGCCACGCTGGTCATCCATCTGGTCATTTAGGTTGTGACAGACCCTGGCTCTTTATATATTAGGATTACCATTAAAGGAGGAGACATAAAGGGAATTACATGAAATTTATTGGTGATAAATTAGGGAGGCAGGAAAAACAAAGAGGGGAAATCCCTGAGATTGGATAAAGAGTAAAATGGAGAGACAAATACTTCCTTTACGTTAGTGGGTATAAGATAGTTAATTAATATTTGCAGCACATAAAGATGGGTTTTGGGGGACATAACAGTGAGGGGGTCCCATGGTTTCCTGCTCTGATAGAAGCTTATGTCCTGAGGGGTCTGGAAAAGGGAATTACTCTAACATTCCAAGGATATGTTATCTTCCATGCAAAAAGACAATAGAGAGGAGAGGTTCAGTTAATGTAAAGACTGACCTTTGTCAGGGAAGCTACAGGCCTAGGATGCGACTCACTATTAGTTAGGAATATCTATATTGAGACCGTCCTATGCAGTTTCTTTTGGTCTCTGAGTTTGTAAGGCCTGCCATGCAGGCATCTCCTGCATTTGTCAGCATTAGGATGTGGCCCCTTTTTTATTATCACTCTGAAGGGGAAATTGGCCACTATTAGTTTTACTCCTCCCTGTAAGCAGAAGTGCTTATCTTCTTTTCATTTACTTTCATTCTACACTTTTAGAGGGATGGCTAATGAATGATTTTCAGTGTTCATATTATTGAGTGACTTCAGTTATTTAGACATCATGGTAAGAAGCAAAACATGATAGTCATGAAACTGAAGGATCGTTTGTCCTTTTTTTTTCCGTTCAAAATGGAAATGGAAGGGTTTTCTGGTTCTTATTTCATTTAAAATGGAAGTTGTTTTTTTCCCCCCTGATTTTAAAATATGCTGCAGCTTTATTGTAGAATGTGCAGATAATATGAAATCATAAAAAGAAAAAGTAATAATCACTGTTTGCTTCTCCAACTGGCAATAACCCACATTAATATTTTATGTATAATTACAGACATGTTGTATCTATATATGAACCTACACACTCCTCCCAAGAGCACCCTTCCAATGCATATAAACTGATACACAGATCATGCTATGTAGAATTTCAAACCTTCCCCCTTAACAGAATATCATGAGCATATTTTTAGAGAACAGACCTACAATGTTGTCACCATAAGCTGCTCCTTACTGATGACCAGAAAAGGGAAACTTGGTGGTTCTCTAGCATAAGAACTGCCATGATCACTTAGTATTTTCTCTTTGCACATTTTTTGCACATCAGTCCTCAGATAAAATTTCTGGAAGTGGAATTGTTCCCTGGCATGCACAAGTTTAAGGGTCCTATTACATAAATTGTTCTCCATAAGTGATATATTCATTAATACTCCCATCAGCTGGGTAAGAGAATGGCATTTTATTACTTTACCAACATTGTCTATTGTCATTATTTTGAGTCTTTGTTAATGTGACATTTGAAATTAGATAAAAATAATGTTTCTAACTATAAAATAACCCATCCTGTTGATCTTAGACAATTTGGTGCTATCTGTTGATTATAGTTTCTTATATCTTCTTTTCATTTTGCTCACATTTTATTCTACCCAGTAAGTCTGTACAATATTTTTAATTTTTTTAAAACCTGGTAATCTGTCTTAAAATCTTATCTTAAGAATTCCCTGTGTCCTTATAATTTATTTATAATTATTATATTAAGTGTTGCATAAAATTGATTAAATAATGTACAAAGTTCATGTAGATACAGGGTGGGGCAAAAATAAGTTTAAAGCTGTTTGTGTGGAAAATAATACAATAACAAATAAATAATACAAGAATCAACTGTGTTTTGCATACTTACAACCGTAAACCTGTTTTGTCCTACCCTGTGTGTATATATTCTTTTTAACATGTGCATATGTTCTTTTTAACACTTTAGTGAGGTATAATTGACATAGAAAAAAATAGCACCTGTTTCAAGTTTACAATTTGATAATTTTTATGTAGTTATGTACCCACAAAACCATTACCACAATCCCTGTGGAGAAAATATTGATCAATCCTAAAGTTTCCTCATCTGTCTTTGTAATTTATTTTTCACTCTTCTCTGCCTTCCCTGCAACCAAACTACTTATCTGCTTTCACTCACTCTATATTAATTTTTTAGACTTTGCAGTCAATGGATAATTATTTGAGGTGACTACTGGTATATCGTGTGTGTGTGTGTGTGTGTGTGTGTGTGTGTTTGTAGTTTGTATTCCCCTAACTATTAATAATGTTTTGCATACTTGCAAGTGGTTCTTTTCCATTCAAATGTATCTTATTTTGAATTTTCTGTTCAACTTTTCTACCCATTTTTAAAAAATGGGCTTCTTTCTTTCTTCCTTTTCTTTCTTTCTTTCTTTCTTTCTTTCTTTCTTTCTTTCTTTCTTTCTTTCTTTCTTTCTTTCTTTCTTTCTTTCTTTTGTTTTTTCTTTCTTTCTTTTAGAGGTTCTTATATACTTGGATAAAATCCCTTTTCTGATATATGCTTTGCAAATATTTTCTCCTAGTGTGTGGATGGTCTTTTCATTCTTTTAACAGTTTCTTTGAAGAGAAGTTTTTAATTTTAATAAAGTACAATTTGTTCTTCTATGGATTGTGTTGCACCTAACAAAAGTTTGGCTAAGCCATTTCACAAAGATTTTCTCCAATGTATATTCCCCTGGAAATTTTAATGTTTTAGTAGGTTTTATATTTATGTCCATGGTACATTTTGAGTTAATTTTTTTAAAGAGGAAACGTATGGATCAAAGTTTGTTAGTTTTTCATTTTATTTTTTGCATATGGACACCCATTATTCCATCATCATTTGTTGAAAAGATTACCCTTTCTCTGTGGAATTGCCTTAAGTCTATTTCTGGATTCTATTCTTTCCCATTGATCTATTGGTCTTTCTTTAAACCATCACCATGGGAACTTACCATTGTAGCTTGATAATAAATCCTAGAATAAGATAGAGTTAAACCTTCATCTTTTTCAAAATTATTTCATCCTTTTTAAAGCTATCAAAACATTTTCAATTTGCTTTTTTGGTGACCTGTTAACACTAATGAAAATGAATAGTTATGATACATCTGTAGCTTACTTCTGGAAGGTCAGAAAAAAAGTAGAAATTTATTTCCACACTATTATTGTTTACTTAATTTTTTAAAAATAAAGTATTCATCCAAGAGTGAAAAGATTATTTTGACTTGATAGTTTAATTAAAAATATATATGTCATATGTGTCCTCTTTTTCCTTATAACTTTATTGTTATAACCCTGCGGGAAAAATCTGGGGGATGTCCAGTGAATTTTCTGCAAAGCCTTAATGAAGAAGAAAACAAACAATAAAAAACACTGTTAATTTGAAATAAGCCAGTCAATAAAGGAAAAATACCACACGATCTCACTCATTCATGGACAATAGAGACCATTATAAACTTTTGAACAATAATAGATACAGAGGCAGAGCTGCCTCAAACAGATTGTCAAACTGCAGCGGGAAGGCTGGGGAGGGTTGGGGGGCAGGAGGTAGGGGGGTAAGAGATCAACTAAAGGACTTGTATGCATGCATATGAGCATAACCAATGGACATAAGACACTGGGGGATAGGAGAGGCTAGGGGACTGTCTAGGGCGGGGGGATAAAATGGACACATATGTAATACCCTTTGTAATACTTTAAGCAATAAAAAAAAAAAACACTGTTAATTTAAATGGAGAAGACTTCTGGACTCAGTCTGCAATATTTTAAAATGCTTCACAGTTGTGAACATTTATATTTATAGCTGTAGATAGAAATATTATTTATGCTATAAATCATATGTCTATGATGATAGTAATTGCAATCTGGATGAAATGAGAAATGATGGAGTTGTGTCTCTGAAATCCCAACAACTTCAAAAGTACAATGGAAAATAGAAAATGTTACTTTTGCACAAAGTCACTAAAAGACCCAAATTCCCTCCTGAAACTCCATCATGTTCATTTCAAGTCTACCTGATGAGTTTGGAAAAAGGCTGTATGTTGACTCACTTCTCTGGAAGAAAGCAAAATGTCTATACACATGAAAAGAAAGGGTGGAACTGCACGCACTGTGGGTCACTTCTACATCTCTCATTGCTTATAAAATATTTTGAATAGTTCCTTTCTTTGTAATTCATGTTACAGCAATATTCCATGTTATTTTATTTAGAATAGATTACTGAAATGCATATGTTTTATTATATAACCATACATCTATATACCTATCTATATATCTATATATCTATATGTGTGTATATATATATGTATGTATGTATATATATATATATGTATGTGTGTATATATATGTGTGTGTGTGTGTGTGTGTGTGTGTGTGTATATATATATATGTGTGTGTGTGTGTGTGTATATATGTATATATATATGCAAATGAGGTTGGGACTCCATAACAGTCATGACCAGCTAGGGAGGAGGGGCTCTGGTGGCCCTGAGCCTGAGAGAACAACACGCAGGCATGGCCCTGAGCCTGAGAGATCAACACAAAGGGGCGCCTGCTCCGAGCCTCCACGGTGCAGCTCAGGGCAGGCCCCTAGCGGACACACAGTCAGCCTCTGCGGCATGGCTTGGGGAAGGCCTCCAGCAGACACACACACACACACACACACACACACACACACACACACATACAGACACGGCTCCTGCTCCGAGCCTTGGCAGCCAGAGTGCGGCTTAGGCCCACTCCCCAGTAAGGGATGTCCTACTCAAGGGATGCCCTCAGTAGGACATCCCCTGAGCTCTCCTGGACTGTGAGAGGGGACAGATTGGGCTGAGGGACCCCCACCCCCCAGTGCACAGATTTCATGCACCGGGCCTCTAGAGTGTGTGTGTGTGTGTGTGTGTGTGTGTGTGTGTATCCTATCTAATAAAAGAGAAACATGGTAATTAGCCATACATCTGCTACCCTTCCCATTGGCTAATCAGGGCAATATGCAAATTAACTGCCAGCCAAGATGGCGGCCGGCAGCCAGACAGCTTGAAGCGAACATGAGGCTTGCTTGCTTCAGTGACGGAGGAATCCAACGTTCCCCGCCTGCCTTGCCGGCCTCTGAGCTTGCAGTTTGAAACATTGTTACAAATATAGAATCTAAACAAATTCCAGAAACCTGCTTTCAGCCAGCCGGGATCTCAGAGCTGGAGTTGAAACAGTGTTTCGATTATAGAAACCAAACAAACCAGATACCTGCTTTCAGCAGCAGAGGCTTTAGAGCTGGAGCCAAGCCTCAGAGCTAAAGCTGGCCCAGAATAATAAAAAAAGAAAAAAAGGAGCAGTTGGGAGCTTCAGTCACCCCCAGCCTGAAAACAGCCCTCAGACCCTCACCCAGACTGGCCAGGCACCCCAGTGGGGACCCCCACCCTGAAGGGTGTGTGACCAGCTGCAAACAGCCATCATCCCCTCATCCAGGTTGGCCAGGCACCCAAGCGGGACCCCCACCCTGATCCAGGACACCCTTCAGGGCAAACCAGCCGGCCCCTACCCATGCACCAGGCCACTATCCTATATAGTAAAAGGGTAATATGCCTCCCAGCACCGGGATCAGCGTGACAGGGGGCAGTGCCCAAACCCCCTGATCGCCCTACAGCTCTGTTCATGACAGGGGAAGGTGCCCCAACCCCCTGATCAGCCCTGCTCTGTGCCTGATAGGGGGGAGCTCCCCAACCCCCTGATCACCCTGCGGCTCTGTGTGTGACAGGGTGCAGCGCCCCAACCCCCTGATCGGCCTTGCTCTGTGTGTGACAGGGTGCAGCACCCCAACCCCACCCCCCATGGGCCCTGCTCTGTGTGTGATGGGGTAGAGCCATAACCTCCCCATCGGCCCTGCCCTGAGTGTGACAGGGTGTGGCACCCCAACCCCCTGATCCGCCCTGCTCTGTGTGTGACAGGGGGCGGTGCCCCAACTCCCCATAGGCCCTACTCTGTGAGTGACAGGGGGGAGCTCCTCAACCCCCTGATCGGCCCTGCTCTGTGCATGACAGGGGGGAGCTCCCCAACCCCCTGATGGGCCCTGCTCTGTGCGTGACAGGGTACGGAGCCCCAACCCCCCTGATGGGCCCTGCTCTTTGAGTGACAGGGGGCAGCGCCCCAACCCCCTGATTAGCCCTGCTCTGTGTGTGACAGGGGGCGGTGCCCCAACCTCCCCATCGACCCTGCCTTGAGTGTGACAGCGGGCGGTGCCCCAACCCCCCAATCGGCCCTACCCTGAGCGTGACTGAAGGTGGCATCACCACCTCCCTATCCGCCCTGCTCTGTGCATGACAGGGGGTGGTGCCCCAACTCCCCAATCAGCCCTGCTCTGAGCCCGACCAGGGGCTGCACCTAGGGATTGGGCCTTCTCTCTGCCACCCGGGAGCAGGCCTAAGCCAGCAGGTCGTTATCTCCCGAGGAGTCCCAGACTTTGAGAGGGCACAGGCCGGGCTGAGGGACCCCCCCTCCCCCTGAGTGAACAAATTTTTGTGCACCGGGAATGAACAGAAGTTTTGTGCCATACACTGTGCCAGACATTTCATTTGTATCTTCTGATTTAATTCTTTGTACCCCAGAACGCTGATATGTCCTTTTAATGAATATGAAATTAAGGCTAAGATGGGTTTAGAACTCAGAAAGCTAGTTAAGTGTGAGAAGCTGGAATTTAGTCTCAGGATTTTATGATTCCAAAGCCCATGCTCTTCCTAGACAATTATTCAAATATATTGACTCTTATAAAATCTCTGCAAGCCAGTTAATAAAGAGGCTGTTTTTAAGAGGCTACATTCAGACTCCTGATTTGGTAATTCCTTTTATGTTGAGTCCACTAAAAGAGATATAAAAGATTCTGGGAAAGTAGGATCAGGAATTCACAGTAAGTGACATTTGGTAACTAAAAGAGTATGATATGTGTTTAATTCAGCCTGACAGATGCTAAAATGTTTAGAGCTAACAAAAGTGTTAGGGAGACTGATTCTTCTCTTCTAAGGGACACAATTCTTTAGGAAGTTCCTTAATTAATTTCTTTATTGTGCATATGTAGGCACAAATGTGCACACACGTGCGTCTGTGTATTTGTATGAGATAGGATAACATCATCTAAAAGTGGTATTTAATTTTACCTAGAATTTGCTTTGGACCTGAAGTGTTCTGGAGAGAGCTTCCACAGTAACACACATAATTGCCTTTAACTTATTTTGGCATGCAGAAGTTTAGTAATGCCTGGAAACAAAAGGGGAAGTGGGGAAAGAAAGAAGCATTTACTGACCTTTGTGTTTTGCTAGAGAGTTTCACATATACCACCTCATTTGCTCCTCACACTGTCTCAGGTAAGAAGTTCCTTTTATCTGAGAGATGAAAAATACAAAGCACAGAATATTTGTTGTCATTCATTGTCTGATGCCTAATGTCATGAAAACAAGTTATGTTATGTATTTTCCTAGAGAATTTTATGGTATCATGTGGATAACACTAGTCCCTAATTTATATTTTGCCAGAGTGGAAGTCTCCTATTTTTTTCTTCAATGACCTTGATAGTTGGTGCTTTCAAATAATTTTTCATCTATTTATCTTTACTGTTGAATGTATTGCAGATGTCCCCCTTATTTATGGTTCATAATTTTCTCTGGGCATCAATTTTACATCTCTAACATTTGTAGTTATCATTTTTGTTTTTCTTTTAATAATTCTGTCTAAAGGTTTAATAGCTTTATTGAGCTATTCAAAGAACCAGATTTTGAATTTATTGCTTTTCCTCTATTGGTTATCCTTTTCCTATATTATCTATTGCTGCTCTTACCTTTATTATTTTCTCCCTTTTGTTTACTCTGAGTATAGTTTGTTTTTTTAAAATTTTAGCATGGAATTTTAGGTCATTGATTTGAAATCTTTCTTCTTTTCATGTATTTATGTATTCAGTGCTATCTTCCTTTAATCACTGCTTTATCAGCATATCACAAATTTTTGTATTTTCTGTTTTTCTTTTAATATAATTCAAATTTCTGTTTTTCTTTTAATATAATTCAAACAGTGTTACAATTTTACTTGTAACTTTCTCTTTGACCCATGGATATATAGGGCGGGGCAGAAGGAAGCTTACAGTTGTGAGTACATGAACACAGAATTTATTTTTGTATTGTTGTTGATTAATTCTTGTATTATTTTTTATATGAACAATAGCAAACCTACATTTGCCAGCCCCTATATGTGTCTGTGCATTTTAAATTTCTTAAATATTTGAGAATATTTCAAATATATTTTATTATTTACTTCTATTTTAATTTTGTCTTTGTAATAAAAATTACTTAAGTCACTATGATTTGTATTTTTAAATCTATTAAAATTGTTAAATAGTCCAGCATATAATCTAACTTATTGTTTCATATGCTCTTAAAATGAATTTTAGGTGGAGGATTTTATAAATGTGAGTTAGGTAAAGTGGGTTAATAGTGTTGTTCAAATCTTCTGTCATTATTAATATATTATCTAACTAGAGGGCCAGTGCAGGACATTCGTGGGGAGTCAGCCTAAGCTGCAGTCAGACACCCTTAGCACTGCCGTGAAGGCGGGAGAGGCTCCTGCCACTGCAGCTGTGCTCACCAAACATCAGCAGGGCTTGTGGCTGAGCGGCTCCCCCTGTGGGAGCACACTGACCACCAGGGGACAGCTCCTGAGTTGAGCGTCTGCCCCCTGGTAATCAGTGTGCATCATAGCAACCAGTAGTTCCCTGTTCAATTTGCATATTACCCTCTAATTATATATGATTTTTCTGTTAATTTTGAGAGCCTAGTTTTTTTTTTTAATTAAATCTTTATTGTTCATATTATTACAGTTGTTCCTCTTTTTCCCCCCATAGTTCCCCTCTACCCAGTTACCACCCCACCCTCCGCCCTCACCCCCCACCCACTGTCCTCATCCATAGGTGCACGATTTTCGTTCATTCTCTTCCCCCATTCCCACACCGCTTCCCCCCCCCCAAGAATAGTCAATCCACTCCCTTTCTATGCCCCTGATTCTATTATAATCACCAGTTTATTCTGTTCATCAGATTATTTATTCACTTGATTTTTAGATTCACTTGTTGATAGATGTGTATTTGTTGTTCATAATTTGTATCTTTACCTTTTTCTTCTCCTTCCTCTTCTTAAAGGATACCTTTCAGCATTTCATATAATACTGGTTTAGTGGTGATGAACTCCTTTATCTTTTTCTTATCTGTGAAGCTCTTTATCTGACCTTCAATTCTGAATGATAGCTTTGCTGGATAAAGTAATCTTGGTTGATGGTTCTTGGTATTCATCACTTTGAATATTTCTTGCCACTCCCTTCTGGCCTGCAAAGTTTCTGTTGAGAAATCAGCTGACAGTCGTATGGGTACTCCCTTGTAGGTAATTGACTGTTTTTCTCTTGCTGCTTTTAAGATTCTCTCTTTGTCTTTTGCTCTTGGCATTTTAATTATGATGTGTCTTGGTGTGGTCCTCTTTGGATTCCTTTTGTTTGGGGTTCTCTGCACTTCCTGGACTTGTAAGTCTATTTCTTTCACCAGGTAGGGGAAGTTTTCTGTCATTATTTCTTCAAATAGGTTTTCAATATCTTGCTCTCTCTCTTCTCCTGGCACCCCTATAATTCGTATGTTGGTATGCTTGAAGCTGTCCCAGAGGCTCCTTACACTATCTTAGTATTTTTGTATTCTTTTTTCATTTTGCTTTTCCGGTTGGGTGTTTTTTGCTTCTTTGTATTTCAAATCTTTGACTTGATTCTTGCGACCCTCTAGTCTGCTGTTGGGAGTCTGTATAAAATTTTTTATTTCAGTCAGTGTATGCTTAATTTCTAGTTGGTCCTTTATCACAACCTCGAGGGTCTCACTAGATTTCTTGAGGGTCTCATTAAGTTTATCGGCGGTTTCTAGAAAATTCTTGAAAAACTTTAAAAGTGTGGTTTTGAACTCTATATCCAGTAGTTTGCTTTCCTCCATTTCTGCCATTTGTGTCCTGTTTCTTTGTCTCCGCATTTTTTATGCTTCACTGTGTTGATAGAGTGGCTTTCTGTGCTAGGTGTCCTATAGGGCCCAGTGGCTCAGCCTCCCCAATTACCTGAGGTAGACACTCTTGGTGCACCCCCTTGTGGGCTTTGTGCACAGTCTTGTTGTAGTTAAGCTTTGATTGTTTTAGGTAACACTGGGAGGGATTGACCTCCAGGCCAATTGGCTGTGAGAATCAGCTGTGTCTGCAGTGGGAAAACTTCTGTGCTGGAGACACCCCTCTCGGGCAAGACTTGCTTCAGTGGGGCTTTGGTGCTCACTGAGTCTGCCCCCTGAGTGTGTCCTTTATGGATCCGAGGATCTGCAATATGGATGGTCCCACCCTGAACACCAGGCACACTGGCTCCTGGATCTCTAAGGAGGTGCTAATCTATCCTCTGCCTGAGGCTATCCAGCAGGGGTCAACTGTGACACAATGCAAGTTGCCCTGGGGCCTTGGGACACCTTTAGTTTGTTAGGTAATTATCAGATTCCAAAGGGCCAGGCCTTTCATATGCAAAAGCCTCCTTGCATTGGGTGGGGTGGGGTCCCAGGGGATAAACAGGGAAGAGCAAGCAGTTATGGCTGCTCTCAGTCCTATCCTCAGAGGCCCTGCTTCTCCGTGTCCCGGCAATCACTGCAAGCACCTCTGAGAGAAAGCTGCTCTTGAGTTCCGACCGATGCCAGACAGTCCAGTTTCTCCCGTATGAGTCTGGGTCCTCAGAGACTCGCCCGGAACTGGAGCTCAGAGCTTGAGACTCCCTCCCAGTTGAAAAAGACAACCATGTCCTCAGCTTCCAGCCCTCTCTGCATGGGCCTCTGTACCTCTGTATTTTACTTCTGCACCGCACCTCTTCTGAGTCTCAGTATGCTTTTCTCTTTCCTTCTAGTTGTATAATTTCCACTCAGCCAGCCTTCCTGTGGTTCTGGATGATGTCTGCTCTGTCTTTTAGTTGTTCTGTCTTTTAGTTTTTGAAGTGGTTGTACGAGACAGCAATTTCCAGTGTTTACCTATGCCGCCATCTTGGTTTCTCTTTGAGAGAGACTAGTCTTCATATATTGCCGGGGTCCAGCCCCAGCGGGTCCAGGGGTTCCCAAAGGCGTAGACGGAGTCGGCGAAGAAGGAATGACACGGAGACAGCGTTCAGTTGATCAGCAGCCTAGCCAGGATCTCTAGCCCGGATCTCCAGAGAGGTTCTGCTTCGGATCTCCAGCGAGGTTCTGTAGCCATGTTCCCTCGCTAGGTTCTCCAGCCAGGTTCTGTCCAGGCTCTCCAGTCAGGTTCAGTGTCCAGGTTCCAGTCAGGTTCTCCTGCCAATCTCTGTAGTCAGGTTCAGTCCAGGATCCCTTGCCATGTTCTCCCGCTAGGCTCTGTCTCTAGGCTCCGAGGCCAGTCCCTCTCCAGGATCCTCCAGCATGCTCTCTCCAGTGAAGTTCTTCTGTCTCTAGGCTCCGTGTAGGTTCTGTCTTCTTGATTCTGTTCTAAGTTCTGAGTGTTTCTGTCTTGTTACAACTGTATTTATACCAGTTGATTCAATCCTATCAATCTCTATTACAAAGGTTAGGGCGTTTCTTATCTCCATTTTAGGGAGAAAAGATTATGTAGTTTAAGCATGATTGTTCGTAGTTAAAGGGATTAATTACCCGCCTAGCACTTAGTTGAGGGGTTTTATTCCCTCCCTAACTTCAGGGGAAAATCCCTACCTGGGGATTCAACCTTTCTCGGAGAGGTGACTTTGGTTAAAACACAGCGCCAAGAAGGTGAGAAAACATATTAAGAACCGTATGCCATATATGCCAGGTCCCTTGAAACAGCAAGGATGGACCGGCTCCCGGCAATATATCAAATAATAATTATAGGTTATTCTGTTTTAACTTTAAGTCTATCAGTATTTCTTCATGTACTTTGAATCTCAATTGGTATGTGCATACACATTTAGGATCATTATATCTTATTGATTAATTGACACTTTTGAGCATTATATAATACTAGAGGTCCGGTGCACGAATTCATGCATGGGTGAAGTCCCTCGGCCTGGCAGGTGATCGAAGCCAATCGGGGGCCATTATGGCCAGTGCCGAACAGGCTGATAGAGGCCAGCTGGCTGGCTGGAGATGGATCGTGGGAGGGCTCCAGGATGAGTATCCAGGATGTCTCACCCAGTACCGACCCACTGGACCCCAGCAGCAAGCTAACCTACCAGTTGGAGTGTCTTCCCCCTGGTGTTCAGTACACGTCAACTGATCAATTGGACACTTAGCATAATATATATATATATATATATATATATATATATATATATATATATATATATAATCTCCCTCCTTATTACTTGTTTTGAAGTAGTTGATATTATAGTTAACCTAGATTTATTTTTATTACTGTGTGTGCATGGCCCAGTGGACAAAAATTTGTACACTCAGGGGGATCCCTCAGCCCAGCTTGTGCCCTCTCCAGTCTGGAACCCCTTGAGGGATGACCACCTGCTGGCTTAGGCCCACTCCCTGGGGGCTGGGCCTAAGCTGGCAGTCAGACATCCCTCTGGCAGCCCAGGAGCCCTTGGGGGATGTCCACTTGCCAGTGGGGAGCAGGCCTAAGCTGCAGTTGGACATCCTTAGCGCTGCTGAGGAGCTGGGAGAGGCTCCCACCACCACCACTGTACTGGCAGCCATCAGCCTGGCTTGTGGCTAAGCAGAGCTCCTCCTGTGGGAGCGCACTGCCCACCAGGGGGCAGCTCCTCCATTGAGCGTCTGACCCTGGTGGTCAGTGTGTGTCATAGTGACCCATCATTCTCAGTCTTTCTGCTGTTAGGGTCAGTTTGCATATTACCCTTTTATTATATAGGATAGAGGCCTGGTGCATGGGTGGGGGCTGGCTGGTTTGCCCTGATGGGTGTCCTGGATCAGGGTGGGGGTCCCGCTGGGGTGCCTGGCCAGCCGAGGTGACGGGATGATGGCTGTTTGCAGCTGGTCACACCCCTTCAGGGTGGGGGTCCCTGCTGGAGTGCCGGGCCAGCCTGGGTGAAGGGCTGAGGGCCATTTTTAAGCTGGCCACACCCCCTTCAGGGAGGGGGGTCCTGCTGGGGTGCCTGGCCAGCCTGGGTGAGGGACTGATGGCTGATTGCAGGCTGGCCATGGCCCCCAGCCACCCAAGCTCCCAGTGGAGGCTGGCTGGGAGCAGGTATCTTGGATTTTTTATCTTCTATAATTGAAACTTTGTTGCCTTGAGTGGAGGGATGCTTGGCTTCCTCCATCGCCGGGGCAACCAAGCCTCCTTCTTGCTCCAGCTCTGTGGCTCCTGCCCTCCATCTTGTTTGGGTTAATTTGCATATAGTCGCTCTGATTGGCTAGTGTGTGTGGATTGGGAGTGTAGCAGAGGTGTGGTCAATTTGCATGTTTCTCTTTTATTAGATTAGTTCAATGTCTTTATATTTCAATTACTTACTTTGGTAGTGTATAATTGGGTCTTGTTTTTTTAATCCAATCTCACAATCTCTACCTTTATATTAGAATAGTTGGGGTATTTTCATTTAAAACATTTATTTTTATGGTTGGCTTTTCATCTATCATGTTACTATTTGTATTTTATTTATACCATCTTTTCTTTATTTCTTTCCCCCCTCTCTTTTCCCAGCTTCTTTAGGATTGTTTTTTATGATTCCATTTTATCTTCACTTTTGGCTTGTTAGCTATAACTCTCTGTTTTATTTCTTTTAGATATTGCTCCAGGGTTTACAATACACATCTTTAACTTATCACAATCTACCTTCAGATAATATTAAATTATTTCACACGTAGAATAAGCACCTTTTCACAGTTTTTTTATATCTTATGTAACATTAAATTTTTATTCCTTCCTTTCCTTTTGATCCCTTGTGCTATTTTAGTCATAAATTGTATATCTACATGTGCTGTAAACTCTAAAATAGATAAATATTAGTTCTTTAAGGCCAACTCAAAGAAATGAAAAAAGTGCCTTTTATATTTACTCATATGTTTACCATTTCTAGAGCTTTTTCATCTTTATGTGGGTTTTCTTAAATATTCAATGTACTGCAGTTGTTTGGTGATTGATTCTCTCAGCTTTTGTTTGTCTAAGAATGCCTTATACTTTCATTATTTAAAGATGTTTTCACTGAATGTAGAATTATAGGTTGACAGTTTTTCCTTTCAATCCTTTAAAAAGTTACTGTGTTTTTCTGGTTTGAATGTTGTTTGTTTTTTGAAGAGACATATGTGATCATTTTATCATTACTCTCTTTTACATAATGTATTTTTTTTTAATCTGGTGGCTTTCTAAGATGTTTTTTATCCCTGGTTTTCATCCATTTGATTAATAAAACCTTCATGAGGTTTTCTTTATATCCTTCTACTTAGGGTTTGTTGAATTTTTTGGGTATGTAGTGTTATGGTTCTCATCAACTTTGGAAAAATTATGGCCATGAGTTTAGCCATTGTTTCTTAAAATAAGTTACTATCTGATACTCTTCCATCCTTTTTTTCTTTTCGGAACTCAGTAATTTGTGTCTTAGACTGCTTGATATTCTCCTGTAGGTCAATCAGACTTTGTTCATTATTTTTCTCTCTTTGTGCATGTATTCTATTGTTATGTCTTCAGTTTTATTGACCTATCACCTGCAAAGTTTAACCTGCTGTTTGGCGTTATCTGTCTCTGCAGTGTGGCCTGGATACTGGGCATTATGCTAGGGGAAATTATATGGCTTTCCTGTTTTTTCGTAGGGATCACTGCCCTGTACTGCCTATTCTCAATAGTCTAAAAGACTTATTTTGTAAATATATATATATATTCAATTTTAAATTAGCACCTAGAAAAATTCCTTAATCAAGACTTCCTGCTTGCTCAGCTAGGCTTGGTCTTTTCTAAATATATATATTTAGTTTTCTATTTTTTAAATGCAGGAGTGCATTTCTTTTTAGGGTAGAGTGAAAGTATTCCCTCAGTAGCTTTTGATATTTTCTTCATATTGATCTTATCACTTTTGACATCCACCTGTATAAACAGATATTTATTGGGAATCTATTACTATAGGCTTTATAGAAACAAAAAAAATGAATAAGAATCTGGGTCTATCCTTAAAAAGCAAGATAACTATGTAAATCAAAAATGCTCTAAAATAAGGTGGGGTTTGTGGAAGAAGCATAGTGGAAATTTCATCAGAAATATGTAGGAGGTACAGAGGAAGAAATACACCTGTTTTCCATGAGATGCAGAGACCAAAAAATGTTTTGAAGAAGGCAATTTTTAAGATAGTTTCTTCAACCTGATATATTGACTTCACAGTGCCAGGATCATTTCTGTAGACTCTCAATAAATTCCAGAAACTAAGGTTACAAAGATAAACAGAAATGGTGCATACCTTAAGGGGTAGGCAATTGAACAGAGAAAAAATGTATAAATAAGCAAATTTAAGGAAGTGTTCTGGTCTGAATAGGAAAAGATATGCAAGTGTTCAATTTAAATCACAGGGGAAGAAAAGACCAAGCCTAGCTGAGCAAGCAGGAAGTCTTGATTAAGGAATTTTTCTAGGTGCTAATTTAAAATTGAATATATCTTTGTTGCATAGATTGGTATAATGTGTTATGTGGGTAGAACATTGTAGGAGAAAATGGAAAAGTCTTAGAAACATGTGTCTATTGTTCTGCTCTGTAATCTAGGAGAAGTTTGAAATGCAGACAATCCAGAATGCAATGGAGATGAATAGTGTTAGATATACAATTGCAAGGGTCATTTGTGTGGGGTTGAACATTATTTTGAAAGATTTTATTGACTATTGGTTAAGAACCATGAGGTTAATCCATTACTTCTAGATGTTCTTCTTAAAGATAGGCATAGATAGTGGTGCACTTCACCAATATAGTCAATAAAAGAGTAGGGAGCTTGAGGGGAGGATTAATTTAATTTCAGACTAAGTTCCCATGGATATCTACTTAAATAAATTCAATGCACATTTAAATGTAATGTCCTTATTATGGTTTATTGAAGAAGTTGGACTAAAGGTGAACATTTGGGATTTATCAGCAATAGGTTGTTGCCAAAGCCATGAGTATACATTAAGTAAGCTGGAGGAAATGTAAAGAGAAATAGAAGACAGCCTACAAAGTAGTTAGCTCTGGAAAAGAAAGTTTAAGGATAAATGAGAGAAAAACAGAAGAAAATTGTGACTCAGAAGCCAAGGAATCAAGAATTTCTAGAAAAACGTTAGCAGTGTCATGTGCTTACATTTAATGTGTAGTAAATGGTAAGAACAATCTGCTAGACTGAGTAATTAGGAGGTCTCTGGAAATATTTGCTAGTGAAGGGGTGAGGGTCTAATTAAGATGACAATAGGACGATTATGTGACAGAGACCAAGGCTGAAGACTGATCACTTGCCAGGAAACCTGGCTGTGAAAAGAATAAGATGGCCTGCAAAGTGAGGCACTGGGGAGAAAATTATTATTTTTAGGAGGTACAACACTTGAGTATATTTTTAGCCATTGTTGTAAGAACTAGTAGAGAGAGGTTGGAAATTTAACAGGAAATATTCTTAATGACAGTGAGGGTTATGGTGAGACCATCTCTTTCATACACAGCTGGAGGGTGTATAAATTCATATAATCTTCTTGAAAAGCAATTTGATAATGTGTGTAAAGAGCCTTAAAAATATAGCTTTGGACCATGTAAGTTCACTTATGAAATTCTACCCTGTGGGTAGAATCATAGATGTAGATGAAGGTTTATGTACAAAGGTAATAATCACAGCATAATTTTAGTAATGAAAAATGGAAACAATTTTTATGTCCAACAAATAAGGCATAGTTATCTAAATTATAGTGTATTCTTAGAGTATTGCACAACCATTGACATCCTGTTTTCAAAAGCTTTGAAATTATTAGGGGAGAAATGCTCTTGCAATACACTGTTGAGTGAAAAATGAAAAACAAAAATAAAAAAGCTGGATATACAGAGTAATCCCAAATATTGAAAATTGAAATATAAAACTTAAAAGGTAAAGTATATAAATGAGTAGGAAAAACTAGGAAACTGAGCAATGTTTCGCATAGACCTTAAAGAGACTGGATCACAACAGTTACCTAAGGGTTAGTTTTAGGTAGAGACACCCTGCTACTTAAATGGGAAAATAGAAGAATATTTGTAGATGTGGGAAAGGAAATTAATTTTTTTCCATTAAATGAGAGGAAAATCCTTCCTTTTTCATCACAATCCCACAATAATCAGTAACATATAGATGACTAATTGTGACACATTTTGTATTTTATATATTTTAATATTCACAGTAGCTACTATTAAAGATAAGTAAGCCAAGGCATCAAGAAAGTAAGAAGTTACACACATTCAGAAATGGTGAAGTTGAGATTCATACCTAGGTCTATGTGTCTCCACAGTCTAGTTCAGAGCTTTCTGCTGAAAGTGGAGTTGGGCAACCTTGATAAGGAGAGACTTAAAACTTACAGCCAGGCCTGCATGCCTCAGTGGTTGAGCATCAACCTATGAACCAGGAGATCACAGTTCAATTCCAGGTCAGGCCTGGCACATGCCTGGGTTGTAGGCTTGATCTCCAATAGGGGGTGTGTAGGAGATAGCCCATAAATTATTCTCTCTCATCATTGATGTTTCTTTCTCTCTCTCCCTCTAACTTTCTCTCTGAAATTAATAAAAATCTATTAAAAATTTACATAATCATAACTGGGAAATCGAAGGGCTCTAACTAGAGACAACAAGAAAAGAAAGGGCTGAATGGTACTCAGGGTCTTCTTAAGATCATCTGTTTGAAATGCCACCAGGTCACAAAATTATATTTCTTTTCTCCACATGCAATTACATGCTTTGATGTAAGAGAGGGGAAGAAAGAAGATTGGATTGCCCTAGCTGGTTTGTAGAGCGTTGGCCTGCAAACTGAAGGGTTCCAGTTTCCATTCCAGTCAAGGGCACATGCCCGGGTTGCAGGCTTGATCCCCAATAGGGGGCATTCAGAAAGGAGCCAATCAATGATTCTCTGTCATCATTGATGTTTCTGTCTCTTTTTTGCTCTCCCTCTCTGAAATCAATAAAAATATATTTTAAAAAAGAAAATTGGATTAATTGAAAATTATGATTTAGTAGGACATTTCAAGGGAAAGAGTGGGTGTTAGCAATCAATGAAGCGGAATGGGATCTACAGGAATTTTATAGGGGGCAAGAACAAAGGAAAATGGAAGGAAGGACTGTGGTACTTGAGGCGGGTCAAGGATAAAGTGTAAAGGGCTGAGGTGGAAAGCTGATACAATTTTTTTGGTATAAAGAACATTAAAGACTTTGAAGTTATGTGGTTATATAGTTAGATGAACTGCCCAAACTCCTGTGGGAAAAAAATGAGTACTTACATCATTGCTATGATGTAGAAATCAAAGAATGAAGATACAGACTCTGAGGCATGTTTTTAAATGTGTAGTAGATGAAATGGAGTGAAGAAGCTCTCTAGATGATAAAAATGGGAGGTTGAGCAAAGGTGGGAAAGTGGGATGTCATAAGCTTGAAAGAATTAAAGGGTTGTGCATGGAAATCAATGAAATAAAGACCTAAGGTCAGCAAAGAGGAGTAAGAGAATTATCCTGGACTTTGTAGCCTTGTGGTATAAGGAGAAGGATTTCCACTTTGAAGAAGGTTATAGTCTCATGCTTGGAACATGGCCTGATGCACAATTAATGCTGAATGCAAACTCAGTCTCCTTATATAGACAAATGACTTAACAAAAATTAGTGGTCCACACCAGGAGATAGAGGGATTCTGAGAAGAGTTGAGGATGTAATGATAGAGGCTGTTTTCCTTGAAAGAGGGGGTTCCGGAGGTCATAATGGAAAGCACCTGTAAAGAAAACCTGAAATGGATGAAAGAACACGATGGGAAAATGCACAGAATAATGGATGTGAGTCATATAGAGGCTGTTCATTGGAAGGACTGGTGTTCTGGCTTGTGACTGGGGATAGTTGGCATAACGGATGTGCCTTCCACTGACTGTTCTGAGGTCCATAAAACTGGGATGGCTGAAACCTAAGTAATCTGAGAAGCTAAGAGTGGTAAAAGCCAGCAGCCGGCTCAGTATTTAAATAGCAATATATGGACAAACTTTTAAGATGTTTTTTTAAAAGATAAGCCATAGCCTGGAAGCCAAAGGGTCCTGGGTTCTATTCCAGTCAAGGGCATGTACCTCAGTTGCAGGCTCCTCCCCAGCCCAGGTCCTGGTCAGGATTTGTGCAGGAGGCAACCAATCGATGTGTTTCTCTCACATTGATGTTTCTTTCTGTCTTTCCCTTTCTCTTCCACTCTCCCTAAAATCAATGGAAAAATATTCTTGGGTGAGGATTAACAAAAAATAATCCTATATAATAAAAGGCTAATATGCAAATCGACCCAACAATGGAACAACTTGTCACTCTGACACACACTGACCACAGGGAGCAGATGCTCAACGCAGGAGCTACCCCCAGCCTGCAAGCCCCAGGCCAGCCAAGGCGGGTACCATTGGGCCCGCTCCATCCCCGCCCCCCAATTGCCCTGTCAGTCACCCCACAGATTGGCCCTGATTGCCAGCCAGGCCTAGGGACCCTACTCATGAACAAAACTCATGCATTGCGCCTCTAGTAATAATAATAATTCTGCCTTGGTTATTGGAAATGATTAGCAAGCCTGTAAACTTCTCCATTCCCAGAGGAATCATTGGCTTGAAGTAGCTATCAGACAGGTTTTTTGTTGTTGTTGTTGTTGGTGTTTTTTTTTGTTGTTTTTTTTTTTTTTTGAGAGAGAGAGTGGGAGGGAGGGGGATGGAGAGGGAGGAGAGATAAAGATTGGTTGCCTCCTGAACCCACCCTAACCAAGGCCAGGGATCAAACCTGCAACCCAGGTATGTGCTCTTGACTGGTAATCGAACCTACAACCCCTTAGTCTGCTGCAGGCTGACAATCTAACCAATGAGCAAACTAGCCAGCACAGTAGAGTTCTTTTTTATGTGGCTGAGGATGAATTTGCTATTTTCTCCATTGCCTTAGTCCTCAGTGATGTAGAGGTAGACATCTGGTTGCTAAAAGCCTGAAGCCTCAAGTTGTGTTACTCGCCTGGTTCTATTGTCCTGCTTTAACAATTTGGGGAGAGCCTCTGAGGTGATATAACCTCTTTTCTGTAGCTGATATGTCACTATGGTGCATATAAAAACATGATAATATATAGTAGTACTGAGGCAGATGGGTGAACTAGATGAATCATGGAGGAGAGGAACACCCACAGCTCCCTTACATTGTCCTGGAGGTAATATAATTTTCTAAAGGAAGAATTATCGACATCTAGTGAATTGTGAAATCAATATCTGTATTATTTACTGAACACATGCTGGGTGTTTTTACCAGAATCATTGGTAAACATCTTCAGTCATAAATTCCCCAACTTCTTGGATGGATTTGTGTTTTAATTAACATTCTTAGCTGGAAACTGGAGGCAGATGGGAAGCGTTGTTAATAATTCCATAATTGATATCAGTCACTTCTGAAACACAGAAACAACTCAGAGCTCACTGACTAGTTCAGAGAACAGAACCCTCCAAATACTTAGATGTGCTCGGTGACAGGAAGTTTGGTAGTCCAGGGCATGAAGGTTGAATCAGAGGTAGAAGCCTTGGGTTTGGACTGGGATGCACCACTTACTAGCATGGAGATGGCATCTATCTACTTTAGCCTTAGTTTCCTCATCTATAGGACAAAAGTAATGTTTAGCTTCACAGGGTAGATATGAAAAATAAATGAGAAAATTTGGATGAACAATGCACAATGCCTGGCACCAAGCAAGTTCTCATTAACTCACTTAAGTTAATATGTGTAATACAACTTAGCCCTATTATCAGTGTCCAATATCCACTGATTGTTCAGCCTCAAGATAATTCAGCTTTTCTTTAAACCCTTACATTTCTGCTTTGAGGATCAAGGACAACCTACTTTTCAATAAAGTTTCTCTGGATAGCCCTGAATTTCAGAAATCAATTTAACTTTATTTAACCTAACATTTCCCAATAGATTCAATGCCAGACCTTTCTGCCCCTTAAAACCTATTAAATTCTTAAGGAATCAAAGTTCTTCAGAACAGTTTATGAAACACTGAGGTTTCAATCCCCCTCCTGTCGTTCATGAGTTGGAGTTAACAGCAGTAGCCGATTAATGTTTATTAAGGGATCACTATGAACTAGGTTCTGTCTTACGGATTTTTAACTATAAAGTCTCCCTTAATTCTTACAGTCTTCTTTGGGGGTTAGTACTGTTACCATCGCCATCCTGTAATAGATGTGACAAGGGCACAGAGAATTCCAGCAGCTTGCCTAAGGTAACAAAACAAAGAAGCAGAGGAAGATGATTTGAAGACAGACAGTTTCTGTGACCACAGTGCGAATCTGGGGATTCAATCAGCTAGTGTGGTTCAGTGGATGCCAAGAGGAAATCGAAGACCAAGAAACCTAAGAGAGAGCCCCCTGCAGTGGCATATTCCTAAGGGCCAGAGACAATGTGGGAGCCAGGGCAAAGAGTTAGGGAACCACGAAAGCAGAGCCGGAAGCAGGAGCAGTGAGCTGAGAATAAACTGAGAGAAGTGTGGGGCGTTTTTCTGGGCTGCTGCATGCTGTCTGTGGTTTGCTTTTATCTGTCAGTCATGGTCTTGTGTGTGGGCAAGCCTGCTGAGTTTAAAAGTCCAATGAAAGGGTGGACATTTTGGTTCAATGGGAGAATTTCATTAAATCAGGCCATGGAACTCTATTCAATGTGAAGATTCATACAATTAGAATTAAATAAAGGGGAAGCATACTGGGTCAAATAAATATATCTAGGAAGGCAGCAGTCATTGCTATGTTCCATTTGGAGTTTAAAAATTCTTTCATGTGAAGGAATCTTCTTACTGCATCGTGATGGGTAAGCATGTCTGTTCTTCAGCTTAACCCTAAGAGCTAACTTCCATGTCCTATTTTAGCAGTGTTTATGGCTTTGTGAATTTGCAGAAGAATGTTAAAATGGATACATTTTTAAGACCAGGCATTCTCTCTGGGGTTAAGAAGGCTTCCCTTTTGGGATATGGGAACCATATGAGTGGTAAAACAATGGGGTTTATCATTTATTCATCTTAAAGAGGGTTTCATATGGTTTAGAGAAGGACATTTGGACAGGAAGCAATCCATCATCCCATCTCACCCCAAGGCCAATGTACCTACCCTGTACTGATTTCTTTTTGACCCCTTGTTCATCACGTACAAACTGTCAGAAGCTGAGTTCTCAAAGTTGATGACTTCTCAGACTTAAGCGCGGCCTCCCTTCCAAACTCCTGTGCTCGTATGCATCCATGAAGCTGTCCTCATCTGCTACCTTAGGCAAGTTGTACATATTCCCTGTGACCCAAACTCAACACAGTTTTGAGAATTGGATGCTTCTGCTCCCTTCCTGCCCCCATAGAAAAACTCAGCAAAGTTGCCAAAGAACAAAACTCTCCAAAATTGCAACCAAGCACCTAGTGCAGGCACTATCTGGATACCATTTAAGATGGACTGGATGAGATAGAGGGACTAATGCAGAAAAAGTGTGGCTAGGAATGCATCGTAGATTCAATATAGGTTTCTTGATCTAATTCAATGGGGATACACTCGCTGAGTAATCCTGTACAACCTATCCAAAATGAGCCTAACTACAGAGTCCTGGTCTAGGAACCTCTCTTCTGCCTGCCTTTCCAAGGCATGGTGGTGGATCTCCATCCAGCAGAGAAAATAAAGTATGAATGTGCCAAAAGAGGAACACCCTTTTCTGTCATTTGGGCAATAGTTAGCTATTACTTCCTACTCTGTAGTGAAATGAGAGTGGCAAGCAATCCAAGACCTGGTATAAGTCTTGGATGGTGTTTGGAGAATTGCTTACTTGGTGGTTTGATTTTTAATGAATTGATTTGTAGTAAATTCATGTATGGCTACATTGAAGTAGAGCTTCACACCAACCTGCCTCGTTAGTGAGGGTCACAGAACAGTGCGGATGAATGTGGGTCCTCCTCCTCTGTGTTTTACAGCTCTGGACTCCTTGTTTCAACCTAAAGTTATCCTTTCCAGTCCTCGGGGGCTGAGTACCTCAGTCGTGGGCAGTTTTGGGAAGGTTTTTAATTTCCAGATCAGATCTGTCATCTCTAGTTTGGCAGAGAGTCTGCCCCAGGAAGATCTCTCTTCTTCATTCCCAAGGGCTGAGAACTCTATCTGTCCCTGAGAGGATACCTAACTCAGACCTCCTCTGCTCTGTTTATCTATTGCTGCTAACAAACCACCCCACCACTTAGTGGCATAAAACAATGACACTTTAATGATGCCCATGGATTATTGGGTCAGTTCTTCAGATAAGGCCAAGCAGAAGTGGCTTATCTCTATTCCATGATGTGTAGGGCCTCAACTGGAAAGATTCTAAAGACAGGTGTGACTTGAATGGCTGGGTCTGGAATAATTTGAAGGCTCCATTATGTACATAATGGAGTCTAGGCTGGGCTGACTTTAAGGCTGGGCTCAGTTGAGACATGTCTACCAGGACAACTACACATGGCATCTTCATGGGACTTGGGCTTTCACACAGCATGGTGTCTTAAGGGTAGTAGGATCTCTTCCATGACATGCAGAGATCCAAATTCATGTGTTTCAGTAAACAAGAGAGAAGCTGCATGGTCTTTGTGATCTCGATTTCAATATCACATATTCATGTCTGTTCATACTCCAAAAGTTGAAGTCGTCATAGCCTGCCCAGAATCAAGAGTAGATAACAATACACTCCCACCTCTTGTAGGAAAGTATGTTTTAAAACTGCCACATTTGGTGACCAGCAACACAAAGTAATGAGACTTCCTTTTCAACAGATCCCAGTAATCTCCAAATAGATATGGCTTATTTAGTACAATCTACTTTGGACCTAGACACATATTCATGGCTCAAAAATATCTCAGGGTCACGGCTCAGGGCCAGTTTGGGAGGCTCCAGAGAACACCAGCATCATCAATTTGTAGTAATTCTTCTATTTGGATGCCAAAGGACATTCCCTAGCTTCATCAGCTGTTTTGATCACTGGACTTCATGGGATGCATTTTAGTTGTCTCCAAATTCGACAGAGGCTTTGCTGCCTCTGAAAATATTTACCACAAAATGTTGGGACCAGTAGACCACATCCTAAAAGGGAAATATTAAACATGGGTATTGAGTATGGCTGCTACAAGATCTTGCAGACGGGATTTTAACTGTCATCTGAGCTCTGTCTTCTCCACAGTCTTGAAAATCTAAAATTCAGTATTGGTTATTACATGCTTTTGATGATGAGATCACATGAAGCTAGTTTCAGGAGACTATGTGTATATAAGATACAAGTTTACTAATTTTTATGGAGAGCTACACTAGCTAGGGATACTTCCATTCACTGGCTTTCTCAGTCTATCCCTGGAGGCATTCTGCATGACAAAGCAACTAATAATTAGAAAACTATTTGTAAGTATTGGACAAAACCCTGAAAGGCAGGTATGAGGTCATGATTATCTTATATACTCAGTGCCTAGCAGTATCTCTTATAGCTGAGGCTCACAATAAATGCTTGTTGAATACATGACAGAATACTTTAGAATAGAAGAGATCTTAGGGAGCATGCCATCTGATGGGTTTCAAACATTCTGAGGTTCATGAAGAGGTGATTTAGAAGTCACCTTTGGGATAGGTGGAGGGGAAGTAGCTGGGGCGCTAGGGCAGCTCCTCTTTTGTTTATTTCAGATACTAGTGGCCCAGTGCACAAAATTCATGCACAGGGACTGGGGGTTGTCCCTCAGCCTGGCCTACACCCTCTCCAATCAGGGACACCTCTGGGGATATCCGACTGTCGGTAGTTGGACATCCCTCTCGCAATCCTGACCGCTGGCTCCTAACTGCTCACCTGTCTGCCTGCCTGATCACCCCTAACCACTCTGCCTGCCAGCCTGATAGCCTCCAACTGCCCCCCCTACCCCCCCACCAGCCTGATCACTCCTAACCACCTCTGCCTCGGCCACAGAAGGTCTCCTGGTCTAATTAGCTTATTACCCTTTTATTAGTATAGATTAGGATTCTTATTAAGATTTAAATTTTGAAAGGAGTTCTACTGATACAGAATATCAGCAGCTAGTAATAGAAAATATTGGCAATAATCATGTTTATCAATGAGGAAACTGAAGCCCCAAGTCATTATGTAATTTGCCCAAAGTCACCCAATTAGTTAAAAACTAAGCTGGCATTCCAACTGGAAGCTTCCCACTCCAAGGCCTGACCTGTTTTGAATATGCAACATGCTAATGATTCCCTGGCAAATTGGCTTCTGTTTGCTGTGAAGTTCCCCTGTCCATCTCCTGACAATCTCATTTAGCAACTGTCCAGAACTTAACACAGCACTTTCCGATTGTTTCTGACCAGCCACTCTTGACATTTCAATCATCACCTCATAGAATTCCCTCCTGCCCCAGTTTTTTCTCCTCTTCCCTGAACCTCATTCATTCACATTTTAGTTCCTTGGACAGCCTCACAGACAAGTTATGTTCTGGTATATAGAGGAAAGGGGTAAGGAGAATGCAGTGACTAAGTAGACAATAAAATCTAGGCAAAAGCTCATTCTAAAACATTTTCCTTAAAGCATTTTTATCATTGCTATTGTTCATCCCATTCCAGCCATTTCCGTGAGCTGCCATTCTCCTGCTGATTTTGTAAAGTGGCAGAATAACCCTGGTCGCTTGTTAGCATGTCAAAAATGCAAGCCATAGCCCCAGAAAAGTTTTTTCTTGCTCATCTTTAGCTGGTTGTTCAGCCGACCTTGCCCTGGAGCTGTGCACACTCTCTTTCTACCTACAGTCTACTGCGTGCAACAGAGAAGCAGAGTGGGGCAGAGATGAAAGGACTCTGGAATCTTGAAATCCAGTCGTATTTTACCCAGGAAGAGATCAAAACCCTGAGACAGGGAGTCATATGCTTAAGTCCACAGAGCTAATTAGTGGCAGAGAACCTTGTTTCCTCATCCCTGGTCCAGGGCTCCATCAGCAATAGCAGGTGTATTTTTGTTTCCAGCCTACTGCACATCCCTCCAGATGAAACCCTGGTGGAGGCGTAGGCTCCCAATACCACAGGAGACCATGGATGTCCTATGATTGGACCAGTCAAGGCACCCAACTAGCTGAAGTCAAGAACGCACACAGGCCTGGAGGGTCACAAAGATCTAGTGGACGTCAGTACAGAAGCACTGCTAGCAGCATCAGGGACTGCATTCTCTAGCTGTGCCAGCAGTCTGTCACTGTAACTCTTTGTTATGCCAAGTGATTGGGGCATTAGCAGTGTGCTCATCTGGAAAAAAAATGGAGATAAGACGGGTGCAGATGGTAGGGACTGCAGACAGGTGTTTCTATTATGGCCAGTGAAAATGGATGAGAAATGAGTCCTAGTCTGAGGCAGTAGTTTGAAGACTTTTTTTAAGTAGCAAAAAGCTTTTGTTTTATTTTTTAGACAAAATCTTACCTGGAACTCCAAGGAATAAAACGGATAAAAGCAGAGCTGCTTTGGGTGACTTTGGGGAGAGAATAGATGTCCATTTCTGAGGCTCCCGTCAGCCAAGTTCGGATACTAATGATCAGGGAAGACTTTTGGCACTGGGAGGAGTTTTGGAAGTCTCTGGGGGTACTGTGGGTTTCCATAGTGATCAGGGGGGATGCTGTTGTTATTTAGTGGGTGGTAGCCAGGGATGTCAGATGCCTTGCAAAGTGGAGGATAGTTACTGACATTGAAGACTTACCCCATGTCTTCCATGATTTATATGAATATCCCCCAGACAGTTATGTATGTGAAAAAGTAATTTGTAAGTAACTGGGCCTAGAACCCAACACTGTTTAACATATGACAAGTAGCATTTTATTATACAATTTTAACATGTACCGCATTTCGCAGAAATGCTACAACTGGGGTAGTTGGAGGAAGAATGTACTTGTTTGTTTTCTTAATTGCTTCACTGGGAATTGCTCACTAAGGGACATGACAGAAGGGTTAAAGTCAAGGATTCTGGAGCCAGCCTGACTGGCTTTTAATCCCAGACTTACACTTCTGAGCTGTGTGTGTGAGTTTGGCCAAGGTGCTTAACCATTCTATGTCTGTTTCATTAGCTATAAATGGAGAGAATAACAGTGCATACTAAAATGTTGTGAGAATTAAATGAGCCAATAAGGCATGTACTTAGAGCACTTCCTGGTATAACATTAGTGCTGTGACTTGATCTTGGAAATCGTGTCACTCCAGCAATGCAATTTATGTGGTCTGTGGTTCTGATGTAGTCATACCTGCATTGTTCTGCAGACCCAGCTGTATTCCTGATGGTTATGATATGAGTATGAATATATATATTTAAGTCTACTTTAAAAGTATCAACTATGAGAAAAAAGCATTAAAATCAATCATTGACTATTGTCCTATTTCACTTAAATCATAACTTATCAGGAGTAAGCATCCAACTGCCTTAGTATGTTTCCTAGGGTAGCCATGCCCAGCCTCTTATATATTGAGTATGTATTATTTTATTATGCATACTTTTTTGTATCTTAAATTTAGAATTTATGTTCATTTTTTTCAAGATTATGCATATACCTAGTTGTTTGTTTTTTTACTTTATTTTTATTGTTGACACTATTATAGATGTACCCCATTCCCATCCCCCCTATGCCTACCTCCACCCAGCTGCCCGCCCCTCTGGCCATCACCACGCTGTAGTCTGTGTCCAAGGGTTATTATGCATGTATGTTCTTTGGCTAATCTCTTCACCTTGGATGCAAAGGTTGAGAACCTGGTTTCAAGTTGGTCAGAATCCAGGGTCTTCCTGGTACAGGCAAGTGAGTCCCATGATGATGCAATGAGGTGGCACTGTGTTTGAGATAGTAAGGTGCACTATGGAAATAAAGGGTGTCAGTTCTCAGCACTTTGAATTCACAGACATTGTCAAAGCGTAAGTACCTCTACAAGTGTTTAGAGAAAGATTAGATCTATCTCTATGCATCCAGAGAGCCAGATTTCTCCCCTTTTTAAATTGAATTGGGACACACAATAGGCTTTTCTGAATGCAAATGTTCCCAATGATGCCACTTAGCATCCTTCTTTGGATTCCTTACCTGAAGAGTATAATGAAAAACAGAACTTAGTTAAGGCTTTCTAACCTCCATTCATAAAAATAAATAACACCTAACCATTACTGAGGCTTTACTCTAACCCAGACAAACCCAAGATTCATCTACTAGTAAAGTCATCATGCATCTAAAATTCAAATATAATCACATCACTCTCCTGACTAAAAGCCTCAATGGCTCCCTTTGCCTACAATCAAGAGGGTAACATCCAGTGTCCCTTGTGCTATCTTAGATTCTCTATGATCTGGTCACATCACCACTCTCATTTCTTGCTTTCTCTTGCCTTTAACTATATATTTCAGCCATATGTATATATATATTATATGTATATAATCTCCAAATATACCTCTTTTTATATTTTTTGTCCTCATCATTTTAAATTGCCTGATACCAACTTCTTATTTACCTATTCTTTGAAGACTTAGCTTCAATGTCACCCCTTCTAGGATATTTTCTGCTAGATTCAGGCCACCGGTGGTACCTATCCTACGTATATGTATCTGGCAGTGTGTGCATCTTTATAGCCAGAGGTTACCACACTGCATAGCCATCCACTTAAGTGTTTCTCTTATTTACTGGCCTGTGAATGCCTCAGGGACATTCTGATAGTGCCAGCATCTGGCACAGTGGAACAGAGTGGATGCTCAGGACACATGATTAAACGGTCCTGGTCTAGAGGTTGTGCTGGGCAGCAGTTAGGAGTTCTAACTCTAGATTTCAGATCCTGCATTCCCAGTCACTGCTGTGTCACCTGGACAAATGATTTCAACTCTTTGAACCTCAATGTTCTGGTTTGTGAAATGATAAAAAATAGGACTATCTTTACCATGGTGGTTGTGGAAATTAAACACAATGATGAAAGTTAAATACATAGCAAGTTTTTTGTACATGATTGTCCCTTAGAAACATTCATGGTCATTGGTTCTCATCGTTATATTTAGAAAAGATCATACCCAAACCAAGATAAAAGCATATCTGATTAAGACTACAAAACCTTCAGAGAAATTTTTCCCACATTTCCTTCCCTGCCATTTGCTAGTGTTTGTTAATCCTTATAGTCAAGAAACTATAGGGAAATGCCTCTGTACATGGATCACATTGTGTATCACTCGTTTTTTACTCTTTGATCATCTCTTTCTCTATGTCTGAGAAAAGACTATAGACTTGGAAATGAATTCAGAAAGTTGAGGGAAAGTAACCTGGGGAATATGAATAAAATTGAACCCAAGATAAATTTATCAGTTTTGCACACTAGGACACTCGTAATAAAACTATTTCAGTCTGTGTTTTTTTTCTGATTTATTCTCAGTCTTTCCAATTCACAGAGCCATGTTTCCTAGCTGGTGAGCTAGAAATGTTGGCAAATAAATGGCGGAAGCATGATATTGCCCTTAATATAGATTTTAAGGAACTGAAAATGATTGCAAACATTAGATGAATGTGATATAACAGTATAATAACTACCATCTATTGTTTGCCTGGTGTGATAAGGACTTTCTTTTCCATCTCTTATTATATTCAGTCATCACAACAATTCAACGAGGAATTATACATCATTATTCTCCTTATAGGAATAAAGAAACTGAGGCTTGTACATCTTAGGATTTGTCCAAAATTAAAAGGTATAATGAGACACCTCACTAATTTTATATGACTGCCAAGTTCATGCTCTTCATCACTTCTCTGAACAAACACATACACATACAGACATGTTCATCTTCATGTATGAGTGAAAGCAGTGGATATAGACTCCTGAGTATATGAAGCTGCAAGCAGAGTATTAAAAAATTACACAACATTCACTCTCTGTATTTTTTTTTGAAACTTTGCTCAGCGGTGGCTGGCTGTTCAGTTAACACCTCCAGTCACTGGAAAAATTCAATTCACTCCTTTCCCTGATTAGCAAACCCCCTTCCTGCCTCCAGCTCGGTTCATCATTAGTGTGATTGTACATTCAGATATAGGAGATATTCCTTATCAAGTACAACTTGCTTTCCCTTAATGAAAATTGTTGAACTTTAAAGCTTTGAAGCTTTATGTTATTTTAACTCCTGCCACTGAGTACATAACTCCTTTGATAATTATTGAGTCATAAATTACTCCCTGGCCTTTACCCACCGCCAGGTTTGCTGTTAGCTACTAATAACACATTCTGAAATGCCTCTCGGAAAATAAAAATTTCCTCTACTTGCTACGTCTTTTTTTCTCATTATACTGAGAGGAGGAGAAGGATCAGTGTAGTATTTGAATCAAAGCAGGTGGGTTGGAATGAAAAATTAGGGAGCGATACCTACAAAGAAATGACACGGCTCTGCTTCACTTGGATAATCTGTGGAATCTGTGTTGTTGATGTCTGATGAGTGACAGGAATGTCCAAGAGGAAACAATCAAATAGGAAATGTTAGTAGAAGTTCCCCCTCCCTCCTTTCTTCCTTCCCTTCCTTTCCTTTCCTCCCTCCCTTCCTTCCTTCCTTCCTTCCTTCCTTCCTTCCTTCCTTCCTTCCTTCCTTCCTTCCTTCCTTCCTTCCTCCCTTCCTTCCTTCCTCCCTCCCTCCCTCCCTCCCTCCCTCCCTTCCTTCCTTCCTTCCTTCCTTCCTTCCTTCCTTCCTTCCTTCCTTCCTTCCTTCCTTCCTTCCTTCCTTCCTCCCTTCCTTCCTTCCTCCCTTCCTTCCACTTAAACCATCTGTGTTATTACTAGTTATGGGATGCCTACTTTGGATAAAGCACTGTGCAAAGCTCCCAGACTTGAAGAGGGGGAACACAAGGATTAATCCAACTTAGACTTAGCCTTGAGTGCTTTTTATAATCACAGGGGAGGCAAAAAAAATACAGGGCAAAAATGTAACTAACATCCAAGTTAGGAAGTGCTCAGTGCCATAGAGAGACACAGGTAGGCCTGTGGAAGTTCAGATGAGAGATTCTTCCTGCTGGGGAATCAGGGAATCTCCGTGACTGTGGCAGCCTTCGAACCGGACTCAGAAAAAAAACACATATGAGTGTTGGGGATGGGGGCAACATTCCAGGTGGAGGAATATAGAACAGTAGAGAGATGAGAAATATCATGTTTGCATTAGTTTCCTCATTTCTGCTCCATGACTCTGGGCCTCTGGACCAGCAATCCTGGAGCCCTAACCTTTTCAGACTCTTTTTTATTTATTTTACAAGGTCAAATTCATTTGCTGTGTGTTAGAAGGATATTTAGGGCCTTGTAGGTGACCAACTGGTTAATCTATTGACTTTTCTACATGAAAATATCATTGGTCTACTATATTATTCATTTGAGGTTACTTGTTCATATTTTAAGAAGGAGTTTCTGACACATGACCTCAAATTCTACTCATATAGGATTAGATTATCAGAGTATATTTTTTAAGAAGGTGGGAATACTTTTAATTTTCCCCCATGTTAGAGAGATGACTGTCTTCATAGCTAACTTGGCATTTCATTTGTTGAATGTCACCTGGCACAGGAAAACCTGGAGCAGGTCTGGATTTTGCGGACAAGATAGTTTGCATGTAACCAGTACTATTTGGAGGAGGAGCAGACAAATGAGTTAGGGGGAAATTATGAGATTTTCATGGACAACCTGTATTGTATTAGTCCAACCAGGCTTAGAAGTCAACTCTTCTACTAACTCTGCATTAATGATAACAAAATATCCCTTAAAATTGCACAAATCTCTGTTCCAAATCTTGTGGTTCAAAACTGTGGGATGCTCTACTTTACTGTGTGAGGGATAAGGGACAGAAAATAGAGTTTTACCTAAATAACATTATGTAGCATGTACTATTTCAAAGCTGTTACTTCTTTACAAAGCTGTCTCCTGACATATCATCCCATCCATATCAACATGTAGTCGCAACCTGGGCCTATGAAACTGTATAATCTGGCCTCCACTGACCTCTTTCTTCTCCTCTCCTCCATTAAATTGCTTTAGTCATGTTGACTTCAAGTTATTATTTCATATAATAACTTCATGTCTTCTTTGAGGTTTTTGCACTTTGTGTATCTTCTGTCTGGAGTGGTCATCCCCCCCCGCCCCGCCCCCCCCCCCCCCCCCCCCGCCCCAAAGAGCCTGTGGTTCTCACTCTTTCTTTATTCTGGTTTCTGCACCAACAGACCTTCCCTAACTGCCTGCTGCAACATAGAACTTCTACCACTGATCTTGGCTGCTTTCCATCCAATTTAGTTTTCTCCATCCTAAGTAATACCACCTAACATTATGGTATATACTAATACATTTATTTATAACCTGGGTTTCTCTCTACATTGTAAACATCAATAGAACAGAGATTTCTGCTTTGCTGACAACTGAATACCCAAAGCCTAGAACAATGCCCAGCACATAATGGGCAGTTCATCAAAATATACTAAATTTTTGGTAAATGTTGCTGTCCCTGTTTTAGAGGAACACATTGTGGTCAATAGAGACTGGAAATTTACTCAAGATTCCCAGGTAGTAACTGAAGCAGCTGGGGATGAAACCAGAATGCTTCTAACCCTGTACTCCAAAAGACCTTGAAAGTGTTCACTGTAGTGAACCCTCCCCCGCCTTTGTTAGAGGTTGAGGTAAGCACCACATTCCTTCTACAATACCTCTGTTATAATCGGGTATTTGTTTTTCTCACTTCCCATTTCAATAAAGCCTAATCTGGGTTGTCATCTTCTGTAGAATAACACATGGTAGTCATTGATTAATGCACAAAGTATATTAACTTTAGCTAACACAACTAACATTAATGATGATTCATCCCTCTTTCCCTCCCTCCCATTATTTGACAAAGCTTTTTTCACATCTCTTATCTCAGTTCAAAGAATATCAGAGCTGGAAGACATCTTAGGGAGAGAACCAGAGTGGAAAGGGATTCTTTCTGTGGTCTTGTGTGTCCCTGCAGTGAGTATCCATGTTCCTTTTGACATGGCCAGCAGCCTTACAACCTGCCTATGCGAAACACAAAAGCAGGGATAAAAACTAAAAACTAAATCTACCTTAATGCCTTAAATGATTCCTTTACCTCGTGCTAACATTTGTTATAACCCAACTTCCTCAAAAGCTCTTCTATTCATTTTATCTATGCTTTTTTAATTATGTGGAGACATGGCAGGTCTAGATCTCAGTGTCATTTTAATTGGAAGTATTGATGTCTGACGTTGTGCCCTACTGCGAAAATTTTAATTATGATCCACATGTCCCCTGCCTGAATGGTTCTGTGGTAAATTGCAGTGTCATTCATAGCTATCTGTTACTCCCACCCTTAAATGAGGGTATACATCTGCATCCTTTGTCACATCACTTCCAGTGTTCCCTGTAGGCCATGGGACTTGCTTTGGCCGTTAGCATGAGAGTGAATAGGATGTAGATTGCGTCCAGGCAGGTGCTTTACAGAGGGGCTGCTCTCTCTTCCTGTTGTCCACAAAGGAAGATATGTGGGGCAAATTCATAGTAGACCTGGAACAGAGCTGGAGCTGACTGGCAGCCTCATTAGCATGAGCAAAAAACAAATGTTTTGTTTTTGTTTTTGTTGTGATTCACTGGGAAATGTGTTTGTTTGTTAGTGTAGCACAAGCTGAATAATAGAGTTTCAAAGAAAGGAAAGGAAAGAATTATAAAATCTCAAGGTTGAAGATTCATCAGAGACCATTGAGTTCTGTATGGGACTCTAAAATATCATAACAAAGCAGCCATCACGCCACTGCCTGAAAATCTCTACTCACAAGAAGCTATCTAGCCAACTACTTAAGCATTCATGGAACTGATCTTATTGGAGTGATATTGTAAAGATACTGAATTGCACTTGTGTAATGAATTACCTATAATTCCTCTTTAATTCAAGTCTTAAATAAATTAATTAACAAGGCTACTTGTTATCACTGCCAAAAAGGTTTCAGTTGCTTGCTTTAAAGCAAAGGTCATCTGATAAATACACAAACTATAGAAACGAAACATTATTAATTCCAGCTGTGCTCTATTCCAACAGTTGGGGGCCTTTTTCTCTCTTTTTTTAACAAAAATTATTAGGAGGTCTTAGATCATTGAGTCCTACTCCTTGTTACCAGGAAGAGGGAAAGATAAATCAATAAAGAGTGGTTTAGGGCTGTGGCTAGTCCCTTCTGTCAAGTTCCCTCCCTCCAGTGCAGAAGTGAGGAGAACAAATAAAATTTTTCTCATGTGTGAACCATTGTATTCGTCTGAAAACTACTAGTATAAAATTCACGTTTTTTCCCCCTGTCTCTCAAATTTAATTGGTACACAATGGGAGACTTCAGAAAACAACAAATGACTAATGATCAACTCTCTTTGGTCTAACTACAAAAACCCTTTCCTTTCTGAAGTATCATGAGAAGTATTCCTGATGCTTTCACTATGAGTTTGGGAATCAGCGAAACTTGAAGCCACTCTAAGCCCGGGGGCTACTTTTGTTTTAACCGTTCAGTTACCAAGAAGAGACCAGGGCTGCTGTTCCTACACATTGCCTCTAGTTCACATTCAAGAAGAAATGCAAATCAGTCAAGTGTAAGGTTGTACTAGCAGCGGGACCTGGTCAAACAGGGTGAGGAAGAAGGGCAATTTTAAGTCTGGATGTCACACAACCTGGCAGGCTCCTTTGTAAGTGAAGCTATTAGACTGTCCATTTGGCTTGACAATGTCAGCACAGACCTGCTAAATTGCCACACGTCTCTTACAGAAAATTCTACACAGAAAATTCCTCCTTTGAGTTAAAAGAGCTTTTAGACCTCTGTCTACAGGGAAACTATCTGAACTGTTCTTTAGAACACCTGATTAAAGTTCCTATGTGTGTTAATGGGAAGGAGACTGATCTTCTCACCTCCAGAAATTGCTTATTAGCATATACATGTGCCTAACTAATAGCACTGGAGAGGGGAATTAGGCAGTTCAGCCAATTATAATGTTATAGAGGTCCAGTGCACTAAATTCATGTGTGGGGGGGGTGTCCCTCAGCCCAACCTGCACCCTCTACAATCAGTAGGGGATGTCCTATTGTTGCCTTAGGTCCACTCCCCATATCCTCTGCTTTCTGTGGGACCTGGCTGCTTCGCCCTGCTGCCCTTCACTGCCAACACCACCGCCGCATGAACAGAGACACCACACCCTGCTGTCCACTCTCTGTCTTTGTCTGCCAGACCTGGGGGCTTCACTGCTGCCTTGGTGATGAAGCCACCATGCCCTGCTGTCCACTCTCTATTTGCCAGGCATGGGGGCTTCATCACCACCTCCATGCAAAGGAAGCCACCATGGGGGCATGCCCCCAGTTCAGTAGCCCCGTGTTGTGTCCGCAGCCCTCCCTTCCCCTGCGGCCTGGGCGTAGGACACTGGTGTTGTCGCTCTGGCACCAGCATCCTGCCCCTGGCTGCTTGGCGCCTGTGTATGCAAATTAACCTGCCATCTTTGTTGGGTTAATTTGCATACTCACTCCTGACTGGCTGGTGGGCATCGTGAAGGTACAGTCAATTTTCATATTTCTCTTTTATTAGTGTAGATGGCATTCTGTTCCTCTCAAAAGAGTTTGTTTTAATTTTTTTCTTTAGCATTTCCCTCCTAGATTAAGTGGGCTGCATGGGTGGGAGTATATCCCTTGAATTGAATTTTACTGTTGTGGCTTGCTTCCTTTTACTTCTTCTTCCCAGCCTCTTTTCTGGCTCCTGGCTTTATGGTCTTAGATCACTAGTCACTTAACCTCTTTGAGCCTTAGTTTTATTCCTCAATAAAATGGGAATTCACAATGCCTTCCCCCAAAGGCCTTTGTAAGTATCAGTAAGATGACATGGGAAAGTCCCATAGGATACTGCCTAGCACATAAGTAACTGCTCAATAAATGGTGTTCAAATCAGAATTAGAATTATGAAATATTAAATCACATATCTTTAATGGGAATGCCTCGCAAGTAATGTCTATTCTGATTCAAAGAGCCTATAGGGCAAGCCCACAAAGGCACCTTCCTAAAGGGTTTATACGTATTATTCATGATTTCTATTCAGACAAGACTTAATGACTGTTGAAGAGAGCTCAGAAAAGAGCAGTGAATTCAATAAAAGGTCCATGGAGTCATTCCTCCAGGAAAAGGTTAGAGGAGACAGGTTCTTTAATCTGGGCAGGAGAAGATTACAGCATAACTTAATAATGGTCTTCAAGCATGATTGATGTAAGTAACTGAAAGAGTAATGGAAGGGTTGCATTAAAGTAGAAACGCATCCTTATCATTTACCCAAGACCTGCTAGATATCTCCTAAGAGCACAGGCAGGTGGAAAAAGGCTCCTATTGCTAAGGACAACAGATACTGATGCTGGAATCGAGAAGAAACCCCCGCCTGGGTACTTGTCAGAGGCAGGATCTGGGCTGCTGGAAGCTGGACATTTTGGAGAATGCTCTGCCTCTTGGACTTCAGGCAGTTTCCTGAGTTCTGCCTACGGACTGTGGTCTTGCCTCTTGACCTGAGGTAGAACCCTAGTACCCAAACAGAGCCCGACTCACAGTGAATGTGTGACAAGACCTGCTAAAGACTTTTATCTTTTACAAAATGGAGGTAAAATTCTACCATTATGGTTGATGCACATGACATATACTAACATGACGAATGCTAGTTTCCTTAATAAAAACTATGGCAGTGGTGCAGTATTAGGAGAAATTGTGCAGGAGGGTCTGGATAACTTCTATCTTCCTCTAATTTTGGGGGGATTGCTAACTCTCCAATGATGTCAGTGACTCTAAATGATGGCTGCACATTAGAATTTGCAAGGAAGCATTAAAAACAATACAGAGTCCAGGCATTCAGACCAAATGATTTGAATTCAAACCTCTGGGTATGGCACGTGGGCACTGCCATTTTTATAAGGTGCAACCAGGTTTGTGAGTCAGTATTCCAGCTTAATGCAGGACTAGAACTATGCAAAGTCATAATAACAAAATGAAATGGCTAATATTCAGCTGCTTTTGGTATAAAAAATATCAATTTAAAGTCAACAGACTCATTGATTTTAAAATTGGAAAATGATATTCGATGGTTTGGAGAAACCTCAATTTACTCAACCTTTTCTTTATTGATAAGCATTTTTTTGTTGTTCTCAGAACCAATAATTCCTCAATAATCATCATTTTATATATATTCTGGATAACAAATGCTCTTATATCTGAAGAATATATTTTTGTTAGGATATAGATTTTAACAGAAGCATTTGCATATACTATTAACAAAGACATATTTTAATAATATTTTTGATATTTGCAAAACTTTTCAATTTGTCTTGTCTTAGGCTAAAATTTTTCTTACATCCCTGAATAATAATAATAAAGATGATAGTGATTATGTTTGCCTTTTTCTTGATTTTTTTAACAACTAACTTTAGGGTTTATCCATTGATATTGGTCCTGCTGTTTTTTGTTAGACTTTAGATAGTTCACTAATTTTCTCATCTTTCTAGTTTATGTAAATCTGTTATTTGGAATAGTTACTACAAATTGTCAGATATCTTTTAAGCATCTACTGTGTTAGAATATTATTCTTATAAAATAGCATTTGTAATTCATAAACATGTTAGGAGGCATATAGTGTGAAAACTCATGAATAAAATCACTTAAAAATAAGAAACATTACCCATAATTTGAATTTATATTACCGTTGTTCACTATCCTTTTTGTCCCTTATTCTTACGTGCAAAATCTTTCTAGAATTGCATATTCATTATTCCCTTACATTTTAATATATTTAATTTCAACACACACAATGCATCTAAACAAATGTTATATATTCTTACTAGTTTTTGAGCTTTATAAAAATGGCATTATTCTATATATTTTAGGAAATAAATATGTCCACCCCTTACAACATTGAAATTCTACTCTTAGATATACACCAAAGAGATCCTCATAAATATGTGTACAGGAGTCATGTCTAATCATCAGCACTGTGTATAATGGCATTTATCTGAAAAGGATCTGAATGTTCAATAACAGACTAGGTGAGTATACTATGGTATATTCACACAATGTAATATTATAGATTGTTACAAAATAAATGAACACTAGGTATTTCTGGTAATATGGATGAGTCTTTTAAATATAATTTTATTGGGGAAAAAAGCATCATAAAAAGGCTGCATCCATTGTCTCTGCTCCTATAATAATATATTGAGATCGATCAAGAATCATTTTGATTGTTTTATTAGTGTAGTTGAAACATCTTTTTTATGTTTTAAATAAATCCCACTTGGCCATAGTGTAGTATTCAAATGCTATTCTCTTTTAAATTAATAATATCTTATTGATATATAATTCAGATGCCATAAAATTCCTCATATAAAGTATGTAAGTCAGTGTGTTTTAATATAATCACAGAGTTATGCATCCATTACCAATAACTAATTTTTGAATATTTTTATCACCTAAAAAACAACAACAACACCTGTATCCATTAAGCAGTCACTCCCAATAATTCTTTCTCCTCAACCTCTGGCAAATACTAGGCTACTTTCTGTCTCTATGGGTTTGCCTATTCTGGATACTTCATATTAATCAAATCATATAATATGTGGATTTTTGTATCTAATGCTGGGTTTTCAGGTGTATCACTTTTTTGTGTTTTTTTTTAAATTTTTAAATATATTTCTTTATTGATTTCAGAGAGGAAGGGAGAAGGAGAGAGAGATAGAAACATCAATGATGAGAGAGAATCATTGATCGGCCGCCTCCTGCACACCCCCTACTGGGGGATCGAGCCCTCAACCCAGGCATGTGACCTTGGCCGGAATCGAACCTGGGACCCTTCAGTCCACAGGCTGACGCTCTATCCACTGAGCCAAGCTGGCTAGGGCTATCACGTTTTGGTTTGAGTTTGCATTTTTTCAGATGGCTGATGATGTTGAGCATCTTTCTGTGTGCTTGTTTGCCATTTGTGTATCTTCTCTGCAGAAATATTTATTCAGGTCCTCTGCCCATTTTTAAATTGGGTTTTATTTTTCCTTGATGTATTTCGTGTATTATAATACTTATTTAGAATTTTCATATGTTCTCACATGAGTTGAATGATGCTTTTGTTATTTGTCTATTATCTACATTTAGTAATGCTACTTTATAAAATATATTTGGGAGCTGTCTTTTTTTTTTTTACTCCAATGTGAAAACATATAATATTATAGGCTTTATAAAAATTAGATAAACTTGACTATAAAGTCAAGTGATCTTGAAGCCTTTGAAAATATAGATTTTTTTTTACTTTTCCAAATTCTGCTAAGTATAGATTTTTAAAAATATTTTTACTTCTTTTATGCACAATTATAGTAATTAATGTTTTGAAGAATTATACATTTGCTGAGGATTTATACATATTACTTATAGTGTCCCATGTAATTATTTTAATATTTTAGTATCTATGATTATGCGTTTTTCCATTCCTACTTGTACTGGCCTTTTTTTCCTCCTTTGCATTTCTTAGGCTTTTAATAGATCCAGTATTTTTGTTCTTATCTTTTTATTTATAATTCACAAATTTTGGCCTTTAAATTTATTCTATCTTCCTGATTTCTGGTTTAATTTAATAATTATTTTTCATTTCTTAAGAAGAAGACAAAAGCTTTCATTTAAATGTTTACATCTGTTACAATATATCCTTATTGTTAACAGTGACATAATCCTATGTTTCTCAGTATTGTTGAATGTTTAGTTGTGTTTGCAAACTTGTGCAAGTTTGCTGACTATGTGTTTTTTGATGTGCAATCTCATATGAACTTGCTTTCTACTCTGCAAAGAAGGCAGTATTTTCGCCATTATAAGAGGGAACTGAGGTCCAACATCATACTTAAAGTTATTAAATGTAAGAGAGGACTAAAACTTATATTTTCTGACTTTCCTTGAGTACTTCCCCTACCCTGTGTTAGATTTTAAAATCCGGAGCATTTAAATATTTTAACCGCTGTAAAGGATTAATTTTTGCCAATGATGGCCCCGATGTTTGTAGATGTGTTTTATACTGTTTGCTGTCTATGAATGTTGTCCTGGAAGAATCTACACTAATAAAAAAGAAAAATGCAACTTGACTGTACCTTCACGATGCCCACCAGCCAATCAGGAGTGAGTATGCAAATTAACACAACAAAGATGACAGGTCAATTTGCATATGCAGGTGCTGAGTGGCCAGGGGCATTCTGCACCGCCCCAGCCTCTCCGGGCCTCTGGGCAGCATGGGAAGGCGGAAAGGTGGCTCCGGGCCAGAACGAAGGCAGAAAAGCGGCTCTGGGCTGGAGTGAAGGCGATGACGGCAGCCAGGGGAAGGAAGGCCCATTTTTGCATGAATCTTCATGCATCAGGCTTCTAGTTTTTTTTAATATAAATAGGCCCTGAAAGTAAGGATGACTTTGACATGCGTAAACTGTGCATTTTTAAGTGTGGTGTGTGTGTGTGTGTGTGTGTGTGTGTGTGTGTGAGAGAGAAAGAGAGAGAGAGAGAGAGAGAGAGAGAGAGAGAGAGAGAGAGAGAGAGAACTCAGTAATTTTTTTTTTTACTACTAAAGTTATCTCACACACTTTTATAAGGAAGAGAAACATTTTTGTCTCTGAGTTTGACAATTCAATAAAGACTTCTTTAGTTTCCCTATCATTTTTTTTTCTTATTCAATCTGTAAAGTGACTGCAGATGTCTGATTTTTTAAAAATATATTTTACTGATTTTTTACAAAGAGGAAGGGAGAGGGATAGAGAGTTAGAAACATCAATGAGAGAGAAACATTGATCAGCTGCCTCCTGCACACCTCCTACTGGGGATGTGCCCACAACCAAGGTACATGCCCTTGACTGGAATTGAACCTGGGAACTTTCAGTCCAAAGGCTGACGCTCTATCCCCTGAGCCAAACCGGTTAGGGCAGATGTGTGATTTTGTACTGGGAAATTGCTGGGGCAGTTTTCTCACCTTACCAGATGTTGTCTAGAGTTTGGCTCACACTTCTTGGATACTGTGTTTAAAATCTCACATGAGCAATTACCTTGTAGGGCTTGCCTTTTCTTTTTGGTATTTGTTAACAAGGAGAACATTGTAAGAACTACTATTTCTCCTCATCTGCATATGCTGTAAGGCAAAGAAGCAGGAAACCCCACTATTCGAGTCACTCCCAATGAACTAGGCAAAAGAATGTGTAATCAATTATGGGCACTAATGTGTGCATTATTGGGATTTAAACAGGTTTATTCCATCTGCTCTAATTATTACAAATCTGTCCTATATGACAAAACAATATTGACAGCTATTTTTCAGCCAATGATGTTATGGAGTAGGTCAGGTTCTCCTCTGTGTGCCCTTAGTTCACCATTTACATGACTGATGATCTGCTTGTGATGGCGTAAAATTGGGCTAACTAGAATAAGTCTTATGTACAAAGAGTGTCTGGGAGCCAACATGTTTATGTTTTATAGCTCTTCTTACTGCGCTTCCTCCTTCTCCAATATTTTGTACTTTTCTTCCGAGACCCAATAGTTCAATCTGTTCTAACACCTGCCCTGGACAAGGCTCAGCACCACTCTTGCCTTTGGTCTTTGGCAAACAGTGACCATAGCTTTGAAATTCTGTCCTTACTGATGCATGTTGCCAACTCTCTCCCAGGAAAGAACTCGCTGATGGCTTAGGAGGCAGATGGTGGAGGCCTCTGATGACTTAGAGTTGACAAATGTCCTCCATGTGCCACAGCATTGATTTCTTATTGATAATATTATTAATTATGGAGTAGGGGATGGTAACATGAAAACTCAAAAAGAATGGAGGGGCGAATAAAAATGATCAGTTTAGCATAGGAGGGTGCAATACTGGATAAGTAACTAGTCTTTGTTGAGGGACTGCTATTGATTTCCTGACAAGGGTTAAATGGGAAAACTGAGGAATAGAGAGGCCACAGGACAAGGGAGTGTTAGGATTCAAGTAGAGCTTCTGGCCCCAAAATCCACAATTTTTTATTGCAAAATACTGCCGTAAAAGTGCAGGTTTTCTTTAAACAAAACTGGTTATCGCATTTATTCCAACTCTGATCGTTTTCCTCTGTCTCTGCCTAACTCTGGCATCTATATTATCACCCACATTTACCACATGGCCTGGGGGACTTAAGCACTCCTGGGGTTTCTGCAGCCTGAGTCATCAGAATCCTTTTCAATTGGATTTTGAAGTAAGTGATGTCAATAATATATCTGTCCTCTGTTTGTATCATGTTTTTCACAGTCTTCATTATGGTTTCTTGCCTTTCAGAGTTTTGAGCTTTAGGATTCTCTCAGTGAGCAGATAAATCGCGCTGGCCCTTTCTGGTTATATATCCACATGGTGGCTATGAAAGGAAGGAATAAAACCGATATAACAACTGTTCATGGTTTTCCTCCTCGAGCAGGTTATTGGAAAGCTGGCTGCTATTTCTAATGTTTATAGAATAATTCATTTTCTTTGCTTTGTTCTCAAAGAGAGATCACACACAGCATATCTTGAGTGATAAATAGGAAATTGATAGAAACAGGAATGAGTATGAATAGAGGCTCAGGTTTATGCCATTTTTTTCCCCAAAGAGTAAGTTGAAACTCCCCATATAAATCACGTATCATTTGAGATGTAGGATCAAGACACGTAGATATACTAATGTTAAAACAAAAATCAAATAAGGAAGAATCAGGAATTCTGGATGTGACTCCTGTGTATCACACTGTTGCCATGTGTCATAGGTAAACCCTCCTATTGGTGTAAGCCTGAATTTTCTCATCTGGGACATGGGTATAAAAATTCTCCTAGTGTTAAAGTACAATCTGATGATCCTTAAGTTCCCTTGAAGTCCTAATACTCTTTCTAAACCTAGATTTGTGCTGTCCAGAGTACTGGCCACTAGTTAAGCATTTGAAATATGACTAGTGCAGATGAGCAACTTTTTATTTTCATAAATTTTAAGTTTTTAATTGAAATGTCAAAAATATTTGATATTTTCCTTTGGCTCAACTTTGTTTTGGTAGGACAGCACTTCACTTTAACCATCACATTATGGTAAGTAAGAGATTATCAGTGTTGTATGGTGACTGTTGACTTTTTATCACCCTTCTCTGTATCTCATTAATAAATGTTCCATATTGAGTGCATGTTGAAATGATAGTATTTTAGATATTTGAATTAAAATATAGTATTGAAATTAACTCAATTAAAAATATTATTGATTTTGGAGAGGAATGGAGAGGGAGATAGAAACATCATGATGAGAGAGGATCATTGATTGCCTCCTCCTGCATACCCCACACTGGTGATTGAGCCTGCAACCGGGGCATGTGCCCTGAACAGGAATCTAACCATGATCTCCTGGTTCATAGGTCAACTCTCAACCACTGAGCCATGCCAGCCCAGTGACATTAACTCCTCTTTTTTTAAACTTTTTTCATGCGTCTTCTAGGAAATTGGAAACTTTGCACATGGCTCATGTCATATTTCTATTGGACAGCGCTACTCTAGACAGAACAGGAGCTTGCCTCCACACCAAGGCTGACATCTGCAACCCGGAGGACAGCTGCACCGCTGTCTGGAGAGTTGTAGGAAGGTCAGGCCAGGCAAGGTGTGCTGTGTTTATGACAAGGCTGGAGTTCGTCCCTTACTGTGCCCCGGTCCTTCCTGAGGGGCTCTCGGGTAGCAGACAGCATTTACAACTTGAGTATAAATCCAGTCGTGTAAAATCTACTATTCTCAGCCAGGTAGACCCTGCAAATAATGTGTACTTCAGATGGTGTCTCTGCTTCTCTGAGTCTCTATATATTAGTTCTTCACTTACCCAATCTAGTTCTAAATTTTGGATTTTCTTTCATGGCTATGGCACTTGGCTCTTTTTTTCTTTTCCTTTTTTTCTTTTAAATCTTCACCCAGGTGTGTTTTTTTATTGTTGATTTTTAGAGAAAGAGAAAGGAAGAGAGAGAAAATCATTGATTCTATGTGAGAGAGAAACATCTATTGGTTGCCCTCCTTTTGTCCCAAGCCGGGGATCAAACCACAACCTAGGTATGTGCCCTGATCAAGAACTGAACCCGCAACCTTTGGGTGTATGGGACGATGCTCCAACCAACTGGCCAGGGCTCCTATTTTTGACATGCAGCAATTGCTCTTTGAACCCTCCTTACCTCCAAATTTTTCTTTGATTTCAACTTGAATACTAGTATAATGAACACTGTCTCATCACTGGGAGACATGTCTGTATCCCTTGCCTGATGCTGGACCCAGGAAGCGTTTAGCTGAATTTTTCTCTTGCCAAAGCCATATTGAATTCACGAATAACATAACTTCTGACTTTGTTTTTTTTTCAAATTGTGAGCATGCTTGTTCCATGAGAGCTTTGTGAGAACAGGGACCTGTGCATCTTCCAGGGTTTAGAGCAGCAGGCTGGCACATAAATGTCCAATGAATATTTTGACAGAGTAACTGGAAGTTAGGGTGCTTTTACCCAAGTGCATTTCACTTTTCTTGTGATAATACCATCAGAATAATACCTCCTATTTGTCAAGGGCTTTGCAGATTATAAATACATTCAGATCCATTGATCCTCCCCTGAGCTCCATGCATGGACTATTATTTCATGTTCTCGGATGTAGGGGCAGAAGCTCAGAGAGGTGAGTAAACAGCGGGAGCTCATGTCTTTTGATCACAAGGCCTGTTTACTTTCTTCAGCTTCTACAGCTTCTCCCCCTGTCTGACTCCAATTTTTGTGCCTAAGTGAATGAACTTGCAGGGTGCCTTTGTAATTCTTGTCTTAATGAACTTGATTCTCATCATGATGTACCAGTAATAGGTATTGGGAAGCTTGATTTTCAAATGTTCTGGTTCTCTCTTTTTCTATCTTTTCCCTAGTCATGTAGGTTTGATCATTTTTCTGCTTTTCCTCTGACTGTCAGAGAGCATATATACTACTCTAATTTTTATTGGAATTAGTTTTTATTTATTTTAAACTTATCCTTCCACTAGCTCATAGCAGAAATTCCAAAGTCATGATTATCTTTGTTTCTTTTCTTGTTTCATCCCCAGACTGCCACCAGATACTACTGATTCCCCTCTTAAATATCTCCTCTCTGCAGACTCTATGGCTGTCACCTTTGGTAGTTCTTGCTTTGATTATTTCAATATGGGGGGATTTAGAGTTAAGAAAAAATTTTCATAATAAGCAGATTTTTTTTTTTAAATTGTCAATACATTTTCTTAAGAAATGAGATAAAGCCCAACCAGTGTGGCTCAGTGGTTGAGCATCAACCTATGAACCAAGAAGTCACAGTTCCATTTCAGGTCAGGGCACATGCCTGGGTTGCTGGCTCTACCCCCAGTGTGGGGCATGCAGGAGGCAGCTGATCATAGATTTTCTCTCATCATTGATGTTTCTGTCCCTCTCTCCCTCTCCCTTTCTCTCTGAAATCAATAAAAATATATATATTTTTTAAAAGAAATGAGATAAGACCTCCTTGTCATACTGACATTAGGACATGACCTTTTAGGACTATCTGTCTTGTAAGGCCTCCTGAATGATTTTCCTGTTTGTGACCAATCCTCCTCCAGTCTTTGCTAACCTGTGTCTCCAATGTGAGCTTTCCAAAATAGAAATGTGATTATGACAGGCTCTTGCTGAAAAGCCTTTGGATGATTTCCCACTATCTATGTGATGGTGACTAACGTTACATAGGATTTAAATCAAGGTCTTTCATTGAGGAATTCCATGGACCTTATAAACTCATCTATTCCTCTCCTCACTCCTCCATAAGCCCTGCACTCCATCTGCCTTGACCACCTTGGTGTTTCCTAAATGCTGTGCACTTTATCCTGCATCCAGGTGTTTTACACATGGCATTTCCTGGGCCTTGTCGTGCTCTTTTATCTCCATCAGGCAAAACTCTATTTGCCTTTCAAGGCCCTGCTCAGATGTCTCATCTATGCCATTTCTCTAATTTTCATCTCTATCCCACAGGTAGCTCCCCTTCATCTCTTTGAAAACATCTCGCATCATCTCCTCAACTTTAAGATTTCAAATATGTTGTAATTATTTGTCTATTTCTCCTCCATTGGACTATGAAATTTCTATTTGGGGACCATGTCTTTTCTCTGTATGTCTTTTGTGCTTTCTTCTCACTCACAGTAGCCTTTCAGTAAATGATTGATGACTGAATGAAAGTTGGAATTCTGAGTTTTCCCCTAAGTGGATACATCAAAATTTCAACACCATCTGGTTAGTTCAGGGCCATCAGTATGTCAGAATCTCATAATACAAATATCCTAATATGATGAGACGGGTTGAAAACTAATTTAAAAAATCATGCTAGTGCATGTGTTAAAATACGTGTTGTTAGTGCAGCGTGCTGTCTTAAAATAATATTTTTTAGAAAGGTCAACACCCAAAGAGGGTTGGATTATTATCCTTTAAAGAATTGTCAATTTGGTTGTCATTTGCTAATTGACAAGTTTATTCTCCAACATTCTCAGAATACTGAAGGCAGCCTGATCATTGTGATCCAGACACTCAGAATCTCAGTGTGGCTGTTGTTCAGCAATGTAATGCCCCTGGCTCCCCCAACAATTCATAGGTCTGCACTCACCCCACGTCATGGCACTCAGTATGGTTGGGATGACGTGTCTGTGATTTTCTGGCCTAATTGGTCCTAAGACACTTAAGAAAACAATGTGACATTATGACTTACGCTTTTAGTAGGAGCCACTATTTAAGACAGTTGATGTAGAATCTGGCGTGAAATTGCCTGGGCTTTCCTCCGGCTTTGATGTGTTCTCACTGTGTGATTTGGGACTTCTGTTTCTCATCAGGAATGGGAAAAACACTTTATGAGGTTGGTGGGGGGATTTGTGAAGATAATATATGCAAAGCACACACATAGTGATTACCACAAAACATCTTGCAACTTAAGTCCATTAAAATCTGAAGCTCTAGAGAGAGATGTTAGATCCACTCTAATATTTCCTACCATGTAACCCTATCCTTTACAGCCTAGCATGGATGAAGTCAATAAGTAGTTGTCAGCGGTTGCCAAATTTTCAGACCTCATGGACCACCAGTGGTCCGCGGACCACTGGTTGGTGACTGCTGGAATAGATGCCATGGTTTTAGGATTATGGCCAAGTAGTAGTCCATTGTGTAAATGGAAAATAAAAAAAAATGTTTCTGTTAAAATTTGTAAACTTTGATGAAATCTACATATTTTAGAATAATATAATTTACCAAAATTAGTCAAGCAGAAATGTAAAAATTGAGTAGATATATAACAATTAAATTTTTCAATTAGTTAAAACTATCCACATAGATATTGCAACCTAAGCATAAACATTATACAACAAAGTCAATTGAACATCCAGGAAATATATAATACTGATACTTACAAAATATTCCAGGTAATACAAAAGGGGTAAACTTTGCACTTTCACTTAATATATATAGTATATATGTATTTAGGAACTAGTAAGAATCAATTTAGTAAAGGAAAATCATAGTCACTTTGATGAAAAATTCTTTTGAGAACGAATATAAGGAAAACAACCTCAAAATAGATTGTGTTTTAAAAACATCATGGACAGGTTGCTTTTATCTTACAAATTCAAGATTGGTTTAGCAATACCTAACATATCAATACAATTCATTATATTAAATGAGACAGGGAGAGAAATATATTGAATCATGTCAAATAGAAAAAGCTTTCAATAAAATTTATTCACTGTGTTATAGAAAGAAAATCTTAGCAACTGAAATATGGGACCTATACTAAAACCTATATCAAGCCTCAAATTTAATGGTGAATCAATAGAAACTACCCCTTAAAAAACACAATAAAGCAAAAGATTGAAAATCATTTCATATGAGCCAAAATTAACTTCTGTTCATCAAAGAAACCATCTCCTGGAAAAAGTGAAATTATAAAGCTGCATGCCTGGAGACCAGATATGTGTAATAGAAATAAACCAACAAAGGTTTTATGTAGAACATATAAATAACTTTTAAAATCTATATGAAAAAGGCAAACAATGTAGGAAAATTATAAACAGATAATTTACAGAAACAAGAAAAATCAATAAGCCATGTGGAAAGATGTTATTTCACTAGTAATCAGGGGAATGTAGACACAGAGAGCTGCTATTTCACAGCTATTGTGGTAACAAAACTTATGATAATCCCAAGTGTTGAGAAAGAAATGAAGCAACAGGAAAAATTGCACACTTTTAGCTGCAGCACAAATTTATGTAAATTTATAAGCACGTTGGCAAATTGTTTTGTACTTTAATAAAGGTGACTGTGCCCAGGCTCTGGAACCTAACAATTCTACCTATAGAAATATATGGGAGACACTCTTGCACATGTACACCAGAATACATCTATAGGAATGTCCATAGCTTCATTGGTTATTATTGCAAAACTAGAGGCCCAGTGCACACAAAATAGTGTGCAGTTATGGTCCCTAGGCCTAGCCTGGCCTCCATCGCATGGCCTTTGCCTCCCTGCGACGCTATGTGAAGCTCCCCGCCCGGGACGCTCTGTGAGGCTCCCCCTGCCCCTCAACTGCTCCGTGAAGCTTGCTGCCACCCTGAGAAACTTGCTGCTGGACGCTCGGTGAAACTCCCCCTGCCCTGCCACTGCTCTGTAAAACTCACTGCTGCTCAGGTGGCTCTTCCACTAAGCTCATGGCCACCCTGCAAAGCAGCCCGCCACCGCCTCTCAACAGTCCCCAGTCCCACCCCACCGCAGCACCGGCCTCATGGTGAGCGGCTCGGGGGCTGGGGGAGGGGAGGACCGAGAGGTGCTCCATGCACTTCAAGGTGACTGGTCGCCCATTCGGTCATGACAGCACCTCGCTCTTTATATATATTAGGATTCTGAGAACTAAATTCTTATTAAGGAAAAATAATAGCACAGAAAATGAACAAATTAGGCTTACTCCTCTCAATGTGAGTAAATGTCAAAGCAATTTTGAGTGAAAAAAAAACAAGTTACCAAAATATGTGTGCAGCCTGATGCCATTTATATCATTTTCAAAATGCAGTACATTGTGTTGGGATTTATACATAAAGAATGTATGGGCCCTTGCCCTAAGCAGTTTGTCTCAGTGGAGCCTGCAGACTGAAGGGTCCCAGGTTAGATTCTGGTCCAGGGCCTATACCTTGGTTTCAGGCACATCCCCAGCAGGTGGCGTGCAGGAGGCAGCTGATCAATGTTTCTGTCTCATGGATGTTTCTAACTCTCTATCCCTCTCTCTTACTCTCTGTAAAAAAAAAAAAAAATCAGTTATATATAAAAGAATATATGGGTCCTGGCTGGTGTGGCTCAGTTGGTTGGGCATTGTGCTGTGCACCAAAAGATTGCCAGCCTGGTCAGGGCACATGTCTGGTCAAGGGCATACAGGAGGCATCTGATCAATGTTTTCTTCTCACATTAATGTTTCTCTTTCTCTCTTCCTCTCCCTTCCTCACTCTCTAAAAATCAATAAAATATCTTAAAAAAAAAAAGAATAGATGGGAATGGAAAAACTGCAATGAAAATGTTTGTTAATTCTAGGAAAATGTCATCAGGGAGGCAGGCATACAGAGGTGTTGTCAACATTATTAGTAATGATCTATCTTCTTAACTTGGTGGTGGATATTGATCCTTTTATTGTATTATCTTTTATCATTTTAATTACTTTAGTATTTTATAAAAACGACAGGTGAGCAATAAAGAGTACTAGTATTCTCAATGCCTTCGTGGTGATTAAAATTAATTCCAAAACTGCTGAGGATTACTGCTGTTGATTATATCGTTGATCCTTGTGTTTGATCTATTAGGAGAGGCAGGGAATGCATGTACACAGTGATAACCCATGAACTGGAAGTCTTTTTGAAAAGTCCAGGGGCTGAGACCTCATTAACATCAGGGGCACTTGTGTTGAATGACAAGACCTCTCCAGCCCTTTCTGAGTAGGCCAGGCTGACTTTACATGATTCTGTAATGTTGGTGAATGCATGACTGGTCACATCTTGTTTGCAATTATAGATCATAAAGCTTAATGGATGCCTTTTAGACGTTGTATTTATAAATGTGCAGAGAGGCAGAGAATAGTGGCTGTATTCAATAAACACCATAAATAACCATGCTGGAGTGGAACACGGAATCCAAATGCAATTTAGATATGCTCGATGGAATTTGAACAGCATTTTCTTAAAGCAGAACTGGGAAAATTCCCATTTTTGCCCTGTAATTGAATTGTGTAGAAACACTAAGGAAAGTTGAATCTAGTTTTTTTTTTTTTCTTGGTGTCTTTCCCTTCTCACATTGTCTGATTGGTAGATATAGATGATATAAAATATGAGCATATGTTAAGGGCTAAACTTACATACAGCTCGAGAGGACATATTGTAAGGCATTCACTCTTGTCCAAATCTGCCAAAATGTCACGATGCAGCCTGGCAAAAGCATGTTTAGATGATGGTGTGAATTCCTGGAGCATGAAAAGATCAACCTGTGGTGTGAACACATTTTTTCCAACCTGAGCTTTGGAGCCTTCTCAGCAGTTTGGTAATCATCCCCAACCCCTATTGCCTCATATTGATTGTTCTTTTGCCCACCGTACATGTGATCTTCCTCTTTATCATGTGACCTACTTTCATGTTGACTAGACACTTGGACCCATCTCTCCTAGCTCCTTGGCTATTCTTTCCCTTTCTTTTAATAATAACTTTTATGAGTGTTAGGCATTTTTATGATTTGGTTTGAAATGGTAGTTTCAGTTAAGAGAATGCAAACAGATGACTGTGGTATAGGTCTCATCTCCATTTTCTAGCTGTGTGATCTTGGACAAATGACATAATTTCTCTGAACCTCTGTATCCTCATCTGTAAACTAGGAATAACAAGAATATCTATACCATCAGGTTATTGAGAGGATTGAATGAGTTGAGACCTGGAAAGGACTTAGAAGAGTGCTTGGCAAAATAAGCCCTCAATGTATACTAGTTGTTGTTATCACTATTATTATTAAGACTAGGGGCCTGGTGCACGAAATTCGTGCACTGGGTGTGTGTGGGGGGAAGTGTCCCTCAGCCCAGCCTGCCCCCTCTCACATACTGGGAGCCCTCAGGCGTTGACCCCCATCACCCTCCAATCGCAGGATCGGCCCCTTGACCAGGCCTGAGGCATCCGGCCTAGGCGTCTGGCCTGGGCAGCGGGGACCCACAGCTGCAGCAGCCCCACAATTGTGGGCTTCGCTTTAGGCCCAGGCAAGGGACCCCTAGCTCCCGGGACTGCCAGCTTCGACCGTGCCCAGCTCCCATCGCTGGCTCCACCCCTACTTCCTGCTATCACTGGCCAGGGTGGAAAAGGCACCTGCTTCTCCGATCATGGCTGGGGAGCAGGGCAAAGGCGGCCCCAGGGCCACCTTTGCCCTGCCCCCCAGCTCTTAGCTCCCCCTGGGTTTCTGATCACTGTCAGTGGCAGGGGGCTTCTTCCTGCTTTCCCTTTCGCCTCCCTGCATTGTGCCTACATATGCAAATTAACCGCCATCTTGTTGGCAGTTAACTGCCAATCTTAGTTGGCAGTTAATTTGCATATAGCCCTGATTAGCCAATGAAAAGGGTAGCTCGTACGCCAATTACCATTTTTCTCTTTTATTAGTGTTGATGTTAGCTCCTATACATTCCATCAGCTTACTGTAATACTCTCTTACATCCTCCAACCCAGCTTAGTTTCCTGAATCTCCCCTATTTGTACTTTTCCTCTAGGGTTACTAATTGGCTTAATCTATTTGCTTAATCTAGAGCCCAGGCAGTAACCCAGAGAAGCCTTCCACTGAGCTTGCCTCCCCACCAACAACTATTTAGAGTGATCCAGGGACATGGTGGTAAGCAAGACAGAAAAGTCCCTGCCCTGGTGGGCCTATAGTCAGGGGAGGAAAAGAGGTAATACACCAACGTATATACCAGATGTCAAAGTCTCACTAGTGTTGTTGAAGAAGAGACACAGTGTGTTGGAGCAGGGAGCGACTAGAGAGGTGAAGCTATTTCAAAAGGTGGTCTAGGAAGGATTATTTGTGATGGTGGCATTTGAGCTGCGACCTAAATAATAGAAGAAGCAGGTTGTGTGTATTAAGAACATAGGAAGAGGAAACAGCTAGTGCAAAGTCTTCAGTATGGATTTGAGAAAGGCAGAGTGTCTGGAGTGTGGAGAGCTCAGGGAAAAGTGGTGTGATGAGTAAGGAGGTAAGGAACATCCAGATCTTATAGGGAATTGTAAGAGAGTTCAAATCGTATTAAAATCCAAATACAGTAACAACCATGCATAAGAGAAAAATGGGCCTAAAATGTTAAATTGTGTGAAATGCAAGGATACTTCATAACAAAATTGAGGAAACGGGGTGGAATGAGCCTGGCCAGATGAGCCAGCTCCAGGATCCACATTCACCCAAGCCGAGCTGCTATTTGGTGCCACCTGGTGGTGATCGTCCTCAGACCTCACTATCACATTGAGGATGGATGGTTTAGCCGTGGGCAAACTACGGCCCGCGGGCCGGATCCGGCCCGTTTGAAATGAATAAAACTAAAAAAAAAAAAGACCGTACCCTTTTATGTAATGATGTTTACTTTGAATTTATATTAGTTCACACAAACACTCCATCCATGCTTTTGTTCCGGCCCTCCGGTCCAGTTTAAGAACCCATTGTGGCCCTCGAGTCAAAAAGTTTGCCCACCCCTGGTTCCTTGTCCTGGCTAGTTTATGCTGCTGTTTTTCTGAAATGTCCTAGTAAGTTGGTAAAGTCTTGGTTGAAAGGATCCCACAAGAATATTGGGCAAATGAGGCACATTCTCATTCTTGAAACAAGGTTGTCTCCTGTTTACTGTTGGCCTCGCCTTCTCTTCTCTTTCTATCTCCCCAAAAGATAAGCACTTCGTTTCACCTATGTTTGATAATGAGGGCTAGGCAGAGAAGGAGAAGAAATGTCTGCTCAGAAACTATACTATCTTTGAATTCATGTTACCATGGAGTATGCCATCCCAGGATTTTACTGCTAGAGAGAATAATGTGGTAGCTCTGATTTTGTAGTTAATTGTATTTGATTTATAACTATATTATATTATTGTTGTATATTTTAGTTGTATATGTATATTTCTCCTAAAAGGCAGGAATAGATCAAATTCTACTTTGTAACCTTGGTAACAAAGGTGTGGGGTAAAAGGAAACCAGCGTGTTTATTCACCTGCTACAAACAGTATTTCTCCTCTCAGTTAATAGTTACAACAATCTCAAGGCAAGAATTATTATCTCTATTTTAAAGGTAAGGAAGATGAGGACAAAGAATCCAAAACCACACAATAAGGAAAGGACAGGTCTATGAATTCAACCTCAAACCATCTGAAAACATAAGCTACATGACCATGAAAAAAATATTTGCAACAGATGCAGACCAACAAAGCCCATTTATATTCTATCTCACCAGATCCACTGACTTGAAATCCTAAACACATTAATTTATATTAATTTAAATATTTTCCTTATGATTTTAGTTTAACTATTATGTTTATTTGGTATATCAAAATGCCTCCATAGAGATTGTATACTAAGAATATTTGTAATATCAGATGTGCACCATACGGAAAGTGTAGACATTCTGTTTCCTTTGTCAGCAGGAGGGCAGCCTCTTCTGGTAGGTGCCATAAATTCAAATGTTGACACCTGTCAAGCATGAGTAAAGTGAACCACGTATGGACTGCTCTGCATGGAGAGACTAAGCCCTCTTTAAAGGTAGCAGCCACTGCTCATCTCCAACCAGTGGTTGCCATGTGGCAATGTGGGTCCAATGTTTCTAGATCAGACTTTTTTAGAGATGCCAGGCATCCAGAATTTGTATGTGAAATCTCCAGATCCTTTCCGTTGGCACGTGGGTCAGTTGTTAAATATAACTCTCTGCATGCCAAGCGAAAGCACGCGATGTGCATGGGCTGTTTCTGTTCCCAGGGCTGACTGTTTGGGTCGTCTGTCCTGAGACTACAGAATAGATCTGGCTCAGAGGTCTGTTCTTTGTGACAAGATAGCTCTGCCCTAGGAAATGGGAAACTATTCTTTGTACAGTTTCATTCCTGTTCATTTTGTTGAAGACCGACTTTCAATGCATTTGTTCCTTTGGCAATGTCATTCATTCTTGAGAAGCCAGGAATTAGGAGATGAAGGTGAACCCGATGGTCAGGGTGATGGTAATGGATGATAGAAACCTTCTTAGAAGAAAGTTCTCCTGTAGCTTAAAGATGGAATAGGACTGAGGATAAATCAATAGCAATAATAAAAAAATGGTGAGCCCTGGCACATGGAGAGAAACTAAGATGGCGGCATAGGTAAACACCGGGAAATTGCTGCCTCCCACAACAACTTCAAAAATACAACAAAAAGAGAAAATGGACATCATCCAGAACTACAGGAAGGCTTGCTGAGTGGAAATTTTACAACTAGAAGGAAAGAGAAAAAGACACTGAGAGCCAGAGGAGCTGCAGGAGTAAAGTGCAGAGGTACGGAGGCTCGCGCACCCGCGGGAAGTGGCTGGCACCTGAGGATGCGACTGTCTTTTTGAATCGGGAGGGAGTCAAAAGCTCCCGACTGCTCTGAACTCCAGTTCCGGGAAGTCTCTGGGGACCCAGGACTCATACGGGGAGAAACTGGACTGTCTGGCAGCAGGCAGAACTCGGAACTTGAGGGCGGCTTTCTCTCAGAGGTGCCTGCAGCAATTACCGGGACACTGAGACCTGCAGCCCCTTAGGGCAGGGCTGAGGACCAGCCATAGCTGCTTGCTCTGCCCTTTGATTCCCTGAGACCCCGCTCCACCCAGGCTGCGGCAGAGGCTTTTGCATATGAATGCCCTGGCCCTTTGCAACCTGAAAATTACCTAACAAACTGCAGCTGGGCCAGACAGACCCAGAACTTCCAAGAGAAGGCCCAAGGCCCCATAGCGGCTTGCATTGCTTCACAGCTGGGCCTCATCAGGGCACCTCCAAACTCCAAAAAAGTAAGGGGAATCTGTAGTTCTCTTCGTAGCTCCTGCTGTGTAACCTCAGGCAGAGGCTAAATTAGCACCTCCTTAGATCCAAGAGCCAGTGTACCCAGTGGTCAGAGGGGGACCATCCAGATTACAACTCCACAGATCCATAAGGGACACACTCAGGGGGCAGACTCAGTGAGCATGAAAGCCCCACTGAAGCAAGTCTTGCCCCAGAAGGGTGTCTTCAGCACAGAAGTTCTCCCACTGCAGACACAGCTAATTCTCACTGCCAATTGGCCTGGAGGTCAATTCCTCCCAGTGATCCTATAATAATCAAGGCATAACTACAATAAGACTGTGCAAAAAGCCCACAAGGGGGTACACCAAGAGTGTCCACCTCAGGTAACTGGGGAGGCTGAGCCACTGGGCCCTACAGGACACCTAGAACACAAAACCACTCTACCAACACAGGGAAGCATAAAAAATGCAGAGACAAAGAAACAGGTCACAAATGACAGAAATGAAGGAAAGCAAACAACTGGATATAGAGTTCAAGGCCACATTTATAAGGTTTTTCAAGAATTTTATGGAAACCGCCAATAAATTTAGTGAGACCCTGGAGGATATGAAAAAAGACCAACTAGAAATTAAGCATACACTGACTGAAATAAAGAATAATATACAGAGATCCAACAGCAGACAAGAGGATCCCAAGAATCAAGTCAAAGATTTGAAATACGAAGAAACAAAAAATACCCAACCGAAAAAGAAAAAAGAAAAAAGATTCCAAAAATATGAAGATAGTGTAAGGAGCCTCTGGGACAACTTCAAGCATACCAACATCAGAATTATAGGGGTACCAGAAGAAGAGAGAGGGCAAGATATTGAAAACCTATTTGAAGAAATAATGACAGAAAACTTCCCCTACCTGGTCAAAGAAATAGACTTACAAGCCCAGGAAGCACAGAGAACCCCAAACAAAAGGAACCCAAAGAGGACCACACCAAGACACATCATAATTAAAATGCCAAGAGCAAAAGACAAAGAGAGAATCTTAAAAGCAGCAAGAGAAAGACAGTCAGTTACCTACAAGGGAGCACCCATACGATTGTCAGCTGATTTCTCAACAGAAACCATGCAAGCCAGAAGAGAGTGGCAAGAAATATTCAAAGTGATGAATGCCAAGAACCTACAACCAAGACTACTTTATCCAGCAAAGCTATCATTCAGAATAGAAGATCAGATAAAGAGCTTCACGGATAAGAAAAAGCTAAAGGAGTTCATCACCACCAAACCAGCATTATATGAAATGCTGAAAGGTATTCTTTAAGAAGAGGAAGAAGAAAAAGGAACTCTTACCATTTGCCACAGCATGGATGGAACTGGAGAGCGGATAAATACCACATGATTTCACTCATTTGTGGAATATAATGAACAACATAAACTGATGAACAGGGACTGATCCAGAGACGGAGAGGCATTGATTGGACTGTCGGGCCTTAGAGGGAAGGTAGGGGAGGGTAGGGGTAAGGGGGAAAGATCAACCAAAGGACTTATATGCAAGCATATAGGCCTAACCAATGGACATGGACAACTGGGGGGTGAGGGCATGAGCGGGGGTTAGGGGGGTAGAGGGTAACGTGGGGATAAGAACACATATGTAATATCTTAATCAATAAAAAATATATTAAAAAAACATGAAAAAAATGCATGTGAGATGCTATGTCATCAATTTGGATATTGTAAAAGTGTTGTGATAATTGTATTTCGATGTAATTTATTTCCTTTCCATTCCAAGTATTTCATTTTTTAAAGATAAAATTCTGAAAAGGTTTTAAAAAAAATGGTGAGCCCTGGCAGGGTGGATCAGTTGGTTGGAGCATAGTCCTGTACTCCAAAAGGTTGCAGGTTCAATTTCTGGTCAGGGCACAAGCCTGGGTTGCAGGTTTGATCCCAGTTGGGGCAGGTACAGGAGGTACTGATCAATGTTTCTCTCTCACATGTGTTTTTTGTTGTTGTTGTCGTTGTTTCTCTTCTCTCTCTCTCTCTCTCTCTCTCTCTCTCTCTCTCTCTCTCTTCCTCACTCTGAAGCAATCAATTAAAAAGCACACACAAAAACATATCCTTGGGTGAGGATAAAAAACAATAGTGAAACGCTCTGCTCAAGGATGACTTTACTTTTCCTGAGCAATCATGTGTGGATGCTTAAATTATTTACTCATTCTTCTTTCCTGTTTGTTTTTAGACATTTGCATTGTTTTTATAGTATTGACCTTCAGTGTCCTCAAACTAAACAGTCAGGGGATTCAATGGCTATCGTGTTTGTCCTTTCTGAAAATCTCTGTGTTTGGTGCAAACCAAGGAAAAGAAATGCGAGTAGCTGATGGAAAATTACTGAAACCAAAAAGATGCAATAAAAGTGGAAGCTCAGGAGATGAAGGAGGTTATAGAAATACCACTGACAGCAATCAAATTCCACTGCAACATGTTAGCGAATTCTCTCTGGGGGAACTTCCTTCCGTTTCCTGCCTCTAATATCCTTTCTCCTCTATCACCAAGTGCCTAAATTGTTAGCAGGTAAGGCTACAGAGAACGCTGATCCAGGAGGCGGAACTTGTCTGCGGGGCTCTCCACCTTGAGCAGTTTCTTTTGCAGCCTCTTTTCATCATGTTTGAAGGGAGTGTCTGAATCCCAAAGCGCCCAGCTCACTGTGGGAGTGTGAGGATCAAACAAAATACGGCACCTGACAGCACATTGGACATGGTGCCACACTGCACCTGCCAAAGGGGTCATTCTTGCTGCCAAGCCTACAGCATTTCACAGCAAAAACACACCTTAGGAACTCATGGTCTGAGTTTGATTGGGAAGCCGGAACATTCTCTAGAAATTACAGGGAGTAGGTTGGCATCTCCACTTGGTTTCATTGCAGGTTTGTGAGGGAGGCCCAAGTGAAGCTTGACTGAGCTGAGGGAGTAGCTTCCTTCAGACCTGGTGCTGGGTGTGTCCCCAAAAAGATTATATAGTTTCTCTGTGTAGTAGCATAGGGCTTCTGCCAGAGAGATGTTTGTTTCTAAGTCTGTTTCCCTCAATAGGCTGTGAGGTTCTCAAAGAAAGAGTCCATGTACTCATGTACGCTTACCTAAGATTCCACAGAAGGCACCATGAAGAGGTAGTATTACATAGCAGGAAAAGGAGCATTTCATATTAGTAACCCTGCACTTGAATCTCAGCTCCTTCATGGACTGTCCTGAGGCCTTGGGAGAGTGACATGGGTTCTCGGTTTTCTTAACTGTAAAATGGGGAGAGTAAGTGGTACTTCTTAGGGCTTCCATGGAGACTGAATCATAGTGCCTGGGCACTTAATAGACATCGAAGTAATGTTCATTCTCTTGTTTATGTTTCATCATCTAGAAAAGTTTATGGGCACATGTGAGGTGATAAATTTCTCTCTCTTTGTGTGTGTGTGTGTGTGTGTGTGTGTGTGTGTGTGAGAGAGAGAGAGAGAGAGAGAGAGAGAGAGAGAGAGAGAGAATGTACCTTCCAAGTATGTCTAGCAGTTTGGAATCACTACTTTAAACACAATTGTTGAACTGATTCATACTGTATATTATTAGGTATTTTTATACCAAGTAGAGGACCTTAGGTAAATCACTTCTTACACTGAGCTTCACATTTTCTGTGTATAAAAGGATGGTAATAGGATTCAACATTTGCCAACAGAGGCTCAAGTTCAAAGAAAATAACTTTTCATGTGTCCTGCCCTAGGTTGGCCTTACTGGTATTTAAAATAATAATAGTAATAAAACCAACCATATAGTCAGAATTAGCCAGTGAACCATCAACTGCATGAAGGAATGGTCTTTGCTGGGATTCCAACATGGCCTGGCCTGGGGTGGGGACATTTCCTGCAGCTAAGTACTAGCTGCTCCCCACGGCAGGGCATGTTCTCCGCCCAGTTTACTGAAGCCTGAGCTATATCATCCACTAGACTGCCTGCTTGGAGCCTCTAATCCTTGGAGTGTATGACCTTGACTATGGTAGCATATAAAAATTCCATTCCTCTGTTCCTCTATGATTCAATGCTTTCTAATCACATAGAATTTAGATTTTCTTAATTATCACAGGCATTACAATGGCTAAATCACACAATTCAAAGGAGCTATTGTTTCTTTATAAGCACTAAGAAAGGACATAAGGCACATGACCACAGGCAATGATAACATCCTCTAATTCATTTCTGAGTGATCCTCACCCCATGTCATCTACGCTCTTAGTAGCCTGTCTTCTCTAGATGCCTAAGAGCTTTCTCGATTTGAGTGGTTGTTTGTTCAAAGGGAAATGGTTTATACACCTTGTTTCCTCTTGTAGTTACTTGGTCCTGGCTCTGAGTTCCTCAAGTTATCAAGATTCCGAGGTTGACTCATGGGGCCACTCCTGTCTCTGGGTCGCATGTGAGCAGCATCGGTCCTGCAAAGGCATTTTCAAACCAAAGGCATCTAGGATGCTGAGGAGCTACAGCCAGACAAACCAGCCTACATGCCTTTGGGAATCTTAAACCCAGGGCCTCTGTCTAAGAGTGCACTTCACTTTTCTGTTTTGATTTTCCGCCCCCCAACTCACAGAAGAGAGGAAAAAAGATAATTTTCTTTCTTTCAAAAAAAAAAAAAAATCACAGAACTTTGTGAATGTGACAAATAAAAGCTTTTATTTTTTTTCCAAAAGAACTTTTTCATTATAATTGTTGCTTGTCTGCCATTACGCAACATGAAATAATTTTTCTCTCAGTATAATCAGATGGTGACAGAAATATGGTAACGGTTTCTAAAGGACTTATTTAAATTCTCCATTTCTCACTGGGGGTTGAAACTCTCCGTTTTATTTGCAGGTAAATTATCGTATTTATTGTGTCTGCATAAATACCTCCATTACAAATAATGCAGGCTTTTGAAATACTCAAAGTAAAAAAATAAATAAATAAATAAATAAATAAATAAATAAATAAATAAATAAATAAATAAAAAAGTGGACCTGTCTTAAAGGGATAGGTTTAACATTCTGCAAGAATAAATTTAAAACAAACTTGCATTCCTCCTTTTAAGCAGGAAAACAAAGCAATGTTCAAGATGGCTTCACCGCTGTCTTAATCAAGGATTAATGCTCTCAGGGTTCAATAGGATGGCATGAGAGGGAAAAGTAAAGCTTAGCCAGTTCAGTACCCTGAACACATCAGGCCACAGGGATCAACTTTGTTAAGAGTGACAGTGTGACCTATTGAAAGGTAGACTAACCTACTGATGATTTGGAATCAGAGAAAAACAAGTTTCAATCTACCATACTGTGTACCAGATGGAAATGATTTGCTCTCTTAGGGACAGGGTGCCTTATCTGAAATATAGGGATAAGAATATCCTGCTAATTAGAATTGCTTTTGGTAGCAAGGACCAGGAAATTCAAGTGATTGTGAGTTACTTATAAAATCCTAAATTACCTCATGATAAAAAATCTGATGGCAGGGTTGGTTCAGTAGTGCACTGTTATTAGAAGGCCAGTTTGTGTGTCTGTGATTTGATTGGATTTCCCCCATGGTACCAAGTTGGCTACACCTCCAGTCATCAAGCCTTCCATCCAGCTTGCTAAACAGCAGGAGTATGTCAGGAATTCTGTCATTTCTGACTTTGTGTGGTGGAAGACTTTTATAATAAGAATCATTTGTAAGTACTAGAGAAGCACAGTGTAATAACATTGCAGAATCTTAGGATTTTCAGGCTGGGGGTGAATATGATCTACATCAGTGCTTTTAAAATCATCAAGGTTCCTAGAGTTGAAACTGTACTTGATCTATGCCACAGAAACATTCAGTTGCTCCACGGTCACTCCAAGTAGGTGCGTTTTGAGATTCACTTGTTCTACCAAAGAGTGCTCTGTAGAATACGGGATGAAAAATACAGATCTAATTTAACCTTTTCTTATTATAAAAATTATATAATTAAAATATAAAGTTGGAAAGTGACATCCCCAAGCTGAATTCGCTACTGAGTGCCAGAATAGCTGGTGTTACTTTAATTAAATTTTTTGAGTAATTGGTTTTGGGAACAGTAGCCAAATATTTCTATGGGTTGGAGGGGACAGTGGCTGAAAGGCCAGCCTAGAGATACTGTATTCATTCAGGTTTCAGAAAAAGTGAAACTGGAGCAGGGTGTGGGCAACAGATCTAGAGAATGGATGTCAAAGATAGAATTTCCAGTTTATTTTCCTTCCCTTCCTCTGTCTTTCCTTCATCCCGCAAATTACTTTGTGCCCTTCAAGTCCCAGGTCCTGTTTTGTTCTCATATCACCTCATCGGGCTTAAATTCTAGAGAGGGGAAGAAGACACGAGATATGATATGCATGTAAGATGTAAAGTATGTTAGGTGGCAGTGCATGCAAAGAGGATAAATACAGAAAAAGGATGGGGAATTTTTGTGCTGAAGTGGGTAGGTATGTGGCAATTTTAGACATGGTGGCCCGGGCAAGGACTTGCAGAGAAGATGGATAGGCAAGTAAAGACTTGGAAGTTGAGAGATAAAGCCATGGGAACATCTGAGAGAACATTCTAAGAGGGAACAGCATATGCAAACAACACATGCCAAGACCTCAGCATGCCTGATATGCCTGGGGAATAGCTAGAAAGTCAGTGTAGTATCCTGGGTAAGGCGAAGGAGCAATGTTTGATGAATTCAAAGAGATAAGAGCAGGCAGATCAGGTAAGACGTAAGCCATTATAGAAACTTTAACCTTTAATGCATTGATTATGAGGAAGGAGAGCTAGGGAACAGTGCTGGGGAGGAAAATTAGTTTGATATATAGAAAGATATACAGAGTGGGGCAAAATTAGGTGTGCAGTTGTTTGTATGGAAAATAATATAATAATTAATAAATAATACAAGAAGAGACTCTATGTTTTGCATACTCACAACTGTAAGCCTACTTTTGCCCCACCCTGTATGTTTGGGCAGAAGGAGTTTAAAATGAAGAGGCCTCTGAGATTAGCGAATTCTTAGGTGATACAAGTTTGTATACAAACTTATGTTAGAGGTCAGTTTAGAGATGTTTATCATTGAGCCTGCAGACTAGAGAAAAGAGTTGAAGTGCAAATAAATTGGTCCTCTATGGAAGGATTTGGCAATGCTGTGTTTAGAAAATAGACAGACAAAAAAGAAAGACTTTAGAGATAACACAAAAAGGGCAACACCAAGAAGAGACTGAGTCTCTCATGCCAAGTCAGTAAAGACAGAGATGTACAAAAGGCAGACAGTCCTATAACCAATGCCATTGCCACTGTTATTCATAACAAGCACCTTTCAGCTTAATGGGCCAAGACTAGTGGCTAATCGGGACTTATAAAGAAGACACAGTAATGATATCACCATATACTTTGTGTAGCAGTCAATTGACTTCCAGAGCTTCTTCATACCTTATCAAGAGTTTCCTTTGTGAAACAGACAAAACGTGCTTTTTGTTTTTTAAATTGCAACTTGGCTAATGAAGAAATCAAGGTTCAAAGAGGCCACTTAAACCTTACAGCAGCCATTGAGCTGGTCAGTAGCAGGTGGAGGCATAAGCCCACAGCCCATGTCTCCCGTCCTAGGGTATTAGAGCTTAGAGAGGACTGGAGTATGCTGTAGCACAGTCCTTCCATTTTATATGTAGGGAATTGAAGCCCCAACACTTGGACTGTCTCGACATGGACACAGAAACTAGAGAATGTTCATTTTCGCATACCTAATGATTTCCTGCCTTGCTTTGTAGAGTGGCTCTACATTGATCTCATTCAATCCCTAAAACAACACTATGAGCTAAGGAATAGCATCCTCATTTAAGAGCGGAGGAAAGTGAAGCTGAAAAAAGATAAATCACTTGCTCAGAGTCACCCCCCGCCAGGAAGGAACAGAGCCAGGACTCAAACTCAACCGTAGCTGACTACAAAGTGTGGTCTTGTTTGCATGTTGTTCTCTGGCCTTTGACTTAAGTATAATAGTCAGTGATTGGTGCGGAGCCTCTTTTCTTATTTTCTTGTTTTCTTTTCAGAGATTGCTTGTTTGTGTCTGTGTGAGTTCTGACCAGAGCACAGTCTTTCCCCTGACTATGGAAAGGAGTCTATCCAAACAGAAAATGCTGGCTGTAGCAATAAGGCACCCCAAACTGTGTCCTGGCCCAGTAAAACAGAAATGTATTCTTGCTCGTATATATAGCATAAATAGTCCATGACAGGGCCCGGTCTGCGCTGCAGTCTTGCAGGAAGCCAGGCAGACAGAGATGCTGCCATTTTTAACAAGTGGCTTTAAGGTTCCCTGTACCTTAGCCCCTGTGGGCAGGTGGAAACAGCGCAGAGGCTCATAGGAGGGTTTTTTTTTGTTTTTTGTTTTTTTGTGAGCCATGCTGGAATTACATTATTTCTGGCTTACTCACATGGCCTCACCCATCGGCAAAGGAGGTGTGCTCAAGACACAGCCTTGGGAGCCCAAGAAGAGGAGATGGGAAAGCTAGCCTCTTTCTACCACAGAGTTTCTCTCTCTCTCTCTCTCTGTCTCTCTCTCTCTCTCATTTGTCTTTTTAGTTTCCCACAAACATTAAGATGCATGTTTTGTTGAGTACAATCCTGGCATTCTGAAAATATTCAATAATAATTAGATTTGTGTTCAGTGTACTTGTGCCCCTTTTGGAAGGAGATAATTCACATTTTAATGGGGGCATATATAATAGATTCATTGATTCTATTCCTGAATGTTTTACAATATTATAATTATCTCAAAATACAAGTGAATGATTTTTTTGTTTTTGAAAAATATATTTTATTAATTTTTTACAGAAAGGAAGGGAGAGGGATAGAGAGTTAGAAACATCAATGAGAGAGAAACATCGATCAGCTGCCTCCTGCACACCCCCAACTGGGGATGTGCCCACAACCAAAGTACATGCCCCTGACCAGAATCAAACCTGGGACCTTTTAGGTCCCAGGCCGATGCTCTATCCACTGAGCCAAACCGGTTAGGGCCGTGGTCGGCAAACTGAGGCTCGTGAACCACATGCGGCTCTTTGTCCCCTTGAGTGTGGCTCTTCCTAAGCCTCAGGAGTACCCTAATTAAGTTAATAACAATGTACCTACCTATATAGTTTAAGTTTAAAAAATTTGGCTCTCAAAAGAAATTTCAATCGTTATACTGTTGATATTTGGCTCTGTTGACTAATGAGTTTGCCGACCACTGGGTTAGGGCAAAGTGAATATTTTTAAAGATCCAGAAGTCATCTTGCAATCCCTACCAGTTTTCTGGTTACAAATTAATATGAGTTATTTTTGCCCATCTGCTCATTGTTAGCAGCAATAAAGAGTCCAAAGTGAATATTCTATACAAAAGAAGGAACATAATAGATTTTGCTTAAAAGTCTTCTTTGTTCATAAGTCTGTGGAGTTTATTTTTATTCTCGTCAATCTACAGATGAGAAAACAAAGATTGGAAAAAATCTAAACAATGTATTCCTGTGGTGGTGAGTGGGAAATTGAAGTTATGTTTGTCTCCAAAGTCCATGTTCTGAAACACAGTTATTTTTTTACAGTTCAGGTTGCCCTAATAGACTCTGAGTGTAAGGAGCACAGGAAACTTACCTTTTCATCTCGGTATCACAGGGTGTAATCCAATCCTTTATACATGTGTGCTCAATAAGCTTTTGTTGAATGAATGAACGTATCAAAAGTTTTTCTTATGATGCCACCTCCTCATAAATCCTGATAAAATATATATTTCAAATACAACTTAAGCCTGTACTTCACTGTGAACCAATTAATATGAAATACAAAAAATATCTCCTTGGAAATAAGCTTTAAGAAAAACTTGGCTGCTTTTATAAATCTTCAAGTAGCAAATCTGAGAGGGCAGGATATCAGGAAAGGAAGATGTTCATCCAATTCAAGACACTAGCATTTTTCAAGAATTGAAGGATCTGTTTTCAAATGGCTTTTGGGAGCAAATTCACTGTACATTCCAAATAGGATTAAGTGTGTTGCTTAGGGCACATCCTATGAAAAAACCTTGGGTAGTCATCTGTTTTTCGATATTGATAAAAAAAAAAAAAACTCCAGGTATAGGCAGGATCCTTCCTTGAAGGCAATTATAACTATGTCTTTTTGTTGCCTATTGTGCCTCCTGAAAAATCTAAAGATTAGACATAGAAGCAAGTATTAAATAAAACCACATGGTGTCTTTTAGCGGTAAATAACATATAAAGATTAAACTAACCCCGTTATATTTAGTTTTGTGAATTGACATTACATCTTTGTGACTTGCAAACACCAGGAAATCTTGTGGCCCTTTGAGTCTCTGGGATAACTCTTTTTCATTGTTTCTTTCATTTAGTTCATTGTCATTTATTTTGTCATTCATTCATTCCCACAAACATTTTGGGGGCACCTTCATATTCTTGATACTCACTATCACAAGAAATGTCAACCTAAGATGTCTCTTAGGTTTTTGAGAAATTTACATTTGCAAAATGGACACAAATGGAAAATAGGTGTGATATAGAGTAAGATGTATGCTGACATGGATGTGTGTGTATATAGAGTCCCTGGGGATGGGGGACTGTGTACCTGGAGGAGTTGGGGAAGGTGACCTTGGCTGGGATTTGAAGGATGAGTGTGTATACCCCCTCCCCTTGATTGGGTGTTCTTGGGTTTCAGGAATCATGTGTCTATCACCTTTCCAGCCACCATGGCACAAAAACCATCCTTGGCACATTCAATTAATATGACTTGAGTAAGAGTTATCTTTTGTAAAACTTCCTTTCTTGATGGATCAACTTTCTTTCTTGATAGACTAGTGACAAATGTAGGTCCTGTGTCACTCTGAACCCGGTGTCACTGTTTGTTAGCCCTTTGACCTGGGCTGTAATGTGAGTTTTTATGTTGCCGACACTTGGCGCTGAGGGCCCAGAAATGAATACTACAGGTCCCACTCTCAACGCCCCAGGATCTCTTGTTTCCTCTGCCACATTTTCAGGTCTGTGCTGGATTAAACTGAAATTTAAACACAATCCTAGGACTTGGTATAGGAAGGAAACATAGTTATTTTTGTTTGTCCCTTTCCCTTGGGATGGCTGACAACCTGTGTGATGAGCCAGGCTCACTGTAATTTATCAGAAATCCTTGAGAGACAGAGTTGGATTCCACAGTGAACTCACCGAGACCTCGTTCCCAGAGCATCTGTCTTGTTTGTTTGCCTGTGGCAAGTGCCGGCTAGGAGAAACAGATCTCTGAGGACAAAGGCAGCCACAGCCCATTTATAATGTCTAAAGCCCCCACAATGTTGCCAAAAAGCCTTTGAGTGTGTTCTGGATTGGAGTCTGTGGTGGCTGCTTTTAACCCTGCTGTGACTATGCAGAAGAAACAGGCGGTTTTAGGAGCACGATGAAAATGTGAGCGCCTCTCAAGGAGTCTGGTTGCATGGGGAATGAAATGTTTGGCTTCAGGTATAAACTTTGCACCCACATCAGCAACATACAGCCTTGTTACCAGGTGCCAGTGTGCGATGAGCTCTGGCTACTACTTCCAGCGAGTCCCTGGCCATGTAGCTCAGAGATAAGGGACAGCTCCACGCCTATCTCATGTTCAATGCCACGCAGGGATTGCTTGTCTGGGGGGACATCATAGATTTGTTCCTGTAATGTTCTTCACTCCCTGGGAGAGCCCTGCCCAGAGAGCTTCGGTTCCGCTGGGCCACGGAAGCTTCTCCTGCTCTCTCTTATCATTCCATTTTGGGAATAAAACTATCTGCACATTTTTTTTCAACATTTGCACATCATTCGCCACCATTCCTCCTCCTAGGAATTGCCTTTGAAATCGAAGCCTGGAGGAATTATTGGCAACATTTTCCAATGATTTTTCCTTCACACGGGGATGGTTTTGAGTGTGAAAGGGCAGCAGATGTGAATGAGGCCTGTCTCTGGCCAGCTAGAACATAGCCTTGTTTTGTTTATTTCAGAAGCTTTGCTTTGGTATCTCCTGGTTCCCCACCACACTCACCATGGCTAGATGGTTGCTACTTAAACACTCTTGGTGATCTAGAAGTGACAGGGTCTGTGGGGATCCAGACTGCCTTCCTAGGAGCTTTGGAAAGAAATGCCTGAGGTAGAATTTGTTGCTGCAGAGAGTATTTTGAGCTGAATGTAGAGACGTTACCTTTGAAAATCAGTCTTCTGGTTATGTGTGTCCCTGAGTAACCCATATTAAAAAAATACAGAACTGCCTCCATAGTCTAGGGTCAGCCCTGCCTCTCGGTGAAACATCGCCTCCAGTCACTTCTCTGTTTCAATTTTTGAAGTTTCTAGTGACCCAAGGTGTGTCCTATAAAGCTGTACACCTGTACAATTTTAGAAATGACAAAGTAGACGTTGCAAATTCATTCTGTGGAGATTTATAATACATGTCCACACACCCTGGCTGCAGTTGCAGAAGGTGCCATAGAAGCCCTGGGTCCTGAGGGCAGACTGATCTTAGAAACCTAAGAGATACTGTATGTCAAAAGACTGCACGGACCCTTCATACCAGGTAAAAGCCATAAAGGGAGAAGAGGGCAGTTGGTGGGGAAAAGCTAAAGCTAAACTTAAAGCCAGAGTTGCCTGGAATAAAGACTACCCTTTTCTCTCTTTTCTTGGCTGAAATGGCATGATGAGAGTGACAGGTTTCAAGCTGCATTTACAGCTCCTCACACAGTACAGAACTTGTCTAGATAATAGGACCACTGGTGGCTGATTGCCCCGAGCTGACACTGACAGCAGGGAACTGTTAAAAAAGACCGCAAAGAGGGTTTTAATCATGATGTGCTATATCCCAATATTAATTAGATTTCTATTCCTATAACACTGCCAAGGTTCAGATATTTCCAGGAGAACGAGGGGATGATTCCCAGCCAATAGTGGCTGTATTCCAAGAAATAATTACATGGCGGGAATGAACTGGCACTTGGCTTCATTATTGACAGCTCCTCTTTCTGCAAAGGTCAGGCCCTCCAGCCCGGAGACAGCCTTTGGGCTGGAGAGCCTATGCACACTCCAGGAGTTTGCTGGGCTAAAAATTGTGGTCCTTAGGGCTGAGCAGACACAGCCCAAGGGACTTTCCTTTGTCAGGAATGACTGAGAATGAGCATCTCTGATTGACGGTCATAAATCAAGTCCTCTAGTGAATCGGAAGTTTTAAAATAATGAGAACAGTAGTTTCCAAACCCTGCTCTCCAGAACACCAGTTTCCAAGATATTAAGGAATCCCCCCCCCAAAAAAAGAAAAGCTTCCCCCAGCCAAATGTGGTTGGGGAAACATGGCATTTATATTATTCTCCTCTCAAAGCTGTGCCGGGTATGTAAATGTGTTAAGCCTCTAAGACCGTACTATAAGAAACATTGGTTTAACACTAGTGAATCCAGCGTTTACTCAACTTATTTGTCCATGAATATGATAAGAAAATCCCAAATAATATCTGGAATGACTACTTTGGAGTTACTGAATCAGAGAAAAGGCCTACGCACGCAGTAACAGAGCTGGGCCAGACATCCTCAGTTTAGTTTTTCGTGCCTCTGAAGCCTACACAGCACTTCCAGTTGGGACTGTCTCCATGGCCATCAGCTCCCCTTCCTTGGTCCATAAATGAGAAAGCATCTGAAGATGAAGCTTTCAATTTGGATTCTGGAGAAAATGGGATTTGGTTCTTCCTGTAACTGGCATTTTAGGCCATTGAGCAGTTGTAATTGCTTTGTTGACATGAGCATATTTAGGTGTTTGCTGAAGGGTCAGTGCCAAAAGAATTAATGTCCTGGTGGGCTTGTGTTTTTCTCTGAGGCAGATATTGATGAATGTACAGAGGGAATCATTGAGTGCCACCACCATTCCCGCTGCGTTAACCTGCCAGGGTGGTACCACTGTGAGTGCAGAAGCGGTTTCCATGACGATGGGACCTATTCACTGTCCGGGGAGTCCTGTGTTGGTAAGCAGCTTTCAGCCTTGCCCTCCATCCTTCAGGGCCTTTGCAGGAGGGGCAGCCAGCTCTGGTACTCTCTTCAGCTCCTGGTGTTAAAATATGACCGCTCGCTGGTTAAACCCATCTGTTTTCAAACTCCCTTCCTTGACAATTCAGGGATTAGGCCGGGAATTAGGCAGTGGGGGGTTTTCGAATTTTTAAACAGAAACAGGAGGAGTCAGAGGGCAGAGTCTGGGTCTGTATGCTAAGGCATTTAGTTCTTTCCAAAGGACATCAGGGCAGCTTGCTGGAATGTTTAACTGTTGGAGACACAGTTGTGAGAGAGAAGGAACTGTAGCTGAACTTTGGGAGTCTTGTTTGAATTGGAGCTTTTGTACTGGAAAAGTCACAGTGCCTCTCTGAACCTTCATCTGTAAATATGCAAAAATGTGAATGGTAATACTCATGCATGGTTAGGATTAAATTGGATACTGTGTATTTAAAGATGATATGCTTGAATCAATGCACGGACATATAGTGGCATTAACCTTATTATTGTTAATGCCACCACCATCCTTGCAAGGTCCCCTTTAATCACTGTCCTGCTTGCGCTTCTATTAAATGCTGAATGGAGGAAGTTAGCAATGGAGTCCATCACCTTCAGGACCTCACTACTTTCCTGAAATCCAAACAGCTGATAAAAAATGTAATTGTTGATATGAGAGCCGTGGATGGTTCAGTTCTTTTATGTCATGTGGACTCAGCTGATTCTTAAGGCTGATTTGGACAGACCCAGCAGGCAGGCATTCTGACCATGGGTTCCCAAAGCCAAGGTGGCTGAGTTAGAATTCATTGTCTCTGCTCATTGCATATCTCTTTTTGTAAAGGTCGCTATAGGGATCTACTTGTATGTGTTTTTTAACTTCTCCCCTGAGATTGCCTTAAAGCAAAGATGAATTAGGGGCCAAGAGGCAACAGCATGAATTATCTAGCACAGTTTAGAGGTGCTGTTGAGAAGCCTGCAGTGTCCTTGTTAAAAGTGTGGACCCTTGAGCCAGATTCCCCGCAGTCATATTCCAGCTCTGCCTCTTCTAAGTAGGTTACTCTGGGCAAGGTCTTAGCAAGTCTGTACCTCATAGGAGTGTTGTGAGAATTAATTGTATTCATATCTGTTAAATGTTCAATAAACGTTAGTTATTATCTTAAATGTTCCTGTATATTCTGCCCCATGCTCTATCCATGATTCTTTATTGTTAATGCAACCTCAGGGAGCGGTTTGCATTTATAATGGGTCTTCATATTCCTGCTTTATGTACAGCTCGGAATGTGCGGCTCAGTATACTAGTAAACAGGTGTTCTGTGAATAGGACTAGATCAAGCTCAAGCAGCTCATGTACCACCGCACCCCGAGGAAGCATTCTTAGATGTCTTCAGAGGAGTCATCACTCCTCCCCTCTGCTAACTAGAGCTGTTTCTGGTGTGTGTTTCTACATCTTGACTTATTAAACCACCACACAATGTTTGTGCTCTCAGACTATACTGTGAGCATGAAATAGGCTTTTATGCTTCTGTCTCTCCCATGACACCCTTTGGTAGTCGGCGTTCAATAAACGCAAAAAATGCAACCACATCAAGTGCTGGTAAAGAAACACAGTCACAGAAAGGATGACACCCTGCCCCCTGGCCCATCGCTATTGTCACACAAGTGGAGACTCAAGCCTGGGTCAAGAGTGACTCAGCAGCCCAGGTCCCAAGGGCAGTCCCTGCTTATACCTGTTGTTCTTACGTAACTATCCATTACATCAGTGTGTTCCCTGTCACTCTCATAAATGTCCCTGATAGGATGACAGATGTCATGTGGCCTCACCTGCTGGTTTCTCTCTGCTCTGCTGAGGGGCATGCCTGGGGCATGGAGGGTGGTGTCAGAAGCTCCTACACCCCTGGGGGGCACTTTGTTCACCCATGAACTGATCCCTGATCTTCCAGGAAAACCTCACAAACAGGATTCCTTGCCAAGGGAACAGAGTTGTTTTTATTAGTGGCATTTCTAACTTGGTTAATTGTTCATCTGAATCCCTCTTCATTTCCACACTTTTAGAAATATCTTTCTAAATGAGTCTTAATAAGAACAGAAATATGAGCATCATTTAGTGTTTCTTTGGTAGTCTAGGGAACTCGGTTGGTTCAGAATTATTTCTTGGTGAAAGAGGTTTATAAATCAGATCATGTCTCTGTCTTGTTTCTGCCTTCTATTACCTTCCCACTGAATATAAGATAAATTTTCAACTTTTTCACATGGCCTCCAGGGCTAACTCTTGGACTCATGCCCTATGTATGTTAGCCTTTTTATCTTTTCACACCTTGAACATGACACTGAACTCACCCATTTTCAGGACCTTTGCTGTTCTCTGTGTCTGGAACACTCTACTCCTGTCTTATCACATGACTTTGTTCTTCTTTAAATTTAATTATTGGCTACAGTTCCACCTTTTCAAGGAGATGGTCCCTTGAAAAAACATTTTGTCTAAAGTAGTCCTTCCCCGGTCACTTCCATTGTATCGCTCACTCTCCTCCACATTTTCTGTGCTCAAGTTTATTGTGCATATGCCTGTGTGTGATTGTCTTCTGCCACAAACATGCAAATTCCCTGAGGCCAGAGACCTTGCCTGTCCTTCACCACTGCACCTCCAACCACTAAACCACTGTGGGCATGCAGTAGTAGGCATTTGAGGCACAAATGATTGAGGAATAGACAATCTAAACCACATTAAGGTCAGGTTTATTTTCTATTTCGTTTAACATAACTCACTTTATAGAGTGTGATACATACACAGGATGTCAAATATCACAAAATCATGTGAGTATTGTCATTCAGAAAAAATATTTATTGAGAATAACCATTGCATCAGCACAGTCTTTGGGAATATGGGATCTCATTCTTAAGGAATTTATGGCCAGAAATATTATGAATTACAAGAGCATATCAATGGCACTGAATGTTATCACATCAGAATAAGCCCTTAATAACATCAGCCACTAGTGCTTACATTAAAAAAATAGCAACTAAAACAATCTTTAAAAATAGTTTTAAATGTTTTAGCAATATGTACTCAGCTATGCTTTTCCCCCAGATAATAGCAGGAATGGCATACGGTAGAAACTAAAATGTGGCAGTTGTAGGCTTTTAGGAGAACAGTGGAATGTACTCCGTGCCATTTTTTGTTAGATGAGGATAATAACACCTGCTCTGTTGACTTCATCAGTTACTGTAAGCATCAAATGTTATTGATGCCATAAAGAACAGCACCACGCAAGGTTTACTCTTTCGTGACTAAAAGTGTTTAAGATTTGCCTATTTCTCCTAAAGTAGATCACATTATTGAACAAATGACTAGTCTTAGACAGAATCGGAGTTCTTGAAGATTAAGCAAAGTCTCTCTCTCTCTCTCTCTCTCTCTCTCTCTCCCTCTCTCTCTCTCTCTCTCTTTGTCATTTTTAGTGTATCTTTATAATTCCAGAAAAGAGGGGCACACAAAAATTAGCCAAGTGGTATTTGCAAAAGAGGATGACAGTGACTCATTGTTCCGTAGGGTACAGTGCACTCTGTGTTTGGACACAATGGTGGGGATCAATGATTCTTACTTTAACAGAAGTGGTGAGAAATTGCTTTTTTATATTGGCACTAGAAGCCCGATGCATGAAATTCATGCAAGGGTAGGCCCTCGCAGCCTCCCTGGCTGCTGCCTGGGCCCTTGTAGCAGCCCAAGCTTCGTCCAAAAGATCATCTGGAAGGTGGTTCCGCTGTTCAATTTGCATATCATGCCTTTATTATTGTAGATAATTATCTGGGTCATTTGGCAATGAAAACTGATATATAGTTAACAGTGGCATGTATAAAGAGCAGGATTTTTACATATTTTAAAAATAAATTCCAACTCCCTCGGATGTCAATCTGTCTCCACGATCTTTCTTGTGTGCATGAATCTTTTGTTCTCCTCTGCGCCCCCTCATTCTCTGTGTGGATCATCAAGCCTACTCAGATACATCATACACTCTTCCCAAACCCTGTACTCTCTGTTCTATACTTCTTTTCTTGCCTGCTTTTCCCTGACCACCCCTCTATTCCCATTTCCACTTGTCAAATTCCTAATGAGGGCCTTCCCCTAAACTAGTGATGTTCACACCTGCTTTACAATGAGTTCCCCTGAGTAGCTTTTCAAAAATACCTGCAGTGGGACATCACATCTGGGATTCTAGTTCAATTGATCTATTGTTGGATTTAGATGAAGGTCATTCTTTTTGTTTAGTCTCCAAATGATTAGAAAGAATATTCAGCTAATGTAGAGAATCACTGTTGTAGATTTTCTCTAATAATGAAAAAATGCCTCCCTCTTATATATCCCCACAGTTATATGTTTGTACCTCTTTTATGAAACTTACATATCAGGCTTGTCTTTTCCATCAGTTCTCAATAGCCCAGAGTGCAGTTTAGGCCTTTTGCTATCCTTTATAACCTTGTATTGAATTAAATTATATTGGTCATACAATTTGGGCATCAAAGAAAATTTTCAAATCCAAGTAAACCCCATTTTATTGGTCAGTAGCTATTCTTATGGGACACAGCCCCTCTTGGCCTCCTAGTACTGCCTCCTCCACAGAACTGGATTGTGGGAAGCCAGTTCCCAGATGCTGGAGCCTGCTCTCTGGTCCCTGTAACCAACTCAGTGAGGATTGTGTGGTCAGAGTAGCTGAGCAACTGGCATCACCATGCACAGCCACATAGACCAGCCAGGAGAGGATGCAAGGGAATGTCTTCGGAAGATGTCAGTTTTAACGTGTTGATGTGTCAGGGTGATTGAAATGGCCTGAGAAGAATTTGGTCCTGCTGTTTCTGTCCAGAGTGTGGTTCTCATAGGAGCGGAGATGAAAACGGCTGGAACCTGGAAATGCTCCCTGGGCTAACCTCACTGAGGAGGTGGGCTGGGAGGCAATGAAACCTTAGAGGTAACAGTGCAGTATAGTGGAGAGGCAGGTGGTAAGTCCACATAGGTTCAAATCCCAACTCCTACACATTCTAACTGAGTAGCATTTGGCAAGATATTTAACTTCTCTAAGCCTTCATGTCCTTACCGTACAATAATTAAAGTAATAGGTGCTGGTGAAATGTTTCCTGCTATAAGTATTCTTTATGCAAATGTCCTGGCAAGTAGTAGGTACTAATAGTCAACATTGAACCCCCCTTCACCTCAACTCCCTCATCTCTCAAATGAAGACAGGAACAGTAATAGTTATGAGAGCTAACACTGAGAGCTAACTTTGTGCCAGGCACTGCTCTAAGCAATTTACAAAAGTGCCATCTTCATAATTGCTCCAGCAGAATTGAGAGGACTAAATAAGCTAGCATGGGAAGAGCAGGTTCAGCACTTGCATTCTAAGTGCCCCATAATGTTAGCCATCCTCACCCACTGAGCCCCCTGTGGTAGGAGCCTGACACTCTGCCAGGGAATTGCATGCATTATCTACTTGAATTCTCACAACTACCATAGGAAGGAAGCCCCCTTACTATTTCCATTTTAAAGATGAGAAAAGGGCCCAAGGATTAAGATGACTTGTTCCAAATTCCAAAGCCCATAAATGGCACATAGGCCATAATCTGGGTGTGTTTGATCCCAAAGCTTCTGCTTTTAATATGCTAATGGAAGTAAGATCAGTGATGAACCCACCACTAGAGTTATGTACCCTACTCTACATAGAGCATCTGGAAGTCAATGAGATAAGGCAAGGATAGAATGAGAGAAAATGAGTGTGACCCAGATGGAGAGATACTCGGATCCAGTCTGGTCTAAGAGCATTGGGGAGTTACTTTATCCACTGAACTCAGGGGCAGGGCTTTGGGGCTGGGGCAGGATGTCAAGGCGGCAGGTTCTTAACAGTTAATCTGATCTCACCTTAGCCTTGACAATAACATCACCTGGCTATCCACTGATGTCAGTACCTTCCCTGCACATCGGGTGATATGAATCCAGAGGAGAAAAGGGACAGTGGTCATGAGCACACATTGCAGATGTTGTCCCATGAGACCCTCTAGTAGCTTTCTGCTCCCCTTCAAGTGCAGGCATACATACATGCACCTGGAGATATTCAGCATGTAGGATAAACTGGATATATTCTGGGACTTCTAAGGGAGAGTCAATGTACACCCTCAAGTTCAGTGGTAAACACTTCACAAAATGATAACGGAAAGAGTTCATTGCACTAAACTCAGTCACAATCCCACGGTTCTTGTTCACCCTCAGCCTGTCCAGCTGACACAGCCTGGCCTGTGTGCTATTCTCCACTTGAACTTTGGATCTAAAACTAGACATTTGGGGGACTTATTCTAACAGGATATTAAACAACTATAGAGTCTATTCTGTAGGCCACGCCCAGCCCTGTTTAGTAAATTTCCAATGACAATTTCCCTGTTGTTCAAACACCTTTTGAATAGCAGTCATGCTCAGCCCTGGAGCAGAGGGAACAGGTTTGTCCTCGGAAGCAGTGCTCCGTGTGTGGGGAGCCAGGAGACCTCCGGTCTAGTCTAGGTGACACTAACGTGGGTGATAACAAAGAGGAGGAGAATTAGAACACTATTAAAACAAAACTCTTCATAATCATCATGATGTTGTTATATGTATTTTATCCATAAAAATAAATCTTCTGTGGTCTTACCACTAATCTAGATGGTATGGAGGATGCAGAGAATTCATCCCTCAGGGAGTGTAAAATGCCAAGTTGGAGACAAAAATCAACATGCACATACTGACCAGTAGCACTCTGATATGATTGTAATTAACTGTGAAACTGTCAACCTTCTAAAATATGGAGGTAATTAGGGAAGAGAGAGCACTAAAGAGCAGTCTTTCCAGACTGCATGGGGATTAGACCTGAAGGATGGGAGGGTTTAGGTATATAATAGTTATAAAAATAAATGTTAATGATAGCTAAGAAAAAACAATTACTTCATGTTCTAGGCACTCTTCTAAGAGTTGTGCACTTTCTAACTCCTTTTATCCTCAGAACAAGGCCACCGGGTGGGAGCTGTTATAATATCTGTTTATGGGGCAAAGACAATGAGGCAGGGAAATGTCCAGTATATCAAGGCGTAATCATGTAGATTTATTCTTCCAGGAAATGGTATTCAACATCCTTCCTTAGGACTGTAGACATGTCTACGATTTTTGAAATATTAAGCAACAGGAATATTTCTTTCTTTATTATCTGCTCAGGTCTTGCTGTACCAGTGATAATACAAGAGCCAAACCCTCCGTGTGAGATAGGTAGCCAATGAGGAGAAGCATCCGGTGGCACAGCCAGGTGTGAAAGAGCCGTGTATCTTTCCGTCCCCACAATTGCCTCAGCTGGTTGTTTATTAACTGGAGATAACTTATGAAAGGATTAAATTAAGGTGTAAACAGTGATGATTATTCAGCTAATTGCCTCATTTTCTACTTCACTGTGTTCTTGTACATACACCCTAGTACAAAGTGCTTGATCTCTTTATTTAGTTTATTTTGTGTGTGTGTGTGTGTGTGTGTGCACGCGCGCGCAGAGGAATTCAAGTTTTGCTTCATGCCCATGCCTTCTGGGGCCATCCCATAACTGAACAAATGACCTAGATTGATGGCCATCTAAGAGGTCACTTGAGTGCATCAGCATGTTACCTGGGAAAAGCAGCCTCAAGATGATGGGAATGTCTAATATTGCTACGGGATGATGTCCAGTCACCATCATGGGGATCAAAAGCTTATGAGTCAAAAAGACAGGCATACCTGGCAGGCAGGTAAGGAAGCTAGCTCACCTGTGCTCCGCAGCTGAGGTCTGAGTGGTCACTGCCTCCTGTCCCCAGCTGCAGGGAACTAAGAAGCACAGCTCTGCACTGCAGGCCACATATTTTTGAGTGGAGTCTGGCTTCTGCTTGGCAGAGAGAGAGCAACAACAGAGTGATTTTGACTAATTGAAGCCTGTTCTTTGCCTTATAGTCGGCATCAGTGGTAAAAGCCCAGCTGGGGCAGTGACTCCAACAGAGCATTTATTAAACTCTGGATCTTAGGACACTAATGCTGGGTATTTTTCAACAATGGGTTCTATGAGGAGATATATGTGAGATATTCTAAATTAATGGAATTTAGCTAGTTTATTAACTGCAGTTTCAGAGCCTTTATGATGCATTGTTAGTGTCCCAATTTATTGGGCTTAAAAACCCTTTTTTTCTGGTGGGCACCTTTTTGGACTTGGCACTCTACAATATACACTAACTGAAAACTTATGAATGAATAGAGCCTACTCTAGGGATTTCTAGGAAACCTTCTTTGTTCAGTATTATGGAATTATGAGCTGCTCAAAGGACGTTTTGCATGTGCTTTTCTGCAACAAAAAGTTATTAAGCACACTACTTGTCCTTTCATTGCCAGCAATTTTTACAATACCATTTCATTTTGGTGTAAGGAACTTATTAACATGGGAATTTTTATCTATTACTTTCATTTTTGCTGTAATTATTTAAAAATGTAATCCACTCAACTCTACCATACTGTACTGAGTGATTTTTCTAAAGACTTTTTCGGTATGAATAGCTGCTTTGTCTCTAAGTTAAATGGTGTCAGTCCCTATGTTTTTGACTAACGTGATTCTCTTTTGAATAGATATTTTGTCTCCTTTTCATTTGCCAGCCTACCCTCTAATTATTTAATAATATTTTGACGACTGCTCTCCTTTTCATTGTGGTAAGTGAAGACTTGGTAATGTTATATTTCAGGCCACGGCAACTCAGACACAGTAATTGGAAGCCAGTTGCTTATTCAGACTCTAGGGGTGTAAGGGGGACTCATGACAGTTTTGTATTGTGGGAACAGGCCCAGTGGGAGTTCTGGGAAAAGGAAGCAAGAAGAGATGGGCGCTGTAGGAAGGCTTTATTGGAGGGGTGGACTGCACACTAGAGGAATAATGTGGCTGATACACAGGAAATGACTGACATTTTTCCCTAAAAGGTTCTTTGCATTGTGGTTATGGTTTGCTTTAAGGCCTCCTTTTCACTATGAACTTGACATTTTTGGAAAGATCAAGCAACAATAGTAGCACATTGATTTTTTTTTTCTGCACAGTGTCTTGAAGCGTTTACCCTGCAAAATCTTATTTATAGGTTTTAAATGACTTTATTCTTTAATTTTTTTCCTGAGTAGTTGGTAGTTACAACTGAGTGACAACAGAATGAGTAGGGTATTCCTAAGGAAAAAAATAGTTGTCTGAACATTAGTGCCTATGAACTCAGTGTTCTGTGGAGGTTAGGGCAATAATTCTCAAAGTGTGATTCTCAGACCCTCAGCATCAGCATCCCTTGGGAATTTGTTAGAAATGGACATTCTCTACCCCACCCCAGACCTACTGAATCAGCAAATCTGAGGGTCAGGCTTGGGGATGTTTGTTTGTTTGTTGTTTGGTTGGGTTTTTTTCACAAGCCCCCTTCAGCTGATTCTATTGTGGACTCAAATTTGAAAACCACTTACTTGGGGTATTTAAAAGCCTTCAGAGGTGTCCATGAATGCCCTGTATATGTGTGTATATGCATCTTTGGGAGGAAGCAGAACCTATTGTCACTGAGATCTCAGAATGACACTGACCCCAATGATGCAGAAACTACTATTGAAATATCAGGATCCAGATTCTGTGTTTCCAGTCACAACTCTGACCTACTTTCTCTGTGTTTTCCACCTAGGGATCTACAATTTGGTCTCAAGGGAGAGTTACCTGCTTTCTTGTTTCTGAGCGCTTCTTGATAATGAATTCCATGTAGTTGTCAGCCTCCTGCCTCCTTGAAGCACAGTGTGAGCAAGTATTTCATTAGAGAGATGTCCGGCTTGAGTGTCTTAGAACCAAAACCCTGTCTCTGCAGCAACTCAAAGATCAGCATCTACATCTTTGAAATGAATATTGATTTGTTTGTTTTAGTTGAGGTTACTCATGTTGCTCTGAAATATTTACCTGTGGGTTTATGAGTAGGGGATTTTAACGTGCTGTACTCAGACCAAACAAAGCACTCTGAGCACAAAGTCATCGTTCACTTGTTCAGCGAGCATTTCTTGAGAGGTTCTTGTCTGTGCTCATCGATGTGGGAGCCTAAGGCATACAGAGAAGAATATCCTTCCAGTCTAGAATGGGGCGAGAGGAGGTAGGGCAGGTGGAGCTGTAGAGTAGCTAGGTACATAAAATAAATAAAACTAAAAGACTTTAAGAAAAAAGTGACTAACTCCTCTTGGGGTTGGGGCCTGTGGGGATGGCAATGTGTCTGAGACTCTTTCACAGAAAATATATTTTCACTGAGTCTATTGGAGGAGAAGGAAAAGCAGGCATTAAAGTAAGCATTTCAGGCAGGAATAGCACTGGGATTGAACAGAGTCAGGAAGGAAATCAGAATGTGCCCCAGGGATGGCGAGACTTCAGTGGAGATGAAGTTCCTGATATACTAGTACATGGTGTGTTGTGGGTGAGGAGCGACAAAAAAGAACCCTGAATATGGAAATAGAGACCAGGTTATAAAGATCCCTATATTCTAGGATGAGTTGAAAGTTGTGAATCCTATTTCATAATATTAGTGTTTCTCAACATTGTTGAAACATTTATTTGTTGTGAAAGCATGTTGGTACTTTTATATATATGTGTGTGTGAAGCTATTTTTAGTATAAAATATAGCTCTATAGATATAGTAGTGTTTCTGACAAAATTTCCTACCCTCTGCTTGTATTGATGTGATTTTCTGTATACCTGCACAAATTTGTTCTCTGATTCCTTTTGCTTGAAATGCCTTTCTTAAAAAAATAAAAGGGAAGCCATTAAAATTAGCCAGCTATTGACTGTGATCATCATTAAGAAACTAGTATGTGCTAACAATTTGTCCTATAGTTCTCATAACAGCTATTTTATAGATGCATAAACTTGAAGAACAGTACAGTCTGAATTTCTTTTGCCACACAGCTGAGAAATTGTGATATGACTTACTAAAGCCATTAGTGGGGACACATATAAGTAAAATATGGGTTCCAATATAAGTTTCTGCCAATCCCTAGATGCATGACCTTGTAGCAACTCAAACTGGGTCATTTTCCTGCTAAAAAATCTTTGAGATAATGAGATTCCCATTAAGATTTATTTGTAGCTCCTCGGTCTTCTCTGTAGGGACTGCCCTTCTTGGCTGTGGTAGTCCCAGTTATTGTTCTTGATCAATGCCATAACTCTCCTTACCCGGGGATAGTTTCTGGAAGAGATCTGTCACTTCCTGGAAGTCAGGGGCCAAAATGAAGTGGTGAAAAGAAACAATAAGTAATAGCCATGGAAGGTCTTTGAATTCTTGGGGGTTGTAATGTGACCCTCTTGTTATTTTCATTGAGACATGATTTTAGAATTGCACCTCTGACAGTGTTTTTCCACCTTTGCTTTCTGCATAGGTTGCAGGGTGTTTCTGGTAGTAAATGAAATTCCTTGGTGACATCTGTGTGCCTAAAACCTTTCCTCGGTGTGAGAGAGAGAAGAAATTATTTCTCATCTGACAACTTGCTTGAGAGAATGATTTGTCAAAACAGAGTTAGTTCTGCCCTAGCTGGTTTGGCCCAGTGGATTGAGCATTGGCCTGTGGACTGAAGGGTTTGATTCCGGTCAAAGGCACATGCCCGGGTTGTGAGCTCTATCCCCAGTAGGGGGCATGCAGGAGGCATCTGATCAGTGATTCTCTCTCATCATTGATGTTTCTATCTCTCTCCATCTCTCCCTTCTTCTCTGAAATAAATAAAAATGTATTTTAAAAAAACCCACCAGAGTTAGTTCTGGTTTCCCCCTGGCTGGACTCCCCCATGCATATTTGTCACTAAGGATTCTGCTAACCACACTGCAGTGCAGACCAGGAAACCACGCTGCTCCATGCCGGGCTTTCTCTCTTTGGCACCTGCTGGTAAATACTCACTAAGAGAGACTGTGGATGTTTCCATTAATATGGAATGTCCGAGAAGGCTATTTAATTCTCAGAAAGCTCTTTGTTATCCTGAAGCTGGATTCTGCCATTCACCTCTACCCTGCTTTTCATCTGTCACCTCTCATGTTCTAGCTCAGTCCTGCAAAGGTGGGAAGTACTTGTGGAAGGAAAACACTGAGGATCCAAAGGACAGGGTTCCTTCTTAAATCACAGCTCAACCAGATTCAAATTCAATACATGTTTCCCCATTTCTTAGTAGGTAAAATATACTGTAAAAGGAATGGTGAGCCCTAGCTGGTTTGACTCAGTGGACAGAGCATCACCCTGTAGACAGAAAGGTCCTGGGTTTGATTCTAGTCAAGGGCATGTACCTTGGCTGTAGGCTTGATCACCAGTCCTGGTTAGTGTCATGTGTAGGAGGCAACCTATTGATGTCTCTCTCACATTGATGTTTGTCTCTACCCCTCCCTTCCACTCTCTCTCTCTTAAAAAAATGTGGTGGGGGATATAAAGATAAATAAACCAGAATATTACTTTTGAATGAATAAGAAAAATAGAAAAGTATGTTCACAGCTAATTATACAAGGCAACATAAAGATATATAAGAACAAAATAAAAGTAGGAGGGATAATTCCTTTCAGTTGAGGGTGACATTTTGTTAAAGAGATTAACAACACAATGAATATAACAACAGAATGCATATGGCCCAGGGTTAGGCATTGATTAGTTTATAAAAACATATCTGTTCTACTTCTCTGTGATACAGATGCAGTAATAATATTACCCCCTCCCACCTATCAGCAGCTATAAAAATGAGTAAATCTAAAATCATGGCATCAATACTATAGCCTCTATGCAGTAAAATTCTCTTTGGATAACAAGTATTTCTATATTTATAGATTTTTAAAAAATTTATTCTCTCCTTGGTCAGAATTGAATTGATTTTAAACAAATTTTTATCACTTAAACATGATTTGTTCATGGCAGAAAGTAGACTAATGGTTAGTTCAGAAGGCTGCTCTGCTTTTATTTTACTCTCATTTTCCTGCATAGAAGAAACTTTTCTCCATCTGCAGTAAAACACCTAAATGTGTACAGCCTACAAGTAAAATGTAGTCAGTGACCAAGGCAAGTTCTTGGAGGGTCAGCAAACTATTCTTTCAATATGAGTCATGTAATATGAGCCCAGGTCTACTGACTGAGGCTCATGAGAGAGGTGGAGTGTCAGCATTCTTGGGTTGGGCTATCCAAAGTACTGATCAAATCCTTGGAAATTTGTGTGGGAATTCAGAATTCAAGTGGCAATCCCCAATTAGCAGGCAGCGGTGGGGTTGGCTGCATACACAGAGCTCAGGGCTAATGGTGCAGGTTTGAAGATATCCTGAAGAGATGCGACCTTGGCATTCGTGAGATGAGTGATTTCTATGAGAGGGAAAGTATACAGACCATACAAACAAGAACAAGAACAGCAGCTAGTCAGTTTTGAGCCATTATTGTAAGATACACATGTACTTACTGAAATTACCAGATTATCCCAGGGGGGATTTTTATCAACATTTTTCAGATGATAGGACCAATGCTTAGAGATATTAGGCAAGTTTTCCATAGTCATACACACAATAAGTTGCAGGGATAGGACTGATGCAGTTGACTCATTTGTCCCCTTTGTCTGATTTTAGCTGTGAAAGTCATCTGTCTCAGGAACACCCGCCACCCCCCACAGTCCCAGGAAAACTGGAACAACAGGTCACATTAACTGGCACCCATAACTCCTGGGTTCCAAACCCTAAGTTTTGAATTGGTATGTAATACTGCCTCCACTGAGGAGAAATGAACCCAAAACCAGAGATGGAACCTTAGGAAATGTTACTGACCTAAAAAATGGGAGAAGACTATCTGGTCCATACTTAAAGGACCATGTCTGTATCCTTTGCTCATTTTATCCCCAGTCCATAGCACAATGTCTAAGACAGAGTAGATGTTCAATAAATATATGTGTACTTAGTTAATTGACTGGTGATTGGTTACTAGTGACTGGATGAATGAAGAAATAAGAGGATAAATAGGGCAGTATTATATCCTGGAAGGGTCAAGAAGCCAGCTCTTAGACTGAAAAAATTAATAACAATATCTGTTAAGTGATGGGTGCTGACTGTGCAAACTAATAGTCATGAGAACCTTCAGTATTTGAGCTTTGAAGAGAGGGTCACAAACACTTAGGAGAGGATAGATGCATCCATGTGGGTAGCTGCTAGTTGTAGACACTGGAAATAAGACCTGAATCTAGGGAGTGGATCAGGTAAGAGTGAGCCCAAGCCTGGCCAGTGTGGCTCAGTAGTTAAACATTGACCTATGAACCAGGTTGTCATGGTTCAATTCCCGGTCAGGGCACATGCCTGGGTTTCCGGCTCCATCCTCAATCGGGGGGGGGGGGGGGGGCGGGAGGGGGCATGCAGGAGGTAGTTGGTCAATGATTCTCATTGTTGATGTTTCTATCTCTCTCTCCCTTTCCCTTCCTCTCTGAAATCAACAAAAATATATATTTACAAAAGAGTGAGCCTAAGCAAGGTGTTTTCTTTTTTCTTTGCCCAAGAAAGTCTACTTAGTTAAAGGAAAAGGGGATGACTCACTGGAGAATAACAAAATTACACCCTGGGCAGTAAGAGGAAGGCCACAGGACAGGGTTCCTTCCTACTCCAGAAAGACTAGAGGCAGTAACTGTGGAGTCAACACCGGAGGGGCATTGGACATTCCTCCTGAGAGATACATGATAGCATCTCAAGTAGATGAAGCTGCAGTTCACTAATCTTTCAGGCTTCGCCTTTTCAGGCAGAACTCCTCAGTGTCATTAAAGCAAGATGAGTTTGAGCCCCTCTCTTTGCTGGTAAGTCTCTTCTGATGTATCCAAAGTGTGTCAGCCCACTCCTAATAGTCTGTTCTCTAAAAGGCTCTCTAAAAGGCTTATAAGACATTCAAGTGGGGTAAGACTAGCACACATAGAGCTCAGCTATAACCTCTCTTGTTCTGACCTGAAACATACTCTGGAGCTTGAAATTTCATTAGCCTTGCATTTTGCAAGCCCCGTCAGACCTCAGATTTGTCTACTGTTTCTTTCACTTAACTTTGCTCATGTGCAGCCTGTATATATTTTTTTCTGTAATTTTCTCTCTGCCAGTAAAGGAAACAGTACTGATTCTGCTTTAACTGTGGGAGAGGCCTCTGTGCTCTGTCGTATTTATCATTTCTAAGCCCCCCAGCTCTGTGCTCATTTCTAAGCTACTAATGTCTGATAATGCTTTCCAAGTCAGAACACACAGCTGTATAGTCAAACCCCACATTCAATTTTGTTTTCTGACACATCACCTGTTTTGAGTTTGAAAGTAAAACTAGATTTGTTGTGAGAAGTTCTCAAGAGAAAGGAAAGGGGGTAATAAAGAAGTTCTCTCCTTTGACCTAACCGCTACCAAACCACTTGGAGGACAAATATTTCCCTGGATCTCTGAAATGAACTCGTAGAAGTTTCAGCTCCTGAGGCAGGTACCATTACAGTTGTTATGTTATTCAAACTTCTGCAAAGCCACTTTTTTTTTTCTAGAAGGGTGGGGAGATTGTTTGGGGCTAGGCTGGGCTTGGTTTACTTGCTGCTGGTATAAATAGCTCTGAATTGTATTTTCTTACATGCTCAAGTAACCTAAGAACCTCAAATTAAAGAACAAAGCAGATCTACTAGTCGTAGGCACAAGCAGACTTTTTTGAAAGCAAAACTGAGTACAATGATAGCTTTCAGAAATTGTGAAAATTTCAATGCAAGAAAATTAGCTCTAATGTAAACTTAGCAGTGGAATTTTATTGAAAAAAAACTTTATCTGAGCATGGACCATTTAAATAGTGAATGTACAAAGTGAAAAACAAGAAAATTACAGAAAGCCATGACTTACAATAAGAAAAAAAAACAAGTATACTTTAATGATTATAGATTTGAGTGTGGAATATCTTGCCTGATTTTTGTTTCATCACCCCTTTGTCATTGGTCTGATGATGTGTGTAAATATCATGGGTGAATGTCTTTGTGTTTGCTCAGCAGAGAACAGTTGCTATATGTAAATAGGGTGCCTCCTCCATTTGGATGCCTTGGGACATGTATAATAGATTAAGTTAGTTTTGTGCAGAGCAAACAGGTCTGTATTACCAAGAATATGAATAATGTCAGTTTCCATAATTGCTAACATCTGGCTTTCCATAAATCTGTTAAATTGCATGGAAGCAGAATGAGATTTCTGTGTCATAAGTACAGCAATTACATGGAGCTCTGTAGGCAATGTGGTCTTATATTCAAGTCTGAAATCCTTTGATTCTGGAACGACAAAGGCAAATCCAGGTTTTGCACTTTGTTTTTAGTGCTCACACTAGGTGTGTTCATCTTTATGCTCAGGTGTCTTAATTTATGAGGGGAAAACACTGCCAATATGTGTGCAACTTTGTGATGCAAAATGTTGAGAAAGCATACTATAGTTGGGCATTAAATGCCACTTTAGAGATTTTAGAGGAGACCATAAATTAAATATCCTTCTGTAGCCACTGTTTGTGGATCTGTTGAAATTACTCTCCCAGACAATTTATTTAGTGATTTGGTAATGGGCCTTCCTCTGTATTTATATTCAAACATTTGACAAGAAACTGGGATGGGAGTGAGGAGGGTAAGTTGCCTTGCTATTTGAGTGTGTTCCTCTTTTGCTGTGTTTATCATACTTTGAACCAAACCCAAGGACCAAGGACTTTTCCACACAAAAACTTCACAATTAAATGTATTCCCTAAAGAAGAGGGTTGTGGTTATGTCTTAGGCTTAGTGAACAACCAGAGAATGAATTTTGGCTCTATAATAGTGTCAGCCTGTAAATTTCCTGAATTTAAGTAATTTAAATAAATACATCAAACATCCTCAGTGTATTACATTGTAGTTGGCACTAAGGAGAGAAAAACGAAAATATTTAGTCTCTGCACTCAATGAGCTTACTAGTTATCTAGGGAGGTGGGTATATTAAACATGTAACTCCTGAGAGATGAATGCATGAACATCATGGTATATGAAGTACAGAGAAAGCAAAATGTGAATAGTGACTGTCGTGCAGAATGAGGGGTGGTGATATCTGATCACAATTTTGATGAATACATGGCAGTTAAGATAGCACAGGAAGGGAAGTGCTTACATTTTCAATGAATTACTTATACTCCACCCAATTGCAAATGGGCTGAGAAAAAGTAGAGTTAGGAAAAGGGGGAGTACTCAAATAAGAAAAGTCACAGACTGAGGAAACAACATGGTCTGTGTATCACCTATGGCTTTTGAGTGGAAAGGGAGAAAGGCAGAAGGTAACTATTAAAGTGTAAGATTGGGGCTTATAGGATTTGCTAGGAGTTGGAACCTTTTATTCTAAGCACCAGAGAACCACTGAGAGGTGTTCAGCAAAGGAGTGACATGGACACATTTGCTTTTAGAGCAAACACCACTCCCATGTGGAAAGTGTTTAGAGCAATGATCCTCATCTGGCTGAACAGAGCCAAGATGTCTGCATGCTACTTTATACCAATTAAATCATTCTGTAGTAGTGGGAACTGTCCACCAGTACTTTTTCAAGGTTCCTTAAATTCTTTTGATTGGGCCCACAATTGAAACTCCATGAATAAGAGTGAGAAGTGACTAAAGTCAGGGAGACCAGAAAGGAGGCTAATGAAATAGTCCCAGTGATAAGAATGTTGATCTGAGCAAACACAGAGTTTGAGAAAATCTAAATTTTATTTGTTATGATTATGTATGTAATGAGCCATTGGTCTAGCTATCTATTTACTCTCTATCTATATCTCCTAAATATATAAACTCAACTATAAATGGGATGAGAGAAGTATAAGATTAAATAATTTAATTGTTTCTTTCAGTAAAAACTGGGGAGTCAGAATAATGCAATGGATCACTTTAGTATTATTCCACTTAATGCCATTACAGTGGGAATTCGGATGTGAATGGTTAATATGAATTTGCTTCATATTGTGAGATACTTAGCTGAGGAGGTGGGGCTTGAATTTTGTCTAAAATATTTATATTTAATAAATCAAATCCAAAGATTTAGTCAGACTTTATTATGTTATCTACATTTTTATTTTCAAACAACCTTAGATTAAGTGGATATGGTTTTATACAAGAGATAAATGGGGGTCAAAGAGGCTCGATAATATGGTCAAGAGCACATAGTGTGATATGTCAAATGACTTGTATGAAAATATTTATAGTATGCACTCAATTAAATGAAAGATCTTGCTTTCAAATATGACTCCCACACTTTTAATTAGGAGGATTTGGAGTAGTGGAAGATGCGAGAGGTTTTAGGCAGGAACATCATCTAGTAAAATGCGTTGGCAATGACATGGGCATGACCAGGAACAATGAGGAGTAATTGCGGTCTGATTATAGTTAACCTGGAATCTAGGCATCTTAATTTGGGATCATCTCCACAGTTTTCAAAGAAGAAATCATTATTCATCAACTAAATGTCTTGACTGAGGCTGCAGTTGGTGGAACAAAATAAAAAACTAAACCTCAGAATGAATTAGCTTCTAGAAATATTATTGGAATTTCTTAACATCTTCTACTTTGTACCTGGGCTGTGAAGCCAAGTATTATACCAATGCAGTGCCTGCCTTCAGGCAGAAAAGATAGGTCATGTCTCTCTCGTTATTTTTAAGTTACAGTAGCTTCAAAATTCTAGCAAACTTTCACTAATTGTATCATTCTCAAAATTTTAACTAAACTGAAGAAGATTCACATAAGCTCTTATCCTTGAAAATTAGTTGCAATGTCCAGAGGGTAAATCATTGAGAGTAGACAAACCAGAAAATATTATTATATACTGAAAGGTGGCACAGACTTTTGGATCTTGATTCGATATGGTATAGTGGGAAGAACTCTAGTGCACCTATCAGAAGCTCCAGGACGCAATCCTTGCTCTGACGTGTGCTAGCTGTGTGACCAGTTAGCCATCTCTGCACTTTAGTTTCTTCTTTTGTATCATGTGAATAACTCTTTCATCTTGCAATTAATTATATGGCATAATTCATGAGAAAAAGGTTTTGAAATACTTTGAAGCAATATATAAAAAGTGGCAGCAGTTAAATTTACTTGATGCTTTTGAGCATTTTATTGCTTTGAGCACTTTAGGGGAAAATGCCAGCTGTTAGGTCTGATCAAATAATTGAATTGATACCCTCTCCCCTGGGAACTGACCTTTAGGCCACTTCACAAGGGATATTCCACTTGCTTAGACCGTAATCTCTCGCCTCTGGAGCTTCCAGAATCTGGACTTGCACAGAGAATTCTCTGCCCAGAAAAAGCCTGCCTAGAGAACTTTTAAAACCTCTGACTTCCTATCTTTTGGGGCTGGTGCCATTTTGGTGCTCAGCGCATCTGCTATCCAGATGACCTAATACATTTATAATCCCTCACCACTTTGGCTTTGAGTGTCCCTCCTTCGGTGACCCTAACACCAATGACATTTTTTTTTAATTTAGCCCATGATCAAGTGCTTGCAACCTTATACATATTTAATATGAAATTTGGGATGTATAATAAGCTAATTTACATTGTTCTTATTCTAACTTGTGTTTCTCCTTATTGTCTCATGAGGACAATATCTTATATGCAAATAATCTTATGCATAGCAAACGTTTGGCAACAATTTGTTGGAATCAATGTTGTCATTTGAAGGATATTTGAAGGGCATGACAGTAGACTGATCAGTGGAGTAGAATACTCTGATAGACAAATGACCAATGTCTTCAAATAGCATAAATATTGTCATAAATAAGAAAAATAATTTCCTTGGATGGTCTCAGAACTAGTACCAAGAAGTAGCTTAATATATTTCATTTCAACTTAAGGAAGACATTTCTAAGAGTAATTCAGTGATGGAATTGGTTACCTTGTGAGGTAATAGATTGCCCACTGGGGCTGAACAACCCCCTGGATTATTGTTAAGGTCACCTGAGCTTTGAATGTGGGGAGGGCTGACTGGATTTATGTTTTCCTTCCATACCTGGATATCAATGAAAAAAAAAAAAGCAAAATAAATGTGTGTCTTTCATCACCATCCACACCATTCCCTACGGTAGCTCTGAGATGTTTTCTCATTTGGTAACATGCTGCTGGCCATTAGGATGGTGAGGCTTGATTAGGAAAGCTCCTCCCAAGAACTGTTCCCTCTTCTTTCATCCTTGGCCCCAGGATCTGCTTGAATTCTACTGGTTCAGGGTTTCCCTAATTACCCACTTGTTCCTACTCAGGTGTAATCAATCTATTCACATCTTTTCTAAAAGACCCAATTCTCCATAGGGTGCATCTACACTGTTAAGGATGGTATAGTTCTTGAAACTATTCTAAAGTTAGTACAGAGCTACTACCAGATAATTTAGTAATTGGAGTGCCATAGTTGCAAGTTTAAATCTCAGACCTGCCACTTCTTAGCTAAATGACAGTGGGCCTGATAATTAACTTCGGTGATGAACCTCAGCTCCATTATTTGCAAAATAGAGATAAGAACAGATCCTCCACCACAAAGCTGCCTGGCAGCATAAATGAGATTATGCATGTGAGCAGCTTGGCACAGTACCTGGCACAAGGTAAATGCTCAGTAATGTTAATTGATGTTATTGTAAGTGATTAGTATTTTCTAATAATTGGCTGGATTCAAAAGCTCTATGATTTCTTTATTGCAGACATTGATGAATGTGCCTTACGAACCCATACCTGCTGGAACGATTCTGCCTGTATCAACCTGGCAGGGGGTTTCGACTGCCTCTGTCCCTCTGGGCCCTCCTGCTCTGGTGACTGCACCCACGGAGGAGGAGTGAAGCACAACGGGCAGGTGTGGACCCTGAAAGAAGATAGGTGTTCTGTCTGCTCCTGCAAGGTAAGATGGATGTATGCTGCAGAACTCGTGATGGTACTTTTTTCTCTTCCTTCCTACTGCTTCCCCCAGCCTTTTGACCCAGGGGTGTCCTGTGGTTCCTGAAAAGGCTTCTCCTGTTCTAATCCACCCAACAGCTAATGATGATGCTGGGTGGCAGGCATACCTGCTCTTAAGGAAAAGTGAGGTGTGAGCTTGAGAAGGGGCTGCAAGGCCGAGAAAGCAGTTAATCCTCCCAGTGAGGGCCTGCAGTGCCTTTCAGGTTGGTCGGCTGAGAGCTTTAATGGGCCCTCATCCCACACTTATACAGACTTGCTAATTAGAACTAGTCTTTGCCTGAAATGATCACCCGTATGAACTTGCTCCTTTCCGTGGTGACATTATCCAGAAAAGCGAGGCTCAGAGACGTGCCTCCAGTGGTCAGAGACAGGCCCCACCTCCATGCTGAACAAATGATAATGATAATATGGAGGCCTCCTCTTAAATGATACATTCCTTGTTGTTCTCAGCGCCAGGCTGTTCCTTACATTAAGTTGTTCAGAAGTGACTTTAATGCTTATAGAAATAAAATTCTGTCATCAACTGGCTTTGCTTTATGCTTTTGTAAAATGAGCCTATCAAGTGTTTGATTTCCTTGTGCATTATTTCAGTTTTTGTTGATCTTGCCGATTCAGTTTCCTTTGCTGTAGCTCTTGCATTGTATAGTTCTGTCTTTTGGGATGAGGCTGTTTAATCTTGGGCTTTATGGGCATGGGAACCACAATAAATTACTTGCTGAGTAGCCTCAGAGAGCTGGTCTCCTGAGAAATTCCAACTGCTCCCTAGAAACAGTTTAAAAAGATCTTGAAAAGCTGTAATTCTTTTACCTGCCTTCTAATCGGCCATACCTCCAAGAGACCTGGGACACCTACTTAGGAGAGCTATACCTATTATCAAGTCTTTAGGTCGTTACCCACAACACCCATTTTTCCACTTATTAATAAACCTAGTTTAGTACAGTCAAACTTAGGTCTACTGCCCCCACTTATGGAGCACCTCCCATGTTCCAAGCAATCTGTAATTTAAAAACATGTTTATGTTTAATATAGCTCAACTTTGAAAGATGAGGAAACTGAGTTTCTAAGTCACCAGGCAAATAATGTGTCCTAAATATCACAAGATATAAATGTTTAAGCTGGGACTTGAATTCCACTTGCTTGCCCCCAATTTCATAGTTTTCTCATCTTGCCTTATGTCCTATAACACTCTACAGATGATATGGTGATGTAATTGGCATATGTGAAACCAATTAAGCAATCAGTCAATCCAACTTGCCTGAGCTCAGACTCCCAATTCAGTACTAAATTAATGAATGTATGGGACATTTTTCCATTAAGAAGTTTTCAAGTTATTAAGTACAAATATTAAACCATGTGGCACTGATTCAAAGGCAAAACATTTTTAAGAGAAGAGAAGCTTGTTGTGCATTGGATGAGCTGAGTAGGGCTTATGGAAGAGATTGGCACTTAGGTCTCCCTGCAAGCAAAATGTAGAAAATTTCCTATACTAGATCTATTCTAGAAAATATTGTTTTTCTAAACTGTAGAGGATGATCACAACCTGACCCCATCTTTATTTGATGCCCTCTAGATCCCCAGGCCCTGGAATCGGCAAAACATTTTAGTTGAATCTTGATTAGGGTAAAACCAACATTTCTTTTTCAGTTTTTGTTTTATTTAAGCCCATGATAAAGCATGGGACTTATCAATCATTTAAAGTTTTTCAAAGCTTCATTAACTGTGCTAACAACCCAACCAGCCTAAGTTGATTTATTCTAATTTTCACTTGTAGAGTTCCTTTTAAGTCTTAAGAGAATTAGACTGAAGTTGCCACAGTATTTTTAATCTTATTTTGTTAATATAATGCCAGCCCCATCGCCACTGTCTCCTTTATAAAGTACTAGGAAGATTTCTTTTCATACGTATTTTTTCTTTCTAGTCGGATTTATTATTCATTAATAGTATATCTTTCAGGAGGTTGTGGAGGATAAAGAAAGTCTTATCTAATGAGATGAATAAAGACCCTTAAATCAAATTCTATAAATAATCATCAAAAAAAAATTTATTTGTGACCCTTCTTGTTTGTTTTCATTATTTATAGTTGAAGGTGTTCCATTATGATTTTTTTAAAATTTTTTTTCAATTACAGTTTATATGCAATACTATATTATATTCAGGTATATAACATAGTGATTAAACATTTATATAACTTATGAAGTGATTGCCCTGGTAAGTCTAGAACTCATCTGACACATTACATAGTGATTACACTATTATTGAGTACCAGAGGCCTGGTGCACGAATTCATGCATGGGTGGGGTCCCTCTGAATGGCCTGCAGGGATCGGGCTGAAACCCACAGTCCAATACTGCCTGCAGCTCCTACCTGCCTCACCCGCTCATCCAGACCCCGCTGTGCCTGCTGTGGGCTCAAACCTGCTCAAGCCCAATCAGTCCCATCAATTAGGAGCGGCTCATGCTGCTGCATCAGCGCTTGCCAGCCCTATGTCTGGCACCCTCCCAAGGGGAGTGGCCTGCAGGATGGGCTGAAACTGGCTCTCCAATATCTCCTGAGGGGTCTCGGATTGTGAGAGGGCACAAGCCAGGCTGAGGGACCCCACTGGTGCACGATTGGGCTGGGAAGGGTCTGCAGGAGGGCTCCAGAACGTGTCCAGTCCATCTTGCTCAGTCCCAATTGGCCAGACACCAGCAGCAAGCTAACCTACTGGTCGGAGCATCTGCCCCTTGGTAGTCAGTGCACATCATAGCGAGTGGTTGAGCAGCCTTAGCATATCATTAGCATATTACGTTTTGATTGATTGGTTGTTCTGCTGTTTGGTCTATTTGCATATTACCCTTTTATTATATAAGATACTCGCTGTGCTGTACTTTAAATCCCTGTGATTATCTTTATAACTGGCAATTTGTATTTCTTAATCCCTTCTCCTTTTTCATCTATCCTCCAAATTCCCTCCTATCAGACAACCATCTGTTTTGTTAGTTTATTTATATTGTTTTTTTTTTATTCCACAATAAATAAAATAATATGTTATTTGTCTTTATCTGTCTGATTTAATAGCACAATACCCTCTAGGTCCATCCATGTTGTTGCAAATGGCAAATATTGGCAGATATTTTTGTCCATTAAGTAGGTTGTTTGATGGAATCCTTGGCTGTGTAAAACTTTTTAGTTTCATATAGTCCTACTTGTTTATTTTCCTTTTGTTTCCCTTGCCCAAGGAAACATATCCAAAAAAATATTGCTAAGAGCAATGTCAAAGAGTGTACTGCCAATGTTCTCTTTTAGGAATTTTATGGTTTTGAGCCTTACATTTAAGTCTTTGGTCCACTTTGAGTTTATTCTTGTATACAGTATAAGAAAGCGATCCAGTTTTATTATTTTGCATGTATCTGTCCATTTTCTCAGCATCATTTATTGAAGAGACTGGCTTTACCCCATTGTATATTCTTGTTTCTTTTTTCATCGATTTATTGATCATATAGGCATGGGTTTATTTTCTGCCTTCTCTATTCTGCATTGACCCATGGGTCATTTTTTTATGCCTTTCCTGTTCTGTTTTGACTACTACAGACTTGTAGTAGTTGGATATCAAAAGGTGTGATATCTCCAACTTTGTCCTTTTTCCTGAAGATTGTTTTGAGTATTTAGGGTTTTTTTTATGGTTCCATATAATTTTTAGGATTATTTGTTCTACTTTTGTGAAAAATGGCATTAGTATTTTGACAGGGATTTTATTGAATCAGTATTGCTTTGGGAAGTATAGACATTTTAATTCTTCCTATCCATCAGCATAGTATACCCTTCCACTTATTTTATTCTTTTTCAATTTCTTTCTTCAGTGTCTTATAATTTTCTAAGTATAGGTCTTTTACCACCTTGGTTAAATTTATTCTTAGGTATTTTATTTCCCTTGATACAATTGTAAATTGGATTGTTTTCTTAAAGTCTTTTTCTGATAGTTGACTATTGGTGCATATAAAGGCAACTGATTTCCAAATATTAATTTTGTGTCCTGCTATTCTACTGAATTCATTTATTCTAATATTTTTTGTGTGGATTCTTTGGGATTCTCTATAGATAATATCGTGTCATCTGCAAATAATGACAGTTTTACTTTTTCTTTTCCAATTCGAATGTCTTTTATTTATTTATTTTTATTGTTATCTGATTGCTATGGCTAGAACTTCCAATATCTTGTTAAATAAAAGATATCCCTTTTCTTGTTCCTAGCTTTAAGGAAAAAGCTTTTAGCTTTCCACTGTTGAATATGATGTGAGCTGTGTGTTTGGCATTTATGGCCTTTATTACATTGAGTTATATTTTGTTTATTCCCACTTTCCTGAGAGTTTTCATCATAAATCGGTATTGGATTTTGTCAAATGTTGAATTCTGCATCTATGGACGTGATCATATGATATTTATCCTTCATTTTATTTATGTGTTGTATCATGTTAATCAATTTGTGGATATTGATCCTGGCTGACATCCCAGGAATAAGTCCTACTTGATCATGGTATATGATCTTTTTCATGTATTGCCGAATTTGATTTGCTAATATTTTGTTGAGAATTTTTGCATCTATGTTCATCATGGACATTGTTCTAAACATTTTTGTAGTGTTTTTTTTTTTGTGTGTGTGTGTGTGTGTGTGTGTGTTTAAATCTGTATAGTGCTAGCTTTGTAAAATGAGCTTGGTAGTTTTCCTTCCATCTCAATTTTTTGGAATAGTTTGAGAAGAATAGGTATTAATTCTTCTTTAAATGTTTGGTAAAATTCACCTGTGAAGCCATGTGGTCCGGGTTTTTTATTTGTTGGGAGTTTTTTTTATTACGGATTTAATTTTATAAAGTTATCATTCTCTTCAGATTTTTTTTCTTCCTGATTCATCTTTGAAAGATTGGTATGTTTCTAGAAATTTATAAATTTTTCCAGGTTTTCCAATTTGTTGACATATACTAGTAATTGTTTGTATTTCCTCATAATTCATTGCATTTCTGTTGTGATAGTTGTCACTTTTTATTTTTTATTTTACTCTCTTTTTTTCTTGATGAATCTGACTAAAGTTTTATCAATTTTATCTTTTCAAAGAAACAATTCTTGGTTTCATTAATATTTCTATTGTGGTTTTTTTGTTGTTGTTTATTTTGCCAATCTTTATTACTTCCTTCCTTCTACTCACTTTGGGCTTTGTTTGTTCTTTTTTTAGTTTTGATAGTTCTTTAGATGTACATTAGAGATTTCTCTTGTTTCTTGAGATAGGCCTGTATTATTATAAATGTCCTTTTCTTCTGCTGTGTCCCATAGATTTGGGGTGGTTTTGTTTTCATTTTCATTTGTATCAAGATATCTTTTGATTTCTCCCTTGATCTCATTGTTTACCCATTCAACATTTAGTAGCATTTTATTTGGCCTTCACATATTTGTGTGTGTTTCAGCTTTCTTCCTAGAACTGATTTCTAATTTCATACCATTGTGATGAGAAAAGATGCTTGATAGGACTTCATTCTTCTTAAATTTATTGAGACTTGTTTTGTGGCCTACCATGTGTTCTTACCTGAAAAATGTTCTATGTGCGCTTGAAAAAAATGTATTCTTTTGGGTGAAGCGGTGTAAAAATATCAATTATGTGCATAGGTGCTATTGGTGTCAATAAGGCTACTGCTTTCTTATTGATTTTCTGTTTGGATGATCTATCCATTGATAACTATGGTATGTTAAAGTTCCCTAATGTATCTTTCTATTACTGCCTATCTCTCCCTTTATGTCTGTCAATATTTGCTTTATATATTCAGGTGCTCCTACATTGGGTGTATAAATGTTTATGGGAGTTATAACCTTTTTTTGGCTTGATCTCTTTATCATTATGTAATGCCATTCTTTGTCTGTTACAGCCCCTTTTTAAAGTCTATTTTGTCCCATAAGTATTGCTACCCCTACCCCAGCTTATTTTTTTTTCATTTCTAGTTGCATAAAAGTTTTTTTCCATCCTTTTACTTTCAGTCTGTGTGTTTCTTTTTATCTGAAGTGGGTCTCTCATAGGCAGTATATGTATTCTGCTGGAAGTAGTAGGTGTTGTTCTGTTCTATTCTAACTTAATAAGAAAAAAAAAATCTCCATTGCCCTAACCAGTTTGGCTCAGTGGATAGAGCATTGGCCTGCGGACTGAAGGGTCCCAGGTTTGATTCCGGTCAAGGGCATGTACCTTGGTTGCAGGCACATCCCCAATAGGGGGTGTGCAGGAGGCAGCTGATCAATGTTTCTCTCTCATTGATGTTTCTAACTCTCTATCCCTCTCCCTTCCTCTCTGTAAAAAATCAATAAAATACATTTTAAAAAATCTCCAGTACTTAATCAGCCAAATTGACTATTTTGGAGGCTAAGAAATAAAATCAAGTTTGGGATATAAAATACTGGCTTTTTAATCGTATCAAATTCAAGTAAAATCAAATCACACAAGCCAACACAGGGTCAATACTTACTAAAAAACAAATAAACAAACAAAAAAACAAATAAAACAGGGTCAGCATTCTTTTCAAAGGCCACTTTCCCCTTGAGAGTCAACATACCAGATTAGTGTTTCATGCTGATTGAAAAAAAGTTCTTGAAATATGTCCAATGCTGAATGGAGTTCAAAGATAAAGGTATGCTGACATAGTGGATTTGGGCTTTTATTTAGATGCTTTGTGCTTCCTTGGCAGGGACAATGATTTTGTGCACCTTTTGGCCATGTAATTGATTAGGCACAGAATGATTGCTGTATTGTTTAGAACCCATGCTTCTCCAGCATTACCCATACCACAGAAACCCAGATTGAAAAATGGGCCTTCTCTGAGCTTGATTCTTAAATCTTAGTTACAGTTCAACTTCTTTTCATAGATACCCATGTGTGGCTCTTTTATCCAAAAATTTATCCATGGCCTTAGGAAGACATCTTTATTTTCCACATGGGAAGATGGAGAGATCTCAGGTTTATTAGATTCCAGGAAATGCAGTGTTTTTATATTGGAGATCACAGAGATGATTAGTGAAATGGAAACACAACTAACCAACTGTCGTGCCATGGTAAAGTCATGAACAGTTTGCTATGGGAACATAGGGTGGGGAAGTAGGCTGTATTCTGGGAGGATGCAGAATGGAATAGGGAATGACTTCACAGAGTAGGTGACCTTTGAGTAAGACCTTAACAGATAAGAAATTTAACCAATTAGAGATGTAGGAAAATGAATCTCAAACAGAGAAAACAGCAAGAAGATACAAAAGCATAACAATATCTGTTGTGCTAAGGGAAATCTGAAGTGAATGATGAGATTAGAATATCAGGAGCAAGTGAAGTCTGAGAAAGATATAATTGGTGATGAGCCTGGAGATAAAGGCTGGCAGGACAGTGTCAGGCCATGGAATTTAGGCTTTATCCTATGGGAAGCAGAGGATCATGAGAGTGTTTTCATTTAGGATTGGCATGGCCCAATCAAAGCCTGATTGACAGCAAGAGGGAAAGACCAAAGAGCTCAAATCTAAATGGAGAGGTATCACATAGGCTGAAGTAAAGGCTCAAGAGAGTAAAGGAAAGAACCCGAAAGATGGATAGAGAGGTAAGGTCACATGAAATATAATGCAGAAATGAAATGATGGGTCCTGATGGGTGATGATGTCAGACACTCAGCCTCTGTCATGATGTGTGACTTCATTCTGTGAGCACAGAGAAAGCTTCAGAGTGGCACCGCTGAGACTTAGCTGCCCTTTTTCCTAGGGGAAAAGAGTTCAGATGCCACAGACAAAAGAAAGAGCCAGGGTTTGCCCTTTAGGCTTGCATGCACTCGATAAATGTTAGGTATTCTAGTACCTACATTTACTCTCACACCTACACCTTTCCCCACTGCTATCATTAGTAACTGGAAAATCCAGTGGGAGAAAGAGAACAATATACTAAGACCAGATTTCATTTCTGTGCTTTGTACAGTGTTTTTTAATTAAAAAGAGAAGTGAATAGCACCCATCCCAAAACAATATAATACTGAAGACCTGAGCAATACCAGGTCTTGAGTTTTTCTGTGAATTACAGAGATGGGTAGGTAGGTAAATGCATACCATAAATAACCATTCACCCATCACATCATAATAAAGTCAGGGCCAAATTGCTGTGGCAACACAGAAGGGGGGAAGCAAAGTGAGGAAGACCTTTGACACAAGATTGTCTAGAATGCTGGCCATTTCACCTGCCCTCATATAAGTCTTTGCCCTGCAACTGAAGAAGATGGCCATGGTAGGGCTCCTTCACTTCCTCAGGCAAGGAGAGAATAACCCTGTCTGCAAGGAGTAATATAGTCCTTCCATTCTCCACACTCATAGAGTAAAGCACAGGGATGAGTCAGATTGTGCCTGGGGCCATGGTAGAGGTTAGCTTTCTGGAATCCTGCATCCTACTCATTAAAAGAAAAATGCTTTTCTTTGTTCTCTAAGCCTAACATGCAGCATTGTCCATACCTTCCTGGCTAGGGTGTTCTTGATGGTAGAAGTTGGCTGTATGAGCTCTAAGATTATTTTATTTTCTTTGAAAGATGAACATATTGCCTATTTTAGTTCTGCCCTTAAAACTGTAGTTTCATCAGGAAACAGGGTCTCCATGTCTATTCCCCCAACTCCATCTTCCTACTGTGCTGTTTCAAATCCTTTCTTTTCATCGCAGGAGCTTGATGATTACACCATGCTAATTCCCTAATTGATTGGACAATTTGGTTCTCCATCAGTGATTCTCAAACTTTCCCTTACCAGAATGGCCTGGAGGGCTGGTGAAACATTGGTCACTGACTTACTCTCAGACACTGTGATTCAGTAGGTCTGGGTTGGGGCACAGTTTGCTTTTCTGACTAGTTCCTGGGAGATTCTAATGGTGCTGGTCAGAGGACTGCACTTTGAGAACCAAGCCCCAAGAACCCTTCTTATCTCAGTTTGTCTGAAATCATTTTTTCCTACCCTCTCACCTCCTTATGATATAAAATCATTATTATAAAATTCCAGATTGGGATCTAGTTCCTGTTTTGTTATTACATGGGACAGTCATTTCCTCTCTCTGGGCCTGGTTTCCTCTTCATTAGAGTGAGACAGTTGGATTAAATGATGGCTAAAGGTTTTCAACCCTATGAGCTAATTAAAGAGGACTAACAGATTAGTTTGTGGGAGTAACCTGAAGGAATAATTAATATTTTATAAATCATTTTGATATCACAGTTTAATAAATTTATATCTGAGGAGGTAGAACAGATATGTTGATAGTACCATGCCTAATTGTATACTTTATATTAAGGGTCAAATCACTTTTTCTGTGAAGGGCCAGATAAGCTTTGCTTACTGTAAGGTTTCGGTCTCAAATATTCAATTCTGACATTGTTGTGTGAAAGCAGCTACAGTCAGTATGTAAATGAATAAGGGAAGCTATGTTCCAATAAAACTTTATTATCGAATCAGGTGACTGTCCAAATTTGGACTCTGGGTGGCAAGTTTGCCAAACCCTGCTTTATATTATTATTCAATTTACATAAATAATTTTACCTAAGTCCACCTTCTTGTCTTGATTTAAAAGTTCTGAAACTGTGGCAGAAAGAAAACTAGTAATAATTATGCAATCTGGAGTAAGTGTATCAATGTGTGGACTATTCAGTAATAAAATGTGTAATTTACATAATAAAATCTGTAATTTTCTGATACAGAGTAAGAATAAATTAGTTTTTTATTTGCTAGGGAAGTGTGTGTTCCAGCTTTTTAAAATTCAGAAGCAATTTTAAATATTAAAATACTTATTAGTTGTTTATAGCTGAACTTTTGGTATAAAACTGCACACACGCATTTAGATCCTATGGTAGAAGGATTGGAAAATACATCTTTGGCATTTAAGTGGGGATTGTTCTGGCCACTCCAGCTGGGGTAAAGGTCAAGCTCTGAGAATGACCCCAGGGATCATGGCAAGAAGAATTACTCACCCTCAGTTGGAACCATTCTCTTGCCAAATTTGGATTCTAGTGCAATTGTGCTCTGTGAGCTGCGGTTTTATAATGGCTTTCTCATTGAATTAATGAAGTCACCTGTGACATTTTCATTATTAAAAATGATTTTCTTGACAGTTACCCTGTAATTTAAAGCCAAAGTGAACATAGCCATTGTTCTGAGCATGTTAGAGACCAAGAGGGGCCCATTTGGCATTTTCACATAATTGATGAGATGTGAAATTGCTTTATTTTACACTAAGCTGGAGGCTATTCGCTTATTCTTATTCATCCTTTTAGTCTGCACATTGGGAGAATCCTGACACTCTGGTTGGGTCTCATTGCCTATTGTATAGCAGCTACTTCTAAAAGAATCTATTTCTGTGTTCCTGGTACTCATGGATATAGCCATGCAGGGTCCTGAAGCCTAGTCCCTCTGTATTTGAGGGGAAGTAATATTGTGCCCACTGAGCTGACCACATCCTATCATGTCATAGCTATTATTGCTTTTCTTAGCTTCTGTTGATTAAAGTAAACCTTTAGGGAGTAATTTAGACAATGGGTACATGAGCGAAATATATTAGTGAGCTAAAAATAATGGTATATGAGCTATAAGCTATTACTCTATTGGAAGATTCCTAGGATCTATTCTAGACACTTCTTTGTTCAGACTAGCTGAATTCTGATTGAACTCATTGCTTAACTAGAGTCTCTTGCTCTCTTTCCACAAACACACATACATGAATATGTGTGTATATAGGCATGTGCATATATATATATATATATATATATATATATATATATATATATATATGTTATTATGTGAAATTTCCCAGGGGCCAAGAGACCAGAAAGGGGCTGTCAACTCCAGCATTACATTATAAGTTTCTTAAGAGAATATATATAAGAATTTCATCTTGCTTGGTGACAAGATGACATAGGTATCAGCTGCACCACTGCAGAATGTTCTAAGAGGACAGGGCATGGATGGGATACTGGTGTGTGACTCACCCCAGATAAGAGGAAAAACACCTTCCATGCTTTCCCTGGGTAAGGCAAAAGACTGTTGCAGGAACCAGCACCCTGTGGGGCACAGGGAGATGTTGAGTGTTTCCTTCCCACGTCCTGCGTGGGTCAGGGTTCAGGAACTGGAAGCAGAGCCGCACACAAATGAATATGAAAAGATAAGAGATAATTTGGAAATATTGGGGGACCAGGAGGGCAAGTCCAACTCAAGGGGAAGGACTTCCACCCGTGCTCAGGCCTCACCAAGCTTTTATTGATTCTGGGATGCACCCATAGCATAGCCCTTAGGCAGATGACCCCCTGCAATAGGCAGACTAGCCCATCAGCACAAGGATTTACATAATAATAAATGGGGGAGTAGTTTCAGCTACCACTGTCTGGACAAACAGAGGTGGCGCCTATCTCCGACCTTTGCTAGGGCTTCAAAGGCACCCAGCCTTCAGGGGGTTCTCTGTCTACCTTATCAGATAGTGAAGGCAATAAACAGTTTCCCACAGGGAGGGGTCAATCAGGCTGTCTTTGAGGGGATTTAAGGGAAACAATCTCTATTCTGTCCCAGATCCAGGTGGCAGGTCCAGCTGTGCTCAGAGAGTGGTCACATCATGGAATGATCTTTCTACCACTTACGTATAAATCTTTCATCCTGTAATATTTTGGAACATTATGATTTCTTGACATTTTTATTTTAATTTATTAGAGTAACATTGATTAATAACATTACATAAATTTCAGGCTTATAACTTTATAACATATCATCTATATATTCTATTGTGTGCTCACCAACTGAGGTCTGGTCTCCTGTCACCATGTATTTAACTCCCTTTACCCTCTTTGTCCTTCCCCTACCCTCTTCTCAGGTAACCAACATTCTGCTGTCTGTATCTATGAAGTTTGTTTGTTTGTTCCTTTGTGGCTTTTTGTTATATATACCATATATGACTGAAATAATATGGCTCTTGCTCTTTTCCATATGACTTATTTCACTTACCATGATACTCTAAGATCCATCTATTTTGTTGCACATGCAATATTTCTTCTTTCTTCTAAGTAGTATTTTATTGAATATATGTACCATTTTTTTTCTTCATTCATCCCTCAAAGGACACTGAAATTGTTTCCATATCATGGCTATTGTTAATAAACCTGAAATGAACATAGGAGTATATATATACAACAAATAAATGTTTTCCAATTGTTCAGGTAGATGTCAAGAAGAGAGCTTGCTGGTTAATATGGTAGCAATATACTTAATTTTTTGAGGAACCTCCATACTGTTTTCCATAGTTGCTACACCAATTTACATTTCCACCAGCAGTGTGCAAGGATTCCCTTTTCTCCACATCCTCACCAATACTCATTCCTTGTCTTATTGATAACTAGGGGTCCCTTGGCCTGGCCTCAAGGATCAGTGGACCTCCGTGCCGCTGCAGCCCTGCCTTACCCACCACCTCGATGGCTCCAGCCCGTTGTCTGTGTCAATGTTGGAGGGAGCTGGGTGGAGCTTGAGCCCAGCCTGGGTGCTGCACTGCTCCTGCTCATCCCAGCACCTTCCACCGCTGCTCGGGTGTGCAGCGGCGCTTGCCAGCCATCTGGTGCCCGTCTGTCAGCTGAGTAGCACTCCCACTGTGGGAGCACACTGACCACCAGGGGGCAGCTCCTGCATTGAGCATCTTCCCCCTGGTGGTCAGCTCGTGTCCTAGCTACTGGCTGGTCATCTGGTCACTTAGGCTTTTATATATATAGATAGCCATTCTGACAGGTGATATCTCATTATGGTTTTGATTTTCATTTCCCTTATAATTAGTTAGGTGGAGCATCTTTTCATATATTTGTTGGCCATCTGTATGTCCTCCTCAGAAAATTGTCTCTTCAGGTTCTACGCTCATTTTTTTAATTTTTTTCCTTTTTTTAAAATTTAAATTTAGTCGAGTGACATTGGTTAATGAAAATATATAATAAAGAACTCATACATCTCAACAAGAAAATAAAACAATTATTTTTTAATCAGGTTGTTTTATTTTATTGTTGAAATGTATGCATTCTTTATATATTTTGCATATTAGCTACTTATTGGATTCTAATAGTTTTTAATATTCTATATTTATAATTGCATCTTCTGCAAAAAGTGACAGTTTTACTTCTTCATTTCCAATTTGGATGCCTTTTCTTTCTTTCTGTGGCCTGATTGTTCTAGCTAGGACTTCCAGCACTATGATAAATAACAGTGGAAAGAGTGGGCATCTTGTCTTGTTCCTGATCTAAACAGAGGCCACCAGTCTATGTCTCTAGCTTTCCCTTCCCTCCCACCATTTCCAAAGAAAAATCAGTGGAAAAAATATTCTCAGATGAGGATTAACATCAACAATGAAAGTATCGATTAAGTCAATTTGGTCTAATATGTCATGTAAGATCAATATTTCTTTAATGATTGTCTTTTAGGTTATCTATCCATTGCTGTCATTGGGATATTCAGGTCCTCTACTATAATTGTTTTGTTTTTTTTTTTCACTTTCTCTATTTAGTAATTTTTTAAATATATTGTGATACTCCCAAGTTGAGTGCAAATATATTGATGTTATGTCATCAAGATGAATTGTCATCTTAATCATTATAAACTGCCTATATTTGTCTCTTGTTACTTTTTGTTTGTATCTTGAAATCTACTTTGTCTAAGTACCCCCACACCCACTTTTCTCTGGAGGCTATTTGCTTAAAGTATCTTCCATGACTTCACTTTGTTGAACCTATGCTTGTCTTTGGAGCTGAGTGTCCTGTTGGTGACATAATTAGGTCTTGTTTTTTTAATCTATCTTGTTACTCTGTGCCTCTTGATAGATGAACTTAGTTCTGTGCCTTTTGATTGATGAACTTAGTTCATTTACATTTATGATAATTGTTGATATATGAGGACTTACTACAGCTATTTTATCTTTTGTTTTGTTTTCTGGTTGCTCTGTTTTTCTCTCTCTAGTGATTCTGTCTTCTATTGTAATTTGATGGTTTTTCTCTCATTTTTTCTGTGCATATTGTGCCTTAGCTCTGGAATTTTGTTTTGTTACCATTATGTTTATGTAAAATGTCTCATACATACAATAATCCTTTTACTTCTAATTGCTGTGTATCTTCATTCACCTGTACCTGCTCAGTCCTTTTCCTCCACCCCTTTGATGATTTTGTCACAAATTATCCCTTTTTATGTTGTGTATTCATTATCAAATTACTGTAGTTACAGCATTTTTAATGCTCTTTCCCACTTTAGCCTTTATGTTGTAATTGTTTAGTAATTTATTTTGAAGTAGATTTGCAGTTTCCAATAATTTTGTCTTTAGTTTCTAGTAAGAGAGCTCCTCTCAACATATCTTGTAATGGAGTTTTTGTGGTGGCTAATTCTTTTCCCTCAAAGCCTTCATTTGTCGTATATCCTTGAGTTTCTTTGTGACTGCAATCTTGAGTTCTCTGTTATTTAAACCACAGTAGCTCATGCCTCTGAGCTTGGTTTCTAGACACTTTTTATTTTCTTACATTACTCCAATATAATCTTGGTTGTTCACGGTATTTGATGGATTGCTTCACTGTTAGTGCATTTGGAGGTAGTGCTCTCTTTTCTTGTGTAAATACTGGTTTGCTCAATAATTCAGCAGGTTGGTAAGGAGAGTGCTTTATTTGTTTTTAGTGGGTGTTGTTATAGCACACATTTTTGTGTTTCTTGGATCTTGGTGTAGCTGCATTCCTTTAGTTAAGAAGAGTGCCTCATATTCACCTTGATGGTTTGTGTGCTGTGACCAGCTCAACTCAGTTATGGGGCACCACCATTGTGGTGGGGGAATGTGGCAGGTGGTGAGGAACCGATTTGCTAGCTCCCAGAACTACCTTCTTTTGCAGCTGTTTTTGGCTTTGCCAAGGCCTTTGGGGAAGAAGAGGCAGGTTCACGATCTAGTGGCTCTACCCTCTTTGGGTTATGGCTTTTGTCTCCACCTTTTTGTTTAAAGCTTCCCATCCATGTTTACCCAGTTCCGATATGATGAGGAGGACAGGAAGGGAGATGGAAACTGCTTCTGCCCTTTTTACACTCCAGACCAAAGTGTGAGGGCTGTAGCCAACTCCTCTCCCACTACTGCACTCACTGAAGCCATGGTGGGCGTCATAGCTGCCCTCCATCTGTTCCAATACACCCATCTTTAGATGCCCTGAGGCATAGATCTCTCAGGTGTGTTTGTGTTAAAGTTATCCAAATTGTAAATTTAAGGGAAGGAACAATGGAGTCTCATTCTGCTGTGATGCTGATGTCACTCCCTGTTTCTTACGATCTATTATATAATAGATCCGGTGCATAGAATTTGAGAGAAAGCATTTTTCAACCTGTTAAGTTATTATATAATATATATATATATATATATATATATATATATATATATATATATATATTATATATAACTAGCATATTTCCTTTTCATTCTCCATAAAGAGTGTAAAGCATTTAAAGATTCCCACTCTAGTTGACTGTAAGCTTATATGAGTAAGTCCTGTCTTAGTCAACATTGTTATTGATAAAGTAAATGAAGACCCTGAGGTAAGGTGCATCGAGTTTACAGGTGTCCCTAAGCTGTGAGGAAGGACAAAATCTGGTGGACAACAGAGACAACATTGAGAAACCATTGTGGCGGGCAGCAGAGATGGGATGGACCTAACAAGGTGAAATGCAAGACGGGTAAACATCAAGTCTTACACGTTCTGCCTCCAAACAACCAACTGCGCAGGATGGGACAGGGCTTACTGGGGCTTCAGTCTTCATTAAGCTCAATATAAGTCAGCACTGTGACAAACCAGAGTAAGTAAGAACGTACAGCAGTTAAAATAAGAGGACCATGAATCCCACTTCACTCTGTGTTGGTCAGACCATTACTGAAGAATTTTTTTTTTTAGTTTTCTAATTGAGCTACTTTTTTTGAGAAATGGAGATATAAATTTCTACTCTACATAATTATTAGGATTAATTATTACATTTAATTATTAGGATTAAATGGGATAATGCATAGAAAAGATAGCACGATGTGTGGTACAAAATAAGTCTTGATACATTACTTACAAAATAAGTAATGGTACATTAGTAATATTATTGGAAATACTCAAAATTGTTGAAGAAGGCAACTATAAAAGATTTCAAAATTATGGGAACTGGTCAAAACATTGGAGATCTTTAATCCAGAAATGAGATCATTCAGTGGATACATAAATGCTTTATTTTAAAAACAGAAGAGTTGAAATATAACAGATGGGTTGGTAGTTCTATGATTACCAAGGCTATGAATAAGGATCAATGATTACAGGCAACAAAAAGTCCAATTTTTATCATTCGGACATGTACAGAGACATATACTTTAAATGACTTTCATAACAGTGAGTTCCTGGAGACTGGAGAGGTTCAAGCACAGGCTTGATGACTTTTGAATATTTTTGCCTTAGGAAGGATTAAAGGATAGGTAAGAGGTTTCATTATGTGTCCTTTAAGGTACCCTTGGCCCTGAGACTCTATGGTTTTGAAAACACCCAGCAAAGCCGTTATAATCATAAATGGTTGACCACAGATCTCACCTTACATTTTTAGCTTCCTTGTATGAGGTGAAAAGTTACTATGAACAACAGACATAAAAGAGATATGCTGAAAATTGTTCAGTCTTAATATTTGAGCACTGTTGACTCTCAGTTCTTTAAAAGTATCATTATAAAGTACCTTTATAATTTCAGAGCTATAACTGCAGAAATTGAACTGTGTTTATAATTTGGGGACCTAACTGCGTTAAGGTGGCACCCGACTATAGCCTCCGGCAATAACTTAAAGACTGTCTTGTAGAAGACAGGTTGTTATGAAATCAGAAGACCTGGTGCTGCGTAGAGAATCACTACCTCTGTGATACTGAATGACATTTAACCCCTCTGGGCCTCAGTGGCTTCTCCTGTCAAAGGGGATGGTCAGACTTCCTCCCAGAGTTGAGGCAGAGATAAAATTAGATGAATGCATTTGAAAGTGTTAGTCAGTATCATTATGAACTGGGAAAAGTACAATATCATGATTTTGAACTCAAATGAGTTCTTGCTCATATTTGCATTCTTATCTGCTTATTTTTTTGAAACTCTTTTTTTTCCTAACTGTTCTTAGAAATGATACTTCTAGAAATATGATTACTAAAGAACACTTAGAAAAAGGTTTCAAAAAATATACTGACCTTTTTTTTAAAGTTGCAAATGTCTCCCTTTTCACTCGCTCCACTTTGCAGGCAAGGTCAGGGAAAGAAAAGGGCATGTGTATGAAAGACACACCTGTGCATCTGTTTTGAAAATCAGGAGGCAGCCAGGGGCACACCGTGACTGTAAGAAATGCTTCCTATGATCTCTCTAAAGCCTGAGGTTTGATTTTCATCCTGCAGCCCTCATGATGAAACCTCCTTAACCTCATTTCTAAACAGGACGGGAAGATATTCTGCCGACGGACAGCTTGTGATTGCCAGAATCCAAGCGTGGACCTTTTCTGTTGCCCGGAGTGTGACACCAGGGTCACGAGTCAATGTTTAGATCAAAATGGACACAAGCTCTATCGAAGTGGAGACAACTGGACGCACAGCTGCCAGCAGTGCCGGTGCCTGGTATGTCGGCTTCCTTCCGAGGGGGTTAGCCTGTTCCTCTTGAGGGGGCCCGTGGGCTTTAGTTTCCTGCTGTTTGCAATCCTGCGCAGGGAGTTGTGGGTTCTGTCGCCAACTAAGGAGTACGTGCTCTGCCTGAAGACACTCAGATTCCACTATTTAAAACACTGTGCAAGACAAAAAAAAAACAAAACAAAACAACAACAAAAAAAACATAATTATGGGACACATTTGACCCAAGTTGTTATGTTAGCTCACAACTGCTACTTTTTAGCAAATCCATATCATGAAAAATCCCTTTTTGATAAAAAGTTTCAAAACCTTGACTTATCGTTCTTTTTTTTTAAAAAATATATTTTATTGATTTTTTTACAGAGAAGAAGGGAGAGGGATAGAAAGTCAGAAACATCGATGAGAGAGATCGATCAGCTGCCTCTTGCACGCCCCACAGTGGGGACATGCCTGCAACCAAGGTACATGCCCTTGACCGGAATTGAACCCGGGACCCTTGAGTCCGCAGGCCGACGCTCTATCCACTGAGCCAAACCAGTTCGGCTGACTTATCGTTCTTATAGAGCCAAACCTTTCATTTCTTGGGACACACCCATTAAAGTTCCAGTATGGGAGAACTTAATGTCTGGGATTGAGTCATGAAGCTGAGAATCCAACCCTGGTTCTCCCTTGTGTTAGCTCTGGGTGATTAACGTGGGCAAGTGTTAGCGTTTCACTAATCAATTCTTACAAATGCCAATGTACGAAAATGGAGGAGCATTACCTATTTTGTAGGGCTGTTATGAATATTAGAGAATAGGTGAAGGGGAAATATAATATTTGGCACATAGAAGGTACCTACTACACAATAATTCCAATTGTTCATATTTCCTAGTTTGAAAAAATGTGTTTCAGATGCTAAACCTTCATGTAGAAAAAAAATGCTAATTTGGATTTTAATATAGGGATAATAATGGTATAATCGGATTTGAGATAGTCCAGAGAAAATGCTTAATTTCTGTTTTAAATTATACTATAAACAAAGATTTCCAAGAATGTAAAGACTGTTAGGATACTTTATTATCTAAGTAATGATGTTTCCTCTGTGTGGAGTCATACATAACCATTGGAGCTAAGTCGTAACTAAGTCAAATTTAATGGAAACTATTAGCTGCGTTCCAGAGTTAATTATTTGATTCACTCTATGGATACTATATGGAAACAAGTATTTGAAGAAATTATGCTTCAAATTTCTATTGGGTTGTCTAAAATCTCCTGGTGAATGTACAGATAATTTTAATAGAACACATCCTTCTTAATCATTCCTACTACTGAAGAGTATAACTCAGCTAAATTCAAACCATAGCCATTTTTTTCACACTTGCATCCAGGAACAAACTCAACACAACTAGAGAACGAGCTTGCAAATCAGTCTGGAAAATTCCATTTTCTTTTCAAGATGCCAATCATCAGGCATTCAGAAGAATTGGTACTAGTTTTAGACATGAAATTTTTGCAAAATTTCAGAAATGTCTCCTCTTCCATCCCTAGCCCTAAGTTTACTATTTTAGGGGGAAAATTGAAGCTATTGAACAAATAATTACTGAAGAATAATGTGGGTCAGATTTAAGAAATATTCATTGAAGTGTTTGCCTGTGCCAGACTCTGGATGGTGAGCACGGTCCATCATGAGGCTAATCAAAGGCCATAGCCTTGTGAAGCTGACCAAGTAATTAGACATGAGTGCATTGATAACAGAAGCAGCAGCTACCTAGAGAACGGTTCTACTATGGGCCAGTGGAGCCCCAGTGACCAGATTCTGAGACGTGTGAACACTCCATTTGAAGTGTAATACAGGAAGCACTCTAGTTACATGGCACTTTTAAAACCATTGTGAAAGGGTTCACCTGAATTTGCCCAACCTTAACTTTAAATTTGATACTAACAACTCAGTTTATAACATGGTTGAAATATTGCAAGGCTTTGGGTTTCCCTTTGACCATCAAAGAAAGGAATTTCTCTTTATACACTAGCCAGTACCTTACCATCAATTCATTTATTTGATTAGCATTTATTTGACCAAAACTGAGCTAAGCCCACAACCTGAAAGCTCAACACTTACTGTGGAATTGTATTGCTGATGATGATAATTATCATGATACAAAATAATTACAGGCTGCCATTGACCCAGACATGGGACCTAACTCTTCTGGGTCATCAAAAGTCCCCTGGAAGAGGCACATCGTACCCATAATGGTGCTAAAGTGGGAACATTCAGTGAGAACAATGATGAGAATTATTGTGCCTCTTTCCCTCTCTGGGACGTTAGCAACAGAATTGTGCCTAAGAACAATGATGAGGCATTTTGGCTTTCTCTCTACAGGAAGGGGAGGTAGATTGCTGGCCACTCGCATGCCCCCCTTTGAGCTGTGAGTACTCAGCCACCTTGGAAGGGGCGTGTTGTCCTCGCTGCGTCAGTGACCCCTGCCTGGCTGATAGCATCACCTACGACATCAGGAAAACTTGCCTGGATAGCTCTGGCGTTTCAAGGCTTAGCGGCTCAGTATGGACAATGGCTGGATCTCCCTGCACAACCTGCAAGTGCAAGGTAACTGGATGTCCTGGGGATAACCATGCCTCCCACAATTGCCAGAGAACACTCGCAGGAGGTCAAAGCCTGAGGTTTCTGAATGCACAGGTGCCAAGGGCCATGGTGGAAACAGAGGTAGCATAGACCTCTCACAAGAGGTCTATGTCTGAATGGGTCATAGCTGCACTGTGTATTCAGGCAAATTCCAAATGAACATGGAATAGAATAGTCCTCTCCCTTGCCTTTAAATTACAGAATTTTAACAATTGACACTAGTCCCAATGATGGCTGACTTAAGCTATTTTGACCTATATATTAAAAAGGAAGAATGGAACAAAAAAGACGTTTCATCCTGGAAAATATTACCAGCTCTTTCATGAAACTGTCAGTTAGGAAAAAAGCACTCTGTGAAGTTGTTTGCTTTGTTTAATTATCATGGTGCTTAATGCTGGGACGTGACCCTCTGCTGCAGGATTTAATTGTTTTTCTCTCTTTGGAGGAGTTCCCAAGAGGTATCCTCCTATGTCTTTAAAATTAAACACTCATTCCTTCCTCCCTTCAAAGCTCTTGAAGAGCTGTGACCTGAAGGAGGGGTGAGGCAGTGTCAAATTGCTGCCAAAACATCTGTTTAAAATTCCCATGATTAAGCCTATTAACAATACTAGTCAATTTGCTTTTATCAAGTCCTGCCTCAGCACCAGTGGAAGGTTCCCAGCTTGTTTTTGTTTTTTTTTATGGTCTTATAAATGTGGATTTATTTTTCCCTTTTTTCCAGAAAATATCATCTTAAGGTACAGCCCCATCAACCTTTATGTAGCCAAAGGGCCATGGTTTCATGTGTACCTGTGGCCCAGCAAACAAAATGACAGGAGATTTATTATTTAGAGGCCCAGTGCACGAAATCTGTGCATGGGGCGGGGGTGGAGTCCCTCAGCCCGGCCTGCACCCTCTCCAATCCAGGGCTACTCGGGGGATGTCTCTCATAATCCAGGACTGCTGGCTCCTAACTGCCTGCCTGATTGCCCCTAACTGCTCCCTTGCTGGCCTGATCACCCCTAACTGCCTCTGACTCAGCCCCACACCTGGGACCCAGGATTCTCTCCTCTGGCCAGCTGCAGGCACCCGGGACCGGGGCTTCCCTCCCTCTGGCCAGCTGCAGGCACCTGGGACCTGGGCCAGCTTTGCTCAGGCCAGCCGCAGCTGCAGGGGACCATGGGCAGGTGACTTTTGTCCCTCTCCTGGGCTGCAGCCACCTCAGGCACTGGCGCCCAGGATCCCAGGTGGGCAGCTTCACCCAGGCCTACCTTTGTTAGGATGGACATCCGGAAGGTCATCCAGAAGACGTCCGCTCTAATTAGCATATTACCCTTTTATTTTTATAGATTATTATTTCTATGAGATTAGGTCTGAGATTTACTTACAGCGGTTGTAAAGGTATATTTACATTAATACATGTAACTGATTTTAATGATTTTTTTTATCAGTTTTATACCTAAATATGTACTCTGCCTTTCATTGTCACCATGAGAGACTGTTTATTTTTCCTAATATGCCAACCTTTCTGGAACCCTTCAGGTACTTTTGGATAGCATTGTTAATGGTAAATCATTATCTTTCAGAAAATTGTTTTTGCAAACAATCTCATTTGGAATAAGTCCAGTGAATAATTTGGAAACAAGGGGGAAAGTCCCAAATATGCTTTGAGCTCAGACATTCTTCCTTCCTGCTCTTTCCATAGTAATTTTTCCAAAGCATTCATGGAGTTTGTCTCAAAATGTAGATGCTTATTTTGAATACAAAAGTATATCCTGCTAATTTATTTATACCCTGTGTCTCAACTGGCTAATGTTTGTGTCTTGCTGCACAGAATGGAAGTGTCTGCTGTTCGGTGGATTTGGAGTGTCTCCATAATAACTGAGGTATTTAAAATGGACTCATCATCGTGGGAGAAAAATGGACAAATGCCCATCCAACATGATGAAGAATGGGAGTTGGTGTGATTTTTACCACAGACAGTTACCAAAGTCTCCATCTAAGGAAGGTGTTTGAGGTTGCCTCTTGGACCTGACACTTTGCTCATTCTTGCTAACTAGTCTAGGTGACCTACAGTACAGTGCATTTCAGTCCATGGTTGTTAAAGAAGTTGCCCGTGTTGTAAATCACGTTTCCCTAATCAGATCATTTGCAAATACATTTAAATGATCCCATGGTAAACAATGTATTTTTTGTTGTTGTTGGTTTATTTTGTGTACTAACATAATAGAGACTCTGCTCCATTTATTTATTTATTTTTAATTTTTGGAACAAATTCTACAAATAAAGTTGCCTGTTGTGAAATTGTCCCATCCACTCCATACTTCATATTAAGATCCCTGTGAAATGTATTGATAAATATGCATGTAGAGTCTAATTGCATCCTAATAATATTTCAAACTATTGAACACACTTAGATGCCCTGTCATTCAGCTAAAACAAGCTGAAAGCAATTATAATAAAGAAAGACCACACATAATTAAATAATTAATATAAAAAGAACTTCCTACTCCCTCTACCAGATAAAGTGAAACAAAATCTTAAGTCAGTTTAGAAACAGCAATGCATTTTTTTGGCATTGAAAGAGAAAATATGTGTGCATCAGTTTTATATAATGTTTGATAACTTACAAGGGACTTTTATGACATAAACTTTAAGGTGGAGAGAAGGAATTAAAATAATTATAACTATTGCATAAAAAATCATAAAAACAGATGTGGAGAGGATGGAATGGGTACATATGAATGGAGATAAGAGGGATAAGAGGCAATCAGAAGAAAAAGGACAGTTGTATGCATGAGACATTTTATGCAAACCTCATGGTAACCACAAAACAAAAATTAAGAGCTGAGAAGCAAAATATGAAAAAAGAGGAAAAGAAGAAAAAGTCACAGAAAACTGCCAAACTAAAATAGCACACAAGTGTGGGGAAAAAAACAGTGGAGATACATAGCACAGCAACCAGAAAATGAAAGATAAAATGACTGTAGTTAAGTCCTCATATATCAATTATCATGCTACATGGACAGAACTCACCAATCAAAAACACAGAATAGTGGGGTTGGATTAAAAAAGTAAGACACAACTATATAAACCTGTAGGAGACTCGTCTGAACTCCAAAGACAAACATTTGCTTAAAAATGATACTTCAAGCAAGTGCCTCCAAAGAAAAGTGGGTGTAACAGTACTCAAATCTGACAAAATAGATTTCAAGCTAAGAAAGATAATAAGATACAAAGATTAACATTTTATAATGACAATGGAACAAATCATCAACTTCATATATATGCACCCAATTGGGAACATCACAATGTATAAAGCAATTACTAACAAACTTAAAGGGAGAAACTGACAAAGATACAACTATAGTAGGGGTCTGAATACCTCATTGACAGCAAGGGGTAGATCATCCAAACAGAAAAATCAATGAGGAAATATTAGCTTTAAATGATGCATTAGACAAAAATCGACTTAATTTATAATATAAGAACTTTCTACCCAAAGCAATAGAATACACATTATTTTCACTGCATATGGAACATTCTCAAGAAGAGACCTTATGCTGGGCACAAACTAGTATCAATAAATAAAAGAAGATTGAAATCACACCAGGCGTATTTTCTGATCATAATGGAATAACACTAGAAATTAACTATAAGAATAATGCTGGAAAACCACAAATATATGGAGATGAAACAACATGCTACTGAACAACTATTGGGTCAAAGAAAAAAAAAGAGATATGGAAATGCATAAAGACACAGGAAAATGAATGTCTGACATGCCAATATTTTGGGGATGCTGCAAAGACAATATTAAGAGAGAAGTTTATGGCATTAGAGGCCTACCTCCATATATATAATGGGATACTACTTAACCATAAGAAAGAATGAAATGCATCCGTTTGTACAAGAAGAGTGAACCTAGAAAATATTGTGCTAAGTAAAATAAGTCAGGCACAAAGAATAAGAACCATATGGTTTCACTCATATGTGGAATATAAAACAGAAAGAAACAGACTCATAGACACAGACAACATAAGGGTTATTACCAGAGGGGAAGAGGGTTGGGAGGAGGATGAAGAAAGCAAAAGGGGTCAAATATATGCTGCTAGAAGGAGACTAGACTCTGGGTGGTGAGCACACAATACAGTATTCAGATGATGTATTATAGAATTGTACACTTAAAATGTACATAATTGTTATTAATGTCCCAATTAATATAATTTTTAAAAGTCTTAAAGATCAGAGGTTGGCAGAAGAAATTAAAAGGTGGAGCATAGAGGATTTTTAGGGCAGTGAATATACTCTGTGATACTATAATGGTGGGTATATGTCATTAAACATTTGTCCAAACCTATAGCAAACACAACACATAGAGTGAGTTGTAATTGAAACTATGGACTTTGAATATTCACGATGTATCAATGTGGGTTCATCAATTATAATAAATGTACAAGGCTGGTGGGGTATGTTGATAATGAGGGAGGCTCTGCATGTGTGAGGAATGGTGGTATATGAGATCTCTATACCTTCCTCTCAATTTTGCAGTGTTCCTAAAACTTGCTCTAAAAAAAAGTCTTCAAATAAAGTTATCCAGCTTCCAGTGAGAACTCCTATCACCAAAGCATATGTGAGTAATTAAATTCACCCCATTAAAAAAATTAAAAACAAAACAGGAAGACCTAACGTAAGAAATAAAAAAAATCTCAAATAAATAACCTAACTTTGTGCCTTAAAGAACAAGAAAAAGAGGAAGAAACAAAGCCCAATCAGTAGAAAGGTGTAAATAAAAATCAGAATAGGAAAAAAAAATGAAATAGAGTATAAAAAAATAATAGAAAAATGAATGAAACATTTGAAAAGATAAATAAAATTGACAAAACTCTGGCCAGACTTACTAAAGGAAAAAAGAAAAGATGCAAATAAGTAAAATCAGAAACAGAAGAGAAGATACAATGACACTGTAGAGATACAAAGGATTATGCAAGAATAATCTGAAGGCTATATGCCACCAAATTTGATAATGGAAAAAGTCATAAAAATATATAACCTTCCTATATTGAATAATGAAAAATTGAATAACCTAAATAGATCACTAGTAAGGAAATTGAAATGAAAGTCCAGGGCCAGATGGCTTCACTGGTCAATTTTACCAAACATTCAAAGAACATTGTCTATTCTTCTCAAAATCCTTCAAAACACTGAACAATAGGGAATATTTCCTAACTCATTTCAGGAGGCTGGTATCAACAATACCTTGATACCAAAACCAGGCAAGAACAGCACAAAAAAAGAAAATTACAGGCCAATATTTGATGAACAGAGACACAAAAATCATAAACAAAGCATTCAGAAATCAAATAATGTATTAAAAGGACTATACATCATGATCAAGTAAGTTCATTCCAGGGATGCAAAGATGGCAAAACACACAAATAGATGTGAAATACCACATTAACAAAATAAAAGTAAAAATTGTATGATCATATCAATAGATTCAGAGAAAAGCATTTGACAAAATCCAACATCCCTATATGATTAACATTCAGTGAAGTGGTCATAGAAAGAAAGTACCTCAACCTATAAGACCACATAAGACAAACCCTTACCTAATATCATACTCAATGGTGAAAAACTGAAAACTTTTTTCCTCAGATCAGTAACAAGACAAGCAAGCCTGCTCTTGCCACTGTTATTTATCATAGTACTGGAAACCCTAGCTAGAACAATCAAGCCCGATCCAATGTAATAAAAGGCTAATATGCAAATAGACCAAACAGCAGAACGACCAGAACAACTGAACAACCAAACAACTGGTCACTTTGACATGCGCGACCACCAGGGAGTGTGTGATCAGCCGCGGCGGGATGGTGGAGCAGGTGAGCAGGGGGCTCCAGATTAAGGCAAGGTGCAGGTTGCTGTTATTGGGCGAGCCTCTGGTAGTTACTGAAAATTCTTTGCTCCTGTGTGCTGCAGTCCCGCCCGGTGCTTGCACCCACTGTCAGCGCTGGCCCCGCTTGCACCTGCAGCCGGCGCTAGAGCCGCTGCTCACACCCACTGCCGGTGCTCAGTGCCAGACCCAATCACTGGGCACTGTCAGCAGGTGCGAATGGAGCTGCTAGCCCTGATCGCCCTTCAGGACTTCTCTGCCTCCCTTTGCTCCGAGGGGTGATCAGGGCAGCAGTCACCACTCACACCCACTGACGGCACCAGCCCTGCTTGCATCCACTGCTGGTGCCAGCCCCAATCATTCTGCGCCATCAGCCGGTGTGAACAGGGCTGGTGCCTTCAGCATGTGGGAGTGGTGGCAGCAGGAGCGGGGCTGCCGGCAGAGAGGGGACCAGGGACTGCGGCAGGAGGGGCCGGGCGAGGGTGCGAAGGATGGGCCGAGACCCACCCCTGTGCCCGCTGTACCTTGCGGCCCACAGTTCCTTTCAAGGTGCATGAATTTGTGCACTGGACCCCTAGTAAAGAAATAAAAGGCATCCAAATTAGAAATGAAGAAGTAAAACTGTTATTTTTATAGACAATATGATTCTATATATATATAAAACCCTAAAGACTCCACCAAAAGACTATTAGAATCCATAAACAAATACAATAAAGTTGCAGGATACCAAATCAATCTACAAAAAAATTGTGATGTTTTTATATAAGAAAATGAATATCAGAAAAGAAACAAAACACTATCATTTGCAATTACAATAAAAAGGATAAAATACCTGGGAATTAACAAAGGAGGAAATGGACCTGTACACGGAAAACTATAAGACATCATTGAAAGAAACTAAATACATAAAGAAATGGAAAGATAATCTGTCCATGGACTGGAAGAATTAACATTAGATGGCCATATTACCTAATGTAATATACAAATTTAATGTAACCCCCAACAAAATCCTAATGGCATTTTTAATAGAAGTAGAACAACAACAACAAAAACCTCAAAATGTATGCAACCACAAGACCTGGAAGAGCCTACACAAGCTTAAGAAAAAAGAACAAATCCAGAGTTATCACACTCTCCAACTTCAAACTATGCTACAAAGCTGCAATAATTAAAACATTCGAGTTTGAGCAGAAAACCAGACACAGACCTATGGAACAGAACTAAAAGTTCAGAAATAAAGCCACACATATGTGGGTAACTAATTTTTGACAAAGGAGCCAAAGACATACAATGGAGAAAATAAAGTCTTTAATAAATGCTGTTTAGAAAACTGAAATGCAACATATAAAAGAATGAAAGTTGGCTGCTATTGGACACCATACACAAAAACTAACATAAAATGTATGAAATATTTTAATGTAAGATATAAAACAATAAAATACCTAGAAGAAAACAGGCACTACTCTTACAGGCCTTGTTCTCAAGGAGTTTTTGTGAACTAGCCTCAAAGGCAAGCAAAGTAACATAAAAAAAAAAAATTAACGAATGGGACTCCATTAAACTTAAAAGCTTCTGCACTGAAAAAGAACCGTCAACAACCAACCAAATAGGAGAAGATATTTGCACACAATACTTCCAATAAGGGGCTAATATCCAATATATGTATATGTTTATACTACACTGCAGAGCCATGCTGGTATTTTACAAGGACAATCATAAGACTCATTATTTTCTTCTTTTCATTAGAGCCTGTGGGGTAAATTTAATCTTTGCTAACTCGATGACAAAATGGAATTGATATTTAGCACACTTTAAACTACTGCCAGCTCCTATCAATAAGGGGTTTACTTCGTATAAAATAATTGGTGACATTTTCTCATTAAAAACTATTGAGTGCTCTATACATGAGGTACTCTGCCAGGGAAATAGGATGAACAAAATAGTCTTTACTGTAAAAAGATCACTTTTAGAAAGTACTGAATCCATTAAAAGATCCTATTGAAATAAATTACTGCTTGAAATACCTTCTTGATTCAGACACTGAAAAAAGAGTTACTTTTAAAATAATGTGATAAATCTCCTGATGCAATCTGTTTAACTCTTAAGCTGCAATTTGCAGTGTAAAAATAATGTCAATTTTTTTAGGATGTATTTATGGCCAATTTATGATTATATTTCAAAGAATGTCAATTTAATGAACCAAAGCAGTATTTGACAAATCTATCTTCTTACAGATCATAACCACTGTCTGCACCATCACAAGTATAAAGATGCTAATGTATGCATTGAGAAGAAACAATGATGAATAGATAAGCAAATACATAGCTATCCTCCAATTATCAATAGTCTGACAGCATTATGTTTCAGAAGAGTAGAATATGAGAGATGAAAGCCATACTTGTTAACTAGATACACCTAGTAAATAGAAATTTTGCGCCCTAGCTGGTTTGACTCAATGGATAGAGCATTGACCCTTGGACTGAAGGATTGTGGGTTTGATTCCAGTGAAGGGCATCTATCTCATACAGGCTCAATCAGGGGGGCTGCGGGAAGCAACCAATCAATGTGACTGTTTCAGATGTTTCTTTCTCTCTGTCTCTCCTCCCTTCACTCTCTCTAGAAAAAAATCAATGGAAAATAACCTTGAGTGAGGATTAACAAAAAAATATATACACATTTTGCCTCATTCTTTCCTTCTCTATTAATATGAAATATATAAATGTAAATATATATATATATACACACATTTTACAGATATATCAATATATAATATATGCAGGGATGGGAAAAGTAGGCTTAGAGTTATTTGTATATAAGATATGCAGGTTATGATTATTACAATGGCTTTAGTAACTCAGAATCACAATGGCACAGTAAATCTACTTTTTCATACCCCTGTATAATTTATAATGCATATGTGTTAATTATGTATAATTAATATATGTTAATACTAGAGGTCTGCTGCACAGAATTCATGCACGGGTAGGGTCCCTAGGCCTGGCCGGTGATCAGGGCCTTCCTTCCCCTCCCCCGCCCCCCCCCCAGTCCCCCCTACCACTACATGCCAGCTGGGGCCTTCCTTTGTTCTGCACTGCCCCCTGGTGGTCAGCACATGTCATAGCGAGTGGCAGAACTCCTGGTTGGTTGAAATCCTAAGGGAACAATTTGCATATTAGCCTTTGATTATATAGGATATCCCAGAGCTTCCCCTCCTCTGAGCTTTATAGTTTGGTGTTTACGTCAGTTTTATGGACTTTTAATAAACACTGTCCTTGTATTATGGTTATAATAGGCTAAGTGATATGGCTATGTACAATCTAATTCTACTAGCATCCAGCATAAAGCTTTGCATAGTGTGGGTTTTCAATTAATTATTTTTAAACTTGAATTCATTTTCTATGATAGTGTCAAAGTTATCATGGGACAGTGGAAACAACTCTAGTGGCTTTCAAATGTTCTTAAGTAGTAATACCTGTTTTCAAATAAAAATGCATTCAGTGCTCTAATATAAAAATCAGATTACAGCAGAGTTTCTCTGCTTGGACAGGGGTTGTAGAACCAGAGTTCCTTTACACATCCCACCACAACTCACAGACTTTAACCAAACGCAGCCTGAAAGTCATTGACCCAATGCCTCCCCTTCACTTCTGCAAATAAAGCCAGCACTCAGAGAGGTTAAGTTACTTGCCCAAAGTTCATACTAATTAGTCATAGACCTAGAACTACCACCCAAGCCACAGTTTTCCCCTGCGCCATCCTTCTAAAGATTCCAAATGTTTTTCCACATTTCAATTTCAAATGAGCTTTTCTTACTACTTCTTAATGAGTGACAGTAAAAGACAATCATGGATGAGCTGTAATATCTGTTTATTGTCTCTTTGTTACATATCCCTCCTGATTGTGATATTGTTTTATAAAAAATTATGATAATAGGAACTAAGAAATGTTCAGATTAAAAGCCCAGACAGCATATCTAAACCCATAATAGCAATAAGTCCTTTATCCAATCCCCCAGTCTCATGCTTTATAGAAAAATAACTGCAGGAAAATTAAAAATACAGTAATTCCCTTTCTTAAGATTAAACACCCCCCCAAACACACACACCTCAGAATATAATGAAATCTTATATTGAAAGATAATCCTGTATGTAGTCTATTTTCTGATAATGTTATTCATTCACCCATTTATCTCCCTTTAAATTAACATTACTGTGGCAGGCTCTGCAAATACAGAAATGACTAGACAAAATTGGTCTCTATTTTCATGGCATTTGTAGCTTCATATAAAAAATATGACCGAAAAACAAGAAAATAATTAAGTGAGCAATATAACTACAGACTACATTAGTGCCAGGAAGAAGAAGAAAAAAAGGCAAAGTGTTAAACTGGATGGGAACTGATTAATCTCACTTTGGATAGGTATCATTCAGAATGGAAGTATAGTTTCCCAGACAAGGAAAAACTAAAGGAGTTCACCACCACTAAACAGGCTTTACAAGAAATATTAAAAGGAAAAGAAAATTCCATAATCAGAAATAAGAAAGTAAAGGGGAAAATACCACTGGTAAAAGCAAATATATAATCAACACAGTGAAACTACTTAAAAAGCTAATATAAAGGTTAAAATACAAAATTAGCTACAACTACAATAAATAATAGAAATACACAAACAAGAAGATATAAAATATGACATTAAAAGCAAAGTGCAGTCGAGAGAGAAAATTTGTTTTATCTTATAATACATTTGAACTTAAATACCTATCAGCTCAAAACACACTGCTATTGAAATAGATGAATATCTATGAGCCTCAAACCAAAAACCTACAAAAAAAAACACAAAACAAAGAAACAAAACAACCCACAAAAAATAAAGTCAAAGCAACCTGAACAAAAACTAAAGAAAACCAGCAAATCAAAAGGAAAAAAAAAAGAGTAAGAGAAGAAAAGAAACAGAGAAGTGCTATAAAAATAACAAAAATAACATTAACAAAATAATAAGCTCAGACCTATCAATAATTTCTTTAAATGTAAATGGATTAAATGCTCCAAACAAAAGACACAGGCTGGCTTAATGGAAAAAAAGTACAAGACCCATCTATATGTTGCCCACAGAGATTTAGTTTAGATTGAAAGACATACACACACATAGTCTGAAAGGAAAGGGGTGGGAAAAGATATTTCATGCAATTAGAAACAAAAAGAAAGTTGGGGTAGCAATACTCATATCAGACAAATTAGACTTTCAAACCAAGAATTATACTCAGCAATATTACTCAGCAATAAAAAAGAATGAAATCCTGCCATTTGCAACAGCATGGATGGACCTACAGTGTACTCCACTAAATGAAATAATTCAGAGACAAATACTGCATGATTTCATTTTATATGTGGAATTAAAGAAATCAGAACAACAAAACAAAAAACAAACTCAGAAACAAAGAACCAACTGATGGTTGCCACAGAGTGGTGGGGGTAGAGAAATGGATGGAAAAGATACAGGAAAATATAACCAGTCAGTTGGATAGCTTTGCACAGTGACAGATGGTTACTAGACTTATTGTGGTGATCAAATAAGATATATAAATGTTGAATCGGTATGTTGTATATCTGAAACTAATACAATATTGCACGCAACTATAATTTTTAAATGGCGAAAAAAACATAAAGAACCAAATGAAGGTGGGAAGTCTTTTTTAAAATGCAAAATAAAAACATATACTTTTGATCAAAAACATAAAACACTAACTTAACTTGGGGAACTTGAAGACACTGTAAAGAAAATAAAACAAAAATCTGGGGGTACTGCATGCTGTGATGTTTTAAAATGGTGCAGTAGCCCTGGCCGCTGTTTCTCAGTGGGTTGAACATTGTCCCATGCACTAAGAGATCACAGGTTCGATTCCTGGTCAGGGCACATACCCAGGTTGCAGGCTCAATCCCCAGTAGGGGGTGTGCAGGAGGCCGCTGATGGATGTATCTCTCTCATTGATGTTCCTCTCTCTCCCTCTCCCTTTCTCTCTAAGATCAATAAAGTACTTGAAAAAATAATACAAATGGTGAAGTATTGCCTTCAATCATGCATGTGGAACAGAGCTGAGATGATCCTGTTGTGGACTCCCAGGGAAGAAATTTTCTTAATTTCACATATAAAATTTGAAAATGACTTATTAAAGGAATGAGTCACTAAACTAGAAATCTGGGTCACAGAAGCTTGAAACAGATTTTAAAATATCAAATGTTATAAGAGACAAAGTCATTTATAGAAGTACACAGAGTCAGAGGGAGGGAATCATGAGAATTGCAGTGGTATAAGTTGCGTGTATCTCATAGGTCTCAGTAGACTATCAGCCAATTGTTGTCAGTTGAAGTTGTGGGCTAGGTATTCCCAGACATTTCCATTTTATAAGAGGAGCCACAAACTTGGATTTTAATGCGTGATACTATGAGTCTTAAGTTCTGCATTCAAGTTTAAAATAATACATTCAGGTCACACTAAATGTGTCTGTGAAATGATCTGACCTATTGAATCAATTCGCCACAGACCTCTGGTTTAGAACCACAGGGAATGCTAGAAGTTACCTAATACTCCTTCCAAGCTTATAGGTCAGTGAATCACTTTTCTTCACACATTAATATCATCCTCCTATTTATCATTCACTTTAATCACATTTAATTAATTGGTGCCTAAACCCCAGAATTTCCTCAGTTATGTACTGTACATGTTTTTGCGAAGTATATGCATTGATTTTCCTATTGATTAGTTCAATTCTATTGGAACTGGAAACCTTTCTTAGGTGAGGGGAACATCAGCACCCTACCTAACTTTTAGAAGGCTATCATCAGTCACCATAAATATTTGTTTCTCTCATAGGAAGCCCTCATTCAGAAGGCTTTAAATCATAATTTCTTATTCTTTATCAAAAGTGCTCATTGCCAAGACAACAGATAAGGATTAACTCACACAGTGTAGTAATGATGACTAAATGCGATGTGTTAGATTGGGGGAACAACAGGACAGTGGGACCCAGGATCCAACCTTACTCTGATTCACAAGCAGATAGAATGCAGCAGACCAGGGAAGCCCAGGTAGGATAAGATAACAGGAAGCTTGTGACCTGCTGGCAGGAGCTTGGAGTGGCATCTGCAGAGATGCAGAAAGGGAAACACAACACCCTCTCATTAGCAATGGCAGAGCATCTTGGCAGCTGCAGTACATCTGAGAAAACAATGTTTGGCATTCCGTTCTGTTATTCAGCAGAGAAGAAAAATGCAGAGAATAAATAAAAATAAAGCAGGCTGGAACTTTTTTATAATTGAAGAGAGTAAAAAAGGGACCCCATATTATATTGAAGAGTATTAGAAGTAAAACTAGCCTTGTGACCCAGTTCGTGTGGCTCAGTGATTGTTGACCCAGGAACTAAGAGGTTATGGTTTGATTCCCAGTCAAGGCACATGCCCAGGTTGAGGGCCCAATCCATAGCAGGAGGTGTGAAGGAGGCAGCTTACAGATGATTCTCTCATCATTCTCTCATCATTGATTTTTCTGTCTCTGTTTCCCTCTTCCTTCCTCTCTCAGAAAATAATAATAAAAAATAAACTAGCTTTGTGTACTAGATGCCTGTGGCTGCTGTAACAAATTATCACACACCTACTATCTTAAAATAACAGAAATTTGTTTTCTCATAGTCTTTCAGACCAAAAGTCTGAAATCAAAATGTAAGCAGGGCCATACTCCTTCCAGAGATTCTACAGGAAAATCCTTCCTTGCCTTCTCCAGCTTCAGATGACTCTACTTGGTCTTTGGTTTGTGGCCACAACACTCCAGTCTCCACCACCGTGGTTACATTGCCTCCTCTTTTCTCTGTGTCTCTAGTTTATGTGTCTCTTATAGGGACACTTGTCATTGGATTTAGAGTTCACCCAGCAATTCAGGATAATCTCATTTTAAGATCATTAACTTAATTGCATTCTCCAAGACTAGTCTTTTCAAATAAGAAACCAATAACAGCTCTGGGGCTATTCTAAGGTGTGAATATAACAAATGGTGATTTGTTTTACTATACATTGATTAAAGGCTTTTAAAAAAATCTTGATTTAATCCCTTTATGTGTTGAGTTGTGATATTCCTCATTTTTTATGCACTGTAGTAGATACATGACTATGTACTTCTCATTATGTATAGAGAAGATGCCCTCCCATCCAAATTTTTACAAAGACCCATAGACTAGAACTTCTATTGTCCACAATTGTTTTCTAGAGAATCTTAAATTTAAGGTCTTGAAGGGTTAAAACCCTGGATGGAGTTAAGGGGGCAATTATAAAAGCTAAAAAGGAGGTAATGAGGTCATTGCTACTTCATTTTCACATAAGACACTATAGTCAACAGTACTTGGTGTCCATTCACAGTTCATGACAGGCATCACAAAAATTCAAAAATGAAAAATTGAGCTAACTGCTCCTTTTTCTTTTTAAAAAAGACCCATGACCACACAACAACCAATAGTCTATCAGATATTTATCTGGAATTTCAAGCTGACCCTAATAGCTTCATTAATTCTCTTGTGAAGTCAATTTCAAGTTTTTCCCTTATACTTGACTAGAGGCCTGGTGCATGAATTCATGCACAGGTGGGTTCCCTCCACTTGGCCAGCAGTCAGGCCGATTGGGGCTGGCTTGCCAGGGTGAGGGACCGAGGGAGGTTGGCTGGTGGGGGGTGGAGGGAGCCACAGGAAGTTGGCTGGTCTGGGGGTGGGGGAGGGTTTGGGACCACAGGAGATTGGCCGGCCACAAGATGTTGGCTGAGGGAGCACACTGACATGGTCAGTGTGCATCATAGCAACCAGTCATTCCATCATTCGGTTGCTTAGGCTTTTATATATAGACTAGTAGCCTGGTGCACAGAATCCGTGCACTGGGGTAGGTGGGGAAAGGGGCCCCTCAGTCTGCCCTTCACCCTCTCCAATCTGAGACTCCTCAGGGAATGTCCAACTACCTGTTTGTGCCAACACTTTTAACAGATAACAGCTCCATTGTTGTTTTTTATGCTTAGCACCATTGGAATTAGTAGGTATTCAAAGTGTGTATACATTTTGGGGGGACACCCTGTATATCTCTAGTCAGCGGTGAAAGAAACCAACAGCAGATTTGGAACCCCCAGACAGGAAACCTCGCTCACTCCCCACATGTCTCCCCACTTCACTTTCCACCTTCGTGGGCAGCAGGAGAATCAACGTTTTCTCTCATTAATTCGGAAAAGCACGTCCTGTCACCGGCTGCCTGGCAGGAGTGCGCTAGGCCCCAAGCAAGCGAGGCTCAGTCAGGGCAGCCTCTGCTCATGGGTGCTGGCACCCAAAGTGCACATTCCTCCTCTACAGTTGCCCCGACTATCCCACTGTTTCACTGAGAGAACGGAATTCCTCTCCGCCTCTGGGTTCCTGATCTTGAACGCTGACCGAAGGCACCTCAGCGAGGGCCGTCCGTGCCCACCAGGTGTGTCTGTCTGCACCTGCTCCTGCCTCAGCACCTGCATTAACCCCCCAGGGGTGATCTCATAGCTGCACTGGCCTCCGTGGGAACAGGGCATCACCACTCCGCCCTCTCACTGTCATCTCACAGGCACCCACCCTCAGCACCCAGAACACCCAGATACTCTCCAAAAGACGTGAGCACATCAGAGGAGATGTGTGTACATCCTGTGGGGGTGTCAGGCATGCCAGGTTGATGGAAGTGCGGTGGAGAGGCGGGGGGAACTTGTGCACGCCTTGGTTTGCAACTGTTGCAGGCGTGGGAGCGTGACAGCGTGCTGGGGGATGTTCGCATGCCAGGGCGGATGTTCACACCAGAAGCCTCTGGCTTTGCAGATCCTCAAACCCCCATGGTGCCGGAAGCCGGTCCATCCTTGCTGCCTGACACAGTCGCTGCAGGAAAGAAACATCTGCACAGCATATGTTTCAAGGGACCTGGCGTATATAGCATACTGTTCTTAATATGTTTGCTCCCCTTAGCGCTGTGTGTTTTAACCAAGGTCACCTCTCTGAGAAAGGTTGTTTCCCCAGGTAGGAATTTTTCCCTGAAGTCAGGGAGGGGATGCCTCTCCTAGAAAGGTTGTTTCCCCAGGTAGGAATTTTTCCCTGAAGTCAGGGAGGGGATGAAACTCCTTAACTAAGTGCCAGGCGGGTAGTTAATCACTACAAACAATCATGCTTAAGCTACATAATCTTTACTCCCTGGAATGGAGATAAGAAACACCCTAACCTTTGTAATAGAAATTGACAGGATTAAAATCAACTGGTATAAATACGGATGTAACAAGACAATAAACAGCAGAGCCTCTCTGGAGATCAAGACCAGAACTTGGCTGGAGATCCGGGCTAGGCTGCTGATCAACTGAACGCTGTCTCCGTGCCCTTCCTTCTTCGCCGACTCCGTCCACACCTTTGGGGAACCCCTGGACCCGCTGGGGTTGGACCCCGGCACCATGGTGCGGCCAGGAGGACGTCAGTCTGGCCCACCATGGTGGCTGTCCCTGCGATCCTGCACCTTCTGGGCCAGGAGGCGGATCTTGCGCAGCCACTCCTGGGTGCTGATGGCCTGCAGGCGCTACTTCAGCTCAGCCTGCAGGCTCCACTTGGTGTGCTCACAGCTGTCACCACCACCATGTGGGGAGTACAGGCCGCCCTCCGCTGGCCTGCCCTGTCCAGAGGCTCTCTGCGCTGCTCACCTGCCCAGAGTGACTGGGGCTGGACGGAAGCCAGGCGTCCTGCCCTGCCCAACCCCGGCCAATCTGCCCCTGTGCGAGCTGCCGCCCCGCCAGGAAGGGTCACGGATCCAGGTCCCAGGACCGCAGACAGCCTCAAGCGCTGCCCCCCACCTGGCAGGGTCACAGATCCATGTCTTGGTCCCGTGGACAGCCTCAAGCACTGTCCCCTGCCCGACAGGGTCACAGATCTGGGTCCCGGGACTGCAGACAGCCTCAAGCGCTGCCCCCCACCCACCAGGTCATGGATCTGGGTCCGGACCACGGACAGCCTCCCACGGTGCCCCCCCACCCAGCAGAGTCACAGATCCGGGTCCCGGGACCGCAGACAGCTTCAAGCACTGCCCCCCGCCTGGCAGGGTCACAGATCCGGGTCTGGACCATGGACAGCCTCCCGCAGTGCCCCCTGCCCGGCAGGGTCACAGATCCGGGTCCCGGACTGGGACAGCCTTGCCCGCTGCCGCCTGCCTTCAGTATGCAAGTTAGCCACCATCTTGTTGCTTCAGGGTGGGGGTCCCCACTGGGGTGCCTGGCCAGTCTGGGTGAGGGGATGATGGCTGTTTTCAGGCTGGCAGGCAACTGAAGTTCCCAACCTCTCCTTTTTTTCTTTTTTTTCTTCTTTATTCTGGGATTTATTTACCTTCTATGGCTGTCACTGGAGCTGAGAGCCAGCTTTAGCTCTGAGGCTCGGCTCCAGCTCTGAGACCTGGGTTGCTGAAAGCAGGAATCTGGGTTTGTTTGGGTTCTATAATTGTAACACCGTTACGATCCTGCTGGCTAAAGCCCAGCTGGCTGAAAGCAGGTTTCTGGGGTTTGTTTAGGTTCTATAATTGCAACATAGTTGCTTAGAGTTGCAGCTCAGAGGCCGGCAGTAGCCGCCATCTTGGTTGGCAGTTAATTTGCATATCGCCCTGATTAGCCAATGGGAAGCATGTCAGAGGTATGGTTAATTACCATGTTTGTCTATTATTAGATAGGATAATATTTCAAATAAAGATTGAGACCAATGCTCTTTAAGCTTTGTATATGAGTATATATTGCAAATATCTCCCTTTGCCCATCAAGATAAAAATAAATCTCTCTAGAATACTTAATGGCACTATATTGTATCTTTGTATTGTATAATGGAGTATATTAAATTACAATCAAAATAGCTTATAAATTTTTCTTTTCATTAAGTTCAAAGGTAATTTGAAAGAATCCATCTCTGGGAATTTGAAGAAATGTGGGCATTTTGTACTCAGAAAGTAGACTATGAGCTAGCAAATCCACTTCAGTTAATATCAAATCAGTGTTTAATGGACAACTTACCCAAGCTCAATAACTCTAGAGCTGACACAAGAAGTCGAATCTAGAATTAATTTACTAACTGACAAAGACTATACTAAGCATTACACAAATGTTATCTCATTTCATACCTAAACTAATCCTGAAAGCTGGGGATAATGATCCACATTTTACTAATGAAGAAATGACCCTGACATATAACACAGTTGTGAGTAGAGGTTCTGTGGTTTTAAAGCTAATAAGCCATATGGTGTAACCAAGAAACACTTAAGGAGGAAATCTTAAGTTGTCTTGAAGAATTAGAACAAGGAGGGTTTTCCAGAATAATGATAGGGAAATGAAATAATTATGCAGAGAAGAGTGGGCACTGAGAGTAATGTGACATGAGTAAAGATTAGAGCAGATCTTTTATGGAAGGCTGAGTGGTTTGGACGGGTTGCACAGGACCTGAGATTCACTCTGATTCTTGTAGAACTTCCATTTTTACTATAATTCTCAGTAGGACTTTGCTACACTACATCCGATTTTTTTTTTTAAGTATGTACCCAGCACATGTATGCTTAGAAGAGCCCTCTTACCCCATGATTCAATGGATGTTAATTTTCACTTTCTCATTCTGGGTGAGGTTAGCAATTACATTCAGCTGTCTGTAGCCATCCCACTACTGCTTTTTGCAGACCGTCACTCTTCCTTTGTTCTTATGAGGAGGATTGCAATGTGAGCTGTGAAACGCATGCTTCTGTCCAGTCCTGACAGAAGCTTGTTTATCATCTGCCTCTTTGCTCTGGATCTTGATGGTTCAATCACACGGCTTTCCAGTGGGGAGATTTATCTTTCTAGTCACTTTACATAGCAATCTTAGAAAATACCAGAAATCATTCTCACTCCACAATGGGCAAAACTACTAAAAATGCCCATTCTTTGAAACACACAAAAAAATGACATATTGTGAGAAAGACAAAATTTAACTGTAAAGCTGAGGAACTCAGAACAAGAGAAAAAGATTTGACTGGCCTTTGTGAACAGCCCACAAAATGCACAATTGCAACAGTCTGAAACAGGCAGTATGTGGTAGCTTAAAAGGTAATATTACAAGTCATTGTATTTAGCTCAAGCTTTGGAGCCCAAAATGAAGACAGGGGGAATTGCGGTAGATGTCCTGAGAATGTCCCCCAATCACATACACACATCTTGGTTCAAAGAGCTCTCTTTATTGTAAAGAAACCAACTGCCTATGGTTCATACTTATTCTTTCAATCATTTATGAACTTATATTTAGGTTAGGTATTGAGTACTTATTTTACTGAACACTTATTTTGGACAGTGTTATTTAGGAAAACAGGGATAAATACAAACAAGGTACAGAAAAAAAATGTTACTGGCATTCAGAAGAAAGAGATGTTGCACCCAGATAAAGGCATATAATTACACAGCATCCCACTGAGAAAGAAAACATTTCTGTGTAAAAAAGCTCCTAAGGCTGGCATTCAAGTGCTAATGTTTAGAACAAAAGCCATGTGGGCTATTTTGAAGGCACTGTAAGAAGCAGGGTCTCGGCAGTGGCTGGCTGTGGTGTCAGAATACAGGGGACCGGGACTAGGCCAGCAATCCTGAGATCTGGAGCATAATCAGAGGACAGCCAGCAGGTTTGTAGGGGGTTGGTGTCAGCATCTGAGATCTGCCTATTTTCTGACACCTGGCCAGATTTACACAGTTTTCATGTAGGAGGTGTCTAATTGTGAGCATGGAGAGGACATCACAGAATAAGACTCGGATGCCATAGTGAGACATCTGAATGAAGCTACCTGCACCATAGACAATAGAAAACAAAGTGGCAAGTGAAAGAAGAATGAGCATAAACTAGATAAAGTAGAAAGTGCACGCATCCTTGAGCCAGATAGACCTGGGTTTGAGTCCCAGTTTCATTACTGAGTTGAGATGACTGAACAAGTTACTATTTTGCCTAAATAGCAGCATCCTTGTGTGTGTTTTTAACACTAGACTGCCCAAGGAAGTCATTTTGACTGCTTTTTAATTTCAATTAGAAAAAAATTATGTATATAAGGACACAATGTCTTAGAATTTTGTGACTTTTTGTACAACATATAAATGCGTTTATTAATAATTGTAGTTACCTCCCCCTCCTTCATTTCCGATATATATATGTGTTATACCTATATTGCCCAAAAGCAGTCATTTTGACTGCTTGGGAAATTATAAATAATCAAATGACTCTTATTTTTGAATTGAGTAAATTTCCTATATGACCAGTTCGGCTCTGTATTGAAATAACAGTTTTCATTTTTTTTCAATTACCGTCACATGATAACATACAAGTACATGATAAATTGTCGATACTTGATAAGTTGCAGTTGCTCAATAAGCTAAACTAGTACTTGTTATTCGAATCTTTATGCAGTGATACTTGTTCTTATAAGTTGTTTATTTTATTTCTTTTGCGCCCTAAATTCATGAAAGAAATGTCGGATAGAAGTGAGTTATTGGAAAAGCTAAGGAACATAAGTGAAGAGTGCTCCAATATTATTCTTTCACAATGCAGTCATTTTGACTGCTTTTGGGCAATATAGGTATATACTAAGTTTCAGTCTTTCTAGTGTTAAAGACATTAATACCACATACCTTGAGGAGGTTTCATTAGATTAAGAAATACTTTATGAAGTCCATAAACTTTACAGATCCTCAATGAATAAAATTATTAGAATTGTCTTTGATGCTTTCTCATACTGACCCCTTCCTATGCCCTGCCCCCTTTTGCCTCCTCCTCTTAGGCAATTACAAAATAACTGGTCAGGGTTTAGGCCATGGTCTTCTTCAGAGTTCAAAACATCTGAGCTGTACTAATGAGACACCAAGAAAATACACAGCTTATCCTATTTGTTTTCTTCCCCTCCAAGGAAATGAATGAGTAACTTCAACATCCAAAGTTGCTTTCAGGGGAAAATATTCTAAAAGCATGACAAACTGCTAACAAGCCAGGTAAATCCTGCAACTGCTCAGCAGTTGAATTCTGCTGTCAAGCTGTGTGGGGAAGTAGCACGATGATAAAGGGGTGTATTACAGATAAGTGGTTGCAAGCAAGTAGGTAATGATTGGAAATGATTACCTACTGGCCAGAGGACCAAACATCCAACTGTAAAGAGCAGTTGGGTAATTTGAAGTCATTTGATCTGATAAACATTATGGTGCTGAAAAAGCTGGGTATTGTTTCCCTTGGAAAATGGGTTAGGGAAGAAACATTTTACCTTTAAAGCTACATGCAGAGCACCCTATTCCTCCGAAAAATTAAGAAATGGAGGGAATTTCAGAAGAAACAATACACTGGGTGACACTTTTCAAATAATAAAGGACAAAAAAGATCTTTTTAAATTACACAGAAGACTTTGAGTAGATTGACTCAAATTTCTGCTATTTTGACGGCTTCAACAAATCCACTCCCAGGTTCCACCAAGTGTTCAAGACCATGAGGGCTGCCAAGTGCTCTCTATAGATTTATCCATCAACCAGATCAACCACTATTTAATGAACTGTATTACATTAGGATATTTAAAACAAGAGCCAGGTATTGAGAATAAAGCCTTGGTTTTTCAAAGATGGCAGATGCGTGACTGAAACGGGTGAGTCATTTCCTATCCCACACAGATTCTAATACTCATTGTCATAAGGCAAAGAAAGAATCAACAAATGACTTTTTCCCAGGGATAGAATTAGATAAAATGTGAACATTATCATATTGTTTTCATGAAAAGGAAGTGACGCACGTAGTATTCAAAAAGCAGGTATGAGATATTATAATTATCCCTTTCACATCCAATTATCTAGACAATTTAAGGAAAAGACAACCAAAGCAATTGCTTAAATAGTTAGATTTTAGGAGAATATTGAAACCCTGGGACTAAAATTTTTGGGACACATGTTTTGACCTGTTTTTCAGCAAAAGTGTTTGTTATACATTATGTGTCAATCAAGAAAGGAAAAGAATGAAATAATACTGACCCTTGTCTTTGAGGAGCTTAAAACTTATAAGTAGTTATAGAGTTCTAGAGGCCCGGTGCACAGATTCATGCACTGATGGGGTCCCTTGGACTGGCCTGTGCCCTCTCGCAATCCGGGACCCATCGGGGGATGTTGGATAGCCCGTTTGGGCCTGATCCCCGCAGGCCCAATCCAGACAAGAGGGAGCCCGATCCTGTGCGTTGAGCATCTGCCCCTGGTGGTCAGTGCACGTCATAGCGACCAGTCGACTGGTTGTTCAGTCATCTGGTTGCTTAGGCTTCTATATATATAGATAAATTTAAAAGCAATGTGGTAAGGTTCTGATGGAGATAAACATAAGATGTTAAGAAATGAAAAGGGAGAGAACCAAGATGGCGGCATAGGTTAACGCCGGTGTTTGCTGCTTTGAACAACTACTTCAAAAGTGAAACCAAAAAACGGAAGGGACATCACCCAGAACCACAGGAACGCTGGCTGAGTGGAAGTCCTACAACTAGGAGGAAAGAGAAACGCATACGGACACTCAGAGGAGGCGCAGTGCTGAAGTCAAATTCTGAGGTGCGGAGTGCGCGGAGCGGGCTGGCGGCGGAGGGCGCGGTTGTTGTTTTCAATCGGGAGGGAGTCGCAGACTCTGAGCACCAGATCCGGGCGAGTCTTTAGGGACCCAGACTCAAACGGGAGAAGCGGGACTGTCTGGCTTCGGCCAGAGCGAGTGCAGCTTTCTCTCCGAGCTTTGCAGCGGGTGCTGGGACTCAGAGAGGCAGAGCCCCTGGGAACAGGACTGAGAGCCGCCATAACTGCTCTCTCCGGCCCACCCTGTTGATCCTGTGCGACCCGCCCCGCCCAGCCCAAGCCCTGCACAGAGGCATTTGCCGGATAGCCTCAGGCAAAGGCTAGATTAGCACCTCCCTAGAGGACAGAAGTTCTCTCAGTGCTGACACAGCTGATTCTCATAGCCACTTGGTCTGGAGGTCAAACCCTCCCTGGAATTAGCTACAACAATCAAGATTTATCTATAAGACTGCGAACAAAGACCACTAGGGGGTGCACCAAGGAAGCATAACAAAATGCGGAGACAAAGAAACAGGACAAAATTGTCAATGGAAGAAATAGAGTTCAGAACCACACTTTTAAGGTCTCTCAAGAACTGTTTAGAAGCTGCCGATAAACTTAATGAGATCTACACGAAAACTAATAAGACCCTCGATCTTATATTGGGGAACCAACTAGAAATTAAGCACACACGGACTGAAATAACGAATATTATACAGACGCCTGACAGCAGACCAGAGGAGCGCAAGAATCAAGTCAATGATTTGAAATGCGAGGAAGCAAAAAACATCCAACCAGAAAAGCAAAATGAAAAAAGAATCCAAAAATGCGAGGATAGTGTAAGGAGCCTCTGGGACAGCTTCAAGCGTACCAACATCAGAATTATAGGGGTGCCAGAAGATGAGAGAGAGCAAGATATTGAAAACCTATTTGAAGAAATAATGACAGAAAACTTCCCCCACCTGGTGAAAGAAATGGACTTACAGGTCCAAGAAGCGCGGAGAACCCCAAACAAAAGGAATCCAAAGAGGACCACACCAAGACACATCATCATTAAAATGCCAAGAGCAAAAGATAAAGAGAGAATCTTAAAAACAGCAAGAGAAAGAAACTCAGTTACCTACAAGGGAATACCCATACGACTGTCAGCTGATTTCTCAACAGAAACTTTGCAGGCCAGAAGGGAGTGGCAAGAAATATTCAAAGTGATGAATACCAAGAACCTACAACCAAGATTACTTTATCCAGCAAAGCTATCATTCAGAATTGAAGGTCAGATAAAGAGCTTCACAGATAAGGAAAAGCTAAAGGAGTTCATCACCACCAAACCAGGATTATATGAAATGCTGAAAGGTATCCTTTAAGAAGAGGAGGAGGAAGAAAAAGGTAAAGATACAAATTATGAACAACAAATATGCATCTATCAACAAGTGAATCTAAGAATCAAGTGAATAAATAATCTGATGAACAGAATGAACTGTTGATTATAATAGAATCAGGGACATAGAAAGGGAATGGACTGACTATTCTTGGGGGGGAAAGGGGTGTGGGAGATGTGGGAAGAGACTGGACAAAAATCGTGCACCTATGGATGAGGACAGTGGGTGGGGAGTGAGGGCGGAGGGTGGGGCGGGAATTGGGAGGAGGGGAGTTATGGGGGGGAAAAAAAAGGAACAAATGTAATAATCTGAACAATAAAGATTTAATTTAAAAAAAAAAAAAGAAATGAAAAGGAGGCGCATCTAACTCATCCTTTTGGGGGAAAGTTGTCAGGGAAGGTCCCAAGAGGACTGAACTGAGTTGGAAATATTCAAGAGATGAGAACAACCGTAGGAAATTCACGGAGAAGTCATTGTTGGAAAAATGTCCTGAGATGTATTGGAACTGACCTCCAAAGGAGGATAGGGCCAGGATACTCAGGAAAGAAGCTGACAACTCCAACTTAAACACTGAGTTTGTTAAGGGAACTATAGATCTAAGAGGAGTCAGGCTGCAGCAGGACAAGCCAAGTGGCATGTGCTTGTTAAAAGCTGTATTTTCCAAAGCAGTAAATAATTTAATGGGCCTACTTATCAGAGTATGAACTGGCATTCACTGAGAGCAATTTGCTTCTTAAGATGGCATCAATCCAGTCAAACACTAGAAACCATTTTGCCTTACAAGTGATATGGTAGCATCTATAAGTACTTCCATACTGCAGGGATAGAAGTGTGAAATGGAATGTAGAGGAAAGTGATAAGGACATTTGAAGAGGAAGCAGGAGTCAAGTTTTGGAGAGATTTATATGTCAATATATGGAGCAATTAGACATGGAGCAGGAAAAATCATTTGATCATCTAATACGAAAGTTAAAAATGGGGAAAAGATGTTTCAGTGTTGACTTTTCCAGTAAGGTCCTGGTGGCCATGAACCATGGCCAACCAGCAGAAGCTAGAAACAAGGTGAGAGCCACTCTGTTGGGTAGGGACCACAAAGAGCAAGCTTGCCGGGAGAGAGTGGGAGTCACAGAAAAAACAGGCACTATTCAGGACATTGCCCAAGGCAGAGAGACAAGAGAAACACCCTGGCCTCTTCCCTCCTGTACCTTCTAGTATTCTACCGGCTCCTTCCTTTTCTCCTAGCTAAGAGAAAGGGGATAGGAAATTTGAAAAATATAATAGAACAGGGAACGGACTGGAGGAAATTTGAGAATAAATCCGCAAATGGCTGGTGGGTAATTGCCTGAGGAGCCCATTTTAACAATCAAACCAAAGATATTCTTTGCTTATAAATGGTGAAAGTCAAGCATCTATTTACAAAGATAGGGTTGGTGACACAGAATACAGATATGTGCACTATTGAGGGAAACGATCATCTTTCCCTTGGATGGTAGCCAGTGACACATGGCATTGAGAGAAGTTAGAAAAGAAAATGGTACCTTCGTTGGAATTTAATGACCTAAGGAAGTTAGGTCTCACTTTCAATGCCACAGTTAGATATAGTAGGTCATTAACTTCTTAATGTATTTCACCCCCTAATAACTTTTAAAGGAGCTCCCAAAAGACAACACTATTTATTGCAGAACTGATTTATATATTTTTTATTTTGAGGGGGGAAAAAAGACAAAATTTTCTTTCATGCAACATTTCATATGGGCAAATATTTGATAAGGAAAATAAAGTGAATGTATGAGAGTTAAAGGAACTATTGGATAATAGACAGTCTGTAGAGAGAGTGAAAAGGACAATTAATGTGTCTGTCTCTCTGTCTCTCCCCCTCCTTTTCACTCTCTCTAAAAATCAATGGAAAAATATCCTCTAGTGAGGATTAACACCACGAACAACAACAAAAGAATGTAAACTGTTCCTAAGGATAATCTAGAACTCAAACCAGAACAGTAATTTGTTCCAGGACATCTTAATGTGGCATCTTTTTCTCTAAAAGTCTAAATTTGCTGAGCTGTTCCTGCATCTCCATATTTCATTTTGCCTGTGTAGACAGCCTGAGAACATTTGACATAACAATGAAGTGAGAAAAAGCTTACATAGTAAGTAAATTGTCTGAATTTCTGAAACAGAAACCTATTTTCCTTTCCTCCCGGGGCTCTCAATGTCTGATTTTGTTTTTATAGAAACCCATAGTTCCTGTCATTGTGAAAATCCTGATTGAAAGAGATACCTTAGGACTGATAACGCCTATCAGTAAAAATAGCCCTCATAAATGAGCACTCCTGTTTCCTGCCTGAGTTTAGAAGCAATTGAGCAAAAGTGAAGAAAAAGAATGGAGAGATTTTTAAAAATGTTAAATAGAACTATTTGGAGGATATGATGTGGGTGCTAGTTACTATGGGCTTCATAAAATTGATTTCCAGGATGTATGTTTGCTCTGGATCCACCTGTAGTTTCAAGGTGACACAAAACCACAACTGATTCTTCCCCTGCCTGTGGAAGGGGCACAGAAGTTAGCCCAAAGAGGGAGCCTGCAGACCGGAAGGCTCAGAACATGGAACTTGACAAGAAATCACAAAAGGTTCACCCACCTCTGTGCCTCTGTATCGCTATTTTGATGCATTAGTTGTGTGACAAAGGGGACACACTTGAGATAAGATGGGGCATGTAGTAGCTCAAAATTTGCTAGTTTAAACAAATAGGTAAGATTGGAAGTGAGGCCCTCCTCCCACATTGGTGTTAGCTTCTTCAGAACTTAGTTTTGAACCCTGGCAAGAGGATGGGGAAGAGTGGGCTTGGAAAGAGGCAGTGACAGAATTTAAAATGTGAATTGACTAAGAAAACAGAATTTTAGTGAATCTGCTTGGAAGTTACTGGTTGACATTTTCTGAATCGGGCTGAATGGAGACTTGGCATCACTAATTAAACTATTATATAAAACAAAGAAATTATTTCATACACTTGGGCTTGGGGCAGTTAACTTTTTAAAATATATATTTTTATTGATTTCAGAAAAGAAGGGAGAGAGAGAGAAAGAGAGAGATGATGATGATGATAATGATGATGATGATGATGATGATAAAGAATTATTGATCAGCTGCCTCCTGCAAGCCCCACACTGGAGATGGAGCCTGCAATGGGTACATGCCCTGACTGGGAATCAAATCATGACCTCCTGGTTCATAGGTTGATGTTCAACCACTGAGAAACGCTGGCTGAGCAGGGGCTGTTAACTTTTTTACCTGCAATGTATTCATCAATTTCCATCTCAGTTTTCAGAACTATGTGTACTTGATTTCAATGGCTGCTCTGGAAGCTATGACCTACAGGCTGGGATAAAATGTCTAACTGAGGTTCCCCATGCAGAAACAATATTTACTTCAGCAATCTTAATTCAGAAAAAGCTGTGCAAGATGGACTATGTAATATGACAATGTAGACAATGTGTTTCTCTTAGCAGATATATTTAGGATGTCTTATAATTTGGGTTTCTCCTATTGCAAAGAAATTCTCTTGCCCTTAACTGTTTAAATTTTGAAGAAAGGTAATTAAGGAATAATTTTCCTGTGGTGATGTTTGTGGTCTTCGCAAATGAATCAGCTTCTGGCACAGCAGTAAAGGTTGGATCCAAACTGAGCATGGTTTACAATAATGGAAGCAGATGGTTTACGGAGTGAGGGAATGAGAACTGATTATTGATTTGCTATCCTTGTAACGGCATCAGTGGAGAGTGATAATGGACTGTACCACTTGTAACAGAGTAAATAGCCATTTTTATATTGCTTGCTTTCTTGCAAATTGGCTACTAGCAGTGAGAGTAAAATATATGGCTGTCTCATATCTCGAAGCACTAAACAAATCGCGCTGGAGGAATGCAATGAAGCACTGTGAAACATTTGCTGATATTTATATCTGAGCTCAGGCTGAAAACTCCCTATTAAAAAGTTCACAATTCTCCTCGTTTCTTTTCCAACATTATTGAGGTATTACTTCCTCAACTCTTAGCTGCTAGAGTTATTTTGGAATAATGTAGAATTGTTTTTCACCTCACAATACTCAAGAAGTACTCTGGGGTTCTTATCAATTTGTCATTTCTGTGACAAAATATGTTATTTTCTGGGCTTACATTTCTTGGGGGAAAAAGGATGCCTAGCAAAATAATAGGAAGGAATATCAAGATACAGGAATGCAGTTTTAAAATAATTCTTGAATAAAGAGTTTGTGCTGATTTAGAGCAAAACTTGGGTTTCACTCTGTCTCTCTTCTTTAGTGGTGGCTTTCCTCCTAATCCTCCCTCTTATACTCTTGGCATTCTGTCAGGGGAAGCTAGCGAGATACACTCTTCTCTGAGCCACTTCTTCAACATTTTCTCTCTGCCTGTTGGAGGTGCCATGAGACTGCATACTTTTTTTTCTAATATATTTTATTGATTTTTTTTTTTTTTTTTTTTTTACAGAGAGGAAAGGAGAGGGATAGAGAGTTAGAAACATCGATGAGAGAGAAACATCCATTGATCAGCTGCCTCCTGCACACAGCCTACTGGGGATGTGCCCACAACCAAGGTATATGCCCTAGACCAGAATCAAACCTGGGACCCTTCAGTCTGCAGGCCAATGCTCTATCCACTGAGTCAAACCTGTCAGGGCGAGTCTGCAGGATGATTTTGAGTATTGCAGGACTATACAATCTGTTTGTGCCAAGACAAGTGTTTCCACAATTGATATTCATAACTCACATTATTGGAATGTTATTTTTGAAGATGGTAAAATATTTCCATCTCTAACCAGAAGAGTGGATTTGTATTGAAAAATCAGTTTATTCCCCAGTGTTGTCGCTGTTTCACTGTTCGGAATAGGGTTCCCAAACCCTTTGTGTCAACCTGCTGGTCCACATAGCCTCAAACAGAGAGTTTGTGCTGTTTTAGAGAGCAAATGGTGGCCCTTTACCCTCTATTCCTCGTGAAGATCATTGAATGAATGGGTGGAAGTGGAATATGAAGAGAAGAATCTAAAGGCTATATGCAAGGATGACAAAGAGTTCCTCACTCTGATCTATTGGTGGTAACATCAGGGTTCTTTTGTTGAAAAGGATTCTGGGGACACACCTGGCCTCAGTGGGAAAGCAGTGTCATGTTGAATCGTGGCATCTGCTAAAGCATGGAGAATGGAATAGAGTGCATCTCATGGTTCCCAACCATGACATGTAAGAATACTTTGCATCTGTTTGAAATTTCACAGTTGTTGGAGCACTGTTATATGTTGCATATCATCTAATCAACATTTTGTATTGAAATCACATACTCCCTTTTCTAGTGCAAGACTTCCAGAAGGAGGGCTTAGGACATGGTACCAAGATGATACAGATATTGCTTAATAATTAAGAACTTGTTATAATCTTTGTAACCACATGTATTAGCTAGTACAATCAAACTTTTCATAAACTCATCATGAATGTTTAGAGACTCCTAAATGCTTCAGGCAAACCTGAAGTGGAGAAATGCACTGCATGTTTAGATACATTCTCTCTTTCTCTGGGGGCTGTTTTAAAGCATTTATTTTTCATTTGGATATTGACGGTCGTTCCTCTTTAATTTGTACACTACCTTGAATTCTAGAGCTTCATGTTACAGAAATTGGTTTTAATTAAAATATATTACAATTTGTTTATTACTTTGTTTGCTAAGCAAGTACTATTGTACATGTCTTCCATCACAAAGAGTAACTATTGTTGAACATACAGCCATGCTTTTACAATAAAAGCCCGATTGTTTATTGTAACATATGTATGTTTTATAAAAGCGTGTTTCTTTGTCAGTGGTCCTTAACTAGAGGTGATTTAACCACCAGAGGACATTAGGCAATTGTTGGAAGCCAAGCAGACTGCCAAATGAACAGGACAGCCACCCATCACAAAGAAATGTCTGAGAATAAGAGACCTGCTCTAGCTCATAATATAAACACTCATCTTGTGAGTCATGGTTGTAAACATTTTTACTGGTCTTCCAGTTAATAACCTAATTGAAGAGCACAGTATTTTGAAATCAGCCATAAATCACTGTTGAAATTTATCATTATAAACTTAAGGTATTAATAATCTTTATCACTAATAATGGTAAAGATAAACTATACTATGACATAAATGATGGCTCAAGAAATTTTGAGGATTAAATCACAGACTATATGCTCTGACTACAGTGGAACTGAACTAGAAATCAGTAATAGAAAGGTCAAAAAAAATCTTTAAAGTTTAAAATTAAAGTAAAAAACTTCTAAGTTACCAATAGATGGAAAAGTATATCAAAGAGAAAATTATACAATATTTTGAAGCAATTTAAAAATAATTATAATGTGATGTTATCCTATCTAATAATAGACAAACATAGTAATTAACCATACCTCCGCCATGCTTCCCATTGGCTAATCAGGGCAATATGAAAATTAACTGCCAACCAAGATGGTGGCCAGCAGTCAGGCAGCTGAAGCGAACAGGAGGCTTGCTTGCTCCAGTGAAGGAGGAAGCCAAGGTTCCCCGCCTGCCTTGCCGGCCTCTGAGCTTGCACTCTAAGAAACAATGTTGCAATTATAGAAGCTAAACAATCCCCAGAAACCTGCTTTCAGCCATCAGAGCTGGAGTGAGCAGAACCGAAATAATGTTGCAATTATAGAACCCAAACAAACCCTGGATTCCTGCTTTCAGCAGCCAAGGCCTCAAGCTGGAGCCAAGCCTCAGAGCTAAAGCCGGCTCTCAGCTCTAGTGACAGCCATAGAAGGTAAATAAATCCCAGAATAAAAGAAAAAAAGGAGAGGTTGGGAGTTTCAGTTGCCCACCAGCCTGAAAACGGCCCTGAGTCCCTCACCCAGACTGGCCAGGCACCCCAGTGGGGACCCCACCCTGAAGGGTGTGTGACCAGCTGAAAACAGCCATCATCCCCTCACCCAGGCTGGCCAGGCACCCAAGCAGGACCCCCATCCTGATCCAGGACACCCTTCAGGGCAAACCAGCCGGCCCCCACCCATGCACTAGGCCTCTATCCTATATAGTAAAAAGGTAATATGCCTCCCAGCACCGGGATCAGCGGAGCCGCAAGGCCTCCCAAACCTGGGAACAGCGGAGCTGCAAGGCCTCATGCCCCGGGATCAGCTGAGCAGCAAGGCCTCATTGCCCCAATGTCAAGCAGAGCCGTGAGGCCTCCCAACACTGGGATCAGCAGAGCCGTGAGGCCTCCTGGCCCCTGGAGCAGCGTGACAGGGGGCAGTGCCCAAACCCCCTGATCGCCCTACGGCTCTATGTGTGACAGGGGGCGGGGCCACAACCTCCCTATCTGCCCTGCTTTGTTCGTGACAGGGGAAGGCACCCTAACCCCATGATTGGCCCTGCTCTGTGCCTGATAGGGGGGACTCCCCAACCCCCTGATCAACCCTGCTCTGTGTATGACAGGGTGCAGCACCCTAACCCCCCCCATGGGCCCTGCTCTGTGTGTGACAGGGTGGAGCTGCAACCTCCCCATTGGCCCCGCCCTGAGTGTGACACGGGGGAGCTCCCCAACCTCCTGATCGGCCCTGCTCTGTGTGTGACAGGGTATGGAGCCCCAACCCCCCTGATGGGCCCTGCTCTGTGCATGACAGGAGGGAGCTCCCCAACCTCCTGATCAGTCGGCTCTGTATGTGACAGGGGTGGCAACACAATCACCTGATCCGCCCTGCTCTGTGCATGCATGACAGGGGGTGGCACTGCAACCTCCCCATCGGGCCTGCCTTGAGTGTGACAGGGGGCGGCACCCCAACCCCCCCAATCAGCCCTTCCCTGAGCATGACTGGGGGTGGCATCGCAACCTCCCGATCCACCCTGCTCTGTGCATGACAGGGGGAGGCGCCCCAATTCCCCAATTGGCCCTGCTCTGAGCCTTACCAGGGGTTGCGGGGCAGGCACCTAGGGATTGGGCCTTCCCTCTGCCACCCGGGAGTAGGCCTAAGCCAGCAGGTCATTATCTCCCGAGAGGTCCCAGACTGTGAGAGGGCACAAGTGGGGATGAGGGACACCACCCCCACTGCCAATGCACAAATTTTTGTGCACAGGTCTCTAGTGTTAGTATAAAGCAGAACCTACTATGAAATTTAAGCTTTAAGTACATATATTAGAAAAGAATAACAAATAAAAATCAATAAGCATTCATCTCAAGAAGTTAAAACATAGACACAAAAATTCTTAAACAAATTATGTAGGAAATGCCAGGGTATATAAAAAGCAAATGCATCATGAATAAATAGGGCTTATTCCAAGAATGCAAGATTAGTTTCACATTTGAAAATCACTCAGTGAAAAAAAGGGGGGGGAGGGGACAAACATATGGTCTTCTAAATATACACAGAGCAATCTTTGAAAATAAAATTCAGAGGATTCCCAGTCAAGATGGCAGAGTAGGTAAATGCTGTGCTTGCCTCTCCCCTGACCACATCAAAATTACAACTAAATTTTAGAACAAACATCACTGAGATCCAGAAACAGAAGTCCTATAACTAAGGATGTAAAGAAATAAAGTTGAGACTGGTAGGAGGGGATGGAGATGTGGAACAGGCGGGGCCTTACCCATTGTGTGGTGATTAAGAATCAAGAGGGATATCATGTCTTCAGAGGTTTCCTCTGAGGAGCAAGGCCCTAACCCCATACTGAGCTCCCCAGCCTGGGGCACCAGTGCCAGGAAGAGGAGTCCCCATAACATATGGCTGTGAAAACTAGCTAGGATTGTATCTGAAAGAAAAATGAGCTCACTGACAAAGGTAAAACACTTCATAAAAACAGTGGATCAAACAACTAGAAATGTAGTACATTAGTAAAATAGCAAAAGTAGGAAAACTGTGTGTAATTAAAACAAATTAATGGACACACAAAAGAAGTTTAAAATAATGAGCAAAACATAAATTTAGAGGGTGAGAGTAAAAACTTTAGTGATTTTGTAATATGCTCAAACTTATGTGACCATTAACCTAAAATAGACTGCTATAAACCTAGCTTGGTATATAGGAAGTACATGGTAACCACAAACCAAAAATATACAAGAGATATGCAAGAGAAGAAAATTAACAAAGTGGCAGTGATTACATACCTACCAATAATTATTTTAAATGTCAACAGACTAAATGCTCAAATCAAATACACAGGATGGCTGAGAGGATTAAAAAACAAGATCCTTACATATGCTGTCTTCCAGAGACTCACTACAGGTCAAAACACACACAGAGACCGAAAGTAAAGGGTGGAAAAGATATTTTATGCAAAGAGAAACAAACGACAATAAAACTGGCATAGCAATACTTATATCAGACAAAACTGACTTTAAAACAACGCCTGTAACCAGAGACAAAAAAGGACATTTAAAAAAAAATCAATCCAACAAGAGAATATAACTTTCATAAACATCTATGCACCCAACATAGGAGCATTTAAATATATAAAGCAAATGTTGATGGACATAAAGGGAGAGATTGACAGTAATTGAAAGTCATAATAGGGGTCCTCAACACCACATTGACATCAATGGGGAGATAATTTAGACAGAAAAATATTAAAAATTAATAGTGAAAACCAACCAACCAAACAAACAGCAAAAACCAGTAGCCTTCAATGACACATTAGAATAGGTGAACATAATATTTTTAGGACTTTTAACCCAAATTAACCCCCAAAAACCCCAAATAATTACATTTAAAAATGGTCAGAGGCCTCAAATAGACATTTCCCCAAAAAGGACATACAGTTGACTAAAGACATACGAACAGACTTTCAACAGCACACTAATCATCAAAGAAATACAAATTAAAACCACAATGAGATATGACCTCACACCTGTCAGAATGGCTATCATCAATAAAACAACAAAGATGTGTTGGCTAGGATGTGGAGAAAAGGAACCTTCATACACTGTTGATGGGAATGCAGATTGGTGCAACCACTATGGAAAGCAGTGTGGAGTTTTCTCAAAAACTAAAAATAGAATATCATATGACTCAGTAATTCCAATTCTGGATATTTATCTAAATAAATAAAAAACCCTAATTGAAAAGATCTATGCATCCCTATGTTCACTGCACCATTATTTACAATGCTTAAGATATGGAATCAACCTCGGTGTCCATTCATAGAGGAGTACACAAGAAGAAGTGATACAAATATACAATGGAATACTCATCCATAAAAAGATTGAATCTTGTCATTTGTGACAACGTGGATGAACTTAAAAGGTATTATGCTTAGTGAAATAAGTCATACAGAGAAAGACACTGTGTTCTGCAAATTGTGTAGCAGGTCCTGGCAGGAGACAAGGTCAACATGTGCAATCTATTGTATTCTTGTATAACAGCAACAACAAAAAATTTAAAAATGACATTTTAAAAATTGCAGTGGATTCAAAATACATACATGACTTAGAAATACGCTTTACAAAATATGTGTGAGATGCTGAGCGATATAAAACATTAAATAGGACTTAAGTAAAGCAATATACAATTTTTATGAATTGTGAGTTTCAGTATTTTAAGATATCAAATTACCCCAAATTCATCTCCATCTCTAGATTCAGCATAATCCCAATAAAAGTCCTTGCAGGTTTTTCTTATTGTGAACATTGGCAAGCTTATTCTAAAACTAGAGGCCTGGTGCATAAAAATGCATGCACTGGAGGGGGGTCCCTCAGCCTGGCCTGCCCCCTCTCACAGTCCGGGAGCCCTCAGGAGCAGAAGGCAACCCGGTGATCAGGGGAAGGTGATACCCCATCACACCTCTGCTGCTGCCACTGCCGGCAGTGCAAGCCTCGGCCAGCCCTGGTTACCTGAGCCTCGGGCAGCCCTGGTTACCTGAGCCTCAGGCAGCTCTGGGTGGCTCCGGGGGCTGAGGTGACTGGGGGGATTCTGAAGGCAGGCACATGGGGCTGAGGGGACTGGGCACCACCATCTTGTGTCTGTGGGTGCCGCCATCTTTGAAGGCATGGCATCCAATTAGCATATTCCCTCTTTATTAGATAGGATGTGAAAAAGCCAAAATAATTGTAAACCAAATCATCAAAAATTGAAGCACTTATCTTACTTCTAGGCTTTATATAAAAATATGGTAATTAAGATATCATGGTACTTGCATACAGATTGAAAAATAGAGCAATGGAAAAGAATAGAGAGCCCAGAAATAGACCACTTTTGACCATAAAAAGTCATTTGTTATTTCATTAAGACCATAAAGCATATCAGAAGGGAAAATAAAGCATTTTTGCACAAAATGGTGCTGAAACAATTGGCTATGTTATCAAAGAAGGAAAACTTGACTCATATCCCAAACCATATGCAAAAATTTATTTAAAAAGAATGTAGAGCCCCAGCCAGTTTGGCTCAGTGGATAGAGCATTGGCCTGCAAACTGAAAGGTCCTGGGTTAGATTCCGGTCAAGGGCACATGCCTGGGTTGTGGGCTCCATCCCCAGTACGGGATGTGGAGGAGGCAGCCTAGCAATGATTCTCTCTCATCATTGATATTTCTATCTCTCTCTCCCTCTCCTCTGAAATCATATATATATATATATATATATATATATATATATATATATATACACACACACACATATATATACACACACACACATCCTATATAATAAAAGAAGATATGCTAATTAGACCAGATATGCTAATTATCTGGGGTAATTAGCATAATAGTCACAACCAGTCAGGAGCAGCCCCCGGTGGAAGTGGCCACCAGTGCGAGCAGGCACGCTGCGCCTGGCCTGGAGGCCACCTGGCTGAAAGAGTCATTGGAGACCTTTGTTAAATTCAATAGTTAAATTCACTATGGCCTGTGAGAACTGACATCCTCAAACACTCAGGACCCTCAATCATATAAATTAATAGGAAACAATTGCATAATGCTCTGACCTAATTGTACACACTTTAGTATCATTTACAAATTATTCTACATCCTTCAAGTAAATTCAGCAGCTGACTGAGGAGACTCTGCTATCTTGAGTTTGTGGTTTCCAAGGAAACAGCCAGAAGGGATGATAAACCCTCTGCAAATGGCTCAGTCAGTGCCTGTCTAAGCGGCGACAAGTAGAGGCTTGGTTTAAATCGAGCCTTTCCAGCAGTGAATGACGCCAAGCCTCCCTGGATCAGGCAGGTTCCTGTGGAGTGCAATCTCCACACAATACAACGGGGGCCCCAGTTTCATCCCTGGCCATCTCATGCACGGTAGCTCGGGGCAGCAGGGAAGGAAGGGAAAAGGCATCACGCGGTGCAGCTCTGGCGAGCAAGCAGAAGGAAACCATGTCTGGCAGACACTCCCCTGCCACCCACTTCAACGTGTAACAAGAATCAAATAAACCCCTCCCCTGCCCCGGAGAGATCTGGGACTGAGGGCCGTCCCACCCAGGCATTGGTACCTGCTTCCCACCCACTTTATCCAAATGGACAGGTTAGGGCAGTGGTTCTCAACCTTGGCTGCACATTAGAATCACCTGGGAATCTTTTTAAAATCCTGATTTCCGGGCCTCTTCTTCCAGAAATTCTATTTCTTTGTTATGGGGTGAGGCCACAACATTAGTAACAAAGAAACAGAATTTCCGGAGGATGAGGCCCAGAAATCAGGATTTTAAAAAAAGATTCCCAGGTGATTCTAATGTGCAGCCAAGGTTGAGAACCACTGGGTTAGGGGGTTAAGGGGAGGAGGAGGGGCTTTGCAGGAAGGGGATTCCCTGGAACCGCACCCCTGCCCTCCCTCCAGACCGGTCCTCTCGGAGCACAGGGCCTGACCCCGCCCCCAGCAGATTTGCATATCCCAGACCCTCTGGTACTTCCAGGCACTGGGCATTTCTGCATCTTCCCTGACTCCTAGCCACTGACCCTCACTGTCTCCTACCCCAGAAACACTCTGTCCTCTGCAACTTTCGGTCTTTATAGCCTAAATGCATGGTGGGTTTGGTTGCTTCTCCGGGGATTTTATTTGATAAGAACCCAGCCAATTCACTTAGCAACTGAGCTGCTCAGACTTCATCAGGGACAACGAATGACACACCTTACTTGGCTTTGATAGCAAAGCAATCTTATTCTTTTATTTTTTAAATAGATTTTTATTGAGTTCAGAGAGAAAGGGAGAGGGAGAGAGAAACATCCATGATGAAAGAGAATCATTGATTGGCTGCTTCCTGCATGCACCCTACTGGGGATCTAGCCTGCAACCCAGGCAAGTGCCCTTGACCAGAATCAAACCTGGAACCCTTCAGTTCTCAGGCTGAAATTCTAGCCACTGAGCCAAACCAGGTAGGGCAAGCAATGTTATTCTTAAAGACTGGATTTTTGTCATAAACAAGTGGATTTGAATCATATCAAAACAATATACATTTTTTAATGAAATGTCTCTTTATTTCTACTAATGCAGTTTTACCTTAAAACTTATGTTGTATAATCTATACTAATAAAAGGTAATATGCTAATTAGACCAGACATCTTCTAGACACCCATCTGGATGTCTTTCCGCACAAAGCCACGATGGTGGGGGCCGAGGCAGTGGTGGTTAGGGGCGACCAGGCCAGCATGGGAGGGCAGCTAGGGGCTATCAGGCCAGCAGGCAGGTGAGCAGTTAAGAGCCAGCAGTCCAGCAGTCCCAGATTGCGAGAGGGATGTCCGACTACCGGCAGTCAAACATCCCACAAGGGGTTCCGGATTGGAGAGGGTGCAGGCTGGGCTGAGGGACGCCCCCCCCCCCCCCCACACACACACACATAAATTTTGTGCACTGGGCCTCTAGTCCTATCTAATAAGACAAATAGGGTAATTAACTGTACCTCTGATACACTTCCCATTGGCTAATCAGGACGATATGCAAATTAATTGCCGACCAAGATGGCGGTTAACCACCAACAAAGATGGTGGCTAATTTGCATACTGCAAGCAGGGCAGGACAGCACCATCCCACCTGCCCCGCTGCCATCCGGGCCTGCTATCTGCAACCTGAGCGGCCCATATGGGACCCGACCCAGGGCTGGTGGGTGGGACCACAGCGATCTGTTACCGGCCATACCCACAAACGGCCCTCCTGCACAGATCCGCCACTGGCCACACCCACAAATGGCCCTCATGCGGGGATCCCGGCCTGGCGGGTACTAATGCACAGATCTGCCAACATGCACACTGGGGCTGCCTTTGCCCTGTGCAAACTATGCAGCTGGGAGAGGGGAGTGGGGCCGCTGGGAGCAGGGGGGGGGACTTCCCGGGGTTTGCATCAGGCAGCCCAGAGTGGAGTGAGAACTATCCTGACCGGTAGCTGCTTGCTCATTTACTTACTTGCTCATTCATCACTCATTCACTCGCTCATTCATTCACTCATTCACTTACTCAGCAAACGCTTTCAGGTGCCTGGGACTTGGCCAGGCACTGAAGTTGAAGCAGGATAAGACAGAGCTATGTCCTCAAGATGTTAGTAATTCAGTAGGGTGAAGCAGGCACATAAACGAGGCAGTTGTATGCACAGATGCAGTGTACTGGGTTCCGTGAGGACTGTAACTAATGCTGACTTTTTTCTCTTGATAAAATGGGGCCTTGGGAGCTAGGCTGCCCCAAGCCTGTAGGCCTGTGCCTAGGGCAGGAGTAGCCGGGGTCCCAGAACATGATAGAGGGTGCAGGTCAGGCTGAGGGGTCTGGCCCCTCACCCTCACCCCCGAGTGCACAAATTTTTGTGCACCGGGCTACTAGTATCTACACTAATAAAAGAGAAACATGCAAATTGGTGTCACTCAGCTACCCTTCCCATTGGCTAATCAGGGCGATAAGCAAATTAACTGATAGCCAAGATGGCGGCCGGCAGCCAGGCAGTTTGAAGCGAAAATGAGGCTTGCTTGCTTCAGTGACGGAGGACTCCAACGTTCCCCGCTTGCCACTGCTGGCCTCTGAGCTTGCAGTTTGAAACATTGTTATAAATATAGAAGCTAAACAAAACCCCAGAAACCTGCTTTCAGCCAGCTGGGATCTCAGAGCTGGAGTTGAAACAGTGATTTGATTATAGAACCCAAACAAACCAGATACCTGCTTTCAGCAGCCGAGGCCTAAGAGCTGGAGTCAAGCCTCAGAGCTAAAGCTGGCCCAGAATAAAAAAAGAAAAGAAAAAAGGAGCGGTTGGGAGCTTCAGTCACCCGCCAGCCTGAAAACAGCCCTCAGCCCCTAACCCAGACTGGCCAGGCACCCCAGTGGGGACCGCCCACCCTGAAGGGTGTGTGACCAGCTGCAAACAGCCATCATCCCCTCACCCAGGCTGGCCAGGCACCCCAGTGGGGACCCCCACCCTGATCCAGGACACCCTTCAGGGCAAACCAGCCGGCCCCCACCTGTGCACCAGGCCTCTATCCTATATATAAAAGGGTAATATGCCTCCCAGCACCGGGATCAGCGGAGCCTAGAGGCCTTCTGGCACCGGGATCAGCGTGACAGGGAGCAGCGCCCAAACCCCCTGATTGCCCTGTGGCTCTGTGTGTGACAGGGGGCAGGGCCACAACCTCCCTATCCGCCCTGCTCTGTTCGAGACAGGGGAAGGCACCCAAACCCCCTGATCAGCCCTGCTCTGTGCCTGATAGGGGGGAGCTCCCCAACCCCCTGATCAGCCCTGCTCTGTGTGTGACAGGGTGCAGTGCCCCAACCGCCCCCCCCCCCCCCCCCCCGCCCCACGGGCCCTGCTCTGTGTGTGATGGGGTAGAGCCATAACCTCCCCATCGGCCCTGCCCTGAGTGTGACAAAGTGTGGCGCCCCAAACCCCCTATTGGCCCTACTCTGTGAGTGACAGGGGGGAGCTCCCCAACCCCTGATCGACCCTGCTCTGTGCATGACAGGGTACGGAGCCCCAACCCCCCTGATGGGCCCTGCTCTTTGAGTGACAGGGGGAAGCTCCCCAACCCCCTGATTGGCCCTGCTCTGTGTGTGACAGGGGGTGGCGCCACAACCTCCCCATCGACCCTGCCTTGAGTATGACAGGGGACGGTGCCCCAACCCCCAATCGACCCTACCCTGAGCGTGACTGAGGGTGGCATCACAACCTCCTGATCAGCCCTGCTCTGTGCATGACAGGGGGCAGCGCCCCAACTCCCCAATCAGCCCTGCTCTGAGCCCGACCAGGGGCTGCACCTAGGGATTGGGCCTGCCCTCTGCCACCTGGGAGCAGGCCTAAGCTAACAGGTCATTATCTTCTGAGGGGTCTCAGACTGCGAGAGGGCACAGGCCGGGCTGAGGGACCCCCCTTCACCACGAGTGCACAAATTTTTGTGCACCGGGCCTCTACTCCTAATATATAAAAAGCCAGGGCCCGTCACAACTGAAACAACCGGACAGGCGACTGAACAGCCCGCTGCGTGGGGCTACCAAGCTGGCAGAGCGGTTAGTGAGGGACAAACAAATGACCAAACAGCAGGCTGTGTGGGGCAACTAGGTCAGCAGGGGAGTTAGTGAGGGACGACCAAACAATTGAACAGCAGTCTGTGTAGGGTGACCAGGCCGGCAGGGGGGTTAGTTGGGGGTGACCTGGCCAGCAAGGGGGGCAATGAGGGGTGATCAGGCTGGCAGGCAGAGGTGGTTAGGGGTCATCAGGCTGGCAGGGGGGAGAGCAGTTAGGGGCGATTAGGTAGGCAGTTGAACAGTTAGAAGCCAGCGGTCCCGGATTGTGTGAGGGATATCTGACTGCTGGTTTAGGTCCGATCCCCAGTATTTGGCCTAAACCGGCAGTTGGACATCCCCCAAGGGGTCCCAGATTGGAGAAGGAGCAGCCTAGGCTGAGGGGACCCCACCCCATGCATGAATTTCATGCATCAGGCCTCTAGTATGTATAAAAGAATGTAGATGTAAACACGAACATTTAAAATGTTAAGCATCCAGAAGAAGACATAGGAGAAAAATTTTGTGACTTTCGGGATAAGAAAATATTTTATAAGCAGGATATAAATATATAAATAAGATTTATCATAAAAGTAAAAAGTTTATAAAATTCATTTTATCAAAATAAAAAAATGTATGCTCATTAAAATACATTAATACAATGAATAAGTGAGCCACAGCTGGGAAAAAATATTCACAATACATATGTCTGACAAATTACACATATTCAGAATATATAACTAAACTCTTATAATTTTATAATAAAGACAAACAACCCAATAAAAATGGGCAGAATACTTAGTTACTTAACAAAGGAAGATATGTAAATGGCCATTGAGAAAATAAAAAAGTGCTCAGTATCATTAGTCACCAGGGAAGCAAAAATTAAAAACACAGTGAAATACCATTACACATCAAGCAGAATGGTTAAAATAAAGACAAACAATGACAGATACTGGCAAGGATGGGAGCAACTCGAACTTCCATATGTTACTGACATGAGTGTAAAATTATCCAACCTCATCGTGGCTGGGTGGCTTAGTTGCTTGGAGCATTGTCCCATATACCAAAAGGTTGTGGGTTTGATTCTCCCTGGTCGGGGTGCATATGGGAGGCAACTGATGTTTCTCTCTCCCTTCTCTTTCTCTAAAATCAATAAATATATCCTCATGTGAGGATAAAGAAAAAATCATCCAACATCTTTGGCAATAAGTCTAACAATTTTTCATAAAGATAAGCATGTTCCTGTCCTATGAGACAGTAGTTCAAGTTCTAGATAGATTCCAAGAGAAATAAAAGCATATGTTCACAAAACAAATTGTACAAGAATGTTAATAGCAGTTTTACTCATAATAGGCAAAGACTGGAAGAAACCCAAGTGTCTAGCAACAAGATATGAGTTAAAAATTGTTGGTGTATTTATAAAAGTTAAATGCTACATAGCAACAAAAAGATATGTACCACTGTTACTTGGAACAGCATAGACAAATCTTAAAAACCTTGAGCAAACACAATCTCAAATATTGAGCAAAACCAGCCATACCTGCATTATTACATTTATGTAAATGTCTAGAAAAGGTTAAAATAATGTAAGGGAAGAAAATCAGTCCAGTAGTTGAATCTGGGGTGTTGGAATAGAAAGGGAAGGAGCAAGAGGATCTTTCTAGTATGAAGGTATGTTTGCTACCTTGATAAGATCTAGAATTTACAGGGGTATGCTGACAAACTGACTTTCAGCAACACATAGTCCTCATTTGTGGCATTTTAGATTTTTCTTTTGATATAAATACCCCCATTATGGCTGCTTTTAAACCACAAATGGTTTAATAGATGACTTGCAAAGCTTCTAGAAATTTAATAATTAATACTTAAATGCTGGTTCCAGCATACCACTGAATACCTGTGTGTGCAATTGTCAAAGCTCATCAAACTATACTCTAATTTCACTGGGTGCAAATTATACCTTAATAAAAAATATGAGAAAATAAGAATTTATCAGCTCTATGAGATAGCCTACCTAAGCATAATTTTCTCTACCGGTCACACTTTTAATTTAGTTTATCTTTCACATTGTTTTGCATAAAATCTAGAGGATGCTTGCTTTATATTGCTTGTCTGCTTTGTAAGAAAATGGAATGCTATAATATACAGTAAGTCCTCATCTAACATCTTTGATAGGTTCTGCAGCATTACATGAAATGACATATAATGAAACCAATTTTTCCACTTGCAAATTGATATAAACAAGACTTAAGTTCCTATGGAATCTCATTAATGTTATAATGAAATGACACTGAATGAAAGAATATTTTTCAAGGACCTCCTGTACTAGAGTTTGTATTCAAGTTGATTATGTCCAGCTACCAAGATCTGCCTATTTTCATGCTAGTTCAGAGGACCAGGTAATTTGTGATTCTTGTTGATAGAGTCTAGTTGCATAAAGACGGATGGCTCTCTTAGGAATTTGGAATTGGCTACACTCAGAGACCAAAGCACCATTTGTTTGCGGAAGCTCAATTTTTCCTAAAGTAGATTTTGCTTAATGCATCCACTGAAGACCATTTACAAGCTGAACTTATAAAAATGACAGTTGGCAGAAGCCCAAAGAGAAACACCATAAGTGTAAGATATATAACAACATTTAGATAATAACAATCACAGGTACCATCTATTGTGCCATTACTTTATGCCAAGTTTTGTTATTTACAACCTCATCCGAACAGATATCCTAATTAGTTAAGGCTAAAATGAGAAAACAGAGTTATTATAAGTATTAAACAATTAAGGCATTTGCTATGCAAATGAAACCTTACACAAATATGAAAAACATAAAAGTCTGGAAGATGAGGTTTAGAGGGGATCAGAGAAATCATCACTACCCAGTCAGCCTGAAAGACTGATATGGATGGAAAAATCAAGCTTGCACATAAGTGTAAGGGGCCAAGCACAAGTGGCCACTGAAGTAAGGCTGCAATGTGGTGGCTCTATGGGAAACTGCTGCCTCTGTGTAGCTATTGCTATTGTGAGTCCACAGCCAAGTGCCTGATTGTAGGGTGTGTCATCAGGGCCAGCAGGTAAAATGAGTTAGCTGTGGCATGAAGGACAGAGAGGGCAAGCTGAAAGTGCCAGGGATTTCCACACTCACCCCTCACCAGGTCTGCTCACGGCAGTCTTCAGAAAGTACTGGCTCCTGCTTCCCTTCACCTTCCTAATCCCAGGCAGTTTCCTCTTTGGCTGGCTCTAACCTGGAACCATATAGTGAAGAACGTCTTAAGAAACAGATCTTAGCTTTTGCCAAAATCTACAAGTCCTTCATCTGCTGCTTGAGTTTTCCTGTATCACAGTCCTGGGCAGCTAATGAACGTTTCTATCTTTCATCACAGACTTCGGTGTGCAAACCACATTTTTGCAGGAGTGAGAAGAATAGACTTGCTCCTTTCTTTCTGTTTTCCGTCCTTCTGGTGATCAGTCCATCAATCTTTCTCTGCCCTCACAGCCTCGGAACCAGATTGAATCTGGTTTGCAATCTTTCACAGCCTCCTCGAGCCCTGTCCCACACATCCACAGCAGCTACCTGGACTTCCTCCCACCTCAGAAGTTTGGAATCCAGCAGACGCCAAGGAAAAGTCCTCAAAGTACTGATTTTCAGCTCCAACTAGTCCCTCCTTCAGTCATTTTAGTCTAACATCTTGCCTTTGTTCCCCAATCCTAGCAGATTATCTGCTTCTTGCAATCATTATCTTAGAATTATTTTTTATCCTTTCACTCACCCAGTTAGCTGTATATCTAGTTAACCATTCCTTATAGTAAAATTTTCCCCATTAAAATTGCCGGTGTGATTTCTAACTCTTCTCACATCTAAAGAAATTGATACCATAAAATAGACCATCCAAGACAAGATTGTAGATTAGTTTGGAAATGTCCTTGAATTTGAATGCAGAGCTGAGCACCTTGCCAGAGAGAAGTAGGGTGCTAGCAATGCATGACAGGCAGAGGCATCACAATTAATCAAATTGTCACCTGCACTACCTGGTGGTGTCATGCCTATTGAATATTTCTGCCTTCTGATGGGACCCTAAATAATAGACTTTATCTCTTGGGTTTCTTAAATAGAATATTTTATCTGCCTAGGACTTACCTTGGCTCTTAGAATAAAATCCAAACACTGTTCCCTGGCTTTTCTCTAGTCCTTTTCCAATGCTGTCTTCTCTACATCACCCCCTTGCTTATAAGCCTCCAGTCTTACTTCTGACTCTCATGGGAGGAATCTCTACCCCACTAAAGGGCCTAGTATTCCTTCCAACTGAAATGAAATTTACCCTGGCCTTTGAGTGTCTGGCTTCATTATTCAGTATCTAGCTCTAATGCCACTTTTTTCAAAGTCCTTCCCTGACCAGACAACTACTATGCCTATGTGGGAAAGGTGGCCAGCATCTTGATACTTGAATATCACTCAAATGAACTGAGAAAATATTAAAATAATAATCATACTTCAAATAGATTACAGTCAAGGGAACATAATATTCTATATCAATGTTTAAATAACTGAACAGCTCCTTAGTTTCAGGCAAGTGTTCTGTCACTTTATGTATTTCTTTTTTACAATTAGAACATGATTTGGGGGAGCAGATGATCAATAAATAGCATCCTTAAATCAATAATACTCATCATATCTTTTTATTTTAGTTTACTTTCTATTTAATTTATCAGGATGGTATTGGTTAATAAAAGCATATAGGTTTCAGGTGTACAATTCTATATTACATCATCAGTATACTGTATTGTGTGTTCACCACCCCCAGTCAAGTTTCCTTCCATCACCATTTATACCCCTTATGCTCTCCTTTACCTCTCCCTATCCCCCGCTCATCAAATCTTTATAAACTTAGTATGTGTGGAAAATCTGCCAGAATAGAATTATTCTCAATAGGATTGCTTTTTGCACATATAAATGTGTAGAATTAGCATTTGTTAGATTTCTGTAAGATCTGTGCAATTTCAAAAGTAAAATGAGGAGTTAAAAGCAATAAATAACACATAGGAAAGTATGGAAAAACTAAGTATTTTTACAGGCAAAGGGGCCTTTAAAATGGTAAATTGTTACTAAAAAGCACTTAGAATTGGCCACCCTATATTATAACAGTACAGATATGAAAAACAAATAGATGAATTTGTGGCTGCTCCTTTAATATTTATATTAGAAAAAAATGGACATTAGTGGATTAGTATTAACCAGAAAGATGATGGAATTATAAGGTAGAATATCTCCTTGTGCCTTAGTCCTGGCAGCTCCTGACACTGTCAGGAAGCCCCCAGCACTCCTCAGGGGTCCCCGGAAACCCTTCTAGATGCTCATCAGGCACCTAGATGATACCACAGTGGTTGAGAGCATTGGAAATCCTGCAATTGACACAGCTGGGGGAGGCTGGGAGTATTAAAAGGCAGAGAGGAACAAGAAAAGGTTGGTAATTAGAAAAGGAAAGCACAGCTTTCTTGGCAGATACCAGTTAGATGATCCGTGAAAAGAGATTCCCTGTTCAGTCCCCAGGCCCAACTGCTCAGCCAGGCAGCCATCTCTCCTGCCAGAAAGCCAGAACAAAATGCAGAGTGAGAAATTTTCACCCTCAATTCTGGAAGATTTGTAGGGCATGAGGCTATGATATGCCTTTCCTACAACTCCTAAGATTCAACTCAGCATGCCACAGAGACATGTTCCATAAACACAGATGCTAAACTTCCCTGCCTGCAGTGTCATTTTGTTCACTTTGGAGCGTAGGTCATTCCAGTGACATGTAGTAAAATGATGATACTATACTGCAAGTGCTAGCCTAGTCCTTTGCCAACCACTGCCCACCACCACACATTTGCTATGCTTTATAATTAAATTCGAGGTCCAGTGCATGAATTTGTGTATGGGTGGCATCCAGCCGAACTGGCCTCAATCAGGGTAGATTGAGGCTGGTCCTGTGGGAGGAGGAGACAGCAGAAGGTTGGCTGGCCTGCCCGCCCCAATTGGGGCCAAATCAGGGTCCGGCCAGCTGTGGGGAAGGGGCTGAGGGCAATTGGCCAGTGGGCTCCACCCCAGATTGGGGAGGGGAGCTGAAAGGGGACCAGCAGCCTGGGGGAGGGGCTGTAAGAGGTTGGCCGGCCCTACCCCTTATTGGGGTGGTGGGGGCAATCAGGGGCGGGGCCAGCCAGGGGGAGGGGCTGCAGGGGGTTGACCAACCGCCCCACCCTCAATTGGGGTGGGAGAGGCCAATCAGGGATGGGGTGGCTGGGGGCTAGGGGCCATGGGAGGTTGGTGAGCTGCCCCCTCCCCCGCCCCATTGGGTTGGTACACTAGCTGCAGTGGGAGTCATAGCAACCGGTTGTTCCAGTTGTTACAGTGTTCTGGCCCCTGGCTTTTTATATATATAGATGGTCTAAAATCAACCCACTGTTCTCCATGTGGTCAACTTTGCTTGGAAACCTGGTGATAAGCCAGTTATTTCTCCATGTTAACATGGAACAGACTTAGCCCAAGGCTTCCAGAAGGCCTGACTGAAGTAGATAAGGATTAGATTTAAAAATTCACTTCTGAGAGTAAACTTCTGACAGAAGATATACTAAGTGTTTGTGAAATAAGAGATTTATATCTCCATTAGGCTTATTTCTTGCTTACAATATTCAGTCCTATTCAATATGTAAAACACATTTTCAAAAGAGGAAACTTCCATGGGAAAGGGATGCAATTTCTTTGTGAAACTGGAGGGTGGATCATCATATTTATACAAAGAGTGTCAGACCAGATATTTTAATTCATAACCCGAACAATAGAGCCTTTTGTTTATACTATTTCTTGGTGTGTTTTATCAGTTGGTTTGAAAACAGCCTACCTTGTTGTCGAAAGGATTTAGGATAGTTAAAGCAATGCCTACAATTTAGTAGATTTAGAAACTTGAAATAGAGAAGAAAATTGAAGCAGATGGAAATGGAGGGTAAAGAATTAAGGTGGGATCAAAACTCAGCTGGAAACAGTAATTGTTCACTTCTCAACTTGCATTAGGTAGAGAGCAAAGTTGTCTTCAAGCTTTCTAGCAACCAAAAGTCATAGAGAAACATTACTGTCTGCATGATTCAGAGTGACCAAAAGATGGAAAATGAACCAGTAACTTTAGAAAAACAACTTTTACCTGTTATCAAAAGAACATATTTCCTCCCATGTGGTTTTAAAAATATGTTTTTATTGATTTCAAAGAGGAAGGGAGAGGAAGAGAGATATCGAAACACCAATGATGAGAGAGAATCATCAATTTGCCACCTCCTGGGGATCAAGCCTGTAACCCAGGTATGTGCCCTGACTGGGAATCAAACTGTGACCTCCTAGTTCATAGGTCGATGCTCAACCACTGAACTACACTGGCCAGGCTCCTCCCAGGTATTTTTTAATGAAAGGATACCTTGTAACATAATGAGCAAAGTCTTTATTCTAAATACAGAATAAGTTTCAAATAACTGCTCTCAATATAGGCTAGCAGCCATAATTCCAATTATAAACACATTAAACCACTTATGATTTACCAGAGAGAATAGGAGCTTGAGTGATATAATGCAGCACAAGAATGAAATTCTGAAGATCCAGCTGAGAGCAGAAGTAGATAAAATATAATTTAGATCAATGGTTCTTGCCCCAACTGCGCACTAGAATGTACTAATGAGCACATGCCATTCCCAATAAATTAAATCATAACCTCTGTAGGTGACTACCACAGAAAGGTATTTTTTTTCAAAAGTTTCTCAGATGAGTCTAATGTGTTTCCAGCAATGATTGAGAAGAGTTAATGAACAGCAGAGCCTTTGGTCAGTGCCCCATCAATAGTGCTTTTTAACCACATTTTGCAAAATGAGCCATGATGGCTCTGAAATTTTACTCTATAAAAAGTACCAGAAGTACATCTAATTATATTGCAAGATGAATAAAGAGCCATGTGCAAGAACTGTTTTTATCTAAAACTGGATGATCAAGATAGTTCTGTGTAGAGAGAGCACCTATGGATAAAACCTGATTTCTCTTGGGGAAATGACTATTGGTAAAAGCTAATGGATGAATAGCTGCTATTTTCCCTCACATTAGGAGAGCTCTTTCCTATTCATCAAGCACTTTCACATACATAACAGCAATTAAGCCTTATAAGGTCATTTCATGTATGTATATTCACACTTATATTTTAGCAGATTTTTAACTAACTTTCAAGAAGTGAAGTAATTTGCCTAAGGTTACTGAGCTAGCAATGGGCCAAGAACTAGAGCCCACCTCTGTTAACAATTAATCAAATCACTCTCAGAAACATGTGATTCATTCCCCTAACCTCTAACCTCCCATACTTGCTCTACTGGATAAGTCCCACTGAGGATGCTTAAGAAAGAGGAAGACAAAATCTCTTTCAATTCCATTATCTTCCTTCAGCTACTGTCCCACTATTCTGCTCCCTCATTTATAGAACTTCATAAGAGATCTATCCATGTCATTAGTCTCTACTTCCTCACCTCTCATTCTTTATTCATCGTAACCTAGATGGACTGTAGCTCCTGACACTATACTAAACAGGTCTGGAAAAGTCACCATGGTAGCCAGCCTCTGAAATGACACCTGTGATCCCCACACCCTGCTATTTAGTCTCCGTGCCCCCTTCTGCATTGTACCAAGTTTGGTTTGTGTGACTGATAACATATAGTGACATAGCACTTCAGAGATTGGGTTATAAAGCTTGCAGGTTTCATGTTGGATGTGTGTGTTCTCTATCTCTGGGATTGCTCGGCTGTCAGCCTACAGGAAAGCCACCGACATGGTGAGGAACTGGATGATTCAGGCCAACAGGTAGCAAGGAACAAAGGCCTGCCAGTGACCCCACAAGTGAGCATGACATCAGGTCTTTCTGAGAGAACCTTCAGAAGACTACAGCCCTCGCCAATATCTAAACTACAACCTCAAGAAACACCTTGAGCAAGAACAACCCAGTTGAACAGCCTTCAGTTTGCTGACCCTGGGAAACTATGTTCAAATAATAAATGCTTGTTGTTTTAAGCTATTCATTTTAGGGTACTTTGTTATCTGGTGATAGATAACTAATACAATTACCAACATCTTCAATCTTGCCAAATTCAATGATCATTTGTCCTCAGCAGTATTTGAGACAATTGATCTCTCCTTACTTGAAATGCTTTCATCTCTTGGATTTCAGGACATCTCGGTATCCTGGTTTTCCTTCTACCTCCTTTATTGGCTCTTATTCTTCATTAGAGGACCGGTGCACAAAATCGTGGAAGGGTGCAGTCCCTAGGCTTGGCTTGGCGATCAAAGCGTGAGCATCTGTCATGGAAGGGCAGGTCCCAGCTGCCTCTGGGCCCTGGGCAGCACTTGGGCCCCCGGACCCCGACATGCCCGCCTCCACCTGAGTCATGGTGCCCAGGTCCCCACGCGAAGATGCACTGAGCACGGCTGGACACTGTGGGCCGCTGCGCAGTGTGAGCCTCTGGGCCACCCAGCAGCACCGCACGGAAGCAGGGCAGGCAGTGTGCTCGCTCCCAGCCAGCCTCGTAGACCTGCTTGTGTGTGAACCCACGGGGAGCCCAACTGGCCCCTGTGGTGCCAGCAGCTGCAGCCCAGCTCACCCGGAAGACACTGCGTGGGTGCGGGGCAGGCTCCTCGGGGTGCCTGGCACCTGAGCATGGGGGCTTCTCCAGCATGTGAGCTCTGGAATCCCAGGGGGTAGCAGGGGGAGTGAGAGCGAACTCGGTGGACACCCCACATTCTCACCGCACCTGTGTCCCCATCATCCCTACCCTCAGGTAGCCAGCAAGAGGTCGCAGCTCATTACCGATGCCCGCCATGTTCCGCGCAGCTGCCCGGTAGTCAGCACGCTTCATGGCAAGTGGTTGAATTCCTGGTGGAGGGGACAATTTGCATATTAGGCTTTTGTTATATAGGATAGCTACTACCTCACACTATAGAAGTCAGACCCCATAATTTTCAAAGCTCTTGTTGATTTACATTTTATTCATGGATGATACCATTCAGTCGCATGGTTTAATATCATCTCAATGCCATTGACTCTTGAATTCAAACCTGGTCTCACTGAGTTATATATCTAATCAACATCACAAAGTCTCACTTGAGTACCTTATGGCCAACTCAATATGTTCAAAGTAAAAAAAAAAAAAAATCTATTTCCCTCTTTACACCAATTCCTCTATCTGGATTTTCCATCTCAATGAATGACACCAACATTGACCCAATTGTTCAAGTCAAAACCTGATGGAGATCCTTGATTGTACTTTTCCACTCCCCTTAGACTATTCAGAGGAGAAATTGACTTCCTGAGCATCACAGCATTAGCACCACTGGGGAGCTTGTTAGTCATGCAGAATCTTAGGCCAGACCTACTTAACCAGAACCTGCATTTTAACAAAAACTTTATCTTTTTTAATTTCTTTATTGATTAAGGTATTACATATGTGTCCTTATCCCCCATTACCCCCTCCCAACTCCCCACTCATGCCCTCACCCCCCTGTTGTCTGTGTCCATTGTTAGGCTTATATGCATGCATGCATTCATATACACGATTATACATGGAAGACACTAATCTAGAGGACCGAGCTTTAAGAATTAAGCAATTTGTGCTCTGTATATCAGTATCCTCTTAATCTACTCTTTAAAATGAGGCTAGTGGTTTGTTGTTTAAATAAGATTGGAAAACACTATATAATGTATAATTTAGATTTTCAAAAAATTTTACAATAAAAATATGTTGAATTTTATTTAAGCCAGCATTATCCCCCAATACCAGATAATTCAGTCTTTTCTCTCTCTCTCTCTCTCTCTCTCTCTCTCTCTCTCTCTCTCTCTCTCTCTCTCTCAGCATGTATTAACTTTCACTGAGGCTACTGTTCCATTCCAATGAGAAACATCCTTCCTGATAGTCTCTCAGTTATTATTTTTGGTCTCAGGCTTTTAATTATTTTGCTTACTCATTTCTTCTTTAACAAACATTTGCAACTCTGCATAGAACCTACTCTGTGTGAGACCCTCTTCTGGTGTTTCAGTGAAAGCTGTGTTAATCAAAGCTGCATAGTGTTCTGCACGAGCATGACTTGGTGGAGTCTTCCTCACTTAGTCATATGGCATGGGGATTATAAGTGCTGGTGGTTGTGCAAACCTTAGGCAACAGCAGACAAGAATAACTGGGGTGGCTTCGGCAACTAGCATGCTTGTCTCACATCTGTCTGGGTGGGTAATTCTGGCTCTGAGTTGACAACATCCCATCCCCCTTCCCACTTAGCCTATTCTATACCTTGTGGCTGTCCCTAACCTCTTTTCCTTATGAGCTTCTATGGCTACTCACATTCAGGGACCTGCTTAGAATTATTGGGCACATCTCAGCTAAAGGCCTCCAATGATGTCTGGTCTCCTTGTCAGAGAATCATGGGCAATGGTGAGGAAAGTGCTGCCTACTTTTCTTAGAGCCCCTTTGCTGGATGTGTGATTAGATCTACTGGGTGAGCTCAGCCAGGTTGTTGTGGATTAGAGACAAGGGCCAGCGGTGCCTCTGTACCCTGACAGGTGCTTGTACACAATCTGCTAGCACTCCCTGGGCTCCACCGGCAAAGTGCTCTGAGAAACCCTCAAGCTTATTGCACTTCCAAAATGGCATGGTGCTCAGTGACCACCTGCTTACTGTGCTCATTTGTCAATTAGGACAAGGAGTCAACTGAAAGGAATAATCAAGCCTTTCCCCCCTTAGTGTGGCAAGGCAGACAAAAGACAGAGAGAAGGCACTGCTCCTCAGGGGTCCATTTTTCTCCACAATAAAACACTGAACAAGGGCCAGATGACACGCAGAGCAGGTGGGGATTCTCTCACTGCCCGTCACTAAGGAACATCACACAGAAGGCCTCAGCCTTTTAGGAATCCAGGTGACAGGAGTTGGACAGAGTAACAAGCTAGGAATGGAAAAGTACTGATCAGAGAGGAGAAAAGTGCCTTGGTCAAGGTCCCTGATGAGGAGGTGCAAAAGCAATCCCATTTACCATTGCAACAACAAAAAAGGTAAGATACCTAGGAATGAACCTAACCAAGGAGGTAAAAGACCTGTACTTGGAAAACTATAGGACATTTAAAAATAAAGCCTGAGCCATGGCCCCTAATAGAGAGTTTCCTAAATGGAGGTGCCTGAGTTAGGAAGGCAGATATTCCATTCCAATGAGCACTGCTGGCCTGGGAGGGAGTGCTGGGGTCCAACCCCAGCAGGTCCAGGGGTCCCCAAAGGTGTGGACGGAGTCGGCGAAGAAGGAAGGACACTGAGACAGTGTTCAGTTGATCAGCAGCCTAGCCAGGATCTCCAGCCAGGATCTCCAGCCAAGTTCTGGTCTGGATCTCCAGAGAGGTTCTGCTGTTTATTGTCTTGTTACATCCGTATTTATCCCAGTTGATTTTAATCCTGTCAATTTCTATTACAAAGGTTAGGGCGTTTCTTATCTCCATTCCAGGGAGTAAAGATTATGTAGCTTAAGCATGATTGTTTGTAGTGATTAACTACCCGCCTGGCACTTAGTTAAGGAGTTTCATCCCCTCCCTGACTTCAGGGAAAAATTCCTACCGGGGAAACACCTTTCTAGGAGAGGCATCCCCTCCCTGACTTCAGGGAAAAATTCCTACCTGGGGAAACAACCTTTCTAGGAGAGGTGACCTTGGTTAAAACACACAGCGCTAAGGGGAGCAAACATATTAAGAACAGTATGCTATATACGCCAGGTCCCTTGAAACATATGCTGTGCAGATGTTTCTTTCCTGCAGCGACTGTGTCAAGCAGCAAGGATGGACCGGCTTCCGGCAAGGGAGTGCCCAGGGGGCTGAGTCAACCATTGCAACTCCCTCCAAAAAAAGCTATACACCACGTTTGGTGTGGGGAGGGCAGCGTCCCCGTGAGGTGGGCCAGACTAAGCCTTGTAACAGGCTGTGGCCAGGCCTGAAGGATCACAGAAAGGATGTTGGCCTGGAGCTGAACTCCTCACACATAACGTGAGTAGGTCCAGATGAATGAAGAGACAAGGGTGGAAGAGAGAGGGATAACTAATTGTTGTAAACAGATCTGAAGCCAGAGACAAGTGAGGCCTCTCCTCCACTCTATAACTCATTTTCCCTGTTCAGCACCAATTTCAATGTATAATTTCCATAAACCTATTTTTTCCTTTTTATTCCTGCTTTACTGTAATCGGGACAAGGAGAGGCAGATAGCCAAGTAGAACTAATATCCAAGTGTGAGAACCAGGAAGCCCCAGGAGCCCGAGACCTGCTCCAGTGGCATGTGGGAGGAAGAGCTGCCCTGGTCAGCCCAGAGGGGGATGTTGAAGTTGTCCTTTACGTACCTCTCAGGTCATTCAATCATTGCACCTAAGGAGTACAGTTCCTGACTTCTTAGCCATTTCAATCTGTAACAGAAAATAACAGTGTGCTTTTGAAGGATGCTGTGCCCAGCAGCAGAGAGGCTGGTAATTTCTCTTTCCTTATAGCAATGCTTGGGGCGCACACAAGATTTTTCAGGCAAAGAACCCATGCCAGTGACTACCAATTCAACAGGGAGGGGAGAATGGCCCTCGAAGAGAGGAAGAGTGAAAGAAACAACCTACAATCTACTGAGCTATGAGCCTTGGCACCTCGGTTTTTAATTTTAAAAGCACTGTGTAATGGGCTATAGAGATGTAAGTTGTTTTTCCTCTCTCGGATTTCTCCTAACTCATTTGCCACTGGTCTCAACACCCCAGGAGGATAGAAATAACTTGATTTCTGCTGCCTCGGGTTTTCTTCCTATAAGTCGTTGGAGTAAAATGGGGGGAAATAGTGTTTTATTTTCTTTATGAAGTGATCATAGGATTTGTAGACATATAACCAAAGAACTAAGTGACAGGAAGTCAGGGTATACAAAACATCTGCAACCAAATGAAGGTGATCAAAGGGGATTTGAAGATGCATGCAACTGAGAAGATAGGAGATGACGGAAAGAATATCAGCTTCTGCTTTGGTAGTGCTGTGATCATAGTTCTCATCAATTATTTACAGAAGAAAGATCTACATTAAAATTAATCATGAAATTCTGAATTGCTCCTGTACATTAATAATGAAACAACTGCACCAAATGCAAACAGACACCGATAATAGAATATGAAATAATGCTTAACACGCAATGGGAAAGGGCCTATTTAAATGAAACGCCAAGAGGCTAATTATTGTACTATCATGAAAGCTGTGGCCCATGACCCAGATTGGCACCCTTTACCTGACAAAAAGTGTTAGTATTGGTTTCATCCGCAGTAGGAATATTTAAAGCTATGTTCAGAGCTGCCCCTACCAGCTTTTTTTTTTCTAATTTTAAATTTTAATTAAATGTATTGGGTTAATATTGGTTAATAACAATATTCTAAGTTTCAGGTGTACAATTTTATAATATGTAATCTGTGTACAGAATGGTGGTTACTGGAAGAGAATGTGGGTGGGGGAAGATGAGGAAGGTAGAAGGGGCCATCCAACTATTAAGTACTGGGGAGTTTGGGCATAAATCAAACCATAGTGACTATTCCATAGCATTCTGGGAGAATATGTGGACAACCTATCTCAGCCTGGACACGTGAAATGGCAAACATGAGCTCTCAGATGGAATGCTACTCCTTTCCACTCCTCATCATTCAGTATGAACTTTACATATCAGTTGATGCTTCTCATGTGAATTCATTCTTGGTCACCTTTGCTCACAAAGACCTTCTCTTTTTAAAAATTCTGTAGCATATTATTTTCTCTGCCATATTATGGCATTTAGTTTACTAGTATCTTGGGGTTCTCGCTGCTTCTAGCACTAGATTTTCCTATTTCATCCAATGATATATTTGATATGGTATCTGCCCTCAATATTTTTCTCCAGGCGGAGGCAAGTCATCTTTCTTGGCTGTACATTAAAGAATTCCTGCGCTAGTTGGTTTGGCTCAGTGGATAGAGCATCAGCCTGCAGATTGAAGGATCCCGAGTTTGATTCCAGTCAAGGGCACATGCCTGGGTTGTGGCTCAATCCCCAGTAGGAGGTGTGCAGAAGGCAGCCGATCAGTCATTCTCTCTCATCATTGATGTTTCTATCTGCCTCTCCTTCTCCCTTCCTCTATGAAATCAATAAAAACATATTTTAAAAATAATAATTCCTGTGGCCCTGGAATAGGGTTAAGGGTAGTGGGGTCCATGATAACCCTGATCCTCTATTTGACACGAATTTAAGAACTAGAAAGATTAGAGAAGAAAAAGAGGCAGAATGGCATGCCAGGAAGTGAATGGGGTTTCACATAAGAAGACCAGAGTTTGTTTGACTTTAACCTCTTACTACTTATGCAAGCTGGAGCTGGTCATTTAATTACACTTGAATCTTCCTACGTAAAATGGAGAAAGTAGTACCCATGCCCAACCTCATAAAACTGTCAGAGCTGCTGAATATTAAGTGTATTGTATGTTGTAAAAAGCTACTCACAGCTACTTAGAAGGCTGTTTGGCATCATGGGTAAGGAGGTTCTTGGGTTTGAATTCTCACTCTACAACTTCTTAGTGGCTTAGTTTCCTAATCTGCACATTGAGGATAATTATGGCATCTCATGAGACTACCGTGGGAATTACATGAGTTTCCCTGTGTCTAGTAGTCCAGGCAGTGCCACTAAGCAAAGACAAAATAAACATTGACTATTATTGCTTGAGAGAACAAATAAGAACACACTTGTATAGCTTTTAAGTCAGTGCCCTGCACATATTACCACTGATGTGTTACTATTCCAATACTGTTAAGAAATAGCTAAGCATATAGGATGACTTCTACAGATTTCTGTCTCTTGTGAGACAGACATTAAAAATGTTTCTGTTTTCTCAATTAATGTTTTATTTATGTAATTATTTGAAAACATTCTGTGGTAGAACCTGCTATAATATTCTCTCTGTACTATGCTACAAGCCGTGCACCCTCCGTCATGCTGTGATCAGAAGATTTAAAATGTTCTTAAAACCCATTCATGGTTTAACATAGATGCCTGAGAACTAAAGAAGAAAATTTAATGTTTTCAAATCCAGAGGTTCATAAAAAGTATGTCTCTACTTCCAATGAGGGGCCAAATGATTAGTGGAGCAGTCCCACAAAGGTGAGTAAAAGTGGTTGTGATAGAATAATTAAGAAATGCTTTCTCATCGATGAATGGTTCTTCTACAAGTCATGGCCCTCATGGGAAACACTGGTGGTTACTAGAGGAATCCATGATCTAATAGAAAGGGGTTTTCTCTGTTCTTTGTGGCAGAAGCTCACCTGTATTCATGTATTGCAGGTGGGAGCTGCAGACTGTCAACCAGGGTAAGCAGCAATGTGAAAAGTGATCCACATTGGATGTTACACAGAAAAAGGTCATAATTCTTTTTTGGAGCCCCCATGAACACCACATCCTTTCACATCCATCTGTTCAGAAAGGTTGGAGTGAAAGTCCAGAATTGTTCCAATAAACTAGCAGAATCCTCATTTATACCCAGAAATTTAAAAAACTACTCTGTGAATAATGCCTCTAAACACAGCAACTATCTGTCAGAAGCATGTAAATCAGGTCTAACAATCCACCCTTTTCTCCCAGGCAATGTTGCCTGCAAGCACTTTGCTTCAGTGTGGACTTTGCAAGACTCATGACCCATCTTTCTGCTTCCCACCTCTCATTCTCCTGCAGAGCTGCTGCTGGGCAGACTGCAACAAGGGGAGGTAAAGCTAAGAACTCAGGAGGGTGATGGAGACTCCAGGCTGCTCCTCTCAGCTGGCTAGCTAGACTGACTCAGAAGTTAAAGCACAATTTCCCCAACTGTGCTCCAGGATGATATTAAATGTCATGAGACAAATAATGCTTTCCACAGTCCAGTGGTCCTATACATTTGGGAGTTTCTAAGATATATAAGATTAAATGGGTTTTGTAATGCCAAGTTCCTCAGAACCTGTAAAGTATTGACACATATCATAGTTTAGCATTCTAAGAAAATCAACTGATGTCTTGGCTACTACATCCATCAAGCTACTTGGAATGATTTCTGGAATGTTGTGCTGAGAAACCACAAAACAGTTCATTAGAGGGAGGAAGAGAAAGAGAATTTATCTCTCTGGATCTTCCCATCTCCTATCTCTCATTGGTTAAAATTTCATTTCAGGGAGTCATTTGCCCTGCATTTTAGGCTTGCATCATACAGCTACATGGTAAGTGGCAGTCAGATCCCACACACTGTGGGGTGGGCATGCAGGAGAAACTGAAGACTCTAATCAGCAACTGGTTGCCCTTGTGTAACTGAGCAAAATGTCCAGTATGTAATGCCTCTATTGAAGCTCAGAGGCAGCCAAAAACAGCCAAGGCAGGGGAAAGATAAGTATGAAGCTGCCCAAGAAAATCTGAGAAAGCTGTGTCCTTTTTCATTCCCTTTACATTTGTGACACATGCTAGATGCCTTTGTTAAGCAAAACCAGTGGCAAGAAGACAACAAAGCGCCCCCAGGAAAGGAGAAAACATGCTGGATACATGCTCTTGCTCTGAAGGAGTCAGGCCGGAAGTTAATGTAGGGTACAAGAAAACACCAGAGAAAAGTCTAACAAAACACATACCAGCACGGAAGGTTCAAATTGAGTTCGGGATTGTGTGTTCTAAGAGTTGCAAAGTGAAGGGTGGTTTTCTGGGGATTCAGAAGAGATACTGGAGGATGGTTTTCTACAAAAGTCCCTGAATAAAATGTGGAAGTCAGATTGGCTAGGATGTGGCACAGTAAAAAGAAGGTTTGATGGAATCTGAAAACTAAGAGTGAGTTTTGCTTATGATGATACTAGGGGCCCGGCGCACGAAATTCATGCACTGGGTGTGTGTGGGGGGGGAGTGTCCCTCAGCCCAGCCTGCCCCCTCTCACATACTGGGAGCCCTCAGGCGTTGACCCCCATCACCCTCCAATCGCAGGATCGGCCCCTTGCCCAGGCCTGACGCCTCTGACAGAGGTGTCAGGCCTGGGAGGGGACCCTCATTTCCCTCCATCACTGGTTCTGCCCCCAGCCCAGGCCTGATGCCTCAGCCAGAGGCGTAGCACCCCATCACCCTCCGATCGCCTGATCGGCCCCTTGCCCAGGCCTGACGCCTCCGCCAGAGGTGTCAGGCTTGGACAGGGGACCCCCATCTCCCCCCGATCACTGGCTCTGGCCCCTGCCCAGGCCTGAGGCCTCTGGCCCAGGAATCATGCCTGGGCAGGGGACCCCCATCTCCCTCTGATCGCTTACTCCACCCCCCGCCCAAGCCTGATGCCTCTGACCCAGGCTTCAGGCCTGGGCAAGGGGACCATCATATCCCCCCAATCCCTGGCTCAGCCCCCCGCCCAGACCTGATGCCTCGGCCAGAGGAGTTGACCCTCATCACCCTCTGATCACCAATCACCGGATCGGCCCCTTGACCAGGCCTGAGGCCTCCAGCAGAGGTGTCAGGCCTGGGCAGGGGACCCCCAGCTCCCCGCGGTTGCAGGCTCTGCCCCTGCCCAGGCCTAACGCCTCTGGTTGAGGCGTCCGGCCCGGGCAGCGAGGGACCGGTAGCTGCAGCAGCCCCGCGATCGTGGGCTCCGCTTTAGGCCCAGGCAAGGGACCCCTAGCACCCGGGACTGCCAGCTTCGACCGTGCCCAGCTCCCATCGCTGGCTCCACCCCTACTTCCTGCTATCACTGGCCAGGGCAGAAAAGGCACCTGATTCTCCGATCATGGCTGGGGGGCAGGGCAAAGGCAGCCCCAGGGCCGCCTTTGCCCTGCCCCCCAGTTCTTAGCTCCTCCCTGGGTTTCTGATCACTGTCAGTGGCAGGGGGCTTCTTCCTGCTTTCCCTTTCACCCACCTGCATTGTGCCTACATATGCAAATTAACCGCCATCTTGTTGGCAGTTAACTGCCAATCTTAGTTGGCAGTTAATTTGCATATAGCCCTGATTAGCCAATGAAAAGGGTATCGTCGTACGCCAATTACCATTTTTCTCTTTTATTAGTGTAGATACTAATATTAAGATGATTACCAGCTTAAGTTTGCTTTTTCTGACCAAGAAATAAGTATTTTCCCTTTAGACCCTCATACATCCTATACAACTATAATTTTGTTAACATTAATTAATTAACATGTCCAAAACTAAACTTCTGAGAGTACTCCCTTTGCTTATACCTATTTTCCCTCACTCTTACCTATGTTTAAAGTGAGTTAGACCATGCCCTGGCCTGGTAGCTCAGTTGGTTAGAACATCATCCAATTACACTTGGGTTGCAGGTTCGATCCGCAGACAGGGTACATACAACAATCAATCAATCAATCAATCAATCAATGAATAAGTGGAACATCAAGTTGCTGTGTCTCTTCTCTCTCCCTCCCTATTTAATTTTGCCTTAATGTTTGAAATGATCATTTCTTCTCCTTGGAGATTCTTTTATCTCTGGTGAAAGAATTCAATTCTATATTTGAATTTTAAATTTCACTAAAGTTTTGATTCTCTAAAAACATTCACTTATTACTCAATCTTTCCTACTTCTCAGAGATTTTACCTCCATCACCATTAAGGATCTGCCCTCAATAATTTGAATATTTAGTTATTCATGATTAAACTAAACCATCATATGTATTTAATTTGTGTAGGAATGTGGGATCCAGATGTGTGCAGTTAAGTTGGCTACCACAAGGAACACCCCAATCAGCAGCTTGTATGTTTCAGGCTTGCTCAATAATCTTTCTCCTTGCTTTCTACAAGTTTATGTCTGGGAGTTACTTTTTTGGAAATCTGACCTGGCAAAATGAAGGTCTTTATTTATTTAATTTTTAAAATCCCAACTGATCTTTGAAGTTTTCTGGGTTTAACCTAGTTAGGAATGGAACAGCCATTGGTTCTGAATTAGAGACTGTTTTACTTGAGTTTATTTTTAAATGGCATATAAAAATTAAACTCATTCTCCAGCATACCCTCTCCAGCTCCAAGAATCATAGCTAATAAGGAAACCTTGAGCAATCAAGTCCTCCTGCCTGAAAATTACATCACATGCAATGCAGGTAGACATGCATTTAGGAAGAGTGACTCTTGGTCATGACCAAGCCAGTTATTTAGAAGAGAAGCATGAAAAAAGGAGAAAGTGCTTTTAATTACACTGGAAACAGCTGAAATCTAACCAAACATCTCCCTGGGAAAAAAACTAATTGGAATTAAACAGACCATCTGCACTACCACTGATTGGAGAAAAGGAGTGAAATTCAATTTAATTTTATGAGATGAACATGGGAAACAAAAGCATTGTGAAGAAGCACTTCATGAATAACAAGAATGGAGACCACCTAATGTGACATTGATCTCTGTTTTCATAAACTTAATGAAGAAAAAAAATGTGTTTGATTGTGTGATTGGTGACTTGCTTTCTTCATGATGTCATTTTTGTACAAGTGGCTGGGAGTGCGTGAATGGATCATGTTGGAGAATGGATTATCTCAGGGAGGTTGGAAGATGAGCCAGAGGGAAAACAGGAGAAGAACTAAAACTGCCCCCAAGTTTTTAAAGGAAGTTGAGCCCAGCCAGTGTGGCTCAGTAGTTGAGCTTTGATCTATGAACCAGGATGTCACAGTTTGATTTCTAGTTAGAGCATACCAAACCTGGTATTCCCAGGTTGTGGGCTTAATCCCGAGCGTGGGGTGTGTATGTGGCAGCTGATCAATGATTCTCTGTCATCATTGATATTTTGATCTCTCTCTCCCTCTCCTTTCCTCTTTGAAATCAATAAAAATATATGTAAACAAGGTTGAGAGTGAATATCAATTGCAAGCACTGAGTCTAAAGTCAGATTGAGATTGTAACAGGACTATGAAACAAACAACAAAAAACAGACACATTCAGAAATAGGTTTAAAAAATCAAAAAGAAATTTTTCATGCTGTTATTATGTTAAATACTTACATATATTAGCATATGTTAATTCTATGAGAAAATTAATGAGCCACATATATAATAGGATTGACCAATTCATGGTTGAGGAAATCAGAAATTAGAGAAACTAAATAAGTTGACTAAAGATCATGCAGCTCTTACATAGAAAATCTAGGATTCTTGCCTACATTTATTTTATTCAAAAGCACATGTAAACCTTCAGTATTTTAAATAATTTGTCAAGCCAGGGGGGTCCTGAGTAATTTCTGTGAACACAAGTTAAGTGACTGTGATATGTCTTAATTTTTGAATGAGTATACTAAAATTGGGTAGGTTTGTTTCACTTAAAGAAAAACAGTTAGAGTCCACAAATGTAAAAATGTTAGTAAATGGGCATTACCAAAGTCAAAACTTGTGAATTTTTATCCCAGCTCTATGACAAATTTGGGGAGTTTGGGGAATGTCAAACTCTAGGTTTCAGATTACTCATGTTTATTATGATGGGATTAAATTTCTTGTTTATAAGGACAATGTTCTGTGGTGTATGTCTACCAAATTATTGGGGCTCAAAATGATAGTGAATGATCCAAGTACTTTGGCTTATGTCATTATATGCACTAATATTTATTAAGTTCTTAGTATATATGACACTATTTTAAATACTTTTTAAAAACCTTTCAAGAAAACTATGAGTTGAGTTAAGAGCCAGAGGCTGTCACATCCGAAACAATTGAATGGACGATCGAACAGGCTGAGTGGGGCGACAAGGCTGGCAGCGGGGTTAGTGAAGGACGACCAAATGATTGACCAGCAGGCTTCTAGGGGTGACCAGGCTGGCAGGGGGCACAGTGAGGGGCAACCAGACCGGCAGAGGGGGGCAGTAAGGAGCGATCAGGTTGGAGGCAGAGGTGGTTAGGGGCGATCAGGCAGGCAGGTGAACAGTTAGAAGCCAGTGGTCTTGGATTGTGAGAGGGATGCCTGACTGCCAGGCCTAAACCCGCAGTCGGACATCCCTCAAGGAGTCCCAGATTGGAGAGGGTGCAGGCTGGGCTGAGGGGATCACCCCCTGTGCACGAATTTCATGCACTGGGCCTCTAGTTACATAATAAAGAGCTAATATGCTAATTAGACCAAATAGCAGAATAACCATCCAGATGACCCTCCGGATGAAGCCAGGGCTGCAAGAGGCTGTGAGGGCCAAGGTCCTTGCACAAATTTTGTGCATTGGGCCTCTAGTTACTCCTATATTACAGGTGAGGAAACTGAACACTAAAGATTGAATAAATTCCCAATGTCATGTAGCTAACAATTGTAACTCCAGGATTCAAAGCTAAGTGTTTTAGTTTGATAGTTTGTGCTCTCTTATTCCTTCTCTGCCTCTGTCGTCACTAGGTAACTGTTGACCATATCTCTTTGCAGGGTAATGATATATCCTAATGAAACCTAAAATACAGGCAATGGAGCTGGGTGCTCTTTGAGAAAAGCCACACTCTTTTTGAGGATTTTTGAGAAACATTTTTGAGGATTTAATTTAATTTGAATTCCATTTGTATAATCTGAATCATCTTAAAACATATGCCAAAGATATTAACATGGTGATTTCCTTCCTAGAATTCCCTTCAGTGGCAAAATGTTTAGATGTAAGTCTATTTATGAATATAAATGCAACATCCTCAATGAAATACTAGGAAATTGAACTCAGAAATAATTTAAAAATATTATATACCATGACTGTGTGGGATCTATTTTAGTAATACAAGGTTGGTTTAATGTTTAAAAATAAATTAATGTAACACACCGCATTAATATAACACAGGACCAAAACCACATAAAAATCTCAATAGACACAGGAAACTATGTGAAAAAATTCAGCACTCACTCATGATAAAAATATGGAACAAACTAGGAACAGAAGGAAACTTTCTTAACCTGGTGAAAAGCATCTAAAATATAACCAGAGCTAGCATCAGAGAGCAAGACAGGATGTCTGTCATTGCCATTTTTATTCAACAATGTACCAGAGATTATAGCCAGGGCTATTAGGGAAGAAAATGAAATAAAAGGAATTTATATGGAAAAGAAAGTAGCAAAACTATCTGCTATGTTCTAAATGTTTGTGGTCCCCCTCGGAATTCATATGTTGAAATTCTAATGTCCAATGTGAGGAAGGAGGACCTGTAGGAGTAATTAGGTCATGAAGACTCTATCCTCAAGAATGAGCTCATTCAAAGTCCTGATAGAGTTCTCTTATCTTTTGTGCCATGTGAGGAGGATACAATGAGGAATCTGCCACACAGAGGAGGGATCTCACCCATCTGATATCAGCTGAGACCCTAACTTCAGGCTTCCAGACTCCAGACTGTGAGAAATAAGTATCTGTTGTTTATAAGCTATTCAATCAGTGGTATTTTGTTATAACAATCATTCAGGATTAGGCAATGATATCTTCTGGATTATACAGTGGTTTCTTCATATTATGACAAAATAATTCAATAAATTTCACATCATTAAAATTAAAGACTGTTATTCTTCAGAGGGCATCGTCAATAAAGGGGAAAGTAACAATCCACAGAATGGGCAAAATGTATTTCAAATCATATCATTCATAAAGGACTTATATCTAGAATATATTAAAAAAACTATTATACTCAATAATAAAAAGCCAAACCAAATTTAAAATGAGCAAGGGGTTTGAAAAGACATTTCTCCAAAGGAAATATACAAATGGCTAACAATGTTAGCCTAACATGAACATAAAATATCCTTAACATCATTAGTTTTCAGGGAAATCCACACTACAATCAAATGCTACTTCACACACACTAGGATGTCTATAAGCACAAAGATAGATTTTTAAAAGGATAGATAATAAATACGTGCTTGTGAGGCTATGGAGAAATTGGAACCCTCAGACATGGCTGGTAGAATGTCAAATGAGGTAGCTGTTTTGGAAAACATTCTGACAGTTCCTCAACTGGTTAAACCTAGAATTACTATATGATTCAGCAATTTCACTCAAGATCAATGAAAGTACATGTTCACTCAAAAACCTGGGCATGGATATTTTTTATGATAGCATTATTCAAAATAGCTAAAGAGTGGAAATAACCCACATGCCTGTCAACTGATGAATAAATAAAATGTGATATCCCAAGCAATGAAACGTTAATCTGCAATAATAAAGAAATGAAGTCCTGAAACATGCTACAACATGAATAAATCTTGAAAACATTATAGTGAGTGAAAGAATGGAGCACAAAGGACAATATATTTTATGATTCTATTTCTATGACATGTTCAAAACTGGCAAATTTTTAGAGTTCTCTAGTTCTTGTCTAGGACTTGCAAGGATAAAGGGATTAATGGATGATGACTGAGGGCTGCTGGTTTTCTTTTGAGGTAATGAAAATATTGCAAAATTGATTATGATGATGGATATACAATTCTGTGAACACACTAAAAGACAATTATACCCTTTAGACAGGTGAATTGTATGGTGTGTGAATTATATCTTAATAGAGCTATTTAAAAAAACAGTATGTCTAACCAAGTTGACACAAATAATATTCTACGAATTTCATCATCATTGGTTGGTTTTACCTGTTAAGACCAATTATCCCTCAGAAATAATACCGCTCTTTCATTCCTCAGCTCTTTTTACAGACCCATAGCCTGGCACTAGATCTCAATCCCCATTTATGAAATGTGATTTATGTTCTTGCTCAAAGAACTCAGCAAGAAGAGGCGATATTACATGTGGGATGAATTAGCACATTTCATGGAGAAAGTGGTCCTTTTTGAAGATAAAGTCTCCAGATTAGGTAATATTTTTAAAATTATATCACTTGTCCCATTTATTCTCTCCCGAATCATTGTCAGAAGATGTAAATGTATATCCCCCTTACATACAGTCCTGTTAGTGCTTTATGCTCACCTCCCAAAGTGTCTCACTACTTTTGTAGTCTCACTCTTTTGACTACAGAACAGTTCCTTCTTACATGTCGTAGAACTCTCTTTCCCAGTAAGTTGAGACTTACATGCTTCTGTTTTTACCCCTTAAGGCCAATAGGTCAGTCAAATTTCTCCTTTCCTGGTGACTAGCCTTCATTAATTTGCAAGTATCTATCATGCCCAGAAGCAAAAAAGTAAGATGGACTAAGCACCAGACTTTGATTGAGATAGACCATGAGCCCTGGGCAAATTCCTTTAACATCTCTGAGTTTCACTTTCACATCTGTAAAATGAGAACAATAAAGCCTACCTTGCAGAATTCTTAATGAAATTTGTTGGAGAGCTCTTATTTTTAAATGCCTAGCAGAGGTAGGTGCTCTAGAACAACAGTTTCCTTTTCTTTACTATCACCTGCTTCAACTTTTTCCCGGTAAACTTATCCAGCTATTTCAATAATCTGTAATATAAAATTATTATAGGTAAAATGTGTAAACTACAGTGACTTATAAGCATAGGTTAAAATGGAGAGTAAGCAGAGGGGATTCCTCTGACCTCAGAGGGATTTAGACAGCCTATATGGTACGGATCTACAGTATTTTGTCTTCCATATAGACTGGACATGTGCCATCTTTCCTGCCTCTGGCCATCCATAAGAAATTCTTTTTTCCCCTTCAAGAATGTTCAGTGAATGTGACCACTGCGCTTAGCACTTTTTCTTGCAACTGACTTAAGAATGTACTATATTACCTTCATTTTACTTATGAGAAAACTGAGACTCAGAGAAGTGGAGAGATTTGCTGAAGTTTCATAAACAATGACATTCTATCTCCCAATCTTCCTTCTGTGTTACGCAGTGGAGTAGCAGCCTTGGGTACCAGTTATCCTGAATTTACACAGGAAGTGAGGTTGGCCTCAGCAAAACTCCTGAATGTGTGTGGTTTGATTCCCTTCACAAGAAGGGGCAAGTGAATCAGGAGACCCAAATTCTCATTTGGGCTGTGACACTAAAAGACGATGGGATCCTGGGAAAGTCACTACTTTTAAAGAATAGCACAGTAATTATATGGAAGTCATTACCTATGCAGATTTTTTAATGAATCATTTTTTTAAAACCCTCAAATTTTTCATATCTTCCCCACCCCCATCTCTACCAATATTTTCCAGGGATGTTTCACATTGCAAAGCCATACATATGCATAATGGTTTTCCTTTTGTTTGTTTTGTTTTGTCCTGTTTGGTTTCGTTTCAGGATTACCTTATCCCAGACTGATCCCAGGTAGACTTCCTGCCAGAACAGAAATTAGCATCCTGCCAAGCTTCCTGGAAACCTGCTACAGTCCCAAATGGTGGTCTTCTCTCTCTGGGTGCCTCAAAACTCTCTCAGGGTTTTGGTACGATCAACATTATTTTTATAATTATACCCAGATATTTACCTCTCTGCCTCTCATTCTCTCCCCAGTGCACCGCGGAGTTTTCCAGGGACTGCCTGGCATGTGGCATCACAGCCGACTGAGTGCAGAGGCAGATATGGGAATCCAGGTGTCTTCCAGAAAGTCCAGCATTAAAGGCATTTATAACCATGTAAAACAATGCCACTAATTTTTCCTTTGGCTAATTTATGTTGTTTGGAAAAATACAACGTTTAAATGATATTGTTTATGTTAACATGGGAAAGGTTTATTTTTAAACAAATTAATAAATATTTTAATAAATTTATTGGTTTCAATTTCTAATATAGTAAATATCAACCGATAACACCCACATAAACATATATTTTCAGAGTTTTCAATACATTTTAAGAGTTGAAAAATGTCCGGAGACCAAAAATTTGAGACCCACTGGCCTAAGGCAATCAGTGTTTGCCTTGGTGCTGGGATGGGCTAGGGCTGCAGGCTTGCTCACACCTGGGAGGGGGCTGACACTTTATCAAGACCTGCTACATCTATATGCGCTCCCCAAATGCAACTGGCAGCAGACACTCTTTATCTGCTACTGCTCTTATCTCAGTAATTTTCCACCAGTAAACCTATTCCAAGTAGAGTGTGTTTACCTCTTGATTATTCACACATACTCATTTGGTATCACCGATTTAAAATTTCTGTTAAAGAAATGAGTCCAAATATAAAACTCAATTAGAGGTTCTCAGAAGTAGGTGAGTCAAAAAATATGAGGAACATTTTCTCCCCTTTTTAGATTCTGAAATTTTAGATTTTTCTGCCTTTCTGTGTTGAGTCAGGGAGAATGATTGGCTATAAGAAAGTGTAAGATTGCAAGCCCCTTTGATAATGTTCTCATTAATCTAAGTCCTGGGGATGGTTACTAGGTTATGTTGGAAGGAGGAAAAAAGGCAAGATGCTTGGAATAAATGACACTTTGTTGCTATAGCAACCTCTAATTTGTTTATGCCTGCTAGTATCAGTGCTTTGAATCCACAAATATGCTAACTTTGGTTTGGCCCCAAAACTCCCATAGGCCATGGGAACAATCCTATATAATACAGAGGTAATATGCAAATTAACCCTCATGCCCTCATAAGATGGCTGCCTATGACCAGGCTGGCAAGGGGGTTAGTGAGGGACGACCAAATAACTGAACAAGCAGGCTGTGTCGGGTGACCAGGCTGGCGGGTGGGCCATGAGGGGCAACCAGGCCAGCAGGGGGGGGCAGTTGGGGGTGAACTGGCTGGCAGCAGGGGGCAGTTAGGGGCAACTAGGCCAGCAGGGGAGGCTGTTAGGGGTGGTCAGGCAGGCAGGTGAGTGATTAGGAGCCAGCGGTCCAGGATTGTGAGAGAGATGTCTGACTGCCAGTGTGTGTGTGTGTGTGTGGTGTGTGTGTGTGTGTGTGTGTGTGTGTGTGTGTTTGTGTGTGTGTGTGTGACTATAGTCTGTTTAAACAAAGAAAGTGTAACTTTTTTTCAGGGCCACATTATGACTTTTGTAGGCCTCTAGGCAATTTTGCCTCTGTGGTCTGTGGGCCCCTTCTTCCATAAAAACATATTGAAATTATATTTTATGACTGCATTGGTATAAAAACAAATGTCATCTTTGACTTTAAAGGTTAATTTTTTCTCCTGATTTTAAAATAAATTAAGACATTTTTTGGGAGGTGGGGAGGCCAAGAGATTTTAGCATTCTCACAATAAAAAAAAATGAAAAAGAGTTAAGTGAGATGATATGATGAATGTTAATTATCTCTATCTTTTCACAATGTATATGTATACCGAACCATCATCTTGTACACTTCAAATGTATACAATTATACATGTCAATTATTCCTCAATAAAGCTAGAAACATTTAAAAAAACAATGTAATTTCTAAGAGCTTCTGTCAAGATGGAGGAAAGGAGAAAAGATGGGGAAGAGTCCATTTGAGAAGGTGTGTATGTTTTTTCATTAATGAGGTAGTTACAAAGAAGGAACTAACTGATAAGATAAAAACACAACTGGTAAGTTTAAAGTTGAAATATTTTCACTGCTGCTCTGCAGTGTGCACCTGCTTGTGTGTGGGGAGGGAAGATGATCATTAGGAAGATTAGAGCAGTTGTAGAAAAGGAAAGTCAGTGCCTGGCATTGTGAGGCACAGCAGACACAGCACCTGGGAGCCAGAATCCTTTCACAAAAACAGGCTCAACATAAGTCTCCTGGGGCCCTTTATCTGCACTGTTTTGGTCTAGATTGCTAACATCCCATGAGGAAGGAAATAAAGACAAAAGAGGAAAAAAATAAATTAGAAGGAAGATCACAAAAATAGCTCAACTGTTAAATATATTCAAGATCTACATCTTTGGAAGAAATTATTAAAATGTACATGCTTCTGGAAAAGCTAAAGAAGTAAGAAAGCACAAATAAAAAGAGAAATTGCTGGGGGAATAATTCATGCAAAAATGATGTAAGTTACATATTGTGTGTACATACAAAAGTGAAAATCCTAACTTTTTTCTGTTAATCTAACCGTATAAATTAAATAGAATAAAGTTGAAAAACAATATATGAACACTCATGCAAATATTTTAAATGTTATCTAAGAATTGTTTCTAAAAAGTTTTTGAGGTCATTTTTATTGTGGAGTCTTTCAAACTTGTGTTAGCCAATTCCTATGCTATGTAAATCAAATTTTCCAGAAATATAAAAGATGCAAAGCCACTCAATTTACTTCATGAAGCAAGTATAGCTGATTTCAAAACATTATAAAAATGGCATATAAAAGGAAACTGGATCAAAGAGACTTATTTATTCAAAGTAAACCCAACAGTGCATCAAAAGAATAATGTACAAAAAGAAGTCAGACTCACCACTGAATTGCAAATATGATTTATTATTTTGGAATCTAACTCATATAAATAGGTCAAAAAATAAACATCCCTAGCGATTATTAAAAATCACGTGGTAAGCTTCAATTCTTACTCTGATTAAAATAAACTAGAAATATAAAAATTACTCTAAAATACTCTAATTATAACATCTATCTGAAAATATTTATACTAAAAGGTGATAAACTCAAGGCCTAACCAGTAAAAAAAAAAAAAGATAAATTATGCACTATTACTTTATAATAAAATATTTTACACGTATAAAGCTATTCATAATGCACACATAAGGTCCCCCATACACAAATTATAGCAAAAGAAAAAATATATTTTTTGAGAGAGTTCCGCTCTGATTTAATTCCCCTTTTTGATTAGCATCCGATTTCATCAAGGATAAAAGGTATCCTGAATTTTGTATTTTATTATTTCCTTCATATATGACTAAACAATGTGTTGGATAGTTTTGTATGTATATAAATTATGTATTATTTGCTCTATATAAATTATGTATTATTTGCCATGTACTTTAAACTTAACATCATCATGAGAGTCTCTCACGCTGATAGTTGTAGCTAATTTCCTTCTATTTTCATTATTGTTTACCACTATAGAGTTACCTACCTTTCTTCTGTAGATGGATAGTCAGGTTATTTGCATTTCTGTTTGATTATTTTGCTAGGATCATTCTTGGGTCAATATCTTGGTACGCAATGTCATGTGTGTTTGACTAGAAACATTTCTGCTCAATAGAATTTTTTGACATGAAATATTCTGCAAATCTGCACTGTATAAAAATTTAGGGCAATTATCCTATATAAGAATAGCATAAAATGCTAAGTGTCCAGTTGACCTTTAAACCAATCAAAGTGTAATATGCTAATGATATGCTAAAGATGCTCAACCACTCGCTATGACATGCACTGACCACCAGGGGGCAGACGCTCCAACCATTAGGTTAGCTTGCTTCTGGGGTCCGGCTGATCAGGACTGAGTGAGAAGGGCCAGACATGCCCTGGAGCCCTCTTGTGGTCACTCCCTGGCTGGCTAACTTCCCACATCCTTCCCCGGCCCCAGTCGTGCACCAATGGGATCCCTCAACCTGGCCTACACCCTCTTGCAATCCGGGACCCCTCAGGGATGTTGGAGAGTCGGTTTCGGCCTGATTCACAGGCTAGGCCGAGGGACCCCAGTGGTGCACGAATTTGTGCACCGAACCTCTAATATTTACTAATATTACACAATAACTAGGTTTTTTGTTTTCTTTTTTTTCTTCTAGAACTATAAATGGATTTGCATTAAGCCTTCTCATTTTAGCCTCCACAAGTCTTACTTTCTAATTCATTTCATTTTGACCTATTTGCTTTGCCTTTTTATGGTTATATTTTCTCTTTTATTGCCTTCTATTAGATTAATGATACTTTTTGTCATTTATTTTTTTTCTTTCTCTTCCAACTCTCTATCTCTGGTTTTTAAACAGTATCCTTGAACATTTATCATCTTTACTTACTTTTACAAAAGTCTAAAATTTATCAAAGTGTTTCCTATACTTGTAGACAATAAAACATTTAACAGTGCTTAACTCTTATGATCCTATCCCATCTGTACACTATTTTTCATTGGCATTTTAGCACTCAATTTAGTATTTTAATATAATCTCTCAAATTGGCACTAATTTTGCAGAATTAAATTAACCTAATAAAAATCTAATTGTATTATTATTTTAACATATGGTTGGCATTTTTATAAGGCTATATTTTTATGGGCATTAGGAAAAACCCATTCTCATTCATTTTTGGCATATTTTAAGCCTCAATATAGCTGGGTAAACTTGTGCAAACTAAAATTAAACTCCTTAAAAGTTATTTCAATTTTAGGGAAAATATCCTATTAGTGGTTTTCATGTAAATTGCTAGCTAATGAATCATTAAGAGAACTTTAGGATGATAGTTCTGTGAAAATAAAAGCACATTTTGATTGGCCTTGTCTACAAAACTATCCAGGACATTATTAAATTTTTTACTTCCTATGAAAATGTAGATATTTGCAAAAATTCAATAAAAATATGTCTATTTCAACCAAGATCTAATTGGATAAACTGAATTTATAACCATATCCATGACAGAAATGTCACATTTGAGAGCAAGTTGTATTTAATTAGATAGGACAAGCCTGCTATTCAGAAATAAGGACTTGACTTCTTATGTGGGAAAGATACATACAAAGACCATCCAGGAAACTGGTCCAGTCCCTCTTCCATGCTTTGGAATTATGTTTAATAAAAAATTCTATTTCTTAGTAGACCAAAAATTTTTATAAACCTGGAGAATTTCATAAAAATATATATTCATTCAGTTATAGATTCTATTGTTGAAAGTTGATAGATGCAAACTGGATGGTTTTTGCTTCATAGCCTCAAAATGGGTAAACAAACAAAGGCAGTACAAATTATTGGTAGCCAAATAAAGTGATCAAACATGACTCGTGCCCTGCCAAGCTTCCAGACAGAAGTTAATCTCTTCTTTAGTTCTGTTAACCACACATTAAGTTCTTTATGTATTAACTAGAGACCCAGTGCACGAAATTCATGCACTCAGGGGGGAGGAGAGAGGTTCAGCCCAGTTTGTGACCTATTGCAGTCCTGGAGCACTTGAGGGACACCCGGCTAATGGCTTAGGCCCACTCCCAGCTATCAATCGGACATCCTTAGCGCTGCCGCAGAGGTGGGGAGGCTCCTGCCACCACCACTGCACTTGCCAGCTGTGAGCTTGGCTGAGCAGCGCTCCCCTGTGGGAGCACAGTGATCACCAGGGAGCAGCTCCTGCATTGAGCATCCCCCTGGTGGTCAGTGCTCGTCACAGTAACCGGTTGCTCTGTCATTCAGTTGACTTGCATATTAGCCTTTAATTATATAGGATTATCACCTCTTATTGCCTCTGTGCACATAAAATACACCAAATAGAAGAGAACATTAAATTAATGGTACTCAGAACATTTGTGCAGCAAGGTTTATTTGATCAAACCTATTCCTTAGGTGTGGAGGTTAATCATGGTGGGGTAGGGAGAATAGGGGATGAGGTGGGGAGTGAGCTGGGAAATGAGGGGAGAAAGCAGATGAGACTAAAAGGTGAACTAACATTTCCCTGAGGTTAGCCTAGACAAGTCCCAGTGAGGCACAATACTCTTCCTGGCCCTCCCACCAAACACCAAAACCACAAGGGGGAAAGTGAGCAATGATACTTGCATGGGGGTGGGCTTCTTAGATCTTATATTTGTGAGCTTTTTATTTTTATTTTTGAGTATTTAAACATAATCTAATCATCATATTATTTGCATAGATATGGGCAGAATTATCAGGGAACACCACAAGAGAGGGTAATACCTTGAAACTGGTATCAGTAGAGTACCATTACCACTGCTAGGTATGAAGAGATGGGACCTAGAGAAAGAGAGAACTAAGTATGGCCAGGCCTACAGTAGGGCAAGTGAGATGCTTAGGGTGCAAAGTTTAAGGAGACACTCTCAGGATCCCTCCTCTAGCTCCTGCTCCCCTACTCCCACCCCATTGATTGCCCCTGGAGTTAATTTCCCTAAACTTCTGTTTCTCTTACATCATTGGACATGGCCGAGAGGCAGAATTTGGGAAGACTGACAGAGGAAATTTGTCATTTATCACAGGATGCACCACTGAAAGGTGATTCTGTGCTTACTCACCAGACCTGCTCCTAAAAGCAGAGGTAGGTTGAAGGGAAATAACTCCTGTCACCAAGGCTACATTCTTCTCAGGCCACGCCCTAGATTCAGCAGTGTTCAGGCACATCTGGTAGCATCTTACTGGCGGATTTTCCTCTCCTCTCCTCTCCTCTCCTCTCCTCTTCTCTCCTCTCCTCTTCTCTCCTCTCCTCTTCTCTCCTCTCCCCTCTCCTCTCCTCTCTCCTCTCCTCTCCTTTCTCCTCTCCTCTCCTTTCTCCTCTCCTCTCCTTTCTCCTCTCCTCTCCTTTCTCCTCTCCTCTCCTTTCTCCTCTCCTCTCCTTTCTCCTCTCCTCTCCTTTCTCCTCTCCTCTCCTCTCCTCTCCTCTCCTCTCCTCTCCTCTCCTCTCCTCTCCTCTCCTCTCCTCTCCTCTCCTCTCCTTTCCTTTCTTCCTTTCTTTTCTTTCCTCTTTAGCATCCACCCATAACCTGTACTGTCTAGGCATTTTTTAGCAATCCATGATGATCTGAAATGTATAACATAGGCGGGGGGGAAAAGACCTATTTCCTCTTTTCTACTTAAAATAATTTTTGTATAGGAGGTCTTACAGATATCTTCATGGAAATGAGATAGAAATCATAGCCAACACATATAGTAATCATGGCACCAGGGACTGTTGAAACCATTTAAAATATATTTGACACCCCCAACCCTGAAAGATTTCAAAGGCAAATTTAGAGTTTGTGAAGTTTAAATTTCAGAATCGGGTATATAATTTTATATTTGTAATTTGTATTTATTTTCACAAAGAATACTTTCAAAATTGTATAAGCCTTGGGCTCTCAACACCTAGATGCACCCTTGAGTATAAGAAGATCCACACAGAGAGTTTAAAAACCTTACCCAAATTTGTGTAGCTGGTAAAGTTGGCAGAGCCAGATGCAATCCCGGGCTGTTTGCATTTGAGCACAAACTTTCACTTCTAATCTGCATGGTCCAAGAAAACCAGAGAAATCCTGTATCTCTATGCCCAGGCCTTCCAAATCATTCCGCTTTAAGTCTTTTATCTCAGTTACAAATGAGATAAGGCTTAAATCTTTTCAATTTTGACTTCACTTGAATTTATTACCAATTCCATTATAATACTAAATATCTATATGATTATTATGATAAATCAACAAGCATTGTAGATAACCTTGTTGTCCAGAGTCTTTCTGATGTTAATAATTTACTTAAAATTATATAAATTACCTACCTAGTAAGTGGAGAATCTGTGATTTAAATCCAGGTGAATCTGATCCAAAGCTCGTGTACCTACCTGCTATTCGGTATTGCCTAAACCGAAGATCTTAGATTTACTACTTATGTTTCTATTCTATTTTTATTTGCTATTTGTTGAATATTATTATGTGTGAGAAACCATGTATACCTTAAATTGTCATAATAACTTTCAAGATAGCCAAGATTATCTTCACTTCAGGGGAGGTAGCTGAGATTCACAGTGGTCAGTATATCATTGTTTGTTCCAGAGCTAGTAAGTGTCAGAGGCAGGATTCCTGCTGAGCCCTGAATCTGAAGTGGAGACTTTCTGCTCCACCTTCCCCTCATCTAGGGGAGCTGGCCTCAGGGATACTTTGTGAACCATCCACAGAAACAAGACTCAACCACCAAAATAAGACTCATTTCCTCAATAAGCTGCCAAATCAGAATCCCCTGCCCTTGAATACTCCCTTTATCCTCTGAACTTTGGTTCCAAAAGATGTTTGGCATTTTCTAAACAGCAATGAAATCCACCCTTAAACTGTAAAAATTTATTCAAGCTTTGGAGGGCCTATTTCCCAGTAGGGGTTCCAGAAACATTTTGAACATTCTCAGCATCATCATTGGAGTAAACGTGGAAGTTCACAGGGTGCCAGTACTGTATTGTCATGATGCATGTGCTAACAATCACATCACTACTAAAATTTACTTTGTACAAGTATTAGCATCTCCATGGGACCATTCTATTGAGTTAAATATGTCACCAGAAACAACAAAAGGATTTTTCTTTGTCCTTAAGTGTGGCTTGAATTGATTTTTCTAAAGGGCTCCAAAGTGTGTGCTTTCATTCTATAATCCATCCTAAGTGTTTTAAAATAAAAGAACTATCAAATCACTTAGCAGAACATGGCCTGTTGATGCCCAGAAAGGCCAATTTATATTCAGTTGGTTCCATGGCCAGCAGCATGATTGATATCATTCAGATTTGAGACCTGGAGTGATAAATAGTTACACATGGCCAAGCACCACACTTCAGGGCTCATGGGCCCCTGGTGAGTTATGTTTTTGTTTTGCCCCTGGTTCTTATAGGTTGAAAACTTCTTTTTCATAAATTAATCAGTGATGGCATTTTGCATTTCTGATTTGTTGCCTTTCTCAAAGGCCTTCACTTGCAGTTTATAATGCCGAATGGCACATTTTCAAGCTGCCCAAAGAGATATGAAACAACTGGATAATCAAATGCTTTCTTTTTGTTATCATGGCAAACAAATATAGGATTCCCTAAAAGCTTCCTTTCAAATGCAAGGACATCAAAGTGCAAAGACATTTTTACATGTTTTTATTATATGTTGAATATGTGTAAAATATTTATTAAAATTTATGTCGATTAAAAGAAATAACAACAAAGAAAATAATATGATCTAATCATCCATTTTAAGAAAAATTAAATTTCTTTTGAAATTTTCTGTCTGCTCCTCCCAGGTTCAATTCTGTATTCAATTTTAGGTTTAAACAAAGTATTGCTTTCTTTAAATGTTTTTGAATCATGTATAAATGAAATCACACTTTGTGAAAAACTTTGTGATTTATCTTCCTCTAGAGTATATTTGCAATATTTATTCATGTTGATACTTCTAGCTATAATTTATCTTCATTGCTGTACACAATTCCATTATGTGAACATGCCACAACGTATCATTTCCAAGTTAATGGAAACTTAGATTATTTCTGTTCTTTTGCAGTCCTGTTATAAATATTCTTATATATGATCATTCCAGTGTATATCACTTGGTATATATGAGTAAGAGTAGTATAAGTTTAAAGTGTACATTATGTTGATTTGATACACTTATACATTGCATTATGATCCCTTATTTGCTCATATAACTCCATGAGAAAGATACATTTATAACCCCGTCTTATGGGTGGGAAAACTGAGGTGCAAAGAAGCAAGGTCAATTCCCTGAAGTTGCTTATTTAGTAATCAGCAGAGGCTGGGTTTGAACCTATATAGCTTGTTTCTGCAGCTCGATACCATCCAGTAGAGCCTGAAAAACACTCAGAGGAAGCTTAAAGCAGAAAACTATTCCCTCCCAGTCAACTCTATCCTCCTAATGACAAGAAGAGATCATTGAGGTCCTCATGGTTTAACTCAGCAATATGAACTGCCAAAAGGTCACTCCTATAGAACAATCCAATTTCCTTTTTTTAACATTGGAAGCTCTAATTCATCATCTATGCTTAAAATTTTTAAAAGTTTTGAATAAATATAGAGCCACTGGAAATTGTATAAAATGTCCACAACATTCCTGTGTACTCTTCATCCAGTTTCACCCTGTGGTACCACATTGTATAATATAGTATAATATAATCCACAGACCTTATTCCAATGTCACCAATTTTACATGCACTCATGAGTGTGTGTGTGTTTGTGCGTGTGTGTGTTTGTGTGCGTGTGTGTGTGTGTGTGCACGTGCACTATTTGGTATAATTTCATCACAGCTATGCAACCACAGAACTGTTCCATCACCACCACTCCCTCATCAGCCCTTTATATTCACACCTACCCTTCTTCTCATCTATATGTGACAGTCAACATTTAGACAAAGTCTGTGTGCCTTTGTGGAGTACCCCAAGTCTTTGCTTGGAGGATCTTTGTTCTAAGCCCAGAAGAGAGCAAAGTCAAGAGAAAGAAATTGGGTTGGAATGGGATGGGCAATTAATTTGGATTAGCTACCAGAAAACATGTATGCATGCTCTGATTCTCCCATTTCTGATCTTATGACTGCATTATAACTCTGAGGCCTCAGTTTCCTCCTTTAGTGAATGGGGATAATGGATGTAAGATCACGTCATTAAAGCACAATGCTGGTCTAACAGAAGATTGGTCCAGGGTCATCTCTTCCTCTTCTACATACTCCACTGAGCAGCAACTACACATCTATCCTCCTTTTAGGAAACATGTACACTGCTGCTGTGTTGTAAACAAAGTGCCCTGCTGGGACATTGTGGAGGGATGACAACAATTTGGATTTCTGAGGCACATGCTGTGAAATACCTGACAGAGAAGGATAGTTAATGTCAGAAATTTTTGACTTTGTCAGAGAAAACTGAAGGACAATTTCCCTGGCTCAGATATTCACCAGTTAATGGAGGTCATGTAGAGAGCATATGATTTACATTTCTTCTAGCTGGTCACACATGAACTGAGCTCTATAACTTTGGCATTTTCTTGGGTTTTGAGTTTTCAATTCTGAGGAAAAACAAGAGGACGATAGGGAAGGGAGTACAGTGGACCACAGGATGGGATGTCTCATTTATAATCTTACAGTGTTTTATATACAGAAATACTTCTGGTGAAATAGAAAGAACCCTAAACCAAGGAAGCAGAAGAGATCCATTCTTGACAGAGCCCTGTCATGTTAGTGTTAAGGATATGAGGTCTTGGGCAAAATGCTTAGCCTTTTTGAGTCTCAGTTTATTTATCTGCAAGATGGTGTATACTAGTTACTCACCTATCTTATAGGTTCTTATGATGAATAAAATTTAAAAACATGTAAAATGCTACATGAATTGCTGTATATGTGTATAGCAATTCATATACACACATAAATATTAGATATCATTACAATTACTATTATTATTTTTCAGGAAAAAGAATACATGTATGTGAAATTGTTCTGCTCTTGACAGCCTAGAAACCAAAAAGCAATTATCAGCTGAAAACTGGTACATTGTGCCTCTCAAAATACATGATATGACAAAGGCTGTTTTCCTAGGAGAGGGTGCAGAATACAAGAATTTTTAGCAATTTAGAGCCAGAAGAGAGTTGAAAATATTGCAAGTTTAAGTTCCAAATCCCTCATTTTACCAGATGATTATATCAGTGCCCAAACAAGGTGACTTAAGAAAATAGTAATGGATACTAGACTGTAATAAATAAGGGACAAGATAAATATTAATGGGATACCACCTATGGTAAGATCGATTCTGACAGGGAAAGAAGATACCCAGTAGAATGTACCATTTGTACAAGGCTTTAAAAGATGGGGATCAATGGGTAGAGATTCTAAGAAGGACACTCTGTTCAGAGGGGCCAGTGGGAATTGAGGCCCAAAGGTGGGAGTCTACAGAGTGTGCCTGCAGGTCTCATTTTAGTGAAATACAAGCTATATGCTATGTGTATGCTGTGCTTTCCAGGGAGAAGAGGAAGACTGACTCCTATTTGAGAACCAAGAGTATGTTGAAGTATTGACCTTTCTAGAAGAAAACAGACATACAAAGCATTAATTTCTCTCTGCTGTTGGAAACTTCCACTCATTTAGACAAAGGAAGTCATCCCAAACTTTGCTGTTCATTAGAACTGCCTCCCCTCTTCAACCTCCCCTTCATATCTCTCTCTCTCTCTCTCTCTCTCTCTCTCTCTCTCTCTCTCTCTCTCTCTCTCTCTCCCTTTTCCTTTCCCTCCCTCTTAAGATCCAGTAAATTAGGAATAACTGTACATGGAGAGAAAAAAATTCAGGAACATGGATGAATAAGTATTTTTACAAGCACAGTTGCTTGGGTCCAATTTCATAGTAAGAGGAGTTTTATCCTGCCTATTTATAAGATGAGGAAAACTACACTCGGAGATTCCAAGGCACATAGTAACATACTATAAACTCAATTAAGTCTTCTGATTTAAGTCCAGTTATTTATTTTTCTTTCTAAACACCCTTCACAGCAAAAAAAAAAAAAAAGAAAAAGATTTTTCCCAGATTAAAGAGATTTTTCCCAGATTAAAGGGCTTGCTCTATTCTCCTTGATGGCTAAGATCTTTTCTATGTTCTACTAAGGAAAGAGATTGTTGCTGTTTTTTTGTTTTCGTTTTTAATATGAATTTCTTTAATATGTGAAGCTTACATAACAAGCCATGTGAGCAGTTTCTGAGTTAAAATTTTGGGAAGATTTTTTTTTGTCTTATTAATCTAGAAAATAGAAATATTCTTCGGGTAATTGTGTTAAAGGAAAATAGAGTTCTGAGTAACTGGATCCTTGTTCTGAATCTGGACAAAGACTAAGTACTAGAAAAAGTTACCAACGTTTACTTTTACAACATTGAAGTTTAAAGTGGGGAAAAATTCAGAAATATTAGTCACAGAGCAAGGGCATTTTTTATTACAATATACCATTGTTGTGAACTATGTCAGTCCAATTATGTGTCTTTAAAAAAAGAAACATTATTTTTCTACAGAATGAAAATTTTTTCAACCCTTAAGAGTGAAGATAAACTAAATGGCCCCAATTGAGCACCAATTTGAAAGAGAAAAATCTGTATTTTTCTAGGGTCTGTTGAGTTGTTAGGGCTCTTACTTTTGGAATGTAAAAATGGACCCAACATTCTTCATCCAGTTTCTTCCTGTAATTAAGAAATCAGTTTTTAAAAAAATAACTAGTGCATGAAAGCCTAAAAGAAATGCCATTGCTTACTAAGACTAGAACAAGATGTTCAGGCTCTTCTCACAGGACCGTGTACTGGTGGAGTGTTTCCTTTACCCATGGACTGGAAGACAACCCCAAAAGGACTTAAACTCTTTGATTAAAATAATGAGTTAAGCCCTGGTCGGTGTAGTTCAGTTGGTTGAGCATCCTCCCAGGCACTGAGAGGTCACTGGTTTGATTCCAGGTCAGGGCACATGCCAGGGTTTTGGGCTCGATCCCTTGTAGGTGGCATGCAGAAGACAGCTGATCGATGTTTCTTTCTCTTTTTCTCTCTCCTCTCCCTTCCCCCCCTCTAATCAATGAAAATATATTTTTTAAAATGAATTAAAATATTAATCAGTTTGTTTCTAGCTGTATGCTCTTGGGCATATTATTTAATGTCTCAGAGTTACTGTCTCTTTATATTTAAGAAAATGGAGATACAGATAGGGTCTTGCCAGCATGCATTAAGATAATGTATTTGTAGTCGATATTTGTCTTCCCCAAAACTTCTGAACACCCTTTCTAGATTTTAGTATTTTACCACATCATGTATTCTCACACTCCAAGATTAAGTGAAAGAAAAACAAAGCTCTATTTTCCAGCTTACCTCACAGCTAAGTTGCAAAGTTCTGACCTAGTTTCTACCAATAAGGTCCCCCAGTCCCAGAATTTTACCCAGAGGTGACCTACAGGAGGAAACAGGCTGTGTTCAAGCCAACGTGAGACGCAGCAGAGCAAGTGCTGTTCCGGGTTGGTTCCAAGGAGGCAACAGCTTGTCCATCCTACAAGGTAGTTCCTGAAAGGTCAGTCTTGAGTTTGTTTCCCCAACCCTCCCAATATGAACTATTAATATCCCTTAATAATGTATTTGTCCTTAATCTGGACAGGCCAGGCTTCTGTGACAGTGCATTTATGATAAAATTTAAGCAAAAAAAAAAAAAAAGAAAAAAAGACAAGAGGCAACCAAGTGGATCACCCGAGTTCCTCACATACATACTTAACCCTTTCCTCCATTGTGCAACAGCATCCCCAATGTTTTCTGCTTATTAGAGCCAATCATCGCTGCCAAAATAGTAATTTTTCTTTTTACATGCTGCTCCCTGACACAAGGAGCCCAAAGAACCCAGGCAGAAGCTATAGTTTACAATTGATGGGACTCATGTCCTGTGACCCCTTAGGATGTCATTACTTTTAACCTTGCAGAGCAGGAGTATCAGGGATGAAATCATCATCATCATCATCATCATCATCATCATCATCATCACCATCAAAGCAAAAAAAAACCCCAAAAAACCCAAAACACCAAACAGATGAAATAAAAACAACCTCATGGTCACAGTTTTAGAAGTTACTATAATATGTACTATTATCACTATAAAGTTTTTCCTGAACCTAGACCTCCTGTTTCTATTTATTTTGGTAAATTAGTTATGTACTGCTGAGTACATCAAAAGGAACTTTAAATATACACAGAAATTATAAAATTAAAAGGTATTTTACTAGCATGGGAAAGGAATAAATCAAAAGCCAAATATGAAGATCTGGAAATTCTGGTATTTTTTTCTGCTGCCCCCTTCCCAACCCTACTTTCAATGAATTAAACAGCAATGCATACACTTGGAAGAATGATTGCACTAAGACCGCTGGGCATCAGAGATAAGTTATTTCCATACACCACAAATTGCTAAATGTTGCATCAACAGAAATACTGAAGAAACCCACTGGGGAGTTGTTCATAACTTCTCCTTCCATGTAGAGATATGCCTAAGAATAGGTAGAAGAAGGGTATTAACTGCTCCCCAACAACATATCCTAAACAGAGAGGCGTGGGCTCATATTGAAAGCAGACTTTAGTGCAGCTACAAGTTCATCCATCCTTTGGAGTTCATCTTGCTTGGGTTGACCAGTAGCACTGAGTTGCTGCCAGTCACATGGGAGAATGCCTTAGTTTTGCCTCTGGTACAATTAACCACACTAAGCAGGGAGTGGAGCTCAGTGCAAGGGCCTTCTATGAGAATTGCTGAAACGATGTTATCTGAAGCTACTGGTTTTCTATATTAATAATTGACTAAATATCTCCTTTTGATCTGAATGTAGCAGGTGAAAGAATTCAGCAGACTCTTAAATCAGAAATGAATTCAGCTTCTGTTTCACTATCAGCCACTACAAGGCAAATAGAGATCAGTAGAGATATACAAACGGAAAATTTCCAGAAACATGAAAAGAGTCTGCACTTCAAACAATTTCTGAAGGTTCAAAAAAGTTGAATTAAACTGAAATAGATTTATTTCATGAAATTAAAAAGTTAAGAAAAAATTTAAAAGATATTTAGAGAATAGCTGAGGCATTTTAGAAGGCATCCCTAACTGCCTAACAGTCATTTAGCAAAGTATAGAATTGTGGGTCACACACATTTTCCTTTACAGCTTTGTAAATGGTGCTCCTTTGTCTTCAGATTGTTTTTGTATGGGAAAACTTTGGAGTCTACCTAACATTATCTTAATTAATGTTTTTCTGGGATGTCTGAGGGATTCTTTATCTTCAAAGTGTAAAGACTCAATCAGTATGTATCTGGAAACATGCTCCATTTTTTGTTATTTAAAAAAAAACATATATGTATAAGGTATATCTCTATTTTTGAAAATACTGCCATATTTAAGGTTTTTCCCTCCCAAACTATAAATCTCTTGGTTGATGATAAAACACTAGAGGTATTCTCAATAAAATGAGAAAGAATAACATTTTACTTAAAATTATTAAAGGTTTTAAAAAGTGAGATAAGATATAAGACAAGAAGGAAACAATAAAATTATTTTTTTTCTCTTTTATAAAATGACAATTATCATTACTTGTAGGAGATTAAACTGTCTTATAGAACTCAATAAAACCAACAGGAGGAAAATTATAAGATTGTTTAATATGACTAAAAACCTACCCCTAAAAACAAAATCAAAAGACTTTATACTAGCAATAGTTAAAAAATTAGTAAAAATAATAATCTTAATTACAGCATAGAAAAATACAAACAATTACAGAATTATGAAACATGTAAGAATTATACATTGAAAAATTGTATATAGATTCAAATAAAGGGAAAGCAATCATCCCAGAAAAGAACAAAATATTAGAAAATTTTAAATTATATTTGAATTAATTTTTAAACTGGTTTAAATTTAATAAAACTATCCCTCTGATAAAGCATGTGGGTTAACTATTTCCTTATACAAAGATCAATTTCACTCATCTATAATTAGAATTATTGTGTTTAGTTTTGTGGACCTATAAAATTTTAATTTCTCTTGGGTGATTAAGCATGCAAAATAACTTTTGACATTTTTAAAAAGAAGAGTTATAATTGGATTCTTGGTCACACTGGATTTTAAAACATATTAAATGTTAAAGTAATTAAAACTGTAATACTGGTGGAAGAATTAGTGAACAAATCAATTGATAGCACAGAGAATGACTGTGTCTGTGTGTGTGTGTGTGTGTGTGTGCGTGTAGTGAATTACTTGTAATTTATACAAATCTCTTGGGGAATCAAGGAAATTGGTTAAGTATTCAGAAAAAAAAAATGTGGTCTTCCTGCCAAACAATACTGTAAATATTCTAAGCAGTTTAAAGCAGCAGTTCTTAAATTGTGATCCCTTGAAGCCTGGAGGTCTCTTTCAGGGATCTACAAGATTTTCAAAATTATAATAACAAAGATTGTTTATTAAAATTTTTATTTTCACTGTGTTCACATTTGCACTGATGCTGCAAAAGCAATAGCAGGCAAAACTGCTGGCGCTTTAGCACAAATCAGGGCAATGGAAACAATTGTACTAGTAGTTGTATTCTTCACTGCCATCACCAGCAAGGAAACACATGTCAGTTTCACCTAAGAATGCCCTTGAAGAAACCTTAAAAATTATTAAGTCTATTTCACCTTGACCTTCTAAAGAGCTTGTTTAATATGTTGTGTGACAAATGGAAGATATGCATATGACATTCTGCTCCATATGGAAGTGCAATGATGGTTTTGAAGAGAACAATCTGGGATTGTTTGAGTTGAGAACTCAACTAATTGCTTTTTTCATGAAACACCATTTTTACTTTGAAAGAACACCTGACAGGTAAATTAGAGTTAATGAACAAAATGAACCTGTCATATCAAGGAACACAATTGGCCACATAATTTACCAATAATAACATTTGAGCTTTCAAGCAAAAATTAGAATTTTGGAAATCTTGTATCCATCATCAAGAGCAGCTTTCTAAGGTGGTAAATAGCAAGAGAACATCACTTAACCCAAGATGGGCAGGAACATTGTCCTGAAGGTAAGGGCACTAATTTGTCACCTACAGCAAGAATTAGGCTTACTGACACTATTTTCATCACTAAGTGAAGCTGCATCTGCACTCAAGGCCTCTCTGCACCCTGGGGATGGATTTGCTTGATCAATTTCTGAATGATAATCTCTACTTGCCCTAGAGCAGCGGTTCTCAACCTGGGGGTCGCGACCCCTATGGGGGTCGAACGACCCTTTCACAGGGGTCGCCTAAGACCATCGGAAAACACATATATAATTACATATTGTTTTTGTAATTAATCACTATGCTTTAATTATGTTCAATTTGTAACCATGAAATTGGGGGTCACCACAACATGAGGAACTATATTAAAGGGTCGAGGCATTAGGAAGGTTGAGAACCACTGCTCTAGAGCTTTCTGAAGCCTGAACTACCTACAGGTTCTCCCATGTGACAAGAAGGACTTTTTGGGCCAGCATTTCTTATTAGCACTTGATTTCATACAACACATTGTTCCTGGAATAGGGGCCCTAAATTAATTCCACCATTTTATGGTCCTACTGCACTTTTAATTCAGCATAAAAAATAGCCAGAGGTGAAAGAACACATTTAATTAAATACTGTATGCAGCTGATGAATGTACACAAAAGCATCACCCAAGGGGTATAGATTTTTATAATGAGCTTTTTCTGTGACTTTCTTTGACTTCCAACCCTATTTGAACTTCTCTGCTTTTCTCTTTTACTTTCTGTTTTACAATGGGCTTTCTTGGAATAGCTGTGTTGGTTCTGCATGCTGTCAGCACAGCAGGGTCCATCCTCATGATGCTTCATCCTCATGATGCTTGAACTGTCAGAACAATTCTTGACTCTCTTAATGAGACTCAGCACCCTAGTCCTGATGTCAAAGGAAAGCTTTCTCTAAGGAGTTCAAGCAGTGTCTAGTGAAGATCTTATTGTGTGCCATATTGTCGGCAAAAAGATAAATATTTCCCACAGCTTAAACAATGACCTTGAATTTACTAAGGAAATTAACTAAAATGCAGTAAACTTGGCTATGTTTTCATAGACTACCAGGGACAAATTAGAGATTGTATGAAAGATGTTTCCATTGATGCCATTTTGTTTTTTTTAGGGGACAAATATTTGCTCTCCAGCCCTGTCTCCATGCATGCATTTCAATGAATTCACACTGTGGCTGTAAATACTACAACTTCACACTATTGTATAAATCAGTCACTCATTTAACAAAATGTATTTACTGAGTGTTGCCCCTGTGCTAGAACCAGTGCTTGATATTGGAAATAAAAATGAACAAATATAGTCGCAGTACTTTAGGGTCCCTGAAATCTGGGGATGGATAAAACAACAGGTAATTTCAATACAGAATTGTTAAGAGGAGATTCTCTTATGTTTCATCAAAACAACCCTTCTGGCCTATCTGAGCACCACCATGTGTACCAGACATTCCACTCAGAGAACACAAGTGACTTATCTGATAGACAGCTCTGTGGAAAGATGGAGTCTTTGGGACTCTCCTGTTCAACTTCCTATCTTCAGAGAGCAGGAGTTCTCTGAAGCTCTGCACTATTCTGGTAGATGCAACTTGGCAGGACAGACTCTACCCCAGGGGGCGGGAGTGGGCAGCTGCTACAGTTATCCAGCCCGGCCCACAGGGGGCTGGGAAAAGTTTAATGCTGGGTTGGATGCAGAGGTAAAGCCAGAACTGTCACTTAGCTTTAGCCAGTATCAAGTTGACATGTTGACCTCTGTGTGCCATTCCCTTCCTTCTCTCTTACCCCCACGGGTACGTAGCTCCTAAACTCCCAGGGACCCCATGAGACTTGCAACCAGGGGTACACTGGTTAGTGGCAGCTCATCCCCCTGAATCTGTCTCCAAGGCCCCTTTTGCTCTGACTTCCCAGTGGAGCAAAGCCTAGGCTCTTCTGTTGCCTTTTCTATGCCCTTCCTTTTTTCACTCTCCTAAGTATGTTTTTGCTGCAGTCAAAAAATTCTTGCTTGCTTTTCTATACTTTATCTCTGATTAATATCTTTCCTTCAAAAAGACAAGAACGGAGGTCTCATCCTCTCACCAATAACACTAGAATTGTAAGAGATTGTATGTCTATTCTTTCAAGAAACTACATTTTTGGCAATTTGTGATGCAGCCGTAGAAACTAAGGCAGGTACTAAAACATGTGTTAGCCCCATTTGGCAACTAAGGCACCAAGGGACGCAGAAGTTGGTAACTTGTTCAAGGTCATGTAGCTACAGTGGCAAAACCAGGATTAGAACCTGGCTCAGAACCCGTCTCCATAAACACAGCATCATATTACTCTCTTGGTAGCGAGTTCCTTCCCTCTGAGACTATTCTAATGCAACTTGAAAAGTTTCTGGGTGGGGCTGTCGCTTTAAATAAACAGGAATACTACATTAGGATTTTCATATACCAGTCCACTGTGTCAGAGTTTAAAAACAAAATTCAGACTCTGAAGTCCCTCCTTAACAGTTTTAGCATTCAGTAAATTTAGAGTGCTTCTCAGGAATCTATATTTTTAAAAATAGTCCACTTTCCAGTAATTCTCATAGTCTATTCATATTTGGGAATGATAGACTAGAGGCTTTTTGCAGTTTTTTGCTGTATCGAGTACCTGTCTTCTCTCCCAAAAGCAGGAGGCTGAGGAAGGTCAGGACTGAAAGCAAAGAATGTAATTCCTTCCATTTTTCTATGTCATCCCTGTGGCCTAAGATTACAGAATTGTTCTTTGTGTTTCTTTATTAGTTCATCTAAAGTTCTAAATTACTAGCTGAATAAGTTCACATTTTAATATTTTGGTATTTTGCAATAAAATAAGGAAAACATAAAATCAGACATGTCCCCCCGAAACCGGTTTGGCTCAGTGGATAGAGCGTCAGCCTGCAGACTGAAAGGTCCCAGGTTCGATTTCGGTCAAGGGCATGTACCTGGGTTGCGGGCACATCCCCAGTGGGAGATGTGCAGGAGGCAGCTGATCGGTGTTTCTCTCTCATCAATGTTTCTAACTCTCTATCCCTCTCCTTTCCTCTCTGTAAAAAATCAATAAAATATATTAAAAAAAATCAGACATGTCCCAAAAGTAAGAATAGGGAAAGCAAAAAGTACGTTGTGAGTCTACAGATAGGAAGCTTAATAATCACAGATGGAAACTCATAATAAACAAGAGTCTAGAATGAGACAAGCCAAGGCACTAGGATTTAATTGCTCTGGAGTCTTGAGAGCTTTCTAGGAGACATCAGACAGGAGGGTGCTTGTTTTTTGTTTTTGTTTTTTTTTCTTTTTAAGAGAAGTTTCATGTTTTGTGTGTGTGTGTGTGTGTGTGTGTGTGTGTGTGTGTGTGTGTGATACAGGTGTAGCCACATCTGTATTGGACTCCTAGAGTGCAGAACTTGAGCATTTTAATTGCCATAATTATTATCCTAAAGGGAAGGAAGACCAGGCAGAAGGATTGTGACCTTTCTAGTGAAAACAGAAAGGAGGGGCCGCATTCAAAGGAGCAATTCGTATTTGGCCTTCCTAACCACAGCTTCAGAGACCACATGCAACTTGACCAAGGATGTACAGCTACTGTGCTGTGGAGCAGGGATCTGAATTTCTTTCAAAGACCTTGCTCTTCCCACCATACTGGGGCCTCAGTGGTGGAGCAAGCATCAGAATCCTCCGGAGGGCTCCTTATGACAGATCTCTGGGATCCACCCTGATGTTCTGGTTCAGTAAGTCTGGAGAGGGACCCAGGAATTTGCATATCTAACAAGCTGTCAGACAAAGCTGATGCTGTCTGTCCAAGGGCCCCCCTTTGAGAACCACTGTGTAACTACACCCTTTGGGGAGGATTTAAGAACTGCAGCCATGCTGGCCTGGCTCAGTGGTTGAGAGCTGAACTATGAACCAAGAGGTCTCAAGATTCCCAGTCAGGGCACATGCCCAGGTGTTGTGGGCTCAATCCCCAGTTGGGGGTGTGCAGAGGCAGCCGATCAATGATTCTCTCTCATCATTGATATTTCCATCTCTCTCTCCCTCTCCCTTCCTCTTTGAAATCAATAAAAATATATTAAATAAAAAAAGAGAAATGTAGCAAAAGGTTCCTTCAGCTAAAAGGGTTTCAACACATTTTAGACCAGAAGTTGCAACCTCTTGACACCAGACATCTTTGTTTACAATGATTAATTTTAAATCATTTATTCAGTGGTCAATATTAGAAATCCGAAAATTTCAGATGAAAATCTTTTTCTGGAAAAGATCAGATCACCTGGCATAGCAAAAATCGAGTGCAGCTTAGTATTAGCTTTCCCTTCCTGCCATTGCAAATATCTGCTTTGCCCTCCATGTAATAATGATGTGATAGGTAGCATTTATTGTGTTTTTAAGCTCAATTATTTGTCAGTGCTCTGAGAGATGTACCTGCATTAACCGTTTAACCCTCACACTCCTCCATGAGGAGTGTCTAACTCAGAGTAAGTTAAGGCTGAAGGAACAGACAGAACACATGAACTACCTTGACTCAGATCCAGTGAAAGTTTATTTCCACAGCTCACGCTTATAAACTATACTGCCTTGCAAATGATAACAGCAATACTAGTTGGGCCCTGTTGATGGCCACTTAACATATATTAACTCACTTAACCTTCACAATAACACTATGAGGCAATATAACTATTAATATTTCATAGAAATGGAAACAGGCAGAAAGAAATTAAACAACATGGCCAAGTTCACATAGTATTAGTATAACAGGTACTTGAATCCAGGCCACCTGATTCCAGAGGCCATACTTGCAATGTTTACGCTCTGCTGCACGCATTCATGTTTGTGACTCTGATCTAGACCCATGCCTCCTTTTACAGAATGAGGAAACTGAATATTTCAGAGGTAAAATGACTTCTTCAAAAATTGCAGAATGAGTGAGCAATAGAGGTCATGCTCTTACTTGTGAATACCAACAAGGACTCTGGCAATGACCCCAGTGGGAATTTTGATTCATTATCATCATAATACAAATGGCAAAGAGGTTAAATAAATGTTAACGAGATTCTACCCATTGTTTTTACCTAAAGATCATCTCAAATGGATATCGGAATTATTCTCACCTTGGCTGCATATTGGAAAATCTCACTGAGATCTTATAAAGAACATTATGTGAGGCCCCACTTCAAGCCCATTAAATCAGAATCCTTGAAGGATGGTGTCCATATACAGATGATAAATAGATATAGAAACAGATTTATTTTATTTTAGTTTCCCTGGTGACTCTAACGTGCAGCCAGAATTAAGAAATGCTGGATTACACTGTCAAAATATGGAGACTAGAGACAATGGCTGCTACTTAGTCATTGATGTTATCTTTTTCTGGACATTGTGTAGGTTCCTATAAAGCTATGTGGGCCCATGTTCAATGCCAACTGCACACCTATAAGCAAATGCAATCGTTGCTTGTTACTGATGTGTGTCCATGAATAATTGATGGATTTTACTTTGCTCCAGCTCCTGATTAAATTCTGTGATAGAATGGAGCTGGACACCCCCTTTAAAAAGTAAACAGACTTAATCTGTAGAATGGTGCTGACTATTTTTTTCGGTTAATTTCCATGTTTATTACTCTTGACCCTTTCCCCCATCTAATCTGACATTCTTTCTGTTGTTTATATGTGATGGACTTATGCAGTGACACTGCAGAAAATGTCATTGAAAAGTTATCATGTTCCAAAACCACCTTTGCTCCTGGGGACAGCAATTAGGTGATTGGTCATTGTCAGTTTAAGAGGGGGAAAAATTAGGAAATTCTGCACACACCAATTCACTGGACAAGTAAATTCAAGTCCTATTTCACGTCATGTTCAGCTTCACAGAGGTAAAATAATGAGAATTATTCAAGCGATGCTTCAGCAGAAAAACAACATGAATTTGCATAAGCATTTTCAGAGCAGTTTGTCTTCTGCAATATTTACCACACTTTGTCATGGTTATTCTTTTAAGGACTGACTACCTTTACTGTGAGGATTTAGGCTCTGTGACTATAGGAACTATGTCTTCTTCATTATCATGTCTCCAATTGTGTATTATAGGCCCTAAATAAACATTTTTTTGAACCTATAAATAATTAAGTGAGTAAGTAACTGAGTTAGGTATTGAAGACAGGGAGAAAAATAAGACATGATATCTGTTATTGAGGAGTTTACAAGATTAGGAAATAAATAGGAATGTTCAAGAATTAAAATTCAATGTGGTATGGGTCATAGATATAAATGTAGGTATGAAGAAGAATATTCATTCTTATATTCAATGAATAGATCAAATCTACCCCAGGGTAGGAACAGCCATAAAAGTTAAAAATTCCTTGAATGTACCTTGTTTTATAGATTTGAATCTGGAGCAATATGAATCATTTACATAATTTTGAAACAATATTAAAAGTATATCCCTAAAATTAAAGAAAAATGAAGCAAATGAACTTAACTGTTGGTCAAGTTAATGGCATAGCAACACAGAGAAACAACTGAAAATGATTTTATTTAAGACCCAACAACTTGAAGGCACATACTTGGTTAAATATACCAGGAAGTCTCTCTTATTGATTTACCTTTTTACTGTCTATGCTATATTATTACAGGATTAGCCCCCCATTTGCTCAGGCTTCCCTTTATCTATGCCCTTAGGTATCTCTCCCATAATGATTCTGGGCTTATTAGGTGACTCTGGGCTTGTTAAGTGCTGCCATGATAGAGTGCCTCAAACTGGGGGCTTAAACAACGGACAACTGTTGTGTCTGTTATTAATTAGGAGCCTGTCACTTCTCCTAGATTTTGAGAACTTTGAAAGAAAATGCACTAAATCTTAGTACAAAGCCTAGTATCTGAGACTCAAATATTTATTAAAAATGAATGGACTCTTGAGGATGACAGCAGCTAACCCTTTTGGAGTATTTTCTATATATGAGGCATTCATTTAAGCTCTCTATATAAACTTATTTATTTATTGGACACAACAACTCTATGAGATAGGTACTATTTTATATATATATATATATATATATATATATATATATATATATATATATATATTTACCATTTTATAGTTGAGAAAACAGAGGCACAGAGTGTTTATTAAATAACTTGCTAGGCAGTAAGATTCAGAATCAGGGATTACAATAGGACATTCGATTCCAGTGAATGGTAAACTGAACAGTGTTCTATGCTGTTTCTTCTGAATGAGCAAACAAAAATTTGATAAAAGAATAAAATGAACAAAATACCCACCTAATACGCACAAATGTAATTACAGTGTTACCATACTAGAGGCTCGGTGCATGAAATTCTTGCACCGGTGGGGTCCCTAGGCCTGGCCGGCAATCAGGGCCGATTAGGGCCTTCCAGCTGCCAGCCAGGGCCTTCCTTCCCTGGCTGCTAGCTGCCTGCAGGGGCCTTCCTTCATTCCGCACCACCCCCTGGTGGTCAGCACACATCATAGCAAACGATCGAACTCCCAGTCTCCAGGTCGAACACCCGAGGGAACACTTTGCATATTAGCCTTTTATATAGAGAGATTGCTCCTATTTTGGACCTAAAATCACCACATCTATGGGCTCATTGTTTATTCAATTAGTTCAATTTTAATGTGAGAAGCAGGATAATGACCTCTAAATATGTCCACATCCTAATCTGGGAACCTGCAAATATGTTACTTTTCATGGCAAAAAGGAAATTTGTAGATGGGATTGAGGATTCTGGAATGGAAAAGTCATCCTGGATTATCAAGGTAGGACCAATGTAATGAGAATAACCCTTTTTTGTTTGTTTATGAGAGAGAAAGAGAGAGAGAGAGAGAGAGAGAGAGAGAGAGAGAGAGAGAGAGAGAGAGAGAGACTTATTGTTTAACTCATTTATGCATTCATTGGTTGATTCTTGTTTGTGCCCTAATCAGGATGGAACCCATACCCTTGGCTTCTTGGCTTTTTGGGAGGACACTCGAACCAACTGAACTACCTGGTCACAGTAAGAAGGATCCTTATAAGTGAAAGAGGGAGGCAGAGAGAGAGAGATTTGAAGATGCCAGGCAGCTGGCTTTTGAAATGGAGTATGGGACTTTGAGCCAAGGAATGCAGGTGACTCTGGTAGCTGGGAAAGAAAAGAAAATAGATTCCTCTCTAGAAGGAAAACAGTCTTTCTTGGCACTTTGATCCTAACCCATTGAAACCCAGTTCAGATTTTTAATTTCCAGAGCTGTGAGAGAATACATTTTTGTTTTATGTTACTAAATCTATGGTTTGTGGAAATATATTACAGCAGCAATATGCCAGGTGTTGTGGTGGTTTCTGATAAAATATTTAGTGTCAGCCTTGAAGGAGTTGGGTATGATAGATTGATGCTACCTGAGCAACTAGAGACGGTGGTCTTGTCCTATGAGAATGGAAAATAGATACAAATTTCAATGGGATGAGAGTGAAATAATTAGTCTTGAGTTTCTTTTTGGCCTGAGTTGGGAGGCAGGCTATATTGTGAGTTTCTAAGACACTGAGCCCTTGTGTTGGTTTGGTGGGAGGTAGGGAGGGTGGGAGATCATTTGGAAAGTATGTTGCCACTTTAGAGGCAAACATTATTGATAATTGAGAGGGGGTAGCATGGCTAGTATTAGGGAGCTAATCCAAGGGGGTTGGGTGGTCAATAGTCCCAATGCACAGGACCCCTGGGGAAATGATGAACTATGATGTAATTGACCAGGTGGCCCTGAGCAGGATTGACTCAGCACAGAGTGCTCTGACAGGCATCTCAACCCTGGTAATATCTGCATTTAAGGCAGTAATCCTTTATGCTGGAGCAAACCTTACTGTGTTAAAAGAACAGTAATACATTACCTTTATGTAGTGTGTGTGTGTGTGTGTGTGTGTGTGTGTGTGTGTGTGAGTGAGTGTTTTATGGAGCATTACTAGTCAGTAACAAAGAGAAAGATTATTAAGTAACTGGTATTGGGACTGTTGATTAAGATTTGGGGAAAGAATAAATTCATTTTGGCTTCCACATTTTATAAAGAATATAAACTTTGGATGGATTAAGCATTAAATTCATGAAAAGATTCCATATAGTCTTTGTCTTCAATTATGGAGCTTTTGACTATTGATGTCAGTGGGGAGTTTTAAAGCTTAAATGGCACAGAATGAATGAAAAAGAAGAAACTAACATTTATCTACATGTAATTTAAAACTTTTCCCTGAAGAAACAACCAAAATTAAGAGGAAGGTAACAAGTTAGGAAACAAAAATATATCAAGTGTGACAGCACATTACTACTAGAGAGAACACCCGTGGAGGGAGAGAACAGAAAGCCTCTCATAGATAAATATGCAAGAGACATGGGCAATTCATAAAAGAAGAAATAAAATTAGATTAAAAACAAATGGAAAAATACTTAACCCACTAGTAATCAAAGAAATGCAAATTAAAATGCAATACCATTTTTGTTTATCAGACTAGTAAACATTTAAAAACCCTTGTAACATTCATAATAGCTCTCATAAACTGCTAATGGGGTATACAATGACAAAATTTTTAAAAAAGATATAGAGTCTAAATTTTTTTCTACATAAAAAATTAAAATATAAAAGGTCTTATACACAAAATTATCTTTGATAATATTATTTGTAGTATCAAAACATTTAGAAAAGTCAATATTCAAAAATATAATGTTGAGCAACAGGTAGGTGTTGAAATAACCCAGCTTTCCACATTTCCACATTTCCTGTTTTAAAAATAATTGATAATATCTAACCTATAGAATATTATTCAACAGTCACATTAAAAATTATCAATTAATTACAAAGCAAGATATGCAGAATTGTATTTCTGCAATGGTTTAAAATACTTTTATTTAAAACATTTAAAAATATTTTAAAAACCTATGTATAAAAAATACATCAAAATGTTAACATGGATGGATTTATGTAAATTCTTGTTTTTCTGTGTTTTCTTTGTCTTGGTGGCCTCGTTCTATTTAATAAATGTGTAATTATTTAATTACATCTTTTGTAATCAAAAATAAAACAATATCAAGTAAATATCTGCTTGAATCTGTTTAAGAAGGGACTTCAGATAAGCTTGGGTATACAATGGACATTAATAAATGTGATTCCATTTAGAAAACACTGGCAGAAAATGCTGCTGAGAATCACAGCTTACATTTAATGGGAACATGGAAGCAATACCAATAAGTTTTGAGCAGATATTTAATGGGGAGCAGAAAAGGGTTTGGTGTTGTTTTTAAGAGTAGAATATTGTTTCCTTTGGTAGGAGAGAGTTTCTTTTACACACAGCAGCAGAACCTGGAGCCACCTCTCTTCTCTTTCTGCTTATTCTAATTATGTGCAAAACACCCAGAAGGAAATAGCAAGCCTCTTGATTGCGTGTCTTGCAAATTCAAACCTATAAATTGATAGCAAATGTCACATTACCAAGAATGCTTAATTAAGTCTCTATAAGACTCCCAGCGAACTGGAAAATGTACAGAGGCATCGTATTTACAAGTACCTTGATTCCCATTCACCTGTGGCATTTTATGAATTATACCAATTTCATTCGAAGTTATTGCATTTGCTACAATAATTGGAGAGGATTTTTTTTTTTCAATGGGACAGGAAATGTGGAAAGCTGGGTTATTTCAACACCTACCTGCTGCTCAATCCTGACAGTGATCCAGTGAGTCAGAACAAAGCCACTTCCATTTATATTTTGTACAGATGCTGCCTGAGGTTGAATTTGCTTCTTGTGGCCTTTCCAAAGGTGAGGCATACACATAGTTTGGAGTTGCTTTTTTCATCTTCAAGGAGGGCCAGAAATAGGGGGCTGTTTGGGGAGATATGAGCCTCACTGGGGAACAGACTGGAAGCTTTTCTGATGGAGTTACGGTGTTAATAATTAGTTGCCCACTTATGTCTCCATTGTCCTCCCCTGTGGATAGTAGCAGGTGTCACGAGTTTCACAAAGCAGCTGCATCTAAGGCCCATAAACCGCCCACTCTGCCCCCTGCATGACTGTCCATCCTGCAGAGATCATCTTCGGTTTTTGAAAGCCACAGTCCCTTCTAATGCCTCCTTTGCTTGTAAAGAATTGCTTGGCAGAATGGGCCATTTTTATAGGTATGCCATATTTTGTGAGCTGGCCACCATCTGTTCCACCTTCCAATTAGCAAAGCAAATGGGATTCAAAGGCAACAGCATCAGAAATCCCAGGTAATATTTTCTGTTCATTATGTCTTTTGCCTGATGTGGGTTTTAATATTTTCATTTGGAACATGTTGAAGGATGAAGCACACTTTCTATTACTGAGACACAATTAGAATATTGGGATCCAGCAGGGAGAGAAAATTACTCTGTGCACGATGCACGTGGGCACATTCAGCATCCTGATCTCTACTATGAAATGGAGATTGCCGCTCAGGCTTGCAAAGCTCACATGATGTTAAGCATGATGTAATTAAGCAGTAACTCCCTGAGCTACTGTTGCCTGGAGAACAGTAAATAGAGTTGCAGATATGTGGCATTGAGGTTTCCACTTGTCTGCCCAATAGGCAATGGATTTTCAGCAAGACTTAGAGCAAGAAGTAAATATTCCCACTGAGGTGGTGTGTGTGTATGTGTGTGTGTGTGTGTGTGTGTGTGTGTGTGAGAGAGAGAGAGAGAGAGAGAGAGAGAGAGAGAGAGAGAGAGAGAGAGAGAGAGAGAGAGAGAATTGAAGGAGATTGAGGTGACAGGTCAAGGGATGTGAAATTAATGATGGTCATAAAAGAGAATTAGATGCCACAGGTAGCATGAGCTTAAAATACTCAGACTGAAGAAACAGTATACTAGCAGCACACAACCATTCTGGGGATTGATAGGAAAGGATCAATAGCTGTACTAGAGCTCCTAATGGAAGAAGTGGACATCATAAAAGGAACTAGGTTGCAGGGTAGCCACACAAGTAGATATGAAACATTTTTAAAGTGATTTATATTTTTAGCTATGTGTGTTGAGAATCTCTCACTTTTTTGGTGAAGAGAATCTGGAGATTAGGGTAGAAACAATTGAATATGGCTTACAGCTGGTTTTCTAGGACTCTACCATCAACAACATAATTCTCGATACAGAATACAGTGTCTTCACCCTCCATAAATGATTTTGTGTATTTCACAAAGTTCTATGCTAAGGAAACCCTCTAGTTACCAATATAACCTGCATATTGACTGCTATATTTAAGACTCTATTAGAATGGACAAACCAGAACATTTTAGCCAGTTTTCAGTGTTAATTTTTTTTATTGAACATGCTTCTTTCTTTATGCTCATGAATGGATTATGCATTTCCAACCCACTCAGACTGTCCACCAAGAATTAGCATTAACTAAATTGTCAACGTTCACCTCTGAATTGTGGTATACTTAGCTGATCAAGAGTAACATAATAATTGGACTGTTTCCAACTAGGGTATCCTTGCTAGCTTTGTTCTGCTTATATTAAGATAGACATATTTGTCTTGTTAGTTTTTAAACATCCTCATGGAAGAATGAAGTGCATCATAATTTTGTTAAAGTTATGGTTAAAAATTGAGGGCCTAAACATAGGCTCCTACTTATGACCAGGTAACTCTATTAGCAAAATGAGTATACCTGAAATTGTTTCCCTCAGCATAGCCAATAGTAGGGGCCCTTGGTGCCTAATGTAAAAAATATGAAATACTAGCCGTCTGACCCTCTTTGCTTGCTACTGGTAATGTGTTTTACGTTTTCTATGGATGAAAGGTCATTTTCCTCCCACCCCATGAATTTGGGACCTGCATTTATGTATGTATATATGTATTTATTTTCAGTTACTCACATTTTTAAACAGCTTTATTGAGGTGTAATTGAGATATGATCAAGTGAACATATTTAAATTATACAATTTTATACATTTTGACATATAGATACTCCTGTGAAACTACACCACAGTCAAGAAAATAAACAATTGCCATTCCCAAAAGCTTTCTTGTTCCCCTTTGTTACCCCATCTCCTACCTCTCCCCACCCTCTGCCCCATATCAAACAATTGCTGATCTGCCTTTTGTTACTATAGATTAGTTTGCCTTTTCTAAAACTTTATCTACATGAAATCTTGCAATATGCACTTTTTATCAGACTTCTTTCTTTCAACAAATTATCTTGGGATCCATCATGCTATTGCATATTTTAATAGCTTGATCCTCCTTAGTGCTGAGTAGTATATTATAGGATTTACCACAACTTGTTTAGCCATCACCTGTTGGTGTACATGTGAGTTGTTTCCAGTTTTGGGCTATTACACGTAACGCTGCTTGGAACATTCATGTACAACGAGATGCACATTTTAATTTTCCATATTTTGTATCTCACAGCAGGAACGCAAACTAAATCAACACATTTCTGGCATCTGGAATGAACATTTAAGGCTATCCTAGAATTTGTAAAACCCTATAACAGGTGACAAATAAGCAGAAATATGGCTCATTGATTTGCTAGTTCTACTTCACTAATTTTGTTTTCAATGCAAACAAAGACACCGATGTTTCACCAATAAAATGAAAACTTATTAGAACAGCCACTAAATACAATCCAGCCTCCAATCCAATCCTCTAAAATAACACACAGAGGAACACAGCTCAAATAGACTTTTTTCAGTAAATGATCTCACTTCAATTTTAAGGGGCACATTTTGCCATATTTAAATCTTTTGAAGATGTGGATGAATCTTTCAGTGGATATATACATTTAATGTAGTATAGTTTCTGCTTTTCCCTTTTAAATGTCCATCAACTGATGAGTGGATAAACATAAAAGGTATATGCATACAATGGACTATTACTCAGCCAAAATAAGTAATGAAATACTGATTTATGTTACAGCATGGGTGAACATTAAAAACATTTTACTGAATAAAAGAAGCCAGCCACAAAAGGTCACATATTGTATAATTCCATTTCTATGAGATACCCAGAATAGGCAAATCCATAGAGACAGAAAGTAGAGTAGTTGTTTCCAAGGACTGAGTGAAATGACTGTTTAACAAATATGAGGTTTCCTTTTGAGACAAAGACAAAGTTCTGGGACTAGATAGTGGTGATGGTTGCCTAATATTGTGCATGTATTTAATGCCACTGAATTGTACACTCTATGAGGTTAAAATAATATAATTTATGATGTATATTTTATCACAATAAAATGGAAGTAAAATTATTTTTAAAAGTATATTATCATGGTAGTGTGCCATATAATTTATGAGCATTTAAAAACAAGGAAATGATATGACAACATTGCATGTGAGTTAGGACCTGGACTGGTCAGAGATATGGATCCAACAGCCTGATTCCAGAAATAAAAGACAACCAAATCTCAGACAGAATGGGTTCCAATACAAATGCAGTTACCCTATGCTTGCCCTCTTGGCATCTTCCATTTAGGCAACTAAGATATCTCACTTGAAAGTAGAAAAGCTGGCATTTTGGGTTGTTGGTGTTTTATTATTATTATTATTATTATTATTATTATTATTATTATTATTCATGTTCTTAAAGTTCACTCATTTTTTAAACTTATTTAGAAAGGAGAATATTCAAACATAACTACAATAAACTCTCCTGGATCTTGAGCTTGAATAGTACAGGATTTATACCTTTGCCTCCACCTGCTCTTTTTTGGTATTGGAACTATAAGTCTGATTTTTTTTTCCTAAAACTTAATAGTTGCACTATTTTATCATGATAACCATCTTGTGCACTCTAATTTTAAAAGGAGAAGAATCTTTATCTCAAGATTGGGTCTGCAGACATTCCTGCATAAAGACAGTTATGGCCCATATAGATTAGTGGTATATATAAGAGAAGCAAAGATAATGCATATGTCCCACCCCCTGCATATCTGATGTTTGCTTGTTGGAATGGGAGCATATACAGCAGGGCATAATTGTCCCTGTAAGGGGTACTGGCAATTCTGGAGTAGTGGGAGTCACAGAATTCCAGAAAGAAACATCCTCTGAAATACAAATTTCAGAAGTTTTTCCTCCTGCTGTTCACTTCAGGATGTGGTTGGTCAATTCTATGCCTGCATAATGTAGATGTGCAATAATATTTATGGAATTAAATTGTTTAAGTCATCAATTAAGATAGAGCCAAGGTTAATCCAAATCTCCTGAATTCTAATACAGGGCTCATTCCATTAACTATGTTAAAAAGTGACTAAGCTCAGTTCAGTGCTTGCCTTATTAAACAACATCATTATTAAAAATAACAGAATTAGAACATTTTGCAGGTGATATTACCACAACTACCATTATCATTGGTAGAGATCCACAGATCCCTTTTGAACTTTATTGTCAGTAAACTCTTTTTCATATTGACTTCCACTCAGATGCCGCCTAGTACCAATGTTCCAGGTTTCATCTCTCGGTTCCAATGCAGAAAAGAGGAGACATCAGTATAAATTATAAGTTTGGGGAGGATGCAGTTTCCTTGGGCTGCAGGTTGCTGCCATTCATGGAATACCAAAAGTTAAATGCCATGGCAGCTAGAAAAATAAGTGGATACGTGGGTGGTGATGGTGGTGGTAAATGTAATTAGTTACAAAGAGATTGAAATGTTTGCACAGAGGGAAACCAAACATGCAAATAACACACCTGTTGAAAGTAAGAGATTGAGCTTGTTCAAACATGGAAAGGGAAGAGTGGTGAGCCACCTAATTAACAATCTTCAAGGAATGGCTTCGCTTTATGACAACAGAAAGCAATGTCCAATGTTTTTTAATTTGTCAGTGAGAGAAGAATATGAAATCTAAAGTGCAATAGGAAAGGCTGAAGAATGATAGAAGCAATTATTACTATTGATAAGGTTTCCTCCCTGAACTTGAATATGAGTAGCTGGATAACCTTAAAGAAAGATGCCCTCATATGTCTGGGATGAACAAAGCACTGTCCAATTTAAAAAAAGGTCTCAACTCACTTCACTTCAATAACCTGACACCATCCTTCCTAGGTCTAAAATTATACAGCTCTAGGGCTTTTATTTGCTTACTTCCTTGATGACATGTGCAGTATATCAGTTTACTATTAAACAAAACAATAATCCATATATTTAAAGGCTATTTTACTCAAGAAATAGGAGAAAGATCATCAGAACTATTAGGTTGGTTGCATATAAATCCAGAGTTGCTTTTTTGTTAAAAGAAAAATTAGATGACTTGGCTATCACATGTCAATATCATTAGGCTATCTGGATTCAGGGCCTTCACTGTTTATCGATAACTAAATGGTGCTTGTAATTTTACTGAGAATCCCACCAGCCTAGAATACTTACCCACTGCTCTGCTACTGTCCCTAAAATTCTATCACTCATCATCCATTTATGTCAATTAAGAAATTACTATTCTTATGCACGTGTTACTGTTATAAGTGCTTTTGGGGTAGTTAACCTATTAGTTTTCAAACATAGCTATCACTCCAGGGAATGAAAGAACAAGACATTGCACAGGTCAGTTTTGATGGAAGATAAAGCAGACACACAGGCCAATAGAATGTAGCACTGCTCATGAGAGCACATTTCAATTTTCAAGAGTTTTATAAACCAGATTTTCAGTGCAGCAATTATTACAAATATAATCTAATAAAAGAGAAACTTGCAAATTGACCATACCTTTGCTATGCCCCAAACCACGCCCACCAGCCAATCAGAAAGACTATATGCAAAGTAACCCAACCAAGATGGCAGCTGGAAGCCATGGAGCTGGAGCAAGCAGGAGGCTTGGTTGCCCCAGTGATGGAGGAAGCCAAGCTTCCCCCCTACCCTGGTCGGCTATGACCTCCGCTAAGGCAACAAAGTTTCAATTATAGAAGATAAATAAATCCCAGATACCTGCTTCCAGCCAGCCTCCACTGGGAGCTTCAGTGGCTGGGGGCCGTGGCCAGACTGAAAATAGCCATCAGCCCCTCACCCAGGCTGGCTAGGCACCCCTGTGGGGACCCCCACCCTGAAGGGGCTGTGGCCAGCATGCAAACAGCCATCAGCCCCTCATGCAGGCTGGCCACACCCTCATGGGGCGAGGGTCCCTGCTGGGGGGCTTGGCAGCCTGCAAACAGTCATAAGCCCCTCATCCAAACTGGCCATGCACCCCAGCAGGACCCCCCACCCTGAAGGGACTGTGGCCAGACTAAAAACAGCCCTCAGCCCCTCACTCATGCTGGCCAGGCACTCCAGCAGGGACCCCCACCCTGAAGGGGTGTGGCCAGTCTGAAAACAGTGCTCAGCCCCTCACCCAGGCTGGCCAGGCACCCCAGAGGGACCCCTACCCTGATCCGGGACACCCTTCAGGGCAAACTATCCAGCCCCCACCCATGCACCAGGCATATAATAAAAGGGTAATATGCAAATTGACCCTAACAGCAGAACGACTGGGAATGACTGGTCACTATGACACACACTGACCACCAGGGGGCAGATGCTCAGTGCGCTCCCACAGGGGGAGCTCTGCTAAGCCACAAGCAAGGCTGACGGCTGCCAGCACAGCAGTGATGGCGGGAGCCTCTCCTGCCTCCTCAGCAGTGCTAAGGATGTCTGACTGCAGCTTAGGCCTGGTCCCCACTGGCAAGTGGACATCCCCCGAGGGCTCCTGGGCTGTCAGAGGGATGTCTGACTGCCCCCTTAGGCCTGATCTCCCAGGGAGCAGGCCTAAGCCAGCAGGTGGACATCCCCCGAGAGGTCCCAGACTGCGAGAGGGCACAGGCTGGGCTGAGGGACCTCTCTGAGTGCACAAATTTTTGTGCACCGGGCCTCTAGTTAAATTATATATTGTAAATAAATCACTTTAAACACGGTTAATAAGTACTCAAAACTCAAGATCTCCTGATAATTTTACTGCATTTTACTATTGTCTATGCTGTTTTGAATATTTACAGAGAAATTATATATACATATATGCCTAATATGCAAAGTGTCCCCTCAGAAGTTTGACCAGGATTTCAATCACTTGCTATGATGTTCACTGACCACCAGGGGGCTTCAGGGAATGAAGAGAGGCCCCGGCCAGCAGCTGGCAGCTGCTAGGGACCCTACCTGTGCATGAATTTCATGCATTGGGCCTCTAGTACTATATACTGATGATCTAAGGAGCATCTCTTCCCAAGTCCATATTTAGTGATATCATGGTGATAGCTAGAAATTAGCCATGGCAGGACTGTTTATAGAGTGGAAATAGGAAAATGCTATATATTGAGGAGCTCTTTTGTTCTTTGCCCCATAGAGTCCATAGTTAATATTTTACCAGCAAACCATGACTATAAAGATTCATGAAACTTATTAGCTCCCCACAGGAATAAGAAGTTTAGTTGGTGGACACAAATCTGAAGCAGTTAATGCCAATACATTCTAATTCCCCTACCATCAACTTATCTGTGGATGATAAATAACAAAACAATTAGTACTTTTTTGCTGTCCACCCAATTCTTGCTACATTGTTAACAACTTGTCTCCAACAAAAAATATTGTCTTACCAACTTAGTAGAAACACCTGAAGAATGTTTTGTTTTTTTTTTGCATATTGTCCTCAAAATTTAGTAATTTTTTCAAATGGATCTCAGATACACCTATTTGAGATTACATATTTTCCAGGTAGAATATTTCATCCACTGCCGGGGTCCAAACCCAGCAAGTCCAGGGGTCCCCAAAGGTGTGGACGGAGTCGGCGAAGAAGGAATGACACGGGGACAGCGTTCAGTTGATCAGCAGCCTAGCCAGGATCTCCAGCCAAGTTCTGGTCTCGATCTCCAGAGAGGTTCTGCTTCAGATCTCCAGCCAGGTTCTGTAGCCATGTTCCCTCGCTAGGTTCTCCAGCCAGGTTCTGTCTGAGATCTCCAGCCAGGTTCAGTCACCAGGTTCTAGTCAGGTTCTCTTGCCAATTTCTGTAGTCAGGTTCAGTCCAGGATCTTTTGCCATGTTCTCTCCAGCGAAGTTCTTCTGTCTGTAGGTTCTGTGTAGGTTCTGTCTGTAGGTTCTCTCTTCTTAGTTCTGTCTCTTGCTGTCTTGTTACATCTGTATTTATACCAGTTGATTCAATCCTATCAATCTCTATTACAAAGGTTAGGGCATTTCTTATCTTCATTCCAGGGAGTAAAGATTATGCAGCTTAAGCATGATTGTTTGTAGTTAAAGTGATTAATTACCCGCCTGGCACTTAGTTGAGGGGTTTTATTCCCTCCCTAACTTCAGGGGAAAATCCCTACCTGGGGAAACAACCTTTCTCAGAGACCTTGGTTAAAACACATAGTGCCAAGAAGGTGAGCAAACATATTAAGAACAGTATGCCATATATGCCAGGTCCCTTGAAACAGCAAGCATGGACCGGCTCCCAGCAATCCACCAGTCAGTAAAGAATAAAGGGAGGCAGAATGTTTATAGACACAGCTGTTTTTTGTTATTGTTTTTTAAAAATACTGTATTTTTACTGATTTCAGAGAAGAAGGGAGAGGGAGAAAGAGATAGAAACATCAATGATAAGTTTCATTGATCAGCTGCCTCCTGCATGCCCCCTACTGAGGATCAAGCACCCAATCCAGGCATGTGCCCTGACTGGGAATCGAACCCTGACCTCCTGGTTCATAGGTTGATGCTCAACCACTGAGCCACATAGGCCCAGCTCACAGCTGGTTTTGAACTTTGGTTCTGTCATTAACAAGCTCAGTGACCTCAGATGAGTCACTTTGGCTCTCTAACACTCAATTTCCTGTGAACATAAAGTTTCAGGAAATGACGTATGTAAGAGTAAAATGGTAAGGAGAACTTAGTCTATAAAGGTGTTAGTGAAATGTTGATCCTTTTCCCTATTCTTTTCTTTACTTATCTTCTTCACTGAAATATAGAAACTTTTAAGGGCTATGACTATCCCAAGGGGAGAAAAAGCATGAATTCCCTGAAACCAACTCACTGAAAAAGAGAATATGAATTTCAAAGTCCTGTTTCCACACGTACAAACTAAAAGTTATCTTTGACTTCACAAAGCCTCAGAGATAGAATGAAGAAACATTTTGAGAAGAACAGAAACTCGGGGATATACTTTTTATAGTTGAAAGAGACTTTTGAATGTGCTATGGTCTTTCTACAATAGCTTGAGGCCTTGGATAGGGAGAAAGGAAGCAAAATTAACTTCAGGTTTCTATGATCTACTCATCCAGAATTACAAGCTCTTAAACATTCTGAACATTTACGTTAAAAAAGTTACTTCATGCCAACCAGGCATGGTGATTCCTTTGACTGCTATCATGATCTAGCCTCAGAGTTTAAATGAGCAGGGTAGGGCCTATCCCAAGAGATACTGATAAAAGAGAAGCCTTATTGTCATAAAGCCCAGAATGTTGATGCCTCTCTCCTGTGGATTGAAAAAAAAAAAAAAAAAGGTTGTATAGATAGTAACCTCACAGGGTGATTTGATAACAAATCCCTAACTGGGCAGGTCTTGGTGGGTAGTCACTTCCTTAGTAAGCCACTTATCTTTGCATTAAGTAAGCCCTGTCCATTGTTTCCATGTCTCTTTTAGCACACTTCTGCAATAAGCCATAATCACACTCAAGAAAGCACTTCCATGTAATCTTCCCTTCCTTAAGCTACCGCCTTAATTTCAAATGCATAAAACTAGCTGCAAAACTGTTATTCTTGGGAGCATTTGAGATCTTGCTCCCTGGCCTGTGTCATCAATTTGACTCAAATAAACTTTTATAAAATTTCTCTACAGGTTTGGACATTTTTTTATGTTGACACTCCTTCTTCTTTCCTGAGCCCTATACCGAAGCATACGTTGGCTTTTGACACATCCAAGAGTTTTACATGAGGTCCCCATAAGCCTTTGGGTTTTACAAACTCATGTTATTCTTTCTCCCAAATTCTTAATTTCAGCTTTTGTTTTAAATAGGGGTATCTTGAATTGTCCTATAATGAATGGTATCTATAGAAGGAAAATGTTAAAAAGAAAGAAGTGTATGTGGCCTTCTGCTCACCACTCTAGCTTCCTTCACTTTTCCACAAGCTATATTGTTGAATGAATAAAGCAATGAATATTTCTGATACATTAAACTATTACTAGTTTCTGAACTCTTCTATGTTCTCTGATGCCTCTAAGAGGTTTAAAATGATATTTTCTCTGCTTACTTTTTGATAAAAAAAAGTAGATAGCTGGCAAACAATGAAAATCAAAGATGTATATAAAGTGAACAAATGAACAAAATATAAACATAATATTATCATTGATATTTCAATTTATTTTCTATAGCCTCCTTCATTGTTACTCAGTCTATCTTCATTTAATGGTTTTATTTATATTCAAAACAAAAATACATTAAATACCAATAGAACTTTCTATCCTATGAATATTTTTGATATTGTATGGCCACGAGTAATTTCAGTTACTTTCCTGGAATAGGAAAACAACCAGAGCTACCGTAAATGCAACACAAGGCAGGGAGGAAAAAGAAACAGAAGGACATGGTGCATTAACTGTCTCTTAAAATATTAACAGCTAAAGTCTTCAGATGTAACCATCATTCTCTAGAACAGCGGTTCTCAACCTGTGGGTCGCGACCCCTTTGGAGGTCGAACGACCCTTTCACAGGGGTCGCCTAAGACCATCCAGCATATCAGATATTTACATTATGATTCATAACAGTAGCAACATTACAGTTATGAAGTAACAATGAAAATAATGTTTTGGTTGGGTCACAGCATGAAGAACTGTATTTAAAGGGCCAGAAGGTTGAGAACGACTGCTCTAGAAAGACCCACCGGAGGCAGAACAGCGATTATAAAGATCTGAAGCGGGAAAGCCCTGGAAATTAACTGAACTAAAGACCTAGTTTGACAAGGAACTTAAAAGGCTAGTTTGGCTGGAATTTGCTGAGCTTCTCATTAACATTTAAATATATATATTGGATGATGGAACTCAGGAGAAACTGTAGCTGCCTGATGTTGAAGGCTTGTTAAAGAAAGCCAGACTTCAGCTTCTCCCTAAATAACATATTGTTTTTCTTGTTCTCTCAAACTCTAAAATATTTCAAAACATTCTTAGTTTGAATACATAAGATCTTATTAATTCTTGGTGATTCTAATTTTCCTAATCTGTCTGCTGTCTGCAGCCTGCTGTTTGGCCATCTTTCGTGACAGGTCATAAGCAGTTTCTCATTCTGGATCTTCTGAACCCTGAAAGTGGTGTGGGAGGGTGTCCCTGGTGAATAAAAACTGATCCCTTCATGGCAGGAATATTGCTTGTCAGAGCCAAAACCTCACTCAAACTAGCTTAAGCAAAAAAGGGAACGCATTGGATGCAGGGGCATTTCGTGGACTGCAATAACAGAAAGGGACATAGTCTGGATTCATAATGAAGAGCATCAGAGAAACAGCAAGTTTCAAACTGGGGTACTTCTTCCCATCCCTCTGTGGTCTCTCACCTGGGTAGTTCAGAAGCATGGGTCACTCTTCCTTTTGTCTCTGTATACCAGCTTTCTCTCTTTCTAACTGTACAAAGGTGGGTCTACATGGTCTAACAGTCCCAATCCCCACCATGGACTGACTAGACCAGTGATGGCGAACCTATGACACGCGTGTCAGAAGTGACACGTGAACTCATTTTTTTGGTTGATTTTTCTTTGTTAAATGGCATTTAAATATATAAATAAATATCAAAAATATAAGTCTTTGTTTTATCATGGTTGAAAATATCAAAAAATTTCTATATGTGACACGGCACCAGAGTTAAGTTAGGGTTTTTCAAAATGCTGACATGCCGAGCTCAAAAGGTTCGCCATCACTGGCCTAGACTCTTGCGTAATTCTTAGGGAAGAAAATCTGGCCCATTTGGTGTTATGTTGGGCTTGCCAGGTTTAGAAAATAGGTGTGTGTCATGCAACATTTGGGACATACACTAAAGAATTACACACTGTTTATCTGAAATTCAAATTTCGTCGAGTGACTTAAAGTCTATCCTATGTCAAGTATTCTCTGTTGGTCCAATCAGTTCAGCCGGCCTGGGGACAGTGCAAAGGGAGCCAAGGATGGGCTTGCATTTCAGCTAGTTAATTGGGTGATAGAAAATTCTCAGGAAGGGAGATGTGAGCTTAATATGTATGTGGAGTAATCTATTACATGTAGGATAGAGTAAGTGTGAGAGAGAGAGCACTTTGGATCTAATGGAGGGGGCAGAGGCCAAAAATTATTATCGCTAAAAAACAGGTAAAATATTATCATTTAGTTGACTAAGAGAGGACAAAATAGTTGCAACCAAGATCATTTTTTTAAAATGACATGTATTTTAAATACTTTAGGAAATAGATATAAAGGAAATGCCACCAATATGGTTGGTTTAGATTTAATTCCTAAATATTACCTGAATGACTAAGTACTACTGCTTTTTTTTTCTTTTACTTTGGCTAAACACCTGAAGAGGTGGCATTATCATTACAGTTTTGTAAGTGAGGATATTGAAGCTCAAAGAGGACAATTCTCTGCTTAAGGAAACCCAGCTAGAAAGCAACGGAAGCAGCATTTGAAGTCAGGGCTGCCTAAAGCTAGAGCTTTTGCACTGAACTATGTTTTTGGAATACTGTTGTTTTATGCCACTAACGTCAGCATAATTCCAAGCTGCCACTAAAGATTGCCATCGCTCCTCTCTTGAGACTTTAAATCAGCAGCCAAGTTTCATATGATGAAAGGCTTAGGGACCACGTCCACATGGAACACAAGCAATAGTGCTTGGCTTCTGCCCAATATTTTCTCCAGATTTGCTTTCCAATGTCCCAGTCTGCTTTCTAATCCTAAATGAGTGTAACACTGGTTGAGGTAGCTTCTATGCTGTTGAGAATAACAACTAATGCATAGCCTATGCATATTCATGAGTGGAATTGTAACAACACATAAATGCTCTACATTAGTGCCTTATAATCAACATCTACTTCCTCTCTTTTTGTTTTGTCGTTGTTGTATAAAATAAAGGAAGGGGGGTTCGTAAGCTCAGTCACAAATCAAAGATAATTATACCATTGCCATTCCAAACATTTATCTGGGTCTCTGTGAGACAAGCTGGAGCGAATATTTAATGTAATGTTTTAAGACAGGCCCATTGAAAAGTGTAACAAGGATGATGGTGGAATCTCTTTGTAAAAGCAAAGAATCAGAGATACTCTGTCTGGAAAGCACAGGCAAGTTTACTCCCAGGGGCTGGCAAAGTGTTTCATAGTTATTAAGTGCTAAGTAAATAATATCCATACAAATGAACGAATGAACGTGTAAGTGAGTGAATGAATGAATTGTTCTGAATGAAAGCAAGATAGCAACACAATTAGACTACTTGAATGGGTTGAAGGCAAGGTTTTGATCCTTCCCATGAAGGTTTCCCTTGAAACCAATATTATATACCTGTGGACCAGTTCTTTTCAGTACACACTGGGCATTGAAACAATATTGTCAATAGACAAGAGATAAACCAAACACATCATGGGTCTTAACTGTGGCATAAAATGAAGTTAATGTTGATCTTACAATTAGCCATAACTTTTCAACAGAAACAAATTTAAACACACTTCCATTTGTTGGGCACTATTCAAGGCATTGATGATACAATGGTGAGCAAATACAGCCACAGTTCCTATCCACATAAAACCTAGGTTTATTTGGGGAGATAGTCTTTGATGGAAAAATCAAACAAACACATGCATAATATGCAGCTTGTATATGAACGGAAGGGAAGTGACATGGTATGATGAGAGCACAAATTAGAAGTGTGAGGAATTTCAGCTCATCACGAGTTTGGGGACAGACTCCCTGGGAATTAACAGTTAAAGCAGATACCACTTTAAATGAGTTGAGTATATGTATTTAATGAAAATTTTGGAGATATCAAGCATAGATAACTTTTCAGACATTTGTTTCTTAAGAGGAAGAGAGGGAGATAAAGTGGGAGAAAAGGGGTTTTTGTTTGCTTGTTTTACTTTTTATAGAATTTTCTTGAGCATTTTAAAACACCAACAGGAAGTAACACATTAAGAAGGAAAGCTAACATTAGAGAAAATTGCTACAGCAAATATCCAGAAAATGTGGGAGGAGATAGCCTCCCAATAAGGGTGAAAAGGAGGAGGAAGAAGTGAACTTTTTAAATGAAGAAAACCTAAGGAAATACTGGGTTTGGAGGTTGTTAACTTTAAGGTTGTGACAGCAAGAAATTGAGGGAGCTCATATCTGATGATTTTGATTTTTCCTTGGGGTAGGTAAGGACATCTGATAAGAATGAGTGAGGAATTAAATAGACTAAAAAATTTTGAGAAGAGAGAATTGGAAAGTCATTGTTATAAGAGAAAAACTAGACTGATCAGCAAAATTTAGTGGTAATACTAGGGTTGTTTGCTGTTGATGGTCATGAAAGTGTAATGTTAGCAGGTTCAAAGTTAAGTAAATTTTTTACAGCATCACTTAGGTACTTCAATTTAGGCACAGTTGGGTTTGTGGAGGGATGTTGAAAATTGCACAGACACAAGATAGTTGTGTTTTTTTGTGTGTGTTTTGTTTTGTTTTGTTTTGTCTTGTTTTTGTTAATCCTCACCTGAGGATATTTTTCCATTGATTTTTAGAGAGAATGGAAGGGAAGGGGAGAGACACAGAGAGAGAAACATGGGTATGAGAGAGACACATCAATTGGTTTCCTCTACATGCTTCCCGACCAGGAGCAGGGATCGAGCCTGGAACCAGGGTGCGTGCCCTTGACTGAAATCGAACCCAGTTCCCTTCAGTCAGCGGGGCAATACTCTAGCCACTGAGCTAAATCAGCTAGGGCAAGAGAGTTTTTAAGTTACTAGCAAGAACTTACTAAAAAGCCGAGCTTTGGACTCTAACATGATTTAAACAACTATTATTTTATCCCTGCATGAAACTGTAAGAAGATCAATAACAAATTCCTTTTATGCTCTCCAAAATTGTGATAGAAAATCTTTGTTGTTTTTGTTAGGCATAAGTTTTATTTTTAAAGTTTTATTGGAGTGAAATTGGTTAATCAAATTATATAGGTTTCAATGTACAATTCTATAATACATTATCTGTATACTGTATTGTATGTTCCCCACCCCAAAGTCAAGTCTCATTCCATCATCATTTATTTCCCCTTTACCTTGTTCTACCTCACCCATCCCCTTTCTCTCTTATAATCACCACACTATTGACTGTGTCTATGAGATTTCTTTTTCTTTGCTTAATCCCTTCACCTTTTTTGATCAATTGATAGATGATTAGATAGATGATTCAATGACTAAAGCAAAATTTCTACTTTGACCTTTACAAGGATATTGCCATGATCTTATAAATTCCAGTTATTTTAGTTTCAACCTTGTTGTTATTGGTCCCCCAGAATTGACATTTCTCTGCCCCCTGGCTCCTGCTTCTAGTGAATAGTCTCTGATTTTGCCCTGTGCCAATCCGAAACCAGAGCTTACCCCGCCCCCCCACTTCTGTGTTGCAGAAGATTTATCCTCTCATAAATTGATGTCAATATAGACTTTACTGAGATTCTTTTAGAGATATGAGGTAGGAGGTTCACTACACAGACCTCGCAGGAAACAACTTTGAAATCTTGTTGGTCATTTCATGGAGTCAACTCTATCTGATACATAGTCACTCACCCAGGAATAAACTCCTCAACTACTCCATTCCTCTGCTAGAAAGATGACTTCCACCCTCACACTTGATGGATATTTAGGCTGGGTTTTTAGATTATGGGTTGAAAAACAATTATTCTGTCCAAATTTTTAATATATGGCTTTATTGTCTTTATGCTTCCTTTACTGCTTTGGATATGAGTCTATAAAATATTCTTTGATAGCACAAATTTGTACCTTCTCAATCATATCAGGTGGGTGGATCTAATGAAGGACCTGTAGAAAAGATTGGGCTAGTCACGCAGAGTAAATTCCAAAAGATTTTAGAATTGACTAAAATATAAAGTCTAAGGTGAACAACCAATGCAGCAAATATATATCACCTTTATTACTGACAATGCTGAAATAGATTGTGGTGTAGGTGTGTGTGTAGCAAAAATTAGCTTCCTACTGCTAGACCTAGTAATTAAACATATTTATATGCCCATTCATAGGCTGGGCTGGAAAAATAATGTGCCCACACACATCTCTGCTTTATAGACCATGGAAGAAGAGACCAAAAGATAGGGTTTCTGGTGGCAGCTGGCTCCCAAAGAAAAAGGGAAGAGAAAGAGAGGATGCTATACATGGCCAGACACTACTCCAAAATATACGTTCACACTTCACTCTCTCCCCACAGAGATGAGAAAATGAGGAGGCAGTTGAGAAAAGCCAAAATATTATATTAAATGTTCTTCCACACATGAATTAGTTTCTCAGGGCTGCTGCAACAAATGATCACAAACTTGCTGGCTTAAAACAACAGAAATGTATTCTCTCACAGTTCTGGAAACCAGAAGTCTTTTTTTTTTTTTTTTTGAGAGAGAGAGAGAGAAAGATAGAAACATCAATTTGTTGTTCTACTCATTTATGTATTCCTTGGTTAATTCTTATATGTGCCTGACCAGGGATTGAACTGATAACCTTGGTGTATCAGGACAACACACTAACCAACTGAGCTATATGGCGAGGGTGGAGACCAGAAGCTTTAAATCAAGGTATTGGTAGGACTGTACTTCTTAAAGCTCTCTTGGGATAAAATTCTATTTCCTTGGTAAACAGGTATGAGGACTCCTTGCAGAGAGAGACCCATCTTTGTTAAAATGTTTTGATAAATCTGCTTCCATGTATGTAGAAGCTGAGACTCATAGATCTGCATGTGGAACTGTTGCACTGGAGGATTTTAACAGAATTATTGCAAGGTGTGAAGATATTTGGCAATAGTTATAAGAAAATTAAAAATGATCAGTTCCAGGAAATAATTGAGAAAATTGGTTTATCAATAAAAACATAGTTATAATTAAACGACTGAATATTGGCTTAATTATGATGCAATTCTATTGAGTGGATAAAGAAGAGAAGTGAAAGGTATAAAAATGGTAAAATATTTTTTAACTTTTTATACCATTATACTGTGCTAATCAATATATATAATAATTCAAGAGATGAGTGTGTGTGTGTGTGTGTGTCTGTTTGTATGCATGTAGTCACAATTGGAAAAGTAAATAAGAGGCAGTTCAAATAATTGGAAGGAGCATTTCTAAGGCAGGAGAAGGGGAGTAATGGGGAAAGCTATATCGATAATGCTTGTGTATTATTTAACTTTTTAAACCATCTGCATGTATTACTTTAAGAATAATAAAAGTTGATTTAAAATAGATAAAAATAAATGTCCATAAAATTCACCTTATGAACTTGATTTATTAAATATTCATGAAATAAATCCACTGATTATATAGTGAAAACAAAATAAATCTCACCCTGAAATTATACATTGACATTCATTTGTGTACAATTTGGTGATGAGAAACAAATAGGCATGAAATAAAAATTGGAGCCTTGGGCTACATGTAATGAAAATATAAGAAAAAACAATATTAAACTAAAATACCAGGCAACTATTAAGTGAAAAATGGAAGATTGGAAATAAAGTCATGGATGCTTATATGGTATTTTCTGAGAGGGAGGGAAAAGACAGTGATGAACTTTATATTCTAAAAAAAAACCACGGTGAGCATTTATTAAGACACTAGAGGCCTGGTGCAAGAAATTTGTGACCTGGGGGTGGGGGGGAGCTGTCCCTCAGCTCAGTCTGCACCCTCTCCAATCTGGGACCCCTTGGGGGATGTCTGACTGCCAGTTTAGGCCTGATCTTACAGGGATCGAGCCTAAACTGGCAGTTGGACATCCCTCTCACAATCTGGGACTGCTGGGTCCTAACGACTCACCTCCCAGGCTTCCTGATTGCTTCTAACTGCTCCCCTGCCAGCCCAATCACCCCCAACTGCCCTCCCTTGCAGGCCTTGCCCCCCCCCCCTCCAACTTCCCTCCCCTGCAGGCCTGGTTGCCCCCAACTGCCCTCCCCTGCCAGCCATCTTGTGATGGGGGTTGCCATCTTGTGACAACATGGGGTGGCCATCTTGTAGTGGCCATCTTGTGATGATGTGGGAGCAGTCATCTTGTGATGTGAGGGCATGAGGGTCAATTTTCATATTACCTCTTTATTATATAGGATGTACATTTTAAGGGCCCTCTGTACATGGGGCAATGTTATTGTTGCTGGGGAGAAACCAAACAAAATTCCCTACTCTCATAAACATTATCACCTACACAAATATTTTTCCAAGTACACATGAAACATTTGCGCAATTTATCACACATTAGAGCCTAATGGTTAGTCTATAAAGAAGTCTGAAGAAATACCAAAAAATCAATATCATATTAGTCAGGTACCATAACAAACAGGATATTTAAGTAAAATTAACTTTAAAAGAGAGACATAAAAAGTCATCATGTTAAAAAAATAGAAAAAGTTCACCCAAAATCCAGCTGCTAACAACTCATAGCTGCATCTAAGACAAATAGGGAACTGCCTGACATAGAAATCCCCCCTTATGCCCCCAGAGAGTAAGCTGCCCCATAGGAGTGGCATTGAGTCCATGAATGTTTGAAATGATGGTTACAAAGCTGAATCCCTTACCTCAACATGGGACACCTCTACAGTATTGTTCATGCTCCCAGTCTTCCTGATGGGGGTTGACTGAACTAAATTTCAATTTGACTACCATTTCGCTCATTTACTTCTCTCACTTTGACTTCCTTAAAGTTTTCACCTAAAAGCACTCTCTCACACAAGAAGCCCTTCCTTTCCTCCAGCCTGAAGCTGGTATATGTTTCCTATGCCCTCAAATCTCTTATAGGTAATGTCCTTTGGGGCCTATGTGATTCGAGCGTATGATTTCCTCCTCTTAATTGAGAGCTCCTTATGACAGGAAACATAGCTTAGCCATCTTTATATTCTCTACATTCAGCAGAATTGGTCCTTGGCAGTTGTTGAATGTATAAATGAAAGGACATATGAATGAATAAAAGAATCAACTTGACCTTCTTTTCAGGAAGTTGAAAACATAACTGATCGTTTGCCTCTTCTAAATCATAACTTATTAATAATGAGAACTTCCAAATGAGTTGTTGTTACTTTTTTCCTAGCATGAAAATCTCAGCGCTTTATGTAAAATAGAAACCCCCATAGATTGGCAACTTACTCTCGTTAGATGCACACACTGGTGCAGGATTGTTAGCCTTTTCATTGTGTTCATGCTGGCAAGTGAGGTTAGGAGGAGAAAGCACTATGTGAAAATATGGGAGGCAGCACTAAATTGTAAAGTAATAACCATTCATTACTGAGACTCTGGGATTTGGAAATTAATGGTGGTAGTGGTGGGGGTGTTAAACATGGATTGCATCCATTAGAGCAGTGTAGGCTTTTAATCTCCATTTTCTACCCTTCTTCCAACAATGCCTATTATTCAGGGGCATCATAATTAGATTCCACTGAAAATGAGGAGAATAAAAGGGGGTTGCAGAAATCAGAGCAGCATCCTTTGCATGTGACTGTTTATATTATTTTTCTATGGGTAGTCTTTTTTCAGTATCATTTACAATTTTTTTCCATAACAACAGATTCGTTGCATTTGGGGCTTTTGATTTAAGTCGATGGACTGGTGAGACAGTCTATTACTCTTGACATGTCAGACCAATAATCAAATTACTGCATAAAATCTCAACATTGGAACAAAGATGTGATGTGTTGTTCACAATTTGAAATGTGCATGCGGTTTGTGCTGAAATCAGGGAAAGCCCAGAAGATAAGCCTCTCATAGTTGCAATGTCTCTAGAGCAGATTTTAAAGTCTCTCTTCTATACTGTGGAGCCAGTGACTCACCTGGGAGCTGGGAAAACGGAGCCCTCCATGCTTAGCACACACTCAGCACCATTTTTTTGTCCCACCTTTATTATTTACTTCCTGTGTCTTAAGATTTATTAACATGTCTATCCCACCCAGTAATTTGTTAGCTCCTTGGAGGGCGGAAGCCAAGCCTATTCCACATGTACGCACATTTTTGAAAACTTGATTTATTAGATGCATAAGAGAGTCATCATATTCTAATTAAAAGTGTACAAGGTGCACACAAGTGCTAGGTTATGGTACATGTGCACCTATTTGGATCTTGAAACATGAAGTTCAAGATAGCAAGTATGCACTTCTTTGTTTTGAGCGTCCTATTAATTCCTTATTATTACATAACAAATTGCCACCAACTGAGTGGCTAAAATAAACCCCACAAAATTATTATTTCACAGTTTCCATGACTCAGCAATCTGGCATGGTGTCACTTTCCCTGCATATTTATTCCATGATGGCATCCTCTTAGCAATTAACCCAGTTTTCTGTACCCACCTATCACTGACCTGAGTTCCTGAAAACATTTGACCCAGGAATTTCTTTAGACTGATGTTTCATGGTTAGAAATGCAAGACAAATTTCAATTCAATTAAAAAAATTAAAAATAGCTAAAATAACAATAATTACCATTTTCAGCAATGACTCTCTACCGGGTTCTATGTTAAGCATTTTGTATAAATTATATCTTTTTTTAAGTTGAGTAAACAAAGCAAGAAGGAGCTTTGATTATCTGTGTAATGCACATAGCTAGAAATTAGAATCTGAATTCAAGTCCAAGGCTTTCTTAAATCAAACATTTACTACAGTGCCATTCTTATTTTTAAATGATTTTCCATCTTTGTGAATATCCAGATACCTATTCCATCCTTTTACAAGGCATTCCTCAGACTCTTGGTAATATAATCTTGGTTAATAATATATTAACTAGATAAATAGCTAGTTAATAAAGTTGGATGCTTTGATTTATATCCACCAAATTTTTCACTCATAAACTGTGTTAGTTATTTGTCAAGTTAAAAATCTTAAAGCTTCTAATTAATCTATCCTATCTAATAAAAGAGAAAAATGGTAATTGGCGTACGACGATACCCTTTTCATTGGCTAATCAGGGCTATATGCAAATTAACTGCCAACTACGATTGGCAGTTAACTGCCAACTATGATTGGCAGTTAACTGCCAACTAAGATTGGCAGTTAACTGCCAACAAGATGGCGGTTAATTTGCATATGTAGGCACAATGCAGGGAGGCGAAAGGGAAAGCAGGAAGAAGCCCCCTGCCACTGACAGTGATCGGAAACCCAGGGGGGAGCTAAGAGCTGGGGGGCAGGGCAAAGGCGGCCCTGGGGCTGCCTTTGCCCTGCCCCTCAGCCATGATCGGAGAATCAGGCGCCTTTGCCGCCCTGGCCAGTGATAGCAGAAAGTAGGGGTGGGGCCAGCAATGGGAGCTGGGCACGGTCGAAGCTGGCAGTCCCGGGAGCTAGGGGTCCCTTGCCTGGGCCTAAAGCGGAGCCCACGATCACAGGGCCGCTGCAGCTGCGGGTCCCCGCTGCCCGGGCCAGACACCTAGGCCAGAGGCGTTAGGCCTGGGCAGGGGCGGAGCCTGCAACCGCGGGGAGCTGGGGGTCCCCTGCCCAGGCCTGACACCTCTGCCAGTGGCCTCAGGCCTGGTCAAGGGGCCGATCCGGTGATTGGTGATCGGAGGGTGATGAGGGTCAACTCCTCTGGCCGAGGCATCAGGCCTGGGCGGGGGGCTGAGCCGGGGATTGGGGGGATATGATGGTCCCCTTGCCCAGGCCTGAAGCATGGGTCAGAGGCGTCAGGCTTGGGCGGGGGGTGGAGCAAGCGATCAGAGGGAGATGGGGGTCCCCTGCCCAGGCCATGATTCCTGGGCCAGAGGCCTCAGGCCTGGGCAGGGGCCAGAGCCAGTGATCAGGGGGAGGTGGGGGTCCCCTGTCCAAGCCTGACACCTCTGGCGGAGGCGTCAGGCCTGGGCAAGGGGCCGATCAGGCGATCGGAGGGTGATGGGGGTCTACGCCTCTGGCCGAGGCATCAGGTCTAGGCAAGGGGCCGATTCTGCGATTGGAGGGTGATGGGGGTCAACGCCTGAGGGCTCCCAGTATGTGAGAGGGGGCAGGCTGGGCTGAGGGACACTCCCCTCCCCACACACACCCAGTGCACGAATTTCGTGCACCGGGCCCCTAGTTTATACATAATTATATTTAAGTACTCAGAACTTGAAATTAGCTTTTCATATGAAATGGCCACTGAAAATGTATAGTATCCACTTTTCCTTTTTGTGTGTATAACTTAATGAAGATGATTATGACATACATATGTCATACATACACACACCATCTCACTGGCATGTATATAAGTTCTACTCTGTGTCTGATATAGTGCTGTATTTAGATAAATTGTCTCATTTAAGCATCATACAAGTTTTTAAAATACATATTAATGACACTCATCTTACTGATGAAGAAACTGAGACTCAGAAAGGATAAAGAGCTTGCTGGAAGTCCTATCACTATATATTAGGGCTGTAGTTTAAACTTTCTCTACTTCTTTCATGTTATGTAATCTTCCTAAGTAGCATACGTTAGTGATTTGGAAGGCAGGAACCATGGCTTACTTCTTCAGTATTTTTCCAGTGTTTATTTAACATGGTGATCTGTAAATCTTAAATGACCACAAAATATTTGTCAAAAAGCTTAGAGGCTAACATTTCATAGAAATGAATATTGAAAAGAAAGAAAACTAGAAAATACAACAGGAAATTTATATCATGTATTTCCATAATGTGTGTCTTGAAAAAAGTTGTAGAACTCAGTAGTGATAATAAATATTATACTGGCAATAACAACTATTTGTGTTGTCTCCGAGGAATGATAAAAAAAAATGCATTTTGAAAACTTTTTAATTTTTTGAAATTGTCAGAATTTCTTTAAATCAATGAAGGTTTTCATTAATAAACTTATACTAGTAAATAGACCCCCCCTTACAATATTATGCTAATGAGCAGGAAGGAATGATCACCTTAAACTGAAAAACTTTAACATAAATATACCAGTTTAGAAAAACTCAGCCAGCAGCAGAATATAGTTCACCTAGCTGCTGTAATGTTTTGTATTGAATGGATCTGGAAGTCCTCCTGCTTAGCTACGTGGCATATGTGGGTGCGGTGAGCTGTTTCAAGCAAGCCATTTCAATTATGCAAGTGTATACACTACTTCAGAATTACATTGCAAACAGCATTTTCCATCTTGTATTGCAATTATACATTGAGTGAAGAATCAAATCAGAATATAGAAATCCCAAAGCCTGCTGGCAGGAATAAAAAAGAGACCTGATTCTCTAAACAAGGGCACAATTTCCCAGCAGCTGGCTAGGCTGCTCCGGCAGTTAAGGTCTTTCTGCGCAGACAAGTTCCACAGACTTAACTGGGAGCAACCCGTTCATGGGAAAACCCTGGCCCAATATGTTGTTCATTTGCTTTGTCCTTTTTTCTTACTTTCAGAATTAATTAATTGCAGAGTATGATTATACTTAATTCATTAATAATTAATGTTAATTAATTAACACTTAATCAGAGAAGGGCGTGGGAGGCAGCAGTTATGATGTAGCCAAAACCTTGTACATAGGAACCAATCAATCTGGGTTCAAGCCAGAGGTCTGGCACTTAAAAGAATTCAGGCAAATGATTTAACATCTGTGGGCTTAGCCTCATCCTCTATAAAATGAGGAAATATTATCATGTATGTCTTAGGATTATTGTAAGTAAAAAGATATAATACATGGATAAAAACTTGTCTCAGTGATTGGAAGCATAATTCTCAACAAATAGTACTTGCTCTTAGAGTTGACTTCCAAAATGGTGGTAGGAGGAGCTTACAGGAGAAATGACAGTAACTGGTGAAAAATGTTTTTTGAAAATGAAACAAAATCTCTAGAAATAGTCCTAAAGGCATACAGAACATGAAAAAAAACAAAACAAAACATTTATTCAAGTACATCTATCAAACCAGGGTAAAAATAGTAAGAGGCCATGCCATTTGAACCACTAGCCTGGTTTAGTAGGAGGGAAACTCCCTCTGAGCTGGTTGAGCCAAGAACACTAGGCTCTCTCTCACCCCAGATCACAGTCAATGGATGTGGTTTCTCCTTGGGAAAGGGAGGCCAGAGTATACTAGTATCTCAGCTCCCTAGTTAGGAGGTTCAATAAATTCCAGGCACCAAGAGCCAAGAGGTCAAAGACTCCTTTCCTTCCCCAGCCTCTGGTGCAGGGGAGACTCTGCCCCAGGCACAGCAGTGCAGGAACAGGCCTGTGCTGGACTCTCTCTTATGATGTTCAAAGTACATCAGGCAGCCATGCTTAAGAAAGAAAAGAAAGGTACAAGGACAAGAGCTCAAAAAGTAGATAATATCAATAAAGAGATAGATTTATGAAAAAGAACCAAATGAAAATGTTGGAGTTGATATTATAATAATATATTTTTTTTTAATTATGAGAGGAGATCGATAGTAGATTTGACGTGGCACAGGGAAAAATCACATATCCATCCAACAACAGCAAGATGCACATTCTTCACAAGTGAACAAGGAATGCTTTCAGGGGTAAGCCATATGTTAAGCCTTCAAACAAGTCCAAAATATACATCTATACTTGACAGTGTGATAGAGATCATGAAATCTGAAGAACAGAAAAATAATAAAGAAAAATGATCACAATATTCAGAAATATAAGATACCATTAAGCATTGAACAACATATACATAATGGAAGCAGCATCAAGAGAGGAAAGGAGGGAGCCATAGCTGATTTGGCTCAGCGGATAGAGCGTTGGCCTGTGGACTGAAGGGTCCTGGGTTGGATTCCGGTCAAGGGCACATGCCCGGGTTGTGGGCTCAATCCCCAATGTGGGACATGTAGGAGGCAGCTGATCAATGATTCTCTCTCATCATTGATATTTCTATATATCTCTGCCTAACCCTTCCTCTCTGAAATCAATAAATAAATGTAAAAAGAAAGATAAAAGGAGGGAAAGAATATTTTATGAAATAATGGCTGAATACTTCCTAAGTTTAATGAAAAAATAAAAAATATATCAACCAACTCCAGTAGCTCAATGAACTTCATGTAGTATAAATCCAAAGAGATTACCACCCAGAGACATTACAGTAAAATATGTTAAAAATCAAAGCCAAAAACAAAAATCTTGAAAGCAGCAATAAAAAATGATTTATCACATTTAAAGAAACCCCAATCAGAAAAATTTCTGACTTTTTATGAGAAGTAACGTAGGCCAGAAAACAGTGGGATGACATATTTAAAGTTCTGAGAGGGCAAAACCACTCTGTGACTAATAATCTTAATCCTACTAAAACTACCCTTCAAAAATAATGACACTATGAAGTCATTCCCAGATGAACAAAAACTGAGAATTCTTTTTTGCCAGGCCAACCTTAGAGAAACAAGAAGGAAGGTCTTCAGAAAGCAAGTGACCTCAAACATTCATTTGCATCCAAATAGCATTGGTAAAGGAAATTCTGTAGTAATTCTACAAGACAATATAATTGCAATTTCTCCTCCTTCTTCTCTTAAATTATTTAAAAAGCAATTGCCAAAAACTATGTACATGTGATTGTACTGTTGGGCCTATAACATTTATATGCAATATATTTGACAATAAAGCAGAAAGGGAGAAATGAGAACAAGCTGTACTGGAGTGCGGAAATGGCACCAGATGGTAACAGGAATCCACAGCAACAATGAAGAGAGTAAGATGGTAAATGAGAAGATCAATATGACAATCTGTAAATATATACATGTTCTCCTTTCCTTTTTCAGCTTCTTTAAAGACATACATTTAATGACGCTTATAATTATAATTATAATACTTATATTTGGCTTTGTATCATAAATACTAGTAGATATGATGTGTATATAATGGTCTTACAAGGGAGAAGAGAGATTAGAACTATATAGTAGTAACATTCCTATAGCTCACTTGAAGTAAATTCTTTTGATTGAATGTGTATATGATAGGCATTTAAGCAATCACTAAGAAAAAAGTCTTTAAAAATATTTTCTCTGGTTTCTTTTTCTCAGAATAATATTTTGAAGATTCACAAATACTGCTTTGTATTTTAGGAGTCTATGTATTTTTAATACTTAGTGGTATCCCATTGTATGAATGTTCCATAAGGTGTTTACTTAGTCTCTTGTTTACTTTGAATAACATTCCTTATTCACTTCATTTTTATTAAATAACATTCTACTGATTGATTGAGAACTAGGTCAACTTGTCTCTGTGCGAACTGGATCAAAAGTGGTGGTTATTGTGCTCCAGGAAATAAACTCCTTACAACAAAATTTACGATATATTTTCTATAGAAAACAAGTTCCTATGAACTGACTTTTCACAAAGAAGTTTCCATTATTAAATAAAGTTTGTAAATGCTACAGCTCTACACCTTCCACAAGAGCTCCAGCTTACTTCCAGCTTTGGGTTGCCCTATAGTTAAAGATTTCCAAAGCTTATTAACCAGTTAACTGCCACATGTCGAAAACGAAAACCATCCCCACATGACACGATATTTTGAATTTAATTAAAAAATCAATTTGCAATAAATATTATAAAAGTAAATATGTTACTCACAATTTGGGTGTTCTTGAATATTTTCAGTTGAAAATTCTCACAAAAAAAGTGATTTTAAAGCATCTATAGATGCTTATGGCATAGAAAGGGTTAACCTTAACATTCCCTCCTACTGTAATATCTACATATGTAGGTAGACCAACATACAACTCTATCTAGCACTAACACACATGCACACATACAATTCACAAGTACACACCTGAGTAGATTATTGGGCCAATAATAAGATTAACTTAATGGAATAATATTCTGCTTCAAGTGGAATGCTTCATGGGAAAGAATTTCCATAGACTTACAAAAAGGAAACTCATGAAATATGTATTTTGAGGTCACCTATTAATCTCACCTTTTAGTGTGAGGCACAGAAAAGGGCAGAGATTTTTCTCGAAGCTACATAAAAATTAATGGCAGAAAGTTAGAATTTTTTCCCTACAATCCACTCTGTCTTGCCTCTTTATATATAATTCGAAATGCTTTTGATAATAAATATACATGTGGATATGGGAGGGTTGGCTTTCATGAGACAGGTGCACATCACTTAGAGATGTTGATAGTACATGTACAGCATTTTAGTAAAAAGGACCCTGGTATGAGCATTTGTAATAATTTCAGTGTAATATTCTCCTGATGCTCCCAGAAGCAGAAAGCACAGATGTAGTGATGATTTAATGTTGCCATTTACTAAAGAGATGCAGCATAAACATAAAAGAGTGTGTAAATTGATGGCTTTGGTGAGGAAGTGATTCAGATATTCAACCATGAAGTCCTGGCTAGGTAGGGAGGAAAGTCTGACCAGGTGGGAGCAAACTGAGCCAAAAGGGAATAATTAACCATTAGAGAAACCAAGGAAATAAAGGACTATATAAAGTGGAAGAATAACTTAGTTGGAGAAACCGAGGGGGTTATATAAAATTTCAAGTATAAAAATTTAATATTTTAAGGTGGAATATGACCCAATTTTAAGATTTATCTGATTGAAATGGAATGGAGTCAATGGTCAATGGAGTGAGTGAGAGAAGAAACTGTGAGTGGGCATGTTAAATGAGATATCCATAGAGTTTTAAAGGCCCCCTAGAAGATGAGAATACTTGAGTAGAAAAAAAAAATATGTTAGGCAGCAGAATATATCAGCAGAAGACAACATAAGAAGGGGTAAAGGGTACTAGAGCATGGCAGTGTACAGCTCAAAGGAAGAGGGCATTTTTACAAGAGAGAGTAGGAGTATTGCTCTGGAAGCCAGACTGGAGCAGACGGTGTGTGGACTGAGGGAGGATGAACAGCTTCTCCTGAAATGAGTTCAAAGGGGACTAGGGAATGCAGAGATGACATCATATTTTGGTTAGAGCAAAGTGTAAAGCAGACTTTCAAAAAAATTAAAAATTGCCCTAACCGGTTTGGCTCAGTGGATAGAGTGTTGGCCTGCAGACTCAAAGGTTCCAGGTTCGATTCCAGTCGAGGGCATTTACCTTGGTTGTGGGCACATCCCCCACTAGGGAGTGTGCAGGAGGCAGCTGATCTATGTTTCTCTCTCATCGATGTTTCTAATTCTGCATCCCTCTCCCTTCCTCCCTGTAAAAGAGCAATAAAATATATTTTAAAAAATAAAATTTTGTATTGCAGAGGGTTCCAGAGGGCCTAGTAGAAATGGATGGGGAGGAGAGGAGGTATAGGAGATCAATCAGAGAAGGGGAAGAATAGAAAGCATTGGGAAGGAAATTTAGAGGAGTCTAAAGGATAAGTCGGAGACAGCATTGTGGTTTAAAGCATAGGCTCTGGAGTTAATCCACCTTAGTTTGGACCCTAGTGTGTTTCCTGACACAAACCACCAATATCCTAGTCCGTGAGGGGAAATGATCTCCACTGTGGAGGTGATTCACTGAGACATCAGAGTTTATGCCTGGTGCTGCTGTGCGCAAACCACACAATTCACTTGTTGACCTGATCCTTTCTCATGCTCAGCAAGCAAACTCAAATTCTAATCTGGCTTCCCATGAAGATACCCTGAGTGGGAGAATGAAGTGGTCATATTGACACAAATGTGCTCAGCTTTATAGCAGCTATATTTTTCATTGCAAATCAGTAAGATAGTCTTTGCTTTTTACCACACTCATCCTGAGTTTGATGTGTGGGAATTCATTCCAAAAAGACAGATATGTTCTTAATATGCTACTAGAATTGTTTCTCTGAGCTGGTAAGGCTGATGGCCAAACTGTGGACTGAATAGAAAAAAAATATGTTAGGCAGCAGAATTCTCCAAGCCAAGGTCATCCTGTGAGCCCTTGGCAGCCACCAGATTTTTCCTTGAGAATCTTGACTCTTTTGTGTCCTGAGCTTCAAAAGTTTACTACCTCTGCCGAATCCGGTTTGGCTCAGTGGATAGAGCGTCGGCCTGCGGACTGAAAGGTCCCAGGTTCGATTCCAGTCAAGGGCATGTACCTGGGTTGCGGGCACATCCCAAGTGGGGGGTGTGCAGGAGGCGGCTGATCGGTGTTTCTCTCTCATTGATGTTTCTAATTCTCTATCCCTCTCCCTTCCTCTCTGTAAAAAATCAATAAAATATATTTAAAAAAAAAAAGTTTACTACCTCCTATCCCAGAAACATAAACTTAAATCAATCAAAAGGTTTTGTTCACCTTCCCACGTGAAGATAAATTCCCTTGGTAGGGTTCTTTTTCCCTCTACACCCAGGAAAATGCTAAATAAAAACTTATCAATTATGAAAGGAACACTACAGAAAACAAGTGAAATTTTCCTTTCTTTAAGCCCTCTGTTACATTTACTAAGGTATTAGACTAGCCTTTCCTCCAACCTCCCCCTGTGGTACATTATGTAGAAGGGAGTTAAGATGCAATAATCTGTATTTCCAATAACATGCTCTAAAGATTTTAGTAAATTGTTATGTTGTTATTGCTCTTCTTTAGTAAGCACAGTTTTTAAAAGGTATCCTCTGTATTTCAAAGCAGAGAAGCTCATTTATGTTAATACCTATCTTCTTGACAGTAAATTTTTCCTAATGCATTAATTATGATTCTAGATAGACCACTGATTATTTCATATATTCTAATTAGGAATACTTTATTCAGTCAGCCGTACACATCAGTAAACAAATGGAATGAATTCCCTAGGGAGGTGATAAAAAGACAATGATTTCCTTTCCACTACAGCTTGGAGAATTCACTCATAGTCAAGGAGTAATTAGAGAGAGAGAGAGAGAGAGAGAGAAAAAAAGAGCTGGAACACACAGTTGCAGGTATGAGCACGTGGCAAGGCATACATTTTTGCAAAGATGAAACAGAAATGGACATTCTCATTACTAGTCATGGTTTCCTTACAGGAGTAAGCAAAAAATGCAATCAAATTAGTTGCATTTGGAGGAGAACAAACTGGACTGCAATCATCTCAGTTTAAATGTTGGGTTCCCAGAAGGGAGAAAGAGGAAACCCACACAACATGTTTCTAATTATTTATTCTTTGATTATAGAGATTTATCCCCTCAAGGTCAAGCTGATTCATATTAATGTTTGATGCTACAATATGGAATAGGAGCACTCAATACAATTTTTAGTCCATGATCCAGTGATTAGATTAAGGAGGCAAGGTAGTGGTGGGAAGAGAAGGAGTCATTAAACGGGCTATCTGTTATTTTACGTACTGCCTGTTATTTGGACTTCCCAATTATCATCCCATTTTTAGCCAACAAAGAACTTTTCAAAAATTATTGTGCATAAGTAAGAGGTATGGCTTTAAAATACATGCATTTGTTACAGATATATTTTTTCTTATCAAGTTGGTATCACACATGCAAGCTACATTCTTCCAGTACAGCTTTCACATTTGTTTTGAGGTAGCTTGCTCACTTGCTAGCTACTGTTACACAGCACCAGTAAAATACAACTCATAACTAAAAATCCACATGCCTTAAGGTGAAATACTCTGAGGTTCTTAAGTTCACATCAGGGCTTGAAAGTAGAACATTTTAATTATCTGGAAAGCAATCAAAGAGCAAGTCACACATTAAAACACCAAAAGCTTCTTTATAAAATCACAATTCAGTCTCTGGGCTTTCATAATAATTTGTTTATCTGATCAGGAAAAGCCTTCGAAAAAATGCCACCAAGTCGTTCCATTAGACTTAATGGAAGAATAAAGTCCTGAACTCTTGAAGAGCAGGCTGAAATAAGAAATGAAGGTGCCAGCTTAATAAAATTAGTGTCCATCACTTTAGACAGTTAATCAATAACTGTCCACTTACATTGTTCAGCCAGCCACAGTAGTCAAAAATAAGCCTCAGATGTATTTTAGTTTCACTGACACTTTAGTGGGAGTAAACTGTGGGTGGGGAAGGTGAGTCATTTCAGAAAGCACCTTGGAAAAAAAATCGCCGGGAGAATGGTAAGCCTCATGAATTTGGCTATGGTTGTCCTGTTATGTTAACCAACCTGGACTGATCATGAGAAAAGGTTATGAAAAAATTAATTTGGAAGAATACTGTTCAAGGACATAAACTCTGACAATATCTTTTGAAGCCTTGAAGACTTTTTGTTTAAATAGCTTTGATAATGGTTTATGGGATTAAGATAACATAATAAAATAGGTTTCAAAAGCAAGGATTATTTCAAAAAGATCATAAGTCTTTTTTTCTGAAAAAGGTGTATATTTAGATATAGGGAAATAATTTAATATTTAATTCAAAAAGTTATGAATATAAAAGTTATGGTAGATCATGGATTATCTATTGAATGGTTGTGACAAATGATGAACTCCATATGGCAGTCTGACTATTGTATGGTTCACTTCCTTCCCAATACTAAGTCTTAATTTCCAGATGTAGGTTCCTCAAAACCATTAGAGGAAACCATCTGGAAACTGAAATTCTCATTTACTCTTGAAACACCTACAGACATATGAGGTCAAATAAAAAAGAGAGCAACAGATATATTTATTATACACTGAGCTTCAGTGAAAAGGAAATGCTAGAATAGGTGTTGGAAAAGACAGTGGAGCATCCAGCTCAATGCTTTTACTTCATAAAAGAGAATACGTATTTCATCTCAAGATATCAGCTTCTTAAAAGCAAAGCACAAATTAGAAGGCGGCTTCTAATTCAGTGTTACTTTCACTGGATCCAGAAACCATATATTTTTCTGGCCCTCTAACAAGTACTTTCATTTTACCTTAAATATCTTTGATATACAGCTAAATTGTTGAAATAGAGACCCAGGTAAGCTGGAATAGGTGATCTCAAGCTTTAGGCCACTTTGAAACAATTGTTCATGTTGAGTGTATAGATTTTACCTCTCAGATTATTTACATCATCATAACAAATGTCATAACACATCTCCATAAGACACGTTTGTTGCCCATGTTCAATAACATTCCATCACAACCACACTTAAGGAATTACCCCCAAGTTTTAGCTTTAACCACGCAACAACTCTACTAGAAGGGAATAATTAAACACCTCTTCAAAGGGGTGTCTGTAATATCTGAAACAAGAGACAGCCTTATATGTACTTATTCATGTAGAAGTCTCCTTGGAAATAAAATAAAGCAGTCATAAACATAAACTTTATTATATGCCAATGCCTTTTAAAAACAAAGATACAAGAGATGCTAAATACTAAGAGATAGGTCCACTGCCACCTAGAAACAAGGTGAAGGCTATTCCTACATCAAAGAGGCAGTAGTGGAGAGTGACAAAACATTCAGATCTTGCTTGAAAAGTGGCCACACTAATCATACTACTTGAATCTTGAATCTTGGCTGCCCACTTACTAACTGTGTGACTCTGCACAGGTGACATAGTCTCTATTTCAATTTGTAGAAATTTTTTGTCTGTATAATAAACCTATAATGGCACCTTTCACTATTGGGGCTTTGGTAAAAATTATGTAAATAGCACACATTCTTCTCTGTACTATCCTGTTCCATCTATACTAATAAAAGGGTAATATGCAAATGAACCATCACTCCATGACAAAGATTGGGGCACCCATAGCCTTAAAGATGGCAGCACCGGTCGGAGCCATGGAGCCAGCCGGAGTGGGTGGGATGCTTGGTTTCCTTCAGGTGGGATGCTTGGCTTCCTTTGGGCAGGACACTTGGCTTCCTTTGTCACCCTAGCGACGAAGGAAGTCAAGCCTCCCACAAGCCCCGGCTGGCCGCCGAGGGCCGGCTTCTGGGTGGTGGCCATGGAGCCAGCTGGAGCTGGTGGGGGGCAGCTCTGACCTAGAGCAAAGGCTGGAGGTGGCTCCGGCCTGGAGCAAAGGTGAGAGGTGGCTGCCAGAGCGAAGCACCAGGTCTTGGGTGCCGAAGCGAAGTCGGTGCCGGCAGCCAGGGGAAGGAAGGCCTATTCTTGCATGAATCTTTGTGCATTGTGCCTCTAGTTTTTCATAACTAAGAGAGAAGACTGAGGCCTTGGCCAAAATTAATTTTCATACTTCAAAGAGAAAATTAGATATTGCAAGTAAACTGGTGAAATATAGCAAAGCACTTGATTCAGTTGAAAGCAAAGTTGTTTTTCTCAAATCACATTTGCACCTTAAATTATATATTATGGTGAATCATCGACAAGTTAAAAATATGATGGCAAAAGACATTATTTGAATCCAAATATAAAATTCCTTGTTTAAAATATCAATTCCAGGGCTAAAACTATTGGTATGATTTGGTCTTAAATAGAAAACAACAGTTTATGAGGCATCTTGCATTAAACAGAATCTAGTTTAAATTTGGTGACAATTTAATTCTAGTGCTGCATTCATCTACATTCTCAAAAAACATTTGCAAATGCTACCTGTATCATTATCCCCGTTTTACAGAAACTCCAAAGCACAGGCAGAGATTAGTATTTTCAGGCAACTAACGGAGCAGGTTTTGCTCTGCTGCTGGGTACTGAAGGCTGCCATAGAAGCTAAGTTATATCTTAAATGTATCATTTACTGCCATTTTCAAAAACAAAACTGCTGATTGAGGTGTAAAATGGGTAAGACATACAAATTCAATTTAGCAAACATTTATAATACCTAGCACTATGCTAGCTGCATAGGGGGATGGCAATGTGATTGGAATAAGATGACTTTCTTCAGAGAGAGTATAATTTTGCTGCAGAGATAATCATAATGATAATGGCTAATGTATTTTGAGTGCTTACCAGGTGTCAAGCATCATAGTAAGTTCTTTATAGATGTTGTCTCAATTTATTTTTATTACCACCCTATAGGTAGGTACTAATCTATCCAATTCATAGAAAGAAAACTGAGTTTAGAGAGGTTGAGAGGCTTTCCCAAGGTTACACGATGGAGGTAGGCAAGGCTAATAACCCACATCTCTTACCAAAGGTGAGCTTTCTTGGTTCTTCCTGTTGGTGAGGTTCAGAAAACCCTGACAGAAAAGCTCCGACCCTCGGGTGACTAGACACAAAATTCCTTCAAGTGCTTCACATTTTATAACCTCATCTCCTCCTCTCGTTCTCTCCTTCCTCAAAGGTTTCAGCATCCAGATCAGTATCTCACTTTCTTGACAGATTCAATAACCTACTCTCATCCAAGGAGCTCATCCTCCACTCTATGCAGCAATTCATCCCCTGAACTTGATTCACTGACTGCTTGCTCTCATAAGGGTAATTCCAAGGATCACACTCCTCATCATCCACCTCCTGTCTTTCTTGCCTACTGCCTCTATTCCAGACTCACAGTGCAATATGTACAACCTCTGCCCTTTCTCCCTTCAGGACCATTTATGTTCTCACTTCTCTCCTTATCCAGCTTCAATTCCACTGCCCAATCTAAGGACCTCACTCCCTCTCCCTCTGATGTAATTACTTGGCAAAAGGAAGCCCTGGATAGGCTCAGTGCTCCATCTACATTTTGCCAGGGCCCGGCCATCAGAATTTATGAAAACAACAACAAAATACTAACTGGCTTTATTTTATTTTCCCCAGTTTTATTGAAATATAATGGACATATAACTTTGTATTAGTTTAAGGTGAAAAATATATATATATATATATATTAGAGGTCCAATGCACGAAATTCGTGCAAGAGTAGGCCTTCCTACCCCCGGTTGCTGGCACTGGCTTCCCTCTGGCACCCAGGACTCAGGCTTCCCTCACAGCCCTGGCTTCATCTGGAAGGTCATCCAGTCTAATTAGCATATTACACTTTTTTATATATATTTACCATAATAAGTTTAGTTAACATCCATCACCTTATAAAGTTATATTCTTTATGATGATGAGAACTTTTAAGATATACTTTCTTAGCAACTTTCAAACATAAAATACAGTATTGTTAACTATGGTATAGTCATCATGCTGCATCCCTAGAACTTATTTATCATATAGCTGGATGTTTGTACCTTTGGACCACTTCCACCCATTTTCTTCACTCCTCCATCCTCTCCCCCACCTCTGCCTCTGACAACCACCAATTTGTTGTCTGTATCTCTGAGTCCAGTATTTTCAGATTCCACATATAAGTGAAATCATACAGTATTTTCTGTCTGACTTATTTCACTTAGCATTACATGCCCTCAAGATTCATCCATGCTACTCTTAATGGCATAATTTACTTATTTTTATGGCACAATAATATTTAATTGTGTATATATGTGTGTCTCTGTGTGTGTGTGTGTGCATGTGTGTGCGTATGTATGTATACAAACATTTTCTTTATCCATTCTACCGTATATGGACACTTTGGTTGTTTCTATGTCATGGGTATTGTGAATAAAGTTGCCATGAATATGGGGGTGCAGATATCTGTTCAAGATCCTCTTTTAATTTCCTTCGGATATATATCCAGAAGAAGAATTGCTGGGTCATATGATAATTTTATTTTTCATATATTGAGGAAACTCCATACTGTTTCCCATAGTGCCTGCACCAATTTACATTCCCACCAATAGTGCATGAGGGCTTCCTTTCCTCTACATCCTCTGCAACACTTGTCATCATTTGTCTTTTCGATGATAGCAACTCTCACAGGTGTGAGGTGACATCTCATTGTGGTTTTGCTTTGCATTTCCGTGATGATCAGTAGCACTGACTATTTTTTCATGTCCCTGCTGGCTATCTTCTTTTAAAAAACGACTATTCAGTTTCTCTGCCCATTTTTAATTGGATTACTTTATTTCTTTTGCTATTGAGTTTTTTGTATAAGTTCTTTATATATTTTGAATATTAACCCCTTACCAGGTATATGATTTGCAAACATTTTCTCTCTGTAGGTTGTTTTTTTATTGTGTTGATGGTTTCCTTTGCTGTGAAGAAATTGTTTAGTTTCTCAAAGTCACACTTGTTTATTTTGCTTTTGGTTTCTTTGCATTTGGTGTCAAATAAAAAACAAACAGAAAAACATTGCCAAGACCAATGTCAAGGAGTTTAATGCCTATATTTTTTCCAAGAGTTTTATGGTTTCAGTTCTTTATGTTTAAGCCTTTAATTCATTTTAGTTATTTTTGTGTATGGTATAAGATAGTCCAATTTCATTTTTTTTGCATATGTCTGTACAGTTTTCACAACAACACTTATTGAAGAGACTACCCTTTCCTCATTGTATGTCCTTGGCTCTTTTGTCATAAATTAATTGACCATACACTCATGGGATTATTTCTGGCCTTTCTCTTCTGTTCTGTTGGTCTATGTGTCTATTTTTATGGCAATACCATACAGGCTTATTACTATATCTTTGTAATATAGTTAGAAAATATGTGATTTCTTTTCAGCCTTTCTCTTATTTCTCCAGATTTATTGGAATATTCATGTCTTTTGTGGTTCCATACAAATTTTAAGATGTTTTGGGCTTTATTTGAAATGCATAATTACTCATTTTAAGAGTACCCTTAGTGTGACAAGGAATAAAACTAGATTTACCTCAATCAATGGTTTACAAAATTTGATCTCTCAAGACGCTTTCTACTCCTAAAAATTGTAGAGTTAAGAACTTCTATATATGTGGGTTATATCTATGAACATTTGTTACATTAAAAATTAAAGCAAAGTTTAGAATATTTATTAATACCTTTTAAATAAAATAAATCCATTATTTTTAACATAAATATTTCATGTATAACTTCACTTTGAAAAATACACAAAAAAGATGCAAAGGGTATCATTTTAAATTTTGAAAATTTCTGCAATGTCTGGCTTATAGAAGACAGCTTGATTCCCATGTCTGCTTTTGGCATTGAATCTGTTGCAATACTATATGTCATGCAGTCTTTGAAAAATACCAGTGTATACTCATAAGAGAATAAGAGTGAAAAAAGATATAACATATTAATGTTATGATGAAATAATTTTGATCTCACAGATACACTTAAAGGAATAAGGGAGCCACCAAACCACAATTTTAAAAATGCTTCTCTAATACAGTCATTTGATCACTCAACTCCATAAATTATTTTTTCACTGAGTTCTTTTTTCCTCAAACCCTCAACACCTACTTTCCTCTCTTTGCGCATAATTGACATAATTGCAACATATTTCCTTGGAAAATAGAAGTAATCAAAAGACAATTTCCATACATTCACACCCATATGCTCTGCCCAACATCTGTACCCTACCTTGCCTCTGAAAAAGGTACTTCCCATGGTTAAGGCCAATTCTATTCTCAATATACTCCCCTTTTCTCTCCTCAAGGATGTTGCTTCAGATTTGGAATCATACTCTTTTTTTTTCTCTATTGTATCATTTCCAACAACATTCAAACTTGTTTCAGAAGACTCCAACAAACATTTTTCTTCCCTTAACTCCACTTTTCCCTCCAGCTTAGCCCCATATTTCTTTTGTTTTCTTTGACAATAAAACTCTTGACATAGCTTCAAACAAGTCAGCCCTTGTTCTTTCGGAGTCTGATCAACCCTGGGAAACCGAGGCAGCATCTACGAATCTAAAATTGGATCTAAAACATCCAATTTCCTTCAAAGAACATTTTTATCTTTCACTAGATTTCAATACCAATTAGAATTCCTGGGCTGAGATTTTGGTCAAAGGTACACAGAGAATTTGATTGCATACAGTAAAAATACGTAAGTGTCTGGTGAGTGGTACAGAGAATGAGGGCTGTAGAAATTAATGAAAAAGGATAAATGAATATGTGGTCATAAAAGGTTTTATGGGGAAGATGGCTCTTTAGCTGTACCTTGAAGAGTGAGTAGCATCTGGATAAATGAAAATAGCCATAGGAAGAGACAGAGGAGGTAGAATTCTTGAACAGGGCGAGAAGCAACAATTAAGAGCTGGGAATCAGGAAGGATTAAATTGTCTAAAAAAATAAGCTTACATTAGAAGTTAAGTGCATGAGATGTTTACACTTGGCTCCTGTAAATTTAATGAGCTTAATCCTTCTACATTCTGACGGTTCTGTAAATTCAAATTCACACAGATTCCATGATAACACTGTGACAATTTGTGTGTATTTACAGTCTCTTACCCTAATTGTATTTTTTAGAGAAGAATATATTTATTTTCAAAATATGTAAACATTGAGTTTCAATAGTCATTTTTGTCTCCTTTTTAGGTGGAATAGTATTCACAGTCATGTTGCTTGGTTTCAAAATCAGGCAAGAATTCAGGTAGTACTTTTCCTATAAAGAATCTGATTTGATTTTTAAGCAAAAATCAAATTATATCTTATTATCATTCAACTTCTGGGCAGCAGCACTGTAGGATAAAGAGCTTGTAGAGAAAGATGTACAAAGTCTCAGTCTCTTCCCTAATGCTCTCAAATATGTGTTTTCCAATTCATTGCCCCAGACTAAAAAAAATAAACAAGCATTCATGCTCAGAAACATTGTCAACGACTCAGTATCAGTGCCCTTCTTCTCCATCCATTAGTTTGTGTGTGGGTGTGTTTTCGTTTTGCTCTTTGTCAAGCCCTGTTTCCATAATCAATCTTTGGCTGTTACAAAGCACTATCTATCTATTCATTTATGTATTTATATATTTGTTTAGTATTTTTATTGAGTTTTAGAAAGAGAGGAAGGGAGAAGGATAGAGAGAGAGAAACATCATCAACTGGCTGCCTCCTGCCTACTCCTACTGTGGATGGAATTGCAACCCGGGCATGTACCCTGACCAGAATCTAACCATGACCTCCTGGTTCCTGGGTCAACACTCAACCACTGAGCCACACCAGCTGGGCAGGACGAAGCATCTTTTGTGTTTCCAAGATATTGCAAGGAAGTGTAAATGAAGGAGAAAGTAGATTATTTAAACACTAGTTTTATTTATGCTCAGATACCAGTACCGTTGCCTTCATCTTTTTTCCATGCATATACTGATATCTCAGTATCTACTCAAAAGATAAAATCTCACTATCTGAGGTTCTCAAAAGCACAATGAAAATTAGTTTCAGAAAGAGAACTTGGCCCTTTCTTTGCTAAATTATTACATTTTAAGCCTTTTATTACATTTTTGTTTAAAGAAAAGAAAGAATAACTTCACTTCAGATCCATTTAGAAAATGTAGATTTTGTTTTTCACTTTTTTTTTTTTAAGCATGAAGGCAGAAGTTCAAATTTGGGAGATAATAGTTCTTATTTATTCTTTTCTGATAAAAAACTTCTCTCTCTAGACAAAGACAATTTCAATTAACAGAGAAACTTTAGAAAATTCTATCCAACTGGAGAAAACTTTAATTACTTAACTTTATAATTTCCAAACTCCTATTAGCAATCATGACTGTGTTCATTGTTAACTGTACCAAGAAACTACAAAATGAACACTTGAAGATAATTGATTACTTTAGTATATTGCATTATATTTGAAAATAATCCTGCATATTATCTGCTCTTTTTAGTGATAAAAGCCATTTTCATACACTTAACCTTTAATTGCTTTTAAAAAGAAATGTTTATCCTTACTCTCTCCCCTAATCAATCTTACTCATTTTTCATGAAAGCCATCTTTCCAAAGTGTTAAGAGAATGTTGATCCTTGTTGCTTTCTTTCAGAATTTAAGTAACTCCTAACTTTATATCTTTGGTAAATAATTATAAGAGAGAGGATTGGTATTGCAAAAGAGGAGACCTGAAAAGCAAAGTTTAATAGATACTTTTTATGATTCTGTCTAGGAAGAGATAAAGAAACCTAAAGAAAAATATCTTTGAATGGAAACTCTAACCCTTCCCTGCTGATTTAGAAGACTCTAAAACTTTGGAAGAGAGTAGCTGACAGAACAAGATCATGACATTTTCCTATAATCTGTAAATTTCTGGCAAAAAATAAAAATAAAAAAGTGGATTGAGGTAAACTTAAGTTCTTATAACCCAGCATGATGGGGAAGAACTTTTAGAAAGAATCCTTAGCTATCCGTGGATTGTCCCTGAGCTTTGCTCAACTGAGTCAGTCAGACAAGAACCAAAACCTGAGAACTTACTGCTTCAGAGGAGGCAGGAGTAAGCAAGACAATTCACATATTTTACTAACATATGAGGATTGCTTGGTCCTTATCACCAGTAAGAAGATGCTGGGTTCATATAACTCTATGATAAGCCATCTTTCCAAGCTAACACAAAAATAAAAGTCAATACCTCTTTGGAAGTGATTTTCAAGGTAGGTGTTGGAATATTTAATATATTGCATGAACAACATAATGAAAAAAAGCAGGAAGAAATATAATTCTATCTGGCAGTTTTGCAATAAAATATTTTGAGAAAGAGAGCAAGCAGATGTAGGGGTACCTGAAATTCATGAACTCATTACATTGACCATTCATTTTATGTTCACATTTTGAAGAAATAAGTTTAAGATTTTGGCTAGCTAATTTTTACTCTTTTTTAAAAAAATTATTTTATTGATTTTTTACAGAGAGGAAGGGAGAGGGATAGAGAGTTAGAAACATCGATGAGAAAGAAACATCGATCAGCTGCCTCCTGCACACTCCCTACTGGGTATGTGCCTGCAACCAAGGTACATGCCCTTGACCGGAATTGAACCTGGGACCCTTGAGTCCGCAGGCCGACACTCTATCCACTGAGCCAAACCGGTTAGGGCTAATTTTTACTCTTTTAACATCGATGGTCACATGCTTAGTTACAGGACTTCCTATTGAAAGATATGTAATGGAAGCTGTGACTACTTTCCCACCAGTGCTCACGTCGTCCAAGTGAACTCAGCTGAGCATTCGGGAGGAAATCGGCATGGGAGTCTACTGTAACTCTCCCCACTACCCAGGGCATATTTATACTAATCGATTGCATAAGAATCTGGGGAGAAACCTGTGTTGTTTAGAAGGGCTCTGTAGTGTTGTTGCCTTATTTTGGCTGTAGACAAAGAAAGGGATGATTTAGTGTGCAGATAGCTGGGGGAGAGAAGAAATCAGCCTGGTCCTGACACATGCCAGACTGAAGAGAACCATTAGAGCATGTGGCAGCTTTTAGCAGGAAAGCAGTCATTTTCATAAAAGCATGAATTGGCAGAACTGACAAATGGCTCTGATCAAAGGGTTTGTGAGATTCTGATGGGATAGCCAGAGTAGAAAAGTATTTCTTGTTTTGCTTGTTCAGCACCCATTCTGCCTTCTTCTGCTAAGAGCACTTTGAATTTCCTCTGTAACCATCCCACTGACAGCCCCTATTGGACTTCCCTTATCCTGCAGGAGTGGGGTTTAACCCAGGTCTCACAAAACAGAGCACTGTACATCTCTTCTTGATTGAAAGATAATACATGTATCATAAAATTCACTCTTTTAAAGTGTACAGTTCATTGATCTTTAGTATATTTACTGAATTGTGCAATCATTACTAATACTTAATTTCAGAACATTTTAGTCATCCCCAAAAAAGCCTAGCACCTTTTAGTAATTGTTTCTCATTCCTATCCACCATTAGCCCTTGGCAAACACTAATCTGCTTTCTGTCTCTATGGATTTTTCCCATGTGGACATTTCACATAAATGGAATCCCACAAGATACAATATATGGCATGTTATGCCTGTCTTTTTACACTTAGCATAACGTTTCAACGTTTATTCATGATGTAGTATATATCAGTGCTTCATTCCTTTTATGGCTGAGTAATATTCCATTATATGGCTATACCACATTTTGTTAATCTATTTATCAGTTGATGGACACTCCACTTTTTAGCTATTATGACTGATGTTGCTATGAACATTAGTGTACTATTTGTGGGACTATATGATATCCGCTACCTTGGGTATATACCATGAGTGAAATCATTGGTCATACAATAACCCTAGGTTTGTGTGTAGTAGGGAAACAGGCCTTGAAGAAGCTGCAGTCTCATTCTTTTCTCCCTAGTGTTTCCATGCTGCTGGTTTTCCACATTAGTGTGGATGTTGGTTTTCTAGGTTGCTGTGGTGCTCAGAAAAGAAGAATGGGAGTAGTTGGTAACATACTATATTTCTCACTGCTCTTACCAGTATTGAGACTTTTTTCTTAAATAAACACTCCCTAGATGGCTTAAAAGTTTTAGTTAAGATCCAGAGTTCAGAAAACGTTGATTGTGACAATATCTGCCAGGATTCTCATTGCTTCTATGAATGAAAGGATTTTTGGAAGTCCTTACTTGGCCTTTTGTAACAGATATGACTATGCCCTTAATTTTTGCAATGGCTGGATTCTGTCAAAGTATGTGACTTAATCTTGTCCTAAGACAAATAACTTTACTTTTGTACATGCAGAGGGTTTGGGGTCTGAGTGTAGTATTTATTTTAGGTGCACTGCCCATATCCCCGGGACTCTGACTTCACTACATGCCTGCTAACCTCCAGTTGCAGATACTCACATATGGTTGCAACCTAAAGACTCTCTAAAGCCATTTAAGTTGACTCCAACCTCAGGTACATCAGTCTTGATATTCTTCCTATAAACAATGACCAGTAGTATTTGGTGTACAAGGGTCTAATCTTCCTGGCCATTTAGGTGGTACAACTTTTAGCTCTGTGTTGCCCAATGTCTCCCATCAGGTTTAAGCTCCAGTTGTCCAAAATGGCAATTGATTTTATAGTAAATTCCTTATTGATCTCTTTATCTGGCCTGTTCTGCTTTCCTCATTTTCCTACTGACATAACCTGCACGTATCAGATAAATCCTTTGGACTTGAATCTTTTTCTCAAGGCCTGTTTCTCAGAGAACCCATCTTAGAGAGAATGTAAACCTGAAGCTAACTGAAAACAATATATGCATTCTACAATGAGAAAGCTAACCTGGAAAGAATCCATCTGGGGGTAAAATCTGAGTGCGGTGAGCTGCGTCCTGGTTACAATGTTTAAACCTCTCTCTTAGGTACTGACATTTTCTGTTGGACCTTCAGTTATGTGAGCCAAAATATCCCCTTTTTGGTTTTAAATGAATTTCAGTTAGGTTCTTTTATTTTGCCTCTGAAAGAATTCTGAATAATATAATATAATATAATATAATATAATATAATATAATATATCTATCTATCTAAAAACCTAAGCAACCACCAGGGGGCAGATGCTCAACACAGGAGCGAAAACCACAAGCATGGAAACGTGGAACAGACTGATGAATCTCAGAGGGAAGGGGGGAGAAAAAGGGGGGAAAGAGTTTAATCAAAGATCTTATATGCATACTAGAGGCCCAGTGAATGGATTCGTGCACCAGTGGGGTCCCTTGGCCTGGCCTGCAGGGATCAGGCTGAAATCGGCTCTCTGACATCCCCTGAGGGGTCCCGGATTTCGAGAGGGTGCAGGCCCGGCCAAGAGGCCCCACCAGTGCATGAATCCATGCACTGGGCCTCTAGTCCTATATAATAAAAGGGTAATACGCAAATCTACCGAACAGTAGATTGACTGGTCGCTATGATGCACACTGACCACCAGGGGGCATATGCTCAATGCAGAAGCTTCCCCCTGGTAGTCAGTGTGCTCCCACAAGGGGAGCTCCACTCAGCCAGAAGCTGGCTAACTGCTGGCAAGCGCAGTGGTGGTGGCAGGAGCCTCTCCCACCTCCACCTTGATGGCAGTCGGATACCTCCTGAGGGCTTCTGGACTGCGAGAGTGCGCAGGGCAGGTTGAAGGATGCCACCCTCCCCCCACCCCATTCCCCAGTGCACAAATCTCGTGCACTGGGCCTCTAGTATAATAGTGTGGATTTACACACACACACACACACACACACACACACACACACACTAGTCTTAAATAAGCAAAACTGTTAATGAAACCAATTGATAGCACCCAGACAAATCCTTAGTCATCTTTGACAAGGAAAGAATAAAGGTCCTTATAAGGCTTAGGAACTAAGCTCCAGTGGTTTAAATAATGTCTTTCAAGGTTTGTAACTAATTGAGATTGAACTAAAATCACAACATAATTGCTTAAGACTGGTAGACACAGCATGGTGACCACCTTGAAGAAATTCTTGAAAAGTAAACTCTTTGTTTGACAATCAAGCTATTTGCCCAGTTGATCAATCCATTGTCCTCAGAACTATTTACCTAGATGAACAAACTGTTTATTCAGATAAGACAATAAACAGGAATATCCTGAAGCAAACAGTAGAGTTATTTATTGGTTTAAAATCTTCCTGGAATAAATAGTTGAATCTTATTGACACAGGTGTTCTTCATTCTTAATCCTGATACTTAAGCTGTGTGATAGAGGTGGCCCTAATGCTTATGAGTAGAATTTATTTTTTTATGGGGAAAGAGTCCAGGTCTATGACATGGAAGGAATTCTGGGAACAGAGAAAGAACAATAACATAAAGAAAATAAAGAATGGACAAATATTATGAACAATGCTGGAGTAGACTGAATAAAAATTAGCTAGGGAGAGGAATTTTGGTGATGGATAGAGAACCAAGAACAAGAACTGTGTCCTCTCAGTGCTGAGGTGCCTTTAAAGATTCTAAAATACCTCACTCTTAAGAAATGTTTATTTGGCTTTTTTTTTCCTGGGAAATCTTAGTTTTTTTAGTGGTCACACAATATAATATACCATCAACTGAGGAATTTTGTTGCTTCCAATAAATGTGTCTTGTATTTTAATATCTAGCCCTATGCTTTAAATATTGATTGGAAAATATGAGTTAAAATATTATCTGCAATGAATGATAGCAGGAGAGTGAGACTGTGGCTGTCTTGGCTTCTGTCTCTGCATATATTACAGGGACCAGAGAAAGGGCATTATTTTATTTCTTCTTTATGGAACTGAGGAAGGAATAGGCCAAAGCTTGACTTAACATTTGTCAAGCAACACTGCTAAGATTTATGACAAAGAGCTTTTTTAGTCACCAATATATATTTTCCTGATTCTGAGAAAGCTCAGCAAGAACACAATAGCAATCTAATATTAGACTAACCATGAGCTTCACATTTAGACCAATCTAGATTCATATCCTGACTTAGACACTTGCTAGAAAGATGACTTCGGGCAAGTTATTTAGCACCCTTGTCCCTCAGTTACCTTATGCAAATTTTGGAAAGAGATAATACTCCCTCACCAGTGTGATGTGAACATCAAATGAAAGGAAAATTAGAGATTAAGAGAGTTTGACCCAAAATTGGGAAACTTTAAAGACTGGTTTTTGGTTTCGTTTTTTGCTTTTTACCTGACGTAGGCTTCTATGAAAATATGCAGGGCAATGGGAAAGTAAACATAGGCCAATTTGTAATGGAAACAAAGGCTGACTTCTAAGCCTCCCATGCTCATGTGTTTGTGTCACTTAAAAACCTGCTCTCAGACTCTTCTTATTAACATCACAAGGAAAGTTCAAATTCAGGTTGACTTCTCTCAGGGAGATCTGCCCTTTAATCAGCTCTTTTATACAAAAAAAGGAATCATTTTGATTACACATTTGAGCATTGGGTAGAAGCAGACCTCTAGGAAATCACTCCATGGATATAATTCCTGCACTATGAGCAAGTGTGAGGAGATTGGGGGCTAAACTGGAGGGGACAGGCAGTGAGCTAGGAGTTAGGAGACACAGGCCCTGTCACTCTCTGTAGACATTTAACCATGTGTCACAACTTCCTGACATCTCAATTTCTTTATCTGTCAATGGGAGACTTTCCAAGTCTATCAAGAGGATTACATGAGACAAGGCTGACAATTACTTTAAGAATTGTATAATGATACATGACTGTAAATTTCATTAATTTTTCATACTATTCCCCTCGAAGAGATGTAAAATAAAAGCAAGTAAGATACGAGGCAGCAGCCGTCAGGCTAGGGACTGATCTCCGAGGTTATTGTGGAGTCCTTTCTACCATGGGCAGTCTGCCACTGAAGATTAGCAATGGTGTCACGGAAAAGCTTCCTGGAAGTTTGTAAGTGCTCAATGCATGAGATTGCAGCAATGGGAAAACACGGAGAAAGAAAGAAGTCCTCAAAAACAAACAAACAAACCAAAACACACACGCACAGAAGCCCTCTAGACATTTTTCTCACATATTCTGCACAGTGAGAAAGGCAAATTTGAAAATTTACTCTCAATTTGGGTTTCTTAAGGAAGATAGTTTATCATTAAACAAGTGTTTATTGAGCACCTACTGTGTGCTAGGATGCTAGCTGTCCTTTATGGAAAGCCATCTATATGCCAGGGGTCATATAATGCCCAAATGCATTTAACATATTTAAATAATTAAATAACAATGTATAAGGTTGGCCTTGATATACCCTTCTTGATATATCAGGAAACAGGCTCAGTGAGATGAAGTAACTGACTTAACATAGACAATAAGTGGCTTTTGGCAGAAGTGAGAGGCTGTGCCTGCAAACACAGTACTCTACTGACACTCAGTTAAGTGTGGAAGTCTTTACTTGTCTTCAGTTGATTTAATTAAATTCCACAAAGTTCTCTAAAATAAACGCAGGATGAAATTTACTTCACTTCAGTTTTTAAAATGAACTAGCTTCATCCAGCAATTTATGAACCGGTTTGGAAATGAAAATGGGATAAACAGACAATTGAAAATTCTCATCCAGAAAGTTTATGGGCATTTTTTACATTAAACCCTGAACAATAGGAATTTAAACATTCTGCATCATGTCCAAAAAATGTTGGCGTCAGACATCAGCTGTTCAGAATATTTTCTTCGTGCTTTAGGGCAGAGAATCTTTATCTGGTATTTTTTGCAGCCCAGCCTATACTACTTAAGTATAATATATATATATAAATATATATATATCACTCAATTGACACAGACACTGGGGCGGTAGTGGCTTGCCCAGGGTGGGAATGTGGGGTGTAGGGGTCAATCAGGAAAAAGGAGATATATGTAAAACTTTAGACAAAAAAAAAAAATCACTGATGCTATTCCAAGTTTATATGGGATGGAATGCCTGAAAATACTAGAGAGTTGTTGAAAGTGTGAAAGTGAAATGAAAAGAAATAAAAATAAGTAAATGGGAGACAGAAAGAGGGTCTCTCTGTTCAAAACGCTTTCATCAAAAATACTGATGCAGTTAGATGTTGAAATGGAAAACCTGTAGGCGAAAAATACTCAAGTCCAGAAACTGCCAGTTGTGATGCCATCAAAAGATGTTAACGTATGTGCAGTTACACATAGGAAAACAAACCTACCAGTCACTTCAAAATAGAAGTAATTATGGATATTAAATTTGGTTCTTTAAAATTATTCTTCAAAATGAGTATTTTGGGGAAAAAGAGTTTGCATCGTGGACCAAAATGCAGTTTTGGAGGCCAACAAATGTTTCCCATGGATACCAACATATCACACAGGCAGGGAGCCATCCCCTAGCCTGGCTTTCCATTTATCTGACAAGATTTTTGTCACAGCGGAGGATCTGAGATGGTGCAGAAGTGTTTGTATCCCAGCAGCAGGCAGAAGCAGGGGTTGTCTGGCAAAGCTCTAAACACATGTATTCTGTTGTGTAGCTGAGAGATAGCTGCCTCAAGGAGTATGTCATGGGAAATTCTAAAGTTGATGAGGCCAGACGCTGTTCTGCATGGGTCCACAGCACATAAGTCCTGGAATGAATATGGCTGGCTGCCATTAGTCAGAGATCCACTATAATTGAAGCGGACCTTTTTTAATTGTACTGCAGGTGAAGACGTACACATGAAGGGGTTTATGCATCATAGCCATAACGCATATCAGGTTGTCACATCAGGATGGCAGTTTTTACTAGCATGTAACTACAAGCACTAGAACCCATTTTTCATCTATCAAGTTATCTAGCTTGTAGGCAACAAAGCTGATGTACCATTCTAGAGAATAATTTAGAAACACATATGAAAGGCTTAAAATGTCCATATGCTTTCTCCGGGCAATTTTAATGCTAGGAATTAATTTTAAAAAGGATGAGTTCAAAGATTGACCTAAAAATTTGTTGTTCATGACAACATTAATCATAAGAATAAAAATTAGAACCAACTTCATTAGTCACTGGGAAATGTGTGCCGCGCCAGCGTGGCCAAAGGGTGAACCTGAGGAGGGGTGGTGAAGGACTGAAGAAAAGACAGACAAGAGAATACAGCTGGGGCTCGGTGGATCTCCCGTGCCTGGGTGAGGACACAAAAGACCCAGCCTGCTAGCTGATGCTTCATTTTATAGTCTGATTAAAACAAGGGTAGATTAACACGTATACAAGTGTTCTTGTTTTGGCAACACTTGCTGCACCTCCCACAGCCCATTAGCTACTTAGGAAGGAGTTAGGGAGGGCTACAAGGTCAGGCTTAATTATGCTAGGAGAGCTCTGCCCTCCAGGCTGGGACTTGTTTGTGGCCCTGCCACAGGTTAGCCCAAGGCTTGACCCTAGAGCTGCTCCCTACACAAATGCAAGTTAGTACCACCAGGAGAGAACACTGCACACCCACTTGGATGCTGACAGCCCTTGCTGAAACAGGGTATCAGCATTGGAAACTAGCTTGCATTGCCGCCATGATAATCAGTGGAAACTGGGACTGCTCCCTGCCGGGTTGTTGCCAGAAGGAATGCTCTCTTGTCAGTATCTGCAGATGAGCCATGCTGACTGAGTGCATCCGATTAACTGAGGTTAGGTTACTTCCCTACAAACTTGCTGCCACAGAATCTAGAAAAGAGACAAAGTGCCTCCAGCCTAATAATCAGAGACAGGTTCAGATTTTCGCCAAGCCTTGAAAGGCAAGGAATTTTCAAATGTAGAAAAAATGTACGTATACTGGACACTCAGAAAATGAAGAATGTCCACCCTGGTATGATATGGATGTGGCTGCTCACATGTAAAAGAAGCTGTGAAAACCACTACATATATGTTCCTTAAAAAGGGTTATAATACCAAAATCTTATTTGTTGGGACATTGTTTGTTTTCTTCTTCTACTAATCAGTATTCTGTAAATAATTTAAGCAACGAAATTATATTTTAATAGTAAAACCACTTTAATTGTGTTTTAAAGAACTGATTACTAAAGTAATCTTCAATCATTGATTTGTTTTCTTATAACTTTTAATTGTTCCACCTGGTTGGTAGGAATACCCTACTTGAATACTATACACATTCCTCCAATAGTTCGTTTTCATTTTAATTAAATTCCTAATATCATTCATAACACTGAAAATAATTATTTTTTAATATATTTTATTGATTTTTTTACAGAGAGGAAGGGAGAGAGATAGAGTTAGAAACATCGATGAGAGAGAAACATCGATCAGCTGCCTCCTGCACATCTCCTACTGGGGATATGCCCGCAACCCAGGTACATGCCCTTGACCGGAATGGAACCTGGGACCTTTCAGTCCGCAGGCCAACACTCTATCCACTGAGCCAAACCGGTTTCGGCAAGAAAATAATTATTTTTAATTGTTGATACTGTTACAGATGTCCCCCATTTTCCCTCCCTTTGTCCCCCCTCTACCCAGCTCCCACCTCCATCCCTGGTCTTCACCATATTATTGTTGGTGAGGGGCTGTGTCTATATGCATATATGTTCTTTGAAAATGATTGTCTTTTATCTATGAATTTGCGAAAGCTTCACATAGTATCATATCTGTCATTCCTGGTTCAAATGTATACTCATAAATCTTCCATGGACAGTGTAGTCTATTTCTAATGAAACGCTTCAGCTTAGAATAAGAAGCATTCAACTGAGGCACTTTCAAAGTCTTCCTTCATTCAAATTGCTGAGGAAGCTTTAAGTACCTTGCTGCCCAAATGACTTAGTGAAATTAATGATCCAAAATAAAAGTTAAAACCTCCATAGTTCTTTCAGGAAACAAAATCAGAGCAAGAAAAGCTGGGAGAAAGCATGCCAGGAGGTCTCACTATCAAGTCAGGGTTACCAGTGCTTTTCTAAGTAGCCAATAAATCAACATAATTTCAAATTCCCAGGGTTCATTGAAAAGAGCAATTACGTTAGTCAAAATAATAAGGTTGAGGCTGGGATCTGAATCACATGCCAAGTGTGATGAGAATGTAAGTATATATTGAGGATCCAGGGCAACAGTATAAATTTTTTTTTTCAAATGAGATGTGATTTTGTGATAAGGTTAAAAGCTCAGGCAGTGCAGTTTAACAAAGATGGGCTCATATCTGGATGCTTAATAGTTGTATGACCTTGGCGACTTATAGACAGAAACCATTACATGAAAATAAGATCCATTAAACCAATTAGACTATTTTCCCATACCAGAAAGATAAATGCCTTGTATATATCTATTACTTTACTCCACGGGCAAATAGTACCATGAATTCACATAACAAACAACTTTCTAGAGGCTCCTTTCTCTGAGTTATTCATCGACTAATTAATTCAGCAAATATTTACTGAGCACCTACCATGTGCCTGGTAGAGATGTGTGTGTGAATGTGGCAGTAGAATGAGGACTAGTGGGGAAGAGAATGCACATAAAGATGCTTGTTTTCAAGTAGCTCCTCTAATTGAAGGGAAGTGGAGAGCAGCTCAAAAGATGCTCATGAAAATATACACACACATACTACTACTTACTGACCAAGGTATAAGGTGTAGTACCATTATGATTAAGGGTTTGGGCAGTCCCGAAGAAAGTCTGATTCAATCTCTGAATTGATTTGACAGATTTAAACTTGTAGTGCATATGTTAGCTATATGGTCATTAAGGTCCTTCCTAACCTGAAGATTATAAAGTAATGTGACTTAGTATATCAGTCATGTCAATAAAGTAAATAAGCATAGGCCATCTTGGAAGTTATCTTCAATGTGGCTAGGAATGGAAGACCCAACTCTAATCTATATATAAGACAAACACCTAAAATTAATTCAGAAAGGCTAAGAAACAAAAGGATGGACACGTACATACTAGACAAATAAATAGAGACAAAATAGGCATTGCTCTGATGACTTTCCAGTAGAATTTACACTAAAAAGAATCAAATTCAATTAAGGTCACTTTAGAAATGTTAAAAGTTATAATTCAGAATGATTATATAATATAAATATCTGCACAAAAACGACAGCAATTGTCTCTAGAAAGCAAAAACTACAGTATATCCAAGGATTCAGAGAAAAAATATAATACACAGTTTCTTTTATATAAAACTAAATATGGCATACGTCTTTCATTAGACAACTCAATTCAATGTATAAATTATTCTAGTTTTTCTAGGATAGAACAATCAGGATTGTGTTAACAAAAATGGCTCTTTTCATTCCGTTGTTATTAAATTGTTTTTAAAAGTGTAATGCAGCCAGCCACTATTACATTTCATTGATTTGCATTTTAATTACACATTGCATGACTGAAAGTTAATCTGATGGTGATTAAATATTGGGGAGTAATTAGAAAGTTAGAGATTCTCTTGAGTAGTAGTGGCAGGCAGGAAAAGGAATCATTCTTTCCTTTATAAATAGTATAACTGCCACTCAAGGCTATGAAGATTGAGTAGAATTTGTTAGGGGGCATACATATCAGGTCTTATCTAAGTATCCATCAGAAAGCCTAAGCTTTCAGCTGGAACTTGACATGCAGTGAATCTGGAAGAAAAGGTTGGACGACTTGGCATGGACACTGAGATAAGTAAACCTTAAAAAAAAAGTCTCCTACTCTCTTTTCTCTTTCAAGTCAGAAAATCCTTTTTCATTAGGGATATCATTTCACTTGCCCTTTCCCTGGTAATTATGATGTCATCTGGATTTGCATTTCTTTAAGCTCAGTGTACGTATATTCATTTAAAATATATCTCCCAATTCTACTTCAAGGGGGCATTTTCCCTTTTGATTGAGATTCTGGACTCTTTTCCTTAGAAGAGGTTGAGAGACTCATTCTTTTGTTACACAAGCAAAAATATCACACAACTACAAAAAAAATCATACAAGGATATAATCATGTTACGTTTTTCACTTAAAGTCCTTCAAAATTCCTCAGTAGTTACAGAATAAAGCCCATGTTTTTAGCTTTGGTCCCCAAAGTCAGAATCTCATAGTTACTTCACCCTCTTGAAACTCTTCCTCTGATTATTTTTTTTTTTTTCAAAGTTAGCTACTCAAAAGTTCTAAAAAGTTAGAAAACTATTGACCAAAAGGATATTTAGTTACTGTCTGAACCACACGTCTCTTCAAAGCACTTTAACATCTACCACATACTTCTCCTGGGCACACTATAAAAGGCCAATGCCAGCACATATTCACCTCAAAACTCTTATTTCTGAATCTCGTTTCAATTTAGTGATGCAACCTTCCTAACCCTGGAGTAACTCACAGAGATAGTGCTGCCACCCGGCGCAGCCCAAGCCTTCACTGAGGATGGACAGTCACTCTGCAGCAGGTGGAATGTTCTGAAATACTGGTTTTCTACTTGACACTCAGTAAAATCTACTCTCTGATTGGTCCTCCCCTTACTCTTTTTTACTTTTTTCATCTTTTTATTATGCAACCACGAATGCTACATAAATGCTAATTATGATTATGGTTTTAAATTTTTTATGCTTCTTTTTAATTTATTTTTAGAGAGAGAGGAAGGGAAAGAAAAGTAGAAACATTAATGAAAAAGAAAAACTGATAGGTTGCCTCCTGCACACTGCCTATTGGGGATCAAGTCTGTGACAGGGCATATGCCCTGACTAGAATCCATCCAGTGACCTCTTAATTCATGAGTGGATGCTCAACCACTGAGCCACACTGGCCAGGCAAATTATGTATAGACTTACATTTCAAATGCTTCCCCTCTGTAGGTATTTTATAGCTGTTTTTGGCTCACGCCCACCCCGCTTCTCCCCCCAAAAAAACCACAGATTAAATTTCTAAGTTCATCTTTCTTTTGAAGTTTGGATCAATCTCTCTGAGTAATTATCCCTTTCTTCAATCACCACCTTTACCCACCCATTGCAGAATCAGGTAGAAGGTTCAGAAATTGGCTAATTTCTGCATTTGTATGAACTGGTCAAGTATTTTAACAGTATTAATGAAGTAAATCAATCAACATGTTTATACCCACTGTGCATATGTAGCACTGCATACGAGAAAAGACATTTTAGGAAAATTATTGGAGAGACTAAACTATAATTCATTATTAGAGTCAAATTATCTTTATCTTTTTTATCTAGAAGTCTGATTCATTAAGGAAATTAATTTTGTCTTTGTTTCCTAGTTCATTTTTTGAATGAACTTGACTAATCTACCTCAACTCTAAATGAAAACCTTTATTTACAATACTACCATTTACAATAATAATGAATAATAATAGTGACAAAACCATGAAAGGTACACTATTAGGGGCCTACTATGTGATATAGATAATTGGGTGCCAATTTTACAAATGAGGAAACTGAGGCTTAAAGAATTTAAGCCACAGCAAAGTTTAGAGCTGGTTAGTGCTAACTGTATGGAAAAACAAATGAAAGCAAACATGCCATGTCATTATAAAATAAATAAAATAGCACAAGTCTTATAGAGTGATTATAACTTGCTATTAAAGGTTTTCTTTGGGATAACAAAGTGAAACAGCTTGGGTTAAATCCAGATTTCAAAAGGCTTTAAACTCAAAAGATTTGAGGCCCTGTTGAAGAAACATAATGTAAAACCATTAATATATAATAAGTGTGAAAGTAAATATTTATTTTAAATGAATAAAGAAATAAATTATTTTTTAAATGTGACAACACAAAGATTGTAGAAACATAAAAGTAATAATATTTTGCATTACTTAATATTTTATTATCTAACATACCATCTATAATGCTTTTATCCCGTTTTGACTCTATACCCAATGATTACTTCTTGATGTAACAGTGGCTTTATAATATTTTCTACAGAGAAACTAAACAGAGGATTGCTAAAGCTAGGTTAGCCTGTCCTTAAGCAAGGCTAATAAAAAAAAAAATCCTATATAATAAAAGCCTAATATGCTAAGTGTCCAGTCATCCAGTTAGCTGTTCAACCAATCAAAGCATAATATGCTAATGATATGCAAAGACTGCTCAACTGCTCGCTATGATGTGCACTGACCACCAGGGGGCATATGCTCCAACTGGTAGGTGAGCTTGCTGCTGGGGTCCTGCCGATTGGGTCTGAGCAAGATGGGTTGGACATGCCCTGGAGCCATCCCGCAGTCTCTCCCTGGCTGGCCAACCTCCTGCATCCCTCCCTGGCTTTGATCCTGCACCGGTGGGGTCTCTCAGCCTGGCCTGTGCCCTCTCGCAATCTGGGACCCCTCAGGGGATATCGGAGAGCTTGTTTGGCCTGTTCCAGCTCAATGCAGGAGCTGCCCTCTGGTGGTCAGTGCACTCCCATAGGGGGGTCGCAGCTCAGCCAGAAGCCGGGCTCAAGGCTGGCAAGTGCAGTGACAGTGGCAGGAGCCTCTCCCGCCTCCCTGGCAGCACTAAGAATGTCTGACTACTGTCACTCGACATCCTCTGAGGGCTTCCAGACTGTGAGAGGGCACAGGCCAGGCTGAGGGGATCCCCCTGCTCCTGAGTTCACAAATTCATTCACTGGGCCTCTAATCTTATAATAATAGTTTACAAATGCTTCTTTCAGTTTTAGGGCTTGCTTGGATAGTATTGTGTAAATATTTGGAAATTTTGCCAAGTTTTGGAATTATCAGTCAAGTATTTTTCATACATGTGATCAGGAATATTTCAAAGCATATCAAGTTTTTTCTTTCTTTTTTTTTTTTTTTATTTCTCATCTGAGGATATTTTTCCATTGATTTTTAGGGAGAGTGAGAGAGGGAAAGACAGAGAGAAACATGGATGTGAGAGAAACACATCAGTTGGTTGCCTCCTGAATGTGCCCTGACCAGGGTCTGGGTTGGGGAGGAGCCTACAACCAAGGTACGTGCCCTTGACCAGAATCCAACCCAGGACCCTTCGGTCCACAGGCCGACACTCTACCCACTGCGCAGAACTGGCTAGGACTACTTGTTTTCTTTTATTAATAAGTTTGTTGTCACACTCTTTATGTCATACTCCTAGATGAGTTAGCAAAGTGGGTGGTAAGAATATACCCAGAAGCTACTGTTACACTGGGATGATTTGTAATAACAATGCTCAGACATTAGTGGGAGCCATATAAATACATCATACTGAATCCCAAGTAAATAGGTCCCCAATTCAACTTGCACTTCACTGTATTCAAAAATTGCTCATAGATCCTCCATGCCTCCAAACTTAAGAGGAAGTATAACTGAGGGGAAGTTAGAGTGGAAAGAGTCAGTAGTTTGTTTTATTTTAAAAATTATATGAAAATTGATGACCTCTGTGAACATCTCTCAGAGGCTCCCCAGGGCCTTGAGAGAGTCAAGTGAGAGGCCCTGATATTAAGCTTCATGAGCTTAATAGTAAATCCACTTCTGGGGAGAAGAATGAAAGCCAGGGCAGATATGAAATACTCATGGACTGCTGACCTTTGAACCTTGAGACCAGTGCAGCTCCCTCAGATGCTAACTAAGTGCTGTTCTATACTCATCACAATTCAGCTTCATTGTATTTTTTTTTTCATTTCATGATGAGCAATTGTGTATTTGAATGGCAGCCAAATGAGAGGAGACCATAACCTTTAGCAGATACATCTACCCACATTCATAGCCTGTAATGATGCAAAAACGTCAGTCCATGATCTATTTCCCATTTTTGTGTGATTATCTCTAGAGTTTGTAAAATTTTTTGTACTTTTTCCAGTTTAATTTTATCTAGATTCCATTACACATTGATTTAGTTGAACAAAATCCATTACATAAAAAGACTTGGTGATTATTGCTTTTATAAACCCAATTTTAACCTATTTTATTCAGTTCAGTGACTTCCCAAATGTACTGAATGAAATGAATTAAGTTTTCTCCTCTTACTTTCACCTTGCCTCAAGTTAAAATAAAAAGTAAGATGGTGTTGAAAAAGTAATTGACTCTGTACTAGGTAAAATTCTAAAATGACCTGCAACATTCCTGCCCTCTATGTACATGCAATAGGTAATCCCCTCTACTTGGATGTAGGTAGGACTTGTGAATATGATGGGATATCAGTACCTAACTAGGCTAGGTTATATGGCAAAGGTGAAGTGATTTTGTAGATGCATTGAAGGCCTCTAAACTTTTAATATTAATCAGAGAGATTATACTTGGTTGTCCTGAACTAATCAAATAAGTCCTTTAAAGGATGACTTAGAGGTCAGATATAGAGGAAGTCAAAATGATTGCAACCATCAAAGACTCCTGCCAGCCTTGGAGAAGCGAACTTCTATGTTAAAAAGAAAGCCACATTTTATTTTATTTTTTTAATATATTTTTTTTTATTGATTTTTTACAGAGAGGAAGGGAGAGGGATAGAGAGTTAGAAACATTGATGAGAGAGGAACATCAATCAGCTGCCTCCTGCACACCTCCTACTGGGGATATGCCCGCAACCAAGGTACGCCCTTGACCGGAATGGAACCTGTGACCTTTCAGTCCACAGGCCAGCGCCCTATCCACTCAGCAAAACAGGTTAGGGCAAAAGCCACATTTTAGAGAATAGTTATCTGGTCTAGAAGCCAAAGACCTCAGTCCTACAACCACCAGGAAATAAATTCTGGCAACAACCATTGAATTCATAAGAGAACTAGGGGCCTGGTGCACGAAATTCGTGCACTGGGTGTGTGTGGGGGAGAAGAGTGTCCCTCAGCCTAGCCTGCCCCCTCTCACATACTGGGAGCCCTCAGGCGTTGACCCCCATCACCCTCCAATCGCAGGATCGGCCCCTTGCCCAGGCCTGACACCTCTGGCCTAGGCGTCCAGCCCGGGCAGTGGGGACCTGCAGTAGCAGCGGTGGGTGCCACGATCGCGCGGGCTCCGCCTCGCCCCTGCTGGATGCCTCTGGCTGAGGCGTCTGGCCTGGGCAGCGGGGACCCGCAGCTGCAGCGGCCCCGCGATCGTGGGCTTCGCTTTAGGCCCAGGCAAGGGACCCCTAGCTCCTGGGACTGCCAGCTTCAACTGTGCCCAGCTCCCATCGCTGGCTCCACCCCTACTTCCTGCTATCACTGGCCAGGGCAGAAAAGGCACCTGATTCTCCGATCATGGCTGGGGGGCAGGGCAAAGGCGGCCCCAGGGCCCTTTGCCCTGCCCCGCAGCTCTTAGCTCCCCCCTGGGTTTCCGATCACTGTCAGTGGCAGGGGGCTTCTTCCTGCTTTCTCTTTCGCCTCCCTGCATTGTGCCTACATATGCAAATTAACCGCCATCTTGTTGGCAGTTAATTTGCATATAGCCCTGATTAGCCAATGAAAAGGGTATCGTCGTACGCCAATTACCATTTTTCTCTTTTATTAGTATAGATTCCCAAATCTAGGCACTATCACAACCCCAAACAACTCGATTTTGGCTTGATGAGACCCTAAGCAGAAGTTCTGTCCTGAAACTCCTAACTCATAGAAACTGTAAAATAATAAGTTTTTATAATTATTCACTTTGAGGCAATAGAAAACTGATACAATCTGGTTTAACCTAAAAGATAACAAAGTAAGCCAATAAACTAGTAAATTAAATACCATAAAAATAATGACTATACATTACCCATGATTTATTTAAAAAGTATCTATGTGGGCTTCAATATCTTCCCACCTGTGAAATGAAAATATTAGGAATAATATTAATCTTTAGCAGTAGCTTTTAGACTTTTGACTTTTATGAACCAATAAAAATTTCAAAAAATTATTTTTGAGGCCAATTTATACTTTTCAACTATTTTAATATGAAAGTACATAACTCTCTATTATTAAACTTAGTAAGAAAAATAAAGAATGTTGTAACCTAAGGTGATGGTCAATTTTATGTGTCAATTTGGTTAGGCAATAGTACCAAGATACTTGTTCAAGGTGTTGCTGTAAAAGTACCTTATCAATGTGATGAAGATCCGTAATCACTTAATTTTAAGTAAGGGAAATTATCCTAGATAATTTAGGTGGTACTGAATCAATCAGTGGAAAGGCCTGAAGAGCAGAGTTGAGTTTCCCTGAGTAATTTAAGAAATTTTCACCTATGGATAGCAACTTCAGCTCCTCCAGAACACTCCAGCCTACCCTTCCTGACAGCCTACCCTATAGATCTCAGACTTTCCTTGACAGTCCCCATAAATCTGCAAACCAATATTTTGCAATAAATCTTTTAATACATACCTCCTACTGACTATGCTTATCTGGTCAAATCTTGACACACAAATAGAAAATAATAAAACTGTAATAAATATAAAGTTAGGATGACCTCCTACAATTATTTTTATTCATTTCTTCATGAATTGACATTGAGATGGGGTTAGCCTCAGCCTTCAATGATTTCATAACACTGCCTGTGTTTTATTCTTTATCATTTCATGCATCCATAAGCATCAGAATAAAAATCAAACAAACAAAACCATCCAATATCTTCAACTTTGCCTAACAAGCAAATAGATAAACTGGGTAAAAAAATTTATATGAGTGCTTACAGCTCTTTTTGAATTTGTCCAGCAGGTAAAAAAAAAAAAAAAAAAAAAATTTATATGGATACCCAAGATGTTACATTATAGGGACAAGAAAGAAGAAGGATAAAGGAGGAAAGAAAGAAGAAAGTTATTATTCCACTGCCTGATTCTTCCATCTTCCAAACTGATCTTATCAACACTGAAAGACTGCATCAAGTATATATTCCATCTTGTGAGTCATCTTACTAATAAAAGGCTAGGTGGTCCTCACACCGTCACACAGTGACGGCCTCATGCAGTCACAAGATGGCTGTGCACACAGTGGAGGCAGGGACCAGTGGCTGGTCCGCACAGCTTGGCTTCTGCTGGGGTTCCCGTGGCCCTGCATGTGCCGTGGGGGCAGGGCCACCCGCTCCAGCCTACCTCTTTGGGGCAATCCATCGAGGAGCCCTGGATGAGTGGATGGAGCCTACCTCTTTGGGGCAATCACACTGTGAGAGGGCACAGGTCAGGCTGCGGGACCCCTCCCCCCGCACCTAGTGCATGAATTTAGTGCACCGGGCCTCTAATAGTCATATAAAACTCTACTCCTAGTTTAAACATAGAAGAGCAAGATTCACAATGATTGGAATGATCATTTTGTAAGCCAAAGCTTAGCAGAATCGCTATTAGAATTGCAATAAGCAATACCCTTCTCCATTTTCAAGAAGTATCTGGTTTTCTGATTGCTTAAATTACTACACACATTACTTTCAAAAGCTGGGGGTTGACTTTTGCAGAATCTGCATCTCAAAAATAGTGTTATTCAGAGGAAGTACTGTGTGTTCTTAACAATTACATTAGTTCTCAGCAAGTACTTTATAAGAGTACATAGGAGAGGAACACCGTGTTTAAAAGCATAGCATTTTCTTGACACCTCTATATTCCTAGAACACTTTTGTTGAAGACTTGACAAGTTAGATTTTCTGGTCCGTACTTTGGCAATAGTTTTAGGGCTACATGGCAGCTCTTATAATGAGGTAAAATCCTTCAGGCCATGAAAATTTGGTTCTGTTCAAGTAATGTTTATTGATCATCTTACTCTCCAGAGAGGTAACTTTTATTTATTTGTTTTTATTTGTTTCTTTTTTCACTGTTTCCTTCCACCCTGATGCTAGAGAGAAAGAGAGAGGAAAATCCTGAGGGGATTGACTTTAAATCTGAATTGACTATGGACTCAGAATTTAGCCTCAAGATAGGATTCAGTTGAGTTCTAGACAAATGAAGAAAGTTGCTGTTCTGTGCATAGTGTCCTTGCAATATCAGATCCATTACACCTCAGTGTACGCAGTGTACTGTCTTCATAGTAAAGTACAGCACTTGATGAGTTACTGAGAGGTTCCAATTCAATTATGGAGAACTTATTTTAACAACAAGGATGGACCCTGCTTGATGCTGTCATGGGAGGGCAGTCTTCCTGGGTTTGAGCTATTCTGGCCAGGTGAGGGTCAGAATCACATGGCAGCACTTTGAACTATTTGATGCCTGGGTAACATTAAGGGATTTTGATGAATTGTGTTGGCTTTAAGAAAGAAAATACCTACCAAGGCAGGCTCCTGGTGGCTAACTGGGCTAGCCAGGCTGGTGTGGATCAATGGTTGAGCATTGACCTGTGAACCAGGAGGTCATGGTTTGATTGCCTGCTGGTCAGGACACATGCCTGGGTTGTGGGCTCCATCCCCAGTGTGTGGCATGCAGGAGGCAGCCAATCAGTGATTCTCTTTCATCACTGATGTTTCAGAGAGGTAACTTTTAAACAATGAATTGCAAATAAGGATAATGGGTTCAAAAATATGAGACTTATAAGTTGTGAATTCCTGAGATTTCTGGGGTAACAACAAATCCAGGTTAATGTTTATTCATTGTATTCTTTTTTTACATCTAAAGTCAAAAGAAACTACAGGAGCATTTATCAAGCTTTATTCAAAATTGTTCTTCTTGATCAAGTTTAATATAGTTCATAGAAATCCTGTCCCATCAAATTCCAGCAAAGGGAGAGGTTTTAATGTGTGTACTTTCCAGAATCATATTCTTTATTATATTTGTGGAGAAAAGTACCCTCAGACATTTATCATCATCTTGGATTTCTGACAACTACACCAATCTGAATTTGTGGAATTACTAAAAACTTAAAAATGAAATGGGTTATTTAAAATTTTTATATAGATTCCTATCCAGCCTATAAGAAAACCAAGAAGGCTATAAAAAGTTAGCAAATATTCCCTAAAACCATTAGCTGGACTAATGGAAGATTCAAAAGGAAAGTCTCTAAGCAGATATCCTCCCATCAAAAACAAACTGAGGACATTGGACAATAGCTCAGGAATGCTTGAGAGAAAGTTAGCTCAAACAGAGAGCATGGTATTTTCATTTACTTGTGCAAAGATTATAGTTTAAGTGTCCACATAGTCAGGCAGCCAGAACGTGCAAGATTGGATAACATAGGAGATAATTGTGTGCCTAAATCTGCATGGCAATGCTTTCAAAGTTTTGGCCAAATATTAAACTGTGTATTCATAGAGTGAAACACTGCATGGCATGGCAGAGAATGGTTGCTGGGAGGGAATGAACTGAACAGACTGTGGACTACTACTGCAATCAGCCAGAGTGGAGAGACCTAATTTACTCCCACGGCATTATTCAGTTGGTATTCTAGCAAAGTCACACCTTTGTAATAGTGCTATACTAGCATTAGAATAAAGGGTAGTCTAGATCAATCCTAACAAATATTCAAACCAAGCCTCAACAGTATAAAGCTAATCTTCCACTAAATTAACAGGTTGCCAGAGTAAAACTCAACCTTCTCTAAACGAAGAAACTAAAATCCCCTCTTTCAACAATTTGGTACTCATGTCCATTATAAAATTAAAAATTACCACATATGCTGATAACAGAAAAATGTGAGCAATAACCAGGAGAATAAAGAGTCAACAGAAGGAGTGCAGTTATTAGAATGAGCAGATAAGGGTGTTAAAATATCTTACATTACTTATTTGTAATATATACGTACATATATTCCATATATATTATATATATTACTTATAGAGTACTTATATATTATGTACATATATAATACTTACACTTACATGCAGGAACATATATTATTACTTAAATACATTCATAACAAAGAAATGGGAAAATCTCAGTTGAGAAATAAAAAAGAAACAAATGGAAATTTCAGAACTGAGACTTAAATGAAAAATCCACTGAGTGAGCATTTTAGGAGATTGGATGTTGCAAAAGAGATCAATGAATGTGAATATATGTCAATGAAAACCATCCAAATTATAGCACAGAAAATAAAAAGCTGCTGTAAAAACTGCATGCTATGAACTTCATCTATCAAGGATTGACAGGTGAGCAGGCCTAAAAGTGGGAGGGAACCCAACTCTTGGCTTTAGGTGAGCAGTGAGCAGCTGTCTTACCACTGTGGCCAGAGTGGTTCCCTCCCTATCTCTATTTCAGTAGCTCATGAATCTACGGCTGAAGTGACCAGGTACTCATATATTCTATAATGACAGCTTCTCCTAAACTTAATTGAACCCATCAGAGTGGTAGCTGTGGTGGAAGTTGGCCATGAGCTGGGTGGTCTCTATGTCAGATGCTTGCTGTATGACAATAGGTATGTCTGTGGCCTCTTGATACCCTCACAGTCCTAGCTGCCATCGCAGGCACTCCCTGCACATCTCCTCTCATCAGACTGCACTCAGCATGAACAATCAAGATTTCAGGGCAGTGGTCATTAGAGTCTGAGTCATAGGCAGGGGGCAAAAGAATTGATAATAAGTACATATGTAGGAAAAAATAGACATTAAAAACCTTAATTCCATCAGGTGGTATCTTGGCCTAAGAGGGAGATTATTATTTTTTTATTTTAACATGTTTGTATTGATTTTAGAGAGAAAGGAAGGGAGAGGGAAAGACAGAGAGCGAAACTTCAATGTGAGAGAGGAACATTGATCAGCTGCCTCCCGCATGCAGACTGACAGGGGGTGAAGCCCACAACCTGGGCATGTGCCCTGACCAGGAATTGAACTAGCGACCTTTCAGTGCACCGGATGACACTCAACCAATGGAGCCACACCAGCCAGGGTGGGAAGATTACATTTAAAGTACTTAACATGTTGATCTCCATATATGGTTTCAAATTATAAAATATGTACTAGTAATTGGTATCAATAAGCACAGAAAAGCTAAATGCAAAGCCAGGGTCATGGCCAAGGAATGACGTGGCTAAAGATCAAGCCAGAGGGAGTGAAAATTGAGAAAACAGACTCTATGTCACATAAAGTCCTGAGAAGAAATCCAGAGTTAGAGTGTATTTTCTTAGAATTACACACAAGACAGTGGAAAATGATATTCAGAGTTGACTAGTAGGTAGGAAAGTTGAGGTGAGCTTTCTGAATTCAACTCAAGGACAAAGTTCAGAAAAGTGTTAAACAAGTTGAGCCAGAGATCTAGGCCATAAAGAGCTGAAAAATCTAAGTGTATGGACAAAGATCTAGGTTGAGGCTCTCTTTGGATATGAGTAGGAACAAGGAGTAGAGTTTGGGATACAACAGTGACTTTTTAAAAAAATAAATCTATTTTTATTGATTTCAGAAAGGAAGGGAGAGGGAAAGATAGAAACATCAATGATGAGAGAGAATCATTGATTGGCTGCCTCCTGCACATCCCCTATTGGGAGATTGAGCCTGCAACCCAGGCAAGTGCCCTTGACCAGAATCAAACCCAGGACCCTTCAGTCCGCAGGCCAATGCTCTATCCATTGAGCCAAACTAGCTAGGGCAAAGGTGACTTTTAAACATTCCTTTTTTAAAACAATAAAACTTTTTTATTTAAATGAAATCTCAGTGTAAGGAAGAGATGAAGGTTCTGATTGAAATGAAGGCCATATTTCAGGAGACACATGAGCTCTGTCCTCTCATCTTCCACTGTACTTTTTGTAGGTGAATTTCAATCATTCCCACAGAAACCTAGTATTTCAAGGAACACAGCTTTGAAATGTACTGGCCCAGGACACTGAGGTACCATCTCAGAATCTGGAAGACGCATAGAGCTAAAGTCAACACCCTTACTGTGGTAGAGAGCAGGGGTTTGGAGTTTAATAGACATAGTTTTAAATACAGTTCTCAAGGTGAGAGTTGTGCCTTTGGGGTAGAGGCTGCTCTCTGGGCTGCAGGTTCTGCACTTTTGCTCGTGGTAGAGGGTCCAGAGAAGTACCTTTAAGTGCTTTCCTAAATATAAAATGAGGCCTTCATCAAATTTCTCCCAACTGCTTTTTCCAATGTTATTTCTTTCTGCTTCCTAATACTTGGGACTGATATTTAGTGGGTACAATTTGGCAGAACTGCTCAATTGTTTCAGGTTGGCACTCATACTGATCAAATGTCCCTGTGTCATATTGATTTGAATATTTTGAGCATCATTCCAGCCAATGGGGGATTAATGAATATCAAATGCTGAGTACAGATGCTATGCCAGGCATGTGCTAATATGACATACTCATGAACTCAAATTGTCCTTGCATTTACCTTCTAAAGGAAATACAGGTATTAGCACCATTTTATAGATGTGGAAACTATCAGCGGTTCTCAACCTGTGGGTCGCGACCCCTTTGGGGTCAAACGACCCTTTCACAGGGGTCGCCTAAGACCATCCTGCATATCAGATATTTACATTACGATTCATAACAGTAGCAAAATTACAGTTATGAAGTAGAAACAAAAATAATTTTATGGTTGGGGGTCACAACATGAGGAACTGTATTTAAAGGGCCAGAAGGTTGAGAACCACTGATTAGATCCTTCCCCGAAGTCTTTTTTAAAAAATATATTTTATTGATTTTTTACAGAAAGGAAGGGAGAGGGATAGAGAGTTAGAAACATCGATGAGAGAGAAACATCGATCAGCTGCCTCCTGCACACCTCCTACTGGGGATGTGCCTGCAACCAAGGTATATGCCCTTGACCAGATTTGAACCTGGGACCCTTCAGTTCGTAGTCTGATCCTCTATCCACTGAGCCAAACCAGTTAGGACATTCCCCGAAGTCTTACAGCTAAGAAGTGACAGTGCTAGAATTTAAACCCACATCTCTCTTATTCAAAATTATTTGATCTTTTCACTAAACCATATTTTCTCTCTCAGCATAGATATGCCATAATGAAGAAGCCTGAAACAAATTGAAATCAGATGGCCTATTATATAGTAATCAAGAAAAGTGACTGCTAAATGCATCTACTAATGCTGAATTTCAAAAGCTTTTAAAGTTGGTATTCAAGAAAGTTGGAAAAAGATAAGCAAAAACTGATTGTACAAGCATGATCAGATTTTTTTTTGTATTAATTCAAATAGGCTTTAAGATACACAGTGTCAAATCCTTAACAAGAGCAATAAAAAAAGGGTCTTGTTGATTTAACTAGCTTTTGCAACATTAAGTGGGATGAAGATACAGACCTTATCTAAAATGGCAAGGGAGTCTAAAAAAGATCTATTACTAGTTTTAAATATAGGCTTAGTGACAAGGATATAAATATTTTTTGTGTCTGTGGGTTCATATAGTATCGGTTTTATGGTCAGCAGTTTATTTGCCTTTGGGCTAAATAGACTTTATAATTTTAATTGTGTGTCCAAATAACATTGTATGGTGAAATGATCTCCCATCAAAATGTCTGGAAGTTTCAATGGGAAAACACATACACACACACACACACACACACACACACACACACAAAACACCAAAGGGAACATCTGTAATACTATCAACAATAAAGGTAATTTAAAAAAAAAATGTCTGCAAGTTATTTTCTTGTTCCTGATGGCTAAGGATAAGGATGAGCATTATCTAGAGCAAAGCGGAATATTAACTATTATAGATCTTCTGCTGAGCTGAAGATATGATCTTTAGTTTTTGTTTTTTTTTACTAAAAGAAATGCAACTGTCCTTCAAAACTGGAGTTTTTAGAAGAAACTTAGTCCCTGGCTACCTTCTCTGATTCCTTCACACTGAAATGGACATTTTAAAAGACTAAACATATTTGACTTGGAGACATGAAATAATCTAGTTGCATTTAATTGAATCCCTGGGGATGTTTTGTTTTGGTACAGACAAGAGAAGCCTAGCATCATTTTACACAGACAATAGGATCAGTGTATTTGGTCAAATGCACTGAATTTGGTAAACTGGATTAAGGTTCTTTATCACTGACAAGGGTCTTATTAAATCACCATAATAGAAGATATCACTAGTTTCCTTTCTTGAATTAATATCTACCCACCACCAGACTTGCAGGATTACATGAAAGTTTTTCTCTCAATTAAAATCTTATTTACAATACACAAACACACACACACACACACACACACACACACACACACACACACGAGGTCTCAAAGATGGTATCACACGTAATCCTCTTAGTTCTCACATGAATCTAATTCCTCTTGCTTATCCAGTTTATTTCCTGTCTCACTTTCAGATTCTTTTCTGTGCTCTTGCAGCATTCAGACATGAAAAAAAAAAATCTCTTTGTAAAGATATATCAATTCCTATATGATGGCAGGGATAGACACTCATCAGGTTATCACACACAGTAGCAAGACATCCTAGGGAACTAGATAGAGTTCAAGGAGTTTTCTCATTCCCACCCACTGAGCTCTTCAAACAAATCCTGCATGTTATTTGCAATGCAAAGAATATGCTCATGGCTTAGTATGTTTCAACATAGACTCTGGCAAAATTTGCTAGCCATGTTCCCTTGTTTATCCGAGATGATAAGAATGGCTCTCCTGTTTATTTCTGACTGTCTCTAGTTTTTTTGTTGTTATTAATCCTCACCCAAGGATATTTTCCTATTGATTTTTAGACAGAGTGGAAGAGAGGGGGAGAGACAGAGAGAGATAAACATCCATTGAAGAGAGACATCAATTGCTTGTCTCCCATATGCACCAGGGCCGAGAATCCAGCCTGTAACTGAGGTACATGCCCTTGACTGGAATCAAACCTGGGACCCTTCAGTCCTAGGGCTGACACTCCAACCACTGAGCTAAACTGGCTAGGACCTGTCTCTATTTCTTAAATCTTTTGCTCAACTCTTTTAGTTCAGGCAACTAATGTAGGGAAATGGTAACACAGTTAGCTTCCCCCAAAGGTCTAGTGGTAACCTTTACTTTTTTATGTTGGTGGATATTTCATGTGTATGATTTTTAAAATCTGGAATGCTCTTGATGAACTCATATTCCCAAACCAATTAAAATTGGCATTCCCACAATAAGAGGTCTCTATTAGTAAAATGTTTCTTGTCATAAGAATAATTGATGTTCATTATGCTGACTTAAAGGCTTCTAAAAATCCCCAAGTGCCATCTGAACCTTCAGAAAAATTAAATTAAGTCCAAAAGAGATTCACCTGTCTATTATTTAATGTTTAATCTATCTCTTTATACTATATGATTATACTTTATTAAATTTTATATTTAATTCACTATGATGTTCACTTCTACATCATCCGATATAATGGCAAGAGTACTGAATTGAATTTAGGCTATGTATGATATAGTCTATATGGTAAAGGGGAACTAATGCTTCTTGAAAACCTGTTATATTTGAAACCCAGGTATTTTCTTAAATAAACATTGTAATTTATAACAGTTTTAGATTTACAGAAATGTTGTGACTATAGTACAGAAAGTTCCCATATATTTCATATCCAGTTTTTCTTATTATTAACTTCTTATATTAGTATGGGACATTTGTCACAGTTAATGAACCAATAGCTAGACATTACTTTTTAAATTTCTTTATTGATTAAAGTATTACATATGTGTCCTTATCAACCCATTACTCCCCCCTCCACTCATGCCCTCACCCCCCTGGTGCCTGTGTCCATTGGTTAGGCTTATATGCATGCATACAAGTCCTTTGGTTGATCTCTCCCCCTAACCCCCACCCTCCCCTACCTTCCCTCTGAGGTTTGACAGTCTGATCAATGCTTCTCTGTCTCTGGATCTGTTTTTGTTCATCAGTATATGTTGTTCATTATATTCCATAAATGAGTGAGATCATGTGATATTTATCTTTCTATGACTGGCTTATTTTACTTAGCATAATGCTCTCCAGTCCCATCCATGAAGTTGAAAATGGTAAGAACTCCTTCTTTTTTACCAAAGCGTAGTATTCCTTTGTGTAGATGTACCACCATTTTTAATTCACTCATGTGCTGATGAGCACTTAGGCTGTTTCCAAATCTTAGCTATGGTGAATTGTGCTGCTATGAACATAGGGGTGCATATATCCTCTCTGATTGGTGTTTCTAGTTTCTTGGGTTATATTCCTAGAAGTGGAATCACTGGGTTAAATGGGAGTTCCATTTTTGTTTTTTGAGGGAACTCCATACTGTTCTCCACAGTGCCTTCCCACCAGCAGTGCATGAGGGTTCCTTTTTCTCCGCATCCTCGCCAGCACTTGTCATGTGTTGATTTGTTGGTGATAGCCATTCTGACAGGTGTGAGATGGTATAGCATTGTAGTTTTGATTTGCATCGCTCAGATGATTAGTGACTTTGAACATGTTTTCATACGTCTCTTGGCCTTCCTTATGTCTTTCAAAAAGTATCTATTTAGGACTGTTGCCAATTTTGATTGGGTTGTTTATCTTCCTTTTGTTAAGTTGTATGAGTTCCCTGTAAATGTTGGAGATTAAACCATTATTGGTGATAAGATTGGCAAATATGTTCTCCCATGCAGTGGGCTTTCTTGTTGATGGTTTCTTTTGCTGTCCAGAAGCTTTTTATTTTGATGTAGTCCCATTTGTCTATTTTCTCTTTAGTTTCCATTGCCCTAGGAGCAGTATCAGTGAAGAAATTGCTTCGGCATATGTCTGAGATTTTGTTGCCTGTGGATTCTAGTATTTTTATGGTTTCCTGTCTTATGTTTAAGTCCTTTATCCATTTTGAATTTATTTTTGTGTATGGTATAAATTGATGGTCTAATTTCATCTTTTTGCATTTATCTGGCCAATTTTCCCAACACCATTTATTGAAGAGACTGTCTTGACTCCATTGTATGTTCCCGCCTCCTTTGTCAAATATTAATTGAGCACAGTGGTTTGGCTCTATTTCTGGGTTCTCTATTCTATTCCATTGATCTATATATCTGTTCTTGTGCCAGTACCAGGCAGTTTTGAGAACAGTGGCTTTCTAATACAGCTTGATATCTGGTATTGAGATCCCACCTACATTATTAATAATTAGAATCCATGGTTTACATTAGGGTTTACGTGCTGTACAGTTCTATGGGTTCTGATAAATGTATAATGTCATGCACCCATTCTTACAGTATCATACAAATACTTTCACTGCCCTAAAGATTCCTTGTGCTCCACCCCTTCCTCTTTCCCTAACTCCCTATGAGCCCTTGGTAGCCACTGATCATTTTATTGTCTTTACTAGAGGCCCAGTGCACGAATTTGTGCACAGGTGGGGTCCTTCAGCATGGCTTGTGGGGATTGGGCCGAAACCGTCAGTCCAATGCCACCTGCCGCTCCCACTCATCATGACCCAGTTGTGCCTGCTGTGGGCTGATTGGGAGAGGCTCATACTGCCACAGAAGTGCTTGCCAGCCATAAGCCCTGCATCTGGTGCCCATCCTGAGGGGGGTGGGATGGGGCCAAGATGCAATCAGCACGCTGGGCAGGTGGTGGGATGCCCTTGCAGGCCCAGTACCCGGATCTGTCCCGCTGTGGAGTAGAGCCAGAGTGGCTTATGTGTGTCACCCAAGCTCAGGAGAAACCTGGAGGCTGCTTTATATCATTTCTTCCTTGCAGAACATCTAGGGGAGGGGAAGCAGCCATGGTCCCCAAAGCCGACCTCCAGGAGGCCAGCAGCACTGTCGGGATCTTGCTAGCGGCACAGGTCTGTTGGTGCCTGGCCTGTTCCCCAGAGATTGGACCTGCACGACTACTGAGGGAGTGAGTGGCTGCCACCCATCTGGTGGGCTGCCAGGATGGGTCGGTCAACTGAGCAGCACTCCCACAGTGGGAGCACACTGACCACCAGGGGGCAGCTCCTGCATTGACTGTCTGCCTCCTGGTGGTCAGTGCACATTATAGTGACCTGTTGACCAGTCATTTGGTCATTCAGTTTCTTAGGCTTTTATATATATAGATATTTTTGACTTTTCCAGAGTACCACATGGGGGAAATTGTGCAGTATGTAGCCTTTTCAGAATGGCTTCTTTCACTCAGAAATATGCACCTAAGTTATCTCCATGTCTCTTTGTGGGTTGATAGGTCATTTCTTTTTTAACACTGAATAATATTCTACTGTATGAAAGCACTAAAATTTATCCATTGATCTACTGAAAAACAACATGGGTGCTTACAAGTCTGTGCAATTATGAATAAAGCTGATTTAGCTATTTTTTTAATGTCCACAAAATAACTTGATGGATTTTGATTGGGATTGTATTGAATCTATAAAAGAAGGTGTGAGTCTTTCTATCCACGCACACAAAGTATCTTTCTATTTATTTAGATTGATTTTTCCATCAGAGTTTTTTACGTTTCCTCACATATCTTGATTATATTTTGCTAGATTTATACTTAAATATTTCTTTTGGGAGGCCTAAAGTAAATGATGCTGCATTTTATAATTTTAAATTCCAATTATTTGTTGCTGTTATATAGGAAAGTAATGAAAATTATATATTAATCTTGTATCTTGCAATCTTATTAGAATCACTTATTAGTTTCAGAAGTTTTTGTTGATTCTTTAGAATTTTCTACATAATCAATCATGTCACCTGAAAAATGAAAGACAGTTACAGGTTTTACTTCCCAATTAGTACTCCTTTTCTCGACTTATTGCACTAGAACTTCAAGTATGATGTTGAATAAAAGTGGTGAGATAGTACACCTTTGCCTTTTTCCTGGTCCCTGGTGGAAGGGCAAGCTCCAAGTTTCTTATAACATACTTTGATATTAGCTAGAGGACATTTATAGAGGTTCTTTATTAAGTTGAGGAGGCTCCCCTGTCTGGTTTGCTGAGTTTTAAGTCACAAATGGGTATTAAAGTTTATCACATGCTTTTTTGTCACATGTTAATATGATCAGATGATTTTTCTTCTGTAGCCTATTGATTTAATGAACTATGTTAATTGGCTTTCCAATATTGCACCAGCATTATATATAGGTTGTGGTGCAGAAATAATTTTATATTTGGTTGGATTTGAATTGCTAATATTTTGTTGAGGATGTTTGCATCTATGCTCATGAGAAGTACTAGTCACAAAATTTTTTTAAATGTCTTGCATGGCAGATCTGCTGCTAATAAATTCCCTCAGTTTTTGTTTGAGAAACTCTATTTAACTTTTGAAAGATAATTTCACTGGTTATAGAATTCTATTTTGGGTATGGTTTCTTTTTCTTTCAATACTTTAACTATTTCACTCCACTCTATTTGCTCATATGGTTTCTGATAAGAAGTCTACTGTGATTTTTATCTTTGTTCCTTTGTAGGTAAGATTTTTCTCCCATCTGATTCATTTCTAATTTTTCTATTTTCTTTAGTTTCCTGCAGTTTGAATAATATACATCTAGGGGTGTGTGTGTGTGTGTGTGTGTGTGTGTGTGTGTGTGTTGCTATTTGTCTTGCTTGGTGTCCTCTGAACTTCCTGAATATGTAGTTTGATGTCTATCATTCATTTTCTAAAGTTCTCATCCATTAGAACTTCAAATATTTGATCTTCCCTTTGGGAACCTAATGGGGTTCATGGAGGCACAGCCCATGAAAGTATGGGGACCACTGTAAGGCTGCAGCCACCAGAAGATTCTCACTCTCAGACCAGCCCATACTAAACCTCCAGCAATTCATCAAAAGTACCATTTCAGTATTTCTATGCATTTATAGCCCCACTGGATTCTGCTCCAGATAGGCCAGTCTCATCTGTGTCTCTCAGGAACCCATGTCTCTAGATTTTGGGATGAAAGTTTGTTAGCAACCTCAATTATCCAATGGGTCCAAGAAAAGTAATTGATTTTTAGTTTGCCCAACTTTTTCTTGTTGCAAGAAAAAGAACTTGCAAGTTCTTTACATCAGAATTAAAACTGAACAACAGCATTTTTTAAATATACTTTTTCATTTAAGCTTTACATTAGTACTAAAATATTGGAAAGTACTTTGACAGACACCATCCAATTAGTTACAGAGAAAAGTAGCCAGGGTTTAAATTGAGGCCATTGGAATCCAAAGTCTTCTGTCATCTCATTACCATGTGCTGCTTTTGCATATTTCATGCACTGCTCCTTGTGATTACCAATGGTGGATCATGAAGCATTGGTATGAATTCAGAAGGCAGTGGTTTAACTGGGAACCTGAGACCTGCAATTATTTTTGAGCTGAAAATAATTTGATCCAGTAAATACTATTCAAGGAAAGGTCAAATCATTTCCCCACTGTACTTAGTGATGGATATTACAGTTCAATGGCTTTCAGATGGGGAGTTTGTAATGTGGTCATTGACCTTGTGCATCGGCACCTACATTATAAAGGAGTGAATTTACTCTATAACTGAAAACTCACAAACATTGCAATAGGTCAACACCATATATTGCACATGTATTCAAAGGCCAACAAAAGCAAATGATATTGTATTTCAGGCCTAGAGAAGGAGGGCAAAATAGCAATCAAAATGAAATACTGATTTTCCAGGCAATATTTTGAAACATTCCATTAGTCCCCATAAGCACAAAAATGTACACTACTATTATAATTTATAATCACCAATTTTAGGGATCTTATTATTATAAGTCTCATAATACAAGCAAAATACATATTATCATCCACACTTTGCAAATAAGGAAAGTAGAGAGGTTGAGTAATTTGCCTGAGTCATAGACTTTAAGTGTCTGAGTCCCAAGAATTGACCCCGGGTTCATTATTAACAAAGTCAATTTTCCTTCTACAAAACTAAGCTATAGAAAATTTGATTTGCATTTGTTTTATTTGGTAGAACTGCACAAGTGGAATTTAGGGGAGAGGGAAGGAGGTGGCTAACATTGATAAAGCGATGAACTATATGCCTTATAACTCCTTTCACTGGCACTCTTCAGCTAGATTTTTCTCTTAGGATGTTTTGTAGGCAATGAAAAAAGTCAGCTTCTAGCTTTGGTAAAAATAAATGCATAGATACCTTGCAGCAAAGACCACCCAGAAAAGACCACCCACTGTTATTCAGGAGTACCCTGGGAGTATACTTTTGTTATTTGTCAGAATGAATATTCTATTTCCTCATACATATGTGGTCTTGCAAAAAAAAAAAAAAAAGAAGAGTTTTTTTAGTCAGTTTGGGAAATTCTTTTTATTTACATGATAAACTGGGATCTCTTTTGTATACCCCTTTGCATGATCAGTACTGAGTCAATGCTGATTTCTAATGTCTGATTGCATACATTTTGGTTTATATTAAAAAGTTGTCCCATACAAATCAATAGAATTGATCATGTAGGCCAATGGTAAAAACAGTTTTACTAGTCCTATTGTAATATGTATGATTCCATGACTTTAAATATAATTATTGTTATTTTGTAATAATAATAATTGTTATTATGTAATTTCCATTAAGTCATGAGAATTCTAATCCCTAGTATATACTTGCAAAGGAGATATAAAGCAGGAAGATATAACTGTCTGCACAATTTCATGTTTAGTGTCATTGGGAAGTTACCTGCCTAAAAGTATCCTTTACTAGCCTGTTTAAGTATGAGTTTTCTAACATTAAATGTCAACCCTCTGATCCATCAAGAATTTACTATCAGAATATTTAATAATTATTTTTTATTTAGTGAGAGCCTACTCTATTAAAGTATTTTAATTAGTGCAAAGGAGTGGGGATTATAAAGACATAGAGATAAGACATGGAAATAAATACATTATTAGGCATCATGTGATTAAACTCTTTAATCTAAGTTGTTTTTTATTTAAACAAAACCATTTAGACGTTTCTCTGAGAAATATTACTTTAAGTTTAGGAGTCACTGACAACATAATTTATAAATTCAATTTGCCTCTAAGAAGACTGCCTTGTGATCATTAGAAAAAGATACGAAGATATCTGTCATGATACTGATATGACCTAAGGGCTATTTATCCATAAGAAAAGGAGCAAAGAAATCTATTTGAGAAGACTAGGCTCAAATGGTCTCTGCAGAAAGTGGGATTTCAGCTGAGCTTTGTGAGAAGACAATGGAGAACAGTCAAAGCTGTGCTTAAAGAGAGTCAGATCGCGTGGGCTTCGGTTCAATCCTCCCACACCTGGACAGGTCACTTAGCTGCTCTGAGGCTTAATTTTCTTATTTATATAGAGGGGGAGTTAAGGTAAGCTGGTACTAAAAATAGGTACATAGTTGCTACCACTGCCCCTTATGTTTTCGTGACAGATATCACTAATCAAGCATGCCACTCTTTACAGATAAGCCTAGAGAAAGCCTCCAAATCCTTTCAGAAATAGCAGGTGGAGAGAAATAATCTTATGGAATTGACAAAAAAATTGCTAGAGATAAAAAGTAAATTTAGCAAAGCTGTGGGATACAAATACAAAATCAGTTGTATTTATATGTTCTAACAATTAAATATTACAGTGTAAAATTAAAAATGCAATAGGTTACCTCAGCATAACCCTATAAACTCTACATCCTAGTCCATGCTCAGTACAATCAGTCTTTAATTTTAACCATTCTAGCAGATGCATATCAATTCTTATTTTATTTACCTAATAATGAATTATGTTTACTACTTTTTATGTGCTCATAATATTTTTTATGTTCAGACCTTTTAATGTATTTTAATAGGTTTTTATATTATTGGGTTTGAGAATTCTTTTGTATATTTTTGATAGAAGTCTTTTCTCAGATGTATGACTTGCAAGTGCTTTCTCCCAAAACGTGGCTGTACTCTCATTTTCTTAACACTGTTTTTAGAAGATCACAAGTTATTAATTTTGGAGTGAGTCAAATTTAGCAAATTACTTTATATGTCATACTTTTGGTGTTATATCTAAGAAAAAAATGTTTAAGTCAATATCACAAAGATTTTCTACCAATTAGACCAGACAGTCCTTCCAGATGTCTTTCCAGACAAAGCTATAGTGACGGGGGCTGAGGTTAGTGACAATCAGGCCAGCAGGGGAGGGCAGTTGGGGGCAACTGGGCTGGCAGGCAGGTGAGTGGTTAGGAGCCAGCAGTCCCGGATTGCGAGAGGGATGTCCAACTGCTAGTTTAGGCCCAATCCTGGCAGTCGGACATCCTCTGAGGGGTCCTGGATTGGAGAGGGTGCAGGCCGAGCTGAGGGACCACCCCCACTCTGTGCACAAATTTCATGCACCAGGCCTCTAGTATATATATCATTATATATGTAATCATTATATAAAATCATTATATATATTTACTTTCTGTTTGTTTTTGTAGATTAAGTCAATTTCCTCTGTAAATGATCATATGATCTGCAAATAATGACAATTTTACTCCTACTTTCCTAATCAAGTTTTGTTTTGTTTTGTGTTTCTTATCTGACTATGCTGACTAGAACCTCCAGTACATGCTAACTAGAAGTGCTAAGAGTGGACTTCCTTCTCTCATTCCCTATTTATATAAGTTGGTCAAGGGTCTCCTCACTTGCATTGTTCATAGGCCAGCGTGGCTCAGTGATTGAGCATCAACCCATGAATGAAGAGGTCACCAGATAGATTCCCAGTCAAGGCACATGCCCAGGTTGCTGGCTCGATCTTCAGTGTGGGGCATGCAGGAGGCAGATGATCATTGATTCTCTCTCTCATCATTGATGTGTTCTCTCTCTCTCTCTCCCCCCCCCTCTCTCTCTCTCCCCCTTCCACTCTGAAAAAAACTTGGGAGGAATTTTTTCATATATATTGTGTCCAGTTTTTAAGTTGTTTTAAGTAGGAGGGTAAGTTTAGTCCCTGTTACTTGGCCAGCAGTGGAAGTTTATTACATTATTAATTACTGCTGTATTAAATGACTGCCTAAAACAAAGGGTCTTATTAAGAGAAAGTCAAGCCTTGACTAAATTAAAGGAAGAGGAAAATATTCCAGACAGAGGGAAGGCCCCAGAGTGAGAATGACCTTCTGCATTTAGAGAATACCCAAAAGCTAGTGTTGCTGAAACAGAATGAATGAGGGGAGAGAGTAGTTGTGAATAATTTTTTAAAGAGGCAAAAAAGAGCTAGATGATATAGGACGCTAAGAACTTTAAATCATTTTCTAATCACTCTGCGATATTATGGTTCTGATCAGGGGAATGATCTGACTGCATATCCATTTTTAAAAGAGCACCTTAAGCATTGTTGGGGAAATTGACTCTAGGAAACAGGAGTAGAAATAAGGATGCGATTTAGGAATTGTAATGATCCAAGTAAGAAATATGATAGATTTTATTAGTGTTAGCAGTGGAAAGTGATGAGTAGTGGTCAGATTTACAACATATTTTAATGATAAAGACTACAAGAATATTTTAAGAACTGCAAACCAGGTATAAGGAAAATAGATAAAGCAAAGCAACTCTTGAGTTTGGGGCTGGAGCAACAGTATCATTTATTCAAATAAAGTTGAAGGGAGAAAACACTTTAAAAGGTGGATCAAATAAAGAATTTAATTTTGGGCATGCTCAGTTTGAAATGACTGACATTCAGGTGGAAATTCAATTAGCCTCTTAAAATCTAAGGATAATCTTCTGCAAATTAATGTTCTATAGTAGCATCGAAAACTCTTTTCATTAAACAAGCTGTTTCTGATTTCCTCTTCCCTCCACTATTAACCATGTCTCCTCAGAAGCACACACTGAGATTGTCTCCAGGTCACACTGTAATCCTCCACCATATTTCTTTACGTTGTTCGTTGTGTAGTACTCAGACCTTTTACTCTGTTGGAAAAGTCCCATATTGTTCATATCACCCCTTTGAAAAAAGAAACTTTTGGGAAGGACTCCATAGTCAGCATCATTCTTTTCAGATAATAAAATTATATAACCACTTCCACCAAAGCCCCAAGGTCTGAAATGAGACTCATAAGAAAGAAATCTTGATTTCCTTAAGGAAATCTTTTGGAACCTGAAAACCAATCAGCATCTCCTTAGTGTCATGTACATGGATTTCACCACATTATTTGGCCCTTATTCCTATGTAACTCTGAAACTGTGTAAAGTTTCTATTCATCGCAATAAAATTGAGCAATTCAAGGGTGGATTTCTGCCTTATTACCTTTTCCTGCTGTGCTAGATACTTGAAAAATTGCAAGTACAAGTGTAGTAATTAGGAAATACAAGAGAAGATTCCACAGTACAATATGAGAGAAGACTTTGTTACTGCCCTGGGCTAATGACAGATTTAATAGTCAAATATTAATAACAGTAATAATAATCATTACATTCTACATTGTGGAACTGTTTGCATTTCTAATATATTCACATCAATCATCACATTCTAAAACAGATGGTCTCATTCACTGGATATTTTCACCTTAAATTCCCTTAATAAATTTCTCTTAAATTTTATTTAGGATAAAAATGTCCTAACATAGCAATGACCACTGCATATCACTTGATGCATTTAAAGTGAGAATAAAGGAAATGTTCACCTCAAAGTAGTGCAACGTGACAAATCTGAGGCCAACTTCAGATCAGAGAGGATAATTTCCGGCTAGGTCTAAGTAAATTGTTAAAGAGTTAAAAAATACTTGTCATAAGTCGAATTAGTTTGATATAATTTGGTGATGTGATGTGGGCATCCAGATGGTTCATGAAAATACTTTTCTATATTTACATGGCCAGCATTACACAGCATTGAGTTAGTTTATTAGATGAAATGTCAGCCTTCCAAACTTGAACATTTTCCCCTGATTATATTTTTTCCACATCTGTACCCATTCATCATTATCATTTTTAGTCTCACAGTTCAATTGATGCTTGAGTAGAGAGTATGGGTGGCTTTGGTTCTTTATCCCATTGTGTATTTGTGGTGGGTGGGGTTGAGAGACTAATTATTCAATTTATCAACCTGTTGGGATCAAAGGAGCTCATGTCTCTATTAGACTGATTAAAGAACCTTCTTCTTGTTCTACAGTTGAACTAAGCATACTTCATTTCCTCTAGATGAGTAGTACTTACACACACACACACACACACACACACACAGAGAGAGAGAGAGAGAGAGAGAGAAAGAGAGAGAGAGAGAGAGAGAGAGAGAGAGAGAGAGAGAGAGAGAGAAATGATAAGGTCAAATAGAAGGATTTTTTAATGCTGCTTCTCGTTCCCCACAAATGCATAGTTTAAAATCGTTCACCCCAAAGAAAGTAAAGCATTAACAGTTTCTCATACTCTAGGATACCAAAAGGGCCTTATGTGATGCTGTTAACAAAGGTACATTATTCAGGAAGCCAATGCCCATGGACCAGGTGGATTTATGTGTTTTACCCACCTGGACTTTACTCACTTTTGAAAGATGCCACAAGATTATCGTGTTTCTAACCATGATTTTTGGTGGCCATACTCTATGTACTCTGATTTCCTACTTTATCTACCTTTGGGTCTAGACTAGACTTAGTCCTTCTTAATTCTGTTCCATCCTGCTCTGAGTATAAATTGTGCTATTCCAGTAGAGAAAAAAAACTGAAATATGGCATTTGATGGATTTTTTTTATTAACTCCCAACACTCATTATACCCCTGTCAGTAGTTGGCCTATGCAGGAGGATGTTCATATGATATAGTTCTGACCAATGAAGCTTCATAAATAACTCTCACTGAAATGGGAATTAATTTGGGAAAAGTCTCCCTCATTCCCAGAGCTACAGAAAGAGGCTGTCCCACTCTTCACCTGGATGTGGCCCTCATTGAATGTAACTCTACCAGTGCTGTAGCCATTGAGGAAGAAACCTTCCAAAGATGGAAGAATAAAAACATAGAAAAACATAGGGTTTGAATGATCCTATTGACCCACTGATAATTTTGGAGCTCACACTATCTCTGGTGTTTCAATTATATGAGGTTATACATTTCTTTATTGTTTTCCTGTATTTTGAAAGAGGATTTTTCTTGGTGAGGATAGAAGAATCCTAATTAATACAAAATATTAAGATTTTCAATTAGAGGCCCTGGCTACCAGGGATCCTTTTATGATGAAGTCCAGGGTTTCTAACAGATGCTTTAATAGGAAAGCATTAGTGGGAACAGTAGGTTTCTCTTTTCCCCATGTATGAAATGTTAGAATTTCTAAAATTAATTCCTTATATGACTGGGCTCCTGTGATATCTATAGCTATATTCTTCTGAAAGTGAAAGTCTGAACATTTCTATTTGAATGAAGGAAGTGCTAATCAAATGGAACCTTTATCACACATGCCTGATCCTACTTATCTGGTGTGAATACCAGTCAGAAGAAATAAAGTCATGACATTTTTTAATAAATTGTCTCTAAAAGTTGTTGAATAAACTGAAGAATGGCTTTGCAAAAGCGAATTTAGATCAATACCTTGGTGTCTAACACTATCCTGATGCAGTCTCTCTTGTATCTGTCTGTGCTTGTTAGACCTCAAGGGAATGCTGCTGAAAACCTACTTACCAAAATAGAAATTAGGACATTCCAATCATCCTAGGGATAGAAATGCAAAAAAGGCAATAGTTGGAGGTTGGAAGATTTGGTAGCCTATTTTGTTATTTAAGTGTTTAACTAACAGATTAGTTGGGTATTTTCTTTTTAATGGATAAGATTATTGATAAAAATATAATCATGCCTTCTTATAGAATAGTTTATTACATTGATTGAGATTTTAATATCCTCTATACTGTATTTACAATGTGACTCCTCTATTAATTAGTGCTATTATATGCTACACCATAAGCTATATATCTTGAGATGTATATGGTACATGGTGAGGTGGTATATCATATATCACATATGGTACATTGTTAGAATGAGAATTATAAGTTCTCATTATTTTCTTTGTGATATGGGGTAAGCCAGCTTCTATAAATCTCATTTCTCTTATCTCTAAAGAAATGACGATATTGGACCCATTTACTTATTGTAGCTGTTACAAGGGTCCTGAATAGTACTGTAAGAATATAAACACCCTGTCAGTTATGTGCATAAGAAAGGAGTTGTATCTCTAGCACAGTGCCTATTTTGCTGAGACAAAAGAAGCTTATTGTTTAATACATAAACTGAATGAGCTATTTTATAAAATAGAGCATTGTACAAGAAATAAGCAAAATACAGTAATCAAGTGACCCAGAGGAGGGGGGTGATCAACTCAGTCTGAGGGAATGAAGGAGAATCCATCAAGGATTTAATATCTGAGAGGACCTAGTACCTGAGCTGGATTTGGAAGACTCCTTTCACAGAGTTAACCTTTCCCTCATTGAAAATAAAGGATGCCACATGAGGAGTGCATGTTATGTGCAGAGAACCACAAGAAAGTAGGGGTAGCTAAAATCGAACAGTCCTGGGGTTTGGACTGGGGTAGGATTTGAGGGTCAGGTCTAGTGTAGATTCTGATAAAGTATGAATCTAATGAGGCCAACCTAGAGGGCTCATGGGTGTGCTGATGAGGTACTTGGACATGCGCTGTAGGCCGGGCTCATTATTGAAATGATCCTGAGAGTTTGGAAACTATTAGAATATTTGCTGTGGGATGAAGCAGGTGGCAAGACTCAGAGATACATCTATGCAACTGAGATATCCTCAGGTTACAAAACCACTGATCTGCTGGAAATGAAGCCACTAAAAGATTTTGAGCAAGAAAATAACATGGTCAGATTTGTATTTTTAAAAAACTCAAGCAGCTGTGTTGGGCAAGGAAGGAGGGAAGTCCAACCTAGGAGAGAGAATTCAGGGCATAGCAAAAACCTGGGTGCTAGACAAGAAAACTGAAAGTAGCCAAAAAGCTGGCAGGCAGGGCTGAGAGGTTGAGGAAGGGGAGAGCAGTGGGAGATGAGGTTAGTGGTGCAACAGTATGTAAGGCAATGGAGGCCTGGTGGCCAAGAATAAGATTGTGACTTCCCTAGAAAGAGATAGAGAGCACTGGAGGAATTTAACCAAGATGGTGACATGATCCATTGCTTGGAAATTGATTTTGACCTAATTGTGGGGAGTTTTATCAATGAGTGGCACTTTAGCAAAGGGTTCTTGGCTCAAGGGGAATGTTTCCTTAGCAGAGGGGCCCTTGGGCAGAGAGCTGGAGTAGCTGGTGCCTGACATCTTCATCAGAACTCTGGTTTCTAGAGCATGTTAATCAATTCAGATTAATAAAGACAAGGAAAGGTCTGATTTATAGGAAAACATTAAAGAAATTCGAAGGCAAATACCCTAGTGTAAGTAAAAGAAAGGAAGTTCTTGAAGGCAAAAAATCAGGCAGTTTTTCACTCACAGAAAATAAGTAATGCCCTGGGATTACTGAATGTCATCAAATGCAGAAATCTCTGCTTTATGTGTCTAGTAGAGGCCCATTGCATGAAGAGATTTGTGCAATAGGCCTTCCCTTCCCCTGGCTGCCGGCACTGGTTTTCCTCCGGCACCTGGGACCCAGGCCTTTGCTCTGGCTGGAGCCTTCCGTCTTCACTCTGCCACTTCGCCCCTATATATGCAAATTAACCGCCATCTTTGTTGGGTTAATTTGCATACTCTTCTGATTGGCTGGTGAGCGTAGTGGAGGGATAGTTAATTTACACGTTTGTCTATTATTAGGTAAGATAATTGGTTGCAGTAACAATAAATTTTGGATTTCTTATAAAAGTTGCAGCTTTTTGTTTTATTCTGTTTCATCCTCACCCAATAATATGTTTTTATTGAATGAGAGAGAGAAAGAGAGAGAGAGAGACCTGGATATGAAAGAGAAAAATCAATCAGTAGCTTCCTGTATGCACCCTGACCTGGGATCAAACCTATAACTTAGGTAATTGCCCTGAACCCATAACCTTTTGGTGCACAGGACTATTTTCCATCTAAGTGAGCCACCCAGCTGGGGCTAAAAGTCCCAGTTTTAAGTATTCAACATTATGGCCACATGCCTATCTCTGAGTCCTTGTTTTGGGGGATATGTAGTTAATCCCTACTCTGTTCTCAGTTTCATTTGACCTTGTATAAATCATTTGCATCCTGAGTTTATTAGAGTGAACAGAATTGGATTTTTAATTAGACAGGTCTGTATTTCTGTCCCAAATTCTTGCACTTGACATTTCAACATGTTTTTTAAACTCTTGGAACCCTAAGTTCCAATTCTAACATCTATTTATAAAGTCATTATGAGGTTCAAAGAAGCTAAATTACGTAATATACCAGAATAGTTCCAAACACATAATAAGTCCTGTGTAAAAGCAAGTTGCCTTTTTCCAACTGCCTTTCCTCATGGTGAAGATGGGAGAGATAAGGAAGAAGAACAGAAGTGGCCAGCATGCAACCCCTGAACTGGAATTTTCATTTCCTGCCTTCATAGCAAACATCCTAACTGGTCATAGCCTTCGTTTTGAAACAAGGAGAAGCCTCAAAATCCTTCCTAATACATAACCTTGAGCTGCTTCTACCAGCTGCATGGATGTGACATTTGAGATGAAGCCTATTTGCTATTCTTGGATTATCTCTAAGGTTGTAGCTGAGACAATCTGAGTCCATAACAAATAGAGGAAAATTTCCAAAATCATACAACTGAGTGGAAGACAAATTTTTCAAGGCTAAGAAGATACTGGTGTTATAAGATATAGCATGGATTAGCCTACTGCTGGACCATTTGGGGAAACCTGGAGAGTGGAGATGAGATTGGAATTGGTTTCTGTGACAGGTAGATTTATGACCTGACAAAGTCGTCTATGTTTTTACTCCTGGAACCTATGAATATATCACCTTATATGACAAAATGTATTTTTCAGCTGTGATTAAGAATATGGAAATGAGAAAATTATTTTAGATTATTTGATATAATTATCCTGGATTATCTGTGAGGCCCTGCTCAGACCTCTATTTAGCCTGTAATGCCCATTATTGGACTACTGATTACTAGATCTGTAAAATAATAAGTTTGTGTTGTTGTAAACCACCATGTTTATGGTAATTTGTTGCAGCAGCAATAGGAAACTAATACAGTCCTTGAGAGAAGGGTTTGAATAGACAATATAGAGAGACAATTTGGGTGTGTGATAGGTAATGAACAGAGACCCTATCGCTTCTCGGCCTTTTGGCTAATATCAAGTGTGAACAGAGACCTAAATGTGAGAACAAGCAAAGTAACCTTATTCACAGTGGGGAAGTATGGATCCTGACCCATTTGAAGAGGTGGGAAAGGCTGATGACAAGAATGAACACTACTCAGCCATAAGAAAAAATGAAATACTACCATTTGCGACAACATGGAGGGACCTTGAAAATATCATGCTAAATGAAATAAGTTGGACAGAAAAAGTTAAAAACCATATGACTTCACTCATATGTGAGATATAAAACTGAAAGCAACAAATGAACAAACAAGAAAAAAACAACTGATAGACATAGAAAACAGTATGGTGGTTACCAAAAGGAAGGAAGGGTAGGTAGGAGGGTACAAACAGGTAAGGGGGTCAATATATGGTGACAGAAGTTGATTTGACTTTGGGCACACAATGCAATATATACATGATGCATCAAATAATTGTACACTTGAACCTATATAATCTTATTCACCATTGTCATCCAAATACATTTAATGAAAAATAAAAATAATAAAAAATTAAAAGCAAATTGCAGGAGAGAAAAAGAAGAAGGAACACAGCACAGGAGTTAAGCCCTTGGACTGGTCTGACAGCCTGAGTTTCAATCCTACCCCAATAAGAACAGCTCCCTGGCCTAGTAACTCAGTTGGTAAGAGCATTGTTCTGATAAACCAAGGTTGCAGGTTTGATCCCCAGTCAGGGCACATACAAGAATCAATCAATGAATACATAAATAAATGGAACAACAAATCCACGTTTCTCTCTCTCTTTTTCTCCCTTTCTCTTTAAAATCAATCAATAAATAAAATAAAAATAACAATATTATTTACAGAAGTTCCTGGAATAATATTGTTTCATTACAACGCTGATGAGATGGGTAGAAACTTAACTCTTATTTACACCAATTGGTTTATGGTAAAATTGATTTTATTATTAGTTATTTCACTTAAGGTCATAGAACCTATTGATGATGTTCTATGTAAAGACTTATTGTATTTCATGAGGTTAAATGAGAGAGGAGATGTACATTGTCTAGTACTGAGTAAGTCCTTCATAAAGGAAGCTGTATTTTTATGAATGGAAGACAAAGTTTGAACTGCCAGTTTACTAGATTATACAAAACTCTAAATACCAGAATGAGATTAGGAACCTACTACTTCCTAGACATTGAATGACCATTGGAAGAACGTGAACAGAAAGGAACTTCAAAACACGAAAATACTCCTGTGGTGGATTAATATGGGAAACACAAAGGACAGGAAAGTCAGCCCCTTAAGGCCGTGTTCGGCAAACTGCAGCTCATGAGCCACATGCGGCTCTTTGGCCCCTTGAGTGTGACTCTTACTAAGCCTTAGGAGTACCCTAATTAAGTTAATAACATTGTACCTACCTATGTAGTTTAAGTTTAAAAAAGAAATTTCAATCGTTGTACTGTTGATATTTGGCTCTGTTGACTAATGAGTTTGCCGACCACTGCTTAAGGGAAAGTTTGAGAGATAGAGGCTGATCTTCACATTCAATAGAAAACATTAGGCACATTTTGCCCAAGCATCCTGGTTGACTCTAATGGCTTAATACAGGGACACAGTGTTGTCATGGAAACATCACTAGCCAGGGAATGAGGAGTTTGAGGTTTCTAAGCTGTTGGTTACTCCTTGGAGCAAGCCCCTAATACATGTGGGTTTGGGTCCCCACTATTGAACTCAACCCTCATGGCTCAGCATTTGCCAAGGTTGTGCTATTTCCAAGTCATATTTCCCCTTGGGCTTATCTTCTCTGTGAACCTGAGGTCAAATGATTAATCTTCAGAAAACTACAAGGATGAAACAGCTCTCCTGAAAGGCAAATTAATTCTAATAGCTATGAATTTCAATGACTATTTAAGCCCTGCACTTACCAAATAATTAGGTCTTTTACAAATATGTGAAGACTAGCTAAAGGACATTAATAAGGAATAAATCAACATGGAAATGTTGTGTTTTGTGTGCAATACATGGTCCTGTCTGTGCTAAGCATCCTGTGCAGCATCTTTTGGTCAGGGCCCTTTACCAAAAATAAGCCAGGGAAAGGGAACAGCTTTTTCCCCACACTCAGCTGTCCAACTAGATTTTCATATCCTACTCATGAAAATGGCACACTTATTAGTGCCATAAAATTATTTTCAAAAGGGAGAAAATCTCCAATAAAATTGCCCAAATAACATATGAAAATCAGCAAAAGATAAAAGACTTAGAATAGTATTAGGTAAAAATATTTTCAATAATAAGTGGAAACAGAATGCTTCCTGCCTTTAGCCAATATACCAGAGCCTTATCTACACTTTAGTACAGAGTGAGACGCTGGAGACAATTTGAAGAAAAGTACTGTCATCAATAGTCAAGAGTCAACAGTCAGACACATATGATGCTAAGGGAAGCTATTAAACCTCCCTTATTTTAAAAAAAGTAAATAAGATAATACAGCAATGGACAATAAAGACTGGAGACATTCACAGGTGTTATCTGCAGTGTTCAAGCATCACTGCATACTCCAGCATTTAGAGACCACCTTGTTTTAGTATCTAAATAAAAGAATGCCAGACCCCAATCTCACATAATGTGAGAAGCTCGGTGCCTTGCCAGGAGTTGGAGAATTCCTGAAGTAGGGGAGGGTGGAGTTTGTACACTGCCACAAGGATCGTTCTAGCCTCCAGCTCAGTTCTCGATTTCTCTCAGACTGACCCTTTCACTCTGCCATAATCAGAGCTGCCCCTACATTCTCTCTTGTCTGCTTTGCTCTGAAACCCAAGCACTGCGTTTTTTCAATATTAGCTACATAAGTTGTCGAAATAGAGTTTAATGGAATACTGAAGGGAAACAAAGCAGAATTACAGAAACAGGAAACATCTTAAAACTGAACATCAAATTAGCGTGTACCAGTTATCACTCTCTGTAGCCATCACTTCTCACCATGTGGCTGAAACCCTCTAATACATGATTCATGTTTTCTTTGTTCATAGACAGGAAACTTAAAATTCCTAGTGCTTCATTAGATAAGGTCATTTAACTCCTCTAAACAAAAGTTCAGAAGCTGCCATTACCTCATAAATATGCCCAAGTAATGACTTCTCTCAAACACAAGTGCCATCTAACCTGAGGCTCCGTCCTTAGCACAAAACAACCAACAACATGGAGTTTGGTATTTAGGTAATGGTTTTAGATTTATATACTTAGGTAGGATTCTCCAGAGAAACAGAGCCAAAGGGATGGATAGATAGGTAGAATGAATGAGAAATTGGCTCATGCAACTATGGAGGCTGAGAAGTCCCATTATCTGCCATCTACAAGCTGGTGGTGTAAGTCGGTGTAAATTGGTCTGAATCTGAAGGTCTGAGACCCAAGGGACCCTATGATATAAATTCTAGTAGAATTGCAGGAGAAGAAGAGATATCCTATGCAATCAGTGAGACAGGTAGGAAAAAAGGAATAAATACCCCTTCCTCCACCTTTTGTTCTATTCAGACCCTTAAAGGATTACAAGATGCCCAACCACATTGGGGAGGGCAATTTACAGAATCCATCAATTAAAATGCTATTCCTACCTAGAAACACCCTCACAAATACATTCAGAAACAATGTTGAATCAAAGGTAATGTTTTAAACAATGGTACCATGGCCACTCAGCTTGATGCATAAAATTAACCATCACAATACCAATTATATTTCCAAACCCAGACCATCCTTAAAGGTTGAGCTTCACATTCTCATTACTCAAGTGTGTAGATAATATCCCCACCTTGGCCACCTTTCAGGCTCCCATGAAGCTCTGTCTCAAAATGCAGATGGTGGGTACCCTCAATCTGCTTTCCAATTCTGCTATTGTGAATCTGATTATGGAGTCAGAAACACCTGTATTTAAATTTCGATCTTCAATGGTTTGTTCATTTTTGCCTTTGGTAGAGTATGTTCCTCTCTGTGCCTCATTTTGCTCATCTGTAAATAGGAGTTAAAACGGCATCTCAAGAGTTGTTGGGAGGATAAAATAAAAGGATATCCATGAACTCCTTAGCCCAGTGCCTGAACATAGAAAGAGCTCCATCAACAGTTATGTAGCACTGTTTCCTAACATTTGTATAAGACCCCACAGCTTAAAAACATTCTTATGGGCTTATTAACACAAAACATTCCTGAGAAACAGAACACATTTTTATGAATATTTTACAAATAAGGAAACAAGGTCTTAGAGAAAATGAGCAACTTTGCCTGGGCTCTAGCAAAATTAAAAGCCAAGCTGAATGCCGGCCTCATTTATTTTTGACCCTGAATTTACTTATAGATAAATTACATTCACCTGAGCAGGACCCTTGTTCTTTAAGGAATCCTTCTTACAGAAACATTCTAGAAATAGAAAGTGTTGGCTGCACAGCCCCCACTGCCACTGTTCAGGAGACTAAAATAGGGGTGGGAGGAAGGAAGAAAGGTTTCATCTCTGGTTGCAAATTCCCCAAGGGAGAAAATAATTGAAGAACTGTTTATGATAGAAAACTATAATTAGGAGTAATGGGATGAAATTAAGGAAAGGGAAATAACAAGTTTATAATAAGGTTCCAGTATGAGGTATTCAAATTTAATTGTGTTTTTTAAGTAATGTCAGACTCCCAGATGCTATAGTGATGAAGACTGTATACAAATGGGTGCATAAATAAATGGCTTTATAACCCACACAATCAAACTGGTGTGCCTTATAAACCAAGATGCCATTTTGCAACTGCACATTTAGAATTGGCATAGCAATATGCAAAAAAAATTTTAAATCTCCTGTTGGGTTTAGAATGTGATTGTTTCCGATATCTCATAACTAAGAGGAATGGAAAAATCCTTTCTTCTCAACCAAAGCAACAACAAAAAATGCTCAGCCTCTTCAGCTTATTAGATTTGCATACATTGTAATCCATTTTTGAGTTGAAGCATCACACACTAGGAGGTTAATTTATCCAATAGAATGTCGCAATCAACCATTTCAAATGCATTGCTCAGATCCTGGGAGACCTGAGGAGTGAAGGGGAAAAGATATTCATACTAATGTTTAAGTCTCTCATGCTGCTACAGAGGCACAGCTAACAAAGTCTTTCGAAACCAGTGCTGCAAGAAATGTGGGAACTTGGAGGGGATGCCCTGCTTTCCTGTTACTGGCTTCTCTGTAGAATCAATTTATCTGGAGTTCCTTGTTTTAAAATCATTATTTTTCATTAGACAAGCTGCTGCTGTTATCTAAAAGTTAATAGTGGGAATATGTCTGGCTGACACAACACATACAGCCATAGTTTCACAGTTATTAATGCCAGTAACAATTTGGGATGCAATAAATGACTGCATGGTGGTATTTATCACTCACACAACAGCAGGTAACTGTGCTACTGATCTGCCTTCTGAAAAGACAACATGCACACATAGGTGTGTGCCCAGTGAAACCATCATAGTCTCTTGCTGATGGCTACTAAATAGATCGTGACAACTAAATGGAATTTTATAAGTGGAGTTGTCAAAGTCTGATTTATGAGATAAAAAGGAGAATTATGATACAAAACCCTAGTCTGGGAATTGAAAGAGCTTAAGGCAGTATTGACAATCATATTGTACTCCTCCAGATGGTAAGGGCATATGCAAATAACTCCCTAAAATGCTTACAAAATTCCTTCAGCCTTTATATGTCCAGTAGGAAATGTGCCACCAGTCACTAATACTAATGTGGGTCCACTCTAGGGTAGCCCTTGTCCCACCCATTGTAACAGGATTTTACCATGCTTAAAGATTCACAAGATGTATCTGTTACTGGTGTAAGTGGCAGGGGTGGGGGATTGGGCACCCTCGTCCCCACCTGTTGTTCGTAGGAGTGGAATTTCTGCAACTCACAGGGGAGGATGAGGTATTATAGAAAGCTTTATTTCTATAAATCCAAGTTTCCAAGGTTTCATTTCCCTCAGTACTGCCAAGGAAGAAGCCCTATTTTGCCTTTAGTAGGGCTAAAATCAGAGCCAGTGTCCAGAATTTCTATTCTATATTGGAACAGGGTCCAATCCAGCATCAGAATAGTTTAGCTTGTGTTCCCAGCTATAGTCCTAAATTGGTCCATTTGTATGGATCCTCATATCTGCCAATGTGAGGAAACAGAAGCAAAGGAGCCCCAAGAGCCGAGTCACAAGAGAACGAATCCTTTGTTTAGGAGATTATGTCTTCCAAAATTTTCATGCACTTGCAGTGGCCACACCCATGTTGACCAGTGATTTCTGTTCCCAGGTGTGATTGACAGGAAATTACCTTCCCTATTTCATCCCAACTTTATTGGGTATGTGGCTATCTCCCCTTTGTTGGGTTCTTTTCCCTCAATGATCTGTGGGGAATTGGCCCCTGATTTCCTGGGGAGTGCAAAGTTTCAGCTTCCTGGTGAAGCTTCCCAAAGGACATGCCTACAATGTCTGGCCTTCCCTTTGCTCCTTTCCTATTATTAATAACTAGCTAATTACAACAGTATCACATTGGCATGCTAAAGTCTCCATGAAGCTCTGTAATACATGGACAACATATTTCAAAAGTATTTATGATGCATTGAACACTTTCTGTACAACTTACTAATCAACATTCTTCATAATCACATTAAAAAGTATTAGTTTGGAAACAAAGTTTTTCCCTCTCTCAAACACACATAGAGAATTTTTATGTCAGTAGAAATAAGACTGCTCTCCATATTCCTCCAACTGATGAGACGCTCAAATGGTTAGAGAACTGTCCCCACCTAAGAATCCTTCTGCTATGCCTTCTTCCACTTAACCACCAGCCCAGAGAGTTCACTAGACTCACTGTGGGTTTCTTTTCTTCTATAAGCCGAGGAATTTCCAAATCCCACTATTGTTGGGGCATTTTCCATCTTCCCCATAAAAGCCCTCGTATATAATTACAATCAGGGCAACTCATATGGCAGAGAATAAAGCTTCTGGAGAACAATAGTCAATACTGTGTCACCAGAGCTTAGCCAAGTGCCTGCTACAAGATCAAGGCTTATTAGTTGTGACTAAATTAAATGAAAATCACCACAGCTTTTCACACATCCATTAAGTTGGCTAGAAGTGTGGCCAAAGATTTTTCTGACCAATGTTTTCAAGGCTGATCACTATTCTACCAATTCCTAATTGCTTCATGCTCATCATCAATAAGCAATTATTCAGCAACCACATGAACAGACAAATGCTTCACAGGGCAAATTTAATTGACTTATTCCATGCCCTTTCAGAGCAGACAGTCCGAATTTCTTTTCCTGGTAAGAGTACATAACTTAATTCAGTTGATAGGATATAACAAATTGTTATCATAACTCTCATATACCTTTTCATTTCAGTACTCTGCCTCCTTTCCTACTCTATTAGGTTCCCAGGCAGATTATTATCTACTCAATACAGGTTAAAAACATTCACATATCAGAATCCAGATTGTTTATAGCATGACTTAGCTATTTTCGTCTCCTGGTTAACTAAAGGTTGCACTTTAATCTGCTGATCTTGTTTTCTTGAGACTGGATGATTCCCTGAGTAATCACCTATGTATCAGTTCTGTGCTTGTGTTAGAGATGAAGAATTATAGGCTCTTAGGATGTCAGGAATGAGAGGACCTTAGAGATTGTGTAGAACTATTCATAATAGCAATGGTTAACACTTTCACTACCTTAACCTTTGTATAAGCTTGTTAAATTATGTATCCTCTCATTATTTCAACTGGACTATGCCATTGGCAGAAAATAGATACACGGAGACAGTCATTTGCTCAAGATCACATAACAGCAGGATTTGGCACAGAACTTTTCCCACTGAGTCCAGCATTCTTTTCTATTGTCTGAAGAAAAAGGAGGAGGGGGAAGTTCTGGAAGGAGGGAAGGAGTTAAAAGAAAAAAAAAGATAAAAGGAGACAAGTATATACTTGACTCCAAGTATGTGGTAAACAAATATTTTTGAATGAATAATAATAATGCTTATCCTAGCCCTAACCAGTTTGGCTCAGTGGATAGAGCGTTGGCCTGTGGACCAAGAGGTCCCAGGTTCAATTCTGGTCAAGGGCATTTACCTTGGTTGCAGGCACATTCTCAGTAAGAGGTGTGCAGGAGGCAGCTGATCAATGTTTCTCTCTCATTGATGTTTCTAATTCTCTATTCCTCTCCCTTCCTCTCTGCAAAAAAAATCAATAAAATATATTTTAATTTTTTAAAAAATAATGCTTATTCTATATAATAAAGAGCAAACATGCAAATGGTCATCAAGCCCTTGCACACTCACGCCCTTGCACCAGGGCTGGGGAACCTGAGGTTGCACCGCCCTGCCCAGCAGGGCTTAACAGGGGTGGGGCCAGCCAGGTCTGTGTCTCACATGATTTTGAGGCACACGTGGGTGGGTAGGGACTTGACTCTGGGTCCTGCAGAGCACCCCAGACTCTGACAGGAGGAGATTTTCATATACATTTTACTAATTTTCTTTCCTCTCTGACACTTCTATTATAGAGAAAGGGCAAATAACAATATTAAAATATTTCCTCTAATTAATTCCCTTTTAATGTGCACCAATTTCGTGCACTGGGCCACTAGTATAAATATAAAGTCTTTGCTTTAGTTTCCTCATATTTAAAATCAATAATTTTCTCTACCACATGTTGTTGTGAAGATGAAATGAATTAATAGCCAAAAATTAAACTATGTTAATGTCAATCATTACTGAATGCACAGTACTTCACAGGTTATAAAAATTTTGAAATTATTATAATTAATCTTTAAAAATTACTCTTTGAAATTAGTGATCATATAGATGAGCAAACTGAAGCACTAAGAGTTTAAGTGACGGTACCTGGGTGGCAGTACCTAGATACCTGCCCACTCACAGCTGCCTCCTTCCACAATGGGAGTGGAGATTCCACAGTGTAAATGGATGTGTCCATGATCTCATAGTTAACTCAGGTACCAATACTGGGAACATCTTATTTCTCTTTAACTATCTTAATTGTCAGCTTGTTATCTTGAGATTTGTCTCAATATCTTGATGAGAATAGTTCAGAAAAAAAATCAGCTAAACAGATGATGTAGTTAATTGAGTTCTAGTTAATTAAAGTTTTAGTTTTGAATCATAACATTTCACTAGAACATCTTAAAAACACCCATTGTAAGGCAGAGACCTGCCTGGGAAGCAGCAGACAAACCAGCCCGAGTATTACACTTGTAACTCAAACACTGGTTACAGAGAACCAACCCTCCCCAATATGGAGTTTTGTGTCTTTTTATTCCTTTCCCTTTTTCTATTTTGTTAAAGAAATAACAATATACCTTCTTAAGCCATTTGAATCACAACCCAAGCTAATTCTCACCAAGAGGGAACAAAAAGAGCTGCAACCACCAAAGTCCCTGTTAGTGTAAACTTAAATTAGGTCACGGCAATGACATGTTTCTCGCACATTCTGTCTTAAATGAATTGATCATGTGTGCTGTGTTGAGAGCTGTCTCCTTCCCTTTAGTTGGAAAGCACTTCCCAAAGTACAAACTGGCAATTTGTTCATTGGTTAGGATCCCTAAATCAAGTATGATGTGATCATGATAGAATTATAGATAACGTGAAATTAAAAGGACTGAGTTAAATGTTGACCCTACTCTTATGCTTACACCCTTATCTCCTAAAAAGTTCACTGAGGGGTTTTGAGTCTCGCTTTCCCTATCCAAAACTGGGATAATAATATTTGCCTCCAGTGTTGGTTGGAGAATAATATTTACCTCCAATGTTGGTTGGAGAATTAATGCATGAAAGTTCTTGTATTAATGTTACTTTATCAGTCAAAAATTCTATTATTTACAGTTAAGTGAGGTGTTGAATGTTGATAGCTATTTTTTAAATGTTTTTTATTGATTTCAGAGAGAGGAAGGGGGAGAAGAGAGAGATAGAAACATCAATGATGAGAATCAGTGCTTGGCTGCCTCCTGCATGCCCCATATTGGGAATCAAGCCTGCAACCAGGGCATGTGCCCTGACAGAATGGAATCATTGATGTTCAACCACTGAGCCACACCAACTGGGTTATTGATAGCTATTTTTTATTGTGAGGTGTTCATCATAAATTAATTCTAGTCCCTCGCTTTCAAAAGTCTGAAGAGCCTGAACCATGCTACTAAACCTTGATGCCAAAGGCTAGCAACTTCACTCTCAAGGGCTGAAAGGGACAACCCTTTGAAGGATTTAGGGAAACTTAATTTTAACCTTGAAATAAGATTAAGACCAAGATTTTCCAAGTTGGTTCTCAGCCCTGTTAACATCTTTGCCTTTGTCTCTCTGTTAATTTTGTCCTGCTGGCCTGGCCTAATACTACAAGGTGTTGGCTGTGTTAATTAAAAATACCAGCCAAGCAAGATGCTTAAGGATGCTGCTGCCAAAGGCGATCTCCAGTTTTAAACAGCCAGACTGATTTAAGAGTTTTTAACCAACTGCTCTATAAATTTCCTGGCCAACAGTTTGGTGCTTGGAATAGTAAGTGGGGAGTGAAAGCCCAGTGGTTGGCAGGCTCCCTGCCATATAAAAAAGCCACGGGGAGGGGAGTGAGAATGAAGCTTAATGTCCTCGGAGCAGTGAGAGATGATCTGGGAGACGATAAGAAATCAAGAATATTAGCTCAGAGCCAGTTGTAGAGGGTTTAGTCGCTATAACTCACAGTGTTCCGAAGGGAACTTGAAGGAGCTGGAGCAGAGTAGACTGAGCAGACTTCACTGTTTCAATAGACCAGGCTAGTTGTTGAAAACAGAACTGAGGGAACTGCCTGGTGGTGAGAGTGTTTATTTACAGAAGTCAGGCTTGTGAGCTATTGGAAAAGAAATAGAAGATGAGATTCTGTGGTGTTTGATCTGGAGAAAATAACCCCCTTCAGAGGCCATCAGAGCAGCTGGCCAGTCCATACAGAGCCCCATGGCCCAGATGGTGGACCATGGTGAGAGTCCCAACCATGAGCCAGGCACATGCTGAGGCCTCAGGAAGCAGGTGGTAAATTTGTGGTTCCAAGCAATCTGTCCATAGCAAGACTATATTCAATAAGTGGATGACAAGGGAGCAGGACGTAGTCTCTTTCTGCCCAACCCTCCAATGGGGTTAGTTTAGGCAAGGTACCAGGGCCTCTGCAGAGCTGCGTTAGATTCAAAGATGCCTTTGAATGTTCTGAAACATGTGGGACTTTCTCTTTATGTTTTGGAATTATAACCTAGACTCTACTTTTTCAGCACTGGAAATGAAGACAAAGTTTGCTTATTTTCCTTTGGGGGAGGCAGCAAAAATATGCTCCAAAAGCTGATTCTGTCTTTGTCAACAATTTAGTTAGCACAAGTTTACTGTGGGAATTATAATAACTTCACAATCCAATAGAATACGGGATAATATCTCTTAATGAGCCAAATAAAGAGACTAAGACACTCCAAACAAATGACAGATTAATCATATTATGGTTCCAGGCAGGGGGGGAGTTGAAGGAATGAAGTCCAAATTTAACAGAGGTACACCTTTTTATATGAGGATTTCACTCCAGAGATCACAACCGAGAGCTGATTTTTAGCTGCCAGAGCCCCTCCCCCACCCCAACAAAACAAAAAACCAACCTAAAACAAAACAGAAGTCCACTATTGCTAGAACACGTTGCTAGGAAACCAAGACGCTGCAGTTATTGGGTGGTTTGATCTCTTTCACAGGGTCCCTGCAAGGTTTCTTGCTTCTATCTATGAGTTACTTCGCCAAAATAGGAGTTAATGTCCCAAGAGTCTTGGGAGTATTGTTAGGTTAGTGAAGTGTCACCTCATCCAAACCGAAATTCTCAAATAGTCCAAACAGACACTCAATGTTTATAGTCCCCTTGCCATAGTTGAAAGCTTAGTAGGTACTAAAGAAGTGAAGCTATTATTGCTCATGCAGTATTAACTCTTTGTTCTTTAAAGCACAGTTGTAATGCAATTACCCCTGAAAGACATAAAATGTTTTTTTTAAAGGCAGAATACATGCCCTAACTGGTTTGGCTCAGTGGCTAGAGCGTCGGCCTACAGACTGAAGGGTCCCGGGTTTGATTCCGGTCAAGGGAAGGTACCTTGGTTGCGGGCACATCCCCAGTAGGGGGTGTGCAAGGAGGCAGCTGATCGATGTTTCTCTCTCATCGATGTTATTAACTCTCTATCCCTCTCCCTTCCTCTCTGTAAAAAATCAATAAAATGTATTTTTTTAAAAAAAGGCAGAATACAACTATAAAAAGAATAAAGGCAGATTAGATTCTAGTTCCCACTCTACTACTCTCTCTTCTTATGTAAGAAATGTAACCTCCTGGCCCTTAGTTTATTCCCTGGTAAATTGGGCTCATAAACTCCAGTGATATCCAAATCCATTGATTGTCTGAATGTGTGTGCTCCAACATAACAATGGATTTTTAATTTTTAAGGCATTGTTTAAAAAGAAAAAAAATGTGCTAGACCACTCAGGGCCTGCAATATTCATTGTTAATATCTGTGTTTTTAAAGAAAACTTTTGCTGACTCCTGGCCATTGAGCAGCATTTATCAAAGTGTAATATGCCTGTAACTCATCTGGAGGTCTCTTAAGATGCAGATTTTTACTCAGTGGGTCTAGGGTTGAACCTGGGAGTCTGCATTTCTAACAAGCTACCAGGTGATGCTGATGCTACTTACTAAGGGACTCGGGTTGAGTAGCAAGTGCCTGGCTACTCAGATTTAACTGATACATGGTAGGGCCTGGGCTTTTATGTTTGTAAAGCTCATCAAGTGACCATCATGTGCAGCCAGGACCCAGAGCCACTGATCTTTTCAGGCGACCATCATGTGCAGCCCAGAGCCACTGATCTTTGCAGGAGCATCTATACAGAATTAGACCAATGAGCATCATCTTAGAAAAGAGAATGAAGTTTCTGAGCATGTGACTCAAGACAGATGAGTTCTAGCAGCAACGAAGAGACTGACAGATAAAAGGAAGAGATTTGGCTGTTAATGTCATTTATAATTGGACAGGACTCACTGCTCATTTTTCAGTTAAGTATGTGCATGTTTGTAAAAACTAATGAGCATATGTATGTTTGTGCTTGTGTCTAAAGCTAAGATTTGCCTTTAATGGATCATAAATCAGAGAAGTACTATGTGATTTCAAGGGCACAATAAATAGAACTAAAACCTGACTAAAAAATCCACTTATAAAAATTACAGGATACTGAGCATATTCACTTGTCCATTCACATAAGACTATTCATACTTGATTTCTATGAGCTTTTAAAATTGACTATATTGGGGTAACCTTAGTTCATAAAATTTATAGGTTTCAAGTGTACAATTCTATAATATATTATCTGTATATTTTATTGTGTGTTTACCACCTCAAGTCAGGTCTCTTTCCACCACCATTTATCTCTTTTACCCTCTTCTACCTCCCCCTACCCCCTTTCCCTCTGGTAATCACCATACTGATGTCTGTATCTATGAACTTTTTTTTTACTTTAATATGTAAACATAATATTTATCTTCTTGCAGTATATTGAGGTTTAAAATGGGATTACCTGTTTACTTGTTTGAAAAACAAGTCCCATATTAAGCAGTTTTTATTATGTATAGCATACACACTCATTGGGCTTTACTGGCCCTGTCCAGAGGGGACTTTGGGAAAGCCAGTAGGTCCTTGCCAGATTCCATGAAGGTAGGTACCTTTTTTTTACACTGAAAGTCCACTGGCCTATGAGCCCAGCCCCTCTGAGAGCCACTTCTAGCAGCAGCAATGGGCAGAGCAGGAGACAATTCCAGCTGCACAGAGGCGGACCTGGAAGAGGAGCCAGATGAGAGCCCAGTGCTCTACTGAATCTAGGGAAGGAAGGGAAAAAAAATGTGCCTCTTCTGCCAGCAAATACAACTTTTGTCATTTAACCTCCCTGTACCTCAATTTCCTCACCTATAAATTAGAGATAGTGATAATGTCTTCCTCATAGGTGCCTTATGACAATTAAATGAGTTAACAAATGCCAAGCAAGTAGAACAATGCATGAAACCCAGTTAAGTGCTACGCAATGTTAGTGATGACTATTAAAATAACTAACAATCAGAAAATGAGTTCTCAAATGATAATTATCACCTCTTTTCTACAGTTACTTCTTTCTCTAAGATGGAAAAAAAAGAATCAATTTGGCTAAACCAGGCATCAATTCTTCTATTGCCATATTCCCAATTGTAATTTGTCCCAATTAGTAAGTGATTGGAACAAGAACTTGCATCTAGATCTATCAACCTGTGTAGCCCAAGACTCTGATCTTTAGAATTCTTGTCTCTGCATTTTGGTATTTAGTTACAACTGCGAATTGGTGAGTACTGATAACTCTTTTGTTTGCATCAAGACTTAGGCAAACAAGCCAGTCACAGAGAGAATCAGAACAACTCACAAGCCCAGTTCAGTTGACATACCCTGCAGTTGCCTGCAGCTTCCATAGCTGGTCTCAACTATCTCAGTCAGTGAAAATGTTTGAGGGGGGTGGGGAGCTACACCTACTGTAACATTGCACTCTCAAAGAGGGTACCAAATAAAGAAGCTTAATAAAAATGGTTTTAAATCTTGTCTAAATTGAGACCAATCTGTTCATTGTAAGTATCAAACCTCCTGAGGCGGTTAGAGGTGGCTAACCCAAAGCAGAAGTTTCTCCTCATGCTCACCACTGTGGTGAAGCCACACTGCTGTTCTGGAAAAGACTTCTTGACAGCAGGTGTGACACAGCTGAGGCCCCTGCTGAACACACCTGTACTAGCTCAGCAGGATTTGTGTGTGATATGTCAGTACAAAGGTTGTAACACAGGGAAGAACAGAGAGACCCCTGGATGATTCTGTGACACTCGAGCTAAAGGAGAAAATATTACCAGTGGGGGGAAATATGGTGAGCAACAGATTGAAGGCAAAGGTCTTGCTTTCACAATAATGGGACATTATGACTCCTGTTGTTTCTAAACCTGGTCTTTTTCCTACATGAGAATTGATAAGACAATGAACATAAAGACTAGGAGTTCTCGTTCTCCTTGAGATGCTAAAGAGGAGGAGTAAGAGCATAATGCCACCATAAGCAGAGGTAGTGTTATGATGCTCTGGATAAGAATGTTTGAATTAAGTATGATTCTGTCCACGATTCAGGGAAACCATTGTGATTGCACTCCTAAACTTCAAGTACTCCCTCAATAAAGGGGGTAACATAAAGTTTGTGGGTGAGCTTAACACATTTTTAAATTAAGCTGTCAAGAAATTCTGGTCTGGAAAACAATCCACTCATTTAACATTTAATATGGGCGTTGTTACATGGAGTTTCGTGCAAATTAATTATGTTAACATTGTTTGGTGGCAAGAATATTTGTCCTGTATTTCAGATAATCCCAGGAGTGCTGAGAAAGAAAAATTTGCTGCTGCTTGGCAGTGTTCCAGAAAGCTAATTACTCAATAGAGGATTTCTGAAAGGCTGCAAAGATTGTTTTTCTACATGTGGTTCTGCAAAGGTGAGGCTTTCGCTAGTGGTTTTTCTTAAACCTCCAAGCCTCCACACATGATCTATCTTGGGTTGAGGATGTCACTTGCCCTTGTCGCTAGTGTTTCTTGAAAATGCCTACTTATTTTCCTTAAGACTCAGATCAAGTGTCACTTTTGTTAGAAAGCCTTTTATGATTCCCCTTCATAACAAAAGTGACAATTAATCTGAAGTTCAAATTCTGTCATTTACTCTATTTGTATAGCCTTAAAGCATTACTTTTAACTTTGGTTTTCCAATCTTAAATGAGAAAATAATACCGCCCATTAAGATATTTCTATCACTATAAAATGGAGATAATCATAATACCTACCTCATAAGTGTAATGATGTGGATTTAATGAGAAAAAAATCAAATAAAATGAAAGATTTCAAAGTTGTGCTTGGTACACAGGTGTTCAATAGTTTTATTGTCATTATTATTATGGTTAATAAGTATATAATATGTCCAAAGCACCTAACATAGTAGTTGGCATATGATAGATCCTCAATAAATGGTAATTCTCCACCTCTGCTTTCTCCCTTAAGGTGTTCATTTTCTTTGTAAAATCTGAGAACTCCAGCAGGTTTTCACAGTCAATATTGTAAATGAACTTATAGTGAATCTTTCTGCATCATTTTCTCAGCAGGAAAATAGCTGGTGCATTATTGACCTCTTTTAATAAGCTGAAGACTGATTCTACAATGCTAGGGAAAGATGATGTACCAAATGAGGCCCATCCATTTGTTCTATAGTATTGATGGAATTACAACTCTACATCAGACATCATTTCAGCACTGGAAGCATAGCAGTGAATAAGACAAACACACATCTATATGTATTCAGTTAACATTTTAGTAAGAGTGAAAAACAGTAATCAAATAATCGGAAGAATAACAATTCAGATATTGACAAAGATACTGAATAAGAGAAAGTCAGCTTTGTGCCCTAGTATGACTAGAGAGGGTAGGGTAAACAAGATGTGGTGAGCATGGATACCCTTCCTGGGACAGTGACATTTGAACTAAAGTCTGAATGATGTGAAGGAAACAATCTAAGGAAATAGTTGTCCAAAGTAGCAAACAACAGTGTGAAAACCCTGAGGCCAGAAAAAGTGCTGAGCTCACATTATTGGTATAATGATAAAGTGACAAGGTACAAGGCAAAGATGATACTGATTGCACTCTAGGGATATATGAGTTTGGGTATTTTCCATCAAGCTCTGAGTTCTAGCTATGAACGTACTCCTGGCAAGGTAATATCATATGAAGTTCACATTGTGCATTTTGCAAGCTCACCACTCATGGCCTGGTACCAAATGATTTCTATTAGAGAGATGAACATCAAGCTTTAGGGCAGAATGCTGTAAGCCCACATTTCCTTAATCAGCAAAATTCCACACCCAAGACCTTATTTTCAGAATTGCATCGATAATCATTTTCCTGTGATGGCCCATCATAGTTAGAATCTAATTCATTGGTGTTTTTATAGCTGATTAAACTTTTCACTCGGCTGTAGCTTAGCTATAATGTGTCAACAGTTTTGTCTGCATTAATAACCTCTAATGCAGAGGTGCCATAATTAAGCATCTTTTTTGGCAAAATTGTTAAAGTACTGGTGTTTGGAAGGAGAGAAAAAAAGTAAGAATAAAAAAGCAATTTATTTTCCTAATGTTTAATGTTTATGTGCAAAGTAGATACTAAATACCTGTATATCCCACGCTCTGCAAATGAGTGGATTGAAATTGCCTGCTGTTATATTTTATATTTTCAGTGTAATGTGGCACTTATAAAATTATAATACAGTTAATTTTCCATCTAAAAAATAAAAGCCTTATTGAAAGCCAAAGTCTAAAATATATTGAAAAATTGGAGCTATCTAACATTTATTTAACTGTTAGTATATGGATGGAGAGTTAAGTAAAAAAAAGTTACTGATAACATACTATGGATAAGGTACTAGATCAGATATTTTAAAGGATTACAAAAATAATTAGCTATAGATTCTTCCTGCATTGGGAGCCCATAGTATAGAAGACATAAACTACAAACCTGAAGGTCTGTAAACCATTGACCAGAAAGTGATTTTTTATTTTAAAAAAACACGTTTAAAAATGTAAAAAGAAATCTTATCTAATAAAAGAGAAACATGGTAATTGGCGTACAGCTGCTACCCTTCCCATTGGCTAATCAGCGAGATTTGCAAATTAACTGCCAGCCAAGATGGCGGCCAGCAGCCAGGCAGCTTGAAACTAAGATAAGGCTTGCTTGCTTCAGTGACGGAGGACTCCAACGTTCCCCGCCTGCCGCTGCAGGCCTCTGAGCTTGCAGTTTAAGAAACATTGTAACGAATATAGAAGCTAAACAAAACCCCAGAAACCAGCTTTCAGCGAGCCGGGATCTCAGAGCTGGAGTTGAAACAGAGTTTCAATTATAGAACCGAAACAAACCAGATACCTGCTTTCAGGAGCGGAGGCCTAAGAGCTAGAGCCTCAGAGCTAAAGCTGGCCCAGAATAAAAAAAAAAAAGAAAGAAAAAAGGAGCAGTTGGGAGCTTCCGTCACCCGCCAGCCTGAAAACAGCCCTCAGCCCCTCACCCAGACTGGCCAGGCACCCCAGTGGGGACCCCCACCCTGAAGGGTGTGTGACCAGCTGCAAAGAGCCATCATCCCCTCACCCAGACTGGCCAGGCACCCCAGTGTGGACCCCCACCCTGAAGGGTGTGTGACCTGCTGCAAACAGCCATCAGCCCCTCACCCAGGCTGGCCAGGCATCCCAGTGGGGACTCCAACCCTGATCCAGGACACCCTTCAGGGCAAACCAGCTGGCCCCCACACATGCACCAGGCCTCTATCCTATATAGTAAAAGGGTAATATGCCTCCCAGCACCGGGATCAGCGGAGCTGCGAGGCCTCCTGGCAGCGGGATCAGCGTGACAGGGCAGCACCCAAACCCCCTGATCGCCCTGCGGCTCTGTGTGTGACAGGGGATGGGGCCACAACCTCCCTATCCGCCCTGCTCTATTCGTGACAGGGGAAGGCGCCGCAACCCCCTGATCAGCCCTGCTCTGTGCCTGATAGGGGGGAGCTCCCCAACCCCCTGATCACCCTGCGGCTCTGTGTGTGACAGGGTGCGGCGCTCCAACCCCCTCCGCCCAGTCCCCACGGGCCCTGTTCTGTGTGTGACTGGGTAGAGCCATAACCTCCCCATCGCCCCGCCTTGAGTGTGACAGTGGCGGCACCCCAACCCCCTGATCGGCCCTGCTCTGTGTGTGATAGAGGGCAGCGTCCCAAACACCCCCCACCCCCATGGGCCCTACTCTGTGTGTGATGGGGTAGAGCCATAACTTCCCCTCGGCCCTGCCCTGAGTGTGACAGTGGCAGCGCCCCAACCCCCTGATCGGCCCTGCTCTGTGTGTGACAGGGGGCGGTGCCCTAACTCCCCTATCGCCCCTACTCTGTGAGTGACAGGGGGGATCTCCTCAACCCCCTGATGGGCCCTGCTCTGTGCATGACAGGGGGGAGCTCCAGACAACCCTGATGGGCCCTGCTCTGTGTGTGACAGGGTATGGAGCCCCAAGCCCCCTGATGGGCCCTGCTCTTGCGTGACAGGGGGTGGCGCCACAACCTCCCTATTGACCCTGCCTTGAGTGTGACAGGGGGCAGTGCCCCAATCCCCCAATCGGCCCTACCCTGAGCATGACTGAGGGTGGCATTGCAACCTCCCAATCCACCCTGCTCAGTGCATGATAGGGGGTGGCGCCCCAACTCCCCAATCGGCTCTGCTCTGAGCCTGACCAGGGGCTGCACCTAGGGATTGGGCCTGCCCTCTGCCACCCGGGAGCAGGCCTAAGCCAGCAAGTCGTTATCTCCCGAGGGGTCCCAGACTGCGAGAGGGCACAGCCGGGCTGAGGGACCCCCACTTTCCCCCCCCCCCGAGTGCACAAATTTTTGTGCACCAGGCCTCTAGTATTTAAATAAAACATTATGATAGTTTAGAGTTAAGACTGATTATCTTTCATAGAAAACATGGCATTTGAATAGGACATTTATTGAAAATAATTATTTGGCTCAACATAAACAAAAGTCTAGATACAGCAAAATATAAAGATAAATGGAGTACTTAGAATAATTTGTAGGACTATGTGGAAAAGTTTATTAGTAGAAAATATGAAATAAAGGTGGAAAAGAGAGTGGAGTTTTAACTGGGGACCTGTTATGTGAATAAAGAGGGAGATACTCAACTAGCCTCTTGGTTGGCAGCCTGAACATCTACCCAGGTGACAGTTGACCTTCCTCTTTTCCTTCCTTACTTCCTTTTTTTCCTCCCTCCCTCTCTCCCTTCATCCCTCTTTCCTTCTCTTCTTTCCTTTGTTCCTTTTTAAAATGTATTGCTTTGATATAAACTCACTATTCCAGCTAGTTGCTGGGGTTAAGTAATACATAAAACAATCATCATTCTTGTCCTCACTATGCTTATTATTATTTATATTGGTATACAGACAGAAACTTAATCATAAAATAATTACATCTATAGCATTATAAATTATGATGAGTATTATAAAGGAAACAAAAAAGGGGGGACATTAGTGTGTTACCTGCCTTAGAAAAAGGTAGTAGAGAAAGGTTTTTGTGAATATGTGGCATTTAAGGAAGTGAAGCAAGGGAATATTCTAAGAACTGAGACTAATAGTTGCACAGCCCTTGAGCAAGGTAGGAATGTAGACTGTTCAGGCTACTGGGAGAAAACAGGAATGGCAAGAAGTAAGGCAATGGGGGAAAAGGTGCGCAGGGATCAGATTGTGCAATACTTAACACTGAGTTCTAAATGTAATGGGATGTCAGTCACTGGTGAATTAATTGAGTGCTCTTGCTGCAATGAGAAGAATAGATCAGTGGGGATGGGGTTAAGAGTGAAATTAGGGAGACAAGCTAAAAGGCTATAGTCCAAACAAAAAATGATAGTACACTGTAGTATCACTAGTAGATGATCTTTAGCAGTGGTGGAAAAACTGATGGAAAGAAATGGAAAGATTTGAGATATTTTGGAAATGAGATCAGCAGATGATGGATTGATTGGGGGAGAGAAGGGAAAAGAAGATCAAGCAGTTTTGCAGGTCCAGAAAATTGATGCTATAGGTACACCTTGAGAACCTGGGTGGCAAATTGACACAAACTTCAAGAGTGTTATTAAAAATATGGCCAATATTGACAATACCAAGTGTTGGTAAGAATAGAAACAACTAGAACTCTCATGCATTGCTGGTGGAAATGCAAACTATGCATGGAGAAGAGTTTGACACTCCATGGAAAAGAATTTGGTAGTCATTATGGTATACATGAGAGGTACTCACCAATACCTCTCATTCTCCTTTTAGGTCCATGTGGCGGTTTTGCTTCCCTTTCCCCTTGAGTTAAATATGGTCACATGCCTGTTAAAATTTGTGAAATATGATCAGAAGTGTGTCATTTTCAGGCAGAAGCATTTAATTCCTGGTGTAAGTCTATCTAGAGTGCTCCCAACCATGCTATGAAGAAGTCATTTTCATCCCTGTATTGTGAATGACAACACTAATTTTAAGAGAAGGCTAGGTCAAGATTCTAATTTGTGTGTGGCAAACACCATGCTTTTTTCTACCACACCTTGCTGCCTACAGTTGATACTCATATCACATTAAGATGCACCTATCATCTTCCAAAATGAAATGCTATGTCTTTAATGAATTTATTTTTGCATCCATTATTCATGTGAAATTCAAGACACTACTCCACCTAAAGTTATGGTTTCATTTGTGTAAGTGGTTTGAGTTAAAGCCAACATCACTTGTTTCCCAACAAAAAATGAGTACCTATGCATTTCTTCCTTTGAGTTGATATAAATATGATGAAATCTAATATACCCCAATGTTATTAAAGTAGCTCAAACCATATGAATGAATAGGGTAAAGCACATCAGGATGTCTCTCCTATATTACCCTGTTAGATCATTAAATAAACAGAAGATATGGGATTCTGTTCTGCTTTTTCCTCTGGTTTCCTTTATATGCTTTGGAAAGTCATTAAACTCTTTAAATTGTAATATCTCATTTGTAAGATAACAGTAGTAACATCTACTTTGCAAGCCAACACGTTATTTTTACTTATATACTCAGGGAAATTAAATAAGATTACATAAATTTAAAAAAAAAAACATCACCACCACTTCATACCAAAAAGACACTATAAATATTCAGCATTGTTATAATTCTCTTCTAACTAACTTTTATCTTTTATGCTATTTTCATCGAAAACACTTATAGCCATTTTTATTCTCTTTTATATAATCACCAAAAAGTTAAAGTTGTCCATCATTTCAATAATATTTTTACTGATATCCTAACCTTGGAACACTAGATAAACTTTACTGGTTATATCTCAAGCCTGAATCTTAGTAACCAAGCAAGTCACTTAACAAAACAGATGGGAGTTATAAAATGTATAATCACCACTATGAAGTGAGTCTTTAACACCATAACCAAAAACTTACTATTTCTCTGACATTCTCCCCAACTATTTTAACATTACCAATTCTAAAACTTCGATATGCCCACTGAAACCATCCAACTGTACATATATACAAAGTGGGGCAAAAGTAGGTTTATAGTTGTTCATATGGAAAATAATACATTAATTAATACATAATAACTAATAATGTAAGAATAAACTGTTTCATGTACTGGCAACTATAAACCCAATTTTTGCCCACCCTGTGCCCAGTAGAACCTCATCTTTCACTTCCCAAAGGGAATTTTTTTCAGAATAAATGCATTGAGCACCTATTAAGTAGCAGGCATTGTTCTAGGTGCTGCGAATATAATGATTTAATGGACATATAATGTCCCTGATTTCTTGTCTTTAGACCTAAAGGGAAAAAAAGACAATAAATATATGGACAGATTTCAAATAGATAAATATATGGATGGTTAAATTCCATAATAGAAGGATAGGCAGACATAGGTTGCTAGATATAATAAATTAAGGTAGTAATATTTATGAAGACAATAAAACAGGGTAATGGATAGTAACAAGGACACCTTATATACAATCAATAAAACCCTCCTGAGGAGGAGTCACTTGAGCAATGAGGCATTGAGTACTAGGTACTTATCTCAAGATCAATACTCCCTTTTTAGTAATAGATCTCCAATTTTTAATGGGTACATGGCCACAAACAAAAAAGCAGCCCATTTCCTGTACTTGCCTACAGCTAGGTGTCACTGGATGACCAAGTTGTAGACAATGAGCTCTCAGAAGTGCCTTATGGTACTATTTATTTGAAGGTCTTCTTAAAAGAGAGGGGATGAGCGCTTTTCTCCTTCATCCAACCTACTGCCTAGATATTGTTGTAATTACAATGGGGAAACTTTGGCAGAGGTACGGACAAACATCTGTGGAATCTGTCCTTATTTGCATTTGAGAAAAAATACTGGCTGCTCGCTGGACAATGGACTAATGGGGAACAGTTTGGGAGCAGGGTTGCGGTCGCTCAAGGGCAACATGATGGTAGCTAGGGTAGCTGCAGAAGAGAAGATAAAAGTGGTCACAGTTTGAAGATATTTTGGAAAGGAAACCAGGGCTTTCTATTAGCTGAATGTGGAGAGTAGCAAATGGGAAAGAGGTGCATCAAGGATGATGCCTAAATAGTTTATCATTTCAATAAATAGGTGAGTTATGCTACCTTGTACTGAAATGATAAAGACTGGTGAAGAAGCAGGTCTGAGGGAATGTGAAGGGTGAAGGACCAGAGTTCTATTTTAGATGTGCATGTTCAGCCTGGCATGTCCATTAGATATCTACATGGGAATGTTTAGAAGTCATTTGAACATATGAATCTGGAGTCCTGGAGAGAAAATGAGCTAGAGATATGCATCAGGGAGTTATCCGTATATGGGTGGTATTTAGGCTATGAGTCTAGATGGAATCAATTAAAAAGAGAGTCCAGATCAAGAAGAAAAGTGGCGTACAGACAATGTGTCACTTTTAGAATCCAAGAAGAGTGAGGGAAGCCAGCAAAGAAACCTGAGAAGGAGAGAGCTATGAGATTTAGGAGGAAAACCAGGAGGGAGTGGAATCACAGAGCTGAAGAAAGTGCTATAAGAACAATATCTGTTGCTGTTAAGAGGTTAAAAAAGAGTAAAAAAAGAGAATTAATCATGGGTTTGGCAAGATGGCTATCATAACCTTAATAAAAGCTATTCCAGTGAAATGATAGAAAAAAAATAATCTTAGAGCAGAGAGGAGAGGGATGATGTGGGTAGGTCTTTGGTGAAGAGGAGTGAGGAAATTTAGCAGTGGAAAGAGATAAATTTATTTTAAAGGGAGAAGGTCTTTTTATCTTATATTTTTGTATTTTTTAACATTGGAAGATATTTTAAAATGTTTTATAAGAGTAATCCAGTGAATAATGCAGGTGAGAATGGGATCTAAAATACAAATGGCAAGCTGGCCTTAGCTTCATGAAGACAGGCAAGGATTGTGTGCCATTGCTAACCATTGAAAGAATAATCAGTAACACAGTGCTCAAGACATACTGGATGCTTAATAATTATTTGTTATATAAAATAACATGTTTAGTACTCTTAGCATAATTTACCACAAAACATCTTTAAATTAGGTCATTGTATTCCCTGCTTAAAATATTTTGGGGTACTAATAGTGGGCTTAATCTAATCTAATAAAACACAAACATGCAAATTGACCATACCTTCACTATGCCTTAAGCCATGCCCACCAGCCAATCAGAGCGACTATATGCAAATTAACCCAACCAAGATGGTGGCCAGCAGCCACAGAGCTGGAGCGAGCAGGAGGCTTGGTTGCTCCAGTGATGGAGGAAGCCAAGCTTCCCGCCCATCCTGGCTGGCTCTGACTCCACTGAAGGCAACAAAGTTTCAATTATAGAAGGTAAATAAATCTCAGAATTTAAAACAAAGAAAAAAAGGAGAGGCTGAGAACTTCCATTGCCTGGGGGCTTGGCCAGCCTGAAAATGGCCCTCAGCCCCTCACCCAAACTGGCCAGGCAACCCAGTGAGGACCCCCCCGCACCCTAAAGGGGGTATGGTCAGCCTGAAAATGGCCCTCAGCCCCTCACCCAGACTGGCCAGGCAACCCAGTAGGGACCCCCACCCTGAAGGTGGTGTGCCAGCCTGCAAACACCCATCAGTCCCTCACCCAGGCTGGCCAGGCACCCCAGCAGGATCCCCACCCTGATCCAGGACACCCTTCAGGGCAAACCAGCTGGCCCCACCCATGCACCAGGCCTCTATCCTATATAATAAAATGGTAATATGCAAACTGACCCTAACAGCAGAATGACTGGGAATCACTGGTCACTATGACACACACTGACCACCAGGGGGCAGACACTCAATGCAGGAGCTACCCCCTGGTGGTCAGTGCACTCCCACAGGGGGAGCTCTGCTCAGCCACAAGCCAGGTTGACGACTGCCAGCACAGCGGTGGTGGTGGGAGCCTCTCCTGCCTCCTCAGCAGCACTAAGGATGTCCGACTGCAGCTTAGGCCTGCTCCCCGCTGGCAAGTGGACATCTCCCGAGGGCTCCCAGGCTGCCAGAGGGATGTCTGATTGCCAGCTTAAGCCCAATCCCCTGAGGAGCAGGCCCAAGCCAGCAGGTGGTCATTCCCTGAGGGGTCCCAGGCTGCCAGAGGGCACAGACTGCCAGAGGGATCCCCCTCCCCCCGAGTGCACAAATTTTTGTGCACTGGGCCTCTAGTAAATTAATAAAGGAAACTGAAATTGGCACAACAAGGCATAATGATGAGTCTGTGCCTCCCTTTCTAGTCTCAGTTCTCTACACATCTACTTGCTTCTTACATCCACACTGCAGGGAACAGCTAGTTCTACAAGTACTTCACATTGTTTCCCACAATGGTGCTTTCACCACACGTGTTCTCTGTTCTTGAAAAAAATCCCTGCACCAACACCCTCTGTTTTGCTAACTCCTTTTATTCTTTAAGACTCAGCTGTTAAGAAGACTTTTCTGATTCTCTTTTCTGAACTAGAGCTTCTGAGTGCTCTCAAAACAACTGTGCAAACTCTTACACATAATATAATATCATATTATATTGAATTTGCTAATTGACTTATTTCCACCAATAAAATTTAGCTATAAAATAAATATGCTTTATTTCTCTGAATACCCACAACCTAGCTCAAGACATTTAATTTGTGCCATTAAATGAATAAGTGGTATCTATGATATCCTAATGATTAACATGTTTTTAATACACTAAAAATGTTTACTCCCTAAACATCTTCAACAAATAGAACTGTCTCTATTGAAATTCTCCTTGATTTTCATATTGCTATATAATTAAAAATTCAGACACCTAATCTTTGCAAAAGCAGTGGGCAAGGTTATGTAAAGTAGTATAACATCATCCTGAGTTATCATAGAGATCACAAATGCAAGGATTTCTACCTGTCATTTCTTCATCCTTTGGCAAATATACTTAATCACAGTAGTCCTACTAAGACTGGATGTGGCCTTAAAAGCTTTAGAAATATAATTTTTTTAGAAATATAACAATGAGAGTTAGCATAAGAAATGGAATTTTATTATCTACCCATGAATTAGAACAATGAATTAGATGAGAGTAGTGCCTTGGGTAAATGAAACAAAGTTCAAGTGAACTTTTAAGAGGGGAGAATATTAATATGCTAAGGAAGGTTGAGAGCACGGTGTGTACTCCAGGAAAGAGCTCATAGCCTGGTGGCCCAAATGATGTGCCTTAGAGAATGGGAGAGAGACCAAGGATGAAATTCAGTAGTTTCTTACAAAGGCAATGAATTTTCTCCAGCCTGACATCAGTCGCCATGTACGTTAGTGCAACTCTTACCCATATGGTGAGCTACAGGCTAAGCCAAGTGCAAGGAACAGATTGATCTTAAAGTATTTGAAAATAGGATGTTTGGAAATATAGGTAAAAAGGCTCCAACCGAGGTAATGCCCTAGCAGAACTCTGAGATTTTAATGGCAGATAGTACTGTTATATTTTAAAGGCTCTGAACTTTTTGAAGGCAAACCTTAGTTTAATTAGCTCTGAATTGCTTGGCATATGAGCCTGAAATATGATTGTCATCAAATATGTGCCCATTTTGGACTTCCTAGTCTTGTTTCTTAATCTCCACCAAACTTCTCCAGATCACTTAGGGAATATTGGTCCCATGAGCCCTTCCTAAAGGAACACACTTGGGAACACGTTTCAGAATAAATTCAGTATTGCTTTCCCCCAAATACATATTCCCTACCTTTCATAATAGGAAAGGTTTTAAAAAAACAACAACAATGAGCTCATCTAGTGTCCAGACTGTGAAGCCCAGAGCCCCAGAGGCAATGGCTGGTTCCAGATATGGAAAGCATAGGAAATGGATAAGTCTAGGATAACTTTTGATATCCAGCAAGGATAAAAAATGAAAGCAATACAATTATCAAAAATGTATGGGTCATGTCAAAGCCACCACATGAAGGGATCTATCCTTACTGGCCAGAGATACATACATGCAATTTAAGCATCAAAAAGGATAACTGAAATTGACTCAAACTCATTGTGTATATGAAAATCTATATATTCATTATAATATGTGAGACAAAGAAATAGAGAGGGAATCATACCTCTCCCAATTAATTATATTAGAAGTAAAGAGCTTCAAATTTTTTATCTAAAAATTTAACAATTAAATACTATTTCTATAGAAATTCTATTTTAGATCACCCAAATCTATGATATGAAAGATATGAAAGAATACTTTTATTTATTTATTTATTTATTTAAAATATATTTTTATTGACTTCAGAGAAGAAGGGAAAGAGAGAGTCAGAAACATCAATGGTGAGACTCATTGATGGGCTTCCTCCTGCATGCCTCCTACTGGAGATTGAGCCCACAACCTGGGCATGTGCCCTGACTGGGAATTGAACCGGTGACCTCTTGGTTCATAGGTCGATCCTCAACCACTGAGGAACCCAGGCTGGGAAGGATACTTTTATTTATTAAAAAATATTTTGCAACTGATTCTGGCAAAGATGACTGGCAGGAACAGAAGAATAGAAGGATGAAGCTGTCACAACAGGTAAGTCAGCATCACCAGGAGGGAGATGGTTGAGTATTTTGTGATTCTTGAGATGATAAAAATAAGACATACAGTATCATCTGTGAAATATTCTTGCCAAAATGGTTAAACCTGATTCTAATGGAGTGTCAGTCTCTGGAGCTTACTTCCCACTTACAGAAAATAATTAGAATAGAGGAAACAGAGACATTTATAATGTGGGATATTCTTCAACTCAACTGACAGGTTTTGTTTTGTTGTTGTTTTTTAACAAATCAATAGCATGACAAAAATAAAATAAGATAAAAAGGAGATTTGCTATCCCAGCTTTAAAGAGGCTCAGATCCATACGGAATGGTGGACCTGAGTTGTTTACAACCCACCAGTAAGAAAACAGCAGAGAAATTTTTATTATAGACTAAATATTAGATGGTTCCGAGGATTAGCATTAAATATTCAGGGTATAATAGCAGCACTATGGTTATGTAAGAAAATGGCCATTCGTTTTAGAGATACATATTGAAGTCTGTAGACTGAAATAACATGATGTCTGGGATGTGTTTTAAAATGCTTCACAAAGAACAAAGAAGAGAGACAGATGAAGCAAGTGTGACAAACCTAGATAGATTATTGGGTCGGGGAAATGTATTTATGGGCTTCTCACACTGTTTATTATGTGAATGTTTGAAAATTTTTGGAGTTGTTCTTACTAAATGAAAATAACACAAAGGAAAAAGTACATGTTTGTTTAATAAAATATGAGAAAAGAAAAAGAAATAGGCCTTCTATGAAAACATAGAACTCCAATTAGGAGCAAAAAACAGTGGCTAATTTGTCTTCAAAAATAAAACACCTACACAGCACATCAAGTCATTTTTTTTATGAACCTTACTCAAATTGTAATGCAACTGCTAACCTTTGCAAATGGGATTTTTTTAAAAGTGCCCTGAGGCTATTTATATTTATTATTATGTTTATGGCTAAAACCAAGGAAACCAAATTCTCATGGAAAAAAAAAAATGCATCTCCTTGCTACCTGAGCCAAGCATAAGGGAGATTGGTAGCTTTCCTTTTTTCTGCATTTTTTTTGAAATAAAGCATTTAAGTTTATTTGTTAGCAAGGCCTGTTCCGTGCTCAGGAAAGTTCTCCTGAGGCTTGGGCATATAATACCAACAAATGGAATACGGATGGGGAAGTTGATCTATTGTTTGGCTTGTAAGAATGCTAAACCAGTAATCTCGCAGGATGCTAAAGAGATCTGAGGGTAGAGTGTGTCTTTCTGTGCATTCACAATAAAAAATAACTTATAGAACTAGCTTACCTAGAAACAAGCAATATAGGATGTAGAGTTTCAAAGAAATAAAGAAGACTTGACCTATATAATTAAAGGTCGTTTTTACTATTCTGTTATAACCCACTAGGATGAGCTTGAGAGCATGTTCCTACGTAAAATTGCAGTATAACTAGCCTTTTAGCAGTCAGTCACCTCCTTGGTTCCCCTCTTTCTACCTGGATGTTGTCCTCTTCCTTTTTTAGCCAAACTTATGCTTTCTTGGTCCTTTTGGTTTATCACAATGATGAAGTGATGAACATATTCACTACAAGGAGTCCATGACTTAATAAAAAAACCTTCCAGGGACTATTGACTATTTTAAAAGTGCCAACACTTGATCCAAAAAGAATAGCAATCTATTACAAGGATCTCATAAGTAGAATGGGGAAAACAAAGGCAATCATACCTGATGGTAATCATAGTTTCATAGTTAATATGGATTTATTGAGCATATTGAGAACTGGACTATGGGCCAATTCTTTACGTGCACCATTCATTTAATGCTCAGTCTTGTGAACCGGGGGCTAGTGCTATCACTGAATTACAGAAAACTGAGGCAGAGAGGAGTAAAGCAACTGGCACTGGTCAGAGTGACAGAGCAATGTCAGGACTCAAAACTAGTGATTAACATAAACCAGGCAATGTGCTAGGCACTTTGCATTATACGCAGTTTCCCCTCACCTCTGAGACTTGTCTGTTCATTTATTTATTCGGTGACTTGGCTGAATTAATTTTGTGAAGCTTAGCTTCCCTGCAATGTGAAGCATGTGAGTTTTCCTATTCAGAATTGTCTTACTTTTAGCCAGGCTTCTTGGGGTTTGCCTCTGAGGCAGCATAATCCATGTATTGGTCAAAGGTTGTGCTGAAGTCCCATTGGTCAGGTAAATTCTTATTCATTACCTTTAGATGTGTGTGTGGCTTGGAGATCACGTTCATAGTTTAGAAAGTTATAATTTTGCCTCCTATTCAACCAGGGCCTAGTAGCTCCCAAGTTTCCTTTTTAATTACTCTTAAGAGGGCTTGGCCTTCCAGACCAACAGGAATGAGGGTGATTATTTTTAAGCTTGGCTTCCTGGGCATTGCTTCTGGTTCAGAGTATCATATTGTTCAATGAGGATTTGGTAATATGTTGTGTTTAAGCACCATTGGGTCAGAAGGGCCTCCCCCTTTGTTGATGGATCTGTGTCGTGCTTAGGTTGTTCTTTGAAGTCTGTCCTGACCCCACTCTGATTGTTCCTAGTGGACCATGCCTAATGCACATCCCCCCAGGGACGAGTATGATCTTAGCAGGGCTCTTCTTGGACGTTTCTTTTCTTCTATCAAACTAGGCTGGTCTTTCATTTTTACATGTTGTACTAGGATCATGGATCTAGCGATCACTTCTTAATTGCTTGGAAACAAAACCTCCATTGTTTTCAACAATGTTAGGCATGAACTCCTCCATGCTTTGTCTCAAATGAAGTCAGTCTCCTCATTCAGAGCTGGGGAGAGTGAAAATTATGGCACTTATACTTTATCTTATAGGAAAGAAATTTCACTTGTACAGTTAACTCAGGTAATGAAGATCTTGGTAGAAGCCCCAAGGTCAAAAATCATGCTAAACTTTATCTTAAGACTTCTGTTGATATGGCTAAGATAAGTCACAGATAATCTGAGCTAGTCATAAAGGATAAGTAGGAGAAAATAACTTAAGGAAAAGAATAAGGGTATCCCTGGCAGAAAAACAACAACAACATGAATTTTTTTGTCCTCAAAGATAGGGATAATGGACTTTTATTAATAGATCCACAATATATAGCACACAGGCCAATACAAGAAGGGGTTTGAAAGTATTTTTTGGATGAATTAATTCAAAGCTTGGAGTCATGAAAGTAGAAAATATGCTGCAAAACAGTAAAGATAAGAGGCAAGAACACAAGGTAGTTGATTGAAGAAGTAGGTTCTTATCATCAAATACTTGCTGGAAGTTCATGATATATGTTCATAGGGAACAAATTACTGAGAAGTCCATACTGTTAGACTAGAGCACACAGCATGTGTAGTGACTCCATTTATTAGGAAACAGGTTTGCCTGACGAGTAGAGAAATCCAAATATAACTAAATTCAGAGAATACATTTGCCAGCATTTCTGAGATACTTTTGCACATTCTAAAAAACTGGCCAGATGTTCCCTCAGGAAAGGAAGACTGTAACTCAAGCTCAAAAAATAAGGGAGAAAGAAAGGTCACCAGTCTTTTAAAAATCTCTAATGGTGCTGCTTAACATATGTTTATCCAAGAAGTTGTGCAATCTGAGTTAGTTCAACTCCAAACAAGATGCCTGAGATAATCCAGAGCAGGAAATGCAAATGAGATTTTTCTTTCTTGCCTAAAGATACATTGGACCTGCCATCTACCTAACAGGCATGACTGATATTGGGTTTTTCACTCGAAGTACCATGTGGGATAGAGGAATGCATATTTTGACCAAAGCCAAAAGACCATAATTCTAAAATCACCTTAGTTTTTTGTCTCATTGAGTCTTTTTGTACCTCCATGTGCAACAAGACAAGAATCATGTAAGCGAGGGTCACCATTAGGATTGTTTGTAAATCTGCTTTGAAGAAAAATGAGATACTAAAATTAAGGTAATTGGGTTTGTTTGCTTGTTTGCTTGCTTGTTTGATGTCACTGTGCCCTTTGGGTTGCCCCATTGAACCCAAAAGAAGAGACAGTGAACCTATGTCCTGTTACAGGGAAAACAAAAATAGAAGGGGAGAGCCAAAGCCTGACACTGGAGAGAGATGGTTGCCTTTTTAAAATATATATATATTTTGATTGATTTTATAGAGAGAGGGAGAGAGAGAGAGACACAGAAACATCAATGATGAGAGAGAATCACTGATTGGCTGCCTCCCGCACACCCCACACTTGGGATAGAGCCCACAACCCAGCACGTGCCCTAACCTGGAATCTAGCAGTGATCTCCAGGTTCATAGGTCAACGCTCAACCACTGAGCCACCACGGCTGAACCAGGTTGACTTTCTTAGAGTTGCCCTGGCAGATCTTGCACACATGCTGTAAAAAGTCCTTGCTTCTCTATAACTGAAAGTAGCAGGCTGGCTTCAAATTATCCCAAGTAGTGTTGTTAAAGCAGCATAACTTGGAGCATCCTAGCAGCTAAAAGAAGAGTTCCACAAAAGCTGTGTGAGACACTATTGGTGGCAGAAGGCAAATATTGGTTAGTGTCATTTCAACTTATTAGGATTATGCAAGGTAGACATTATTTTTTTAAGTACATTTTTATTCATTTCATAGAGAGGAAGGAAAGGCAGAGAGAGATAGAACATCAATGATAACAGTGAATCACTGATGGGCTGCCTCCTACATGCCCCCTACTGATCGAGCCCGAAACTCAGGCATGTTCTCTGACCAGGAATTGAATCATGTCCTCCTAGTTCATGGCTGGATGCTCAACCACAGAGCCACACTGCCTGGGCAGACATTACTAATCATCCCTATATTTTCTTTACTAGAAAGAAATAGACAAAACAAAAAAAATCAGAGGTGGGGGATTTATAAATAAGCTAGGTAGAAGTTTGACATGAAAAGAGGTCTTGAATTGAAAACTAGTTCTCAAATGAAAAGTATTAACAGAGGGGAAAAATAAATAAAAGCCAGTCATCTACATTTTCAATGTTGTTTGGGAACTCAAATGAAATCATTGAGAGATGAATATATACACAACCAATAGCCAGGCTATATGTAAAAATAAAACTCTGACTCACTACCTTCAGCAGTCAGCCCAGGAAACCAACAAACTATCTCTAGTAACTGGTTCAAGCAGCCAGATAACAATCTCTATAAAAATCAGCCCCAATGACCAGGAATTGATTACTGACAATAGTTGACATTTTCCCAAAATGTGTCCCTCACTTTCAGGTTAGGATCAACAGGAAAATTACAAATATGCACCTAACTAAACATAGAATGTCCTGTTTCTACTCAGCCTGTCTGAAACTTCCCCAGGCCAACAGCCTCCTTCAGGGCACACCTAAAGATTTCTCTTTTTTCCCACTATAAATCTTTCTCATCCCTCTGTGTGTCTTGGAGTCTCTGCCAAACATACGTGATGGTAGCTGGCCCCTTGCTATAGCCAGCTCTGAGTAAATGGCTATTGCACATTCTCATTTGGTGGCCTTCATTTATTTCTACATAATAGATTCAAAATGCTTTATAAACTGTGAAGCATTGTTAGCAAATATTATTATGATTATCATTTTGGTTGTTACTTCTCAAATTGTGGCTCATAGAATTGCAAGGAGATTTAAAATTTCTAAGTCTTGAATTTTTTTCTTCAAATTAAAATCTAATGGGTATTACAAAGCCTAAACCATCTGTCCTGTCTTCTCCATGCCCTTTAATTCAGGCCATACAATGCCCATTCTAAAACTACTAATCTAGGTGAATTCCCTTATTATTCATATTATAAAAGTAATTCTCAGAGAAAAGTAACTTGCTCAGAGTTAGAGAGCCTGTTAGTTGTCAGAACTCTTCTTATCTTTCAATTCCCTATCAAAGATAACCTCCTGTACACACCACATCAATGCATTCTAAAGCTGAGAAAATTGTGTGTCCTGCCAGGGTAACAGGGCTACAGAGATTCACAAGCTCTATGCAAGTGCTTGGAATCAGATGGCAAGAGAAAAGAAAGGAAGAAAAAGATGAGACTCTGGAAAATAAAAAACATACACCAACGCATGTTCTATCCTGATTTAAAAAAAAATACAATACAGTGGGGCCTTGACTTACTAATTTAATTCATTCCGTGATGGAGCTTGTAACTCAAATTACTCATATGTCAAATCAAAAAGTGAATGAGTGAGACAGGTGATGCTGGGCTGATGTTGTGGCGTTCACTGTGACATTCGCTGCGCCAACTGGGGGGGGGGGGGTATCTGAAGCTAGCTCGTAACCCGAATTTTAGCTCGCAACTCAAAGCAAAAAATTGGCCGAGAGGTGGCTCGTATCTCAAAAAACTCGTTAGTTGGGACACTCGTAAGTCAAGGCCCCACTGTATTAAAGTAGGCATGTAGAGTTCATCTATTTCTTTTTTTATAATTAAAAATAACCAATTTCCTTTTCTATAATTAAAGAGAAAAAGAAAGGGAAGGGGGGGAAAAAACAAATAATGGGAAGAACAAGAAAATGCTATGGAGAAAACTTGTCCTTAGGTAGCCCTGTCTGGGTAAGTTTAGATAGGTTGATATGTTGATGCACATGGTGCTTGAAAGGCTAGGAGAGAGAGAAAAAAGCACTGAATGACCCTGAACAGCAGTGCACATTAAATGGTGTTGATGGATTTGAGCTTAAATTGACTGAGGAAAAGTGGTTGCAACAGATAGCTCATGCAGGGGCTCTGAATGGATTTCTAATTGGATTAAAGGGATAGACGAGGCAACCCACATTATGCTGGTCATTATGCTCCTTATCACAGTCCACATTCCCCTGGAGGGAAGAAGAAATTAAGAGGGAAATTGAGGAAAATGCAAGTCAAAGCAGAATCTTCTTTTGCTTGGATATGCTCCTAGCTCCCTCTGTGCCACTTTGTGTAGATTTAAAACACAATTACGGTTTTGATGCGAGAATTGTTTCATTGGACTATGGAGTTCATATTTTATGTTTATCCTTTAAATGATGCATCTTTTTTAAATGATAGGTTATGAATGGGAACCAGACGCACTCAAGTTATGTCAGGCTGGGTTTTCTAAGGTGATTATCCATTATTGCTGGGATGCTTCATAGTTAATAACTCTCAAAGAGTAGCCTATAATTGAGTCTCTGGATGGCAGTAATTCACATGCATCTTTTCAATGAGATTCATAGTTGTTTTTTCACTCTCAATTTAATAAACCTGTAAGGCTTACTGTTTTTTTTCTATTCCATGGATGAGACATGATGTCTTATTTTTAAATTCCAGATTCCTCCCATCCCCAGTGTTAGGGGAATTCATAGAATCCTAGCAGGGGGAAAAATGAAAGAAAAATAAATTTAACTGCTCTGATCTCTCATTCTTTGTAATAGGAAAATGTATATACAACTATGTTAAGTGACTAGGCCAAGGCCACAAAATAGTTTGTGTCATGGCATAAACTGAACATCAGATAACCTGATGATTTCATTCAATTTGACTAAAAGGTCTAGGTACCCCTTGAATGGAAAATAACATTTTAAGTTAACTTGCAAAAATAAGTATTTTTGTGGCTGGAAAATTCATTGGGTGTCACTTTCGCATACATTTTATAAAAATTATTATGACAAAATTAAAACAAACTCATACAAATTAAATCCTAGAGAAGAAAAAAATAGGTTTTCTAATCATGTAGGCATATATAATTAAGATGTTAATTGATAAACAATGGTAGGCATTGTTGATTTTAGACCAATTATAGAAGTCATTTATGAGGTAGGGAAATAGTTGAATTTTTGACTTGCAAAGATAAATCATAAATCTACTTACTGTGCCTGCCTGTAGCATAGCCACCTTAAATTATGAACATGTTACCCCAGAGAAGTGTGTGTGTGTGTGTGTGTGTGTGTGTGTGTGTGTGTGTGTGTGGTTTCCTCCTAAGTTTTCTTAGAAATAGAATAACAAATGTCAATTTGGTTTTGGCTAAAGATGTTGTTTACATAACCATGTGTTTATTACTTGGCCGAGAATATTTATCAAGTATACATAATATGTAAAATGGCAATAGATTAGTCATAGGACAACCTATGTTCAGAAAAAAAAATAGCAACCATAATTACAGTCTCTGGAAAGAGAATATGAATATCATTTAAGGGGGCTATATTCTCACAAAGTTCAATGTTCTTAAATTGGATGCATATTAGAGTGTCCTAGGGGACTACAAACAAAATCCCTCCTTTAAAGATTCTAACTCTGTAGGTTTAGGTTGAATCCTGAGAATCTATATTTTTCCAAGTTCCTTTGGCAACTCTCGCACAGTCAGTCCATGTGTCTACTTTCTGGAACCACTGCATAAAACAATATTCCACTTCTCCTGAAGGTCAACTATATTGTAGCAAGAGATCACATTAGAACTTATTAAGCATATTGATAGTATTTAATATGAGAGTGAAAACTTTCTTTTTTTAATCTGAATTTTTTAAATATTTATTTTTTCCCATCACCATTTATTACCCCTATACCCTCCTCAACCTCTACCTAAGCTCCTCCTCCTGCAATCACCACACTGTTGTCCGTGTCCATGAGTTCTTTCTCTTTTTTTCCTCCTTTGCTTAATCCTTCCACATGCACCCACAGCCCCTCCTCCCCTGGCAGCTGGCAGCCTGCTCTCTGTCTATGAGTATGTGTCTCTATTTTGCTTGTTAGTTCATTTTGTTCATTAGATTTCACATATGAGTGAAATCATATGGTACTTGTCTTTCTCTGACTGGCTTATTTCACTTAGCATAAAAATTTCATTTAATTTCCCCAAATAGGCCTGAGAGATGGGCATTATTATCAGAATTTTCTTAATGAAGAAACTGAGCTGCAAAGAGGTTAATGGCCCAAATCCCAAACTTAACATTACAAGTTCTTTGCTCTTTCACTATTTAATGCTGCTCTTTATTGCTACAAGTCTCTCTGAGGTTTACTCTTGGCCTATTTATTCAACTAATATTTATTGAGCATTTATTAAGTGCTTGACACCATAAATTAGTTATATCTTTGAGAGCTGTTTTGATTGAATACAAATAAGAAGGCAATCACAAGTACAAGAATTAAAATTACAAACTTTTCCCCATAAATATTTGTGTATACATAATTTATAGATACATTATATAAGTCCTATACAGTGTTTAAAAGAAAAAAAAAGAAGGCAATCACCCATTTAAATTTTAATCTAAAGAGTCTCCCAATGAAGAACTATACCAGTGCTTAAGCAAAGATGGCTGGTACTCCCCAATGACAGCTGAGGAGCACTTAACTCCAAAATACTCCTCAATAATATTTAATCTCTCTGGCATTCAATTTGGCATTAATAATTATATTATCTGAAATTTTGTATTAATAACCAATAGGAAAGTAAAATTGAACAAACACAGGGCTCAGAATCAGAACATCTACTTACTGTCCTGGTTCTTTAACTAACTGGCTGTCACTTAAAGTATGTGTGATGTTCCTCATATATAACACAAGGAAATTGGGTAAATGCTCTAATTCTAATAACCTATGAATAGCATGTCCTAGAAAATATTTCTACCACTTGTAAACCATCCTATATTTTTACAAAAACACACACAGACTCAAGGAATATCGACCACCTGACACCTCACTTCTAAATGTCTGTCAACACTTGATCTGGCAAATTTTGTGGATGAGATTCAATAACCTTATGGTTTTACTCCAGAAGTGATTGCATTTCAGCAACATGAGAGCACCTTGTAGGATTTGTGCCCTTTGGAAAAAGTGAACATTTTAAAGTCACCAGTTGGAATCTCTGATGGTAAACAGTTGGATCAATCAAGCTAAACTCTAGGCTAGTTTTCAAAAAGCACTGCTCACATGGTGAGTTGCTGAATCTGCCATCTTTAGTCATGACTTTTGAAAAAAAAAAATATATATATATATATAATTGATTTCAGAGAGGAAGGGAGAGGGAGAGAGAGAAACATCAGTGATGAGAAACACTGATCCACACTGGGGATTGAGCCTGCAACCTGGACATGTGCCCTGACCAGGAATGACATGTGAACTCCTGGTTCATAGGTCGATGCTCAACCATTGAGCAACACTGGCCAGGCTAGTCATGGATTTAATGCCCGTGTGCTCCATGAAGATGATACTCTGCAGGTATCTGAGTGTGCTTTGGGGGAAGATAGCCCAGGCCCTACATTTATTCAGATGAAAAGACAGAGCATTTGAATCTCAGGAAGGGGGCATTGACCCATAAGTACAATTGCCTCACAGCTCCTGACAGCCATTTAAAACATTCCAGAGAAACAGATTCTAGAATGCTTTGACACAAACCCTCACAGCTCCTGACAGCCATTTAAAACATTCCAGAGAACCAGATTCTAGAATGTTTTGACACAAACCAGCTGGGTGACCCGACATCGTGCTCATTGAATCCTCGGCACCTAAGCTATAGATCAGCATCTAATCTATAGTAAAAACTAAATTTGCATTTGTTGACCTAATGAAAGGGGGTAGACTTGATGGTCTCTAGGGCTCAATTAGGTCCAGCATTTTATGGCTATGTCCTTTCTGGCACACATTCACCTCCTCCAAAGTCCTTGCTCTGGGGCACTTCCTCTATGCTCCATATTGATGACTTAGGCAAGATTTTCCCTCTTGGATCAGTCCCTTCCTTGCTGCCTTGATTTCTCATTACTTTACCTATGGTTATCACCATCAATTCCAATATCAATCCACCTCTTTTTACGTCTGACCCTTTGCACTGTCATGCATCTTTCACATTTGTGTATTGTCTATATATTCATTTCCATTCTCTGGAGGCTTTTTCTTTATATAGATCACTGCATAGTAAATTTTCACTTACTTAAAAATTCAATAGCATGCCTGTCACCAAAAAAAAAAAAGAGAGAGAGATAGAGAGAGAGAGAAAGATGTTGCTTCCATATATGCTGTAAAGCTACAGAGAAGAGAGTAATTAACAGCAAATTTCTTCCTAAAGTGTGAGATTAGATGAGGTAATCACATCTTGCTGAGAACTTCATGTCTGGCACAATGGCAGATACCACCAACTTGTAGAATTACAAATCTCAGTTCTGGAAAAACTTTCAGTGATTATGCCCCTTCTCTGTACTTCACTGATGTGACACTGATCCTAGTCATTTGTTTTCCTGTCCTTCCTTCAAGAAACATAAAAAGTGCCTGGGTTATTTGTTTATTTATTTATTTTTTTTTCAGTGGCCTAACCCTGTAAGTTCAGGACATCTTTCCCAGACGCTTGTTTGGTTTGAATATAAGATTTTTTTAATGCCCTCTATTGCCCTTTGAAGAACTGGAATAACACTGGAAATGTAATTGCTTCAGGGAACTGACAACTAATTATCCCAAAGCAAAAAGAGGGCCAGGCATTTAGATAATGAAATGTCAATCTGTGTAATAGAAGTGTCACTTACTTAATACTTGTCTGTGTTTGAAAGGAGTGCACGGTATGTGAAGACACATTCATGCATCTCTGAGCCAGAAGCATTGTGGGTGCGCATATACTGTGGCTCTCACCACATGTTTAAAGATACTACACCAAGAACATAGCTAAAAAGCCTGGGGTGAAGAAAACTCCTGTGTGTGTGTGTGTGTGTGTGTGTGTGTGACTGAGTGTGTGTGTGTGCAGGGCTAGTCTTCTTGATGTAGGGCTTTTGTGGAGTCTGCATCTGTAGCTGCATTTCTGCAGATAGCCAGGATGTTTTGTTCAGAGGAAGCTGCAGTGCCCTTGACATCGAACAGTGCCAGAAACCTAGCACCAGTCCATCAAGCAAGGGTTTTGAATGAATAAAAAAAAGGGAAAAGTTTCCATGAATATTTATAAGAAGCTGTGCTCTGCATGAGTGAGAATGATAAGGATGTGCTGTTGATACTCAAGTTGGGTTGTTATTTGTATGTGATAATTTGGAAATGGGCGTGGGGAAGAGGAAGCCTACCTTTTATTAAATAGTCCAGACATTAGATGATTTAAATGTTGTTTTCTATGCTTTGGCTTGTTCCATTTTCCCTGGTGCCTGGATCGGATTTTCACTTCTTTATCACGCTATGTATGAGCGGCTTCACTCTCCAGAGCAAAGATAAACTCGCTATATTGAAAGCACATCACATTTCAGAAGTGATTTCTTAAAACTAAGGATCACGTTAAACAAAATCTAGTTCCATTCAGTTTTTAATCTCTGTCCTTTTGTGTTACTCAGTTGTGAATGACCACTTGCCAGTTCTGATCATGATAAAACAGGTAAAGGTCTCTATTAGCTTACTGAGGCTGCGGTAACAAACTGTGGCAAACCAGTGGCTTAAAACAACAGAAGAAGCGTCTAGTCTTGCAGTTCTCAAGGCCAGAAGTCCACATGTTTGAGGTTTGTTTTCAGATTCCAGAGAAAGTGACAATATTGTTTTCGGATGACTTTTATTAACTAATGATTAAGGAATCTCTCAACACATGCACACACACACGAGTAGGAATTTGTTATAATCACTAGCTAAAAGTGGGGGGTGGGGGTGGGGAAAGACAGGGGAAAGAAATCAAAGAACACCTAATCTATACCACCACAGTTTAGGTCCTCCTTTTTAAACAATTGTTCATTTAGTCTTACAGCAGTCCTGTGTAATAAATGTTATTAAGCTTCAGCTCTACCCTCCTAGAGTCTCAAGGAATGGTGTCCTTTGGCATCTGGCCATGCTCCTTTATCACTAAGCTCTTGCACATACCACCCTCTGCTGAAACACTTCCCTGATGCTCCCTATTCCTTCTTCTGTTCATTTTCTTTTGCCTAGAAAACTCCAATTTATCATTTGTATCTCAGATTAGATGTGCCCGATTCCTTAATCTTTTATATCTAGGCTAAGCACCCTTCATATTTGCTCCCAAGTGCTTTGTATGTCCTATATTTTATCATCTAAATGTGTATAATAATCACTTGTGCATGACTCTGTCTCCTGTGTTAGACTCTAACCACCATGAGATCCAGGACAATGCAAAGCAGAGCACAGTCTAGTGAAATTGAGTGTAGTAAGGAGTGCGCCTGGCTTCCTGGATGTAAAGCCTCGCTCTGTCACTTAACCACTAAGTGACTTCAGACAAGTTCCTTCAATGCTTCAGTTTGTTCATTTGCAAAATAAGGAGGAAAAAAGTGTGTACTCTCTACTATTATTATGAAAGAGAACATAGGAAAAGCACCTACAAGAGCTCATGATATTCAATTAATGTTACTCATTTTTACTGTTGTTGTTTTTTGTTTGGTTTTTTCATGAGTATGTTCTTATTTCTGGAGAATTGAAAAGGCTCAAAATTTTTCTGTAAACCAGGACCAGTTCACATATCACCTCTTCAATGAAGCCTTCCCAGGTAGCACATTTGGAAGAATCTTCCTTAAAACCTATGGCACTTATTTCTCCCTATTTAATAGCATTTCTCATATACTGCATTATATCCATTGATTATATTCTATTTATCTTTTCCCCATATTAAGCCAAAGATAGCAAACTCTGTATTTGTTTTTCTATTCATCTAGCATAGAAAACATTTGTTGGATAAATTAATGACTCAATAAATAAATCAATGATTTGAAAATCAAAATAAGTCCATGAAGATAGGTTGGGAAGGAAGATTGGGACTAAAATCAGAGCTGGCATTTGGATGTTGGTCTAAATATTTGGATGGAGTCTGAATCAAGCGGACTACTACACACCAAAAGCAGCAAAACTGGAAAATGGAAAATTGATGTTTCCTGCTGTGCGGTAATCAATCTGCCAAGCGTTGTCATATACAGGACGAGTTTCATGTTAGAAACCAAGAGCCACGCTGGGGTAGCCTTTGTATTGGAAAACGCAGAGGGAAAGTGTTGATTTCCTGAGGTAGTTATTTTGGGCCCAGAAAGCAGAAAAACAACTGAGGGCTTTTCACATGGCCCATGGTATAATGTCTGCAAAGCTCATGACTGATAAATGAAAATAAAGAAGATATTCTACTGAGATACCACTGGTTCATCATATCTAGGGCTGATAAATTCTGGTTATGCATATTGAACTAGAAATGTGAAGAAGTAGGGGTGATGGCCATATCTATCAATTTGTTAAAAAGATGACCATGTAATATTTGGAAAATCTAATTCCAGAAGAAAACACAGAAATAGAAGTTTATAAGAAAAATAAATTTAATGAGGTAAACATATATATTTCTAGGAGAGTTTTTTTTTTTATGTGCGTCAAAAATAAAAATATTCATCAAGTTGGTATTTCTAAAAAGAGTAACTCTGATCAAATAAGTTTGGGCAAACATTCACATTACGGGTCTTTTCTTTTTTGAGACTTATAATGCACATCACAATATAAATCTGGAAATGACAAAACTTATTTAAATTCACATGAACCCTGAGAAATAGTGGCTTTTCCATAATTACCCTTGTCAATAAAAGAACTGAATCCAGCCCTGGCTGGGTGGCTCAGTTGGCTGAAATATCATTCTGTATATTGTACACAAAAGGGCTGCATGTTCATTCCAGGTCAGGGCATATGCTCGGGTTGTGGGTTCAATCCTCGGGCAGAATGTGTGTGGGAGGCTACTGATGGATGTTTCTCTTTCATATCAATGTTTCTCTCTCTTCCTCTTTCTCCCTTCCTCTTGCTCTAAAATCAATGGAAACATATCCTTGGATGAGAATTTAAAAAAAACATACACTCTAATTTTAAATTAATAAAATTGCTGTGCCTTTTAAAATGATCTCAGAAAAGCTAGGTGGAACAGGATTCTAGAAAAATAAAGATGAGGAAGCTGAGAGAGATACCTCCAGTTATACTTTATTTTTATTTTTTAATATATTTTATAGATTTCAGAGAGGAAGGGAGAGGAAGAGATAGAAACATCAATGATGAAAGAGAATCATTGATCAGCTACCTCCTGCACACCCCCTACTGGGAATTGAGCTGAGTCCACAACCCAGGCTTGTGCCCTAGACCTTCAGTCCGCAGGCCTACACTCTATCCACTGAGCCAAATCGGCTAGGGCGTCCAGTATACTTTTCTACTAATGTTTACCATGTAAGAACTAATCTATTAATAACATTGAAGGCCCAAGTTTCATCACATAGGCCGGGAACGGCACTTGGATATACATCTTGTTTTCCTGATCTCTACAATCTATGATCACCTGGTTTCTATATCCATGTATTCAGAAGGAAAGTCTAGTTTCCATATGTCTTCACCTCTCCTACATCCACAGCCAAGCTTTATTTCTAAAATATTCACCTGTTGTAAATATCCCCAGAGAACTTCACCCAGAAAACTCAAATGCTTTCTCTCACTCTTCATTTCCCCTGACCTTTCTGCAACATTATTGATGGCTCTCCTCTTCTCCTTTTAGTTCAATCCTTCCTTATTTACTCTCTGTTCCCAGGACAGATAGCTGCAATAAAGTGAAATTTGACCTAAACTGCAGACCAACTATAAGGATCGTTCTTTTGCTGAGCTTATAATTGCAATGCAAAGTCTACTTGCAACTCTTCCATTTGTTATGGATAAAAAACAGTATCGGACTAAGACCCAGGAAATCTGGATTTGAAAGCTAAGCCTCGCTACTAAGCAGTGACATGATCTTGGACCAAAAACAAAACAAAGCAAAACTAATAACAACCCCTTGACCCTCTGTTTCATCACCTGTGAACTGAAGGAGACATGCTAAATAATCTCTAAAATTCTTTCTGTTTCAGAATACTCCAGAATTGTCCTATTCTCTACTTATGTAACTTTGATCAAATTATTTCACCATTCTGAGTTTCAGCTCAGAGCTTCATCTATGTAATGATATTATTTTAAGAAAGAAAGAAAAAATCCTTGATATTGAGAGCATAGTGTTTGCTCCGTTTCTAAGACCAGACTGCCGGAGTTCAAATTCCACATCCACCATTTAACCTTTCTATGCTTTAGTTTCCTCATTTGAAAAAAATAAAGATATAGTAATAGCTCCTGCCTCATCAAGTTAAATAAGTTGTTACAAGAAAAGCTCTGAGAAGAGTGTTTGCTACATAATGAGTACTATATAAATATTGCCATTATTTTTAATAGATCCTAAAATTGGTTGAAAATAAAGTATTTGAATATTTTTTTTCCTTTTTCTATCTAATTATGTGGCCTTGGTCATTTTTTCACTGCTTTTGAAAGTTTGATTCATTGCCAATAAAACAAAATATCTGTCACTGATCATTTTAATTATGGATTCATATTCTAATCATAATATTTTAAAAATTAAACTTCTCACTTTTGGCTACATTAACATTAAATATGTAAAAAACCTTTTGACTGAGAAAATCATAATACATATAAAATCAGGTATTTTATTGTACAGGCTTTTTTTGTTTCAGTTGAGATGAAGATTAATAAAGAATAAATTTTGTTTTAATTGAATCAGATCTGGATGTAGATCTTAGGCACTTGGCTCACACATCTGTGGAACTTTCCTCAGACTCACAGTGGCACTTCTGGGTCTATCTAGTAGAAAAATAAAGTCATGTGCCAAAGAGCAAAGGCGCTAAGACTCATGGTTTTATGTGCTCCCATTTGAAGAATGACTTTGCTGCTGAGTGGATATCTATGGGAATCAGTTACCATCAACAGAACAAGCAGGTGGGCTGAGGAAATAAAGAAACAAAGTCTGAATGATAATGATCATGATCATGGAAAGGGAGACATTGGAATTCCACTAAGGTGAGGTAAGAACAAAGCCGATCAGGCTATTTGTGATTCTGCTGGGATCCTCACAGAGAGAGAAGACTCCAGAACCACATTTATAAATGTTCCTGCTCAGTGACCTTGGGCAAGTCACTTAGTCTGTTAAGGGTCACTTTCCTGGTCTATATAATTTTCAAATTAACCAATTTTCAGTCTGAAGAATAAGAATAGTTGAGAGGGTTACGAGGAATGGTAATTAAGAGGTGTGAGTATATGGATGAACTGACAAGAAAGTGAAATCTGAAGCTCTCCCACTTCTCCTCTTGGAGACTATTTCTTCTTAGATAGCATCCCTTTTTCTCTCCATTCCAGGTGCCTATACTGTTTCCCATCCTTTATAATCCCAGTCATAGGTTATATTTGTATACCCCAACCCACCATAATATTTTTTGGGAATATACCAAAGATTGGAAAACTGAGGTTTAAGTAATGATAGACAAATTATTTGTCTATGTGAGAGTTACAAATCTTATCAATGATATCTGGGATTTATTAAGGTACTCCTGGTGAACAATAATATTAAAAAGAGCCCTAACCAGTTTGGCTCAGTGGATAGAGCGTCAGCCTGCAGACTCAAGGGTCCCAGGTTTGATTCTGGTCAAGGGCATGTACCTTGGTTGCAGGTACATCCCCAGTAGGGAGTGTGCAGGAGGTAACTGATCGATGTTTCTCCCTCATCAATGTTTCTAATTTTCTATCCCTCTCCCTTCCTCTCTGTAAAAAAATCAACAAAATATGTATATTTTAAATAATATTGAAAAGAGGGTTTGGGGGATAAATGGTGACTTAAGGTGGTGACTTAAGGTGGTGAACATACAATATATAATACAAATGATATATTATAGATTTGTACATCTGAAGCCTATATAACTTTATTAACCAATGTCACCCTGATGAATTTAATAATAAATAAATATACAGGAATTTGTTTATGATTATTGCTCCCTTCTTTTGTGCTCTTCCCCTGCCTAACCAGTTTTGCCCTCTGCTGCAATTACTACCTGAAAAATTCAGAGATATAATGAGATATAGACTTTATCATATTTAACTTTTAATCTAAAATCACTGGATAATCCCTAAAAATTACAAAGACTGAGAAAGGCTTCCCCAAAAGGTTTGATATAAGTAGAAAATTAATTTTGCATGTAAACGTACCCATAATATATCAAAACCTAGAAAGCCACACTTCATCAAATATTTTTATCTAGATTGCGAAATCAATACACACACACACCATAAACAAACACATTTATATACATGTACCATATCTTGAGGCAAAACATCCAAATATAAAGATTCATTCCATCTCTGTGTCTAGCCTTCTCTGACACCTTGGGCAAAGCATATCATCTTTCCCAGTATCAATTTCCTCATCTATAAAATTAAGAGACTGAACTACATTATTTCTGAAATAGCTAATATCTCCTCAAATAAAAAAAAATAACTTGTTTGCTTTTATTCAACCCAATATTATTTCCAAGTGATAGTTCAACAGCTTCTTTTTTTTCCCATTTCTAAACAAATAATCTTTGTTATATCTATTAAGTGAAAAGAGTACTATAGAAAATGCATACATTGAGACTGTGTATGATTTAATAATCTAAAAGATTCTTAAGTTATGTTTACTGAAATCCACAAGTGGTAGACACAAACAAACTATATATAGATATTTGTATGTAACAAATACCTTCATCTCGGAGAATTATCCTCTGCAGGTTTCGCAGGTCATAGGATTGATGATTGAACAAAGTGGACACTCCAGACCAGTTCTTTACATGGACATTTCAATTCTAGGCAATCAAGGCTTGAACTCTTAGGCTTCTATAGTTATATCTATCTCTTCCAAAAGAGAAGCTCCCAGGGAGTATAGCACTTGAGGCCCTCAGATTTGATTCTGAAAAAGAACACAAATATCATCCACTATGAAGAATGCACTTGAAAAATTATGTCTTCGCTGTTGCCCTCATTTAACTCTTTCTTTGCATATAATTTTACATATGTATTTTATAACCACCCTATGAGTACCCCATTACATCTGCTGCTGTATGTATAACAATCCTATTTAAGGCCCAAGGAAGGGACCCACTGACTCTTTCAACAATAAAACTATGTATGGAATTTAATTGTCCTTTTTTGCTTCATAGAAAGCCACTAGTGATAAAGTGCAGGAGAAGATATAGAGTTTCTCCCCCACCCCTTTCCTTGTTCAGCTGCATAATTTTCAAATGAGAAGAGTGAGAAATCTCTCCTTATCCTAATACAAACCACCTGCTCATTGGAGGATCTTAGGGGCATTAAAAACTGTACCTTTTGGTGCCCAAACTGTTTCCAGTACTTGAATTATCTCCATTGCAAACAATGATCTAAGCAAATTTCACAATACTTGGATAATTGTTTATACATCTAAAGGGAATACCTAGAAATGTGCAATTCATTTCACTGTATAAACTTTGATATGTTTTCTCATTAAAAAGTCATATTGCCTTATCATTTACATATTGTTTACTATTGATGAAAGGGAAAAACAATGTATGATTGCTTGTAATCTATTACAACAATGCAGAACATGAGTGTTATTAGATTGTGTGTTTATTGTAGGAATTAAGGATCAAATTCAGGAAAATATAGAAGTTGGAAAATCTGGTTCAAACATTAGTTTTGCAAATAATGGATTAATTGCCATTCACCAAGTCATTCAGTCCCCCTAGAACAATGTTTCCTCATCAACAAAAGGAAGGGAATTTGGGAATTCTAAATACTATTCAGTTGAGAGTGATGTCAGAGAAATGGCAGTGTGAAAGATCCCATTGGTCAACAATTTGAACAGCTATAATTCAAAAACGGATTCCCTGCTCAACGCACAACATGTCTGAGAGATCCTCACAGTGAATCATCTAAAGGTGGGCAAGTGGGAGCAAAAAGAGACGGTGAGAAGGGACAAAAGTTCCAAGGGTGAGAGGGAGAAGAGTTCCAAGGAGCCATGTATGCAACCCTACAGCCCAGAGCTCACAGCAGGGCTCAGCCCAGAGGGGAGAGGAATCAGACTGTGGCTGGCACTCCCTTCAGCCCATAGGAGCAAAGAGACTTAGTGAGCATTCCTGCAGGAATGAGCAGCACAAGCTGTGGCGGAGTCCAGTGACCTGGGCAGGGACGAAGCACAGTGGCGTAGCCATGGATGTCAGGCAATTGACATTCCAAACAGAAACAAAGCCTCCTTAGAGCCTGGCTGCCTTTCCTGAACCTTCTGGAGTTTGCCTTCCCTCACTCTTCATTTCAGGTTACAGGGCACATTATCTGTAAAGATGAGAATTGGTATTACAGAAATACTTTTTCCTTGAGTGAAGGGTATACTCTGTGATTAATCCCAGAATCAGGTTGAGGCACAGTGGGGGACATCGTAAAGACTCATTGGTCGCCATTGCTGGGAGGACAAAGCAACAAAGGATTAAACTGGGATTCCCCCTAGAGCTCACCCCACTGCCACACATGGAGACTGCACTGCAGGTGGCATCTGGCTGAGAGTGACAGCACTGGGAATTACTGGATTTAGAGCTCCTTTGACCACTGCATTCCCTGCCGAGTTGGTCCACTGGGACTGGGGCAAATGAATTGCACGAGAGGCACCCACCTTCCCAGGGAACACAGGCCATTTTCCACCATCCAGTAGAGATCTGAAAAGCTAGAGAAGTGTGAGAGTGAAAAAAACTTGTGATTCAGCATGTCCTGTAGAAAAACAATGGAAAAACTTATTAATCTACTAGAGAAGTGCCACTCATACATAGATGCCTTGACAGAGAAGGACTCCATCAAATACCATGAATAACCAAGGTAACAAGGCAGCTCAGAAAGAAAATTTAATGCCTAACACAGGTAGGCAATTTAATGACCTCATAAAACAAATCAATGAACAAAATGAGTACTTTACCAAAGAGAATAAAACTTTTAAAAAGAACCAACTGGTAATTCTGGAGAGGAAAAAATCAATAAAAGAGATCAAGAAAAAACTAGTGAGCATAGAAAATAGAGCAGACCAGCTGGAGGAAAACGTTATATCAAAGATACAAATCAAGAAATGACACAGAAGGAAAATAGAGAAACTTGAGCATTAAAGAAAATGAGAGAACTTTATGAGAACTATCTGACTTCATCAGAAAGAATAATATTAGAATAATAGGCATACCAGGGAAAAAGAGAGGGAGACAGTAGAAAAGAACGTACGCAAACATTGATGAGAACTTCCCAAACCTATGGTAAGAGCTATATCCTCAAATCCAAAAAGCAAACAGAATACCTAATTACCTCAATCAAAAAGGCCTGCTCCAAAGCACAAACGTGTCAAAAATTATTAACAAATAAAGGCAGTCACAGAAAAGATTAAAGTAACCTATAAAGGGAAGCCTATTAGGTTATCATCAGACTTCTCAGAAGAAACTCTACAGACTAAAAGAAAGTGGAACCAAACATTCAAACTACTGAAAGAGAGAAATTACCAGCCAAGAATAATATATCCAGCAAGGTTATCCTTTAAACTGAAGGAGAAATAAAGACTTTTCCAGACATACAGAGGCTGAGAGAATTTATCAATGGAAGACTTCCATTGAAGGAAATAGTCAAGGGAGTTATTCAAACTGAAAAAAAAAAAACAATAGAGGTCACAAAACTATGAGTAACATCACCAATAAACTTGCAGCATAAAAAGAAATAATTTGTGACAACAAAACCATAAAAGAGAATGGGGTAAAAGTCTGAATTTGTAAAGGAGGATGTAGATCAGATGTATTCAAAGAAAAAGCACTACTGTATATATAAAACTTTATTTTTCATAAACCTAATAGTAACCACACCAAAAAAAAAAAAAAAAAACAAGTGCTCAAAAATCTATATGCAAATCTCCTAGACCAGTAATTCCCAACCTTCTGGCCCTTTAAATACAGTTCCTCATGTTGTGACCCAACCATAAAATTATTTTCGTTGCTACTTCATAACTGTAATGTTGCTACTGTTATGAATCGTAATGTAAATATCTGATATGCAGGATGGTCTTAGGTGACCCCTGTGAAAGGGTCGTTTGACCGCCAAAGGGGTCGCGACCCACAGGTTGAGACCCGCTGTCCTAGGTTCTCAGCAGATATTATCTGGTTTGGATAAACATTACATAAATCTTAAATAAATGCACAATTGAAGGTTTTTTAAATCAATTTTTCTACTCTAGTCTCAAATTTGTTTTAATTTGTTATAAAAGTGACCTTGGGACTTGGATACTAAAGTTTATTGAGCAGCTACTATAGGTCTTTCATCTTGCTGCCTACACATTAAACCTTTTGATTCTTATAATAACTCTATAATTACTTTTACTATCTTATTAATATCTTTTTAACACATTAAAAAAAGGGGGTTACAGGTATGTGCCAAGAGGCACTAAGTAACTTACTCAAAACTGCAGGTCTAGTAAATTATCAAGTCAAGATTCAAACTTAGTTTGATATTACCACCTTCAATTTAAATTACTAAACATAGTTTCTTTTAAAATATGTTTTTATTGACTTTTGGAGAGAGAGGAAAGGAGAGGGAGAGAAGATAAAAACATTGATGACACAGACTGGCTGCCTCCTGCATGCCCGCTACTAGGGATGGAGCCCCCTAATGGGGATCGAATCCCTTGACTGGGAATTGATCCAGCAACCTCTTGTTGCATGGGAAGATGCTTAATCCATTGAACCACACTGGCCAGGCTAATCATAGTCTCTTTAGTGAGACGATGCAACCATTTCGGTCTTCAGTTTCCTTATGCTGAAGATACTTTACACTTTGTAAAGCAATTTTGTGTTTATAAGGCATCCTAATTCTTTACCTTCTCAGGAACTGACACATCATCTGAGGTTATCAGGACAGGTGTTCAGAGCTGCAGTTTCAGGAAATAACTGGGTCTCAGAGGGGTTGACATACCCAAGGTCTGGAGAGCCAGGACCATCCTAGGTCAACTGATTCATTTACTATTTCTAATTTACCATTATTATTATCCAGCCTTGGTGAGCACTATTTTCCCTACTACACAGCATATTTTTACTGAATTGAGTAAAATAAGAATAGAAATAATTCCCAGGGGCCATTCTGAACAATTCATCTTAGCTTTGGGGGCCTCTGGTTTGCTTAAGGAGATGACTGGGTGACAGCCCTTTGATATAGAGAAATGCAACTCATTACTGTAAAAAACTTTTAAGAATCCAGAAGAGCAAATACTATCAATGGTAAATGTGGGCTCCAAGCTTGGATAAATTCCACCATTTAGGCCCTAAATGAGAAGTTATGCTCATGAAATCAAGGAGTTGACACAACAGCAAGTCAGGATTTACAACGGCATAAACAAGAGGCAGGATGGTGTGCACTGAATATATTAAATGCACACTAACCCAAGCTAGGTCACACAAAGTCATGCCATTGTAAATGTTTGTCAGAAATAGAATCCGTGGGCTTGAACAACTCCAGGCAGGGTCTCCTATGTAACCAAATAACTCATAATCCTGTCAGAGTGAACTGGCTCAGGAACCTGAATGAAGAAAATGTTTCCTATAAGTATCGGAATATTCCAAGAAAGTAAGTTGGCTTAGTGTAGATGATTCGGAATGCCCAAGGCTAGCAATCAGGGAAACTTGGCTTCCAGTTTCTGCTTAGGACTGATTTTTGATGACCTCTTATATAAGCCATTTGACCTCCCTTGGATTACTGGTATTTGACCACCAGGAAAACATATACCTACCCTGCTTACTCATCCAGTTTAATGTGAAGTCATGTAAGAAACCAGGTGTGAAAGAAATTAAAAAGCAAAAAAATATCCTGAACTATGCATGAATGAAATCAAGTGATCTAAGAAATAAAATGAATTGCCTCTAGATGGGACAAGAGTATAATATATGTCTGGGAAGAAACATTCAATAACAGTATATAATAAATATTGTGCCAGGCAGGCACTGTGCTAGGCACTTCTCACAGCTGCCTGATAATATGTCATTATCATTATCCAGCCTTGGTGAGCACTGACTCTCTCCTAATCCTGGAAGGCAATTACCAGGATCCCTGAATTATGAAGCATGAATGTCCACATTTGCAGGTTCTCTAGCTGACATACCAGCTCCTGTCATTGAAGGTCACCCGGCTATCCAGCCTTCCAGAGATAGAATGAGTCACCTTTGTCTTTCTACTCTCCCTCCTTTCCACACTGACTTCCAACCTAACTCCTTTACCTATCACCATTCCCCTTTGCAATTTTCTGAGCATATGGCAGTTTTCCACACTGTCTAATCTACCAGGCCATAAATACCTTACAGAAAAACACAAAATGCGTTTATAGGACTTCTGATGGCTCCTCATCTACACCATACATATTAAATGCCTTTCGACATTTCTCAGAAAACACTCCATCTCCCAGATCCAATTGACAGCACAAATTTACTCCACACAAGACAGCACCAATTTCTCCACTTTGCAATTTTCAGTCAAGCTTGTGCATGCAGCTGCTTTGCACTAACAAAAGTAGAATGTTTTTAAGTCACATACCCTGAGTGGCCATGTCTTAAAATGATTATTTCTAAGCTGTAAGAAGTTGTTCGGTGGCATCTGAGCATCATAAACAGCTACAGTGCAGGATGTCACGTACAGCATAAGGAATATAGTCAATAATATTGTAATTACTATGTATGGTGCCAGGTGGGTACTAGATTTATCGGGGGAATCACTTTGTGTGTTATATAAATGTCTAAGCACTATGCTATACATCTGAAATTAATATAATATTGAATGTCAACTGTAATTTTAAAAATTGTAATTAGATTTAAAAATGAATAATAAGCAGCTAAAGTGGTAGTGCTTAAAATTCATGTTGAAGACGTTCTCCAGCCACAGCCACAGTAGAGGCAGGCAGCACAGACTGGGGATAAAATCACAGATTTGGAAATCAGACTGGTTTCTGTTCTGCTACCTACATGATGTGTTATTTAGGAAGTAAATTTACTAAGCCACAGTTTCCTCATAAAAATTAAAATAGCAAGAAATACCAAAACTACCAAATAGAATTACATATGGTACTAAAGTGAGATAATGTATATAAATCATTTATCCTATACTTGGCATTTACTGGACATTCAACTAAAGATGCCAATAAGAAAAAAACTTTTATGTCCATTATAAGCTAGAAATGGTAAGGCTAAATAGTTACCAAGCTCTCAGAAATATTGTTGTATTTTTGGTTGAGCTACCTGACTTGGAGCAAAATTTAGAAAGATCTGATCTCATTCCCAGAATTCTTGATCTGTCTTCAATTTTTTTCTCTCTATTCACGTAGGTGCTAAGATCAAACCAGGATTAACTGCTGTTCTCTAGGAACGGTGCTTTAGGCAGCTAGGACTGGTTGTGTAAGATAGCTGCTTAGGTGTCATCTCTCCTACCAGAATGTAAGCTCTCAAAGGCAGGCCCTATGTCTTTCCATTCTTTATCCCCATTACCTATTTGTGTTCCACAGGAGAAGGCCATGGACTAATTGTTAGCGTCAGACTAGTGGCCAGCTTATACCTCTCGGGAACTGCTTTTTTTCTTTTTGGAGATGTTGTTATTTATTTCACGTAGAAGTGACTGTTGAGGCTATTGGCATCATTCTATGTGCTCTGTTCACATGCTTTGCCTCATTTAATCTTCACAGCTGTCTTTTAGGTAGACGCTCCTGTTCTTCTGATAGTACAGACAAGAGAAATGAAGCTAAGAGGGGTTAATTAAACCTACCAAAGTGCATACAGTAAGTGACTGAGCCTGGATCCCAAACCAGCCTACTGACTATTAAAGCCCACTGACTGCCCTGGCCGGTGTGGATCAGTAGTTGGAGCACTGGCCCGAGAACCTAAGGGTTGCGGATTTGATTCCAGTCAAGGGCACATACCTGGATTGGGTTGGGGGTGCGTGTGGGAGGCAACCAATTGATGTGGTTCTCTCACATGGATGTTTCTCTCTCTTCCCCGCTCCATTCCACTCTCTCTAAAATCAATGGAAGAAGTATCCTCCAGTAAGGATTAACAACAACAAAAGCCCACTAACTATCCATTTACAACAAGTACTGAAGGCTGTAATGAAGCCGAACTATCGCGATGGAAGGTCGTTGGTCGATTTTGTTATTATATTTCAAGTTTTTGTAGGTAAGTACCTTATCCCAGATCAGACCAGCTGACTCCCCTTGCAAGTTGGAGGGCTCCAGACCTGTTTACCTTTGTCATTACAACTCAGATGGCTAGAGACTCACAGGTCAAACCTGACCCTTTAATTCTTTGAGAATTAATTCTCAGCATTAAAATGTATAGCCTCCATGTCACCTGGCCTGTGTGACGCTTCCTGACATGTGACAGGGATGCTGCCCACCTCACACACCCTCCCTGGCCAGAGGTTTCCAGTAGTGGAGACTATGCGAAAGATTGGTGCACTATTTATTTTTCTGTGGCTTGGCTAAAAGAAGCTTTTGAAGTTTGGGACATGGACATGCCAGCTTAAAAATGGGACAAACAAATCTTGGTGGATAGGAGCATATGCCCTTAGGGAGGGGACATGCCAGCTGTCTCCCAGAATACATGCAGGGGCCCCCACTTCCTACAAGAGTCCCTACCAATTTTGTTATTCTATGAGAATTCTAGAGATGGGTCTGAGACTTAGGCACTTGATCCTGCCACAGGCCAAGTTTGTCTCAATGCTCAGATGAAAATACTGGAAGCAAGTTTAACCAGAATCTAGAAATCAGAGTCTGTGGGGAGCCAAGAAAAGTTTGAGGATGGTGGAGTCACTTACTTTGTATTAATAGAAGTTACGAGGACCTTTTCTGGAACCTGGACTTGGAAGTTAACCATGCCTCCCTAACAAAAATAAATCCTGTCCCCTCTGTCCTTCTTCCTCCCAAGGCCCCAGTCAGTGCACTGCATCTTCTCTCCTAAAATGAGCTGAGGTAATTGATTCTCTTAACATTGGGACTGACTTTCTCAGATGGTTTCCTCCTAACCTTTTTGGCTATTTCTAATCCTATTAGCAAGCTCCCATCACAGAACATTAATGCGGTTGTATCTGATTTCATTTTTTGCCAATACCCTACAACATGCAGCAGCTTAGTAGTGACTTTTATGTCATGTGGTTTTAGCAAAATTGAATGCTAATGAGATGTGATTGGGTGGAAAATTATAGCAATAGGGTGCTTGCCATCCATAATTGCAGCACAGGCTTAGTTTGGAATAGAGGTACCGGGATTTCTTTTACTTAATAGTGATTTCCAAGGCACAGAAAGGTACTGTGTATTTACAATTATGCAGAAGATGATTAAGTGGCTTTCACTGGTGGACTGTCAAACAGCCTTGCAAATCATAAGAGACAGTCAAGGAAAGCAGCAGGAAGATTACAGTTGCATTGTCTCATCTGAAACCTCATTTGTTACACTGCCCAGCACCACCACCGAAAGAAGTAGAAAGGGATGCAGGATCATAGCAATGATGGTGGTCTTCTCTGAAATAAACTTATTAAATGAGACAGATTCTTTATTAACTAGTCAGGAGCCAAATGATTAAGCAGCTTTCCTTGCCATTGAATACCAAGCAGAAATCAATGTACATTATACCACTGCAGCCGCTGAGACTGCAAAACACCCAAGGACAGTGTAAAGACGGTGATTTACTGACATATTTCATCACTGTAATGGCCAAGCGATGGAGTGCAGCTTGTTCATGGAGGATAACTTATGTCATGTTTATTTTTGTATGTGTTAGAAAAGCTACTTGCATAGACTCCCCGATTGTAGTATTTCCGTTGCAAAATCATGTGTCCACCTGGAAAGCAGTGTCTCTACATTCAGAGAATTTTTAAGAATGAGAAGCTGCTTTATGGAGGCTTAATATATTTTCATTCAACTGTAGACAGTGCTACCCAGTGAGTTTGGCATGGTTTATGACAAATACCATGACCGGGGTTGTTAAACACATTGCTGGGTATTCCTTGTGCCACCACACAGCACTAAAGGGGCAGAGAATGATGCTATTGCATAATTCAATCAGCTCAATTGTTCTTGCAAGCAAGCTTTCTCTCATACCAATAGCATTTGCAGATTTTTAAATTATCTTTCCAATCTAAAATTTAGAGAAAGATATAAAATTTGAAATAGAGAAAAAAATTTAAACTACATTGTGCAGCAACTGAAGGATTTCCCTCTCCTTGATTATCAGTAAAAATGACATTATTTAATTCCTTGTGAAATGTCTTCTGAGAAAAAGAACTTAAAGTGGCCTACCTGAAAAGCCATGTATAACCCGAATTCCAGTTATCTATTGCTATGTCTCAAACTACCCAAGTCTTAAGGGCACAAAATGACAACCATTTTATTCTACACACAATTGTATGTGTCAGGATTGTGGGAATTAATGGTGAGATGGTTTGGTGTGTCTTTGTTCCATAATAAAAGGGATCTAAAATGGGGTGGTTTGAACACCCAAAATTGCTGAGGACATATGTCTAGAGTCTAAGGTAGTTTGGGGTTTCCTTGGATCTTCTCCATGCCACACTACCTAGTAACGGAATGGCCAAGACGGTTTCTTCATTCACATAGCTGGAATGACTTCTGGAATGACTAACAGATGAGGGTAGCTGGACATCTCCTCTCTTTTCATGGGTTCTCCCCAGGCAGCCTCCTCCCAATACATCAGTCTTTGGGTAGATGAACTGCTTACATGGCACCTAGCTGTCCATGAGGCCTGGGCTGAAACTGAAACTTGAGAATGACCTGATTTCAGAATATGATTTCCATCACATTCCAGAGGTCAAACAACTCACTAAGGCCAGCCTTAACTCAAAAAGAGACAAATTTGACAATACTTCTTTTTTTAAAAAAATTACTGATTGATTTTTTTTAGAGAAACAGACACAGAAACATTTAATTTTTTTATTCCATTTATGCAACCTTGGCTTAACACAGTGGTGGGGAACCTGTTTTCTGACAGGGGCCATTTGGATATGTATAACATCATTCACGGGTCATACAAAATTATCAAGTTAAAAATTGGCCTGCTGTATTTGGTCAAACATTTAATTGATTCACCCCTAATGCCTTTGTTCTAGGGCTAAAACAAATGATTTTGCGGGCCTTATATGGCCCGAGGACTGACATACCCCACTCCTCTAACCAACTGAGCTACCTGGCCAGGGCTAGATAATACTTCTTAGTAGCACAGAATATGCAACCATTTTAATGTATACCACAGATATATGGTAATTTGAATGATGATAATTTTAAAATGAGAAAAGCTGAACAATCGAAGGAACAAGTGATTTTACCAGAAAACTTGGCTAATAATGCTGCCTACTATGAGCATAGAATTTAAGTCAGAGCTTTCTAGTGATCAAAGCCAAACAGAAAGAATGAACCAGCAACTTCATATTCATTAACTATTTCAAAAAAGAATAATGCTATATTCTTTTTCAATTATTTTCCAAAGACTAAAATGATAATCAACAAAGACAGAATGTGCAATGTATCTTTTATAGTTTCTTTCTACCTAATCCTTCTTTTTGCATTAATAACTCAATTCACCCCTGCAGTGGTGGTAATTCTGGATGGGAAACTACTTAGAATGGGGCCTAAGGTTAAGGATAAAAGTAGAGAGAAGAGAAATGAGGTTGAGCTGCAACAAACACCAAAAAAAGGGAAAAACAAGGAAGAAAGAGAGGGAGGGGAGATAAATATAAATTAGATATAAAGACGTTGATTTGCTCTGCCTTATAAAGAGTTTTATGGGTTACAAACATAAATGCCCATAAGGTCTGGCGTGTACCTTAAAATATCTGAAACGTATGAAGTATAAGAAAACTCAAAGAAGTGACGCCTCTGTCAAATGGAAAGTGCATGCCCTGTGTAAAAGCATCACGTTATTTTTTTTAATATATTTTATTGAATTTTTTTACAGAGAGAAAGGGAGAGGGATAGAGAATTAGAAACATCGATGCGAGAGAAACATTGATCAGCTGCCTCCTGCACACTTCCTACTGGGGATGTGCCCACAACCAAGGTACATGCCCTTGATCGGAATCGAACCTGGTACCTTTGAGTCCGCAGGCCAATGCTCTATCCACTGAGCCAAACCAGTCAGGGTGCATCATGTTATTTTTATTAAGTTGATTATATGTACTGTATACTGTTCTGCCAAACATAGCTGTGTCTGTCACTGCCAGGCTTTAACTCTAGACTGAGTCCATGGAGAAATTCTGAGCTCTCAGACTGAAAAATCAGACTGCTGGGTTTCCTAGGTCCTTCCCTTCAGAGACACCCTCCTGGAGGACATTGAAGGATTGATCTCAGGTATTCTTTTTTTTCCATATATTTTATTGATTTTTTTACAGAGAGGAAGGGAGAGAGATAGAAACATTGATGAGAGAGAAACATCAACCAGCTGCCTCCTGCACCTACCCTCCCACCCCACTGGGGATGTGCCCGCAACCAAAGTACATGCCCTTGATTGAAATCGAATCTGGGAACCTTCAATCTGCAGGCCAGCACTCTATCCACTGAGCCAAATCGGTTAGGGCTGATCTCAGGTATTCTCAAAACCTGTGGGGACCTCTCAGTCCCCAGTTTCCTAAGATCTAGGACCTGTCACCTCCTGAAACAATTTATAGGGGAAGATAGGAGAGGAGTAATTTTTATTGCTCAAAAGGGAAAAAAATAATGAACTAAGCCAGAGTAGTACTCAAGTCCAGCCTTCACATTGAGAAATGCATCAGTGTATTCTGTAGGGCAAGCTACTTTATGCCATTTACCTCTGATGCCTCTTTTTAGACATCTAATGTGCTAAGAGCCAAAAAAAAAAAAAAGGGACTCCCATGCTCTTATGGTTTCTTTACTATAGATTGGCAATATGAGTGCTCCTCAAAATATGATGAAAAGTTCTTCTGAAAAGAAAAAAATAAACAAATGGGATTACATCAAACTAAAAAGTTTTTGCACAGCAAAGGAAACCATCAACAGATTGAAAACACAACCCACTAAAAGAGAGAAATTATTCACCAATGATACAGCTGATAATGAGTTAATATCTAAAATTTATAAAGAACTTCCCAGCTGGCATGGCTCAGTGGTTGAGTGTCACCTATGAACCAGGAGGTCACAGTTTGATTCCCGGTCAGAGTATATGCCCAGGTTGTGGCTCTATCCCCAGTGTGGGGTGTGCAGGAGGCAGCTGATTGATCAATGATTGATTCCCTCTCATCATGGATGTTTCTATCTCTCTCTCCTTCTCCCTCCCTCTATAAAATCAATAAAAAATATATAAAAATAAATAAAATTTATAAAGAATTTACAAAACTCAACAATAAAACAAATATTTCAGTTTAAAAAAAATGAGCAAAGAACCTAAATAAACACTTTTCCAAAGAGGACATACAAATGGCCAATAGACATATGAAAAGATGCTCAATGTCACTAATCATCAGCGAAATGCACATTAAAACCACAATGAGATATGACCTCACACCTGTCAGAATGGCTTCATCAATAAATCAACAGACACCAAGTGTTGGAGAGGATGTGGAGAAAAGGGAACCGTTGTGCACTGTTAGTAGAAATGCAGACTGGTGCAACCATTATGGAAAGCAATATGGAGTAACCTCAAAAACTTAAAAATGGAACTACCTATGATCCAGTGATTCCACTTCGGGGAATATATTAAAAAAAAAAACCCTGAAATACTAGTTTTAAAGAATATGTGCACCTGTATGTTTATTGCAGCATTATTTACAATAGTCAAGATTTAAAAGCCGCCCAAGTACCATAAGTAGATGAGTGGATACAGAAGATGTGGTGCACACAATGGAATACTAAGCAGCCATGAAAAAGGAACAGCATGGATAGATCTGGAGATGATTATGCTAAGTGAAATAAAGCCAGTTAGAGAAAGACAAATATCTCATGATTTTATTTATATGTGGAATCTAATGAATAAATTAATTACACAAAATAGAAACAGACTCATAGGTACTGAGAACAGCCTGACAATTGTCAGAGGAGAGGGAGGTTGGAGGGTTGGTTGAAAAAGGTGAAGGGATTAAGCAAAAGGAAAAAAAAAACACCTCATAGACACAGACAACAATATGGTGATTACCAGAGGAATGCAGGGAGGGAGAAGAGAATAAAGGGGAGATAAATGATGATGGAAGGAGATTTGACTTAGGGAGGTGAACACACAATATAATCTTATATAATAAAAGTCTAATATGCTAAGTGCCCAGTCAACCAGTCTGCCATTCAACCAATCAATATGCTTATGACATGCTAAGGCTGCTCAACCGTTTGCTATGACATGCACTGACCACCAGGGGGAAGTCAACTGGTTGAGCAGTCGCTATGATGTGCACTGGGCTTCTAGTATACATATAATATATTATAGAATTGTATACCTGAAACCTATATAATTTTATTCATTAACTAGAGGCCCGGTACATGAATTCGTGCACCAGTGGGGTCCCTGGCCTGGCCTGCGGGATCAAGCTGAAACTGGCTCTCTGACATCCCCTTAGGGGTCCTGAATTGAGAGAGGGTGCAGGCCAGGCCAAGGGACCCCACCAGTGAACAATTGGGGCTGGGGAGAGACATGGGAGGTTGGCCAGCTGGGGAGGAACCCTGGGAGGGCTCCAGGGTGTGTCAAGCCCATCTCACCCAGTCCCAATCGGCTGGACCCAGCAGCAAGTTAACCTACCTATTGGAGCATCTGTCCCCTGGTGGTCAGTGCATGTCATAGCGACTGGTCAACCAGTCGACTGTCTGCCCCCTGGTGGTCAGTGCACACCATAGTGAGCAGTTGAGTGGCCTTAGCATATCATTAGCATACTACACTTTGATTGGTTGAATGGCCGACCAGTCAATCTGACACTTAGCATATTAGGCTTTCATTATATAGGATGTCACCCCCAGTAAATTCAATATATTCTTTTAAAAAATCAATTTGATTTCTAAGTGATTTGTGTGGTCTACTAAGAGCATCCATATAACTGAAATAAAGCAAGTATAACATTCTATTAGAATCTTATTATATGCTTGCAATAATGTGGTTAAAAAATGAATGAAAAGCAGCCTACTTGTACAACTACTCTTTTCCTTTTCTTTTTAATGGGTTGCCATTAAAACCAGTAAAGGCTCAGAGGATTAACATTCTTTCTTTTTAATCAAAAATATTTTCCCTAAAACGTAGAATTCTTAATAAATAAAACATGCTGTTTTTTATAGTTGTAGCTTCTCCTTTAAAAAAAATGATGTAGGAATTCCTTTTAGATAAATAAAAAAATTTATTTTTAGCTGAGCATATGGCTATCCAACCTCTTTTGCCAGTCTCTCGCAAATATAATCATCCCATCTTTTCCAGGAGGGAGGGAGTCAAGCCTGGGTACTTCTTATATCTCTGCCCCTAAGGCTCTCCTTCAATGTGCATGTTACCATGCAGTGTGCTTGTCCCATTAAACTGTGTCATATTCACTAATGTCTTATTTTGTGTTTCAAACTGATTTTTTTAAGTTGATGAATAGTAATGGACAATGATACAAGAACATTACGTCTTCCAGAAAAGAGAGCTGCAGTTCAATGAGTTCCTTTGATCCTATATGCAAAGGTAACTAATAGTGCATCTTTCAGAAACCACTCAAGCCAAATGCATTTGGGAAAAAATCCACACACAGCTAGTTGATTATTTTGAGGCACCTAACTCAAATGTCACTAGGTGTTAGTCTTCATAGAGATACAAAGAACTCAGTTAAATTCCACAGATTATGTAGGTTCTCAATAATTTGGGGTCTAAATGTTTTCTTTGATGGCCAGTTTGTTCTGACTCATTGATTGGAGAAAATTAGGTGAGATATAAGAAACAGGAATCTTTATTCCCTTTAGATTGGGGTTGATGATCATGGATAATCAGGTGAACTTTCTAGTAAAATGGCCCTGATCTTTTCCCTTCATCTGTTTGCCCATTAGCTACCTGTACTTTGTGGAAGCAAAAACTTAGTTCCTCCCTATTAACACATTCTGTCATTCAGTCTTAATTGCAGGCAGAGACTTTTGTAAACTAATGTAACAGAACAAAGGATATCATGAGAAAATGAGTTTTATGAGAAAGGGAAGAATCCATTTTATTTTAGAACAACGAAAATGTGGGAATTCCAAACCCTTTGGTTTCATAAATATTCTATTTTCATGATAATGGACAGCTGTGCTCTTATAAGAATCAGCTAACTTTGGTCAGAGATGGATTTGTTAAATGTAGAGAACAAGGGAAACAGATTCTCTCTTTCTAAGTGGACACGTTCAGTGTGGAATTACACTGTTTTCTCATCAACCCTTAAACTGACATTCACGGTAATGGAATTTATCATCATTCATTCCCTGCCACAGAGACTGGTATTAAAAGGATCTGTCCTTCATTGTTAAGTACTGCACAATTTTCCCCCTTCAGGATCTTATGTGAAGGTCCTGCTGGTCCAATTGATATTAGTTTTCTTCTAGTGGAAAATTTCTTTCCTCTGTAATTTATTTTAAAATCACCCCAGCATGTACCCCAAAAGGCAACACCTATGGATGGATGACAAGATAGAAAGGCTGCACAAAATTAGAGACGCTTTTTAATGAAGGTGTGAATAAAAGCAGGGGACTACAAGCAATTTGTGCCTCAGGGAAACATGGGATTATATATGATCACTTAAAACCGAAGCTCAATGAGGTCTCACAGGAATTACCAAAGCCATCCATTCCCCATGGGTGAAAGAGAGAAGCCAAAGCTTACCCTAAGACAGTGCTGACAGAGAGACAAAAGGCTGCTGGGGTTTCAGGTTGCCGCTTAAGAAAAGCAATGGACACTGCAGCCTTGGTAAGGTTTCCTAAAGCTGTGTAACTTCTATTTTTCACTCAGGATGTATCCTTGACCCAGGCAACTTGTTAAAGGAACAGAACTTCCGTAGCCTGTATCTTCTTCCACCTAGATTTGGGAGGATTAAATCTCCAAAAACCAGAGCAGTGGTGGCACTGAAAGGAGACTGAGAACATAAACATAAACATAAACATGTAGAGTCCTTGGGGCTCATAAGGAAGAGGCAACTGGGCTGAACAACAGTCCAAGAAGTTAGGTGTTCACAAGGTCCTGTGCTTTTCCTGCCTTCATAACTCCCTGATGTCACTGCAAGCATCATGTCAATTTTAATAAAAACAATTAGGACCATTAAGCTTCAAAGAATTAATATTTTACGTGATAATTGAAATATTATTGTACCCTTAAGCCCAAGGTCTCAGAGCATGGTCTCATAAAAGAGTGAATGGGGTATTATTTCTATCTATTATTTTTTAAACGTCTATTTTGCAAAGTGTTAAGAATGAAGCATAAATTTGGAAGGGAAAGTTGCTTTCTTTAATGGCTTTAATTTCTGACTCTGCATATAAACAAAGATTCAAAATTTAAGTGGGCCAAATATATAATGATTTTAAATTTTCAAAGCTTTATTGGGAGGAAGACATTGATTACTGCTACAGTTTCTTCTTTGTACATAACCCAGAAATGACAGGGCTCTGAACACCATTTCAGATGAATATACCCCAAATACCAAAGAATAGTCACTGATCATGTAAAAGTACTTTTTAGGGGGAGAAACACACAATTCTGGGTTTATTAATCCTAGGAGAAGAGCAAAAAGAGCCATTATGAGAAGAGAATGAGAAAGTGATAGCAAGATAGAGAGGAGGAGGAAGAAAGAGAAAAAATGGTATGGGGAAACATTGAAACTCAACCAAAGAATTACTAGGTATCAGATGAACCAATATTGTGACTAGATTTATCATAAGACCAAAAAAAAAAAAAAATGCCTCTACAGTAATTCTTGTGGTAGTCTTCTAGCACTAGTTTTTTTTACTTGGCACTCTTTTAATCTACTGGTAGTTATATACTTCTAGAGGCCCACTGAATGAAAATTCATGCACTGGAGGGCGGTTGCCTCAGCCTGGCCTTCCCCCTCTCATAGTCCGGGAGCCCTCAGGGGAGGGAGGCAACTCAGCAATGAGGGGAAGGCGACGCCCCATCACACCTCTGCTTCTGCCATTGCCAGCAGCACAAGCCTTGGCTAGCCCTGGTTACCTGTACCTCGGGCGGCCCTGGGTGGCTGGGGGCTAAGGGGACTGGGGGATTCCACAGGCAGGTGCATGAAGTGGCCAGGCCTGTAGGAGGAAAGCCCCGGCCTTGCTATGTGCCTGCCACCCCAGCAGGGCTGAGGGGATTAGGTGCCACCATCTTGTGGCTGTGGGCGCCGCCATCTTTGAGGGCATGGCAGTCAATTGGCATATTCCCTCCTCATTGGCTGTGGGCACCGCCATATTTGAGGGTGGAGCAGTCAATTAGCTTATTCCCTCCTTATTGGCTGTAGGTGCTGCCATCTTTTGTGATGGCATGAGGGTCAATTAGTATATTCCCTATTTATTAGATAGGATGTTAAAACCTTTCTGAGGGACATTTTACAATAACTAACAAAAAACCTTAAAACCCAACAAATTTAATTCATTTTTAGGGCTTCTTTCCCTAAAGAAATATGCATACCACATAAGCATATAAAATGAATAAGTGGAAATGAACTAAAATTCGGATCATAGGAAATTGGTTAAGTAAACTGTAACATATCTTTAGCCATTTAATGTAAGTTATAGAAGATTATATAATCACATGGGAATAACCACAATAAAATGAATAAATGGTATAGCTATTCCATAGCACTAGAGTTCCATGAAAAGCATACAGGGTCTTAAAATTGTAGAGTAATGCACTGGAAGAAAGAAATATAACTCTGCTAAAGGAAGCCTGAAACTATTGATTTGTGCTTCATGGATTTCTAGCAGATCACTTGCTCAAAAGGAGACTGGGGGAATAAAAATGTGTTAGATTTTGATTTGCTCATTTATTATTCAATTATTTATTCATCTCTTAATTCAGCCATTATTTCTTAAATGCCTACCACATGCTTAACACTGGGCTAGGTACTGAAGTATGACTTCAGAGAGATGAGACTGGATAAGCATATTGAAAATACTTCAAGAAGAGCCTTTGCATGGACATGCCTTGTACAAGATTCTCTGTTACCTTGTAGGCATGGGAAGTCACTGGTGAATTTTGAGCAGGAAAATGATAATGTTAGATGTTAACATTAGATCATTTTGGCAGCAGTGGGGAGGTGGACCACAGGAGGACAGTGCTGAAGTTGTAGTGTGGTGATTAGTCTCTTTGGGTAGTCCAGTGAGAACCAGGAGAATCTGAACCAAGACAGTTACCCTGAAAATGGACACAATGGGAATTAAAATTGAATATGAAGGCTGAGTTTGCAAAGAAGGAGCAGAAGAAATAGACATAATTTTGAATAAGTCCCAGGTTTGTGTTTGGGTAGAGAATAGTGATGTTTAGCAAAAAAAAAAAAAAAAAAAAAAAAAAGGTTGAATAGCACTCTATGGCTCTTTATACATTTTCAGTGTACTAAGACATATGAATATATTCATATGCCCTAATGACAAAACTTATATATATTTAATAAGCTCTGTCATAAGAGCTTTACCAATACTGATGAGCTAGTTCCAATCCTCTGCCATGAACACTTTTTGGTGTTCTTTCAAACTTCAAATGTCTCACCCAGTAAATTTAATTTTTAAAAAGCAACATCATAAATAATTCTGGACTTACACAAAACATAAAAATAGTTTGAAATTCTGGAATTTCTGAAGGAACTGTAAAAGTTGATAATAAAAATTAAAATTTATGAAGCACTAACAATGTGCCTAGCTCTGGGCTAAGAAATTTGTACATACTACATCATTTGCTTATCTCAGCAACACTATTAAGTAGGCATCTTCACTGTGATAAGCAGCAGTTCTCAACCTGTGGGTCGCAATCCCTTTGGTGTTCGAACAACCCTTTCACAGGGGTTGCCTCAGACCATCGGGAAACACATATATAATTACATATTGTTTTTGTGATTAATCACTATGCTTTAATTATGTTCAATTTGTAACAATGAAATTGGGGGTCACCACAACATGAGGAACTGTATTAAAGGGTCGCGACATTAGGAAGGTTGAGAACCACTGGTGGTAAAATGAAGCTCTGAGAGATTGTCACTTGCCCCAAATTATACAACTATCAAGTGGCATAGCCAGGATTCAAACCAAGGTGATCAATCTTTTTACTGTATGCTCTGAACCATGTCAATTACTTTTTGAAAATTCAGACTTCTTAGAAACATCTCTCTAAAAACATTGCAAATGAGCTTTGGAGATCTGAGTGGCAGTATGGTCTGATAGAAAGATCATTGAACTGAGGGATTAGAGTCTAAACTCCTAGTTTGGGCCACAAACTTGAAGTATGACCTTAACCAAGTTACTTAACAGCTATAGGTTTCATTTTCTTCATTTGAAAAATAAGCAAATTGAATTAGAAGTCACTTCCAAGATGTTATTTATATTTGTTCCATCAGAAAGTTAAAATTTCTCTCTTCATTTACATGGAATAAGGTTTCATAGCATTAAATAGCTCTATATACAAATGGAATTTTCTGATTTCAGACATGGAAATGCCATGCTCTCTGGGCACAGGAAGTAAATGATTATTTGTGAATTGGTCAACTCACATTACATACTTCGATGTACCCTCAGCCTTCTCAGAATCCCTTGTTTGGTTTATTATTGTGTCATCTTAAAGTGAGACTTTAGGTTAAACTAAAGCAGGGGGCTCTGATAAATACTCTATGGTCAGAGCTAAACACAGTCTCACCCTTATCAAAATGATTTAAAGTGATCTGGTGTACTAGGTATGACATAACTTCATTAACTATTTCTAGTTAATAATAATATAAACAGCTAAAGAAAGGGACATTTACATATAAGTCTATTTGCCTTTAACAATTTGAACTACTTCCACCATCAGAAGGAGGAGGGTAATTGGCTTACAACATGGTTTGGTATTTTAAAATCTCAATATTGAAACAATTATTCAAAGCCATCTACTACAATGTTTTCTAAATGATGATTCACAGATAGGCATTCATGCATGAGAAAGTTATTGTTGGTCGAAAGCAAAATAAGAAAAAAAACATTTTATTAAATTTTAAATAAAGCTATATTTAGTCAATTAAGAGAATCTTTTTTCTAAGATTATATACTTCAAACTTAATATGGAATTTTTTTATTAAATAATAATTATAGATAAAATTAATCTTTATTGTTTTGTTTCTATATATACTTACTTGGTAAAATAATATCTGTGCATTACATTTTTTGTTTTGTTGTTTGCATTCTATTTTTTTAAATTAAATTTATTGGGGTGACATCAGTCAAGGTTTCATGTGTGCATTTCTATGTTATAAGGTCTGTATATCGCACTGTGTGCCCACCACCCTGAGTCAAATCTTCTCCTGTCACCATATCATTACATTTTTTTTAAACTTTTAATACTTGGTGAAATTTAATTTGGGGGAACTAATAGTCTAATCAACAGTCTCTTCCACTTAATGTTTAAAACCCTCTCTAGTCTTTTGTATAGTCACCTTACCTAATTCAAATTCCTCTGGACATTAGGAAGTCAATACTAAAGAGCAACTCCACTCCATTTCTGGATGGCCCCAGTGTTTGGTAGGTCTTTGATATATAAAATATGTTTAGAGTAGTTCTACTAAATATTAATAGTTTTATGATACATATTTTATAAATAGCAAAATGAGAAAGGTTGTCTTACTTGCACTAACTAATGAGTAATGAAGCTGGGGCTTAATCTTAATCCTAGTTCCAACATACTACAGAGCTCACACTCATAATGAACAAAATATACTGCTTTCTGAGTCTTCCCTATTGAGAGCATAGAGACCAAATATAGTCTGACTTCCATGTGATTATCTTTCATAAACTGAAAGGCAACATTTATGTTTCTCTGAGTTCTCCCTTAGATAGGATGAATATAAACAGTTATTTTAGTTGTTGCTAATGTGACATGGTTCACTCATATCATTTTACTATATCATTCTCTTAATTGCTTACTTTTCATTGCTTGCAATTTGCATGGGAGTCAATGTGAAGGTTGTAAAAATATATGGGCTTTGACAACAAGCTCCCTCGGGTTCGACTCTGGGCTCTGAACCTGACTAGTTCTGTGGCCTACTGGGAACTCTGTATTTAGCAGGATTGAGTATTAGTTTCCTCATCTGTAAAATGGGGTTAATACAACATAGTGTTCTGTGGAGATTAAATAGACAAACTTAAACCTAAATAGCCTTTGCTAATTTAGTCAGCAGAACACTAAAACAAAGAACAAAATATGTGTGTCTTTATGTGTATCTCTAAAATCAGTGGGAAAATATCCTCAGGTGAGGATTTAAAAAAATTAAAAAATGAACTTGATAAAATTTGTTAGTTTCCATAGGTCTCTAAGATATAAAATATTGACAGAATATAAAGTTAAAATTTTCCTATTGTTTTGATTTACATTCGGATTCAATGATCAGTTACAATTAACTTTCTATGCTCGTCTCCTATTGATCACTTGATGCATATGCTTTGCTGGAATTGGATTGTTATCCAAGCATGGCAAATTAAACTTCCGATTTAACAATTAAAACCATCAGGCTGACGAATGAGACTGTGCTGTGATTTATTCTGGGTCAGATTCTCACTCCCAGACATAAATGAGACTCTCTTTGTTTTCAAGAGTTGTCTGGCAGGCTGGTTCAGGTGGCACTGATCTCACTGTACAGTTATCACCAGGTATCTCCACTCAATGGATGACGGCCCTTCACGCACTTAGGAGTGAGTCACTCATAATCACTCTGATATCATTCTCTCTTCCCAGCCATTATGATTGGTTTATTACCCAAATAAACTAGTTGTCTATAAGAAGTCTTTAATTGCTCTCTCATCCTTCTTCAAGATAGATAGATTGATTGATTTTATAAATTGGTCTTCATATTTTTCCCTTGGACTAATCACACAAAGTAAAACTTTCTATTAAAATATTTGTACAGTGCCCTAATCACATGAGAGCACTATGCACTTGCCTTTGTGTCAGATCAAATTTTTGCTTCAACATTTACTTGTGGTTATATACTTTGGTTATATAACTTAGACCCTGGGTATAACATAACTTAGTCGCTTGAGTTTCAGTTTTATCATTTGGGAAGTGAAAAATAGAACATGTATTTTACCGGATTGCTTTGAAGATTAGGTGTAATTCTTACCCTTTGAGCCAGTGTGGAGGGACCTGAAGAATATTATGCTGAGTGAAATAAGCCAGTCAGAGAAAGACAAGTATCACATGGTCTCACTCATATGTGGAATCTAATGAACAAAATAAACTAATGAACAAAATAGAACCAGAGACATAGAAGCATGGAACAGACTACAGAATCTCAGAGAGAAGGTGGGGGTGGGTGGGTGGGTAGAAAGAGATCAATCCAAGAACCTGTATGCATATATGCACAACCCATGGACACAGACAATAGGATGGTGAAGGCCTGAGGTTGGGGAGGGGGTGAGTCCTGGCTGGAAGGTATCAATGAGAAAAAAAGAGAACATCTGTAATAATTTCAACAATAAGTATTTTTAAAAGTTTAGAGGTAAGTCCACTGGCTCATAACAGACACACATTAATGATAGCGTCCATGGAAACAGGACTAATCTCTGTTACGGTCCAGGTCTTTTCCTTTACCAGTTATAGCTTTTGGGATATTTAGAATACACAAAGATAGTCAGATCGTAGTCACTTGGGACATTGTATTAATTTTATGAAATGTGACATCTCAAGTTCTTCGAGTTCATTATTCATCCCCTGTTCTCACTGTATAGTTATAGGGGTCATTCTCAAGTCTAACTTTACTGGAATCATATATTGTTCATAATATCCATGGAAAACAGAAATAATACCTGTAGGTAATTTCTAACTATCTCTCTGATTTCTGGTAACCTGGCTGACATTTCTAAAAATTACAACTTGTTAAACTCATAAGAGAAAAAGAAACAGAGAATAAGAAAAGATAGCTTAAAATATTAAACCAGATTAATAGAAGAAACTTATTAAAATAAAGTATTAAGCCTCATGACCTTAAAATATGTTCAGAAAATCTTCTTCCTATTCCTTATTATGTACGTCCTCAGCAGTCAACAGATAAGAGGTCCAGTCATTTGATGAGGAAAATGAGATATTTGGGGGGGGAGACCAGCGGCCTGATTCTGTATTTAGTTAATTAGTATCCCTAATGAACATTCCTGTTAGCCTACAGTGACTCTAGTCTAGTCACTGCCCCTTCCTTAATTATCTGGTCTTGCAAGAACTGTTTACCTAAATACATTTGACAGAGGCCATAACCAGGAACAATACACAACCCCAGTGCTGGCGCCAGGCCAGGCCTTTAGGCGTGGTCTCACGGCCCCCATCCCAACACACGGGCTTTCTGCAAAGTCTGTGAAAGGTCCAGAAGTCTGATCCTTATTGGGGGGACAAAGAAACCAAAAGGGTATAAAGAGAAAGCTTCCTCCATATTGGCATGCTCAGGATTTGGAAACAGGTTCCCCTGAGTCATGGTACTAGCACATCTGGAAATAAATGGGTTTTTCCTGTATCTCCAAGTACATGTGTGTGTATTTTCCAGTCGCCTGGTAAATTCTGTAACAATTAATATGCAGAATTGTAAACAAACATACATGCAAAAAGATGCCATAATTCATTTCCAATATTTCACTGAATGCCTCTCATCCCCCAGATTCCTTGTTCTTTTGCTCCAGAATCATATGTCTCTATTTGTCAGGGGGTCTTAAGTACCTAACCCTGAAAATAAACACATTGCCTTTGCCATTATGGAGAGTGAGGAGGTTTGAGGAAAGAGAATGTTATTCTGAGGTTATAAAACCTCTTTTATTTTTTTTCGTAATTGCAAGTATTTTCAATTCCACAAAAAGTACTCCATGTGTATTTCCCAGAAATGTATGAAAGGGAAATTCCCGAGACTTTTTCTAGAGGGTAACTAAGGCTGCCAAAGAGACTCCTAAAGCTAAGAGATTAATATTATCATAATTACTTTGTAAAAAATAAATTAAGAAAGTGCCAAAACAGGCTCTAGCTGACTTTACATCTTTTTAAAATGTAGCTAACTTGACATCTGCAGCCTGTCTTTGGGGTAATCTGCCTTCCTTTGCTCCCAGGGCTGCTGGAGTTAAGGACTTAATGTGTCAGCAATTCCTTTATCAGCCCTTACCTTGCAGAGATTACTGACTTTTCAAAATGCAATCATGAATATTCACTGGAGGCTGAAATTGGGCAAATCGAGCCCCCCACCCCCACCCCCCAATAGAGTCCTGTACTAATGTGTATGGTTAATGCTTTGAAATCAAGACTTCCTAAATGTTGAATGGGAGAAACTATGGAATTTAGCAAAAGTTAAACAGCACCACCCTAACCTACATCATTATGATAAAGCTTGAAGAATGAAGAGTGCTTGCTGGATGTGAATTAAGGTACTGCCTCCTCTATATATTAGTTTTAAAACTGCCCTTGGGCAAGTCACTTAATCTCCCCAAGTCTGCTTTCTCCTGTCTAAAAGGGAATGAGGTTTCTTAGATTTATAAATAATTGGACTAGCAACTTAACCTTTCAGAAGTCTGGTTTCTTAATCTGTGAAATGGGAATCGTGATTCTTGTCTTACACATCACCTCAGAAATGTGGAAATAGTGATGTATTTAGTCCAGTTTGAGCAAAGGTTCTGACCCATTTGCTTACACCCGAGCTCAGGTAGTTTGCCTTAACAATACCCCAGGGGTTTCTTCATTTGGTTTCATACTGGCAAGAAGCAGGACTAACTCCACATCAAGACCTAAACCATTCACTAATCATAAACATGAGCAGGAAGATACCTAATAGAGCACAGTGGCAGCAGGTCATAAGTAAATTATTTATCCAGGGGTTTTGATCAGTAAGTGTCTCTGCCTCATCCATAAAAATGTATATTTGTACACACAAGAACCCTTGAGGAAATTGTTTATTCTCTGGGGAAATAGGGTCTATTTTATTAAAAACTAGAGGTTCAGTGCATGAATTCGTGTGGGGGAGGGAGTTGGGGGAGGAGGGATGGCAGGTGGTTGGCTGGCTGGCTCCAATCTAGTTGTGTAGATGTGCTGAGGAAGAAGCAAGCAAAGACCACTGACACAGCGCCCCCAAACGGCCTGAACACCAGCTATGCCCTGAGGTGGAAATACAGCTGCAATTAGGCTGCTGCCTTGCCCCTTCTGCCCCCTCCAAGCTGCTACTCTGTCTCGATCAGCATCGGGGTTGCTCTTCTCCTACAGGTTTCCCGGACCTAGATTCTCCAGTGCCCAGAGCCTTAGCCGGGGGAGGGACCAACCAGGGTGAGGGACCACAGGAGGTTGGCTATGGGAGCACACTGACCACCAGGGGACAGCTCCTTCACTGAGCGTCTGCTCCCTGGTGGTCAGTGCGCATCATAGTGACTGGTCTACCCGTTGTTCTATCCGTTCCGGTCGTTCGGTTGTAACGGTCGCTTGGGCTTTTATATAGAGAGAGATTATTTTAGCATGGTGTGGTTCTTACTATTGTCTAATGATTACCTGCTATGGCCAGGAGTTGTGAAGCTGATGTAGCTACTCAAGTCCCAACCTAGATCATCTTTTCTCTCCACTTTGCTTTTGTGCTACTTCTCTCCTCACATCCCAGGCCTGGCTGCTGAGTTTTAATAGCAAGTCTGATTTACTTCTATTCAGCACGCAGTCTCTTAAACTGCAGCTGTTCAAAGTTCAGCCATTGAGGCTTGTGGGCTTTTCCTTGGCTACAACTAAATGAAGTTCATGTTAGCTACTGCAGAAATTTATAAACTTAAGGACTGCAAATATTGCCTTGTGAGATATTTATGGGGACTCACTTTGCCTACTATGGGGAAGATTGCTTTTATACACATTTCTGGTTTTAGAAAGGGGAAAGAAATATATTTCAGGTAAATGCTCCCTGGGGGGATGGTCCCATTACTCAAATATCTTGTGCCTAAGGCGGCACAGGCTAAGATAAAAGCTCTCCATTTGGGATATAAGGTTTTTCCTGACTCTGGGTTACAAATGGGCTTTTTAAACAATGAAGCAGTGCACACAATTGTTAGAAAAAATCACCCTGAAATGTAGGAGCTCTATTTCTTACCTAAGCAAGAACAAACTGGAGATTATGTTGCAGAGCCCTGGAGTTCATATCTCCTCTTCTTGGCTCTCTACACATACTCTCCATTTCTATTCTTCCCACCTCATGCCTTGTTTGCTGGCTGTTTCCCCAACCAGACTGAACTGGCTGGGGGCATGATGGTGTTCTACTTATCATTTATGTTTGGTGCTTAGCATGGTAAATGTTCACACACTAAGTGTTCGTTGATTGGATATAGCATTGACTCTAATACCCGCAGAAGGTGTGAATGAGTACTGACCCTAACGCATATTTTGCTTTTTATTTTAAAAAATTTAATTATTGATATATACTTGTATCTTACACTGACACCTCCTCTCTGAAATGTAGTACAGAATTATATATTCTACTTGAGATTTTACTGCATATGATTTTCAAACGTGCCACAGTAGTAAATATACTCTGGAATGCAAACCCAGTAATTAAGTTGGGCATGCTGCAAAGCTGGCAATGTCTTTGAAAACATCTTTTGTGGAAAGCAGGCTTATCTTAGATTTTTCCCCTTCTGATTTCCATTACATTCAGACAGACTTCATAAGTGCTAACTTTTCCCCCATTATGGGTGCTTTGTGTATTTTTCCTAAGACAGGTCATTACTAACCAACTAATGAGCTATTCTTTACATAACATTTATATGGAAGCAGCACAAAGTATGTCTTATTAAGATTCACTGCCGGATATATGACCCTAAAAAAGTGCTCTGATGTAATACAGAGGGAAGTAGCCTTGGCAAGGAATAATTCCTAATAGGTGTAATAAGTTTTCATAAAGAAGCTCTGGTTTGTGATGTGGAGAACTGATATCTACCCTTGGACCTGCCCTCTGGCGCCCTGGCCTGTCTCCCACCGTACAGGTGTCCTAAGTGTCCAAGAACAAGCACATGTGCCTTTGGAGTTGTGATCCACCATGTGAATGAGAAGGCGGAGTCCTTAAATCGTTAACTGCTGCATTAGATCTGCAGATGTTACAGTCTAACACACGCAGTGCAGGCTCGCATGGCACACGGCAGTGGTGTCTGGAGGAAACTGCTCATCCAACCTGGGAAGTATTACATAATTGATTAAAATAACCTTAGGGAGCCAGCACAGCATTCTGCTTTTGCCAGTGGCTGAGCCAGACATGGGGATGCATTTTAAAAACAGAAATCTGGTTCAGCTTGAATTAATTATCAAATACTCATTTGAATACTTATTGTACCCATCACTGTCAAATCTTAGTGTGCATATAAATCAGTTGGCATCTTTCTCTCAATGCAGATTTATAAACTTAACACCCAGAAATGCTGATTTGATATTAACACCCAGAAATTGATTTGATGTGGCCTGGAAGTCTGTGAGGTTTTAGAGGTGGGATCTTTGGGAGATGATTAGGTCATGACAATGCAGGCCTCATGAAAGGGATTAGTGCCCTTATTAAGTAAACTGCAGAGAGCTCCGTCACCACTCCCACCATGTGAGGACACAGCTGAGAGACAACCAGGAGGTATGTTCTCACCACACACCAACTGCTGTTGGCTACCATGCCCAACTTTACAGAATCAGTGTCATAGGAATTATAGCTATTAGGTGAAGACAGGCAAGTGAGCAGGCAGTTAAACTAGTACAGGAAGTGCTAGGAGATGAAAGAAGACCTTTGGGAGGAACACCTAACCCAGACTTAGAAATGTCAAAGAAGAATTCTAAGAAAAACTGGTCCAGTCCTTAAAATGAGTACAAATGCAGTAGAATAAAGAAGAAATTCACTCTGGTCAGTGTTACTCCATTGGGTGAGCACCATGCCATGTGCCAAAGAGTAGCTGATTCGATTTCCAGTCAGGAAACATACCCAGGTGCGGGTTCGGCATGTATCAGAAGCTACCAATAGATGTTTCTCTCTCACATCTATGCTTCTCTCTCTCTCCCTCTCCCTTCCTCTCTCTCTAAAATCAATTTTTTAAACAGAAAGCATTGGGACAGAGACTGGCATGAAGTTAGACCTAAAAACACCTCAAGGCAAAGCATGCTTGAGGATCCAGAGTGTTGGGAAGAGAAGTGATTGGTAAAGCCGGAGAAGTATTGCTCAAACCATGCAGGCCATATTGGTCTCATTAATGAATTTGTACTTAATCATGAGAACAGTGCGGGACCATTAACTAGACTTGGGAAATACCCCTGGTTAAAGTGTGAAGGATGGATTATTGTAGGGTGTGCAGGGTTGTATTTGCAAGGCACTTCCCTACTTTATCAATCGTGTGGTATTATTATTTACACTTCACAGATGAAGGAACTAAAATTTTAGAAAAGTCAAGTGCCTTTACAAATACCACAAAGTTATTAGTAGATGCACTGGGATGAGGGGGTTAAAGAGATTAAAATGAAAATGTGTCTGCTTTTGAAGTCAGTACTCTATCCACATAATGGTGTTGCCGCCTGTTCATTCTAGAATATAATTGTAGCATAGAAAGTGCTTCCTTGATGATGAACTTGCAACCTAAGCTCTTAACCAAAGGAATAGTTTTAATTCTCAGAGAAAGTTGGCCTAGAAGTTTACTTTATAGCTCACCTCATTTACCAAGTGAATAGGTCAGTATTTAAAGGGGATGAAAAGACCACTCCCCATTGCCTCCTAGGTTTCAGCTGGTCACTGGGTAAGGATAAGAAGGCTCTTACTGAGGGAAGCTTTAAGGAGGAAATGAGGTTGTAATGAGCATGGCTTCAGGTAAACAGGGATATTTTTCTCCTTGTCAGACGTGTTTGCTCTTCCAGCCTGCGTTCCTCTTACCTCTCACGGCTGAAAATAGAGAAAAGGCTGGAATAAATACATACACTGATCTGACAGGCAACAAGGGGACAGCTCACTTTCCATGCATCCCCTGGAATGCACAAGCCAAAGATAAGATAGAACGAGGGGCGATTTCCATACATCACATTGCCATCTTGGCTAAGAATGATTTTCAAGTGTGGCCCATGGGGGTGTCATTGTTCAAATACATAGTCCAAGACTGCCCTTCATTCAAGACTCCAGTTACCCTCAGAAGCAGCCTTCGAATCAAAGTGCTAGTTTTCAGTTTTTGCAATTATCTTTGCACTTTCCCTGGCGCTGACCAAGGGCCCAGGTTAACAATGTTGGCAGCTCCTAGTGTTCCATCAGTTATTTATGGCATCTTAACCACTAAGGGTGCATTTCTTTGATATAATATTGATAAGATTTGTTTTGGCCATAATCTAAGTTATAAAGTACAATATAACTCATTAAGGGTTGCTGAAATTTTGCTATGGATTTAAATTTTTAAATTTAAACGAGATTATTATGGGCTTACCTGGTTTAGCTCAGTGGACAGAGTGTCGGCCTGTGGACCAAAGGGTCGACCTGTGGACCAAAGTGTTAGCCTGTGGACCAAAGGGTACGTGCTATTCCAGTCAAGGGCACGTACTTTAGTTGCAGGCTCCTCTCCGACCCAGGCTCAGGCCCTGATCTGGAGCATGCAGGAGGCAACCAATTGATGTGTTTCTCTCACATCGATGTTTCTGTCTTTCCCTCTCTCTTCTACTCTCCCTAAAAATCAATGGAAAAATATCCTCGGGTGAGGATTAACAAACAAAAAACAATAACTAAAAAAAAAAAAGCTTATTATGAATGGAGTTGTTCTGTGTTTAAATGAGAAGAAATTTAGAAGATGTTTACATAATAATGATATTCATATGATTAGCTTCTTTGGGGGCAGGAATTATTTTATTTGTTGTTCACATATAGGAGATAATACATTGGGTATTAGTTGAACAAATGAGTGACTGATTGTTCATAGAAATGGTAATCCTTTCATATTTCTATACTACTTAATAAACTACTGAATTGGGTAATCTCATTTGGACATTTCTAATATCCTATACAGTAGACAGGATTTCTTTCATTATCCCCATCAGGGAAAATGCTGCATTTTATGATGAATAAAAGGGAACTTGAACACAGTTATTTTTAAAGCCACTCCACTGCACCAGGCAAGATCTCCAGCCTTGCCTTGAAAACAAGGACTTGCTTTAAGAAAAATTGTGAAACATATATTGGACCCCTTGAACTCCTTAATCCTTCCATTCACACACCCTTACCTCCCTCAGGGGTCCCCCAGGAAGCCTAAGTGAAGCCCTCAGTGTCTTCTGGTTCCTCAGCTATCCACTCCTTCAAACCTGTTCTCAGCATCTGAGAAATGCTGTCACACCAAATTATAGCTTAATAGCGACCCCTTTTGGGAGGTTTTGTTTTAACAGCATATTCTACAATTTGGATTCTCCTGGCCCTTAAAGTGCAATGTATTTGTCAAAGGGCATAATCAAAGAAGCTCATAGAGCCCGCCAGCTGTGGTCAACATCCTCAGGACAGGTGCTGGCCCATAGTGTCCTCCTGCTTGTCTCTGTGACTCCTCTTCTAGTGCATCCATCCTGTGGTAACATAACCTGGATACTGCTATGCCGCTCAGGACCTTTCCACTTTTGTCTACTGTTGGGACAGTTTCCTCCAGCTCATCTATGTTCCTCAGCCAGGCTAATCCCACCATCAGTGGATGGCTATCAGATATGAACCAGCCCCCTTAACAGTGGCATCTCTGGCATCAACAACCAACAATTGGGTTTTAGGGAAAGGAAGGGATATTCCAGAGCTCCTGAAGTCATGTTTGTTCTGACTCGGCTTAAGGCTCACTACTGCAAACTATTTATCACAGTTGATTTTTCGAGTGAAGGGGAGAACATTAAAACTATGTTTAAGATGTTTAGATAAGCCTCTCTCAAGCTCTTGCTAAATTTGCCTTCTGTTCTTCCCTACACACCACCCCTACATCCAGCTCCCCACTCCAAACACCATAGTATTTGCACCACGTGCAGGTGGCAACACCTCCTAATATCTGACCTAAAGTCAGGGTTTGGGCGGCCCAATCCAAACCTATCCCCCAAGGCCCCAATTTATCCAGGAAAGAATAATCAGAAAACACCACGTCCTTCCAGTATTTTCTAACCCTTTGAACTCCTGACTCTCAGAAGTTGGACATGCACCTACCGCCTTTTCCCTGAAAAATCTCTGCAGCCAAACAGCAACTTTATATGATTAGTTTACCCCTCTGTCATATTTGCTCGATGCTGATTCAAGTATTGACAATGACAATAACAGGCAATAAACTGAGTTTTGAGATGTCAGTTAATGAAATTTTAAAACACCAAACAAAAGCTTAAAAAAGTGCAATTTTCTATCACAAAGGAACAATTGAGATGCAAAAGCAGTTTACAAAAACTGTATGTTTGGGGAAAACTGATTGAACAATGAGTGTTGATAAAGAATTTAGAAAATAATATATACAATCACATTTAAAACTAGGGGAAAATTGCTGTTGTTATTTGAACCGAGAGCTATGACCTAAAGACATGTGATTAGGACAGAATAATAATCCCTCCATTAAAACTATCTAGTGGAGCCGAAGCCGGTTTGGCTCAGTGGATGGAGCGTCGGCCTGCAGACTGAAGGGTCCCAGGTTTGATTCCTGTCAAGGGCATGTACCTGGGTTGCAGGCACATCCCCAGTGGGAGATGTGCAGGAGGCAGCTGATCAATGTTTCTCTCTCATCGATGTTTCTAACTCTCTATCTCTCTCCCTTCCTCTCTGTAAAAAATCAATAAAATATTAAAAAAAAAAAAACTATCTAGTGGATAGTTATGAATCGGAGCAGTGTCTGTTCGGGTCACATTTTGGAATATGACCTGTATCTTCCCCTTCAGGCCATGTAGATTTGATTTTCCTCTGGTGGGATTGTTGTAAGCCAATGTAACATTTCCAAACAATTGTTAATTAAGCCGGAAGCCAGTCCGTATTGTAACAAAGTCAACACATAGGTACACTGAAAATAGCACACAGTGTGCAAGGTCAAAAATGGGCCCCAGCTCAACATGGTTTCAGGCAATTGTCAGTGTCTCCCCTTGCTCCACGCGTTTTTTGCCCTTTGCTGTGCTCTCCCCTACAGTCTGTTATCCGTTTCCTTCAACGTATCCAAGAAACAGAATGCAGGCTAAAAAAATCTCATGTCAAAAAATCATGGTAGTACAATAGTCCCCTATTATTCACTGTATATGTTCCAAGAACCCCAAGGATTGTCTGAACCCACAAATAGTACCAAACCCTAGATATACTGCTTTTTCCTAAACATGCATACTTAGGCACAGTAAGAGATCAACAACAATAATTGATAATAAAATAGGACAATTATAATACTTTACTCATGTTTTTTTTTTCTTCTGTTGGGTAGAAAATAAGATTATTTTATGTAAGCTCAATCTCATGGGAGAGATAGGATAAATATTATGTCCATCTTATTAAGAAGAAGACTAAGAGTCAAAAAGGTTAAGTGACTAAAAGATTGTACAGGTAATAAAGGGTGAAGCTAGAAAATAGAAGATTCAGAACCACGTTTCCAGCCTAGTGTTTTCTCCGCACTGCCATTTAACCCTTTATTTTGAGGACTACAAATTCCTAACAATAACCACATTTTCAATATGCATCCCCAATAGCTAAATATTTATTTACTTGCTATAATCATTTACAATATACATTTTATAAGCAAAAAATTTTAATGATGAGATATATTAATAGAAGTTATTTTTCTTCCCACACCCAGTAGACCTCATTCTATATACACCTTCTGAGGAATGTGCTGGATATTAATTTGCCAATTATATTTTGTATTAACTCAGATCTGGGACCTTTCATTTGAGTATAAACTAGTTTGGGGCCCCAAAGATCAATGAGATATAAAGAACTTAGAGAAAAGGGAATTGATCCTATCTTCTCTATAGTTATCATCTAAGAAATACAGATTTTGTGTGTGTGTGTTCAGAGGTCTAGTGTCCAACACAATAAACTTCCTCTCCTTGGTTAATGTGTCCTACAGGAAATATGTCACCACATTCCCATGCTCATGGCCTCCAGAAAAGTAACTCTATAAGTGAAGGAGCCTCCACAAGATGCTCCGACTGTACTAGGACAACCAATGTTTCTGCAATCACAAAGCACTCGCTGTGAAAATGAATCGCCCCTTCTTCTGCATTTCATATGCTTGGTACAGTTTATTTCTTATTTTATCTTCAAAAACTCCTTGGGAGGTGTGCAAATAAGATAGTACTTTTCATTTAGCAGACAAGAAAACTAAGTTTCAAAGTTAAGTATTATTTATATACTAGGCTAGTAACGACATTTAGTTGAATAAATAAATTTAAATGCAAGGGGAAGAATTATTTCTAAGCTCTAAGTTTCCTAACACTTGGTGCTGGTGTTTTTTCCTTAACACACTGTTGCCCCTAGCAGGTGAATGACAGGAGGGACAGCAAGACTAAATTTGCAATAGGAGGACCTGGATCAGGTCCTAAGCTATTTCCTCACTATCTGACTTGAACAGGTCACGCAATCCTGAGACATAGATTTCCAAGATTCTATAAAGTGGTGTATTTCATACCTGTTTAATCCATATCCAAAAGTTGCTCACAGGGGCAACTAAAGAATCCACATGGAATCGCCTAAGGCTATTGTTATCATTTAAGTTCCTCGGATATCTGAGAGGTCGAATTTTTTTCCAAAATATCTGGATCAAGAAAGCCACAAGTACAGGGCATATTTACCAGAATCAAGTGCTTCATTCTCCAGTCACTAGATTTAATCTAATAAAACTATTTATTTAAGACATAATATTAACTAAGAACCAAAGATATAAAGAACAAGAAGAAGCTCTAGCTGGTTTGACTCCATAGATAGAGCGTCGGACTGCTGACTGAAGGGTCCTGGGTTTGTTTCTGGTCAAGGGCATGTACCTCAGTTGCAGATTTGATCCCTGGCCCTGGTTGGGACATATGCAGGAGGCAATCAATCGATGTGTCTCTCTCACATTGATGTTTATCTCTCTCTGTCTTCTTCCCTCCCTTCCATTCTCTCTAAAAGTCAATGGAAAAGTATCTTCCAGTGAGGATCAACAACAACAAAAAATCCTATATAATAAAAGGCTAATATGCAAATCGACCAGAGTAATGACTGGTCACTGACACACACTGACCACCAGGGGGCAGATGCTCAATGCAGGAGCTGCCTCCTGGGAGTCAGTGTGCTCCCACAGGGGAGCACTGCTCAGCCAGAAGCCAGGCTCACGGCTGGCGAGCACAGCAGCAGTGGCAGAAGCCTCTCCCACCTCCTCTGCAGCACTAAGGATGTCTGACTGCCATCAGTTGGACATCCCCTGAGGGCTCCCGGACTGCGAGAGGTCACAGGCCAGGCTGAGGGACCCCGCCAAGTGCACAATTTTGTGCACCAGACCTTTAGTAATAAATTAAAATAAAAAAGCAAGAAGGCACTGGTGGTCCCTCCAAGTAAATTACAATCTAATGCTAAAGAAAGTGTATTCATTTACTGGGGCTGCCATGACAAGGGACCACAGTTTGAGTGTCTTAATCAACAGTTTGGGAGGCTAGAAGTCCAAGATAAAGGTTTGTGTGTTTTTTCTGAGGCCTTTTTCCTTGGCTGCCTTCTCACTTTGTCCTCCACATTATCTTTCCTCTGTGCATGTGCATCCTGGTGTCTTTTTGTGTGTCCAAATTTCCTCTTCTTATAAGGATACCAGGAAGGAACCAAGATGGTGGCGATATAGGCAGACGTGTCCCAGGTCGTGTCCCGGAGCAAATGGAAGCTGAAGCTAGTAACACTCACACCGAATTGGCGAAATTGCTCAGCTGGTGAGAGGGTTTGCAGCCGGGAAGAGCAGAACTCCCCTGGAAAGGTAAAAAAAACCCAGGGATTTGGGCAGGAAAGTTTGCCTGACCTCTGAGCCCAGAGAGTCGGAGGGAGACCGCGTGGCAGACAGCCGCGTCCTTTGGGACAGGCACAGCCCCTGACGGGGGGAAAGGAGAACTGCGGGATTCCTGGCGCCGCCAGGGAAATTGAGAGCTGGGTTCTGTGATCACGGAGGACTGAGCCTAAAAGGGGCAGCCTGAAGAGCTGACCTGACCATGCAGTCCCGGTAAGAGAAGAAGCTTACAGAAACCAAGCCTTCCCCGTTTCCGCGGCCGACATTTGTTTGTTTACACTGAATCCTGTTCATGGGACATTTCGGATACAGACACTCACCTGTGCTGAAGAGAGGGAGAGTGTGCTGAGGAGTGGAATCTGGGGAGAGACTGGGGAAAGAGGGGGAGCCGGGAGAGGTGGTAGTGAATTGAGTGCTGAGACACCCCTGAGGCCAGGACTGGGGCAGCCACCCGATCCTGAGAGTGAGTCTCCTCCCCCCAACCCCCAGGCAAGGAGCACAGCCACACCCAGATTCCACCCTGAACGAGATCAAGGATTAAGATAACCTGATCAGTCCCTGGGAGTTAACAGGGTCTGGCCTATAGGGGAATTTTCAATCCCAGCAACAACATAGCACCGGTAACTAACTACTACGCAGTCAGCTCTGGGCAGTGAACTTCCACTGGACAGAGAGGCCCTATAGCCTCAGAGGCCAACCCCAGAACACTGCCACCCAGAGGCTGACCCACAAACTGACTCTTTGCTAAACACAAAATAAGGCAGTCTGGGAAATAAATGCGGCATGCTTTAAAATAAGGACTGTGGTTTACAACATAGAGGAACAGTATATCGCAGGGAATCTCAACACTCTCCTGAATACCTGGAAGGTCTAAGGCGAGCCACACTGAAGAATAGAAGAAACGAAGGACATTCACTACTGCAATTTTTTTTTCTTTTTTCACTTTTTAACTAAGAAACCAATTTTTTTTTTATTTTTTTTTTCTGTTCTTTTTTTTTTTTCTTCTTTTTCCATCACCTGATTTTACCCTTTTAATTACTACCTTCTTATTTTTAACCAGTATTATTACTGCTACCATTTTACCATTTTTTAAAGTGCCATTTTATTTTTTCTTTATTTTATTTTGGGATTAGTGTTCACCATTCTATTTTCATCGTTATATTATTGGTTGTTTCTAGTTTGCATTCATATCCAGGGAGCTGTTGCTGGAATTTGTTGGGATTAATGGCTGTTCTATAGGAGTATTCTCCTCATATAAAAAGTCTCTTCCCCTCTTCCACTTCATTCTCTCTTTTCGCTCTTTTTTTTTTCTTTTCTTTTCTCGCTTTTATTTTCCCCCTTCCTTTTTCCCAATTTCATTTTTGCACTCCCTTTTTTTGGTCCCTACTTTTCTTTTCCTTTCTCTCTTTTATCTTTTTCTCTTCCTTCTTCCTTATCCCCTAATTCTCTTAATTCAGGTGGTCACCTTTACTTGGGGTTATTAATATCGTAAATATATTTGTGTATAGTGCCTGGTACGTGGTGCCTTGTTGTGTTGTATTTTGTGCCTTTAAATCAACGCAGCAGATCCAAGCAACAGCAACCTCCTGAGCACCACATCCTCTGCTGAGGAACAGCAGCTGTACGTGAAACCTCGCCCCACCAGCCAGAAGAGCCACCACAGCTGTGAACAGCACCCACCAGAGGAGCTGCTGACAACTGAAGAGCAGCTGCTACCGCAACCGCCTGAAGAGCAACCACAGACCAAGGAGTCACTGCCACCAAGGGAGCAACCACTGAACAACTCAACGTCTAGATATGTCATTGAGATCAAACATGGGTAGACAAAGAAACCCCCAAAGGAAAGAGAAGGAGGACTCTCCAGAAAAGCAGCTAAGTAATACAGAGGCATGCAACATGACAGATAAAGAATTCAGAATAAGGATCCTAGAGTGCATAAACCGGATGGAGGAAAAAATCGACAACCTCTTCAAGAAGCAAGAAGAAACAGATGAAAAAATTGATAACATATGGAAGAAGCTAGAAGAAACAGATGAAAAAATCGATAACATATGGAAGAAGCTAGAAGAAACAGATGAAAAAATCAACAACCTAAGTAAGACCCAAGAGGAAATGAAGAGTGATATAGCTGCAATGAAAAACTCCATTGAAAGTATCAACAGTAGACTAGGAGAAGCAGAGGACCGAATAAGTGAATTAGAAGACAAGGAAGCAAAACACACCCAAAATGTACTGCAATTGGAGAAAAAAATTAAAAGACAGGAGGAGAGCCTAAGGGAGCTTTGGGACAACATGAAACGAAACAACATACGAATAATAGGAGTACCAGAACAACAGAAGGATGAACAAGGATTAGAAAACCTACTCGAAGAAATAATATCAGAAAACTTTCCTGAGGTGGGGAAGAAAAAAGTCACACAAGCCCAGAGAGTCCCAAACAAGGTGAACCCGAAAAGACCCACACCAAGACACATCATAATCACCATGGCAAATGTTCAGGACAAAGAGAGAATCTTACAGGCTGCAAGAGAGAGACGGAAAGTTACATACAAGGGATCTCCCATTAGATTGTCAAATGACTTCTCAACAGAAACACATCAGGCAAGAAAAGAATGGACTGAAATTTACAAAGTGATGCAAAGCAAAGGACTGAATCCAAGAATACTCTATCCAGCAAGGCTATCATTCAAACTTGAAGGGGAAATAAGAAGCTTCACAGACAAAAAAAGGCTAAGGGAGTTTGTCACCACCAAGCCAGCATTGCAAGGAATGCTAAAGGGACTGATATAAAAATAAGAAATAAAAAACTCAGAAAGAAAACAGCAACACAAAAAAAGAAATGGCTACAAACAAGTACCTTTCAATAATAACTGTAAACGTAAACGGACTAAATGCTCCAACCAAAAGACATCGAGTGGCTGAATGGATAAAAAAACATGACCCATACATCTGCTGTCTACAAGAAACCCACCTCATTAGAAGGGACTCACACAGACTGAAAGTGAAAGGATGGAAAAATATCTTTCAGGCAAATGGAAAGGAAAAGAAAGCTGGGGTAGCAATACTTATATCGGACAAAATAGACCTCAAAGTGAAGGCCTTAACAAGAGATAAGGAAGGCCACTTCATAATACTAAAGGGATCAATACAACAAGAAGATATAACCCTGGTAAACATATATGCACCCAATGTAGGAGCACCCAAATTCATAAAAAAACTCCTGGAAAATATCAAAGGAGAGATCGACAACAATACAATCATAGTAGGGGACTTTAATACACCATTGACAGCACTGGATAAGTCCTATAGACAAACAACCAGCAAAGATATAGCAATCCTAAATGATTCACTAGATCAGATGGACTTAATAGACATCTTCAGAACACTTCACCCCAAAGCCAGAGAATATACGTTCTTCTCAGGTGCTCATGGGACATATTCAAAAATAGACCACATACTGGGTCACAAGCAAAGTATCCCCAAATTCAAGAAGATTGAAATCATAAAAAGCGTCTTCGCAGACCACGATGGCATAATATTAGAAATAAACTACAATAAAAACAACCCAAAATACTCAAACACCTGGAAGCTGAATAGCATGCTATTAAATATTGATTGGGTTACCAATGAGATCAAAGAAGAAATTAAAAACATCCTGGAAACTAATGACAATGAAAACACAACAATCCAAAACCTATGGGACACATTGAAAGCAGTCCTGAGAGGGAAGTTTATAGCTCTACAGGCCTATCTCAAAAAACAAGAAAAAATGGTAGTAAATCATCTAACTCTACAACTCAAAGAATTAGAAAGAGAGCAACAAGAAAACCCCAGAGTGAGCAGAAGGAAGGAGATAATAAAGATTAGAGCAGAAATAAATGACATAGAGACCAAAAAAACAATACAGAAAATCAATGAAACCAAGAGCTGGTTCTTTGAAAGGATAAACAAGATTGATAAACCTCTAGCCAGACTCACCAAGAAGCAGAGAGAGAGGACCCAAATAAATAAAATCAGAAACGATAGAGGCGAAATAACAACAGACCCCACAGAAATACAAATGATTGTTAAAAAATACTATGGACAGCTTTACTCCAACAAACTAGACAACCTGGAGGAAATGGACAAATTCCTAGAAAAATACAGCATTCCAAAACTCAATCAGGAAGAATCTAAACATCTCAACAGGCCAATAACTATGGAAGAAATTGAAGCAGTCATCAAAAAGCTTCCAGCAAACAAAAGCCCAGGACCAGACGGCTTCACAGGGGAGTTTTACCAAACATTCAAGGAAGAACTAAAACCTATCCTCCTCAGACTACTACAAAAAATTCAAGAGGGAGGAACACTTCCAAGCTCATTCTATGAAGCCAGCATCACCCTAATACCAAAACCAGGTAAAGACAACACAATGAAAGAGAATTACAGGCCAATATCCCTCATGAACATAGATGCCAAAATCCTCAACAAAATCTTAGCAAATCGGATCCAGCAGTACATCAGAAAGATCATACACCATGACCAAGTAGGATTTATCCCAGGGATGCAAGGATGGTACAATATCCGCAAATCAATAAACGTGATACATCACATAAACAAATTGAAAGAAAAAAACCACATGGTCATATCAATTGATGCAGAAAAAGCATTTGACAAAATTCAACACCCATTTTTGATAAAAACTCTCAGCAAGGTGGGAGTAGAAGGATCATACCTCAACATAATAAAAGCCATATATGACAGGCCCACAGCCAACATCATACTCAACGGACAAAAACTAACACCATTTCCCCTAAGAACAGGAACAAGACAGGGATGCCCCCTCTCACCACTCCTGTTCAACATAGTACTGGAAGTGTTAGCCATTGCAATTCGGCAAGAAGAAGAAATAAAAGGCATCCAAATTGGAAAAGAGGAAGTAAAACTGTCCTTATTTGCAGACGACATGATATTATACATACAAAACCCTAGAGATTCCATCAAAAAGCTACTAGACTTAATACATGAATTTGGCAATGTAGCAGGATACAAAATTAACCCCAAGAAATCTGAGGCATTTCTATACACCAATAGTGAACTTTCAGAAAGAGAGATTATAAAAACAATCCCGTTTACCATTGCACCAAAAAAATTAAGCTACCTAGGAATAAACTTAACTAAAGAGGTAAAAGACCTCTACTCAGAAAACTACAGGACGTTGAAAAAAGACATAGAGGAAGACATAAACAGATGGAAGAACATACCGTGTTCATGGATTGGTAGAATCAACATCATTAAAATGTCCATACTACCCAAAGCAATCTATAAATTCAACGCACTTCCCATTAAAATACCAACAGCATACTTCAGAGATCTAGAACGAACTTTCCAAAAATTCATCTGGAATAAAAGAAGACCCCGAATAGCTGCAGCAATCCTGAAAAAGAACAAAGTAGGTGGGATCTCAATACCAGATATCAAGATGTATTACAAAGCCACTGTTCTCAAAACTGCCTGGTACCGGCACAAGAATAGGCATATAGATCAATGGAATAGAATAGAGAGCCCAGAAATCGGCCCGAACCAATATGCTCAATTAATATTTGACAAAGGAGGCAAGAACATACAATGGAGCCAAGATAGTCTCTTCAATAAATGGTGTTGGGAAAATTGGACAGATATATGCAAGAAAATGAAACTAGACCACCAACTTACACCATATACAAAAATAAACTCAAAATGGATAAAGGACTTAAATGTACGACAGGATACCATAAAAATTCTAGAAGAATCCAAAGGCAAGAAAATTTCAGACATATGCCGAAGCAATTTCTTCACTGATACAGCTCCTAGGGCACTTGAAAGTAAAGAAAAAATGAACAAATGGGACTACATCAAAATAAAAAGCTTCTGCACAGCAAAAGAAACCATCAACAAAACAACGAGAAAACCCACTGTGTGGGAAAACATATTTGCCAATGACATATCTGATAAGGGCCTAATCTCCAAAATTTATAGGGAACTCATACAACTTAACAAAAGGAAGATAAACAATCCAATCAAAAAATGGGCAAAGGACCTAAATAGACACCTTTCAAAAGAGGACATTCAGAAAGCCAAGAGACATATGAAAACATGCTCAAAGTCACTGATCATCCGAGAGATGCAAATCAAAACAGCAATGAGGTACCATCTCACACCTGTCAGACTGGCTATCATCAACAAATCAACAAACGACAAGTGCTGGAGAGGTTGTGGAGAAAAAGGAACACTTGTGCACTGCTGGTGGGAATGCAGACTGGTGCAGCCACTATGGAAGACAGTATGGAGTTTCCTTAAAAAACTGAAAATGGAACTCCCATTTGACCCTGTGATCCCACTTCTAGGAATATATCCCAAGAAACCAGAAACACCAATCAGAAAGGATATATGCACCCCTATGTTCATAGCAGCACAATTCACCATAGCTAAGATCTGGAAACAGCCTAAGTGCCCATCAGTAGATGAATGGATTAGAAAACTGTGGTACATCTACACGATGGAATACTATGCTGCTGTAAAAAGGAAGGAACTCTTACCATTTGCAACGTCATGGATGGAACTGGAGAGCATTATGCTAAGTGAAATAAGCCAGTCAATAAAGGAAAAATACCACATGATCTCACTCATTCATGGACAATAGAGACCATTATAAACTTTTGAACAATAATAGATACAGAGGCAGAGCTGCCTCAAACAGATTGTCAAACTGCAGCGGGAAGGCCGGGGAGGGTTGGGGGGCAGGAGGTAGTGGGGTAAGAGATCAACTAAAGGACTTGTATGCATGCATATAAGCATAACCAATGGACATAAGACACTGGGTGATAGGGGAGGCTAGGGGACTGTCTAGGGCGGGGGGATAAAATGGATACATATGTAATACCCTTTGTAATACTTTAAGCAATAAAAAATAAAATAAAAAAAAAATAAAAAGGAAAAAAAAAAAAAAAAGGATACCAGTCAGATTGGATTAGAATTCAACCTAAAGACCTCATTTTTGCTTAATCAGCATTTAAAGGCCCTATCTCCAAATATAGTCACATTCTGAACTACTAGGCATTAAGACTTCTATGTATTTAGTTTAGGGGGACACAGGTCAGCTCATAACAGAAAGATAATCTAAAAGCATGTATAACAAGGAGGTAACAGAAAATTATATTGTATAAATTCTGAGAAAGGACAATCACCAAGTACCGGGAGGTCTAGAAAACCTGGAAGAAATAATATTTGTGGTCGGCTTTGAAGTAGAGAGCAAGTGGAAGCTTCCCATGGGAAGAACAATGTAGGTATTTGATAGAAACAAGGAGATAAGTTATGTGCTTGCATTACACAGTTTATCTGCCCCTTCTGCACCTCAAAATAACAATGGCGTTCACTGCTGTAAGTGATACTTCAGTTTGAAAATATTTTTATTTATATTCTCTCATTTGATCCTAGTGTTAGCCTCCTGATAAGCTGTGTTACATAACTCCAAAGCAGATTCTTGCCAGTAGATGGCTTTGCCCTTATAACTTTTACCTTTTAAAAAACCTTTATTGTTGAGGGTATTATAGTTTTTAAAAGAGCACCTGCTCTTCCTTTTTTTTCTTTTGCTTTTGCTTTGGATAATTTGTAGCATAAGAGATCTGGATGTTAGATGTCAGGTAGCAAAAAGCAAGGACAACCCAAAACATGTTGGAGTGGAGGACGATATCAACAGTATACCATTCAGACAAATCCTTTTTACTTGGTGGAAAACACAGTGGAGAAATTATTATTGTATGTGTTAAGCTGTAATTAGGGATTTTTTTCTTTATGTTTTTTATATATATTTGAATCTAGAGAATCCAAGGAATTCTAAAAGAAGTCATTCCTGTCAGCTGCCAGCTGTGCTGGATAATGTTTAATCAACTGATTGAATTGCATGCATAGCTTAAGATACAAAGTCATTTTGTCTGATTTGAGGTTCCATATATTATCTATGTGCCATAAACTATATTTGTATTCTGAACCAGGAATGCACTTATAAATTCTTTCCTTAGCAACAGCTATGATTCTTCACAAACTCAACACTTAAAATACTTAGCCAGCATAAAAAAGATGGGGCATGATCAGATAGCTGGAATAAAATGTGACTTAAGGCATTATTTAAAATGTCACGGTGTCAGAATGCCGCATGAGTCTGTAGGCAGCAAAAGCTGCAAAGATGAAATTATACAGAATAACTTCATCAAAGAGTTCATTTGAAAATTCTTGCCAATTTGGGAATACATGCTAAAATGCATACCCAAATGTGTGCCTTTGAAAAACCAATTACACTTCTAGCAATAGATCAAAAAATAAATATATAAGTAAAATAACCAGCAGCACAGGCAAATATTTATGTATAAGGAAGTTCATTAGAATGATATTTACAAAAGGCAAAGAGTACATTTCCAACATATTAACTAACTGATGAAACATTCACAGAATAAAATATTATTGAGTCACTATTAAAATCAGACCTGGATGTCCCTTGACTCTATATAGATCTGGAGCCTTGGTACTCAAAATGTGAGCTGTGGACCACCTGTGTCAGCATCAGCTGGAAGCTTGTTGGAAATGGAGGATCTTGGTTCTCACTTAGAGCTACTAACTCAGAATCTGCATTTTTTAACCTGCTTCACAGGTGATTTCTATGCACATTAAAGATTGAGAAGTCATGCCCTAGAAGATACATGCTTGTCACATTCACTGTCACACACCCCTGCTTTGCAGATTATGGCACTGAGGCACAAAGGTATCTAAAAAGAGAAACTGAGGTGGGGCTACATTCAATCATTATTTAACAATGATAATTTGACTGAAATCAGGTAAAGCAATTTTTTGTTTTTGTTCTTGATAGGATCCCTTCTAGGAGTCAGACAAGAACTAGCCTACTAATCCTATATAATAAAAGACTACTATGCAAATCAAACAAACTGTGGAATGATAGGTCGCAATGATGTGCACTGACCACTAGGGGTCAGATGCTCAATGCAGGAGCTGCCCCCTGGTGGTCAGTGCACTCCCACAGGGGCAGCACGGCTCAGCCAGAAGCTCTGAGCCGGGCTCATGGTGAGCGCAGCAGCAGTGGCGGGAGCCCCTCTTGCCTCTGTGGCAGCTCCAAGGATGTCTGTCGGACATCCCCCGAGGGCTCCCAGACTGCAATAGGGCACAGGCTGGGCTGAAGGACACCCCCCCCAAGTGCACAAGTTTTGTGCACTGGGCCTCTAGTAGATAATAAAGTACTGGGTAAAAGAGCACTTATCAACTGCTCTGTCCTCCAATCTCAGGCTTTGACCTTCTATCTAATTGCACTTTAGAAGGTATTTGAGGCACCACAATGAAGTCATATACAAGTCCTCTAGCCATAGTGCAACACTGCAGACAAAAACAAAGAAAGACAGCTTTGAACCCTTGTCTGGTATAAAAGAAGATTTGGGAAGATAAGGCTGAGCTTAAAGTTGACGGATCTTGTAACTACACAGTATTCTGAAACACAAAGCCATTCATATAAAAGTTACTCTGGAGGCTACTTCAGCACCATACTAAAAGGTTTTGCAATGCCTCACCTGAGACCTTATATGCATTTTCTTTCAAATGTTTAATAGAGGATCGACACCAAATATTGTCTCGTAGAAAACCCCTGAGAAGCCTACCTTCATTGCAGCCACACAAATACTCATTCCCTCAGATTTGAGCCCCAACTATGTGCCAGGTATTATGGATCGAAATTAAATCAATGTTGGTCTGCTGATACTGACTGAATCAGTTGCCACTTTAGAGAATGGGAGCTTGGAGAAGACAACTTTATGTTCTAGATCCTCTACCCACAATTCACATTTTTTACAAAAAGAAACAAACCTCCCTGCCCCCTCCCCGGCCCTAGACTTCTCCATAAAGACTGCAAAGATTTCCCTGTTCTGGTGTATTGTCACCTCACCATAGGCAGAGAATCAGAATGGTTTAGAAATGCTTTGTACACGGGGTACTAGAACTACAAATTACAGTATAAGTGATTTAAAAAAAAATTAGAACTCCAGAAAATTTGGAAATGTTGAAACACTTTTAAACAAAGTAACATCAAGTTCAGAGATCCAAAGTTAGCACTGTGCTTCCTTGCTTATCAGAGTTCCCTGGTAAATGGGAAGCTTAATCCTCCAGCTGCAGGATTAAGTAATAACAGCAGGCTTGGGAGAGGCTCCAACAAGCTTAAAGGCAGCCAGCAAATGCACTAAATGCACCAATTTGAAATTTCCTACTCTGCCTTCCCTGAAGATAAGTTTAAACATTTACATATTTTAACATTCCCTTATCTGAATTAACTCAATAATTCTATCCTTCTCATGCCTTCTGATTTGTAATCATTATAAGTCAATTTCTAATCAGTATAAGGCAAAATCTGCAGAAATACGTATATATTTATAAACATTTACAAACAGGGCGGGGCAAAAGTAGTTTTATAGTTTTGAGCACGTGAAACAGAGTTTATTCTTGCATTATTATTAAAGTAGCTTTATAGCTGTGAGTACGTGAAACAGAGTTTATTCTTACATTATTATTTTTTAATTATTATATTGTTTCCCACACTAACAACTCTAAACTTACTTTCCCCTCATCCTGTATATTCATTACAAGGCAGCCCACAGCTGTTGTGGGTTTTCTTTCTTATTTTCATACAGCAGAAGAAAAGCCGCAAGCCAATGCAGTGTCTCTTTGCCACTTTATTTTCTTTTTTTTTTTTAAATATATTTTATTGATTTTTTTACAGAGAGGAAGGGAGAGGGATAGAGAGTTAGAAACATCTATGCGAGAGAAACATCGATCAGCTGCCTCCTGCACACCCCCTACTGGGGATGTGCCTGCAATCAAGGTACATGCACTTGACCGGAATCGAACCTGGGACCTTTCAGTCCGCAGGCTGACGCTCTATCCACTGAGCCAAACCGGTTAGGGCTGCCAGTTTATTTTCCAAGAGATGATGGAAGAGTCGAAAAGGGGAAGGCTACGTCTATGCATTTGGTGTAGATATCAGAAATACAATAAATGTTCCAGAAAGAAGATTTGCCAGAGGTTGGAAGTGCAGGAATAACATTCTCCATGTGTATTCTGAAGTCTGATATTCTTTGATGTCATCATCCATTATTTTTTTCTACATTTACTTTTTAGATTGCATTTTGCCATACCAATACTTTTACATAGAATCTTATTGTGAAGAGAATAGGCCTCTGAAATTAGTTACATCCCAATTCAGTGTGCCCATGAACTTCAAAGTCTCCTGAAAGAGGAAAAAAAGGTCCAAGGCTAAAATGTCCAGATATTAAAAATCTACATCAATAACAATAAGCACTTCAATTTAATGAGAGCTTATGATACACAGGACACAAAATGATAATGTGCATGAAATGCTGAGCATGGTGGCTGTCACATACTGAGGACCCAATAAATGGTAGTTACTTGGTGCCAAACACTGTGTTTATTACCTCGTGTCTATTAGTTTGCCTTATCTTCATTTATGTCTTCAAAGGAGTAGTTATATTTCCCCATTTTACATATAAGAAATTGAGACTCAGAGTTCCACTGGTAAATGGGGGATCCAGAATTATGGCTCATGTATGTCTAGAATTAAAATCTATTTCATACAGTGTACTCTTATTGTCCAAACAAATAAATTAATAAACAAAGTAACATTTGTTTATAATCATATCTTAGGCCCTAATTCCTAAGATATGATTCCATGGCTTCATTACCTACCTTTGACAGAATAATATATCTTTCTATTTCTGTGGGTTCAAGGAGTAATAACACTTATCCTTACTAGTAAGTGCCAATGGCTAGGAATCCTATATAATAAAAGGATAATATGCAAATAGACCAAATGGCAGAAACGAAAAACCAAAGTGTAAAATGCTAATGATATGCTAAGGCTGCTCAACCGCTCGCTATGACATGCACTGACCATTAGGGGACAGACATTCAACTGGTCGACCAGTCGCTATGACATGCACTGACCACCAGGGGGCAGATGTTCTGACCGGTAGGTTAGCTTGCTGCTAGGGTCCAGCTGAGCGAGATGAGCTAGACATGCCCTGGAGCCCTCCCGCGGTTCCTCCCTTGCCCCAATCCTGCACTGGTGGGGTCCCTCAGCCTGGCCTGCGCCCTATCACAATCCGGGACCCCTCAGGGGATGTCAGAGAGCCTGTTTCAGCCTGATCCCACAGGCCACTCCCCTTGGGAGGGTGCCAGATGCAGGGCTTGTGGCTGGCAAGTGCTGCTGCAGCAGCATGAGCGTGAGCCCCATGCAGGCACAGTGGGGCTGGGATAAGCGGGAGCAGCAGGTAGGAGCTACAGGCAGCGTTCGACTGAGGGTTTTGGCCAGATCCCTGAAGGCCACCCAGAGGGACCCCACCCATGCATGAATTCATGCACAGGTCTCTAGTGAATCAATAAAGTTCTTAATGGTACCCAGGGACTTAGAAGAGAAATCTCCATTGTTTTAGAGAAACTGCTGATGAACTTGTTACTTATTACCATGGTGGTCTGGCCACCATGGATTGAAGAGTGAAATGTCAACACAATGGAAAGTTAAGTAGTTTCTTAACATGTTAAAGTCCATATAGAATAGTAATTATGAGCATAAATTCTGAAGCCAAACAGCCTGGGTTTGATGATGGCTCTGACATTCCTAAATCTGAGACTTGATGCAGCTATGTAACACTCCTGCCTCAACTTCTTCATTTTTAAAAAATAAAAACAATACCACCCACCCCATTGGGTTATTAAAATAACTAAATGAATAAACTAAATGATTTCTAGGAAACAGTGTCAATAAATCTTTGACATCATAATCAATAAATCATTTTTTTCTGCTCTGTGACTGTTCAGATCTAATCTTTTCTCCAGTCCCTATGGACAAACAGAGATAACTTACTAAACTCAAAATGAAATATACCAGCAATAATATGGAGAAATTTTTATTTGAAAGAGTTTGACTAAGGGATAAAGTTCCATTTTAACCATAAAGATGGATTAATAGGTGCTTGGTGTGGAATTGAGGCCTTCCATATTTCCAACCCGATCTATAGGGACTATGTGTTGGCTGCCACAAGATTGATTCAGAAAATAAGCAAAACTACACTGTACAACAGACAAACACTGTGCCATTCCAGTGGGTAAAGAGCTTTAGATACTTCATAAAGAGAGAGGACTCAGAAAGGTACAAGAATGTTGGGAAAAGGGTGAGAGAAAGAGACCTTCTTGGGAGCAGCAGCATCAAAAAATGTTTTAGAGAACAAAATTGCTAAACAGGATTTTTTTAACCTCCCCCAAAAAATCTGAAGTAATTTCTACATTGCTTTATGTAGAAATGCTTTTGTGTGAAGATATTCCTTTGGAAAAACAAAGAAGTGTTTATTCCTGGGTTTGGGTAGATGCCAGGGAAACAAGCAAAAAAGAAAAAAAAAAAAAAAAACAAACAGTAACAAAAATATACAGAGACAGGAAGCAGAATAAAGGAGGTCATGAGATTAGAGGTGCCCAGATATTAGTAAAAATTGTAAAAAAAAGCTTCAGCTATTCAAGCGCATGGAGTTTGTTGACATCTCAATCAATGGCACTAACTTCAACCTTAATTTCAATAGACATAATGATATTTTATAGCTGATTAATTATCAAGAAATTATCTTATTATTGAATTATTTTAACTGCAGGTCTATAATCAGCAAGATATTGTTTTTTTGTAAAACACTTAGTGAAGATATGATATAATATAGGATCAAGATTATAGACTGAGAATATTCTACAGAGGAGGAAGTAAGGGGCAGCAATGCAGGCAAAGATTAATGGGGCTCATGATGGTAATGAGGCAAGTTAAAAAGCTGAGTGTAAATTAACACTCATCTCAACTACTAATGGACATTTAAAAATTTCATAAACATGTTCACATCCATCACCTCATATCATCTTTAAGCTAAGCCTATGATTGCGACAAGGCAGGGAATATTCTCCCTGGGCCTCTGCAGCAGAGCCAACAACCGTTAATAAATGACACCTTTAGCAGAAGAAACAACTGGGATGGAAACTCAAATTGTCTAACCACTGGTCTGGAGTCCATGTGGTTTTTCATTCAATAAGTTTGTATTGAGGACCAACTGTCTTGTTCTGCACTGGGGGCTGTAATGAGCCATCTCTAGGCTACAAATCATTCCTTCTTGGGAATAATGGCTAGCAGGACCAAAAGTTCACAAATATCTACCTGGGATAGAAGGTGAATGAGTTGTGTACTTAACGGCTTCTTCCTACTCTTTGTGTCTCTAAAGCAAACCTATACTGGCAACAGAGGTAGCTTTATGCTACCCCAGACTTAGATTCTAAAGAACATGCCAGTAGATGCTTGGGTATTTGTGGCCCGATGTATGCTTTAGATACGTCATTACCCTAGTTCTGCCTTAGGGTCAACTTGATCTCTAGCTAGTTAATACCGTTTAATTTCAAAGTATTGCTTTTAACTGGTCTAATCAAATACAATTTATGTGTTCCCTAGGCTACATGGGACATTCAGAACTAATTTCCACAGCACTTTCAACAACTCCAATATAAGTAAATCCATACCTCTCATCTTCATTTCTATCTCTAAAATTGGAAGGGTTGCTGGAACACTGAATAGGTTTAGAACAGAAGTACCTAACATAAGTTAAGTGCTTAATACATTTATTTTGTTGCTATTATTGCTATCTATTATACAGATGAGGAAGTTAATTATTTAACCAAGATCACACAGACCGTAAGAGGTAGAGGCTGGCTCTGACTTCAGAGCCAGTAACTTTAACCATTCATCTGTCCTGAAGCAGAAATGTAATTATGTCTGGCAATGAGACTGAAGCAAAGGGTCAATGAAAATGTATTCAGAACATTGAACATCAGAAAGAGAAAAAACCTGTAGAGACCTTTATAATGACTTGACTTGATGAAAGCAATGACTATATTCAGTGAAAAGAAATACAAGCTAACAAGCCTCAGGGCAAAAAAGTAAAGAAAAGGATTATTATCTCAATGGCACATTTGCTTCTAAACATTAAACCAGTGAAGGATGGAGAGAATATTGGGGTCTAGTGCACATCAGAAACCTTCTGTGCCTCTCAGAAATCAGAGAACATAGAAAGGCAATATAGACAGATAGGAGGAGGAGGAGGAGGGGGGGGGAGGGGGGGAGGGGGAGGGGGGAGGGGGGAGGGGGGGGGAGGGGAGGGGGAGGGGGGAGGGGGAGAGGGAGAAGGAGAAGGAGAAGGAGAAGGAGAAGGAGAAGGAGAAGGAGAAGGAGAAGGAGAAGGAGAAGGAGAAGGAGAAGGGAAGAAAAAATGAAAGGAAGGAAGGAAGGAAGGAAGGAAGGAAGGAAGGAAGGAAGGAAGGAAGGAAGGAAGGAAGGAAGGAAGGAAGGAAGGAAGGAAGGAAGGAAGGAAGGAAGGAAGGAAGGAAGGAAGGAAGGAAAGAAAGAAAGAAAGAAAGAAAGAAAGAAAGAAAGAAAGAAAGAAAGAAAGAAAGAAAGAAAGAAAGAAATCAAAAAAAGTAAAAAGCAATGGAATGGGAGAAAATATTTTCAAATTACATATCTAATAAAGGGTTGATATACAAAATTCACAAGGAACTCCTACAAACTCAATAGCATCAACAAAATAACCAAAATAAAATATGGACAAAGGATCAAAGGATCTGAATAGACTCCCCCTCCCCTGCCCCCCCCAAAAAAAAGAATACATACAAATTGTCAACAGGTACATAAAAAGGTATGAATATTACTAACCACTAGGGAAACGTAAATCAAAACCACAAAGAATTATTACCTCACATCTGTTAGGATGACTATTATAAAAAAGACAAGGGATTATAAATGCTGGTAAGACATAGAGAAAAGGGAACCCTTGTGCACAGTTGTTGGGAATGTAAATTTGGATAGCCACTGTGTAAAACAGTATGGGGGTTCCTCAAGAAATTAAAAGTAGAACTATAATATGATCCAGCAATCCCACTTCTGGGTATATATCCAAAGGAAGCAAAATCATTATGTTGAAAATATACCTTTACTTTCTTGTTTATTGCTGCATTATTCACAGGAGTCAAGATACTGAATCAACATAAGTGGTGTCAATAGCTGAATGGATAAAGAAAAGATTACACACACACACACACACACACACACACAATATGGAATACTAAGTCATAAAAAGGAAATCCTGCCATTTGTGATGTGCTGAGGGGCATGAGGCCAAGCAAAATAAGCCGGGCAGAGCAAGATGAGTACTGCATGGTATCACATATGTGGAATCTTTAAAGAAAGTCTAACTCATAGAAACAGAGAGTATAAAAGTAATTGCCAAGGGCTGGGGTGGGGGATAAGGAAAGACTTGTAAAATGGTCCAAACTTTCAGTCATAAGATGATTAAGGTCTGAGGATTTAATGATAACACGGTGATGATAGCTGATAACACTATATTATAAATTTGAAATTTGTTGAGAGTAGAATGTAAATGTTCTCACCAAAAAACAAAACACACAAAAGATAAATATGTGAGCTGTTAATTAAGTCAATTATAGGAATCCACTCACGTGTATACATAAATCAAATCATCATGTTGTACACTTCAAATATCTTGCAGTTATTTGTTAACTTTACCTCAATAAAGCTGAAAACAAGAAAAATAATAGACTTACCTAATGACTCCTGTAAGGTTTAGAAATATATGAGGTTTCAGTATCCCTTAGCAATAACTATGTTTAATATACTTTTTCAAGTAATGTGCTTATTCAGTCAAAAGATAGATCTATCAAAATATACCCATTATCTATTATGTTAGACTTATAAGTATCACTATAACTTTCAGTTGTCTATAGTATAATTCAATACTGAATGGCTTTAAAGCAACAGTGATTTCTTATTTCTGACAATTCTGTGGGTTGACTAGACCAGTGGTTCTCAACCTTGGCTGCACATTAGAATCACCTGGGAATCTTTTTAAAATCCTGATTTCTGGGCCTCCTCCTCCGGAAATTCTGTTTCTTTGTTATGGGGTGGGGCCACAACATTAGTAACAAAGAAACAGAATTTCTGGAGGATGAGGCCCAGAAATCAGGATTTTAAAAAGATTCCCAGGTGATTCTAATGTGCAGCCAAGGTTGAGAACCACTGGACTAGACAATTCTGCTGGTTTGCGTGAGCTCACTTACATGTTGCATGCAGCTGGCGGTGGGGAAGGGGTGGGGAGTGGTCAGCTCAGGGATGAATTGGGCAGCTAATGTGGCGGCATCTCTATTCCTATGGGGCCTGTAATCCTTGGTATGATTTTTCCCCACCAGTGCAACTTCAAGGCCATCTTTCAAGAGGTCGAAATTATAAGCTGCACTTCTCGTTTCCCATTCTGCATGTAAGAAGTTTGGAAGCCACCACGCCATCCTAACAATAAGTAAAAAGCTGAACAACCTGGAATGGCCACAACTCTTCTAGGATCCTTAAGAGAGGTGAGGACACAGGGAAAACAGCTGCCTTTGAGACTGGAGAGACAGATAGGCAAATGGAAAGAACACCAATTTGCCAAAGCAGTGACTCGTGAGCAGACACTGCCACGGCAACCAATGCCATAGTAACTGATGATTATTGGACACTCAGTGCAGTTAAGTCTGAGAGTTAAAAACTCCAGGGGGGAATCAGTCATATGGGAACTCCCACAATTTTGTGCGATCTATATCCAGGAGCTAGACCACATTTCCACAGTAAATATCAAAGACTAATTCCTTCATGCTTCTGGCAAAGGGAAGGGGAAAGGAACCACTTTGAAAGACACCAGAGTGCTCTGTTCTTCTTACCCAAGTCTTTGCCCAGCAGAAAATAGGTAAGCATAGCCTGATCTCTGGAGGATGATCAGAGCCTGATGACTGGGTAAGAGAAATACCCAACTCCAACCGCTTCAGTGAAAAACAGTACTTAGACAGACATACATAGAATTGAATGAATACATTAGAAAAAAAGAAACTTGTAAAATCAATAATCTAAGTTTCCCCCTCAGGAATGAGAAAAAAAACAGCAAATTTAACCCAAAATAAGTAGAAGTAAAGACATAATTAAAATTAGAACAAATAAATAAATATGAAACTGCAAATTAACAGAGAAAATCAATGAAACCAAAAGATGATTCTTTGAAAAGATCAAGAAAATCAATAAGCCTCTACTCAGGCTAACCAAACAAAAGAGAAACACAAATTACTAATATCAGAAATGAGAGCAGGGTAATCATGACAGATACCATGCAAATTAAGAGGATAATAAAAGAATAGTATGAATAATTCTATGGACACAAGTTTGATAATCCAGATTAAACTGGCAAATGCCATTTGAAATCTACCGTAGGACTGAGGCACTAGTGGTGACAGAAGTCGAAGCTGGCTCATCGGGCCTGAGAGACCCAATTGTACTTTGCCCATTCACCGCATCATGGGGGGTCTAATCTTATGTGGGGGCTCTCTGATGCTTAGAAAAAAAATGTGATGGTAACTGGCATCACCCTTATGTAGAGTCAAAGACTAGCCAGGAAAAAAAAAAAAAAACCCACACCTGAACAAATGCTTCTTCTAAATGCTCAGCATACAATAAAATGCTCTTGCTACTTTGAAAGAGGACTTGTGAATTGATTAGGAATAATATTGAAGGAACTTCTTTTGATTTAGATCTAATCCTAAAATGTACTTTTGTTCACAACACTATGTACATCTTCTCAGCTAAACAGCCCAATCTGCAGTGTCACAATCCTATTAGCTACTTAACAAGAGCTGCACCGATGTGTGGTGCCTAATCCATATTAGCTCCACACCTCATAAACTGCAAACTATTGTAATAGGAAAACTGTCACCAAGGCACAACTTTAACTTGTTTGTTGTCGTATTTTTTTTCCAAAATGTGCAGAAACACATTTCAAGTTTCCTGGGGATTTTGCCCATGAATGATCTATAGTTTTAATTTCTGCCATTAAGTTGAAGAATGGTTAAATTAAGAAGTCTCATACCTCCCTGTTGAAAAAGTTGTAATTAACTTAGTGAAAAATAACTGGAAGCGTCCCATGTGAGGACTGCCTCAAAGTGCCCAGAATATACAAGAGTTCAGCGGAGGTGAGCAGGAGTGGTTCTGGAGAAGAGAGGCTGACGGCTGACGCCCACGATCAGAGAGCAGTCACCTTGCTCATTTGGCAGCTTCATCATCAAAAGCTGAAATCTATGCCTCCTGGGACTTACCTGAAAGATGTGGTGTGATATAAAAATGAAGGCAACTGAATCTCAGACACACATACAACGTGAGGTCTCCCTGCTCATGGGTTGTCCAAGTTTTGCAAAATTTTGTAATCATATGTGAAAATTTAAGCCCATGCAATAAGCTGAAGGAAACATGTCAGCACATCTTCCATTGTTGCATTATTTACTTATAATCCTTACTGGGAGATTTTAAATAGCTAACATAAACACCCTATTTTCTAGGCCCACTTCTGGTCTTATATTCAAGGAGTACAAAATGCACACTATGCAATGTGCTTCAAGCATCTGGGTCTAAATTTATGAACCATCCTTTGTAGTCTGTCATCATTCATGGCAAAGCGGCAATTCTTCAGGCTCTGTTTGAAACTGTTTAGGCTGATAGGTATGTCTGTTTTTATGATTTCCTTCCAAAGAAAGCAGGTAATAATGATAACTACTTACAAATAACCACTGAAGTGTTTATGCCCCTGTTTTAGATATTCTCATATGTCTAGGAAAAAGTGACTATGACCTAGGAAAACACAAGGAAATTGGCAATAAAAATGGGCATATTCTCTTTAATGTAAACCAAGATAAAAGCCAACCAGTATGTAGTTACTTCAAATGTTTGTCATCACTATTTCAACTGGAATTTTGTGGCCCTTTTATTAGATTTTGGTCTGACATATTAGTTTTTAAAAAATGATAGATCATCATGAGTATTGCACTGTGGTAGCTTCTATGCTATTCTAGGTATTAAACACTTGAGGCTTGTTTACAAGTACATTAAAAAACAATAAAGAAACCAAGGATCATTGTTAAGCACCACATCAGTTATTATAAGGCGATTCTAATGTAATCACATAGGTTATTAAAGTTGGTGCTCAATTTATGTGAAACTATTTTCACTTCACTCTTTTCTTGGCAGACAAAGATACTAAAGCTACTGGTTTGAAATGGGCTCTGAACTAAACGCAGGCCTTATAAGGATAAATAATACATACACTTTATGCCCTTAAGGGTGTATGCTATCTGACTATAATTTTAAGCTTCTTGGTCTCAGGGTTGCTTATATGCTTACAAATGATTGAGGACCTTTAAAATGTATATATGAGGCTTACATTTATTGCTATTTATTAATTTAGAGATTTCAACTGAGATAGTTTGTAAATATTTTAAATAACAATACTAAACCCATTACATAGGAACAAAAATAACATTTTTTATGAAAACTAATTTTATTTTAAAAAATTGTTGACAAGGATGACATTATTTTATATATTTTTATAACATCACGTCATACAGATTCTGAAAAACTCCATGCGCACTATGAGAAAATGAGAGAGAAAAAGGGTAAATAATGTCTTACGATTGTTATGAAAACAATGTTTGCCCTGTGCAGTTTCTGGACCACACTCTGAGAATCATGACTCTATCCTTAGGAACATATTGGAACTTTTCAAAACCCTCTAAGGGAATCTCTCAAATTTCCTTTTAAGTTTTTCGGTCAGCCTCTTGTTTGCCTCAACTGGTATTGCTCTCAGGCAGCTATGGTGTTACGTTAGACAATAGCCAGGATTTATTTTTTAACAGAAGCACTAGCGATAGACCTCCTGTCACTGAGTGGGCTCTGAGTTAGGTCCAATCAAGACAAGTGCCGTGAGTAGCGCTTTTCTGGGAGCTGCAAGACAAATCAAATAAAGACAATCCTCTAAGATGAGGCTGTTTCGGAGCTTCAAATCCCTCCCACCCCGCCAGCGGCTGCTATGTGGCAGACTGCTTAATTTTAATGCTATCCCAGAGGTGGAAGTTGAGGAATGGGAAAATGGCAAGATAAATACTTGCAAGCTTGCTGTTCTAACAGAAATTCGGCGATACTTCTGAAGTAAATTTCTCCTCAGATTGCTACAAACCTTAGGTTAATGTCCAGTTTTGAAAATGTTGACTTTGATACTTGCAAGGGGGACCAGTGTTCTCATTCCTTTTTTTTTTTTAAGCTGGTAATATTTGATTTTTTAATTTTTTGTCTTTATTCATTAAGGTATTACATATGTGTCCTTATTGCCCCACAACCACCCCCACTCATGCCCTCACCCACCCCCCACCCTGGTGTCTGTGTCCATTAGTTAGGCTTATATGCATGTATACAAGTCATTTGGTTGATCTCTCCCCCTTACTCCCACCCTCCCCTTCCTTCCCTCTGAGGTTTGATGGTCTGATCAATGCTTCTCTGACTCTGGATCTATTTTTATTCATCAGTTTATGTTGTTCATTATATTCCATAAATGAGTGAGATCATGTGATATTTATCTTTCTCTGACTGGCTTATTTCCCTTAGCATAATGCTCTCCAGTTCCATCCATGCTGTTACATATGGTAAAAATTCCTTCTTTTTTACTACAACATAGTATTCCATTGGTAGACGTACCAGTTTTTAATCCACTCATCTGCTGATGGGCCCTTAGGCTGTTTCCAGATCTTAGCTATGGTAAATTGTGCCACTATGAACATAGGGGTGCATGTATCCTTTCTGATTGGTTTTTCTAATTTCTTGGGATATATTCCTAGAAGTGAGATTACTGGGTCAAATGGGAGTTCCATTTTTAGTTTTTTGAGGACACTCCACACTGTTCTTAACAGTGCTTTCACCAGTCTGCATTCCCACCAGCAGTGCACGAGGGTTCCTTTTTCTACACATCCTCGCCAGCACTTGTCCTTTGTTGGTTTGTTGGTGATAGCCATTCTGACAGGTGTAAGATGGTACTGCATTGTCATTTTGATTTGCATCTCTGGGATGATTAGTGACTTTGAGCAGGTTTTCATATGTCTCTTGGCCTTCCTTATGTCTTCTTTCAAAAAGTTGCCGATTTTTAAATTGGATTGTTTATCTTCCTTTTGTTAAATTGAATGAGTTCCCTTTAAATGTTGGAGATTAAACTCTTATTGGTGAATAACACTGGCAAATATGTTCTCCCATGCAGTGGGCTTTCTTGTTGTTTTGTTGATGGTTTCTTTTGCTGTGCAAAAGCTTTTTATTTCATTCTTTTACAAAGAAGTAGATTTTCAAAAGTCCTGACCCTGCCACTCCTTCCTTCTTTTGCTTTTAACAGCCAGCTTTTAAAATCAGAAACTGTTGTTGTATATATTGTTGTTCTTCTAAGAATTAGTTTATCTTTCAGCAATATTTGATTAGTTTGAACAATTATTTTCATTTGGTGTTTTATTTAGTTCATATTGCCACGATTCTGAAGCTAACCAAATAATCAGCTATGCTGATAAAAAGTTAAACCAAAATAAATTTAATGAACACATTTTATAAAAGCCTTGATGTAAAATGCCCCAGATTGAAACTCCATTATACAGTCATTTACTAGTTACAGACAATGAGTTAGACTTTGTAACTCAAAGTCGAGCAAAATTCTATTATTGTAGTGAATTTGATACAACACATTCACCATCAGGATTTGATGTGAACAATGGTAATGATCAATTTCTTAAACTAACCTGAAGTGAGGAAAAATCAGCTGGGAGATAGTAGCTATATTCCAAGTAAAAGATGATAATATCTGGATAAAGGTAGCTGTAGGAGGAATTGAGGAGCATGGATAAAGATTTGGAATATTGATGTTCAGTCCCTTATGAATGCTGAAAGCCAGATAGCTTTTACTTTCTTCAATTTTAACAGGCATGTGTACTTCAGGTTACATTTTATTAAAATACGCTGTACTTTTTCTATAAAAGATTATTTCTGATTTTGATTGAGTAGTGTCATTTTATTCTTCCAAAGCCTTTTTTAAATAACCAGAGCTATATTTCTTTTATTTTCATTTAAGCTAGGATAAATAAAAATAGGAAAAATTTCAACCTAGTTATAATGTGCATTCTAAATATATTTTAAATTATTCTAATGCAGATGACATTAGAACATGGAAATATCATAACTTAGAGCTCATTAGTTCCAAACTATCACCCAATGGTTGGAGCCCCTCAACAGTCAGCCTAGTTGGTATTCAGCCAGCCTGGATTTGGATACTTAAAGTGATGGCAAGTTTAGCCTTGCACATAGCCTGCCTTATTTACTGGGATAAATAAGATCATTGGCAAGATCTTTTTAAGTTTACCTAAATCTGTTTCCCTCTGGCATTTGGTATGATTCTGCACTCTAGAGTGGGATTATTCCATTTCAGCATTATTAACATTCTGGGCTGAATTATTATTTACTGTGGGGGTTGTTGTGTGCATTATAGAGTTTTTAGCAACATCCTTCTATTTACTTGGTACCTGCACACATCCTCCCCTCACTCACGACAATCAATACTATCTTTAGATATTGCCAACTGTCATCTGAGAGCAAGATTGCCCCAGTTGAGAACAACTGATGTAGAACAATAAACAAGAACCAAAGCTATGCATTAATAATGACCTAGTCTCACAATCTCACTCTGCCAAGCAGTATGCTTTGGGCAAGTTACCTCCCCTCTCTGAGACCTAAATTCCATACTTTTAACAGGGGGCTAATAATATCTACCTCACAGGGATGGTGTCAGATGCAGTAAAAACAGATGTGAAGCACATACTCGTTATAGTATTTGGTAAATGATCAATAAATGCCAGTTCCTATCACAGCTGCAAAAAGTTCTTGCTGGTTGATTGGCTCTGGTAAAAAGCTATATACCAAACCACATACAATTAAAAGAAAAACTTGAGCAGCATATGACTACAGACTTAAACAAATAAGAATAATCACTCCTGAGTTTTGAAGCAGTCATGGCAGTGTGGGTGTTTCACTACCCCAAAATATACTCAAAGTGAAAATGGATTTCAGCCCACAGATGACTGTTATACTTTTATAGATTTAAGGCATTTTTGCCAATTGTGTTGGCACTATTATGCTTTCCTTGGAATCCATTCTCAATAGATATTATGTTTGCAATTAAACAAAGAGAGAGTACTTTAGAAATAATGGGAAGAATGCATTTCCATGAATAAAAAAAAATGTTTTCAGAGAAAGGAACATTGCTAAAGCAATATCAGAATTAATTACATTCAAATGGCATGGAACATTTAAATGCAATTTAAATTGAATTGTGTACATTTCTACAGTTTAAGAAAAGACGTGCTTCATTCATAGATAAAGTTAAAACAATGACTAATTTTATAACCTCTCTTCTTTCTCTCAATATTAGGGTTACTAGATGGCATATAGGACATCCAATTAAATCTCAGTATCAGGTAAACAACAAATAAAATGTTAGTATAAATATATCCCAAATGTTGCATGCAACATATCAATAATATAAGATTGTTTGTTGTTTACCTAAAGTTCAGACTTAATTGAGCATCATTTTGTTTGTTTGATTGATAGATTTTTTTTATATCTGGCAACCCTACTCAATATATACATAGTAAATTCAGCTTAATCCTGATTCTTATAATCTTTGCCCTGAAATACTACATGCTCCTCCCACTGGAACTCCCCACTCCAAACTGCACAGAATGATGTGTTGCTCTCCATGGACAGAGGATAATGTCAATACATAGCATCCTTCAAAATAATGTACCTTCAACCTGCCTTTATTGCCTTAGGTACCCCTTTTTTCCTCCAAAGCACACACAACAAACACATTTCTTTGCCTGGCAGTGTTTGCTTCAGCCACATCATTGCCTTGTACACTATTCCTTCTTCCTGTGACAAGCTTTCTTTTCTACCTCTTCCTAACTTCTGCTTACTGCACACCTACTCAAGTCCAAACTCAAATGCAGCCCCCTTTCTGTAGGCTTCCACTCCCCAGACAGCATTTGGTCGTCTCTGCTCTAAGGAACTCCAAGGGACTCTTTCCCCCTCTCCATGCCATGTGGGAGTCTGTGCTTGTTCTTCAATAAATTTCCACCTTTGCTATACCATCTTCCGTCTGTGGTTTCACTCTTCAAATCTGACAGACAAAGAGCCCAGGAAAGCCATCCTGCCCAGGGGAGCACCGTGTGTTCCAGTCCAAAAATCCTGTATCATTACCAAGCGGTGGGACCCAATTTCTTATTATTATGGGGAAATATATACTGAATTTTAATTTCAAATTTAGAATAAGTCCTGCAATAGGAAATACACAGTTAAGTGAGAGCATAATTCCCTTATCTTATGGAAATGTAACTGTTGCCTCTCCCAACTCCCTTATCTTATGGAAATGTAACTGCTGCCTCTCCCAGCTTATGGGAATGTACCCTTTTGTAACTCTGTAGCCCTGTGTTTTTTCCATGGACTCCCTTAATTTTAAAAATTTCCTAAACCTGCCTATTTCACCCCTAAAAATTCCTATTTCAGTAATGAGCTACTTTATCTGGTCTGCATTCCTATAATGGGACAGGAGGTGAGCTAACATTCTATCCTGGCAGGGAGAAAATGACAGGAGATTGGGAAGAGAATCTGCAAGCAACCCCATCTTGGGAAACATTGCAGGGAGAAGACAGTGGATACCCAACTCTCTACTGTTCCCGGTGTCCAACTTCCCCTGACTTGTAAGTTGAATGGGCTCCTGACCCAAGCTAACCAGGAGCTTCCTGAATCACTGACAGTGTCCAAGAAAGCCAGACACCAATGGTGTCTCTAATCTTATTTAAGCTGCAATAAACAAGCTTCACTAGGTTCCTTCAAATTGCAGGTGTGATGGGAAAACATAGGCTGAATCTTAGAATATAAGGAAGACTAGCTTTGTGAAGACGCACAGTCCATAACTTTTCAATATGCTACCTATCTATAATAATCTATATATATAAACAGCCAGCGACCATAACAACCGGAACAACCAGAGACCAGAACACCACGGCCCCTTGCCCAGGCTGGCCCCGTCCCCCAGGGAGCAGTTAGGGGTGCCCCTAGGCAGCGATAGGGTGCTAGTTTGATGGGAGAAAGTCAAAGAAATAGGGGGGAAGGTCTTAAGGGTCGGCAGGGTTGGGGTGGTTGGCCCAGAATAGGTTTGGAGTGTGCTGGGGAAGGAAGAGGAAGATCCGATTGGAAAATGGCTCAGCACAGTACCTTTCTCATTACGAACCAGGACGGCATCAGCAGTGGACTAAATGGGTGGTTGTTTCATGAGCGCGCTTGGGACCGACATGTTCATGGTCACCGCAGTACTCCCGAAACTTCACTGATTCCAAGTAGTAAACAGCTATCAATGCCAAAACAGAAAAATCCACTCCAACTGGAGGCCCTGGACCTTGCAATAGGACTGAAGGAAACACCACTTAGGGCAGAGCTAGAAAAACCGGAAGTATGCAACCAGAGGATTGTGGGATTGTGGAGGATGCCTGAGCTCCTACCGCTAGAACGTGAGCCTGTTATTGCGCATGTGCATAGTCAGCCCTATAGTCCTCAGTCTTGCAGTATTTGGACGTGATTTCTGGTGGGAAATTATTTTGATTGAGGTTTGCTGTTCTCTTGCAGTGAGGAAAATCAGAATTAAAGGTTTTGCTTGTTACCTTGGTTTGAAGCGGAGGAAAATGGGACAGTGACGGATAAGAAACTTTGGAGATAGTGAGGGCAGTTTGTCCAGACTGTTGAGCTCAGAATTAGGGTTTAATTGGGATAGAATTCCTGCTAATAGCACCTGATGCCGGAAATCTGAGAACTCTACTTTTAGGTTTTCCAGTTCAAGTTTTTGGAGACGGCCTATTAAAACATCCCTGGTTGGAAAATGTTTGTATAGAAGCCCATCAGTATTAAGGATTTGCTGTGTTTACCATGCTTAGCTCTCTGTAAGGAATATGGAATAATGTCAAATGCTTCATGTTCTCAAGAGGCTTGAATTTTAAAACAAAAAATAAAGAAGAAAGATAAATATTAAAAATAAAACAAGAAGAAGCTTGAGTTTTAGGGGCAAAATCAGGCAGGCAGTCAAGTGGTTAGAGGCAATCAGGCAGACAGGCAGTCTAAACTGGCCTAAACCAGCAGTCGGACATCCCCCAAAAAGTCCCAGATTGTGAGAGGGTGCAGATGGGCTGAGCAACACTTCCCTCTCCCCGTGCACAAATTTTGTGCACTGGGCCTCTAGTAAAAGCATAATATGCTAATTAGACCAGACAGCCAAATGACCTTCCAGATATCCTTCCAGGTGAAGCCACAGCAGCAGGAACTGAGGCAGAGATGGTTAGGGGTGATCAGGCAGGCAGGCAGAGTGGTTAGGGGAGATCAGGCAAGCAGACAGAATGGTTAGGGGAGAACAGGCAGGCAGGCAGGCTAGTTGTTAGGACCCAGTGGTCCAGAGCCAGTGGTCCCAGATTGCCAAAGGAATTGGGAGAGGGTGCAGGCCGGGCTGAGGGACCCACCACCCCACAGCCCCTGCACAAATTTCATGCGCCAGGCCTTACATTTTTCATGAGTTGATGTTTGAGGGAACCCACTTATCAAATGAAGGCAGGGTATTATGTGTTATTTTTCCCCTAATGGTAGCTTTATTGGACAATGATTTTCACATGTGGGATGACTATGTATTATTCATCTCTCTGATCTCAGAGCCCAACACAGTGCCAGACTCAGTATAAGTAATTCAAAAAGATTATAGGCATTTGTTGAGTGGCTAAATGAAATATGGTATGTCATTTGCTTTATCAAAAGTTGGATAAATTTAATCTGGCTTTAGTATGAATATACAAATTTACCCAACCTCCCCAAACATGCCATTGTTATCATCACTCATTTTCAACACCATTTATTTCTCCAATAAGAGGATATTTTTAATATTCATTATTCTAGTTAATAAACTTTCTTGTGTAGATTTTGATAATGCTATTGCTGTGTACTAAAAACATTATACTTGAGTGTTATATAACTGTGATTAAGGTGCTATAATTAAACACACCTTCAGTGGGTTTTTAAAATCTTAACAAACACTAAAGCATAGATTGGTGTTAACTTGTATACACATAAACTGCTTTGTTTGTCCTGTTATTATTTAGTTATTTCTAAATAAGAACTAAAAAATTATTTTCAACATAAACACTACCACCATATCTCCTGTTCAGGGATGGTGATATGCATATGTATTTAAATGTGTAAATAATACTAAAGAAACTTATTTATTTGACATTTGACCTCAGTCCATAAGTTACCTGTCATTTTAATGTAACTACGTACCTCAGAATTTTTGTAACAGACTCTGTATTAAGGATCTAAATATTCCTGTATAAATATTTTCAATTTAGTGACTAATGTGTTTCTTTCTCTTATTTTATTTACTATTTGTACTGAAAAATGCTATTCATTTTATGGTATGTTGATCTTGTATTCCACAACTCTCCAAACTCTTATTAGTTCTTACCATCTGCAAATAATGGCAATTCTAATATATATATATACTGAATGTATTTGTCAGATCCTCCAGTACTTTGATGAATAGAAGTGACAGAAGAATCATTGTTCTAATAACAACTTCAAAGGGACTAAGTATCAAGTTAAGGAAAACACTGATACAGGCTTTCTTCTGATCTTTATTAAAGTAAGTTCATCTTTAGTTTTCTAAGAGGTCTTTTCCACCATAAGTAAACGGAAACTTCTTCATATGCTTTTTCAAAAATTATGGCCCTAGTCATTTGAATCTTTCTCCTTAAGAATTGTATAAAATCAATAATAGTTTTTCTCCTCATGGCTGGTATTTTTCAAATCATGTTTAAAAAATTTTTTCTCACCCATATTTCTCACAGATTGTTTTCTGTTATTTATTTTATTGACTTTATATTTTTCCTTTTCATGTTTGAAATTTAATATATTTTCTAAACTTGAGCCATCTTTACATACTTATTTGGTATGTATAGTTATTTTAGCCTAGTTTGTTTGGTCTTGTAATATTTTATTTAAGGTATTTGCAGCCCTGGCCAGTGTGGCCATTTGGGTGGTCATACTTCTGGGCACCAAAAGGTTGCAGGTTTGATTCCTGGTCAAGGCATATGCCTGGGTTGGGGGCTCAAGCCCCAGTAGGGGTGTGCAGGAGGCAGCCCATTCATGCTTCATTCTCACATCAATGTTTCTCTCTCTCCCTCTCCCTTTCTCTCTTTCTCAAAATCAATTAGAAAATTATATTTACAGATATGTTTAAGAGTTAATTTATGGTTTTATTTTTTCATATTGTCCTTTTCATGTTTGGAACTTAATATATTTTTAGGATAAAGACTATATCCACCTCATAAAATGGATTATGTAATATTCCTATTTTTTATTTTCTAGAACAACTCATATGAAATAAATATTACCCCCTAATATCATAAGTGTGTGAAGGATTTTGCAAGGAAGATACTATTTTATGAACTTCATTGTTACTGTTCTATTTTCTATTTCTTCTTGTGTCAATTATTCCATTTTTTATTTCTTTTTCATTTCTCCAATGAACTGACTAGTACTTTACAATATTACTTTATTCTCTTAACAAAGATGTAATTATTTTCCCTTTTATCATTCTGTGTTTTTTTAAAGCAGAGGCAGTTTCTTTCATATATCATCTTGCCCCTTCTCCTCATGTTCCCCCCTCTCCTACCTGATGTTTATCAATCCTGTTAGATTTTGCAAAGAGCCATGCTTTGGTTTTATTAATTTAACCTATTTTTATTCCCTATTTTCTTGACTCATGCTCTTAACTTTACTATTTTTTTCATCCCTGACTCTTTGTATTTATTCCTAAAAATTCTTTGTAATTTTTTCTAGCCTCTTTTGTTGAACTCTTTACTCACTTGTTTTCAGTCATTGCTATTTCCTCATAAACATAGGTAAAGCTTTAATTTTTTTAATGAGTACTGCTCCACATTCATCTCACAAATTTCCACATGTGGTGTTTTTATTTCATACAGTTCTAAGTATTTCATCATTTTATCTTTATGACTTCCTAAGTGATAATTTGTTAGTTTGATTTAATTTTCTAAACATATGGAATTTTAAGCTCTTCTTTGGTTACTGATTTCTAGTTTTCATGCATTGTTGTCTTGTTACCAGAAAATATGTTCTGTACAATGCTAATTCTCTTGAATGTATGGAGGCTTCCTTTGTGATCCAGTTGTAGTAGATACTGTGGTGCTCTATCCAGATGGCTTCATCAGGGCTGATTCACTGATCTCCCAGCTGTTGGCAATATCATCTGCTGATGTCATCAAGCATGTTCCTTACTGGAAACCACCCTCAGAGGCAGAGAGATGCCTCTGGCAAGGTTATGCCTTCCCTGGTTCAGCTTGCAGCCAATGACATACAATATCCCCTCATCTTAGTTTGGGAAAATCTGAAGGTCCTTCTCAACCCCAAACCTCCCATTAGGGTTGGTTGAGCCTCACTTGCAACCTCACTCTGCCTAATCATGCCATTCTCATATATGTACAGGCATATCTCCTAAGAGCACATCCCAATAAATATTCTGCATACAACTCTCCATCTCAGATTCTGTTTCCATGAGATCCAATCTAAGACATTAATACAAATTCAATGTTGTGACTTGGCAGGTGTGTTAAAGAGAATGTATATCCTGTGTTTGTTGGTGTAAATTTCTACAGGAATATTTTAAATGATTTTTATTATGATTTGTTGTCTTGATCTATCATTTTTTGAGAGAAGTTTGTAAAAATATCTCAACTACAAGTGCTATTTTACCTAGATCTTCCCATAACTATCTAAATTATAACTTTGCTTATTTCAAGATTATATTGTTAAGTGCATACATATTCAAGACCTTTAAATACTCTTGACCATTATCAGTGTATAGTAATTTTCAATGATGCTTGGCAATTTCTGCCTCAAGTTCTTTTTTTTAATCGGATATAACAATTGTACCAAACTGCCATCTAGCTGCCATTTAGCCTGCTCCACATTTTTTCTGTCTTTTCATTTTCAACTATTCCGTATACTGTAGCTCTAAATGTGAGAGGTTAATGAATCAGGAAGACATGCTCAACAGTCAGAGGTTTGCCTAGCTAAGAGGAGAAAGATGACTCAGAATGGAAGAGAGCAGGGATAGCGATTTACTTTCTCTCCTTCAGGCAGTTGAACCACATGCCCCTGCTTTGCCCTTGGCATAGAACTCCCCGCCCTGCTGCTCCTGCAATGGAGCAACAAGAGCAGAGCTTCACCACCTGTGGGTTATGGGGTAATACCCAGCCCGGGGTAAGCAGTCAATAGCAATGAACACAGACCAAACTGGATATTTTTTAAACTGGCTATTAATATTTTAATTAATATTTACACTGAACAACCGACATAAGCCAGGGGTGACCTGGACAAACTGTCATGTATGGTCACCCAAACTGTACCCTCACCTTCCATCTTCACCCTATAGTCTCGGTAATTAGAACACTGTTTTAAAAGAAAAAAAAATCCAAAAACAGGAAACAAAAAGTCTAAAATTATCTTCACAACTGAAGAGAATATACTTCAGCTTAAAAAAGCAAAGCAAATCCTATGTACACAGAACTCAAAACCTATGTAAAGGGTGTCCCAAAATTCACGCAAGAAGTAATTTTGATAGAAAACTCAGGTTTATAATTAAAAATTATAAATTTTTTATTGATTCATAAAGTATATAGTATAGGGTTATGTGTCCAATAGCATATCGGGCAAAATATCCACAACGTGTCACTGTTTGGTGTCGATTTTGGGCTGGAGGCATCATCAGACCATTCTTCTTCGAAAATGTGGCTGCTCAGGCAATAACAGTTAATGCTGCTCGCAATCATGACATGATAATCCAGTTTTTTGTGCCTAAATTGCAAGATATGGATGTGGACAACATGTGGTTTCAACAAGACGGTGCCACATGCCATACAGCCTGAGACACAATTCAATTACTGCGTGAGTCATTTCCTGGTCGTGTAATTTCCCGTTTTGGTGATTGGAATTGGCCACCCAGATCATGCGATTTAACGCCGCTGGACATTTTCTTTGGGGTTTTTTGAAGTTTAAGGTTTATGCCAACAAGCCCATGACCATCCACACCTTGAAGGAGGAAATTGAGCGCTGTATCAACGAAATTCAGCCACATTTATGCAAAACTGTCATGGAAAATTTCAACAAAAGAGTGCATATGTGCCAGCAAAGCTGTGGAGGCCATTTACCCAATATGCTATTCCATACATAACCTTATACTGTATACTTTATGAATCAATAAAAAATTTATAATTTTTAGTTATAAACCTTTGTTTTCTATCAAAATTACTTCTTGCGTGAATTTTGGGACACCCTTTATATTGCATTGGAAAATATTAAAATACAATGCCTATCTAGACAAATCCCAGAAAAATCTCTGCATTAGATGAATAAAGAAAAAAAAAAAATCCTCGAAGTACCTTTGCAGAAAAAGAGCTACTCTACAAAAAAAAAGGCCCATGCTTACCTGAGATCCATTTTAAGATACTTGATGTCAGAAACAATGAAGTAATAGAGACTATAAGAAGGGACATGATGTGATCTTTAGAGACTATAGTCGGTCAACTTATCTCTTACACATTAAAAATATCAGAAAATACACTCTCCAATATATAAGAGCTAAAAATATGCCACTCACTTACCTTGGGTAATAAGAAAGTCAAAATAGAAAAGCACAAGTAAAGAATTCATTAAAAAATAAAAAAATAAATAAAAAGCCTGGAAGATATTCCTATGGGACTCTACAGTAGCACAACATCCAAGTCTCTGAAATAGTGATGATACCAGTGAGTACTCTACAAATTAAGCCCAACACAGCATTGATCCTGCAAGAAAGTGCAAGTATTTAGAATTCCTTTCACAATGACATCAAAATGATGCTTAAAAGTAAATAATCTCAGTATAAATTATACTGTTCAATGGGAATAATACTGTAACACTGCACAGACAATTTCCCCATAAGAACAATTTTCTCAAGCAAGTTTACCAGCAAGTTCAAAAATTCAATAAATATGATTGAAGCTTCTTTATTAAAGAACTTAGGTCACTTTGACCAAAAGCCTACAACGAAATATGCCAGATTGTTGATGTGATTTTCTTTGGTTATTTTAATAAGACTGACTTTTTTTTGTTGATGCTTCTGTAGTTTAACATAGTAGTGAACGATATTACTTTGTAAATAAGAAAACCAACTTCATATAGAAAAAAAAGCCAATGCCCAAATCTAGATTTCCCAGAGAAACATGCATTATTAATTATAAGCTCAGGTCACCATTCCCTTCATTTCCATCCTATCCTCCTGAACTCTATTTCTAAGAGTTGTTTTGATCTATTGTAAAAGCAAGAATATCTCTCCAGGCAACAGAAGATGACCAAATGTACAAAGTGAAAGGAAATTTAGAAAATTTTAGTGCAGTGCTTCAAAACCAGAAGTGATTCTGCCCCCAGGGACACACGGTAATGCCTAGAGACAATACTGTCACACTGGGCAGGGGTAGGCTACTAGCCTCTAGTGAGGAGAGCCCAGAGGTGCTGCTCAACATCCTACAATGCACAGGACAGCTCTGACAACAAAGAATCATCCAGCATCAAATGTCAATAATGCCAAGATTGAAGAATTCTAATTAAATTCAATCCTGATTTTATATATAAAAAAAACCATAAGCTAAAACAGGTTACAATTCTCATCCAAGGTTGAACAATTATGTGACAAAGAGAGCAAGCAATCAGTGACACAGTAAATGGTGAAGAGAGAAAATTATAAATGATTGCATAAGACTGTAGTTATGTTTACCCTAAAAGCACAGAAATGGCTGAGTGAGGTTCCAGATCATTCACATGGCCAATTTGCTCTTCTTCCTTGAGCAAGGCCTCCTTCAGCCCCACAACTTGGCAGAGGCAGCTTTTCCTTGCTGTCCATCTGTCAGCCGGCCTACCGCTGGGCCCCTGAAGTCCATCAAAGTGGTTGTTCCTGCTTAAATTTATGAAAGGGAAGATTGCTTTTCCTCTGCAGTTAATGAAGATCTAAAAAGGGGTGAAGATTGTTAAAGTCTCTGCCAGATGTTGTTTAATAATATCATCACTCAGTCTTTGAGGAGACTGAATTCTATCTGCAGGCTGCCAGGTTATCTGCCCTAACAGTTTATAGTTTCATTAATTTTCTTTATGTGGATATAGATAAGGGCCAAGCCTCAACTCCCTACTTGTTCTTTATAAGCACATTTTCCTCAGGCCATTAGATACGGGCAGATATGACTGAGATGAAGTTATTTTGTACCAGGGTCATATTTGAATTTGAATTTTCTTGGTATAAAAGTGAAAGATTTATACATAGTCTTTCAATTAGAACTATTAATGTTGAATCATGTTGCATTTACGTAGGGATTATTAGATCTGTGAAGCTGGAGCAAATTGCATGAATGTGCTCCCCATAAGGAGGATTCAAGAAGAAAAACTATAATACCATTAAGGGGAAGCCTTGGTGATAACCAGGAAAATCAGACTGGTCTCAATGAAGGTGAAGAAAAAAATAGGAGATGTAGCAATGAAATGAGATATCAGACGTTTCAAGAGTAGCACAAAGTTAAGTTAAGGTTTCAAACTATGATTAGGTTAAAAATTCTTTTGTTTTCTTTTTATGGTGCTTTTTCTATGTCATTCTGGGAAACAAAGAAATTTTCTTAAAGAGCTCAATCATTAGGATTCAATTTTATTGTTAACCAAAAAATTTAAATGCTACAGTTCGAGAAAGAACCTTGGATTTCTTTGGTCCAGAACCCAAAAGAAGGGAGCTCAATAGTAAAACATAGCCTGACTCTTCCAGGAAGTAGAGATGTCAGGGAGCACACTTAGAATGGAGTTAGTCTACAACAGGCCTACATTCTAAAGGAGTGAGCAAACACAACTCCCATGTAATCAAGTGACTCACTGCTTTGACTCTAAACCTGGATCGGTGTAAAGGTCAAATTTGAGAGGGAGGATAAAAATACTGGAATGGGCAGATCAGGTTTGCATTTAAAAATTTAAGCAGTCTATTTACGAAATAGGGCAGTTAGAGAGGCAAGTAGAAAGCACCTGTTTTGGAGCAAAAAGATCTGGGTTTCATTCCAGCTCTTCCCCCCTGATAGTTTCTTACTCCTCCTTTATTTCCACACAACTTTTCATTTACATCATCGAGAAATTAATGCAAATCTCACCCAGTAGCTGTGTTGGTTAGACACTTAGTGAAGTGCCTATCCTATACAGGAGTTCAATAAATAAAATATTTTGTTATTGTTCAAACTTACTATGTCCTACCTCATGTTTAGTGTTCACACACTTAGCTTCCAATATGTTTAAGCCTTGCCACAAACTCTTCACTATGTGTCCTGAGACTTTCCCTAAATTACATACAGATCACAATGCCTATTCCTGTACTTTATCAGCCTTTCCACAGCTTGATGCATGTTCTAGTTCCACTCACACAGTCATTTGTCTTTCTCCTTAGCTGCACTTTAATCAGCCCTCCTTCCCTCAGTGTATTCTCAGGCAACTCTTTTTTTAAATATATTTTTATTGCTTTCAGAGAGGAAGAGAGACAGAAACACCGATGAGAAAGAATCATTGATTGGCTGCCTCCTACATGCCCCACACTGGGGATCAAGCCCAAAACCTGGGCATGTGCCCTGACTGGGAATCAAACTGTGACCTCCTGATTCATAGATCGACACTCAACCACTGAGCCATGCCAGCTGGGCCCCATGCAACTCTTAAAGTGATACCTTTCCCAGCTTGACCTAGGCTCCAAAACTAGACTGTCCATACATCCCAGTTTACCTGAAGCAGTCCCCAGTGATGTGTCTGACTTCCTATCTAGTTGAGCATTTGTTCCATACTTTTCCTCTTTTACGAAGTTTCATTATTAGTCATTGTAAGAAAGCACACTGGAATGAACTTGGCAGACCTCCCTCTACTATGTACTCCCAGCTTCTGCTGTGGCTTCTCCCAGTTGTGTATGAACCACATGGACAATTAACAGAACACTTGCTAGAATAGGAAGATAAATCTGAAATATGACCAGTGATAATTCCTCTCTCGCTTTATGATCTTGTCCAGTTCAAGGACAGAATGTAGGACAACCTTTCATAAAACAAAGTGACCTTGGAGCCAAGCAACCAGGGAAGCTAACTCCTGTTGTCTGAGGGAGTAGTGGACAATTATTTGATTCTGTGATACTTTATAGCTACTAGACACATTAGCCAAATTTACTGTGCTACATACAGCATGCAAAGTATATAAATCCACCAGACCACCATTTGCTGGGGTTAGTGGGAATCAAGAGATATTATAATTGACTTGAACATACAGTAAGTGCAGGATGTAAAGGCTGAACAATTTTGCCATAGACCAGATAGAGAGTATTCAGAATACTCTTGCTACAATGATTTTATATGGTATAAATCTAAAACTATTTGTTTTTTATTTTATGTATTTTACAATAACCTCTTTGGCAGCAATGAGTTAAAAAGTAAAAGGTGTTTGTAAAGAATTAGAAATACTGAATTTTCTTTTTTTTACAAAAGTTCATTGTGCTTATGTGACGTGTGCAAAATATTGGTAAATATTTACAGTTTACTATGAATGCCAGGGTGACATCACCGACGACTAAATCTGTGGAAAGGCATAAATCTGTGGAAAGAAGGATCAGTGTCTACTTCAAAAGTTATTCATTAAAAAGAATGTGCCTGAAAATGACTAACTTTGGCAAACACTTGTTTGTATATTGTTCCGTGAGCAAGGCTAAGTAAATCAAATGACTATTTTGAAAATTAAATTTGCTCACTTTCAATTCCAAATTTTCTTGGACGTATACAAAAATGAAGTGACAGTTAATGTGTTGGGTCCATTAGCAGAAGAATTTTTCAGTTTTAAATGATGGCCGTTTTATATCCATATCACCATACACTTTAAAATATAAATTAAGTCCAATAATATTTCAATCATTTCAACCAATTTATGGGATCAAAATAAATCTAGTTGGAGTCTGTACTACCAGAAATAAATCATTTTGATTGTAAAACCTAATGCAAGGTCCAGTATGCTCATATCCCTAAGGTGACCTCAAAGTTCTTAAAAGGCTCATTTGTTTCTAAAATCCAATTGATGAAGGGCAGTATAGAGAGCAAGCATGACCTGCCATTTGATGCATTTCTAAAAATTCTGTATTGTTTAATTACATTGTATTACATATGTCTCCTTTTTCCTCATTGACTTCTCCCCAGCAGTTGCCACCCACCAGCACATGCCCTCACCCCACTGTCTGTGTCCATTGGTTATGCTTATATGCATGCATACAAGTACTTTGGTTGATCTCTTGCCCCTGCCCCCTCCCCTGTCTTCCCTCTGAGGTTGAATGGTCTGTTTGATGCTTCTATGTCTCTGGATTTATTTTTGTTCATCAGTTTCTGTTGTTCATTATATTCATTGTTTTTATATCTAATATCCAATTTGCCTCAAAAATGTTATCTTTTAATTACTATGTGTTTCTCTCTATCTATCTATCTATCTATCTATCTATCTATCTATCTATCTAGATATAGAAATATATAGATATATAGATATAGAGATATATATCACTTTTAATACTATTACCACTTCAATGTAAAAGTTAAATATTTTAAAAAAATATTTGCTATTATGACATGAATAGGTATTTCAGTGAACCACAATGTTTTGATTGACAACAATGTTTTTAGAGCTCTAATTCTAACTTTACTTACTTAGAATGTTATACTTAAAAATATAATTCAATTATATATTAAACTGTGGCATTTTGCCCATTCAAATAAAAGTTGTAATTGTTTTTCTTCTTTTATTATTAAATTTGTTGGGGTGGCATTGGTCAACAAGAACATATAGGTTTTAAGTGTGGGTTTCTATGTTGTAAGATCTATATATTGCACCATGTGCCCATCACCCAAAATCATACCTTCTCCTGTCACTGTATATTAGGACCCCTCCCCCCCACCCTCTTCACTCTGGCAATCATCACACTGCTGTTTGTGTTCACAAGTTTCAGTTTTATATCTCACATATGAGTGAAATCATATAGTTCCTAGCTTTGTCTGAATTATGTCAGAAAAAGAAATGGAAAAAAAATTCCTTTCACAGTTATAACCAAAAGAATAAAATACCTAACAAAGGGTGTGAAAGAATAAACAAAGAATGTGAAAGACCCATATACTGAAAATTACAAAAAATTATTAAAAGAGATTGAGAAAGACACAACAAAATGGAAAAATATTCCATGTTCATGGATTAGAAGAATCAACATAGTTAAAATGGCCATATTACCCAAAGCAATATACAAATTTAATGCAATGCCCATTAAAATCCCAATGTCGCCCTAGCTAGTTTGGCTCAGTAGATAGAGTGTCGGCCTATGGACTGAAGGGGTCCCAGGTTTGATTCTGGCCAAGGGTGCATGCCCGAGTTGTGGGCTTGATCCCAGGTGGGAGGTGTAGGATATAAGCATATTTGAGCTTGCATTAGCTTTTACAATCAAAAGCTCCCCTCATTTACTCTCTCTCATTTCTTTGTAAACATTTCTCATTCACAACAGCTATAAGGATTACCCAACTGCTATTTTAATTATGTGAATCCCGTGATCAAAAGAGTTATTTCCTGATATTTAGAAACCTGAATACCTGATTTCTAAATGGCCTTGAACTGAAAATCTCTTCTGTTTGTTCCTAGGAGGACACACATACTTTTTAGCTGTAATGGTGTTTTGCTTAGGAAAGTTCTAATTTGGGAAATTGGACACAAGTCCTTCCCCAGATTGTCATTATGGGTAATCTTCAGCATGCTTATTCATACTTGTTCTTAGTGCCGCTGTCTATGGAATGATGGTGTTAGATGTTTGATCTAAATGTAAACCCTCTGGCTCTGACATTCCAGGATTGGTGAGGAAACTGGATGCTTTATCTTGATTAACTGCCCGTGCTTCATCATCCATTAGTGTGTTTGACAGGAGGGAAAAAAGTGAAGCCCCCCCACCCCACCCCCACCACCACTCCTTTCATTCAACTACCCAATCCAATTAACTCCAATTAAAATTTATACTTTTAATTAGTTTGTCTGATAGGCTTTTTTAAAACCTCATAAATCTTTGCCTTCCCGTGTTTAGGCTTGGCAGCTGTTTTGCTCCTTTTAATCTGAGCTCCTCTCACCCTCTTGTGCCACTTCTGATTCAGGATTCCTTGTTCCTGTTTATCTAGTGTCTTTTTTCCCCCCCTTCCTTTTCCCCCTATAGTGATAACACACTGTGTAAACAGAATTTTAGAAGGAGAGGCACAAAGATTTTAAACTACCTAGAAACTATTTCATTCATGGGAAAAGAAAATAGTGCTAAAGGATTTGGAGCTCAGTTGAAATATGTCAGCATCCCAGACACGTTTTAAACTTTCCCCAGGCTATGTCATACATCATCCTTTCGTGACCTGCTGAAGCCAACACCTAAATCACATATTTTGAGGAGTACGAAGGAAACCCTTCACCCCCAAAGGTTTTTCCATAGCAGCACATGGTCACTGATGCTTGGTTTTGTCAATTTTATGGTTATATCAAAATAAATTTATTAGGATTGCAAATTTCATGAAGGCAAGAGTTTCTGTCTGCTTTTTTAACTTCAATGTTCCTACCACCTAAAACAATGCTAGGAAATAATAGATGCCTAACACATACTTGTTGAATAAATGAATGAGTAAATTTATAAATTTTCAAATAAATTTATAAATTTTCAAATGAATAAATTAAATGAATTAGTTATATAAATAATGTAAATAACTGCGTAATTTGTAACTTTACTTCAAAACTCAGATCCTCTTTGATTAAGAATTTGTTACAACAAATGAACCAGTGTTAATGCTCAAGACTGCCTTCACCTACTGCTCAACACAATTTTATAAGTAAGTTACTATTTTTTTTAATTTTTAAATTATTACATTCAGATTTAGAAAGGATAAATAACTTACTGTAGGTATCAGAGTTAGTAAGTAGCAGAATCAGAATTATAATTTAATTACAATAAAAGTATCAGAAAAATTTAGACATCAAGAAAAAAATTATACCACCATAACAAAACTACTATGAAAATTATATCATAAATGTGTCTTTTCTTCTCATGAATTTTTTGTTTCAGATAATACTATCAGAAGACGTATTTTTAAAAAATTATGTACTGACTCTTAGACCTTGTGGTACCTTATCTTCATATGTATCGTTTCAATGGTTGCATCTGCCATTAACCTATCAGAGTCCCATAGCCTTGCATGATATTTTGTCCTTTCCAAAACATTTACAGATGACATTTGGTTTATACCAAAAATCCTTGATAGTTGGTCCTGTGCAAATGTCCCTGGGTTCAAATAACCCCTAACATTCATTTAAACTTTGGTTTATAGGATTAATACATAAACAATACTACTCGTGTTTTATTGGCCCAATCATTGTGTGGTGGCTACCTTTCCAGTAATAAGCCTTCTTGTCTTGGGAGCCTAGTTGTTAATGACACATGGGGTGAGGTCGATGGGTTGGTGTGGACCAAATATCTCTGTTTGGCTCTGACAGGTTCGGCTCAGTGGATGGAGCGTTGGCCTGGTCCCAGGTTTGATTCCAGTCAAGGGCGTGTACCTTGGTTGTGGGCACATCCCCAGTCGGGGGGTGTGCAGGAGGCAGCTGATCGATGTTTCTCTCTCATCGGTGTTTCTAACTCTCTGTCCCTCTCCCTTCCTCTCTGTGAAAAACCAATAAAATATATTTAAATATATATATATCTGTTTGTTTTGGACAGGACCAAATATCAAGGACCTCCTGGCATGAACCAAATGTCTCCATGGACATTTTAGGCAGGAACAAATGACCTCTAATCCTCTGTACAATGACTCTACCTTGGGGAGTAATCCCTTATCCAAAAGGCTAAAATAATTCTCACATGAAAGGTAATAATAATGATTAAACTATAAGGTATTATTGTTGTTCTTACTATTTACTAGTAGTAATAACTAATACACTGAAGGTTTACCATGAACCAGGTATTGAGCTAAGCATTTTAGATATAGTAACATATGCAACAAAATATGCTTTTATTAACAAACTAGGGGCCCGGTGCACGAAATTCGTGCACTGGGTGTGTGTGTGGGGGGAGTGTCCCTCAGCCCAGCCTGCCCCCTCTCACATACTGGGAGCCCTCAGGCGTTGACCCCCATCACCTTCCAATCGCAGGATCGGCCCCTTGCCCAGGCCTGACGCCTCCGCCAGAGGTGTCAGGCTTGGACAGGGGACCCCCATCTCCCCCTGATCGCTGGCTCTGGCCCCCGCCCAGGCCTGAGGCCTCTGGCCCAGGAATCATGCCTGGGCAGGGAACCCCCATCTCCCTCTGATCACTTGCTGCACCCCCCGCCCAAGCCTGACACCTCTGACCCAGGCTTCAGGCCTGGGCAAGGGGACCATCATATCCCCCCAATCACCGGCTCCGCCCCCCACCCAGGCCTGATGCCTCGGCCAGAGGAGTTGACCCTCATCACCCTCCGATCACCAATCACTGGCTCGGCCCCTTGACCAGGCCTGAGGCCTCTGGCAGAGGTGTCAGGCCTGGGCAGGGGACCCCCAGCTCCCCATGGTTGCAGGCTCCGCCCCTGCCCAGGCCTAATGCCTCTGGCCTGGGCGTCCGGCCCCGGCAGCGGGGACCCGCAGCTGCAGTGGCCCCGCGATCATGGGCTTCGCTTTAGGCCCAGGCAAGGGACCCCTAGCTCCCGGGACTGCCAGCTTCGACCGTGCCCAGCTCCCATCGCTGGCTCCACCCCTACTTCCTGCTATCACTGGCCAGGGCGGAAAAGGTGCCTGATTCTCTGATCATGGCTGGGGGGCAGGGCAAAGGCGGCCCCAGGGCCGCCTTTGCCCTGCCCCCCAGCTCTTAGCTCCCCCCTGGGTTTCTGATCACTGTCAGTGGTAGGGGGCTTCTTCCTGCTTTCCCTTTCACCTCCCTGCATTGTGCCTACATATGCAAATTAACCGCCATCTTGTTGGCAGTTAACTGCCAATCATAGTTGGCAGTTAATTTGCATATAGCCCTGATTAGCCAATGAAAAGGGTATCGTCGTACGCCAATTACCATTTTTCTCTTTTATTAGATAGGATTATGCCTTTACTTATTAGTGTGTTTGTCAATTCTTCCTCAAAGGGAAAACTCGCAAAGAAAAGGAGAAAATGGGGTGGTGGGAGGCCCAAGATAGAAAGAATGAGATAGCATACCTCACATAATCAAGACAGTCTTTATTATAAAAAACTAAATTGGACAAAGGCTTATATGCAAGTTTTAACTACCCACCCTTACAACCACTACATCTTTTCTCTCCTCTGCTTACCGTCTGCTCTGCCATTACTCTACTCCATCTTCTTCTTTTCTATCAAATGAACCATCACAATAACCTCCCAAGTGCCTTCCTATAGCTTTTTATATTTAGCCCACACTTATCTATTAAAGAAAAGCAGTTGTTTTAAATGTTGGTAGATGCTGTGATCACAAGATGCTTGAATTCACATCATATTAAATATTAAAACTAAAAGGTATATTATCAATCATCTAGCTCCCCTCATATTCCAAATAAGATTAAAAAATGATTCATAGAGATGTCATAAATTTGCACAAAATTATGGAGATTATCTGGGATAATCAAATATACCCAATCTTTTAGACAGCCTATTCTTGATTTTGCTTAAGTATGATTCTCAGGTACTTATTATTAGACTATCATTAATGCAAAACTCCCTAATCTACCAATTCTCTTCATTCTTTTCTACTACCAAAAAGCCCAATTTAAAAAATATTAGGATAATGAGAAGAATAACAATTTTTATAATCAACCAAAGAGTAATAGAATTTAGAAGTAAATTACTCTTACTTATACTTATCATAAGTTAAACCATGTACCTAGCCATACTATAAACTTTTGAAAAGTCTTGTTCCCTGAAGAGGAGGATGAAAATGTTGCCCATTAACAGGGTATATGTTTAAATTTCTCTCTGCTTAGAATATTTCATTCCTTTGCCAGATATTTTCTGTAGGGAAGCATGGGACTTGGTTGGAAAGTCTGTAAGGAGAATTCTCCGAAAGGTCGGGGCCTCTTAGGGGGACCTTGCTGAAGGCGGCGGCCCTGCCTTGACTTTTCCAAACAAGTCTGAGCCCCCAGGTGCTCTACTAGAATTTCTGTTTAAAACCCGACCTCATAGAAGCATGTGCTTTCTCAAGGATACTTATCCTGCTGATTATATTTAGAGATTAAATTTAGTTCAAGCTGTTGTGACAATAAAAGCCTAAAGAAGCAGGCAGTCGGGGCTTTTTTGGCTCCTTATGTCAACTAGCCCTTTAACCTCTCTTTCACAGAAATGTGTCAGAGTAATCATTCATCTGTCGTTCAGGGTCTGTTTGTCAATCCAGGCAATTTTCCACACAGCACCCAAACCTTCCCTTCTTCCTTGCTAATTTCACCTGGGTTTCCTTTTTAATTACTCTCCTCCAGGAGGTTTTCTCTGTTACTCACCATGATACTCACGTGGTCAGGTACCCTTCACCCTTCCGTATAATGTCATAGAGTCATGAACTTACCTCCTATTATCCTATATAATAAAAGCCTAATATGCAAATTGTCTCCTCGGGCGGTCATTTGACTGGGAGTTTGACCACTCACTATGACCTGCACTGACCACCAGTGGGTGGCGCAGAACATGGCGGGTGTCAGCAATGCGACACTGGCAGAAGGTGGCATTGGAGGCACTGCCAGCTCCAGTGGGCCCCGATGAGAGTGGGACTGTGGTGGGATGGTAGAGCAGGTGAGCAGATGGCACCAGGCCAACACGGGTGGGAGCAGGGGCCTGATCGCTCTGCCTATCTCCCTGCAGATGGTGACCAGTGGCAGCGGGGGGATGGGGCTGCTGCCCAGCTCCTAGGCACTGAAGGAGCTGGGCAGGGGACCCTGCCTCAATCAATCGCCCTGTAGGCAGGATGGTGGAGCAGATGAGGGGTCGGCGCTAGGCCACAGTGGGGTGCCAGGTGGGGCTGTGGGGCTGCGAGGCTGGGGGCGCAAGCTGGGGCCCGATCCCCCCAGGCCACTCCAAGGCACCCCACCCATGCACGAATTCATGCACCGGGCCTCTAGTAGTATTTATAACAGAGCACCAAGTGAGTATTTGTGTTCTCTCCAGGACACTAAAATATGTAGTTACACTGTGTCCTATGTATCCATACTAAGGTCACAATGCAGTTCTTGAATGAATAAATGAATGAGCATCATGAGTTTACACCAAGCCATACCCTGCCCACCCTGGCTTTCTGATGACCAGCATTACTTATTGGCAAGAACTCTGGTGACCATGAATTAGAGCAATGATGAGAGGCCTCAAAGGAACATAACCATTAGCTTAGTCTCGTAAGTCCTGTACAAAGCTAATTTCTCCATCACACAAAAACACTCCATGAATACTATCTTGATTGTCATTCTTTCATAGTCTTAGGTACAGTTTAAATTCTAAAATTTGCATCTTCACTTAAAGGCTCCTTTTTATTCACAGATATTCTACTATTTCCTCATTCCCCTTTCAGCACTCTGTCATTATTGACAGAACATTTGACTACATATTTTTCCTCCACTTGACAGACAGCCCTTGTGTTTCTATAAATAAGCCATTTCCACACTATACTGCCCTTTTTTCCTAACTCACAGCAAGAGGGACTTGCCTATACAAAAGGTTGCACAAAGCCCTTAGTTCAACATTCCATCTGTTATATGTCAAGGTAATAATATGTATTCTCAGCTGCTTTGAAAGCAAATTTTACACTTCATTTAAAATTTGATGGCCAGTCCAGTACTGAAGAGTTTGCCTGACATCTATATACCACAGTCGATCTGTTGAAAACCACATCCTTAAGAGGACTTTTTCTACCTGCACATCTCTCACCACCAATGAAAAACATTTCACCATGGCCCTGTTAAACTCAGGAGCTCCTCCTGACTCAAAAAAATTTTTAATAGCATAGCCACACATGATCTCAGAATAGGGAGTTTTTTCTTTTCCATCCTAGCAAATTATTTCACAGAAACACTGTTGTCATAATTCTAGTGTTATTTTATCAGCTGGTAAATTTGCTTGTTTGTTTTCCTTTGTTTGGAAAGAAGAAGGCTGAATAAAAGGATCACAGAAAGCCACCTAATTGTCTAGAAGTCTCCAGGGCAGTCATCCTGATCCTCTCTTGTCTGACCTTTCCATATCTCATGATGGCCCCGCTATGGTTCCCTGTTTCTTTAGGGAAAATGAAGAAGTGAAACATCAACATTCAGCTAATACAATATATCAGAAAGAGATGTCATTCCTCCATTTAATAAAGCCCCCAAACATGGTGATTCATCATTTAGTACTTGTGCATGTGAGGGGTGGGGAAGGCAGTGGTGTGGGTGCACACACACTTGTTCTTAATATTCAGTTGTTCTTAATGAGAACTATATTTCCTCTTTTTCCTTAAAAAAGGAAAAAAAAAACTACAGAAGGCATCAGTGTTTTAGTAGCTATATCCTAGCCAGACTAGGATATTAGCTCCATTTCTTAACCAATAATTAACCTTATATCCATACTCTCCACCCCTCCTACTCTTACATTTTTTTCTGTTATGAAAATAAAGACTGGATTTTTATAAAAGTTAAAGTTAACAGAAGAGATGTGACAAGCAAGATGTAAGTGGCAAAAATGTTTGATAGGAGGAAAGAAGACAGACCTTTCTTTTATTTCCATAGAACTTTCACCATACCTTCTAGTCTAAGCCTCACTGTATTGAATTGTAAATTTATATTTACAATGGAATCACTTGCCCACTAATTTTTGATAAATGATGAATGAACAAATAGTATATTATGGAGTGCGTTGAGCATGGAAAGTTCCATAGCAGTATAAGGAAGTATAAAGTCAGTGCTGAAGAATGAATAAGACTCAGATAACCCAGAGGTGGAGAGTGACATGAATAAAGATACAGAGGAGGGAATGAACTTGACGCACTAATGGGTGTTGTGTGCCACTCTCAACCCATCAATAACCAATGAGGTAGCTGGCCCCCATGCTTGTGGTTCTTATTGTGATTACGAGATGCCTTCAGCAATAACCATCAGGAAAATTTGGGGGAAGAAAAAGGTTTATTACAGATCCTGGAGGTTAGAGGTAGTGAGAGTATGCCTGAGATTCTGCCTTTACTGGAGTCAAAGATGGGCATGGGCTCACTCTTTATTGGTGAATTTAAAACATAAGAGCAAGAATTTAAAGCACAAGAACAGGGGAGGGGAGAAATGGCACAAATTGTCAGTTATTGAAATCAACCAATATGTCTAGAACAAAGGAGCCTGTTGGAGGGACATGGTGACAGGAATCAGGAGTGGCGGTGGGACTTAGCTGGATGGGTGTCTGCCTGGCTCTTTATCTAGTCTTGGGGATGGCAAAGTGTTTATTTGAAATAGCTATACTTGAAGTGGATGCCTTGACAATCAAAGTTTAAATGAGTCACTTGCATTACCAAAAAAAAAACCCAAAAAAACCCCACAATGGTCAGGGCTTACATTATAATTCATAGATTAGTCCAGTTACAAAAAAAAAGTAGGGATAATCTTAAAACTGTTCTACAGACAATTTAATCTCAATGATACATTCTTTTCTGGTAAGAAGAAAATAACAAAAATCTTTCCAACTTTTATTTTCCCACCCCAATATTTCTAGTGTATGACTCAGGGCTTTTGGATTCTTGATGACTTTGAATTATATACAGGTTACAAACCAATGTGAATAAATAAAAGAAAAACCTAGAAGGACACATTTATCACAGCTCAATTAAAAGTCTTATTTATTAGGGAGAAAAAAGCTATTTCATTAAAACAGCTTCATTAATTATTTAGAAAATGTGGGTAACTTGGAAACGCATCACCTGAATAACTTGGGAGGCTAGTGATTAGTTGCGCTTTCTAATGGCAAGAAACCTTCTCATAGAAAAATGTCATCTGAAATGTTATTCTTTAAAACTCGGTAATAAAAAAAAAAAAACTAATAGAAATTTTAATGCAGTACCAAAAGCCAAGGAAATAAATGTCACCAGTTTGATGAAAACAAGATCTCTTCTGGCATCTACCATTTAATTTGGTTTTGCTTCAAACCCAAGCCTTTATAAAAAATGAAAAGCCTCTGGTTGCAATCTCTAAGTCTATTTAGGAAGCCACTGCCTTGAGTAATTTCTATTATATAACAGGTGCTGTTAGTGTTTCCAACAAGTCATAGCCTCTAGACAAACTTTGGTGACACATTCATTTCCTTAATCAGTTTGCACTCACTGAGCACTTACAGGCAAACCTGGTTTTATTGCACTTCACTTTATTTTGCTTTGCAGATATTGTGTTTTGTACAAATCGAAGGTTTGTGGCAACCCTGCATTGAGCAAGTCAATGGGCACCATGTTTCCAACATAATTTGCTTACTTCATATCTCTGTGTCAGATCTTTGTAATTCGTGCAATATTTCCAAATTTTTAATAATTAATAAATTTGTTATGGTGAGTTGTGATTGGTGATCTTTGGTGTTACTGTTATAGATGTTTTGGGGTGCCACAAACTGCACCCTTATAAGATGGCAAAATTAATTGATAAATATTGTGTGTTCTGACTGCTCTACCGACCAGCCATTCCTCTCTCTCTCTCTCTCTCTCTCTCTCTCTCTCTATCTATCTTTATCTATCTATCTTTCCCCCATCTCTCCCTCCTCAGACCTCCCAACCCCCTGAGGTACAGCAGCATCAAAATTAGGCCAATTAATGACCATACAATGGCCTCTAAGTGTTCAAGTGGAAGGAAGAGTAGCACATTTCTCATTGAAATCAAAAGCTAGAAATAATTAAGCTTAGTGAGGAAGGCATGTCGAAAGTCAGTATACCTGAAAGCTAGGCCACATGTGCCAGTTAGCCAAGTGGTAAAAATAAGGGAATATTTCTTGAAGGAAATTAAAAGTGCTAGTCCAGTGAACACATGAATGACAGGAAAGTGAAACAGCCTTATTGCTGATGTGGAGAAAGTTTTAGTGATCTGGATAGAAGATGAAACCATCCACAACAGCCCCTTAAGCCAAAGCCTGATCCAGAGAAAGCCCCTAACTCTCCTCAATTTTATAAACATTGAGAGAGGTGAAGAAGCTATAGAAGAAAAGCTGGAAACTGGTGGGGGTTGATTGTGAAGCTTATGGAAAGGAGCCATCTCTATAACATAAAATTACAAGGTGAAGCAATAAGTGCTGACTAAAGCTGCAGCAAGATTTTCAGAAGATCAAGCTAATATAATTAATGCATGTAGTTAAACAACAGATTTTTATTGTAGATAAAACAGCATTATATTAAAAGAAGATGCCATCTAGAACTTTAATAGCTAGAGAGAAGTCAACGCCTGATTTCAAATCTTCAAAGGACAGGCTGACTTGCTTGTTAGGGGCTAATGCAGCTGATGACTTAAAGTTGAAGCCAGTGCTCATTCACCATTCTGGAAATCCTAGGGCCCTCAAGAATTATGCTAAATTTACTCTGCCTGCACTCGATATAAATGGAACAACAATAAAGTATTCTTAATTATGGTATGTACATTTTTAGATATAATGCTATTGTACACTTAGTATAAACATAACTTTTAGATACACTGGGAAACCCCAACATTTGTGTGACTTGCTTTATGGTGATGCTCTAGAACCAAATGCACAATATTTTCAAGGTATGCCTATGTGATGTTCTTAACGTTGCAGGTCTCTGAGGGGGGCTGAGTAATGGCTACAGTGACAACAAGGAGGCTAAGTAAGACTCCCTTGGCCATACTCTTGCTTGTTGTCGGAGCTCTCCAGATCTGAGACTGAGTTTTGAGCAGTATTCCTTTTTCAAAACATTTCAAGGTATTTTATGCTATTGTCAGACATTATCCTATCTCCCAGGGTATCTACTGGAGTCAACCTAAACTGCTCCCCTTCTCTCATATCTGCCCTTACAGCCCACATTTCATGAGTAAACAAATATTTTAAAGCCTCTTCAAAAGATACTATTCCATCAGTTTTTGCTCTTTGTCCTACTGTCACAACCATGACTCATGTCTTTGTTCTCTCTGACCTGGACTATAATTATCCCTAATGGGTAGCTATATCCTGAGCACCTTGTACTGAAAAAGAAGTGTGTGTGTATATATGTGTTTATAGGGAATATTAATTTTATAACAAATAAATTGAAGATAGTGTTAATATTCTCTTATCCCACCATTCACTTATTTATTTGTTCAATCAATTAAAGTTTAATTCCTATGCTAGGTACTAGTGCTATAATAATAAGCAAGATAGAAGCAATCCATGCCAATATAAAACTTAAAATTTACCTTAAAAAGTAACATTTAAAACTCTCGTTTTGATAAGGGGTTGATTTCCAAAATATATATAAAACTTATATACTCAATACCAAGAAGACAAACAACCAAATTAAAAAACAAAAAAAAAAACAAAAAAAAAAACAACGGGCATCCTGGCTGGTGTTGCTCAGTTGGTAGGGCTTCATCCTGTGCACCTAAACTGGTTGCTGGTTCAATTCCAAGTCAGGGCACATACATGCCCATGTTGTGGGCTCAATCCCCAGTTGGGAATGTGCAGGAGACAGCTAATTGATGTTATGCTCTCACATTGATGTTTCTTGCTTCTCCCTCCTTCTCTAAAAGTCAATAAACTATTCTTTTAAAATAAATGGGCAAAGTATCTGAATAGACACTTCTCCAGAGAAGACATACACATGGGCAATAGAGACATGAAAGATGCTCAACATCACTAATCACCAAAGAGATGCAAATTAAAACCACAATGAAATATCACCTCACATTTTTTTTCAGAATAGCTATCATCAATAAATTAAAAAAACAGGAGTTGGTGAGGATATGGAAAGAATGGAACCCTTGTGCGATGTAGTGGAAAATGCATAGTGGTGCAGCCACTGTGGAAAACAGTCTGGAGGTTCCTCAAAATATTAAAAATGGAACTACCTTTTGACCCAGCAATTCCACATCAGGGACTATACCTGAAGAAACCTAAAACACTAATACAAAACAATGTATGCAACTGTATGTTCATTGCAGCTTTATTTACAATAGCCAAGATCTGGAGGCAGCCCAAGTGCCCATTGTTAGATGAGTGAATAGAAAAGCTATAGTACATTTACACAATGGAATGCTACTCATCTATAAAAAAAAGAAGAAAATCACACCTTTCTCCGACAGCATGAATTAACTTGGAGATCATTATGTGCTGGAAGCAAAGATCAACAGTAATTAATATACAAATGCGAGAAGTTCAGGTCAGAAGGCTGAATGGACTTTGATATTCAGAAGGCCAAATATCTGCATATTACTACCTGCTGCTGACTGAATGGCCGAAGGCAACCCCCTAATCTTTTACTGTTTACTAATCATTATCTTTGATATGCCTATTTGCATTCCTGAAAGGCTATTGTGTATTCTAGTAAATAAAAAGAAGGAGATGGGTTTGGAGATTTAGTGGAGCTTGGTGACTAGAACTAAGCTTTCTCTGGCTTCCCCCATCATTTTCTGAATTTATATTTCTTGTCTTGTGTATTAATTTGCGTGTCAGCTCTTTCTCCACGCTTCTGAACCCAAGCCATGCGGGCTGTGGCTTTACAATTATCTAAGTGAAATCAGTCAGTCAGGGAAAGACAAATGCTGTGTGATCTCACTTATATGTGGAATCTATTGAACAAAATAATTGAACAAACAAAATAGAAACAGAAGCATAGATACAAAGAACAGACTGAAAGCTGTCAGTGGGTCAGAGGGGAGGAGGGGAGGAGGTTGGGCGGACTGGGTGAAAAAGGTGCAGGGATTAAGCAAAAAACATATATATATATATATATATATAATCACATAGACACAGACAACAGTATAGTGATAACCAGAGGAAAAGGGGAGTAGGGGGAAGTGGAAGTGGGCAAACAGGGGGGGGCGCGGTAAATGGAGATGGATAGAGACTCACTTTGGGCGCTGAGTGCATAATGTGGTATGCAGATGATGTTTTCCTGAGTTGTACAGTTGATCTCTCTATGGTTCTGTTGACCAATATCACCCCAGTAAATCCAATTTAAAATAAGGACACTAATGCCATTCACGAGGGCCCCACCTTCATCACTTCACCAACTCCCAAAGTTCCCCACCTCCAATTATCATCACATTGGGGATTAGGTTTCAACATATGAATTTTGAGGGGAAACAAATGTTCAATCCATAGCAGGGATGATGAAGTATGTCCAAGTAAGTGTGACAAGAGACAGGTGACGGTGTGAGTTAGGAATAAAATAGGAAGAGCAGTAGGATGCAGAAGTAGGCTTCTTCCTGGATTATATATTGTGAAGGGTAATGTAATCCACTACATAGAGAGCAAGTCATTTTAAAAAATATAATTATAGATTCACAGGAAGTTGCAGAGAGAGTACAGAGAGGTCCCAATGTACCTTTCACCCAATTTTGTGCCAATGGTTACATTTTACATAATTATAATACCAAAATCAGAAATTGGGCATTGGTGCCATCACATGTCTAGATTCTTATAACCACCACCACAATCAGGATTCAGAACTATTCCATCAACACAAGATAACCCTTTTGCTAGCACTTTATAGTTATTCCCACCCCACTCCCTATACCTCCAACATTTCCAACCCTTGACAGCTACTAATCTGCTTTTCTAGAATATTACATAAACAAAACCATACCATATGTGGCCTTTTTGAGATTGAGTTTTCACTCTGCATAGTTCCCTGAGGCCTATCCAGGTATTGCTTGTGTCAATAGTTCATTTGGTTTTATTGCTAAGTAGCGCTCTGTGGTGCCCCTGGTAGTTTGACCATTCACTCCTGGGGGCATTTCAGCTATTTCCTGTTTGGGGGCAATAACAATAAAAGTGCTATGAACATTTGTGTGGAAAAAAACCCACATAAAATAAAATAAAATAATAAAACTCTCCTTTCACTCAGAAACCTACAAAATACGTTTCCCTTGCTAGAACTAAACTGTAAAACAAATTTGCCCTAAATCTGCCTGACATTCCACCTATTCCTAGGAAATTCCTTAATTATTCCTAAGTGTTGAGTACAATTACCTAGGATTCAAAAATGTTAAATAACCTCTCAAAATGATTTTATGTTACTGTATAATAATAATAATTAATTAATATATTCCTAATGGGGTGAAGATCTCTATCTCATAGATCTTTTGGTGTGAAGAGTAAATGTATGCATCATATAAAATATCCAGCATATCATACATGCTCAAAAATGTTGACATGAAAAATGTTGATACATTTTTTTTCTTCTTGTTAGGACTCACCAATAAAAGCATTAAATATCCAAAATCAATTTAATGCTATAGTATTTCATCAATTACACTCTCTTAATATGTCTACGTATAGTGTTCTTGATAAATATTTTAATATTTTGATGTCACTGAAATTATTACAGAACTGTCAAAGTTTTGATTAAAAAACAAAACAACTGTTTCACCTTATTCTATTCTTCATCCATCTGAATAAAGTGTATCCATGGATGTTGTACCCTCTGCATCCCATTTAGTTCACCTCTACAGCTAATCTATATAATAAAAACCCAGTGGTCGTAACACCATAACGACAAATGACTGGTCACCAGGAGGCTGCGTGTGCAGCAGCTTGCCAAGGTGTGCGCGGGTGGGCGGGGCTGCGTGCGTGTTGAGGCTCGTAATAAAATAAGAAAGCTCATGTAATATACATAAGTATATATACACACGAGTTTCAAATGACTAAGAACTAAGGCTAAGGGGAATCATTTTTAATAGGTTTCATACACAAGGTTGAGATTTTAGATTCTTTACTTACTTTTTTTTCTGTTATAAAGACCAGTGAGTTCATTACACAGATTTCTCTTGGCCTTGTTGGATTCTGCTTCCAGCAAGTTACCCCTATTGCAGAGGGGTCATAGTAAAACCTGCTAAGGTCTGTGCTTGTCTGAGGGGTCATGATCACTCAGCATCCTTGCTGTCCTGACTACTCCTCATGCCCTCTAGCATAGGCCTGCTCTCTCATTAAAGATATGGCTATTTTGACACTCCAACTTTCACATGCGATGAAGCTTGTCTTCATGGCAGCTGCCTTCTCCTAATCTTATTCCCAAATAGTCATGTTGTTTGGCAGATGGTACTCAACAGGTGAGCATCATGTCTTACAAGGCCTGTGGCTGCCAGAGGAGACATAGGTAGAAAAGCTCTAACACTCCTGTTGATCTGCAGGTGTCTGTCATGGCCTGGAAGCCATGGCCAGAATCCAAATACAAAACAAGAGGGCATGTTGCCATCTTAGCAGATGGACATGCAGAAGATTGGCCAAGAGTCCCTATATCAAGCAACATGGATGCAGCAGCAGAACAGGATATGCAGCCAATAATATTCAATTGACTATCTGTTGCTTAGAAACCTCAGGGTCTGGAGCAATGTCCTTTCTAATTATGACTTGAGCCGGGAACGTTTCCATCCTAAGAATCAGGACCTGTGACTGCCTTGGATAAGTGTCCAGTAGCAGCAGGAGGCCAGCTGGGTCTTTGAAACCAACAGAGCCAGCAATGAAATCTGCACTTGGGAAGATAATTGCCTCTCCTGGAGCTAAGTCAGCAAATGCAGCCTGGTTGTCAGAGCTGAGAGGTAAGGGATAAAGATGGATCATGACATGCTTGTGTTCTTTTCCCCTGCTCTCACTCTGAGTAAGCAGAAAATCAGGTGAGACTGGTCAAAAATAAATCCTTCCTGTAATGCCAGGCCAGATTGGGCTGGCCTGAGTTAGAGCTAGAAAGAATAAAAAAAACAAAAAACAAATGAGAGAAAACTGCACTCTGAAACAATATGTTAAAGAACCTGCAGGATTACTGTAAAGGACCAATAGTAACTAGCTAGTTACTACGATGATAATTTGAAGAGGACTCAACTCAGGCCTGGGAAGAATCAGAAAGTTGGGTTTGGTGTTTAAATGGCACCTTGTTCCTTACCGTGAACCAAAAAAATATATGGAGGATAGCAAGAGCCTGTGGCAGTTGATTCCAGAGCCTCCATGCTCTCTGTGTACCTGAGGGTGTATTAATTCCCTTAACCCCAAATACAATCTGGCCACCCCGTTTAAACTTCTCCACATGTGTGCCATTTGAAATTCTTTTCTCTCAACACCACAAAACAACCTCACTTCTGTACTACTGTTTCTTATTCTAAAAATCAGAATAAAAATACTCTCTTGGCTGGGATGTTGAAAAGGTAAAATGGCATAAAAGATGTGAAAAGTATTTGGAAAAGTACATATATCATGTAGGAAATATTAAATGATGATATTTGTGTTATTCAGGGTTCTCCAGAGACACAAAACCAATAGGATATAGAGATGTAGAAGTCATGCTGTAACCGGTTTGGCTCAGTGGATAGAGCATCGGCCTGCGGACTGAAGGGTCCCAGGTTCAATTCTGGTCAAGGGCATGTACCTTGGTTGCGGGCACATCCCCAGTGGGGGGTGTGAAGAAGGCAGCTGATCAATTCTTATTGATGTTTCTAACTCTCTATCCCTCTTTTTTCCTCTCTGTAAAAAATCAATAAAAATATATTAGAAAAAAAGAAAAAAAAAGAGATGTAGAAGTCCTATGATATGCCTTCTGTAAGCTAGACAACCAGGAAAGCCAGTGGTATAATTAAGTTCAAATCTAAAGGCCTGAGAATCATGGAACTGATGCTGGTGTAAGTCCCAGAATGAATTTCAAGGTCTGAGAACCAGGAGCAGCAATGTCAGAGGGCAGGAAAAGATGGATGTCTCAGCTCAAGCAAAGAGATAGAACTCACCCTCCCTCCATCTTTTTTGTTCTATTCAGGGCCTCAACAGATAGGATGATGCCCATAGACATTGGTGAGGAAGCTTTTACTCAATCTACTGACTCAAATGTTAATATATTCTGGGGACACTCTCACAGACAAGCTCAAAAATAATGTTTTACAGCTATCTGGGCACCCCTTTAAAACTAACCATCACAATATTATGAATAGATTATTATTCATATTATATTATTATAAATATGTCTAGTCAAAACACCATGACAACTATTGTCATAATATTTATTTGAAATAAAAGAGATGCAGAAATAGTCCAGTGTTTAGGCAAGAACCCCGAGATGCAGAAGAAAGAGACAGGGCTAGAATTTCAGGTTTTAGCTTCATGTCCAGTGCTCTCTGCACAGGCTCAGAACTGTTACAGTCCTTCCTTGGTCTGGATCTATGATGACACTTGACATTCTGGTCATGGGAAAACCACTCTCTACTACTGTTTCGATGCTTTGCTGCTGGCTGAAGAGCCCAAAGCTACACTGTGCAAAAACCACATATCTCCCTGGAGGTCAATGATATTGACATTTTCTGCCTGATTTGGAGGTGCTTTCTCCACAAGCTACAGTAAATCTGACTTAGTCTCATTCTCCATATCACTGATAATTCTGACTTTGGCAGGAGCATGTGTCATGCCAGAGAAACAAAGTGAAGAAGAGGAACTTGATTCTGAGACATGAATGTGATATACGATGAAGAATTCTGCTATTCAGCTCCCTTTTATTTTTTTCACCTAGAATAAGGTAACCTCCAAGGAAACTTGGAAATAATTGTTTAAATATATGGATCAAATCAGACCCAAATAGATATTTGTTACCACCTTATCTGGCTAAGTAAATAGCCTGTTCAACCCTCTGCAAACGTGGTCACAAAGTCCCTTTGTATGCAATGACATGGAAGGAAGGAGGAAGTAGGAGGAGAAAAATAACAATATGTCTTAATGAAAATCCATGTAGCATCTTTAAAAACAAGGTGAAAATCTACTTCAGCAATATGGAAATAAGCATTTTCTTTTCTTACATGATACTTTGGGTATTATGGCTCTCCAATCATAGTGTATGTACCATCATAAAGGACCATCCAAACCAGATTTGGAAAGAAACACACAAAAGAGAGCCTCAGTCTACCTCCTTCCTTCCAAAGTTATTTTGCTATAGAAGTAAGACAGAGTAATATTTTTGAAACATTAATTAACGTTTTTCTCCCCAAGATATTTATTACCCAACCCCTTCTCCTAATGAAAGCAACTGAGTGTCTTTTCTTTACTATTATAATGGGGTGACAACAAAAGGCCTAATTCAGGTTGTAGCTTTTGAGCAGTAAAAGTCTAGGTAGAAGAAAGTAGAGGGGGCCCAGCCATCATGGCTCAGGGGTTGTGCAACAACCTATGGACCAGGAGGTCACAGTTCAATTCCTGGTCAGGGCATATGCCCCCAGTTGCAGACTCTATGCCCAGTGCGGGGCGTGCAGGAGGTAGCCAATCAATGATTTTTCTCTTATCATTGATGTTTCTATCTCTCTCTCCCTCTCCCTTCCTCTCTGAAATCAATAAAATATATATTTTTTAAAAGAAGAAGAAAGTAGAGGGAATTGAAGAGAGCTGAGAAGTGGGTGAGATTCCTGGAAAGGGGCCCCCAGCAATACTAAAATGGAAGTCTCTGTGTGGTACATGCCTAATTCCATCCCTCAGTGTCCCATAGCTTCAGGGTAGGCACAGGGAGAGCAGTCAATGGTCTTTCATGCTCCCAACAGGGGCTCTGAAGCAGCAGAGAGAGCCAGACCTGGAACAAAGGATAGCATGATAGCACGAAGACATCGGTATGGACAGATGATAGGAACCAGACATCGCTGTGCCCCGCAACATGAGCTATGGAATTTTGCTGCCATCCTGGGGATAAAGGGACAGGACCTTAAATTGATTGAGATTTTAGTTCCTGTCATTAGGGTAATGAGTTCTTGAAACAGAATTTTACTGAGTTGTTGAAAAACAGAAAGTACATTTCTTAAGCACTGGAGTCTGTGGGTAGACAGAGCTCATCATCACTACTGAAGTGTTAAAAAATTTTTTCAGAGTTAAATAACCAACCAAAAATTTTAATCAGTCATTTAATATTTGGCTTTGGATCTGCAAACTCAAGGTTTTGTGCTAAATGAAAAAATTGTTTTGTTGCAGACATTTAGTCCTTAATTCCACACAGTGGAGGCCACCACACCCTCAGCATCTCTTGGACTTGTGACTAAGAATGTCTCCTCTTCAACTTACCAATCCTCTATCCTAGGCCAGCCTCCTAATTACAGGTGAACTGTTAAGCCTAAGGAAGGCTGAGTGGAAGAAGGTGGCTTGCTCAGCATTCCTGCTGTATGACTGTGAAGGACAAACTTACCCACCTCCTCTAATAGAAGTTCGACTGAACCCATCCGTATACAAAGCAAGACATTAAGAAGTGGTGCGGGGTATGGAGAATTTCTTGTGGTCCAGGTTAGCAAGACATCTTTATCTCATTCAGCTACAACACACTTTCCTTTCCTTCTTTTTCATAAGGCAATAATATTTATTGAATACAAAAATATACATCAGGAGACATGCTAGGCACTTTATGTGTATTATGTCCTTTAATCCTCACAACAGCACTGTCAGGATAACCATTTTCAAATGAGGAAAGTGATGCTCAGAGATGTTTAGTGACTGCTCTTAAGTCATAAAACTGATAAGGGGAACACTGTGAAATTATGTCAAATTAGTTCGGCTCTGAAGCATATGCACTGCAACTATACCACACACCTCCCCAAACTTGAACCACATTAAAAGTTCAAATTTTGCTTGATGATTGTTGGCGTTAGTGGAATAGTGGTGAGCATAGTTGCCTTCCAAATTTTGCTTGATGGCTTCGTGTTGGCTACAAAAGTCATTGGTATGATCTATTTGAGCAATGTTCATCATTGCAAGAATCCTCTGCCACTGCATAGTCATTTAGCTGAGTTTTCTCATCTTAAACTCTAAGCTCAAATGTTACTTCCTAAGAAAGACTGACCCTAATGAACTTATCTACAGTGGACAGGTAACTCTCAGCCCCTGGCTTCTATCACGGATATCACAGAAGACATCTGCATGGACAGATGACAGTCAGGAACCAGATATCAGTGTTGTTGGTCTCTGTGTTTATCACTTCCTGAGATTATCTTTTTCATCTGCATCCATCTCCTATAAGAAGGTCCAGCTCCCCACCATGTGCCCTTAGGTGCATGACTTCTATTCTTAGGTCTCTACCCAGATATCAGAGTAGTCAGATGATCCTTTTAAAATGTAAGTCAATTATTACATTTCTCTACTCAAACACCTCAAAGTCTTCCTACTTTGTTCACAGTAAAATACCAAGTCCTTATCCAGTTTGGTCTCTGAGAGCTCCTCCCTCTCCTTTCCCCATCTCACTATGTCCCCACCATGGCTTCTTGAAAAGGCTTCAGGGTCTGTGTCCTTGCAATTCAAATGACTGGAACAGTATTGACTTAGATATCCTTACACTCTCATTTCCCTCAAATCACTGTTCAATATACCTGGTTGCTTAAAACTATAAGGAGTTACATAATAAGTCTTAACCAAATGTAGGCAGTATTTAAATAAAGGGAAAAGGAAAGAGTGAGCCCAGCCCCTGTCTCTGTACACACATTGCTAAACTCAGAGTTACCAATTTCCCATTAAAAAGGTTGGTATCTTACATGATTCTTTGCAAAGTCTCCATGGGTCTAAGAACTGATCCTCATCTTCTTAATGTCAAAAGCTCTCTCCTATTGATTTATTCAAGGTTGAACAAATTGTAGGGGACTAACTGATGCTAATCAAACTCATTACAGCTTGATTAGTAACTTCAAAGCTTTTTTTTTTAATTTTATAATGAGAAACATTACTGCTTTGTGGACCAAAAATTTGAAGTTAAATGAATAATATATTCTTTTTTTAGTAGGCATATTTGCTTGGGAACTGAAATAATATAAAAAAGTTGCTTGCTAAGTACAGATATAAAGGAAAATAAATATGATTATTTTAATGAGCTCATAATTAATTGTTTTCTCTTTTATGTGTTTATAACACTTGACTTATTTGTCATTCTACAGACATTTACTCAGCATCTTCTATGTGCCTTGCCTCATCGGAGTTGCTAAGGCTTGCAAAAATGTATAAAACCTAGCCTCTGCTATGAGTGGGAGGACAAATGTGAAACCAACATTAATCAAGGTCTTTGTATGTGCCAGACCTTATACTAGGTGATTTATATCCATATCTCATTGAATCACTATAATTTCTCTATGAGGAATTTAAATTTTATTTCTCCCTTCAAAAAATGAGTAATCTTAAGGGAGAGAAAATGAAGGTCTAAGTTGAGAAGGCAACATTGTCTACCATCCTGGAATCGATGGCCTTTTTTAATCTTATGTAGAAGGAAAAAAGATGTAGGTTGTTTTGAAAGATTTTTATAGTGGCTATAGATAAAGGGGGTGGGAGAAGGTGAAGCATGATTGTTCTGTAAGGTAGAAGGATTTCCTCCTTTGGATGGTTTGTGAGCCACAGTCCCGAAGGTTCATGCATAAGTAGGATACAGTAGCATCTAGTAGACAACTTTGCCTACTGGTCAGTGATACCCATTCCTGGTCTACTACAGTATTTATTTTAGGGGCATGAAAAGGTAAAGAAGGAATCTCACCTTTGAAACAAGATTGAAATGCTCAATTAATATCTTGGACGGATCCATCTAATTTCTAAATTAAAGCTGCATTTGCAACTTTAAGGAGTCATAAATCTAATTTATTATCTGCCTGTAAGATGTAAAGTAATGAGAAATGTGCAAGTTTCAATCCAAGGTCATGGGAATATTTCCCCTGGAGAGTACAGTTGGAAAGGACATTGAGACAAAAACCAAGTTGCTAGTTACTATTATAGCATAGCAGTTACATTAACAATTAGTCTATGAATTATCACCTATTTCATGTATCCATGTAACTTAATTTTTCTTTCCACAACCATATGAAGATAGACCCTATTGGTTGGTGGCTTATTGCAAAATGTTTCCAGTTAGGAAGGAGTCTGCTAAAGCACAAAGCTTTTATGATAGTGTGAATGGGTGAAGCTTAAGATTCTTGCAAGGTTCCTTGCTCAACCCCTGAGCAAATTCTAATAACCAATTGCTCTCCATTGATATTTCCATTTTTACTGCAACCATGGGAAATAAATGCCCTTGATTAGGTACTTGGAAAAATAGATTGTGATAAGGCAAGCTGCTTAGAAAGGTATTTGACTAGCTTGGATTCTTATTTTTGTGCAGACACAGCTCATCAGCTCAATTGATAAGCATCAGCACCAAGTTGTGGGTTGAAATGTCATGATGGTATATAACATCGTATTTGATAGCTTGAAAAGCTCCCTGACTTAATTTACTCAATTTTCCCTTTTTATAACAGGGTTCTCTTCTGAAAAGACACATCACACTTTTATGACTATATTAGATGTTGGAATTATATAAGTTGCATTTACAAAGCATTCAGAGAAAGACAGCATCAGGTGGTGAGATTTTCAAAGGGCTGTCAGGATGATCTTGCATTAACTGTGTTCTGGCTGTTTGAAGGAGCCTAAAAATATTCACCAGCACGAAAGCACTACTGCCCAGACACACATAAGAGGATGAAGCAGAGCCAGGGGCCAGCTATTTGTTATTTAAATAGAACATTAACGTAATAGAAGGTATGTGCTTGTTTCAGCAAGACTGCTATCATAAACTTTGCAGAGTAATACCTTGCCTTTAATAGTACAGCCTAGGAACCATTAAGGGGAGCAGCCACAATATGTCTAGTACAGTAATAGATGGAAGTTCAAGCCAGAATTTCCCACCACATGTTACCATTTTAGGAAGTTTGTAAAAGTGACCTGGAATGCTGAAAGCCTCAAATATCTATCATAGCACGTTGAGTTTAGCAGGAGTGATGGACTTACCCAGAATATTGTCCTGTCCGGCTGCTAAACCAGCCAAAGTTCTCAGGGCCTGTCCAGAATTTTGCTGTTTAGTCCCATCTCTCTTTTAGATTGTAGAAGGCTAGGCAAGCAGATTGTAGAAGGCTAGGCAAGCCATTTATTTAAAGAGATCTTAATTCCTGCTTATCCGCAATCAAAGGTAACCTTGTGCAAGGTATAGAAGACTCAAACAGGAAATAGCCTGGATAACACTGTATTCTGAAAGGTATACTGACTACCTAATATGCCCATCTGATCCCTCCGAATGTTTGCTTCTTTATATTTTAAACTAGTGGCCCAGTGCACGAATTTGTGCACATTGAAAGGGAATTAATTAGAAGAAATATTTTAATATCACTATTGGCCCTTTCTCTATAATAGAAGTGTCAGAGATTAAAGAAAATTAGAAAAATATATATGAAAGTAATATATAAATTTATTAATAAATAAACAATAGCAACCTGTCTGGGTCCTGGGTGTGGGTGAATGGGATTCCTGTCTGTCAGGCCACTGACAGCAAGCTAACCAATGGCCAATTCCACGAGGGAAGGGGCTCCCGCGGCCCCGCTGTGTGAGTCCTGGGTGCGGGTATCAGGCTCCCTCCTTCCTCCTGCCAGAGTGTTGGGTGCACTGTGGGAGCCAGAGTCAAGACCCCCCACACCTGTGCACACCTCAAAATTACTTGAAACCCAGACTTGGCAAACCCCAAGCAAAGACCCAGCACCCCAGGCAAGACCCAGGGGACACACACAGGCAGTGTCACGTCCCTGGTCAGGGACGCAGGCAGACAAGTTTACCTCAGCACAGGGTGGGGACGCTGCAGGCCTGCTCGCAACCCCCCACTGCGGGCCTGTGTGTGCCCCCGCTGGTGGCCACTGCTGCTGGGGGCCGCTCCCAGGACAGGCGGCGTGACATGCTTGCCTGCGACCCCTGGCTGGGCAGTGCCATGGGCCCACATGCACCCCGCTGGTGGCCATTTCCACCAGGGGGCGCTCTCAGGCCAGGCGGTGCAGCGTGCTTGCTCAGAACCACTGGCTGGGCGCACCACAGGCCCATGCGCTGGTGGCCACTCCAGCCACAGGCCACTACTGGGCTATACCTGACTGGTCGTGACTATTAAGTGCCAGACTGGCCGTGACTAATTTAGCATATCTGGGCTAATTAGCATATTCCCTGTTTATATATATACTAGAGGCAGCGGTGCATGAAATTCGTGCACTGGGGGGAGGGGGTCCCTTAGCCTGGCCTGCACCCTTTCCAATCTGGGACTCCTTGGGGGATGTCAGACTGCTAGTTTAGGCCCAATCCTGCACCAGCAGTCGGATATCCCTCTTGTAATTTGGGACCGCTGGCTCCTAACCACTCACCTGCCTGCCTGCCTGATTGCCCCTAACCACTCTGTCTGCCAGCCTGATTGCCCCCAACTGCCCCCCTTGCCAGCCTGTTTTCTCCCAACTACCCCCTGTCACTGGCCTGATTGCTCCCAACTGCCCCCCCTCGCCAGCCTGATTGGGGTTGGGGGGCCGATTGGGAGTGGGGCTGGCCATGGGGAGGGGCTGTGGTTGGTGGGCTGGGCGGCCACCCCCCAAATGGGGTGAGGGGTGGTGATTGGGGCCAGTGGCCTGGGGGAGGAGCCATGGGTGGTTGGCCAGCCAGTCCTGCCCCTGATTGGGGTGGGGGGGGGGGCAATCTGGGATGGGGCTGGGCAAGGGGAGGGGCTGCAGGAGATTGGCTGGCCAGCCCTGCCCCCTATTGGGGTGGGGGGATCAGGGGTGGGGCCAGCCTGGGGAGGGGCTGCAGGAGGTTGGCCGCCCAGCCTTGCCCCCTCTTGGCAGGGGGGGGGGTGTGCAATCAAATCAGGGGCAGACAGCCACGGGGAGGTGCTATGGGTCTATTGTGGTGGGGCAGGTTGATCAAGGGCAGGGCCGGGGGGTGGGGGAGGGTGGTGGGAAGAGAGGGGGTGTTTGGCCGGCCAGCCTGCTCCTTTTTTTTTTTTTTTTGCAACTTCACAACTTTTACTTGTGGTGCCTATGCTATGTCTGAAAAATACCTTCTCCCCCTGCCCGGGCCAGTGATGGGGAGGGGGCAGCAAAAAATAGAAGACATCCCTCCCTATTGCACACGGACCCTATATACAGGCTCACCTGGCCCAGGCCAGCGGGATGCTTGGCACATTCTAGGATCCCTGTTAGAATGGGCTGGAGGGGTGACTGGTGGCAGCACACGTGAGAGGGAACCTTTGGGTGACCACTCTGGTCCTGGCTACTGATCCTGGCACTTCCTGATCCTCAGTTCCTTTCTGATCCTGCCTGCAGCCCTGGTCCCCCTACCTGGCTCAGCCTCCCGTCTCCATCATGGCCTCAGATGGCCCCCTTGGCTCCTGGGGGCTCTGTCCTCCCCTCCTAACCTGGAGATCTCAAGGGAGGTTATGGCTTCTCAGAGACTCCTCAACAGCCCTGTTACTCGTGTTCACACAGGGAAGGGGTGCATGTGGCAAAAGCAGCTGTATCAATGCGGGTACAGGGGCAAGTCCTCCGGGGTCACTTGGACAGTTTGCTGATGACACAGATCAGGGCCACATTCTCATCCTTGAGGTGCTGGTTGTCAGCTCGGAGGTTGGACAGGCCCTTCAGCTCCTCTTCCAGTTCAGCAGCCTTGCACTCCAGGGCCCTGCACTCAAATCTCGCCAGCTCCAGGATGGCGGCCTCTCTACAAAGCGCTCTTGCCTCTGCATGGTGTGCTCCAGCTCCACCTTGAGCTGCTCCAGCCGCAGCGTGGTCTGGGTCAGGGCCTCACGAAGTCTCTCATTCTCAATGTGCAGCTTTGCGTAGAGCTTCCTGAAGCTCCCTCAGGCTCTTCCAATTCGGGCTGGGGTTCTGGCTTTAGGTCCTGTTGCCTCTGGAGGGGAAGGGCTGGATTCTGGGCTGATGTCCACTGGCTTCACCTTCTCCCCCTTCACAGGCCCTCCCCTCTCATTGCCAACTCTGCAGTGCTCCCTGGAGGCCTGTGGTCTCAAGCACCTCTACTCTCTGGGCAGGGCCATCAGAATTCTCAGCCCCAGGGACTCAGGGCTGCCAGGAAGGGTCTAGACTCTGTGCGCCCTGCTCTTGATCTGGATGGGAGAGTCTGATCAGGGGAAGGCCTACAGTGGGGAGGGGCTGTGAGATTGGTTGCTGGCCCCAGCCCCTGATCAGGAGGTTTGCTGGCTACAGTGGGTGTCATAGTGACTGGCCCAATCAGGGCCATGTTCTGCCCTCTCACTAGTCCCCAATCCCAACACCGCCTCCACTGCTGGGCTATCAGGCTGTTGGGATCACCAGCACACAGCACCTGCTTTACCCACAGGCCCCCCAAGCAGCCGGGGACTCAGGCCTGTGGGAAAGTAGGCGCCGGTGACTTCACCTGCATGCGTATGTGCCCAGTAGGCGGCTGATGGAAGGCACTGCCTGCTTGGGGCTGCTCACACCTGGGTGGGTAGGTCACGGGCACTGCTGCCACTGCTACTGCCACTGCCGCTGCCGCTGCTGCTGCTGCTGGGGCTTGAGGCACTGACGGAGGATGCTGGGCATGCCCGCGACCTACCCGCCCCAGGTCCGGTCGCACAGGGAATGCCAGGGTGGGCAGGCCGATCGCTGCTGTCCCGCCCAGCGGCCCCGGTCTGATCACACAGGGGACACCAGGGCAGGCCGGCTGATCGCCACAGTCCTGCCCGCTAGCCCCGGGTCGGGTTGCACACAGGACGCCTGCCACCCCAGATCGCAGATAGCAGGCCCGGATGTCGGAGGTGCAGGCGGGATGCCACTTGTCCCACCGTGCCTGCAGTATGCAAATTAGCTGCCATCTTTGTTGGCAGTTAATTTGCATATCATGCTGATTAGCCAATGGGAGGTGTAGTGAAGGTACAGTCAATTACCATGTTTGTCTAATATATATATATACATATATATATATACACACACACAGACACACACACACACAGATATATATATGGATAAGCACATTTTCCTTATAGAAAACATAAGCAAATATAAAGAAAAAAATAAGTTTTCCATAAAGTCTCCAGCCCAAGAAAACTGCTATTGCTATTTTGGCATAAATATATTTGGCATATATTTAATATAAATAAAAGCATATGATACCATGGGGATCACATGAATATGTACATAAAATTAAGATAACACTATAGATTTCTCTACTAATTTCTCCATGTTAAATATTAAACATAATAATTTTAAAGGTTTATATGACATTACATTATAAGCATATAGCATGCTTTGTCCAGCCAACCTCTGAATATTATACATTTATATTTTTCTCAATTTTTGACATTAAAAATAACATAAAAATGTCCTTATATATAAACTATTGCTCTTATTTCTGATGACTTCTTCAATTTAGAGTCCTATAAGTAAAGTTTACATCATAAGTACAAGTTATTTTAATCACATAGACATGTACCACTGAATTGCTCTCCAGCAGTATTTTATTAATGTACCTTTCCACTAGCAATGGAGGGGCCACATTACCTCCAGACTAGCAATGAGTGTCATCTTTAAAAAAATTTTTCAAATTTGATAAATTAATAAGGCTTATTGTTTTATTTCAAAATTTATTTCTTTGATTACTAATAAAGTTGAATTTTTAAAATATATTTAATAAAGATAAGCACCAGAATTTTTTAATTATTTTAAGGTCCATCCAGTCACACATATCTCTATGACAATATGTGGAAGGTTGGTTTTTTGGTTTTTTTTTTTTTATATTTTATTGATTTTTTACAGAGAGGAAGGGAGAGGGATAGAGAGTCAGAAACATCGATGAGAGAGAGAGAAACATCGATCAGCTGCCTCCTGCACACCCCCTACTGGGGATGTTGCCCGCAACCAAGGTACATGCCCTTGATCGGAATCGAACCCGGGACCCTTCAGTCCGCAGGCCGACGCTCTATCCACTGAGCCAAACCAGTTAGGGCGGAAGGTTGTTTTCATTTGGAACTTTATGAAAATAAAAATAACTTGTCAAGAACAAATTATTCCAAGCTATGTGATATGAATCACATTCATATTATTGTATAAGAATTAATGAAAACTACTAAAAAGAAAGCCTTAAATCTATGAAATGGGTGTGACTATAAAATTCCATTAAGGAAAAAGTTTGGCATGTTTGAGGAACTGAAATACTTACATCCAATAGGAAGTTTGGGCCCCACGTGTCTGTTCATCCCTTCCTTGCTCCACTACTTATCTGATGTTCTCATTCTTTCATTATGTATTACTTAATTTTTTCACCTAATTATGATGTTGAAAATTGGTCTCTGTAGAGTGTTACTCTTCCAACTTTGGCCCTCTGCTTTTTCTGGTAGTTTTAATGAACGTCCACTCTCTCTCTCTAACCTGACAAAGCTTTCTGATCTATACTGCTGAATCTTATAAAAGTTCTATAGTATTTGATGATGGGAGGGTAGTTTTAAGCTCCTGAATGCCACTTCTTGACCATACTGGAATCCTAAGTGGAAATGCCTCTCATCTTGGTCATTACACTCACCAGGATACTCTCATTATCACATTCTGAAAGTAATCGCTCAAGAGTATTCCTCCTTCTTGCCTCTATGCCTTGTGTGGCTGGCTACCTAGGTTCTGCTTGTGAAACATATATGAAATGTGTAGATGAAAATATTTTACATAGTCAAGGCCCAAAGTTGCAAATTTGAATACCACTAAGATAATACAGTGTGTGGCACAAGTAGGTTTACAGTTGTTCATATGGAAAATAATACAATAACTAATAAATATTAATACAAGAATAAACTCTGCATTTCAAGTACTCACAGCTGTAAACACTTTGACCCATCCTGTACTTATGGATAATCCTAGAATTGACTACTCAAATATGACTGGACAAAGAGAAAAAGAGGAGAAGCAAAAGATATATATATATATATATATATATATATATATATATATATACACACACATATAAATAAAGCGCTTACTTTACTTAGTTTTTTTATAAAGTAAAACATGAATAAATGTAATAGGTTTGACGGGGAGAATGGAAGAGAAGTAAAATTTTTCAAGTACCTACTAAGTGCTAGGCACTGTATATTATCTATTTGACAATAAGCAAGTAAGGAAAATAGGTTTATTTTTTAAACTAGCATTGTGCTCAGTATTTTTAAAATGCTATCATGTTTTAATATCCACTTACAAGTGAGAAAACTTAGATTTATAAGTGTCTAAGGTCAAATTGCTAAGTAAATGGTAGACCTAAGATGAAGGACACAGATATGTATATCTGACCCTAATATACATATTCTTAATTACTATGCTTCACTATCTCTTTGTGAGGTATGTTTATTGCCAGTTATAGAGCTCAGAAACTGAGGGTCCAATTCATTACGTAACATAAGGAACAACATTCAAACCCAGATCTGTTTTGTGCCAAAGCTCTAAATTACCCTATATTAAGGAAAATAAATAAACAAACATTCAGTTGTTAAGAACAAATCTGTTGGGTCTGAAAATATGGATGGCTAAAAAAAGCTATTAAGCAATGTTAATTAATTGAATAGAAAAAGAGCCTCTGATTACTGCTCCAGGTAAGAAATGCAAAGGTCTTCACACGTTTTAAATTGTAAAAATATTTTGTCTGCATTCAAAAAGACCAGTTCTGAGAAAACACCTAATCTTTAGGTCAGGATGTTAAATGTAATTGATTATTTCTGCTTTGGTGTGAATAATTAGAATATACATTCATCAACAGAGCAAGCCACTTGAAACAAATCATTTGGAAATGCCAACAAAACATGAAGGAAGTTCTACTCAGAAATACCAATCCCTATAACAAGTGATGGCTCCACCATGAAAATTCTGATTTACGGACTTTAGGACAACTCAGTGTAAATATTTGCTAAACTCTCTCTTTCCAGTCAGGAAAAATACCCTGTCAAAAGGACTTTATAAAGATCTAAAATACTCACAGAGTCAGAGGTTTTGTCAAAGCATAGAATTTATAGGTTAAAACTATTTTTCTTTCTTTCTTTTTTTTAAATTTACAATAGTTCCCCTCATCCATGGGGATACATTCCAAGATGCCCTGTGGATGCCTGAAACCACGGATAGTACTGAACCCTGTATGGACTATGCTTTTTGCTATGCATTCTTACCTTTTCACTTAAAGAAAGTACTTTCCTCCTTCTCATTGGCATATCTGAATCGCTAGTATCACTATTCTTGTGATATGGGGCCATGATTAAGTCAAATAGGGTTACTTGAACGCAAGCACTGTGATGCCTCAGGTAGTCCAAGGTGACTACTAAGTGAGTAAGGGGCAGGCAGCATATATAGCATGGATAGGCTACACAAAAGGAACTTTTCATTTAATATTCTTGAGGTGTGGATAACTGAAACCACTGATAAGGGGGGCTCCTGCACTTCCCTCTTCTAGGGTTTATCAAGTCAAGTGGGTGAAACCAGCCTCACTCCAGAACTTGCTCCTCTGAATGTAAAAAGGCTGCCTTCTCTGGGAAACCCTACACTAAAAGTGAATAAAATCTAAGCAGAGGAGTATGTGGTTTTCCTCCAGAGTTAAAATATTACTAAAAATAGAAACATTATTAAGACTGAAATGGTTTGGGGGACACAGCTCACTCTCCACCTAGAGCAGACACATTACCAATCTTGATCCATAATGAATAAGAAGCATATAGAAATGGGTTTCATCTTAAGTGCAACTTACATTGTTAATAGCTGGTCTCTAGTGTTTCCAGTAGAACTTTCTACAGTGATAAAAATGTTCTATATTTCTGCTGTCCCGTACAGCATCAGTTAGCCATATGTACTTATCAAGGATTTGTCCTTAATATTCACTGTTGTGATTGATAAACTACATTTTAATTGTATTAAAGTGTAATTACTTTACAATAAATTGAACGAACAAGTTTACACCACCAAATTTGACAACTTAAATAAAATGGACTATTAAAATACCCAACCTATCAAAGCTGACTCAAAAAGAAATACATAACCAGAAAAGCTCTCTCTATATATTAAAGAAATTGAATTTAGAGTTAAAAACTCTCCCACAAAGAAAACTCCAAGCTCAGGTGGGTGCTTTGGTATCAAACACTTAAAAAAGAAACAATACAAAATCTTCCAGAAAATTATAAAGGAGGGAATACTTCCAACTCATTTTATGAAATCAGCATTGCCCTGATACCAAAACCAGACAAAAGTATTATAATAAAGCAAAACACCAACCAATATACCTCATGAGCACAGATGCAAAAATTTATGACAAAGTTTTAGCAAATTGAACAGTCTATAAAGTGGATGCTACATGATAACCAAGTGGGATTTATTCCAGGAATGTAAGGTTGGTTTAATATTTTTTTAAAAAAAATCAACCTATTTAATTAACCATATTAGCAAATGAATTCAATAAAAGGTACAATTCTATAAATAAGTACAGAAAAGTATTTATTGAAACTCAAAATCTAGTCCTGATAAACTCTCATCAAAATAAGAATCGAAAGGATCTTCCTCAATTTGATAAAGGGCATCTGTGAAAAACCTATAGCTAACTTCATTATTCATAGTGAAGTACAAAGCTTTCCCACTAAGATCAGAAACAAAGAATATCTGCTCTTAAAGTTTTTACTCTACATGTTATGAGAAGATCTAGCCAGTGCAATACAGCAACAACAACAACAACAACAACAAAACTAAGGAAATAAAAGACAATTGGGAAAGGAAGAATTTGAGTCATATCTATTTTAGACATCCCTAATGTAGACATTATAATTTTTTACATAGCAATAACTGTGCTGAGTGTAAAATAGTGCATGCTGTTTGGTTTAATTTATATAAAATTCTTTAAAATCAATTAATCTATGGAGCTATAAAGCAGATAAGTGGTTGTCTGGGGGCTGGGAGTAGGGCAGGGAAGGGCAGGGGAGAGGGGGAAATGACAAAGGGGCACAAAGAAATATTTGGATGATGAATATGTTCTTGATTATGCTGATTTTTTATAGATGTATACACTACACATGTCAAAATTTATCAAGCTGTAAACTTTAAGTATGTTCAGTTTATTGACTGTCAATTAACCTTCAAAATACTCGTTAACATTTTAAATTTAAGTAGTGACATGTGAGCACAGAGCAGATCTATACTATTAAATCATTCAAAGTTATTTACAAAGTTGATGAAGTGCCCTGATCAAATATTATATCTGTTCTAGATGTGGCAGAGGAAACAGAAGTCCTGTGTTGTACTTGTCAGTATTCATCACTTTGTGACTTCTCCTAGGATGTCAACTCTCTAGTCATCAAGGATTGGTTAATGTATCTTATTGGGTGGGGGTGGGAGAGGGTCCCGCATGGGAGGTGCCCCATCTCTGAACAGTCACCCTCAACCCTGAACCGGGACATCATCATCTTACTTGTTTTATTACTTTTTCTTAAATGTGTATATAGCACACGTTGAGTTTATGTTTAATATTAGTAGGCTTTTGGGCTTTTATTTAGAAGCTTGGTTTTTGTGACCAGAAATATGCCCCAAGAACTTAATCTGTATCACTTAGTCTAGACTTCATTTAGTTTAAAGTCACAGTTTCCAAGAATCTACCAACAACGTTAAGTGAGGTCTTACTGTCTGTCCCGTGGTTGAGACGTAATGGTGAGTGCCTTTCGGGTGCTGCTGAGCAGTTGCCTATCTTCTGGGAAAGGTGTCTTCTGCCGACTGTTTGAGAAGTGGGCCATGTGTCCTTATCACCTGGCAGGAACTCGCCCTGTGTCTGAATTCCTTCTGCCGATCTTCGGCTTGACCCTCTGTTTTTAAAATATATGTTTTCATTGATGTCAGAGAGGAAGGGAGCGGGAGAGAGAGAGAAACATCAACGATGAGAGAGAGGCATCAATCGGCTGCCTCCTGCACACCCCACTCTGGAGATGGAGCCCACAACCCGGGCCTGTGCCCTGACCAGGAATCCAACCCATGACTCCTGCGTCGCAGTCGACTCTGAACCACGGCGCCACGCCAGCCGGGCTCAGTGACCTTCTTGGTGAGCTCTTTTGATGAAGACAAGTCCTCAATGTTAATAAAGGCTAAGTCACCAGTGGAAAAAAAAAATGTATCTTATTGGGGGTAAAAAAGGAACTATAGAGAAGTAAATAATTATCAAAAATATTGTTATCTAGCTTTGATGCCTTTCACAGAGTTTTTATGTAGTTATTTTGCAATGGATCTTTCTTAATTCATGATTGTCATAATGTTACTGAAATATAATTGGTGCTAACTTAATTTAAATGTTTTAATTTTTAAAGAATAATCTTACCCAGGAATAAGGTAATGGACCACATTTTGTTAAAATGGACTTTATTCTTATTACTTAAAACAATAGCCCACTCAAAAAAAGAAGTGTTATGGCTATAAGATTGAGAAACACTAACATAAGGTTATCTAGCAGAAGTTATATCTTACTTTTCAGAATTCATAAGAACTAAAGTGTTCATGCTTGGGGAAGGAAAGACAATCATGAAATATCCTCTTTAAATAAATTAAATATAATATCGCTTTCTGAGAGTTACATCTATAAAATATATGGTCTACAGACTCTACACCATCAGTATAGTATAGAGATAAAAATATAGAAATAACTTCCATGATAGCAAGATGGGAGTGTAACTCAGTTTAAGTATTAGAATACCTAAAAAGAATAATACCATAAGGGCATCAAGTAGTGATGAAAATTTAGAAAATAAAAGTCAGAAAGGTATACTTTGCCTATGTCCTCCAAGTGTTAACCAGGGGGGACAGTGCCCTGTCAAGATGACTGAATTATCCTTCCACTGTGAAAGGATTTCAATCTAAAACAGAAGCAGAAGATATAAAATGGGTAATCTCATGCAGGCACCCTCAGGAGAACAGAATTTAACAATTGAGAGACAGATTCCCTATAAACGCCTGATCTACAGAAGACGGAGACTTATCCCCTGACCAAGGAACATCCACCAAAAACCTCTCCTCATCCTCAAACTTACTGCTTAGACTCTGGCTGGACTTCCCACCTTTTATATTCCTCACCCATAAATATAGCCCTCCCTAAACCCTCAATAGTTTACCACAGTATGCATTTCAGGTATTGCAATTCCTTTGCTCTTCCCAGATAAATTAAATTCTGGTAACTCAAGCTTGCCTGCACTTACTTCTTCCTTTAGAGTGACACTTTCAGGCTTATCTATCACTGAGATAGATATATGTATATGTATATTTTAAAACTTAACTAATGCTTCCTTTCTTCATTGTTTAAAACAAAACAAAACACTGATTTTATTCATTTATCAGGCAGCCATGTGCTTTAGAGAAATCTAAATCTGTCCCAAGCTCAAGGGGGTAAATATTAAACTAATATTGGTAGAAAGTTTTGGAAAGTATAGTCAAGTAAAACACTACCTTATTCTCCCTCTGAGATATTGTCATCTAGAAGTGATATCTGGAGCCATGACAGCTATCTTGACATCATGAGAGGATGACAGAAAGAAAGAAACCAGATCCTCAAAAATGCCACTGAATTTACTATCTCGAATCTCCATACCTTTGGGTCAGGGTTACTTGATTTTATAACTATGGATAATTTTGATTGGATATTGTTTTTTTTGGGGGGGGGTGTTTTGGGAGTGTTACCTGTGCATTGTAGGATTACAGATACTTAGGGACATCCCTGGCCTCTACTTACTTACAGCATTCTAGTGATATCAAGCAACAAGGTCCCCAGACATGGCTAACAGTACTAGGGTTGCCAAAACAGCTCCCAAAACTGACCCTGGTTGAGAACCACTGCTCTAGGTTTATTGGTATATGAGATAATATATATTTTCCTATTGTTTTAGGCATTTCCATTGGATATGCAGTCAGAAGCATCCAGATCCAGAACCTAATAGCATCAATTATTCCATTTTATCCATTTTAATTTCTTACTTTTTGTTCTGATACATTTGCAAAATAATGTTTTAAATCTTATCTTTCCTCTTTCTTTTTTTTCCTTTTCTTGCTTTCTTCTCTTCCTTTAACCCAGTGGTTCTCAACCTTCCTAATGCCATGACCCTTTAATACAGTTCCTCATGTGGTGGTGAGCCCCAACCATAAAATTATTTTCGTTGCTACTTCATAACTGTAATTTTGCTACTGTTATGAATCATAATGTAAATATCTGATATGCAGGATGTATTTTCATTGTTCGCGACCTACAGGTTTAGCCTGTCCTCCCCACCTTCTTCTTTTCTTTATCTTACCCTTTTATCTCTTTATTTCCTTCCTTCCTTCCTTCTTTTTTCTTTCCTTCTTCCTTTCTTTTATTTGAATTAGGAAAATCATGATTCTGAATAAAATAATTATAAGAATTAACTTTGGTAAAGTTGAGATTATTACAATTCATGTATTAACTCAAAGAAGTTGGAGTGACAAGGCTACTTATCAACTGACTGTTGAATAGAATGACAATAAATGAATTACTGCACCTGCTCATCTTCCTCAGAAGTATTGCCAAGAATGAATCATGTATGCTGATTTTGAAACTCCTGGTGAGATATAATAAAATATTCTGCTCAGAAAATTACTGAGTCACTCCAACCAAAGCCAGAGTAGAGGCAACATACTAGAAGAAGAAATCACAGACAAGTGGCACTGCTCCGGGAATCACCTAGGAGTGATTTTATTCTTCCTTACTCCCAACTGATATGAGGTCACAGTCCTTTCATAATGTAGACAATGGCCTTTATTTTTCTGTATGTTTGTGAAAAAAGAAAATATGAAATTATGATGAGATTGAGCTTTACCTTGAAATGCATTAGCTTGAAGTGAGTTTAAAGATGTGTACTAAAATGTCTGTGTTACAATTAGAGAAGTAACTTTCCCAAGAAGCCTTCTATGGTAGATATAGTGCAGATATTACCAGTAACTAGAGATTGTCAGGATCAAGCTTCACTTCAATTTAACATAATTAAAAGTGTTTCTACAAAATTCAGAGTTCTTTTTGCAGCAATAATAACTTAATATCTTCTTCCTGTAGTTATAAAATTATAAGACTAATGGAACATTTCTGAATTTAAATGCCATGTTTGTCAAAGATATATGAAAATTCAATGCCAAGACTTTCATTAGCTATGTTATGACAATAAAATAACAGCTCTGCAATTTAGGAAGCAAGTAAATACCCCATTTTGAATGAAATTTCTTAATAACTGAAATCTTTAAAGACATATGTAGCTTTTCATATACTGTGTATAATTATACCACCTGAAAGATTTTATCACCCAAAGAAATTTCAGTTCAACTCTACATCAGTTCTAGTAAGTGATTATGAAAGCAGGGTTCAAAAATTTGTTGCAAAGTATTTCATTCCATTTTCTGAAAACACTGATGTAATTTGTCCCTCCCTTTGCCTCCCCTTTCTTTCTTTTTTTTCTTTCTTTCTTCCCACAATGCTTATTAAATGCTAACATGAGACAAGTTCTATGTTAGGTCTATGGATATAATAATGAAAAAGATATAGTCCTTAACTTGAAGTAGCTTATCCTGAAATACAATAAAGGAAGAGGATAATACAGTATAAAAGTGCCAAGACAGAGATAAACTCAGGTACATTGAGAGAAGAAATCAGCAAATCTTACTGTGCAACTAGTGTGTCCTATGTGCTGTACTTACAGCTACAGAGTTCACAAAATAATTGTTACTTATAGTAAAGCAAAACCTGCCTCTCTGTAACATTAACTCACTTGGTCCGGTTCTGCCCTCTAAACACATACATAGAAATGCTAATCCTTTGCCATGTTCAATAAATCGTCTTGTCAAAGAATAGTTTTTCTTCTCCTTCCCTTGGCAAACTCAGATTGTCTATGATTATTACCAAAACAAGTCTTCAAAATTTTCCTCCTATGGAAAAATATGGAGGAAAGCTTGCTTGGAAATTTCCACCTCTGTTCATTTCAGTTGTGAAAACAAAGCACTAAAGGCTGTGGTCCTTCCCAGTTTCACTTTCCCAAAATATGTTCTACAAACAGTGGCATTGATTAGCCATCCTCACCACTGACACAAAAGCAAGTGCTCAGTTTAGTATTCCAGTCTGCACTTGCATTTCAGATGGTAAAAAATTCCCGGTCCTGGAGGACCAATGTTATTAAAGTTGCATTTTCTAGATGGTGTATAATAGACTTTAGTTTACCATCATTTCCTTTCCTTTGGTAAAAGGTTTTTAAAACATGGCAGGGAATTTAGGGTTTGTTATATAAATTAATAAGAATTGTGAATTTTACTGAATAAGCCATGGCTTGTAAATCAGGAGCCGTGGATTCTATTCCCAGTTCTGCTACTAATTAGCCATCTGGCTGACTATAGATCAGATGATCCTAATACTCCCAAACACTGCTTTTTATGGTTTTGAACTTTTTAGATTTTGAAAGGACTTTATCAAGGAAGTCTGTGAATCAAATGAGAGATGATCTGGCATCTATCATGTAAGAGTTGTGGATCTTAGTTTCTGAGAATCAATCTTCATATCTGAAATAATAATGATAGCTAACATTTACTGAATAGTTATATTTCAAGCACTCTTCTAAATACTTTACATTATTAACTCAATAATCATCACCATAACCTCAAGCTGGATATTCTTATCCCAACAGAAAACTGAGGAATGATGAATAAAGTTAAGTAACTTTCCAAGATCACACTGCTATGGATTAGAGTCAGAATTTGAACCCAGGCAATTTTTGTCCAGAGTTCATACTCCCATAATTACAATGTTATTAGAATAATATAGTACCTATCACTGAGGGTTGGTACCAAGTGGTGGTGATAGTGGTTAGAGAAGTTGTATGTGTTTCCATTTTTGGAAAATAACTTGAGTTCTCTGATGTTCAATTTTCTTACCCTACCCATTTCATTGGAGCTACTGGGATATAAAAGTGAGATAATTCATAAAACGTTAAGTGCACCATATAAATTATTGTTGTTTTATTAATATTGTTATACTATGAAAGACTTCTCAATCTTTCCAACCCTAATAAATCCTTGCATTGTCAATTTCTTCATGGATCATAGCAATCAATGCCAACAATAACTGATCAGTGTTTTGAACCTGCCACAGATAACAGATATTGCAAATAACTCAGCAGATAGAATCCCAGGCCAAAATAATAATAATAAAGAAACTTAAGTTTGTTTAGTTTTTATTTTTAAGTTACAGGGTATCATTATGAAAAAATGTGCAATTTCTACTAGGTTTTAAAAAATTTAAGGAGAGTAGACAAAACCCACGTTATTGCCTATGGATCCCAAGTTGGGAAACATTATGTAGTTTGGTATAGAGGCTGAGTTGAGATGCACTTACCTCCCAGCCATCCTCCCCACAGACTCGAAGATACAATGGCCTTCAACTCACCCAGGAAAGGTTTTATTGACTGTGTTCTAATTTATCTCCAATTGATTCTTATATTTGTTTTCAATCACTCCTATGATGGCTGCTTTCTCCTTTGATACAGGAGTTATAAAATCTTGCTGTGGATTTGTTCTCACTGATGACTCAAGAAATGTGAGGGATACTCTTCAAGTGAAAAGGCCACTGGCATGAATAGTCCAAGGGAGATAATTAAATAGAGTAAGAGCTTTCTTATGGAATGAAAATATTGTTCTGATGTTGGTTTAGGGGCCACTGGGAGAGATTTTACTCAAATAAAATTTAAAAATAGACTGAAGAAAAGTGCTCAGGAGTTTCTTTTTTACAACAATGAAGATGTATTAGCCTGGTAGCTATGAGCTCTAGAGTCTTGGAGGTATTCTAAAGACTGGCAGCCACCATTGGCTTGAAAGAATATAGGAAATTTATATTGGTCTTATAGCATTCCCTGCACTTTAGGTGTGAAGCAGTATCTTCTTGGATCCAGCCTAACTCAGACTGAATGCATTATTTAAAAAGGTGATCATTTTAAAATTACAACAAATTTTCAAGTCTTTCCGGTTAATACAATCCCCTTCTCAACAGAAGAGCATAATCCCAGATGTAGTTGGGGAGGGGGTGTGAGAGCAAGAAGATAATGAAGAAAAACTAGTTACTATAACCTTGCCCTTGTCTTAAGAGGCTTTTTCTCACCCTTTTAAATTCCAACTAAGCTATTATCAAAACTCTTGGCAGCTTGTGCTAAACATCAAAAATCCAAAATTCTACATTTTTGTTTTCCAACTTGTAGGGGAGAGTTTTCACCTTTCTACCTCTCATTTTGTCTATTGAGGGTTGTTTCAAAGCATGAAAGCATATTTATTTAATAGGTGTAATTTATCTTGATTAGATTGACAGAGAGGAACAAAGGAAAGCCACTATACAACAATGTGGTCACTCAGTACTGTGCAGCATAAAGATAAAAGTTTCAGGTCGCTAAGAACTATCATTAGACTTCAATATGCTTGAATACAACTCAACATTATTCTATTCCAAAACAGTAGCAACCCATTTCCCTATAAATATAGAGGTTGATGGCTTTTCATTAGACTTTCATTTAGAAATAATAATAACATCAACAATGGCTGTATTATCTCTCTCTTTTTTTCCCTGCTTGCTGACCTCTCTCTTCCTCCAAAAGAATAGTACAACAAAAAGTGAATGTGCCAAACAAAACTAACCAGCTTTTGCAATAGGATAAATACATACTTGGAGAAAATGTCATCTTTTCTAGATATAAGATGCATCATTAGAACTTTGGAAAGGATAGAAAATTTATGAAAAAACTAAATCTTTAATTTTATCCTCTATTTTCAAAGTGAAGAAAATGACAAATGCCTATAACCAAACCAACATTAGGAAAAACTGAAAAGGGAAAGGGTATTCAGACCTAAAGTTGCCTCTATTGCTAAAAAAATATTTTATTGATTTTAGAGAGGAAGGGAGAGGGAAAGAGAGATAGAACCATCAATGATGAGAGAGAATGACTGATCGGCTGCCTCCTGCATGACCCAAACTGGGGATTGGGCCCCACACTGAGAATGGAACCATGACCTACTGGTTCTTAGGTTGATGCTCAACCACTGAGCAACACTGGCTGGGCTAAAGTTGCCTCTATTTTCATCTCCCCTTTCTTTACATTCCAAAAGCAGAGCCTCCCAAACCAGTGTCCCATACATTCTGCAAAGCCACAGCGGGCTGAAGGTCTGCCCAGATACTGAGCCTCACAGCTTTCTTCATGGCCATACAATACCTGGGCCAGTCAGAGCTATTCATCTTTTATACCATCATATTCATTGATTTTTCCCAATGTGCCTACAAACATAATTTTTTTTTTTACATATGTCATTGCAAAATAAAAATTTTACAGTACTTGCCTATGGGAATCCCCACAGGACAGACCATACTAATCTAGCTATTTCTCTCTCTCTCTCTCTCTCTCTCTCTCTCTCTCTCTCTCTCTCTCTCTTAGCTTTCAGAATTAGTCTAAATATTCCTAATATTTCTTGAGAAAGCAAATCAATATTATAAAATTTTGCAAGTTCATGGTACATAGTATTACATTGCCCCACTCATAGTAAGATTTAAATAATACAATTCTGATTGATGTAAGTCCATTTTGTGTCAATAGCAGGCCACATCACCCACTCACACTCAGACAAACCCAGATGAGGGAATGATTCTTACGTTCAGCATTTAAGCCATATTCTATATGCTGACCTAAATTCCAGAAAAGACTTTACATTCAACATTTCCAATTGTATAAATGATGATTGCCATAATATTTTATTAGACAAGTAAAAGCAAGGGCCGGTATTTAAGGTAAACTCAAATTGCTGGTCAGACAGCTGGAAGCTGGTTGCTGTTCCTCAAAACTGCTTTGAATTATTTTCCATGGATAGATTAAAAATCTAGTCCTTTAGTTTTAAGTCACACAGTCTGTGGGTTCCCCCTGCTGGCTATTTAACTGTAAGAATCAGAACATAAAAACACCTATGATACCTGTACGTTGGAATCCACCTTCAGATAGAGGAAAAGTATCAGAATGATGCCTAATGCTGGAAGATTCTCCTTCAGAAGAGCAGAGAGATATAAAGATAGGACTCAGTCTCTTTAAGCCAAGAGCCAGAGAGGCTCGGCCCATTCTGTTTGACAAGTTCATTTCCTTAAGATTTTTATGAAGTGGTTGCCTATATTTAAAATCTAGATTTATAGTTTCCCTTGAAAGGATGACAACAGTGAGCCAATATTGCCTCATGGGTGTGGTACACAGTGTTTGATCTTCTTAAATGGAGCATACCCACTAGGGCCTGCCATCGTTACTGGTATTCCCTCTGATCTCATCCACACTGACCTAATATCAGTTGCCCGTTATCATCAGACAGGAGCAATTATTTTATTTTTTTGTGTACTTGGCACTTGTCACCCGTTATTATTTTGTGCCCTAATTCCATCAGGTTAATTGAGTCTTAGAATTCTGCTTTGACATATAATTCAAGAACCACTTTCTCTACAATATACTATTTAGTCCTGCACATCCTCACACCTCAATCCCTTTCAGGGTCAGATTTTGTTGTTGTTAGTTTGACATAAAAAGGGCTAGTATATCTGGGGGAAAGTATTCTATGAAAACTGTAATTCAGGACTTAACTGCTAATGAGGTAGTTATCACTTGGAGTTTAAACATGAGAAAAGTACATATAGAGAATGCTCTTAATGAAGAAAAACTATCAAAACAATATAGTTTAGCCGGCTGATGTTGCTCAGTGGTTGAGCATCGACCTATGTACTGGAAAGTTGCTGGTTTGATTCCCAGTCAGGGCACATGCCTGCATTGCCAGCTAGATCTCTAGTGGGAGGCGTGTAGGAGGTAGCCGATCAATGTTGATGTTTCTTTCTCATCGTCTCTTTCCCTCTCCTTTCCTCTCTCTCTCTCTAAAAATCAATAAAAACATATTTTTAAAAAAGAATATAGTTTAGAGTTACTGCTTCATTTCTGAATCTGTTTCTACATTTATAGCAAGGGAAATAAGAGTGAGCAATATCCAGAAAACTTTATCAGTTAAATAGCAGAAGAAAAAGTACACTGTGACCAAGAAAGGGAAGAAAGGAATGAGTATCAGGACTTTCAAGAAAAGACCACATGACTATATCAAGACCTGCCTAAGACAGGCTGGAATTTAATAAACCCAACCTCCTTTTACACTGCATTTGGATAAAAAGCAAAGCCTTATTTGGTCTGTTATTATGTGCCCCCAAGAAACTTGAACCTGCCATCTGGGCTCACTGCTCCTTGGTTCTGGTTCACCAAAGCAGTTGCTAAGTTTACTCGGCTTATATATTTGGCATGAAATAGTTTTGTGGGGCTTTTTTGGTGGGGGGAGGCACTGGAACAGTTAATAATGGTTTTCTGGGACTTTCTGTTATGTGGCCCTTCCATCAAGTTCCGTCTCTTTCTTTAATCTACTTCTCACTGCAAAGACCTCATTTCCCACATCTCAGTAGTTCTTTTGTTAAGAATAACAAAATGTAGCAATATAAAGAGTCCTGCCTGGGCCCAGTAAATCTGGGCCCAAATTACATCTCTGTCACTCACCAGCTTCTGGGCTGGTCTCTCCCATTGGCCAAAGACAGAAGTTAGAAAAGAAGAAAATGCATTTGTTTTTCTTGGTGACTACTATACAAATAGACAGTTATGCACATGTGCTTACCTAGTTTAAGATTTTTAATTGAAAAGAGAGGTAGGTCAAAGGGTCCACAGTTAGTGTACAAGAACTATACATGACCCAAACACGAGTAAAGTGCATATGAAAGCCTTACCCACACCTATTTTCCTTTTGGCAGGAATCTTTCATAAGGATCCCCTGTTGCTTTATGATGAGATGTTAGTAAAATGAAAACTGAACAGCTCAAACTGTATAATGAATTACTATCAGCATCAAATAAAATGATGCCCTTATCCAAGCTACTTAGCCTGATACCCGGCGGTCAGACTCACAGAGAAACAGATGGTTAGTTCCAATGGCTCCAAAGATCATGAGTGGTGATCATATTTAAAACAAAAATTCTAAAAATTCCCAGAGCCAACTAGGCCATATCTGGTCTGGGGGTGAACAGTGGGTTTCAGGTATAGGATGATCATTAGTATCTCTTCATATGCTAATATTTCCTTCCTGGTCCTTTCTACTAAAGCAATATTTTTCAAAAGGTATCCCACAGGGATTTCACTTGGTGTTCTAAGGAAAACAAGCTGGGCCGGGAGGGGGGGGGGGCAAGAGTGGGGAGAATGAGGAGGTTCTATATCTATTTAAGATGGGGGGTGGCGGCAAGAGTGGGGAGAATGAGGAGGTTCTATATCTATTTAAGATGGGGGTGGCGGCAAGAGTGGGGAGAATGAGGAGGTTCTATATCTATTTAAGATGGGGGGTGGCGGCAAGAGTGGGGAGAATGAGGAGGTTCTATATCTATTTAAGATGGGGGGTGGCGGCAAGAGTGGGGAGAATGAGGAGGTTCTATATCTATTTAAGATGGGGGTGGCGGCAAGAGTGGGGAGAATGAGGAGGTTCTATATCTATTTAAGATGGGGGTGGCGGCAAGAGTGGGGAGAATGAGGAGGTTCTATATCTATTTAAGATGGGGGGTGGCGGCAAGAGTGGGGAGAATGAGGAGGTTCTATATCTATTTAAGATGGGGGTGGCGGCAAGAGTGGGGAGAATGAGGAGGTTCTATATCTATTTAAGATGGGGGGTGGCGGCAAGAGTGGGGAGAATGAGGAGGTTCTATATCTATTTAAGATATGCTGGATAGAATAAAAATATTTTGAAAAGAATTCTTCTCAGTCTTTACCAATATACCAATATATAATATGCATTTCCATTTAAAGCGCAGGTATCATGAATGCGGAACATCCTGCAATATTTGGGATAACCCACACAAAATGAAGAATTTAGGCCTAAAAGCTAGTAACCTCTCATTGACATTGGCAGAGAATTCCCCAAAGGAATTTGACTACAGAGCCTTTAATTTAGAGAGCAATTTGTGAGACTAGTATTTTCTGGGACCTATTTTGGGAAAGTTAGCCTAAGTGTATACTTAGATTTAGATTATAGCATTAACCAGACCTCCCATTCCCTCACTCCACCTATGAATTCTGCCGCTTTTTTTAAAAATTGAGATATAATTAACATCTAACATTACATTAATTTCAGGCATACAACATAATGATAGGATATTTGTATGTATTGCAAAATCATCATCACAATAAGTCTAATTAACATCTGTCATCACACATAGTTATAATATTTTTTCTTGTGATGAGAACTTTTAAGAATTACTCCCTTAGAAACTTTCAAATATGCAATTCTGAATTTCTAACTGGGACTTGGTGAACTGTAAAATTATTTCAACCCCTTTTAACAAGGGGAAATGGAGACAGTGAATGGGAGATAGATATTTGTGGGTAAAAATCCTACCTTGAATCCACTGAGTCAGAAAGCCAACAATACTCCTTTGAGTATTTATGGCCCATTCTTCTTTCCTCAACTATTAGCATGACCTCATAATCAAAGCCTTCCACGCTGTAGGGCAGATTGCTGAAGTGGCTGAAAACCTTCTTCCATGCGCTGGGGCTGAGGTCAGGACTTGGACCAAGGAAGAGAAGATACAGGATTAACATATATTTAGAAAAACAAAACAAAACAATCAATCAAAAACAAGTCTTATACGCTCAAAAAAACAAAAACAAAAAAACAAACAAACACACAAACAACAACAACAAAATGAATCTTATATGCTTCTAAACAATCAGCTGTGGCATTTCCCTATCCCCTACCCCTATGATAAGAAATCTTTTCACACAAACCTTCTCAAATTTGTACCCTTTTGAGACTTTGCCCCCACGTTAATTGCTGCCTGGAAACAGTTTTTCATTTAATTTCCTCTTTAAAAATTGAAAGGATTTTCAGGAGAGTAAAAGTGGGGATAAACTAGAGATGTGATAGCCATTTTCTTTATACTCTCTTCCAAAATAATGGCCGTGAACTTCTTCACCCATTACAAAAACACTTAGCTGGAATCATCTTGGGCAAATCATTAACACTTTCGGAGTCCCGGTTGCCCTGTTTCTAAAATAGAGTGACTAAAAATACCCACTTCGCAGGGTTGCTATACAAATGAACTGAGCTCATGTAGCAAAAGTTCTTGGCCCTGGCATTTAGTTAAGTGCTCAATAGATGGTAAAACTGTTACTTTCATTATTCATAGTAACAAAGCAGGTCTCCGGACTCCTGGTCCACAGGTACTGGTACTGTACTGCCCATGAGAATCCTGCTGCTTCCAGGTAGAGCTGAAAAGGCAGCTTCATAGAGCTGGTACGATCTTGGTGTAGGCAGACAGCAAGTGTAGCCACCTGATTCCTCACTCACCTCCCCAGGCTTCCTTTTCTCATTCCCTTCCCATCCTTTAAAAATTCAGCCAGGAAGGCACAGAAGCAGAAGCCCCCTAATTAACAACTTCAATATTTAGTTCTGTGGGATAGACTACTCCCTTTCAATCTGAACTGACCCCCAGGGCAATCTCTAAATGTCACTTTATTTTTAAATCTTGGTTAACTGCCCCATTTGGCAGCTTGTGGTTAATATTTGCATAATGTGACTCTGTATGGGAGAGCAAAGGGCTCCACAATCATCAGAATTTACCGGCACAGCACCAACCTCCACATTTTCACAAAGGGAAATTCAAGGCCAGGAGGGAGCAGTTACTTGTACCCACTCCTAACGGTGGGTACACTGAAGAACACCAACTGGAAGTTGGTTCTCTTGGTTCCATTAATTTCAGGTATACACCATAATGATAGGATATTTGAATATATTGCAAAGTCATCACTACAATAAGTCTAATTAACAACTGTCATCACACACAGTAATAATATTTTTTTCTTGTGATGAGAACTTTTGCTGAGTGCTTTAGCTCAGTGCTTCCCACAGCCATAAACCAAAGGAGAAGAACACTTCTGTTGTAAGGCTCTGAATAAACAACAATGTATTTAGCTTAGATTATGAATGTAGGTGTGTCATGTCAGGGATCCTCAGAGGACTGCGCTAAATAACATTACCGCCACAGAACAAAATTTAGGCCCACCAATAGCGGTCATCAGAAGGAACATCTGCAAGAGGAATTTGCATAAGAGGTCCTGAGCTTCATCTTCCCCTTGAGGTGGGGTGGGGAGAATGTTTCTTAATCAGGTCCTCACAGGGATCCTGCCCTCAGGCTCTGCCTCCTACATCACCTCCTGTTAAACACTTTGGCTTGAAAAAGACAAAAACTATCTCTTGCTCTACTTAACACAAGGGAGACATGGGGAGGGATCTTTACAGTCCTTACCTACATAGTTAGAGGGAGGGAAAGAACAGTGAATCTCCTCTCATTGATGCTGACTGGTCACCCAGCCCTTCTCCTTAGGAATTTGTGGCTTCCTGGGAACTTCCTGGACAGATCACCACAGCCCCAGGACCCATACTCCTCCCTGTTTTGTTTTGTTTTTGCTTTAGGTGGCAAAATTAAGCACAGAGACTGTTTTTTATCTTTCCCAGCCACTTATTTAACACAGGTTCACTAAGAGAATTGTAATAATTTCATAAGCCAATAGCATATAGGGTGATATCTCTTAATAAGCCAATTAAAGAAAAAGCATACTCCAAACCAGGGGTCCTCAAACTACGGCCACATGCAAATACAAATATTGTATTTGTTCCCGTTTTGTTTTTTACTTCAAAATAAGATATGTGCAGTGTGCATAGGAATTTGTTCATAGTTTTTTTTAAATTATAGTCTGGCCCTCCAACGGTCTGAGGGACAGTGAACTGGCGCCCTGTTTAAAAAGTTTGAGGACCCCTGGCCCAAACAAATGACAGATCAATCACATTATTATTCCAGGCAAGGCGAAATGAAAGAAATAAAGTCTAAATTTAACAGAGGTGTAACTTTTTATATTAATTTGATTTCTCAGGGGAGAGAAGGCTTGACCTACTGCAAGTGAACTTCCAGCTGCCATCACAAACACACACACACACACACACACACACACACACACACACACACCCCTTGTTGCTAGAGCAGGTTGCTAAGGAATGAAGGAGCAGTGTTGACAGACACACCAAGGCTGCTCTGATGGTCATCATTCCAGAGACTGTTGCAAGGTTTAGCATCACTACCAACCAAAGAATCATCTTGGCCACAGTGAGAGCAAATATCTCAAGATCTTGGGAGAGCTGTTTAGGTCAGCAAAGTGCGCCTTGGCCAGAGCAAAACTCTTCAATAGTTCTCACAAACTCTCCATATTTATAGTCTAAATGTCCTCTGGCCATAATTGCTTCTCCCCAGATTCTTATAGAAAAGCCCACAGCAGGGCCTCTCAGCAGCTAAGCTACTGTTTATCAATGAGGACAGATGAGACGGTGACATCCTGACACAACTTACTGCAATCTTATATCAAAACAACTTTGCTTCTAAAAGCACCTTTTTTCTTTGTTATATAAAATGGATTAAAACAATGCCACTTAAGTCATAAACAAATGAATTTTTTAAATCATATTACTTCAATATACAGCACTCTTTCTTTTAGCCCTGGACTGAAGAACTCCTATGTCTGCCTTCCATTTTTCCTGTTCTCTTAGCCTCTTTCATCAAAACCCTAGCCTTTCTATTTATTTTCCTCAGTTGACTTTGGTGGCTCATTAAAATGAGATCCTAATTTATTCCCCTTTCTTTGAGAAAAAAGATGATTTAATCTTCAAACTATCCAGGGGGTAAAAAGAGAAATTTATGTTCAATTCTTGGAGGTGAGCAAAGAAAGGCAAGAAAAGCAAACCAATTAAATTTCTATTTTAAGATTATCTGAATATTTATAGTCTGTTCTTGTGTTAGGAGAGGGGGGAAGGGGGGCACAAAATCCTAATTCAAATTTCTCACCCTACCAAAGCTAACTAGCTCTCTGCTCTCAATTTCTGGTATCTTTGATAGGGTTTCTAACAGGTAAAACTTTTCACACTGTTTAATATTTAGTCTCTTCTTTCTTGTATTCCTTCTTAGACTTATCAATTCCAACTCTTTGGAAATTCCAATGGGGGAAAATGATTCCTGATATAATCAGGGATGAGATAATAACCAGAGAATTCTCTTCTGTAATAATAGGTTAAATGTATAGTTCAGTTCATGAAGATTAAAAGGAGACACTTCATATGAAGTATTTAGCACAGCCCTTGGCACATAAAAGTGTCCAATAAATGTTTGCTATATTTTTTATAACAAACTTCCCCAGAAAGTAACTGAATGCTTCCTCCCAGTGAAAAACTGAACCTCCATAGTACCCTCCCCTCTTGGTGACACTATGTATTTGGCACCATTAGAAGAAAAATGTATCAATGAATCCCACCAACTATGAATTTAAAATGAAATTAAAACAGAGACTCTCTTCCATTCACTTAATAAGAGCCTATTGTTAACCAAGCTTTGCTCTATGGTGGAGACACAAAAGGAAAAGGTAAGCAAAATTCTTGAGATCAAGAATTTACAATGTCACTAGAAAATTAATAACACTTAAGCTGGGTTTTGTTTTTTTGGGTTTTTTTTTTAGGGGGGGAGTTAATGGAAGTTTACTTTTCCCTTTTATTTATATTTGCATTCAGTAAAATTCCAGAAAAAGTATTATTTATAAACTTTATTTCCCTAGTGTCTTTTGCCAAGAATGTGGCTTCCTGTCATTTCACTAATTCAGGAAGTAATCACCAAATAGTGATTCATATTATTCCTGTTTCTCAAATGCTTTTATCTAAAAGGAACGACCCTAAAGGTTCCTGAGCCATTAGACACTTCCAAAATAAATTGTTTTTACTAAAATTTGAATCAGATAACTGTGCCCCTTCCCCCCAATATCAATATACTAAGAAGGGCATTCAGAAAAAACCTTTTGAATTTCATTGAGCACATGTGTGCTTTTCAGGAGAATTATATATAAAAGCATTATATAAAGTACCATGTAAAAGAGCTATGTAAAATTGATATAATGTAAATAATAATGTAAATAATTATTTGTAAATAATGATGATGGAATATATCTCCAAACACTCAGCTATAGCTATAGTGATCTGGTAGGAAACTCCAAAAGTAAAGAAAAATTAAATTCAAAGAGAACTTTCTAGAAAGAAAATCCTAAATCTATATCATTCCATATTATGAGGAAGAAACAAGGGAGGTGTCCAGAAAACCCAATTGGGGTCTGTCTACACAGAGAATTCCAATGAGATCTGATTTTGAAAACAAATATAGAAAAAGGAATCTTAAAGAAAAAAAATCACAGTGGACAAGATGAGCAGACAGAAGTTGATATTACTCCAATACCACTATCAGCAATAGGAGAGACACCACAGACCAAATCTGGATGTCAATGTCTATTAAAAAAAAAAAAAAGAGCTGGAGAGTTTTTAAGAGCTGGGGTGGGGGAATAGGCCGTCTGTCTTTGTTAACTGACTCAAAGGAAAAGTAAACTTTCCTGCACCTTCATGGCAGAAGACAGTTTTACAATTTGGAGCAAGAGGCCAGCTGAAGTTAGGCTCTAATCCTCTTACAGAATCAGAGACATAGTCATGTCTTCCTTTGGAAGAGAGGATTCTCAAGTCCTTGAGAAAATCATTGTTGGGTTGTAAAACTGGCAATAAGCTTTTAAAGATTTACATCCCAAAGGTGCCAGGAGGTGGGATTACAAATTTTCTAAAGTAAATATGCCAAGAAAATGGAGGTCAGGGGCCTAGAGTCAGGAAGAAGCCCTTGTCAAGCTGAGGAATTAAGGTTCTCTGGGTCAGGAGCCATTCTTTTGCGTTCGGGCAAGCACGTGTGAGAAAACTGAGAAGAGTGCCAAAAAAGGCTAAATCCCAGGCAGAAAAGCGTATGTCCGCTGCAGAAAGATCGAAAATGGAAATGCTTTTGACAGGTTGCAATAGGAACAAGGAGTTAAACTTGCCTCCTAAAATAACTAAATTCTCACTAGGTAAATGGAGGTATAAAGTGAAAACTACTCAGAACTGCAGATGAATTATGTGGCCACACCTAAAGTGGCAACAAATCATAGGGAAGCAGGATTGCTGAAATTCCATCTAGTGGAATGAGCAAAAACACAGAAAGTAAAGACTATGTTTGGGATTCCAAAAATAACATTTTAGGTAATTTGTGCTTATATCTGACTCCTCTGTTTCTCCCACAGTGCAACTTGTAGCATTCATCCAACAAGTGATTACTGAGCAGCTAGAATGTCCAGACTCTCTTCTTGCTTATCTAATTTTATTGACTCAAAGTGCTTATAGTTAGTGGGAGGGTACAAACAAAAAAAAAACATGTATATGAATATATATGAAATGGTCATAAGTGCTAAATTAAGAAAGGTTGTGGTGGAGGACAGAAGTAGAAATGATGGGGCAGGGGTAGAACGCCACTAGGCCCTTTTCCACAGTTCCCCCAAGCTGGACTTCCCATGCCCCCTTCATCACAATAAACATGTCCCATATTCTGTTTACTCTCTCTGAAAGATGAAATTTTGTCATAATAATAGACATTGTACTAAGTCTAACACATTAATTGAGAAGATAATTTAAAATGATCATTTATCGCTTCTCGGCCTTTTGGCTAAGATCAAGTGTAGTATCTGTTCTTATCAGTTTAAAATGATCATTGATCTGCCCTTTAGCAATAAAAGTAACAAAGCCTCAGGCAAATTTCAAAACAGACGGTGACTTTTCACACCTGCAATGCTATTCCGATCAATTTTTATCATATACTTTGTGGATTTGCCTTAAATGCTGCCTGTTTTCTTTAGAAGTCAGGTCTTTATTTAAAAAACTGAGTTGCTCTGCATGAAAATAGAAACTCTACTCAGTGCTTAGAATTATCTGGGTTTTCCTTTGAAATAATATAAACAACAATACTCATATTTATTTTATAGGTTAGTATATATTATACTCATTTTATTTATATAAATATGTAGTACTCCATATTTTGAAACTACTTTTCTAGCTATTAATTCATTTCATTCTTACAAAAATCCTATAAAGAATTATTACCCCAATTTTACAAAGGAGATAAGTAAAAGTCACTGAAGATCGTGCCTGAAGTCCTATACCTAGCAACTGGCAGAGCTACAAACAGAAAAACAGGAGAAATCATTTCAGGTCTTGGCTTGGAGAGGCCTCCATCTTATTTTTTTTAATATATTTTATTGATTTTTTACAGAGAGGAAGGGAGAGAGATAGAGAGTCAGAAACATCGATGAGAGAGAAACATCGATCAGCTGCCTCCTGCACATCCCCCACTGGGGATGTGCCCGCAACCCAGGTACATGCCCTTGACCGGAATCGAACCTGGGACCCTTCAGTCCGCAGGCCGACGCTCTATCCACTGAGCCAAACCAGTTTCGGTGACCTCCATCTTAATAGTACCCTCTTTCCCAATTTAGAAATGAGGAGTGAAGTGAAATTTAGGTCTAAATTTGTAGTTTTGCTTTCGTGTTTTTGTAATTACAAATTCAACTCTGTGTCCATACCATACATTATGTTGTGGTATATTTGCATGATTAAAAGGCCTTCTAAAGGCAAAGTTGTCTATCAGAGGAAAAACTCAATTCTGACGATCTCCTTTTGTGAAATTAAGAGGCTGAATGAGAATATATCTACTAGTAAGATATTTTCCAATTATATTATTCTACGAAGTGTTTTGTAGAACTGTAGTTTTTGTAGTTTTTATTGTATAGTGTTTTTGTTTCATCTCTTTCTACTGTAAGTATGCTTACTAATAATATTTGTGCTTTTTTTCTGTAAATTCACAAGAAAATCTATTTGCATCCCCTGAGTACCCATGCACAGATCAGTTCAAAGGCTCAGAAACACCTAATCTGAGTCCATCAACTGACAATGAACTGCAGGTCTACCTTTACTGGACAGGCTGATTTAAATATAGTTGATTCAAGAATATTAAAGTGCTGTTTTCCCAACCTCAACTGACATTTCATTCATCTCACTGAAAAGTCATTTTCTGACCAAGGACACAAATAAAACCACATTTAGTTGTTATGTTCTATGATGAGGGTTGTACTTCTACTCTATGTACCCCGAGCTGAAGGGCACTGGGCAGCTGGGGTCAGGGTGGGACTGCAGGAGGCAGGTGGCCTTTGCAGATGACTAATGCCTCTTCCACAGCTGGTTAAAAATACAGCTTCCTGCTTGCTCCCTTCACATGGGTCTTTTCCCATGAGCTGTGATAAGGTGTGGGAATATGAATGTGTGTGTCATTTCCAGACCCTTCACCACTGATAATGCGATTTGTGGTGGCATTATAACACCAGATTAATTGCTCAAAATACACACCCTACCTTTACTTGAATGATATGAACCACTTCCTAATATAAAATTCATAATACACAGCTAAAGAAGCAAGGCAAAAAGGAGAGAAGAAACTTTATAACTCCGCTGAATTTATATCCTGTGGACCAGGATCTTTGTGTGTGAGACCCGGAAGCAGAGGAGCAGAATGCATTTAACACAGTCCCTCCACGGTGTGGGGCAAATCACAACTGCTCTCTGGGACCTCAGTTCCTTGTATGTAAAATTAGGGGGCTGTTCTAGCTCAGTGGTTACAAAACCAGCTGGGAAGGGTGAGATCAACACACCCAGACACACACACTCACATATTCCCACACCTTATCACAGCTCATGGGAAAAGACCCATGTGAAGGGAGCAAGCAGGAAGCTGTATTTTTAACCAGCTGTGGAAGAGGCATTAGTCATCTGCAAAGGCCACCTGCCTCCTGCAGTCCCACCCTGACCCCAGCTGCCCAGTGCCCTTCAGCTCCTGCCCAGCTGCCAAGCAGTGTTCTCTCAACTGACACTGGTCTACAACCCCCCACCACTCACACCCATAGGCAAGTAAGCAGCCCACCCAGACTGGTGTACTTTCTTGGCTCTAATTCATAAGGCATTTGATTCAACTAGCATAATGGTTTAAGAGCCAGGTTTTAGAATCAGGGAAACTACTCTGCCACTTACTGTCTGACATTAAGTAAATCTCTTAATCTCCACAAGTCTTACTTTCTTCATCTATAAAATGAAAATAATATTTCATTTTTCTCTGGGTTGTTGTAAGGATATAGTTTCTACCCTGTAAATATCACCACTGTTTTTCTTGCTAGAACTTCAAAGAGAGAAAATTCTCCCAGAAGAAAATAATTTGGAGGGGAAAAATACCCAACAATTTTCAGTTGGATAAACTCATGGTAAAAATATGAGTTCATCCAACTGAAAATCTATATATATAAAAGGCTAAGCAGCCAGTAGGTATGATGTGCACTGACCACCAGGGGGCAGATTCTCAACACAGGAGCTGCTGAGTGACAACAACTTTGCAGAGTGCCCTCTTGTACACTGAAAACCTTGGGGGATGTCGGACTGCTGGTTTCGGCCCAAACCGCGCAGGCCAGGCTGAGGGACCCCACCTACTGGAGGGACCCCGCTCACCCTGCAGATGCCCTTCAAGCCCTGGTGCTGCGCCAGGTGCCACCAGCCAGCCGGGGAGGGACTGTAGGGGGTTGGCTCCAGGGCATGTCCAGCCCATTTTGCCCAGTCCCGCCCTGCCAGCCACCTTCTAATTAATTTCCTTTCAATGTGCACAAATTCATAAATTCATGCACCGGGCCACTAGTATATATATATATATATATATATATATATATATATATATATATATATATATATATATACACACACACACACACACACACACATACATATACTGGATCGAGTATTGAAAGACCTGGGACCTGGTCCCATATCATTGTGTAACCTTGAGCAACTCCCTCAACCTTCCAGAGAGTAAAATAACCTATCATATAGTTTTAAGCTTTTGCTAGTTATCAACCTATTTCTTCTCAAATCTGAATGCATAATTTATTGCTTGCCATGTGAAAATGGAACTGGGCTCTTTAAACATCTCTTCTTTGCCAGCTGGCACAATATTAAGATATATCAGTAGAGGGTGCTAGAGAAATACTGCTGAGAGAAAAGATTTCCCCTCCTGGTCACGCTCTGCTTTCTTAGCAGGCTTCTGCAGCACCGGGGCCTCCACTGGCACCCAGCTCCTGCAGGAAGCGTGGCTCCCCCAGATCCTGGCTCCTGCAGTGACCAGTGAGTAGTGGCACCCCATGGACAGCAGCTTCCACCAGAATCCTCTCACCCAGGCAGTTTTGCACGTTAGTGCCTCAGGTAAAATAACTTCCTGTGAATAACATTCCCCAGCCACTAGAGGGTGAATTTCCAGCAAGTTCCACTAGTGAGACACCACAGCCACTTCTCTACCATCCAGTGAGCCATAGCAGGGCCTTCAACAAGGTCTGGATCTCAGCCCTAGGCTTGAAGGGACGGTCGACCTTAGTGCTCTATTTTAGCACTAGGGGTGCTGCCTACTCCTTTAATCTGCTTTTCCTGTCCTCTTAGAACCCTCTTTACTCTCCAAACATTGTTATAGCTGATCATTCTTTAAATCAAATGTTTCCTATTTAATACTGTGTAGTTTTTATCTTCTGTTTGGGCATTGACTGATACACAGCTTAAGATTCTGACACCCGGAATTACTGATTTCAGAGGTGATGTTATTTGGAATGGGATCATCTAGACTCACTGCTAAGCCTCCCAGAGGGGCATTGTTTCTGAAGTGAGATGTCAGTAGAGAGAAGCACGGTTTTTAATAAGAGGATAACTATATTTGAAGGTCAGATAAGCCTTCATTTAGGATGCAAAGGAAATGTGCCTTTTAGAGTCCAAAAGCATCTGAATTACCAAGAGGGGACATTCAAAAGCTTTGATTTGATTCTGCACAGCCAGGAGTTAGCCAAACTGGGAGGCTAAGGGCACAGTCCTCCAGATTGCCAAGTCTGACCAAGACTTCTCACCAACTGAAAGTTTGGGTGTTCCCCAAACCATCCTGGGATTTGATAATTCTCTAGAAATACTCACAGAACTCACTATTATTCTTAAGGTCATATTTATTATAGAGAAAAGATAGAAAGTAGAACCAGTCAAAGGAATGAAAGCATAGGGTAAAGTCTAGGAGCATCAAATATAGCTTCCAGCCATTCTCTCCCAATCAACTTATGGACAGCCAGTGTTACCTCTCCTGGCCACGATGTATGACGATACGCGTAAGTATTGCCAACCAGGGCAGTTAACATCAGCTTTGGCATCCAGAGATTTTACTAGGATTCATTACATAAGCCTGATTGATTGAACCATTCCATTGCTCATGTGGTTGAACTCAATTCCAATACCCACTTCCTCCTTGGAGATTGGGCTAACATCACATGGGACAGAGGGGCCCACCCTGAGCCACCTGGATAGCAGGTGTCATAAAACTACCAGGTGAAGGCCAAGGAGCCCATCATGAATAACAAAGATACTCTTGTCACTCAGGAAATTACAAGGGTTTAGAGGCTACCTCCAGGGAATCTGGAACAAAGACCAGACCTCTCTTGGGGAAGGTTAAATTCCTTACTGCACATGCACCAAATCCACTGGAGAGTTGAAACTTAAAAAAAGCTATAGTAATTATTATACTAAAACCATATTTTATGCTTACATAAGGTCAGTCTCATTAAAAGGATAATCGCTTGCATATTAAAAAAAAAGACAGGTGTGGCTCAGTTGGTTGAGAATCATCCCGTGCACCAGGCCTTGGTGGTGGGCTCCATCCCCTTCTTCTCTTGCAAATCAAACTCTATCATAAAAACTCCGTGGTCATGACACCGTCACAGCCTAACAACCAAAGACTGGTCACCAGGAGGCTGCGTGCCTGGAGAGGCGCACGTGGGTGGGCGGGGACTTGACTCTGGGTCTCACTGCATGGCGGGGGTCAGTCTGGGTCCCACCAGCGTGGCAGGTCTGGGTCTTGTGTGATATCACACGCTGGGCCTCTAGTAAAAACATATTTTTTAAAAAGAAGAGGCAGCAGCAAAATGCTATAAGATTTGTTGCCTCATCATGTTTTACCTGTTCTTTTAGCTTTAGGACCCAAGGTTTCATGCAATGGCATAAAAAATTGATTGAGAAGTGAAATTAGTCACATTAAATCCCCATTTCCTCCCTTTTATATAACAACATTTTCATTTATATACACTAGCATGCTTCATCTCGTAGGTTTGCTTCTGAAAGCATGAAGAAACCATTCTACGCCTCTTTCATCCCTCCCTAATGCCAGGAAAGGTTAGCATGCATATCAAAATATCCCTGCCGCATTAGATTCTGTGGTCCTGTGGTCTCCTCAGTCCTCTTTTTTCTATTCTAAGTGATTTTATATTTTAAATGATTTAGTTCACTGTTTTACATTTGTACTTATTCAATTACATCAGGGGTGGCTCCAGGGAATTTCAAAAAGGTTATTATTATAGTGAATGGGAAGAGCACCATGCAGGCTGTTTGAAATAGACATAAAATTTTATTTCCATGGTTGCCTTCTTATTTTATTTCTTCCAGCTAAACTGTGCATGGCAAAGGGCAAAACAAAATATAAGTGTAAAGGTGAGTCAGTCAAGGAAAGCAGAATGGCTGCCCATAAATTCATGGTAACCAATCTTGGCATAGACTCAACACTCTCAGGCCAACCTTCTAGATTTGTCTGGTCAACTCATTCTTCTGTTATTTTGACCTACTAATCCAACCTCAAAACTTAACTCACCCCTTCTCACCTAAAAAATTAAGCAGAAAATATCACCGCTTATTTTACAAAGTATAAGAATGATCTATATACACGCACATACACACACAAATGCCTTCTCCACTTGCCACCAAATATTCAAATTTGCTCTATATAACAAACTAAACTAACAATGCTTCTCCTTGGTTAAAATGGACATAAAGCCCATTTGCCTATTAGGGGAAGTACCTTCCAAAATTAAAAATCTTTCCCTCAATGCTATATCCTACAGCAATTAGCAGCCAGTCTCTCTCCTCAATTTTAATGACAAACTTATATTAAAAAAAATGAGTCAACTCACCTTGAATTCACTCCTCTAACTACATTAATCTAGAGTGTGTCCTCTATCATTTTACTAAAACAGGGCTCTCAGAACCTCTGGTTGCTAAATCCAGTGGCTATTTATAGGCCTTATCTGACTTAACTGCTCAGCATTGAGTCTGCTGACTGCGTCCTTTTTGAAATACTTCTTTCCCCATCGTCCTAGGACATAGTCATAATACTCTCTTGATTTGGTCACAACTATGGTTGCTCACTTTAAACTCCTTTGCCTTCTTTACTTAGCCATTTAACGTTGAAGGTCCTAAATGTTCTATCAAAGGCCCTATTATATTGCCACTTTTCCCTCTCTTTCTTTGAACCATTATTTATGCTCACGTCTCCATTGCCCCTAAACATAGATGACTCGCAAATATATACCCCATGCTTAGATAGCGCCTTTGTACTTCAACTAAGAATTTGTGATAGGCAACTGGACAAATTGTCTCAGAAATGCTTCAGATAGAACAAATCCAAATCACACTCATGATTCCCCTTCTTTCACCCAAAATTTTATCCTGTGATGGACCATGTCTTATCTACTCAATTAAATAAGACAGACATCTGGGGGTTATTCCTGATACCATCCTCCCATATACCTTTTATCCAATTGATCACCAAGTTGAGTCAATTTTATCCCATAAGAATTTCTTAAATATACCCCCCTTTTTAAATCTCCATTGACACATCCAAGTCCATGGCATTATAATCTTTCTACCAGACATTAACAAATCTCACATGTATCCTTGTCCAAGTTTGTACTTCTCACCACCTACCCCAATACATTCACCATGCTATCCACAGGGTGATCTGATGATATCATCTCTCCTTAAAACACTTTAATAGCTTTCTATTTCTCTTAAGATATAGATCAACATTTTGGAGTAGTTCACAGGCTCTTTGTCCTGACCCCTACTAATTCCATTCCTCCCCTGCCCCTTGCTTCCTTTGTTTTACAATATTGACCATTTCAATGAATTCAAGTGCCATGCTGCTTCTCACCCTGTGTTCTGCATGAAATGCTTCTAGCATTGCCCAGGTAACTCCCAACTTATCTTTAGATCTGTTTCTCCCATCACTTTCCCTAGAAAGCCTTCTTGATAATACCGTCTGGATCAAATCTTCCTATCATATGATCTCATGCTAACATCTGCATCTCCCTCATTAAATGTATCACCACCACAATGTTATATTTACATATGCAATCTTTTTCCTTTTTCTCCCTTATAGGATTTACTAGAGGCCCAGTGCACGAATTGGTGTATGGGTGGGATCCCTCGGGGTAGCCTGCAGAGATTGAGCCCCAACTCATACCCCCAGGCTCGCAGCCCCACAGCCCAGCCTGGCACCCTGCTGTGGCCTGGTGCCACCCCCTCATTTGCTCCACTGTCCTGCCTATGGGGCGATAAATAGGGGCCAGGCCTCCTGCCCGGCTCCCTCAGCGCCTGGGAGCCGGGTGGCGGTCCCACCCCCTGCCACTACCACTGGTCACTGTCTACTGGATGATCAGAGGGGCGATTGGGCCCCAGCTCACACCAGCCTTGGCCTGGCTCTGCCCGCTCACCTGCTCCACCATCCCACCATGGTTGCTGATGCTGGCCAATGTTCCACGCCAGCCCCTGGTGGTCAGCACATGTCATAGCGAGAGGTCAAACTCCCTGTCTCCTGGTCAAACGACCACCCAAGGGGACAATTTACATATTAGCCTTTTATTATATAGGATGGAGGACCGGGCATGTAGCAATGTTTTGTACCCCCAGAACCTAGCATACTATCTAGTTAACATGTATTTATTAAGAACATTCATACATGAAAGAGATTTTACTAGTTTGTGAAATACAAAAACATAGAGAACAGATTTTCTGCATTTCAGGGTAACATTTAACCAGTTAAGAGGAGGAGGCAATTTGTAAATTTCATTTTTGCTGCCCTATTCATTAAAATATCTTCTTCAAGAACTGGGGAAGCCTCAGAGGTGACCCAGATATGAACTGGGAGGTCAACAAAAAGGTTAAATAGCAGGTACCTAACCCCTCCCCAGCTCTGTGCTCCATTCAAGCCAGATTAACTTTGCTTTTCTCTGTGCTTACATTAGACTTGAATACATTAGACTTCCATGGAATATTTTCTTTGAATAAGTGCCTACTCTACCTCTTCCCTCACAGCGATTTGAAAATTACTGAACTAGGTAAATATCAACGTACAGTTAAGAAAATTTAAGCCCACATTAAATGACTGAAATAACTTCAAGCTGCAGAAATGTCTAATGCACTATCTCTATTAGAATAAAAAAATTAAAAATTCCCAAGAGGAGGAAAATCCCCTGGAAAAAATATAGTAGTCATCTAATGACAAAGAAGAATTGCTCCTTTCTTTCTCCTCTTTTCTCCTCCTTAGAGAATTGTTCCCTTTCCCTCTGGCTGCTGCTGTTAATCTTATAGTATTTGCTACATCATCAAGAAATAAACTTCATAGTTTGAATGTGAACATTTCTTTTTGTGACTTTGTAAAGGAGAGCCACTGGTAACTACGTGTCTCAGGCAATTTTAAAAATATATATATTTTTATTGATTTCAGAGAAGAAAGGAGAGGGAGAGAGAGATAAAAACATCAGTGATGAGAGAAAATCATTGATCAGCTGGCTGCCTCCTGCACACCCCACGCTGGGGATAGAGCCCACAACCCGGGCATGTGCCTTGACAAGGAATCAAACCATGACCTCCTGGTTCATAGATCAAATTCAACCACTGAGCCACTGAAACTTTTATTCTAATTTGCCAAATGGAAATACTAGATATTTTAAAATGTCAGGAATCTTCCAAAACAACTATTGACTGTCATTTATTTTTTATTTCTGAAGTAAATTTGAATATATTCAATTATTATCTCAATCTGTATAGATATAACTCATCAGTGCCAAGGAATTCTGATAAACAAAAAACAAATTGAAGGCAAAATATACTGCTATTCCTTCTTTGCAACACCAGAGGGAACTACCTACTGAAAAAGAAGTCAAATTTACAATGTGTACATAAATAGATTTCTCACTAGGGGGAGCAAAGAAAAAATCAAATTCAAATAATATACTCTATACATTCTTGAAAGAGTCTCTTTAAATAGAATATATATGCTTCTTTAAGAGAGGAGGACATAATTATTTTAACCTAAAGAAGCATATTACTATCAGGATGATTATAATAAAAAGCAACCAGAAAAGATCATCTCTTCCTCGGGAATCTTAAAGTGATAGAAAAACCTATATTTTACCACATATATCACTGCTATCCTCTCTCCCTCTCTGTCTCTATCCTCACTTCTTTCTTTCCTCCCTTTATACTTATCCCTCTATTTTTATCTCCATCTCCAGCTTTATACTTTTAACCCTAGTTTTATACATATATCAATCTAAATATAGATATATATTACACAAAGCAAAAATTAAAAGCTTTAACATTTAAATAGAAAAGTCAGCAAAGTATAAAAACAGAATTTACAGAAGTAGCATGGCCAAATATTACAAGGAAACAATGTTCATCTATAATAATAATTCAGCAATGCAAAATGAAACAAAAACAGCCCAGCCGGTGTGGCTTGGTAGTTGAGCATAGATCTATGAACCAGGGGGTCTGGTTGGATTCCTGGTAGGGGCATGTGCAGCCTTGCAGGGCTCCATCCCCAGTGGGGGGCATGCAGGAGGCAGCCAAATGATGGTTCTCTCTCCTCATTGATATTTCTGTCTCTCCCTCTCTCTTCCTCTCTGAGATCAATAAAAATATATTTTTTAAAATTATAATGTTAAATGCTAGTGAGCATGTAGCAAATAGACATTCTCATACACCACTGCAGGAATAATAATTGGTTTAAAAAAAATCTTCCAGAAAGCAATGTGGAAATGCATGTTTGTAGGTTTTAAACCTGAAAAAGTTCACCTCTTTTAATTTAGCTTAAGAAAGTCATAAGAGATATGTAAAATATAAATGTATAAAGACATTTTCCAGAGCAATATGATAGAAAAAAGTGTAAGTAAACTTAATATAATGGGAATAGTAAAGTATAACTTTCATTTCAAAAATATCATGCTCTCATTGAAATTTCGGTCTTCAAAAAGTATTAAATAACATTTAATTACATTATGCTATCTTAGTAAATTAAAAAGAACAGAAAATAAAATTATATGAACAGTATGTTCACAATATATTTTAAAATGTTTCTTTATAAACAGTGGTTAGATTTACTTAGTAGGATTACAGATACTTTAAAATTTTCTTTTTAAATTTTTGATTCTTTCTAAATTTTCTACAATGGGCAACATACCAACCTATGGTTAGAGGGGGGAAACATTTTTACCTTTGTTTAAAAAAAACACAACAACAACAACAATGTTTCCAAAAAGATTCAAGAATAGTAAAACAACAAGAAAAACCAACATCTCTTATTAGAATAAGTTCAAAGAGCTGACATCTTTCAAGTTAAAATATATATTGTGCCCTAAACGGTTTGACTCAGTCGATAGAGCATTGGCCTGCGGACTCAAGGGTCCCAGGTTCGATTCCGGTCAAGGGCGTGTACCTTGGTTGCAGGCACATCCCCAGTGGGGAGTGTGCAGGAGGCAGCTGATCGATGTTTCTCTCTCATCGATGTTTCTAACTCTCTATCCCCCTCCCTTCCTCTCTGTGAAAAAAATCAATAAAATATATTTTTAAAAATATATCAATAAAATATATTTTAAATAAAATATATTTAAAAAATATATTGATTACCTGTCTATCCATCAAGATACACACATATGAATGAGGTATGAGAGTACCTATTTTACTAACTATATACCAGCATTTTATTTTTAAGATTATATGCCAGTTATTTTGTAGAACGTCTCTCAACAATTTGTGGGTTTCTTCCTTATAATATAATTCTGGTTATATATTTATGTTTGGGATATTAATTAAGTAATATGTTTTGCCTCAGTAAATCACATCATATGTCCGATTTGTGGTGATTAATAAGTCATTTCTGGGGAGATGTTTTGAGATAATGTACATGCCCTGAATCTCATAAAAATGTATACTAGAGTGCTTTCATCCTTTGATTATTTATGCCTGAGTCACAAGATGATGGCTTTCTGACCATCATTTCTTCTACTTTTAATAGTTGGCTTTTCTTTTGTAAAGTTTTATTTTCTCTCCCATTTACTTAGCAGTATAGGCACATGGACTTTTCTTTTAATCAATGGGTTATAATCCATTACTGTTATTTTTTATTTTGATATTCCAATGCTGCCAGATTTGGTCATGGTAAGCCACTAGAGGCTAGCCCCTTTGTCCTTTTTATTTTTTTAATCCTCACTTGAGGATATATTTTTATTGGTTTTTAGAGAAGAGAGAGAGAGAGAGAGAGAGAGAGATTGGTGGGAGAGAGAAACATCCATTGGTTGCCTCCCTATTGCTCCCCAACCAGGGAATCAATCCTGCAACCTTTTGGTTTAGGGACAACACTTTAACCAACTGAGCCACCCTGCCAGGGCCCTTTGTCCTTTGACATGCCCCCATCATTTTTCCTTTATTAATTGTTTTTGAGCACTTACTTGGTGGCACCACAAAATGTTCTAAGATTATTTGTACTTTCCTTCCTGCCTCAGCTCTAGAAAATTCCAGTCTAACACTACAGAGTTCTTTCTAGCCTTCCTCTATTCCATATTTGCATCTCCCTTCTCTCAAAGTAAAAACCCTGGCTCTGAACATGATCACTGTCTTTCCTCGTTCACTCCAGCCTCTGCAATACACAGAAAGTAGTTTCAGAATTGCTAAATTCATGCTACTGTGAAATGCAAACCTATAAGAAGAGTTTAAGATTAGTTCATAGTTCATTTTGTCTTTAGAGTAAAGTTGTAATTCAAGAGTTATTTGGTTTAAAAATATCTTTAGAAGATATTTGGTTAGATCTTTTAACCCCTTTACTGTGGTTATGTTACTTAAAATTAATTTCAGAAAGATAATTATATTTTATTAAATTTATCTTATGTGAATAAGCTTATTTGAAGGTTCTTCTGGTCTTATTAATGTGTTTTTCAATTCAATGCCAAGTAAAAGTATTTTCATTTACTTAATGTTTTTACAATGTTTCTTTTTTCTGAAGATGAAAAGTATCATATAACCAAAAGTATGAAATAAATATCACTGATACAAGTAAATGAGTGAGTAAATATATGTGGACAAGAGACCAATTTCCCATGCAGAAGAATTTCAAATACTGTAATTTATATAGTTTATCCTCAAGATGGTGGAACATAACTCCTTTCTCCTTAAGTGTGGGCTGTGCATTGTGACTTCCTTCCAAATAGTACAGCATGAAAAGGAGGCAAAAAAGAGTAACTTTACAGTAAAGCAACCTACCAGATACTGTCATCCAGGTTATCAAGGTTAACATCAACAGTGATATCATATTAATAGTACATACTCTTGAAATGATGAAATGGCATTTTACCTCTGTGGTCACACCCCCCCGCCCCATTACATTACCCCAGTCTAATCATAAGAAAAACATCAGAAAAATCCCAACTGAGTGACATTCTAATAAATATTTGACCAGTATGCCTCAAAACTTTCGAGGTCATTCATCAGAAGCAAGGAAAGAATAAGAAACTACCACAGCCCAAAGGAACCTATGGCGACATGACCTACTAAAGGTAACATAGTGTTCTGGGTGAGATCTTGGAAGAGAAATAGGACATCAGGTAAAAAGTAGGGAAATCTGAACCAGTATGAACTTTAGTTAATGACAATGTACCAATTTAGGTTTATTAATGTAACAAATGTTCTCTACTAATGTAAGATATTAACAATAGGTGAAACTGTGGGTATATGGAAATTCTCCCCACTATCTTTATAATTTTCCTATAAATATAAAGCTATTCTAAAATTAAAAGTTTATTTTAAAAATCAGTGTAGAATACTTGGAAAATGCAAAACATCTAAAGAGGAAAACTTAATTATTTGTACCATTTCTACATAAATACCTTTAATATTTTTAGCATATTTTTCTCTTTCTCTATCACTCCCTCTCTTTTTCTCCCCCACTTCTCCTTCCTATCTTTCCTCCCTCCTTGGTATCTCTCTATTTCTATCTTCATCTCTTTCAATATTTTTAGTATACTTTTCTTTCTGCCTCTCACATTCACTGGCTGTCTTTGGATAAATCTTTGTGTGGTTTGGCCAGAATTCCAAAATATAATAGATATGAAATGTCAACTGACTCTTAAATATCTCAATCAAATAAAGAATACGGAAGGACTGGAGAGTAGGCAGAAGAATTGGTAAAAAGCTGCTTCTATAATATGAGTTCTCATTTGACTTCACTCCAGATAAACCTTTACTGGAAGCTTATCCAGGCAGGGAAATTCTCATAAAACCACTCACAAGACTTAAAATGTGTTTCTGCGATTAAGAAGTCTTGAGGATCAGTAACTGATTTGTGTGTGGGTGAGAATGCCAACGTAGGCTGGCAGCAAAGCAAACTGGGATAGGTCTGAACTCTTAGACTTTGTTGAAGCAAAGAAAATGAAAAAAGTTTTCCCATAAACCAGATGTGAACCATGCAGGATAAAGGGGCAAAAGGGGTTAGCCTAGGTCCTGGCCAACAAACAAAGCTGCCTGGAAGGGCAGAGGGACCCTAGCTGCAAAATGCTGGACATGGCCAATAGATTCCTGGGGACTAAAGAAATGAACTATAAGCAACCAGATGGAATAAGGAAGCATCTACCCAAGTCAAGGGAGTTTCGGTAGAGAGGTGCTCTCAGTGGTGATCACTAAGGATCCAATAGTGCTTGCCAGCATCTAAAATCACGAAGCCATCCAGCCTAGTCAGGATGCCTCTGTGCCTGATATGGGCTAAATGTTTGTGTTCCCCAAAATCCATATATTGAAGCCCTAACCCCCATCGTGCCTGTATCTGAGGGTGAGACCTTTGAGAGGTAATTAGTTTTAGGGCAGGAGGGAAGAACTCTCAGGATGGAATTAGTGTTCTTAGAAGAAGAAGATCTCTCTGTGTGTGTCTTGCTCTTGCTCTCGCTCATGCTCACTCTCACTCTCGCTCTCTCTATCCCTTTCTCATTCCTTCTCTTCCTTTCTCGTTCCCTCTCCCTCTCTCCAACTGCACACATTGAGGAAAGGCTAGATGAGGACACAGCAAGAAGGCAGCTATCTACAAGTCAGGAGGAGAGCCCTCACCAAGAACTGAATTGGCTGACACCTTGACGCTCACCTCTCAGAAGCCAGAGCTGTGAGAAATATATCTGTTTTTAAGTTACCCTATCTATGGTATTTCCTTATAGCAGCCCAAGCTGACAGACAGTGCTTTTTCTTACTTCTAATTCCTTTCTTCTCTCGTTACCTCTAGAAGCCAGAAACATCAGCTGGTAAGTGGGTAGGAGGTGGGCAATGAGATAAAAAGTCCAATCACACAGGCCTTTCTTGTAAGCGGGCAGCTGCCATCTATAGACCTTAGAAAGGAGGGAGGTAGGAAGTCCTACTTTTCAATTAAGGTTGAATCACTTAATATCTGGAAATGACCACTTCCTAATTACTGAAATAATGTTTTGTAAATTTAAGTATCTTTTAACTCTTTGAAAAAAAGTCTTAGACTATTTCCAAATACCATCCAGGCTGGAGAAATGTTTACCTCCACTAAATAACTATTTAAGGAATAATGAAAGACTAACATAAGATAGTATTTCAATTGTGCAAAGCACCATGTTTGCTCATTATGCTGAATACACAGGGTAGGGAAAAGGTAGGTATACAGTTATGAGTATGGGAAACAGTTTATTCTCTCATTATTTATTAATTATTGTATTTTGTGTATGAACAACTGTACACCTACTTTTGCCCCGCCCTGTATATTTGATATTGGCTGAATTGTTTCTGCCCCCAAATTCAAATGTTAAAGCCATAACCCCCAGTATCTCATGATGGGACTGTATTTGTTAATAGGGCCGTTAAAGAAATTAAGTTAAAGGAATTTGTTAAGTAGTTCCTAATCCAATATGACCAGTGTTCTTATAAGAAGAGGAAATGTGAATACACAAAGAAACACTAGGGGCATGCACATACAGAGGAAGGATCATATGAGGACAGAGAGGGGAAAAAATAGCCATCTGCCCACCAAGGAGAAAGGCCTCAGGAGAAACTGAACTGAAGATGCTGACACCTTGATTTAGACTTCTAGCCTGCAGAACTGGGAAAAATAAATGTCTTTTAAGCCACCCAGTTGGTGAGATTTTGTTATAGATGCCCTAGCAAGCTAATACACTGTCCCCTATATAGGTGATATATCACACTTAATTTCCAACACCTTCCTGTTCTCTGTTTCTAACCTTGAACTCATCTCTCAACCTAATCCACTCTCCTTTTCCTCTGTGATTATTCTTGGCTTCTTTCCTTACCTGCAATTGGCCTCCCTTCTCTTTCATTAGGCCTGTGTTTAGCCTCTACATGTACAAAACAAACAGATGTCAAAGGATACTGGTTATTTCCCTGGCACCTCTGTTACAGGGCTGATGCAACCACTAAAGCCCGTCCTTTCCATTCTCTACCAAAATTCTGTGGTTGAATTGAGCCAAAGCCCAGAAGCTACACCTCTACACTTTATAAAGTTCTTATTAGCTAATATCCCACCAATACATAGAGAAGTAAACTTCCCCATGGCATTGGGAATAGTAACAAGTCACAGGAAAGCTGGAGAACAAGTTCCAAGTCTTTGATCAGCCTGGGGAGAAGGGCTGTTTGTCTCTGACAACCTCACACTAGCTCTATAATAAAAATATCTCCTTTCCTTAGACTTTTTACTCTTATGCAATGAGTGTGTTACCTGGAGTAAAGCTGTATGCAGTTAGGTAACACACTCACTTTGGGCAAGTTTTGTCTTTACATAAATTGTTATACATGGGGCTTTGCTTTAGCTCATGGGTGGGAAACTTTTTTTCTGCTAAGGGTCATTTGGATATTTATAACATCATTTTAGGGCCATCCAAAATTACCAACCTAAAAAATAGCCTGCTATATTTGGTCAAACATTTAATGAACTCACCCCTAATGCCTGGCCAGGGCCAGACCAAATGAGTTTGAGGGGCTGATACAGCCTGAGGGTGGACATTCCCCCCCTCTGCTTAGCTAAAGAAACAAAGATATATTTTTCCTTTTTTTTTTTTTTTTTAGAAAGAGGCATCAAGGCAATGTTAGGGATGGAAGAATAGAGGCAATGGAATGAGGTTTGCTTTCCAATAGACCCCTTAGGTCATAAGAGAGCTTCTAGGCAAGAGAGGAGTGAAGACCTGAGCCGGAGGAAGCCCAGTCATGAGGGACCTAGGAACTGGCAGTGCCACTATAAGTCTCTTCCTAAAAATACCTTGCTTTGACCTCCTGCAACACCAGCTGCTTCGTCTCCACTGGGCATGTGTATTGCCACAGGCATGCAGAAGTTCCTTCAAGCAGCTGTGGAATAATGGATTTTGACAAAACAGCAGAGCAAGATGCCAACTACAGAAATCAACAGCAGAGATCACAGTCCTTTGTACATCTCAATCAACAAAGTTTTTTTTTCAAATAAAGCACAATATAGGGGAAAACAAGTTGACATGAATTCATAATAAAATAATAGAAATAAAAAGTCTAGGAGCAGGGCAACCTTATAAAATTAGAAAGAGGATTATTTTTCTCCATCCTCTCCTATTTCCCCTTTCAGGACCCTGGACACACATTTCCCCCCTTTTTCTCCCCTTCCCTAAAAGATACCCAGGTTAATAGAGGAAATAGCACTTAAATTTAGGGTCATTTAGACACAATTTTGAATCCATGCTCTGCTGCTTACCAGCTATGTGACCAAGGGCAAGTCCTTAACCTCTGAGGTTCAGTTTCCTCGTGGGACTCATGGTAACAACCTCACTGTTATGACCTTTTAACCAAACAGGGCAGCTCCTTTCTTTCCCCTCCACCTTCCTCTTACTGAGGCACCAAATCCTGGCCTGGCCTCCCCGCAGTTCTCCAAGGCTCCAGGATTCATTTCTTTCCTTCCCCCCGTCCATGCCCAGCTTCAGGTTCTCACCCGCCATAAGCATCTTAAAGAAGGTAAATTGTGACGCAAGTAAATGAAACTTTAATGGTGCAATTGGAGACAGTTAAAGAGTTATAGATGTCAGGACATCCCTCAGGGACATTCCCTAACAATCATTGGTCATCACTTTTGCCTACAATACATCTGCTAGGCAGTAGGTTTTCAGCTCTAATGTATAAAATTAATAAACCGTTAGGATTTAGAGTAGTACAGAGAGGAAGAGCATGATCTTGGGAATTTATTTGTCTCCTTAAAAATCCCGGCTCTGCCACTTACCTGCTGTGTGGCCTTGGGAAAGTTACTAAAACCCGGCTGCACTCTGCACCTCAGTTTTCTTATCTGGAAAAAAACGGGGGGAGAATAGTGTATATTGTATGAGGTTGCTATAAAAATTAAGTGAATTGATACATGTAAAGTCCTTAGAACAGTGCCAATGTTGAAATTGAAATCAGTTTATTAAAATGATTAAAAGGAAGATCCTAAATATGAAGAAAATGATGCATATTCTTGTACCATAAATGTTCTTTTATTTAAACAGCAGACTTGCAAACTCTGACTCAGAGATAAATACCTCATGCTTCTACCAAATGAAGGTTAGGCACACAAAGATTTATGAAGTGTGACGCTTACTAGTCACTCATTCATGCATTAAGAGGAAAAATAGATAAGCCAAGCCAGACACAGACATTAGCCACCCCCATTACACACACACACACACACACACACACAAACACACACACAATGCATGTGTGCACACACACATGCACACAGACATTCTTTTTTCATGTTTCCTACACTAACTCCATATCTTGGTGCATGAAGGACTATTTTTTATGCAGTTTGAATTTGAAGCCTAAATTTTAAAAACAAACAAACACTATAGTGTAGTAGTAATGAACATGGGCTCTGAGCCACATTTAATTTATCTGTTTTGCAGATAAGCATATCGAGACAAGGAGATGTTAATATACTTGCACAAGATGAGTGGGAGCTGCTTTCATTGAGCATCTGTAATGGACTAGAGACTTAAATTCTCAGCTCACCTAATTACTCCACAACAACCCTCCATAAAGGGCATGATGCCCATGTCACAATTGAGGAAACAGAGATCCAACAATAATTGGAAGCTTGCTGGTTTGGCTCAGTGGGTAGGGCATTGGCCTGTGGACTGCAAGGTCTCGGGTTCGATTTCAGTCAAGGGCATATGCCTGGGTTGCAGACTTGATCCCCAGTGGGGGGCATGCAGGAGGCAGCTGATCAATAATTCTCATCATTAATGTTTCCATCTCTCTCTCCCTCTTCCTTCCTCTCTGAAATCAATAAAAATATTCTTACAAAAAAGAATTGGGAGCTTGTGCAAGATTACTAAATTAGTAGAGAGCTCTGATTTAAATTTGTTTCTCCACCCAAAATGTCATGGATTTTTCTTGATTTCTCAACCTTTATTACTCTCCAATAGTTAGATGGAACTGTATAAAATTAATATGAAATTTATCAGTCAAATATGGTCAAATTTGGAAATGTCATATAATTCAATGTGTACTTAGAGATGCGCTGTGCAGAAATCATCACAACGCCTTACTAATACTGTTGCTCCCCTGTATTTTCCTCACTTTCTCAAATTCATACTTTACTATCCTATAGCTATTGATACTGATTCGAATGGAACATCACTGGGAAGGATTTTGGAGGAATATTAGACATGGTCTCTGCTATCAAATGACTACAGTCTAGTTGGCAAGATAAGACAATCTCAATAGAAGCTATCAGAGAGCAAAACAATAAAAACGAGATTAAACTGGCCATCAATGGATGAATATTCATATGTCAGGCTCCATGCTTGCTGATACAGTGATGAGTAAAAGAAACATGATCAAGACATGGTTCATGTCCTCATGGAGCAACAGAGGGGAAAATACTGAACAAATAATTAAATAATCATAGATGTGAAATATTCTCAGAGTGGTCATCATTTATTTTCTCTTCTGACTAAACACCCCTACTTAGATTAAGTCCTGGTTCGCAGACCCTGCCCTGGCTCTACCTGCAGGGCCCTCTCTGACCTCAGTGGAGTGGATGTAGATCAGCTCATTTTGAAGCAGCCTCTTTTTATTTTACAGACTTCCATGTCTTTGTCTTTGAAGACAACTTTTCTGGCGATTCAAGAATGGATCCACCCCTGAATGTAAAAGAACTATGTAATTAAACAGGGTGGATTCTTTTTCTCTGTGAGTGACTGCTTGCAACTACAAATAAGTTTCTGGTTTAGGGGAACTAAATAAAGAACGTGATCAACAATTTTCTCCTTAAAACATACAATTACAAACCACAGCAGGCTCAGATACAAGTATGCCCATGATTTTGGGGGAGTCAAATATATTCTTGGTGCTTCTTATGCTCCTGGTGAAAACCATGGAGCCACTGGGTGGAGCACAGGAAAGAGGATTAATTAAGAGGATAAAACCCTGGATGTAACTACTAGGGCACTGGAACTCTTTAACTGCATTTTGTACTCATGGTTGAAATTATAACCAAATTGAATACTTTGAAAATAGGCTACATTTTCATAAACATGTTTTATTAAAGGCCTGACCAATTTTAGTGTACATAATTGTATGCTTTCACTAACTTGAAGCTTCTGTAATTCAATCATTTGGTTTTGTATTGAACTCAATTTTGAAGGTCTCCTTTAGAATTTCAGTAGTGGGTATATTTTAGAGGACACAAATTGGCTGACAGCATATTTGAATACAAACATTAAATCATCTTTTAAGAGGAACTTGCTATTTCTCAGAAGCTTTTATGGCATCGTCACAGACCTAAAGATATCTGAATGCTACATAATGGAGCACTTCAATCATATGTGAGCCCTTTGGGCCTTAAGAGTCCTTCCCATTGATTTAAGCAATATTTGTATTGACATTTTTATGCATCATGCACTTGATTTCAAAGCCAGAAAACAGTGGGATTGCTTCATAGATTACTAGAAGGGTTAGAGACTAATAAAAATAAATTCTGTCATGAAAATGAAAAGAATGAATATATATTTTACAATTAAAGGCTCCAGCTTCTCCAAAACTCTATCACTTTATATCAACTCAACAACAATAACAAATGCGATAAAATTAAAATGGCATCTCGTGGTTTAATATTTAAACAAGTGAAAACATAGGCGTTCTTACATTTATTGTACTAAATAACCCTGTGAGGTAAGAATTATTTTCTTTGTTTTATAAGTAAGAAAACTGAGGCTCAGAAAGGGGTAAGAGTCTTATCAAATACCACATGGATTAAGAAGTAAGAGAGCTTAAACTTGAAATCAGTTCCATCAAACCCCAAACCAACATATTTATCCATAAACAATATTGCCTGATGGGAAGGAAGAAAACAAACTACCAGGTTATCATAGGAAACAAAGAGGAAGGTGATAAAGTGCAACTGTAGGAAATTATGCATTGTGACTTCCAGCTATATGAAATCATTTTCAATAACTGAGTGAGACATTTCCAAAGAAGAAATGACAGAAAACTGGAAATTTAGAGCAATTACTAAGAATATTGAACAAAATCAAAGCTGATTTTAGTTTGCATTTTGCAAAGCTCTATGGTGATTAAGAACATGAATGAACCAAGGAGTCAGGCTCTTCTGGCTCCAAGCTCTTGCTCTGTCTTTTAATAGCTATGCAATTCTGGGCAGTTAACCAGTTTAGCCTCAGTTTCCTAAATGATTTAACATACACAACTATGATAAAGTTTAATGTATTAATTAGTTACAGTAAGAGATTAATAGCCCTAGCTGGTTTGGCTCAGTGGGTAGAGCCTCGGCCTGCAGACTGAAGGGTCCGGGGTTGGATTCCAGTCAAGGGCACATGTCCAGGTTGCAGGCTCGATCCCCAGTAGTGGGTGTGCAGGAGGCGGCCAATGAATGATTCTCTCTAATTATTGATGTTTCTATCTCTCTCTCCCTCTCTCTTCCTTTCTGAAATCAATATATATATATATATATATATATATATATATATATATAGAGAGAGAGAGAGAGAGAGAGAGAGAGAGAGAGAGAGAGAGAGAAACAACTAATAATAAAATTGAATAATTTTTTTTAAAATATATTTTATTGATTTTTTATAGAGAAGAAGGGAGAGGGACAGAAAGTCAGAAACATCGATGAGAAAGATCGATCAGCTGCCTCCTGCATGCCCCCCAGTGGGGACGTGCCTGCAACCAAGGTACATGCCCTTGACCGGAATCGAACCCGGGACCCTTGAGTCCGCAGGCAGACGCTCTATCCACTGAGCCAAACCGGTCCGGCGAAATTGAATAATTTTAATAATATACTATAATAAAGTTGTGTGGTCTCCTGTCTCAAAATATCTTACTTTAACCATCCTTTACATGTCACTTGCTGAAGTCTTTATAGCAGGGGGTGGGAACTACTGGCCCACAGGCTGTAGAAGGCCCGAGAAATCATTTGGTCAAGGCATTAGGGGTGAGTTACTTAAATGTTCGACCAAATATAGCAGGCTATTTTTCGAGTTGATAACTTTGTGTGGCCCTCGAATGATGTTACAAATATCCAAGTGGCCCTTGGCAGAAAAAACGGTGTCCTACCTCTCCCTTATAGGCTCAGTGCTTTCTGCCACAACACATGCCATCAATCAGAACACGTTTTCTGTTCATGTCTTCCACTCACACATGTAATGCCTTTTCCGTTTGAACTAAGGCACTTACCACGCACTGTGGCCATAGCTTTTGCAGACTGAGGTGCGACAGTAAAGCTAGCATTAATTTCTTTTTCCTTCTCCACAATTTCATGGATAGATTTTTTTTCTTACCACCCATAGTAACCTCAGCATACATTTTTCCTTTCTTTCATTGTTATGTCCAGAACTTACACCTTTTCACTTAAAGGAACCACTTTCAGGCTTCTCTTTAGCATAATCAATTGCCAGCATCACTAATCTTGAGCTTTGAGGGCATTATTAAGTAAAATAAGGTGGCTAACGTAAGCACTGCCATACCATGAGAGTCCACCTGATAACTAAGAGAGCTGAGTGACAGGCAGGCTCCTGTGGGGTAATTCACGTGGCCACAATTTACGTGGCTGCAATTCACGTGGCTGAAATTCACGTGGCTGAAATTCACACTGAGTGAGAGTGGGTGCAGAGGGTGCGAGATTTCATCATGCTACTCAGAACAGCCTGCAATTTAAAACTTACTGTTTATTTCTGAAAATTTCCATTTCATATTTTTGGACCTTGGTTGACAGAGGATAATTGAAACTGGGGGAAGCAAAACTGCAGACAAACAGGGGCCTGCTGTACTTAACCCTGTGTTCAATTACATTAAGAGAACATGTATTCATTATTTAGAGCACATTCTCAAAATGTATAGCTGAAGATCGGGTCTAAAGAGGTGGGGTATAGAGTGCCCTCGGCGGCGGTCCTGGATCTGGCTCTTGCTTCAACAATGTTTGGACGGAACAGACCCAGGGACACCCCTTCTTCCAGCCTCCGACCACCCTCCTGTGTCTTATCCAGTCACCACCTTCAGAACCACCTCCGGGACCAGCCAATACACTGGTGTGTGTTTTGTTTTGTTTGTTTGTTTCCTACCTTAACTCCTTATTGGTGAACAACCATGAGCTCCCAAATTCGTTAGAATTACTCCACTGAGGTGGAAGCTGTGGTCAACCGCCTGGCCAACCTGCATCTGCGGGCCTCCTACGCCTACCTCTCTCTGGGCTTCTATTTCGACCGGGATGATGTGGCTCTCGAGGGCGAGGGCCACTTCTTCTGCGAGTTGGCAGAGAAGAAGCTTGAGGGCATGAGCATCCCTTAAAGTTGCAAAACACGTGAGGTGGCCTCCTTCTCTTCCAGGACTTGCTGAGCCTTCCCAAGATGAGTGCGCAAAACTCGGGCCGCCACAGAAGCCACCCTGGCCTTGGCGAGGAACCTGAACCAGGAGCTGCAGGCCCTGGGTTCTACCCCCGCAGACCCTCAGCCCTGTGACTTCCTGGAGAACCACTTCCTGGATGAGGAGGTGAAACTCATCAAGAAGATGGGCAACTACCTGACTAACCTCCACAGGCTGGCTGGGCCGGGCTGGGCGAGTATCTCTTCCAAAGGCTCACTCTCAAGCACAACAGGGAGCCCTTGGAGCCCAGAGGCCTTTGAAGGGCCCTCTGCACTCCCCTGGTGTCTGGCTTTTACCTGAGCCTCTCCCCAAAACTACTAGCCATTCTTTTAACCACCCTGAAGCCCTCTCCCATGCATTGGCCCAAATGAAACAATAAAGCTTTTCGCAGGAAAAAAAAAAAAAGAGGCAGGGGTGTAGTGATGGGGCACATAAACATATCCTAAAATTATAAATGGATGAGCAATATAAAATATTACAGTGATAAGGCTATAGAGAAAATTTACCAACTAAGATACAGAGCTTTATCTGAAGAACACAGGAAGCCTTCAATATTTTGTTAACAATGTTTACAGGAAGTTGATAAAATTTCAGCCAATTCAGCATCAAAATATTCCATTTAATTTTGTGCAAAACCAAGAGCATTAAATGTCTTCTCATATGTCACTTCAAATATGGTGCAGAATCAGGAAATATAAAACTTATAATTATATAACAATAGAAAAACAATTAAATAAATATTTTTATTTACTCTATATAAAGCAAAGATTGCACTCATTTGTTGAATCACAATATGCACAGTGCCTAGTGGAAGAACATGAAACATACAGGAAGAACATGAAACAAATCATGTTGTAAACGTGTTATTAGAATTAAACAATGATTAGTAATCAAGAGGTAAAACCAAACACTTTGCATCATAACTAGGAATTTATTGTAATTACATGTAAGTCCATTGGCTGACTCACATTTCAAACACAATTCCATAATGTATCAAGTAAGGAATTGCTTGTCTCAAATTACGTGACTGATATATTCCTAGAGGTTTAAGAGTATAGATAGAAAGATATAGAACAAAACCAAAAGATGATTTCCAGTTCTACAGTTAACCATGACCTTCACCAAAACACTTTTCTCTAGGCCTTTTTCCTCATCTGTGAATGGTAATTCTTAGTTCTAAAAAGTCCATAGAAAGGGGAGGGAGGAATAGAATAGCATAAAAGGAAGGAAGGAAGGAAGGAAGGAAGGAAGGAAGGAAGGAAGGAAGGAAGGAAGGAAGGAAGGGAGGGAGGGAGGGAGGGAGGGAGGGAGGGAGGGAGGGAGGGAGGGAGGGAGGGAGGAAGGAAGGAAGGAAGGAAGGGAGGAAAGGGAAGGAGGGAGGGAGGGAGGGATGAAGGGCGGGCAAGTCTTCTTTGGTTATCTCCTTGTTCTTAAATCATTCCATCCCTGCCCCAAACTCAAAGTCAAGCAATCCTGCATACTCTCAAAGCCCGCCATCTCATATCTCCACTTCACCCTGAGTTCATCATCGCTCATGCATTTTTCACCCAGTAGAGTCTAAGTAGAGTCTGAGTAGACAGTCATTCTTCATATCTCCTAATTATTGGGGAGCTGGCAGCTGTTATGGTCTCAACAACATAGAAGGAATTCAGAGGAGCCTGTGCAGAGTGGGAAGCTGAAGTGCTCAAGGCCCTGAGACCCTTTGAGGCGGGTCAGGGCTCAAAGTGATATGGCCTAGTTTTGATAGCGGCTAAACTTGTAACACATGATGCCCCTGCACTCCACACTGTACTCACAACATCCCTAGGAAGTGGGTACTGCTACCCATCTCCTTTTAAGATAGGGAAGCTTATAGAAACTTGGCCAATGCCACCCAATTTTTAGGAGCAGAGGCTGAATTTGAACTCAGGACCCCCCCCCCAAAAAATGTATGACATGCCCCCAACCTTATTGGACAAGAGAGTTGGTTGCAGGTGCAGGAAACTTGCCCTGCTGAGAAGCAAAGTTCATACCCGAGCGCGGGGCAGACTGGAGGGGGCTGCTAGAATCCTGGCCTTAAGGGGGAGGGTCCCCTTAAGAAAGGGGGGCTTTTTCTCACCCGACAAAAAATAAGTCCCCAACTGGGAGGGGGCTCCCCGCGAGTGCCGCCGCTGAGGGCGAGGGCTGGGCAGATGGCAGAGGAGAAGGACAAAAGGCGGAGGGAGCAGCCGGCGGGCCGGTCGGGAACCGAGCAGGAGGGTTGGGAGCGAGTGCTGTTTGCGACGCCCGGGGAGTCCTGGTCGTGGACCCGCCCGTCGGGATGGGACGAGCCGAGCCTGTCGAGCGCGGAGCTGTCGGCCCCGGGGAGCCGAGAGGCGGCGGGCCCCGGGGAGGGAGGGGCAGAGACTGACCCCGGGGAGGCGGCGGGGCAGACGCCGAGCGACTCGGACGGTCGGGGCGGAGAGGAGGGGGCGGGCGCCCCGCCGGCGCGGCCGGGGGGCGGGGAGATGGCGGAGGCTGGGCCGGAGGCCGCGGGGGGCAGGGAGGGTTCCGCACCGCAGCGGGGGGGCAGGAGTGGCGAGGACCCGGGGGAGCCCGAGGGCGAGGCGACGGGGCAGGGCGGCCGGGCGGACGGCTCGTTCTGGGAGCAGTACTGGGAGGGGGCCCGGCAGCGCTACCGGGAGCGGGCGGCGAGGCACAAGTCCAGCAGCGTCCGCGAGGGCGAGTGGCGGTACCCCGTGGAGAAGAAGGCCAAGCTCTCGGAGATCGTGGGGCCGGAGGAGTCGCTGGCGGGGTCGCTCTGGGACAGCCAGACCCTCCGCGAGCGGAAGAGGGAGGCCGTGGCGGGTGAGTCCGCGGAGCAGCAGTTCCGGCGGCCCAAGTTCAAATTCAGTATCCAGTCCTCGAAGGCCGGCCACCTCCCTTCGGACACCTCGTTCAGCATCATTAACGAGCTGGCGAAGATGGGCGACCCCGAGGTCCTGGAAATGGTGGAGGAGGAAGGTAGGAGCCGGCCGAGGGGCGCGGGAGGAGGGTCGGGCTCCCGGGGGATGCTGGCGTGCCCTGTGCAAGACTGGGGGCTGCAAAGACCCTGCCCTGGGTGGGTGGGCGCCCCATGATTTTCTCCGGCTCCTACAAGCCCCGACCTAGTTCCCGTGACCCCCTGTGGTTCCAAGATCACCTTCCCTTTGCACCTCTGTGCGCCCAGGAGCCCGGGGGAAATGCTGGGAGGCGAGGTGAGCGCGCCAGGCGTGTGTGCTTAGGTGCCCAGGCACCCAGAACAGAGCCATTGCTTAGGGTGCATGACCTCGGATGCTTGTATGGGTGCTTTTTTAAAAAAATATATCTTTATTGATTTCAGAGAGGAAGGGAGAGGAAAGAGGGATAGAAACAGCAATGGTGAGAGAGAATCATTGATTGGCTGCCTCCTGCACATTCCCCCACGGGGGGGGGGGCGGGGGGGGGGATAAAGTCTGCAACCCAGGCATGTGATGTGCCCTTGGCTGGAATCGAACCTGGGACCCTTCAGTCCGCAGGCTGACGCTCTATCCACTGAGCCAAACCAGCCAGGGCTGTGTGGGTGCTTTTGCCTCTATTCACCGATGGCTGCTGGAGCTGTGAGATCCTGGTTAATTGTGGGAGAGGCAGGCCCTGAGGGTGGAGATTCTTAAGCATGCACTTAGAGCACCGCTGGACCACCAGCTCTCATTGAATCTTCAGTGGAGAAATTATTTGCTCATTGTTTGCTAAGGCCTTTGCGCAGACCCATACTCTGTGGGTCTGTTTTACCTTGGTACACACCTTTTTCTAAAAAGTCACCTATTTTCTGGGACTATCTCCAATGAAGCTAAGTTCCCTTGATAACAGTCTGTTTTCTTGTCTTGTTTAGTGTTAGATCTAGACATGGACACAATCCTTTTAAGTAATAAGAGATCTATGTGGTCTTACTAGGTAGTCTTCAAAGGCACCAAGAAATGGAACATATTATTGCATCTTCCTCCTCCACTTTCTTAACAGTTTTATTGATACAATGTATACACTATAAAAGTCATCCATTTAAAGTATGCAATTCAATGGTGTTTGGCATATTTACAGAGTTGTGCAATCATCACCATAATCTAATTTTAGAACATTTTCATCACCTCAAATAGAATCCTCTTAGTAGTCACTCCCCATCACCCTCCTTCCTCTTATTCTGTACTCCCAGCCTATTAGCAGCCACACATTTATTTACTATAAATTTATATAGCAAACAATCTATAATAACAAAAGTGTAAAGTGCTAATTAGACAGGATGTCCTTTCGGATGAACCTTCTGGATGAAGAGGGGGCTTCGAGGGAAGCTGGGGTCCCGGGTGCCAGAAGGAAGCCGGTGCTGGCAGCCAGGGGAAGGAAGACCTACTCTTGCATGAATTGCAACTGTGATCATGTAAACAGACTCATATGATATGTGGTTGTTTATAACTGGCTTCTTTTTCTTATCTTAATGATGTTGAAGTTCACCCATGTTGTAACCTATATCAGTGCATTATTCCTTTTTATTGCCAAATAATATTCCACATTTTATTCATTCATCAGTTGGTGAACATTTAGGTGGTTTTCACTTTTTTTTTTTTTTGCTATCATGAATAATGCTCTTATGAATGTTTATGTACAATGTTTTGTATGACATTCTTTTTATTTTTTCGGTTATATACCTAGGAGTGGAATTGCTGGATCATGTAGTAGCTCTATAGTGTAAATTTTGAGAAACTACCCAACTATTCCAAGTGTCTGCATCATTTTATAATCCCACTAGCAATCTAATTGTTCCACACACTGGTACTCACTAACATTTTTGTTATCTGTCTTAGCTGTCACCAGTCTAGTGTGTGTCGAGTGGTATCTTAATGTGGTTTTGATTTGCATTATTTTATTGATTTTTTACAGAGAGGAAGGGAGAGAGATAGAGAGCTAGAAACATCGATGAGAGAGAAACATCGATCAGCTGCCTCCTGCACACCCCCTACTGGGGGATGTGCCCACAACCCAGGTACATGCCCTTGACCGGAATCGAACCTGGGACCTTTCAGTCCGCAGGCCGACGCTCTATCCACTGAGCCAAACCGGTTTCGGCTTGATTTGCATTATTTTCAGCGATTAATGTGTCAAATATCTTTTCCAGGGCTTACTAGCCACTCATATATCTTCTTTGGAGAAATGTCTATTCAAATTCTTTGCCATTTAAACATTTAGTTATTTGTCATTTTATTATTGCATTGTAAAAGTTCTTTACATATTCTGTATATATGATTTTCAAATATTTTCTCTAATTCTGTGTGAAGCAACTACTCCCTTTTTAAGTCAAAAATAATTTAAGGATAGAGGGAAATAAAACAATTGAAAACTTTTAGCTTTGACTAATGGCTTTGCTAAATGATGCAATATATTTATTTGTTAGGGAAAATAATTGGTGTTTAGTAATGCAAAAGAAATCAAATGACTTTTGAATGTATAAAATTGGGGGTCCCTACCAGTATATTTATTTTTTAAATGTATAAAATAATAAATAAATTAGAGGTCCCTATATTTATTGAATGATTTTCTTCTTTGCAGAGAATTACTTTTGTTGTAATTCCAGTAATTCGAAGGTCTTAATAGATATTTTTTAGCTTGAAGCAGTCAGTAATTCCTTATAAGCAGTCCTTCTGAAGTAAAGCTATGAGAAAGTACAGCAATATGTCCTTCATTGAAGGAGTGGAGGAAAAATGTGAAGTACATAACTATACATAATGTAAAAAATCAATATGGCATTGCAGAGATTGACCATTATTATCTTTCCGATATTAGAAGTGTGATCTACTTTAGCCTCAGGATAACTTTGCTACTAGAATGTCATGGTGCAGCTTGACTCTGCCCCAGGAAGGTTTTAGAACTTTTCCAAAAAGAATTTCAGTTTTCCTTTTCTTTCTTTTTTTTTTTGGGGGGGGGGGGGCAAAGGCCATTGTAATATATTTATATTTCCTCTCATTGTGATTGAAGCTTTGCCTCCAATTTGGGTGGAGATAGAAGAGGATATTGATATGAAATGCCATATACAGTTGATGGTTGATTCTGATGACTGCGCCTGCCCAAATTCCTGTTGACTGTTTTGTTTATAAATCCAGAATCCAAGTACCGGAGTGTAGTGTGAATTGGTGAGGTCCAGGCCACTCGAATGACACTTGTCTTTCTAAATGTTTTTCAATATGCCAATTATCTTGCTGGGTTGGCTTTACTTCCCATTCTTAAGACCGCTGTTATTACTAGGGTTGTATGAAAAGTGCATTTCAGTGAGGATGTATTTTAAAAATTTTAAATTACAGTTTACGTTCAATATTATTTTGTATTAGTTTTAGGTTTACAGCATAGTGGTTAGACAGTCATATATTTGACAAAGTGTTCCCCCTGATATTTCCAATACTTGGCACCATACATAGTTATTACAATATTATTGACTATATTTTCTTTATATCCCCATGACCATTTTGTAACCACCAATCTATGTTTCTCAATCCCGTCACCTTTTTCACTCAGTCCCCTAACCTCCCTTGCTTCTGGCAACCATAAATGTGTCCTCTGTAGCTATGAGTCTTCTGTTTGGTTTGTTCATTTAGTTTGTTCTTTAGATTCCACACATAAGTGAATCATACGGTAGTTGTCTTTGTCTGATTTATTCACTTAGCAAAATACCCTCTAAGTCCATCCATGTTTTCGCAAATGGCAAGATGTCATTCTTTATTGTGGCTCAGTAATATTCCATTGTATATATGTACCCACATTTTTATCTACTCGTCTCTTGATGGGCACTTTGGTTGCTTCTGTAATGTGGCTATCATAGATAGTGCTACAATGAACATAAGGGTGCATACGTTCTTTCAAATCAGTGTGTGTTTTTTGATATATACCCAGAAGGGAAAACCTGGGTCATAAGGCAGTTCCATTTTTAAATGTTTGAGGAACCTCCATATTGTTTTCCATAGTGGCTGCACCAATCTACATTGCTTCCAACAATGCATAAGGATTCCCTTTTTTCCCCACATCCTTGCCAACACTTGTTGGTTTATTTTTAAAAATATATTTTTATTGCTTTCAGAGAAGAGGGAAGTGGGGGAGAGAGAGTGATATCAATGATGGGAGTGAATCATAGATTGGCTGTCTCCTGCACACCCCACACTGGGGATCAAGCCTGTAAACTGGGCATGTGTCTGACCTGGAATGGAACCATGACTTCCTGGTTCAGAGGTGAATGCTCAACCACTGAGCCACACGGACGGGGTGGAAAAGACAGTTTTAAAGTTGAATGTAGAGTTGCTTGCATCTTTACAACCATATTAAACATTGTATTTAACCAAACCATCTATCATTTGATAATATGAATATTTGATTGCATATACAGTTGATCCTTGAACAACATGGGTTTGAACTGTGTAGGTTTACTTATGAGTGGATATATTTCAATAAATATTGCCAATGTATTTTCCTTATGATTTTCCTAATATTTTCTTTTTGTTATCTTAATCCTCCTATATACTAAAAGGCTAATATGCAAATTGACCGACGGCAGAATGACTGGTTGCTACGACACACACTGACCACTAGGGGGCAGATGATCAATGCAGGAGCTGTTCCCTGGTGGTCAATGTGCTTCCACAGGGGGAGCGGAGCGCAGCTCAGCCAGAAGCCAGGCTGACGCTGGCAAGTGCAGTGGAGGTGGTGAGAGCCTCTCCCGCCTCCACGGCAGCACTAAGGATGTCCAACTGACGGCTTAGGCCCGATCCCCTCAGGAATCGGGCCTAAGCCATCAGTTGGACATCCATTGAGGGCTCCCAGCCTGCAAGAGGACGCAGGCCTGGCTGAGGAACACCACCCCTCATGCACCGGGCCTCTAGTACAAAATATGTGTTAATCAACTATGACAGGCTTTCTGTCAGCAGTAGGTTATTAGTAGTTAAATTTTTGAAGAGTCAAAAGTTATACAAAGACTTTTGGCTATGGGGGGTGGGTGTCAGTGCCTTTAATCCCTGCGTGGATCAAGTGTATTTTTATTTAACGCAGCTGGAAGGAGTGTAAACTGAGAAGATCATTTGGTAAATGCAGGTGCTATTTTGGGGCTCTGGGTTTGGTGGAGTGTGTATTCTTAGTAAGGTGCTTTCAGCAAAAACTTAGAGCTCAGTCTTTGGACTGACTTTACTTTTAACTCATATTTTATGATGCTTCACAATGATATAAGCCCTTTATGTCTCTGGTTTCTAGCACATTAGAAAGAACATAGTCATTTCCATTCATTTTAGAGGCAGTTGGAAGAATAACAAAAAGCTGATTGAGAGTTGTTGGGTTCAAATCCTGACTCTTCAGATAGGTCTCTGTTTTGACAGGGGTTTGTGATTATGCATAGTTATTACATTCTATACTTTGTGAGTTGGTGTGGAAGTGTGTCTGGGTCTATGGCATGTGCGAATATCTGATTGTGTGTGTGTGTGTGAGCACTATGTGTAAGAAGGAGCATATAGTCTGAGGTAATACACCTTTCCTCTTTAATCTTTGTGTTCCATCTGGCTCTCAGGTAGCTTTCAGTCAGTGGAGGGAAGAGTAATTGGGATAGGTGCCAGAGAGGGCTACATTCAGGTGGTATGGGAGAGGTAGGAGGCTAATCCAGGGGACAGATGAGGAAGTTTCTGGCAAGGCCTGAAAGGAACATATCAAAACTGTTATAATGTAGAAAATTAGCAAGAGTTAGCCTAGTCCAGTGGTCGGCAAACTGCGGCTCTCGAGCCACATGCGGTTCGAGAGTGTGGCTCTTCCATAAATACCACGTGTGGGCGCGCATGTACAGTGCGATTGAAACTTCGTGGCCCATGCACAGAAGTTGGTATTTTGTGGAAGAGCCACACTCAAGGGGCCAAAGAGCCGCATGTGGCTCACTAGTCGCAGTTTGCTGACCATTGGCCTAGTCGAAAGTAGTTGTTAGTTCTAGGGAAAGAAAGCAGCAAGCTAAAAGGTGAAAGCAAAGCATAAGATAGAACTACCAGGGATAGGAGATAGCCTGGAGGAAAAATATAATCTCTTTTCTACATTCTCAAATAAACATATTGCATCAAGTTCCAATAGCAGTTTGAAAATATTTTTATTTATTTTAAATACAGCAAAAATAACTAGAGGAAGGAGGTGCTTGAAAAACTTCCTCTTTTAAAAAATAGAATTTTAAAATACTTTGTGTCAACTGATGGTCTTTAGTACCATCAACAGGAATCCCCAGTTTGGGTGCAGTGAAGAAGGAAACTTTATTCAGTGTAAACAGTTTGTGATACACCAGTGATGACAGAGAATCCTTGACTGGCTGTCTACTGAACCCCCAACACTGGGGTCCAAGCCTGCAACCCAGGCATGTGCCCTGACCATGAATTGAAACATGACCTCTTTCATAGGTCAATGCTCAACCAGTGAGCCATACTGGCCGGGCTTATGTTGTATTCTTAAGTTGCTTATTTGCAACCAACTTGGGTCCACTCCAGGAAAATATGCTGATAGAATATTAAATCTCACATGGTGAGAACTAAGAGATAGCAATGGACATCCCTATAGGATATTTTCCTCTCAGCAGTTTTGTGCCTATGTATTTAATAACTGCATTTATCAGAGTTAAGTTTATTTCTTGGTAGGTGCCATTATATCTTACATATCAGTATTTGGTGTTTTTCTCCTAGATTATATACAGTTTGGGGCACTGATTTGTTTTGGAGGCTGTTTTGAACAATTTAGCTCCAGGAATATTTGGGGCATTTTTCTTTCAGTATTTTTTTCTTTGAACTTTTTGTTTGATTTTTGGATTCTTGTTTTCTCTATATGCAAACTCTTAACATATTCTGATCAATTGGCCATTTAACATGTGTTTTTTTCCCCCTTTCTTATTTAATTTAGGAAGAAGACTCAATAGGCAAGCAGACTTTGATTTAAGAATGAGTGAGGTAAGTTAAATATATACTAGCTGCCTATAAGTCAGAATGAAAAACTAAGACTAGGTTAGAAACGTACTTTATATGAATACCTTAGGTCTTTGTCCTTCAGCTATTTACTCATACTACATTCTTTCTATTTTGTCCTCTAACCTAGTCATTTTTTTTTTATTAAGTAAAGCAAATACCATGTTTCATGCAGATTTATTATTGGGTCTTTCTAGATGTTGTAAGGGAGTAAACACAAGCTTGGATGTGTCTTCAGGATCCCTATGAAATAAACTCAGAATGCTAAGACTTGATATGCTATATAATAGTACTTGCTTAACACTTTGATAGAGTATAATGCAGTTATAATATGTGACAGCTTTGTGTGTTACAATTATTAGTATGTGAATAGTGCTTATTGATGACTATGCCAAGGTTCCAGTAATTCAACCTGAGTTAAGTAAACATCCTATCTAATAAAAGAGAAACATGGTAATTGGCGTACGACCGATACCCTTTTCATTGGCTAATCAGCGAGATATGCAAATTAACTGTCAGCCAAGATGGCAGCCGGCAGCCAGGCAGCTTGAAACTAACATGAGGCTTGGTTGCCTCAGTGACGGAGGACGCCAACGTTCCCCGCCTGCCGCTGCAGGCCTCTGAGCGGGCAGTTTAAGAAACATTGTAACAAATACGCCCAACTTCAGCCAGCAGATTGGCAACATTGTAAGCAAAGGCCAGAAACCTACTTTCAGCCAGAGGCCTAAGAGCTGGAGCCAAGCCTCAAGCTAAAGCTGGCCCAGAATTTAAAAAAACAAAAAGGAAAAAAAGGAAAAAAGGAGCGTTTGGGAGTTCAGTCACCCCCAGCCTGAAAACAGCCCTCAGCCCCTCACCCAGGCTGGCCAGGCACCCCAGTGGGGACCCCCACCCTGATCCAGGACACCCTTCAGGGCAAACCAGCCGGCCCCCACCCATGCACCAGGCCTCTATCCTATATAGTAAAAGGGTAATATGCCTCCCAGAACCGGGATCAGCGTGACAGGGGGCAGCGCCCAAACCCCCTGATGGCCCTGCGGCTCTGTGTGTGACAGGGGGCGGGGCCACAACCTCCCTATCTGCCCTGCTCTGTGCCTGATAGGGGGGAGCTCCCCCCCCCCCCACGGGCCCTGCTGTGTGTGACGGGGTAGAGCCATAACCTCCCCCTCGGCCCTGCCCTGAGTGTGAGAGTGGCGGCGCCCCAACCCCCCGATCCGCCCTGCTCTGTGGGTGATAGAGGGCAGCACCCCAACCCCCTGATGGGCCCTGCTCTGTGCGTGACAGGGGGTTGCTCCACAACCTCCCCATCGACCCTGCCTTGAGTGTGACAGGGGGCGGCGCCCCAACTCCCCAATTGGCCCTGCTCTGAGCCCGACCAGGGGCTGCACCTAGGGATTGGGCCTGCCCTCTGCCACCCGGGAGCAGGCCTAAGCCAGCAGGTCGTTATCTCCCGAGGGGTCCTAGACTGCGAGAGGGCACAGGCCAGGCTGAGGGACCCCCCCTGCCCCCCCGAGTGCACAAATTTTTGTGCACCGGGCCTCTAGTATTAAATAAAATAATAAATAATAAAATTAAATGCTACTTGTAAAAATACAGAATTTTCTCAAACAAAAGCCTTATTTTATTTATATAAACTGATAATTAGGATTTCTCATATACAGAATATAAGATACTAACAATTAGGATTTCTCGTGTACAGAATGTAAGCATTCTGAAGTTACTTCAGACAAAGTAATCTTTCTGGTACATGTCCTTGAATTGGATTAAGGGTGACCAACAAGATAACCAAAAATATATTTCTTTAAAAATAGCTATTTAGGAATGACTGAAATTCTCACCCTGGGAAAGAAAGTCTATCAGAGTAGGTTGGCTGTGTGCTAGTTATTAGCAGGATAAACTGGTTGACTAAAGATTCCCAGAAGTTCTGCAATTCCTTTAAAAGTTAAATGAGCAAAATACTGACAGAAACAGAATATGAAAACTAAAGAGACTATGGAAATCATATAGTCCAGTAATTTTTACAGTATAATTTGTAGACCACCTGAATAAGAATTATATGAAAAACTCCCTCAAAATGAAAACATTTGGGCCCAACCTCAGATTACTAATCAGGACTCTTCAGGGTAAGGTTAAGAAATCATGATTTTTAAAAAGCACCCAAGTGATTCTTATTGCCATTAAAGTTTGAAAACCACTATCATAAAATAGTCTCCACAACTAAAGGGATATAATGTGACACTAGGACATACTTATTAAGTGAATCAAGACAAGTATCTAGAAAATAAAGAACATGAAAAAATCAGGTCTTCATTTCTTTAGAGCATTCTGAGGAAAGATTTATTTTATAAGATTGAACCAGTTTACGTGATAACAAATATATTTTCATTTTGTTCATATTGGCATAATAACATACTCACAGATTTTTATGTATTTCTCAAGTTAACTGCAGTTACAGTTTACATTCTTGGCTTCTGTGTTTATCTTTCATATTCATATATACTCTAGACTTAAATTTCTATAACAGAAAAATAATTTCTTGTCATATTTATGCTGTTCCTTATCCCTTTGCAAATTTCAAGAGCAATGGATATAGCTTCCTTGCCTTTAATCTCAGATAGGACTTTATTTCAAAAAATTTTGCTCACATTTTTAAGGCTCTACAATTGGTTTGTCAAACTCAGAAAAATTCAACTATAGCATTTTAGTAATATCATATGCCATAGTTGATGGGGTTTTTGTTTTTAGTGTCGCTGAAATTGAACTATTGACTTGTTGACATAGTAAGGATAGTCTGATTTGAAATATTCATATGTTAGCTGATTTACAATATGTCCAGCATCACAAAAGACTGTTTTAGGGTTTAACAGTGAAAAGGCAGGTACTCTAAAAATGTGTCCCTCCCACATACTCATCTGCATAGAATCAGTGGAGAACATGTGGGCAGCCTGGACTTTCACTCTTATCTGTAGTAACAAGATGCACAATTCATTTGTGCTGGGTTGTTGTCAGAGATAGCCTGGTGGAAAGCCATGAGTTTCACACAGCGGTTCTCAACCTGTGGGTCGCGAACAATGAAAATACATCCTGCATACCAGATATTTATGTTACGATTCATAACAGTAGCAAAATTATAGTTATGAAGTAGCAACAAAAATAATTTTATGGTTGGGGGTCACCACAACATGAGGAACTGTATTAAAGGGTCGTGGCATTAGGAAGGTTGAGAACCACTGGAGAAGCCATCCCTATACTACTCCCTGCCATGGTGACAGTGGAAGCCATGTAGGGAGCAGTAAGGAGGCATCTTTCCAGACAGGTTGGGATCAGTGAAGGCCTAATGGTAAGATTGAACTTCCACCCTACCCAGTAGTAATGAGAAACCCTTCCACCATTCCACCAGTCCTTCATATCCACAGAGGCTGAGAAAGAAACCTGGAATTCTACCCCCACCAGGTTGTAGGGCATCACTCCACTTACCCCATCAGAGTGGTGTCAGAGAAGACTTAGTAGTAAGTCTTCAGCTTTAGTAAAACAGGAGATTTAAATAAAATCTATAATCTTATAACAAAATACCCTAAAAGTTTAGATTTCTGTAGAAAAATCACATCTGATACCAAGAACCAGAAGGACATCAACTTGAATGAGATGAGACAAGCAATAGCTACCAATGTTGAGGTGACACAGATGTTAGAATTTATCTGATTAAGATTTTAAAGCAACTATCATCCAAGTGCTTCAGTGAGCAATTGTGTACATACTTCATACATAAAAAAGTAGAAAGTATCAGCAAAGATATAACAGAAGTTTTGAAGAAGAACCTATGGTAAATTTGAGAATTGAAAAATAGATAACTGGAATTAGAAAAAGCTCAACAGAAGGTGGAATGGATAGAAGACAGAATCACTGAATTTGGAGATAGAATAGAAATTACCTACTCTAAACAGAAGAGAGGAAAAAATTAAATAAAATGAACAGAGCCTCAGGCACCTATGGGACTATAACAAAAGATCTTGTATTTGTGTTACTGAAAACCCAGGACAGCTGGAAATATCTCAGTTTGTCAAAATACATAAACCTACAGATTCAAGAAGCTGAAGGAACTATAAACAGGATAAACTAAAAGAAATTCACATCAATTGAACTAAAACTGGTTTGGAAAACTAAATATAAAAAAAATTCTTGAAAGTAAGAAAAAAACACCTTCACTGTAGGGGAAAGTAATTAAAATTATAGTAGCTTTCTCATCAGAAACCCAAGGAAGTGCTACAATTGTTTTAAGTGGTCAAAAAAGTGCCAATCCAGAATTATATAGCCAATGAAAGTACCCTTTGGTATCAACAGAAAATCAAGACATTCTCAAATGAAGGAAGACTAATGAAAACTTTTACCAGCACATCTACCCTAAAAGATTGGCCAAAATAAGTTCTTTAACAGGAATAAATGATAAAATGAATATTGAGACATGGGAAAGGAGGAAAAAAAGCAGGAAGAGTAAAAATATGACTAAATGCAATAGACTTTCTCCTCTGAGTTTTCAAAATTATGCTTGACAATCGAAGTAAAAATTTTTAACAATTTCTGATGTTCTCAATGTATACAGAGAAATATCTACACTCTATTAACTGTACCTTCGCTATGCCAAAGCCATGCCCACCAGCCTATCAGAGTGACTATATGTAAATTAACCCAACCAAGATGGCAGCTGGCAGCCACGGAGCTGGAGCAAGCCAGAGGCTTGGTTGCCCCGGCAATGGAGGAAGCCAAGCTTCCCGCCTGGCCTGGCCAGCTGTAGCCTCCACAAAAGGCAACAAAGTTTCAATTATAGAAGCTAAATAAATCCCAGATACCTGCTTCCAGCCAGCCTTCTCTGGGAGCTTGGATAGCTGGGGGCTGTGGCCAGCCTGCAAACAGGCATCAGCCCCTCACCCAGGATGGCCACACCATCATGGGGTGAGGGTCCCTGCTGGGGGGGGGGGGGTTGGCCAGCCTGCAAACAGCCATTAGCCCCTCAGCCAAGCTGGCCAGGCACCCCAGCAGGACCCTCCACCCTGAAGTGGGTGTGGCCAGTCTGAAAACGGTCCTCAGCCCCTCACCCAGGCTGGCCAGGCACCCCAGGGAGGACCCCTAACCTGAAGGGGCTGTGGCCAGCCTGAAAACAGCCATCAGCCCCTCACCCAGGCTGGCCAGGCACCCAGCAGGACCCCCACCATGATCCAGGACACCCTTCAAGGTAAACCAGCCGGCCCCCACCCATGCACCAGGCCTCTATCCTATATAATCCTATATAATAAAAGTGTAATATGCAAATTGATCCTAACAGCAGAGCGACTGGGAATCACTAGTTACTATGACACACAATGCTGGAGCTGCCCCCTGGTGGTCAGTGTGCTCCAACAGGGGGAGCTCTGCTCAGCCACAAGCCAGGCTGACGGCTGCCAATACAGCGGTGGTGGTGGGAGCCTCTCCCGCCTCCTCAGCAGCGCTAAGGATATCTGACTGCAGCCAGGCCTGCTCCCTGCTGGCAAGTGGATATCCCCCAAGGGCTCCCAGTCTGCCAGATGGATGTCTGACTGCCAGCTTTAGGCCCAATCCCCCGGAGAACAGGCCTAAGCCAGCAGGTGGTCATCCCCCAAGGGGTCCGAGACTGCGAGAGGGAACAGGCCAGACTGAGGGACCCTCTCAAGTGCACAAATTTTTGTGCACCGGGCCTCTAGTTTAAGATAATAAATAAAGAAGTTCAGGGAAATAAATGGACATGAGGGTTATATACTTCACTTGATAGATAAAACATACACATTGTGGGTTGTGGTAAGTAATGTGTATATAATGTAATGTGAAAACCCACCACTTAAAAAACTATACATAAAGTGATACACTCAAAAACTGCTTAAATAAATCAAAATGGAACTATTAAGAAAGTTCCAATAACTGATATTAAGTCATGCAAAATAAAATAGAGACATATAACACAGAGAACAAAAAGGAAACAAAACAAAAAATAAAATGGCAGAATTAATTCCTAATCAATTATATTAAATGTAAATAGTCTAAACACACTAATTGAAAAACAGATTTGCAAAGTGGATTAAAAACATGAAAGTTTAAGGATTAAAAACATAACTGAAAATATATACAAACATTAATAGAAAGTAGAAGTGCTAAATTAATATATAAAGTACACTTTGTAGCAAAGAAAATCATCATGGATAGAGCAGTACATTAATAGAATCATTAGAAGTGTCCAGCCAACATTCAGATATAGGTAAGATATATGTGCCAAGAAATAGCATCATAATATATGAAGCAAAATAATAGAATTGAAAGCAGTAGTACACAAGTCTTTTATTACAACTGGAGACTTCACTCCTTTCTTAACAATAGATGACACAACTAAAGAGGAAACCGGCAAAGATGTAGATGAACTTAATACATCAACCAACAGGATATTACTGCCATTTATAGACTATTCCATTTGACAGCAAGAGAATACACATTCATTTCAAGTACTTATGGAACATATGCCCAGATGAAACAAACCTCAACAAATTTAAAATAATTTAAATCATAGAGTGTGTTTTTCGACCACAATAGAATCAAATTAATAATAACAGGAACATCTCCAACAATTAGAAACTAGACAACATACTTCTAAAGAATTCATGAGTCAAAGAAAAGTCTCAAGGAAAACACAAAACAAAACATTGAACCGGATAAAAGTGAAAATGCAACATAGTAACATTTGAGGGTTGTAGCCAAAACAATGCTGCTATCTGAGTTAATGGAATCATTCAAGGTCCACAGGCAGATAGATCAAATATCAGTGAAATAGGATTTTGAGTATCTATTTACTTAGGCTCAGTCTTCCCACTGTTTCAGTAATGTCATCAAATGTTTGAAAGGCCTAAAATAATCCATTGATTCTGCCCTTTGTCTTGGTCCTGTTGAGAATTCTGCATCATTAAAAGAATGGAGATCCTTGCTATTTCTCTGTACTATAGTGGTTCTTAACCATTTCTTGTGTCTCAGGTGGTGGTGGTGTTTTTATTATTTGATAAAGGTACCTCTGATATTCTCATTCCCTCTCAAGCTCTCTCTCATCACACACACATACACATATATACACCCACACTTGCATGAATACACATGCATATGTATACACATTTATAAACACAGTTTTGCATTTAGTTTCAGGTGTTTCAGAGCTCCCCTGAATTGCAGGGTTAGTATTTCTGCAGAAAGAAGCTAGAGCTTTTGTTGTTGAACATTATATGCTCCCCACTTGTATCATTATTAACAGCATTGTATCTTCCTTATGGTGCTAATTGCAGAGCCTGAGCAGCAGAGAGACCAGCTATCTCCTCAGTGAAGCAGGATTGGTAAGCAATGATCAGTACTATACTTTATCTTTTTAAATTAAATTTATTGGGGTGACATTGGTTATAAGATTATATAGGTTTCAAGTGTTTATTTATTTTTCTTAATAAAGGAATTTTTTAATTGGTTTTAGAAAGAGGGAGGGAGGGAGGGAGGGAGGGAGGAAGAAAGAGAGAGAGAGAGAGACAGAGAGAACGCGCGAGAGAGCCCTCCTAGCCTCTTCCCCTCTGACAGCTAGCTGTCAGTCTGGTCTCTGTATCTATTAGTCTGTTTCAATTTTGTTTGTTTATTTTGTTCATTAGATTCCATATATAAGTGAAATCATGTGGTACTTGGCTTTCTCTGACTAGCTTATTTCACTTAACCTAATACTCTCCAGGTCCCTCCATGATATTTGAAATCTTTTCTTTAATCCTGTGCAGGATTTGTTAACTCTCTGTCGATTGCTTCACAGCCTGCAAAGAGATACAATTTGTTCCTGAGGCGACGTCTTATGGTAAAAGCTGTGCTGAATGCTGCTGCTTATGCTTGGATAGCTGCAGTGATAGTCTAATTCATTTTTATCCCAAAAAATAGTATTGATTTTGGAGTGGGGGGGTCTTTGTTACTGATTCCTCTTCCCCGGGCAATTGAAGTTTTAGAATGGTGACTATTAATTTTTTTTATCTGATTAAAGCCATGGGACCTCTTCCTAAAAATGTGTATGTGTAATATATATATATAACATACATATAATTTACATACTACTTCAGAACCCCCGTCAGGAATCCAAGTCTCTGAAGTTCACAATAATTACCTAATTCAAAGAAAAGGCCCCAGATTTATAAAAGTCTCATTATATATAGGCATTTCTAAGAGCAAATCAAATATAAACACAAACTTGTACACACACTGCAAAATATCTTAATGTCATGTCTTGGGCAAAATAAAACAATGATGGGTTTTAATAGTATCTGGTTATATATTAAAATTATCAGGTTTATCTGCCCCAGTGGCTTCAACTAGTTTTTGTTAACAGTGCTGACACATACCTCATGGTGATTTATAAGGCTACAAGTGATTTTTCCTTAATTTAAAAATGTTTACAGTTTAGTAAGGGCACAACATAATGACAGAAGTTTGGGTTTTTTCATGTAGCCTTTGGCTTTCGGAGAAGGGAAGTGTATATACCCATTTTGCCTGAACCCTCAGGAAAATAATTGGAGTCACTATTCTTGTAGCTACTTGTTTGTTTCTTAATAGTCACATACTCTGTGATTTTTATTGATTTCTATGTGCACATTTTCTGTTACCAGAACTGTCCATGGACCTAAATTTAGCTTGTCCAAACAGTAAGAGCACTTTTAAATATATGTTGTTTCCTTTTATAAAATACCATGCAAAATAGCTGTCACAGATTTATAGCAAAAGGATTATTGTTTTTCCCCTCTATTTTCTGTTTTGATTATATTTATCCTAATCAATTATTTTGGCCCCAGTTAGCTTTCATGAGTTCCAGTGAATTTCATGTTAATACTATGATGATTTACAAAAGAGCTCAAATGGTTTATTTTGTTTACTTTTACTTTTTTAGTGATTTATAATCAGTATATAAGGTAACAGTTTGAGTTTTCTCAGGTTTTTTTTTTTTGTTTTCTTTTAGGAAAAGGGAGATTATTATGTAATTCTTTTGGAGCATAGAGAACTCAGACAACATTTGAGTTATTATATTTTGATATTTAATCTTTAGACTCCCTAAATATTTTTGTTTCTTAATCTATTTTTCCACTCATTTCCTTCTCTACATTGGAAACTACTTATTTTGCAGACACATCAACTGTGTATTCATATAGATAAAATGCAATTACTCTGTTCGTGAAACACAGATCATACATGAGATGTTTGTCTTATTTATACATGACTGATCTACACTCATTCTTTTATATGGGAGGATTGCCTGGCCTGACTTGACTGAAAAACATCATAGAGTACCATAAAAGAAACTCACAAACTGATATAAACACCAGTTATGAAAATTTTAAAAATCTAGTTCTTCATTCACAGGTTAGATACAACAAAGTTGTCTATATTATAACTTTGCATCACAGAGTTAGAGAGATCACTGACATCCACTGCCTATCTGGTTGTATCATTCTAAGTATTATATGGGACTATTCCAAGAAATACATATAAACCAAGAAGAGAATCAGTCAGATATGAAGTTCCTTCTTTCTAAATCTCTCTAGTGTCCTTGTGGTTTTGAAAGGGAAGGCACTAATGAACTATACAACATATGAAAGTTGAACTTGAAAGTTTGATTATTATACCGAGAGAATCAATAACACAAATTTAAACAAAGGATTGATTTTGGCTCATCTAAGAAATTGATGTTGAAAGATTTGCATGAGACTTTACTTGTAGTGAAGCCAGCTGCAAGCTACCAGCTTCCTAATTATTTACTGCACTTTGATTTTATTTGAACCCTTTTATGAAATCATAGGATAGGCAATTTTATGAAATCATAATATAGTGAGATTCATTAACTAACCCTAAAGTAGTGTGTGACCTTTAATTATTTGTTGAACTAATTGGCATGTTGTTTAATGAAGATAGCAAGTCTCTCTCTGAATATGCATTTTGGGATCAGTGTATACATATATTCATTCTATTTTGGATATAATTTCATCATTTTTATTGTGTATGCTTGTTAATATACTCAGTTTCATCTGGAATCCTTATTGTTTAATAAACATCTCCTTTATGAAACTTCATTTTCTAAAATAAGCATAATTTCATGTTGATGAAAACTGGTTACTTGTCTTCAACTGTCATTTTCGGACTGAAAAAAATTAGATAGTGACCCAATTTTAGCTGATTAAGGATATCATGTTTTTGCCATTTGAAAATAAAACTGTTCTGTCATTCATGTCTCTTCCAGTTTGATAAAGATAAACAAAGCAAAGACTCCATCTTCTTCCGAGATGGGATTAGGCGAATCGATTTTGTGCTTTCCTATGTTGATGAAGTAAAGAAAGAAGCCGAAATAAAGATGGTAAGTACTTATGTGAAAGAAATGATAATAAGAGAAAGAAGCACATCCTGTAATTGGACAGGTATGTTCCCAGTGAATTATATTGCAAAACTCAGAGGCCTCTGAAGTGTTACCGAAAGCTGAACGTGGTTGAGAGGACTACAAAATAGGCAGCCTAAGAATGAATGAATGTGTAAGATCAGTTCAATTTTGTGGACGTTTTATAGACTAACTTCTTTTTCCTCTTCAAAGTTACTTCTATTTTTATATAGTTTAGCTTAAATGTTAATTGTTACCTCTAAAATTTGAGTTATATGTATAAACATAATGTATATTTTGTATGCAACTTTTGTTTCAATTTTCATTAATCCACTCTATCTGAAATCTCCTTTAGATTATGCTCTGTTTCTTATCTTATTTTTCTTTCCATTATAACATGTCCCTTTCTGAACTTACTTATTTTTTTTTACTTAATTGCTGTGTCAAACACCATAAATTAAGTTCATAAAACCAAGGACTTTGTCTTCTTCGTTGCTATATGCCCAAATGCCTAGGACAGTGGTTGGAGCATAATAGATGCTCAATAAATATTAGGTCCTTAATACTGTCTGGCAGTCATACTTTACTTGTTTATTCTATTTTTCTCTCTACTTTCCTTGATGACTGTTTTTCAACTTTTTCTCTCTCCTCTCACCTCCAATTCCTCATCCCCATTTTCAAGCTTAGCTGACCATACTTTTCTATTTCACTGGGAAAACTAAAGTATGTAGAAGAGAAATTCTAAATTTCCATTCACATCTGTCCATTCACCAGCATCTTCACCTGCACAATCTACTATTCTTCCTGTTATCATAGAAAAACTATTATTCTGCCTACAGCCAACACCTCCACTTGTACCCTGGATCCCATTTCTTCTTGCCTACTATTCCGGAGTCACCAGTACCACCCCCCCAGGTTTGGTCATTCATTAGAAGGATACACACGCACTGTATATAGTCATATGCAATGGCCATGTTTTATTGCACTGAAATAATAGAAATAATGCTTGAGGCAAAGTCCAGAGGAAAACAGGTGCAAGCTCACAAGATTTTTCTTTCATTGGAGTGGTACAGAATGCACTTAATTCCTTGGGTAACAAGTGAATTGTTGTCTACTAGGGATTTTCATTAAAAACTAAGTGCCCTAGGATATTATTGGGGGCTGGTCACCTTCTCACCTTCTGCCTAGCACACACTAACATGTCATAGTCCCAGATGGAAAGCAAATGATTAGCACAAACGGTATTATTTATATAAACAGTTAAGGTAAATTGAGCAACTTTTATCACTTCTGGGAGTTGTGGGAACCCTCCCGAAAGCCAAGTTCCCAGACCTGAGTGCCACTCTTACAGGCAGGCCTTTCTAAGAATAGCACTTTCAAGCCTGTAATACTAACTTCTCCGTATGCCTGCTTAGGGATATTGCTCTTACAAGTCTTTCTTCTCTCTTTTAAATTATATTTTGTGTTGTTCTTTACTGGGCTATTTTTTTTTTGAATAAACAAATGTGCTGTTAATTCTTCCATATTAAAAAAAAGCAAGAACAAATACTATCACTTGATCTCAATAAAAATAAATAAATAAAATATCACCGCTTGGTCTAAATAAAAAAAAAAAATGCTATTTTAAGAAAGTAAACTCATGATAAATGCATCAGTTAACAAGATGGGCATCAGGGCTTTAAAAAATATTTTCTTATTCATAGATGAATGAGAATTATTCCTAGAATGAGATGGTTCAGCTTTGAATATAGTCCTCTTTTGTTTTTATATATTTTTAGTGTGAATTAAGCTTGTCTAGATAAATAAATAGATTGGAATAAAAGATGATTGCTCTAGCAATTTTAATCTTTTTTTAAAATCCTGAATTATACATACAAATTACAAAGTGATTCATCATAAAAGTAGTGTTTAATGGTCTATGAACTAACAATCCTATTTCCTCGAACTCAGAGAAGCAGTGGCTATATCACTTACAAAAGCAATTGTTATCACAATGAGAAGGATTATTCACTTTTTCAATACTGATACAATATTTTTAAGACTTTTAAAAATATCTTTCTATTTATTTAGAGAGGAAACGAAAGGGGAGAGAGAGAGAGAGAGAGAGAGAGAGAGAGAGAGAGAGAGATGAATCAGCTGCTTCCCACAAACACGCTGACCAGGACTCGAGCCCACAACCTGGGCATGTGCCTTGACCAGGAATCCAACTGGCAACATTTCAGTGTGGGACATTGCTCAGGCAATTGAGCCACACTGTCCATGGGATGATACAATACATTTAATGTCTCTCTCCTTTTTTTGTTTCCTGTTTGTCTTTTTCTGATAACATAGGAGAAGGGCAACTATGAAAGGGTAGCTGAGAAAGGAACCTTGCATCATTATCACAGGCCTGTTCTGAGATGTAGTGAACATATAGTAAACATTGGAAGAGGAGGGAAAGGACATATTAAAATAACTTTTCCTGGTCCAGTGTGGCTCAGTAATTGAGTGTTGACCTAGGAACCAAAAGGTCAGGGATCAATTCCCGGTCAGGGCTCATGCCCAGGTTGTGGGCTTGATCCCCAATGTGGGGCCTGAAGAGGAAGGTGATCAATGATTCTCCCTCATCATCGATGTTTTTATCTCTCTCTTCCTCTTCCTTCCTCTCTCTGAAATCAATAAAAATACTTTTAAAAAATCCTATATAATAAAGAGGTAATGTGTAAATTGACCCTCATGCCATAATGTCATCACAAGATGGGTGCCCTGCTCAGCCCCTCCCCAGGTCCCACCCCTGATCAGCCTCTTCCACCCCAATTGAGGGTGGGGCGGCTAGCCAACCCCCTCACTCCCCATGGCCCCTCACCCAGGCCAGCCACTCCCCCACGCTTTCCCAGGGCTTGGGGTACCCCAGGCAGGCTGCAGGCACAGCGTTGGTCAGAGGCAAAGGTCCTGGCTGTCCCTGCCCTAGAGAGTTCAGAAAACCTCAGCAATGACCAAAGACCAAGACCAAGTGGAAAGGTCCCTGCTGGCGCTTATGGCTCAAAGTGCCAGGAGGAGGCAGAGCATCTTGAACCTGCAACCCTGGCATCTGCACACCAAGCCTTGGGGCATGCCATGCCGGTGGAGCCTGTGGGTGAAAGGCGGAGAGCAGGGAGCTGGGATGTGGAGCTGGGAGAGGCCTAGAGTCTTCAGGAGCAGCCCATCTGCCAAGGTTGCTGTGACCTGCTCTTGGGCTTGGTCAAAGTCCCTGGTCAGCTCTGTCACTTGCCTTCCAGGCGTGGCTAGCCCTGAGCTAGCTGGCTGGCATTGCACTCAGAGAAGCAGCTTTCACTGGGCTCCATTAAATAAGAGAAATCAAAGAGCCGGGAGTAAATATCTTCCCAGCCCCTTCCTATGCCCCTGGGTGAGGAGAGCTGGGGATGGGGGTAATGGAAAATGGCTGCTGCTTTGTATTTTATAATGAAAAGACTCCTGCTATGTAGAGAGGTGAGCTCATTCATTTGCAGCAACACCAGGCATGTTCCCTGCCCCATCCCTGAAGCCTGACAGCACCTAGCAAAGGTGTGTCCGCAGAGCCATGTTGGCCTGCCTCCTGGGACTTTGGGAGCAAGTTTGAGCTGCATTGATTAAAAAAAAAATGCAAAGATTGAAAAACACCTCTTTGTACTCAAATGGCACTATAAAATGCAGATTAGAGCATCTGATTTTGTCTTCTGTGTTGATTTTGAGGCAGAGCACAAACAGGTTCATTGGAAAAGCAGAAAAAAATCAAAGGGAAAGGGAGAGGATTCTGATTCTGCCGTCCACAGCACTGAACTTCGTTTTATGTGTTTTTTTGTTATTTTTCCTTCTGTTCTTCAAGTCAGAATATGCCATTTAAACCACTTCATGGCATTAGGTAATGAGCTAATGCTTCCTCTATTAAGAGCAAGCAGCAGTGCCTTTCATATGAGTCACATACATTTAATCCATTCAAATAGAGCATACTGAGTGGAGAGAATGGTATGTGTCATTATATAAAGAACTTGGCAGTAGGATGCTATCTGGCTGAAGATCTTATTTATTTTGCAATTTGGAGAATGCAGACAAATCAGGCATTGAAAATGAATGTGCATGCTTAAGTTCATGACTTTATTTTCATCTGTAATGACCACGACTGGTCACCACTGGGTCTTGCAGCGCAGCGGGTCTGGATGAGGCTGCATGGCCTGGGCCAGGGCCAGGGGACCTGAGACTGCATCCCCCGCCCAGCAGGGCTTGACAGGGGTGGGGCTGGCCAGGTCTTGATGTTGCCCAATGGGGGTGGGGCCAGCTGGACACTTCTATTATAGAGAAAGGGCAAATAGCAATATTAAAATATTTCCTCTAATTAAATCCCTTTTAATGTGTATGAATTGTGTGCACCAGGGCACTAGTAAAGATATAAAAACATCTTTTATTCCTTGTAAAAGATTACATCTCAAGGTATCCATTTGAAGATGAGTGTCCTCTAACATCCTAGCAAAGGCTTTTAAAATTTCCATTATTATGAAATTTTTCACAATGAAATCATAATTAAAACCAAAAGTTTTTTCAGCAATTAGTGCATAGTTTTGAAGCCCACAAGTAGTGATTATTTGCATTTAATTTAATTTGACTTTTTCTAAGTGAACCTGTTCTATTCTTTAAGATTAAAACATCGTGATGATATTTTGGTTTAAAATTGTCTTATGTATCTCATTTATTTGAAGGGTACTGATAGCTTTGTAATACTGTGTCTTCCTAACTAGGAGCATGATCTGTTTCTCTATTTTTTGTTCTTATTTAGTAAAGTTTTGCGCATTTTTTTTTTCAGATAGAGATCCTGCACACTTCCTGGAGATTATCCTTAGATATATTGGAATTTTCTAGTTATTTATGAGTTAAAGTCCTGGTGAAAATCAGCACATGACATTGAGATGGGGATTCTACATAGAGTACTTTTAAATGAAACCATAGGAAGGGCAATGGACCCTCAGAGGCATCTTCATTATGTAATAAGTCTATCATGGTGTAAATTGAAATGTTCTGCATAATTCTGTTGATTCATTTTTCCATAGGAAAGAAGAAAAACATTTGAAGAAAACCTCAGAAAAACAGGTCTTGAGTTGGAAATTGAAGACAAAAGGGTAAAGTAGTTAATTTATACCAGAACCTTGGTGTTAAAATGTTCTTTTCTTCTACTCTGGCCTTTGACTAGATAAACCTTGTCTTGGGAGCAATACATTAGTTTTTCTTTTTTGGCTACAAATGTGTACACTGGGAATGGTAATACCTGTGGTTGTTCAGGTAAGTTGGTTTTTGCTCTGTGAGATGATGAGTGGAACACTTGACAAATAGATGTAAATAATTCTGTTCAGGATATGAAGAAAGTGAAGACATGGTTTTTGTTTTATATCTTTCTCATTTTGAAAGCTGCCTATAATCTGGCATCCGATCTAGTTAGCCTGGCTAATTTTTACCTGATATTTAAGACAAGGAACGTTTCTGCTCATGAATATGACACAATTTTTTTCTAACCCACTACTATTTTTCTAGAATTTCCTTCAAAATTATTTTAACCCATATTTAAGTTTCTATTCTGTCTATGAAACTCTAATACTCTTTAGTTCTAAGTTAACACTCATTAGTTCTTATCTATCCCTGTTTTTACTGAACTAATAAGTATGTATTAAACCACACACTCTATAACTAAAACATAACCATTCTTCTGTTTAATGAAACCTTATTTTCTAAAGTACTTCCTCTAGGTCAGGGTTTGGGATTTGGTTGGCCCTGCCAAGGCATTAGGGGTGAGTTAATTAAATGTTTGATCAAATATAGCAGGTTAATTTTAAGTTGATTATTTTGTGTGGCCCTTGAGTGATGTTATAAATATCCAAGTGGCCTTTTGCAGGAAAAAATAGTGTAGGCTATACATGCTCTAAGTTTGGGCTATACATAGAAGTTAGGGAAAAAGAGTGACTGCATCTTATACTTCCAAAGTGTTCCACATATACCCTAAGCACATAGCTAGTTGCTAAATCAATACTTAAGAGATTGCCCAGAACACATACGTATCTGTGGATTTCAGGCTAGTATACATTGACACTGAAATATGTATTTTAAAATATTCTTTCTTTATCTCCCCCCCCCTCTCTCTTTCTCTCTCTCTCTACATACATACATACACACACACACACACACAGTCCCCAAAAAATGTATACATATTTTACAGCTGGTAACACAATTGATGTTTCTTTTCAGATTTAACCCATTGGAATTAATTACTCAAAATGTGTATACATTTTTGGGACACCCTGTATGTAAAACCTATATATACAGTATACAACTATCTTGAGCATTTGCTCTTCTAAAAGTTTTGCTGAATTTCAGTAGATTGAAAAATGCTGTGATATCTTTACTTTGTGTTTTTATATAATTCCATTTCTTGTCCTTAATTAGCTCAGTAATAAACATATTAGTCAGCTTTCTTTTATTTTGCCTCTTTTTGTATAGAACTCTGAAGATGGAAGAACTTACTTTGTCAAGATCCATGCCCCATGGGAGGTATTAGTTACTTATGCTGAAGTGTTGGGCGTCAAACGGCCAATTAAGGAGAGTGATATTCTGCGACCGGAGAAAAGCTCCTTCCTTCTTGGGCCTCTGAAGCTCCCAAAGAACGTGAAGCATCCTGATCCGGATTATTTCACTGTCCAATTTACCAGGCATCGCCAGGAACTCTTCCTCATTGAGGACAAGTCAAGCTTCTTTCCGTCCTCATCAAGAAACAGAATTGTAGGTAGAGAAGCCATCTGGGCATATCCCTTCCAGTAAGGGATGTGTACCTTTGTTTTCCTTTATATGTACGCATGGGTGTCAGCAGGTGTTTCTGTGGAAATTTTGATAATTTATTTAGTGGTATTGGGCATGTTTGAAATTTCACTTGGCCCACTTAAGTGTGTTAACCTCCCTACTTCTCAAACTATTGTTTAAAATTGAATGGTGGCCATTGTGAACATAGTAAAGAAGGAGACATCATGCAATGCTTGGAAAGGCATTTAATTGAGAATAGGACTTATTTAAGATATTTGCAAAATGGTTTTATGATCTTAGAGTTTGGTTTTGTAAAATTAGTGCATAGTTGGAGGAATACTGGTTGTTCCAAATGGAAATGGAATGCTTTATATATAGACTAGAGGCCCAGTGCACAAAAATTTGTGCACTCGGGTCGGGGGCGGGGGGCGTATCTCAGCCTGGCCTGTGCCCTCTTGCAGTCTGGGACCCCTCAGGGGATGACCAACTGCTGGCTTAGGCCTTCTCCCCGGGGGATTGGGCCTAAGCTGGCAATCAGACATCCCTCTGGCAGCCCGGCAACCCTCGGGGGATGTCCACTTGCCAGCGGGGAGCAGACCTAAGCTGCAGTCGAACATTCTCAGGGCTGCTGAGGAGGCAGGAGAGGCTCCCACCACCACCGCTATACTGGCAGCCATCAGCCTGGCTTGTGGCTGAGCAGAGCTCCCCCTGTGGGAGCGCACTGACCACCAGAGAGCAGCTCCTGCATTGAGCGTCTGCCCCCTGGTGGTCAGTGTGTGTCATAGTGACTAGTCATTCTCAGTCTTTCTTTTGTTAGGGTCAGTTTGCATATTACCCTTTTACTATCCTATCTAATAAAAGAGAAACATGGTAATTGGCGTACGACCGCTACCTTTCCCATTGGCTAATCAGGGAGATATGCAAATTAACTGCCAGCCAAGATGGCGGCCGGCAGCCAGGCAGCTTGAAGCGAACATGAGGCTTGCTTGCTTCAGTGACGGAGGACTCCAACCTTCCCCGCCTGCCACTGCAGGCCTCTGAGCTGGCAGTTTGAAACATAGTTACAAAAATAGAAGCTAAACAAAACCCCAGAAACCAGCTTTCAGCTAGCCGGGATCTCAGACCTGGAGTTGATACAGAGTTTCGATTGTAGAACCAAAACAAACCAGATACCTGCTTTCAGGAGCGGAGGCCTAAGAGCTGGAGCCTCAGAGCTAAAGCTGGCCCAGAATAAAAAAGAAAAAAAGGAGCAGTTGGGAGCTTCAGTCCCAGCCTGAAAACAGCCCTCAGCCCCTCACCCAGACTGGCCAGGCACCCCAATGGGGACCCCCACCCTAAAGGGTGTGTGACCAGCTGCAAACAGCCATCATCCCCTCATCCAGGCTGGCCAGGCACCCCAGTGGGGACCCCCACCCTGATCCAGGACACCCTTCAGGGCAAACCAGCCAGCCCCACCCATGCACCAGGCCTCTGTCCTATATAGTAAAAGGGTAATATGCCTCCCAGCACTGGGATCAGCGGAGCTGAGAGGCCTCCCGGCACCGGGATCAACGTGACAGGGGGCAGTGCCCAAACCCCCTGATCACTCTGCGGCTCTGTGTGTGACAGGGGGCGGGGCCACAACCTCCCTATCCGCCCTGCTCTATTTGTGACAGGTAAAGGCGCCCCAACCCCCTGATCGGCCCTGTTCTGTGCCTGATAGGGGGGAGCTCCCCAACCCCCTGATCACCCTGCAGCTCTCTGTGTGACAAGGTGCGGCACCCCAACCCCCTCACCCCACGGGCCCTGCTCTGTGTGTGACGGGGTAGAGCCATAACCTCCCCATTGGCCCTGCCCTGAGTGTGAGAGTGGCGGCGCCCCAACCCCCTGATCGGCCCTGCTCTGTGGGTGATAGAGGGTGGCGCCCCCCTCCCCAGGCCCTGCTCTGTGTGTGATGGGGTAGAGCCATAACCTCCCCATTGGCCCTGCCCTGAGTGTGACAGTGGCGGCGCCCCAACCCCCTGATCAGCCCTGCTCTGTGGGTGATAGAGGGCGGCGTCCCAACCCCCTGATCTGCCCTGCTCTGTGTGTGACAGGGGGCGGTGCGCCAACTCCCCTATCAGCCCTACTCTGTGAGTGACAGGGGGGAGCTCCTCAACCCCCTGATGGGCCCTGCTCTGTGCATGACAGGGGGGAGCTCCCCAGCTCCCTGATGGGCCCTTCTCTGTGCGTGACAGGGTACGGAGCCCCAACCCCCCTGATTGGCCCTGCTCTGTGCATGACAGGGGGTGGCACCACAACCTCCCCATCGACTTTGCCTTGAGTGTGACAGGGGACGGTGCCCCAACCCCCCAATCGGCCCTACCCTGAGCGTGACTGAGGGTGGCATCGCAACCTCCCAATCCGCCCTGCTCTGTGCATGACAGGGGGCGGCGCCCCAACTCCCCAATCGGCCCTGCTCTGAGCCTGACCAGGGGCTGCACCTAGGGATTGGGCCTGCCCTCTGCCACCCTGGAGCAGGCCTAAGCCAGCAGGTCGTTATCTCCCGAGGGGTCCCAGACTGCGAGAGGGCACAGGCCGAGCTGAGGGACCCCCCCTCTCCCCCGAGTGCACAAATTTTTGTGCACCGGGCCTCTAGTATAGGATAAAGGCCTGGTGCATTGGTGGGGTCCGGCTGCTTTGCCCTGAAGTGTGTCCCGGATCAGGGTGGGGGTCCCACTGGGGTGCTTGGCCAGTCTGGGTGAGGGGCTGAGGACCGTTTTCAGGCTGGCCTGTGACTGAAGCTCCCAGCCTCACCTTTCTTTCTTTTATTTTTATTCTGGGATTTATTTACCTTCTATAATTGAAACTCTGTTGCAGTCCTGCTCGCTCCAGCTCTGAGGCCACAGCTGGCTGAAAGCAGGTATCTGGGGTTTGTTTAGCTTCTATAATTGAAACTATGTTGCCGACACTGGAGCTAAGAGCCTGCTCCAGCTCCATGGCCACGGCCGGCTGAAAGCAGCTATCTGGGGTTTGTTTAGCTTCTATAATTGAAACTTAGTTGCTTTCAGAGCTCAGAGCCAGGCCGCGGCAGGCGGGGAACCTTGGCTTCCTCCATCACTGGAGCAAGCAAACCTCCTGCTCGCTTCAGCCGCGTGGCTGCCGGCTGCCATCTTGGTTGGCAGTTAATTTGCATATCTCACTGATTAGCCTATGGGAAGCGTAGCGGAGGTACGGTTAATTACCTTTTTTGTCTTTTATTAGGATAGCATTTGAGAAACCACAGAACTTTTTCTTTTCATTAAGACTATTTTAGTCTTTTCAATAATAATATTTCCTCTCCATTTATAGTTCTAGGATCTTTAAGTTCACCATTCAAACCCTCTCTTCTAAAGAATCACATTTCTGTGCCATAGTTTCTTTGTGTTAAGATAGGAATAATATCTACCTCTTATTACCCTGAGAATTGAGTTTAGGTATGAAAGGCTTTAACAGTTTCTGGAACATAGTAAGTGCTTAGTAAGTGTTAGATATTATTTTTACTGGTGTGATTTTAGAGGGGGAAAAATGCAGGTTCTTTGTTGCTCTTACACCTTCTCTCTATTGCATATTAATGTAGTCACCAAGGTTCTAACAATCAAAAGACCCTTCCCTTGATTTTACTTTCTCTGTTTCCCTGAGCAATTGAAGACTTCATTCCCTTTAGGTTCAGTACTTAAGTGTCTTAGAAGGATTTTAAAATAACAATTTTTCTAGTTCCTACCTCTATTTTTTAATAATTCGTGGAAAGAAATATTAAACAAAATGTAATGCCTAGAATTAATGTATAATGGTATGAATCTACAAACTAAAAATTGTGTCCCCTTTTCTAACAGGATTAAATAACAACAACAAATCTAGGAGGCAGCCTATAGGTAAATAAATAAAGAGCACATGGCATGGAATCAGAAAATCTGGTTTCAGGTCATGTGTCTGCTTCTTTCTAAATATATAACGTCTTTTAAAATAGAGAGAATGATAATACTGGAAATATTGGGAAAATGAAATAAAAGAATGTCTGTGAGACACTTCATAAACTGTGAAGTACTTCAGATATCCCTGTTACACTGAAAAGTTGCTAACAAAAGACCAGTGACTCTGTAGGGACAAATTAGGAACTTGATCAGGAACAGAAATGTCAGTATTCATTCATCTGTAGTTGTTGTTTGTAAAGAGTGTCAGTACCTTAGGTTAATTTAGTTTTAAAATTCAATAATTTCCTCTCATAAAGCAATACTATTCTTGCTCTGTTGAGGAAGTTATTTGGGAGGGTAATGTAGAAAAGTCCTTTCCGTACTAACTTCATCCCAACCACTATAGTTTATGTATGTACAGATTGAACTGTACTGCAAGAGCATTTACATTGGTATGGAATTTCATACTTTTTAAAATATATTCACAACCATGTGACATATGCCCCTCACAATCTGCATTTTGTAACATCTTATATAAATGTAACATAATTCTATTAAACATTTCCACTTCTGACAGACATTGAGTTTGTTTCCAACTCTTCTGATATTACAAACAATTCTGCCCTTTATAGCATAGTATTTACATATTTCAACATATATGTAAATTTTTCTGCAAAATGGGTACCACATTAAATTTCTGAATCTAAATGCACACACATTTAAAATTTATACAGACTGCACTTTCCTGCTTTATAAAAAGATGTACTAATTTAGAATCCTAGTAACATAAATAGAGAAGGACCCACAAGTCATAAATGTACATCTCACTGAGTTATCACAAAATGCACAGCCATGTAATCCCCACCCACATCAAAAGAGAAAATATTTCTAACACCCCAGAAACCCTAGTGCCTTCTCCCAATCACTATTCCATTCTCCGGAGCAGAGATCAACTGTAATTTCTCACAGCAGAGATCAGTTTAAATTAAAACAAATAAGCAAAAAAAAAAGAATCATACAGCATTTGGCTCAGCATTTATTCGGATGGTTAACTTAGCTTTGTATAAGCTTCTTCCCACTTATTTGTGTTGTTTTGTATGGAAATTGTGTATGTGTTTTAATATGGTTTTAATTTGCATTTCTCTGATAGAAAGGAGATTGATCTGCATGTATATGTTTATTGGTCGTTTAGATAAAGCATTTCTATGAAATCCCTGCTAAAGTCTCTTGTCTGTTTTTAAATTAAGTCTTCACTTGTTGATTTGTAACAACTGTTTTTATTTCCATTTATTATATATTTTATTGATCTTTTCCTAGTTTGTGCTTCTCTCTCTCTTTTTTTAATTAATTTATTTTTTTTAATGTATTTGATTTTTTACAGAGAGGAAGGGAGAGGGATAGAGAGTTATAAACATCGATGAGGGAGAAACATCGATCAGCTGCCTCCTGCACACTCCCCACTGGGGATGTGCCCGCAACCAAGGTACATGCCCTTGACTAGAATCGAATCCGGGACCCTGAAGTCCACAGGCCAATGCTCTATCCACTGAGCCAAACCGGTTAGGGCCTCTCTCTTTTTTTTTAATGGTTGCTTTTGATGAACAGGTGTTTTCTTTGTTTTGGTTTTTTTAATATATTTTTATTGATTTCAGAGAGGAAGGGAGAGGGAGAGATAGAAACATCAATGATGAGAGAGAATCATTGATCAGTTGCCTCCTGCTTGCCCCCTACTGGGGATCAAGCCTACAACCTCGGGCATGAGCCCTTGACTGAAATCGAACCAGGGACCCTTCAGTCCGCAGGCTGATGCTCTATCCATTGAGCCAAACCAGCTAGGGCTGAACAGATGTTTTTAATTTCAATGTAGTCCACTGTCTCAAGCCTTTGCTTTATTAATAATGCTCTTAAACTTTACCAACAAGATCATGCAGTTAATTTCTGACATTATCTTCTATGAGTTATATTATTTTGATTTTCACAATGAGAACCGCTATCCACCTGGAAAAAATTGTTGTGTGTGGTGTGAGATGGAGTCCATTTCCCCCGTATATTTAGTCATTTAACTTGCTCCAATTACTGAAAACACTCAGACTTTTTTAATACTATCTTACAATTCTACTTTTATTATAACCCACATATCTATAGTATAGGCATGGGTCTTCTGAGGGGCTTGATTCTATGCCTTTGACCTCTTTGTCTATTTTTGTATCAGTGCTGACAATGTTGAACTTTACCTGTGTTCTGTAGTCTTAGAAAACAGGGACAGTTAAAGAAAACCCCCACTGTTCTCATTCTGGGAAACTGCTCACATAGAGAACCACCCTTCCTCATATGACTTAAAGAATATTCATAACCCCCACCTCCTACTCTGATTTGACAGAACCATTTGCCACATTGTTCATCACAAATTCAACTGGTAATTGAAGTGTTTATCTGGGTTAGTTGTCTTTATCCAAAAATATAAAACTTCTTTTATTTTTTATATTTTTATTGATTTCAGAGAAGAAGGGACAGGGAGAGAGATAGAAACATCAAGGATGAGAGAGAATCATTGATTGGCTGCCTCCTGCATGCCCCATGCTGGGGATTGAGCCCACAACCTAGGCATGTGCCCTGACCAGGAATCAAACCATGAGCTCCTGGTTCATAGGTTGATGGTCAACCACTGAGGCACACTAAGTCTGCTCATTGTATTAGTTTTTGGTGTACTAGATTAACTTTAAATATCTGAAGTCCCACCGGATTTTTAAATTTTGTATCTGGCTGGCTTTTTTCCTATTTGTCCTAAATACAACCTATTTTAATTGAACTCACCCCTACTAAATACTCAATTTAAGAACCTGATATAAATAATAATGATGTAAATACAATCAGAAAGGCAGAAATTCTTAAAAGTTGCTGGAACACAAATAGCAGGTAAGATTGAATTGACAGACATATAAGAGCAGAAGACACCGAAGTCTAGAGTATATAGAGGAGAAAACTGATTAAAGATATGAGTGATTACACAATAATTATAGAGAAAGGATAATCTGAGTTAATAAATTCAGATAACAGGGAAAATAGATCATCAGTGTAATTAAACGAAGGAGTATTTGAGACAGCTTGTCCAAATATCATTTCTACTCTATATTCCCCTAATTGAATTGGTGGTGCTGACATTAGACTCCAACTTGGAGCCCTAAGTATGGCAGGAATTCTGGCACAATAGGCTTCCAGAGGATTGTGGGAAATAAGAAGCAAAATAAGTTATGATTCACTCTCCACTCTCCCTAAGGCAGTGGTTCTCAACCTTCTGGCCCTTTAAATATAGTTCCTCAAGTTGTGACCCAACCATAAAATTATTTTCATTGCTACTTCATAACTGTGATGTTGCTACTGTTATGAATCATAATGTAAATATCTGATATGCAGGATGGTCTTAGGCGACCCTTGTGAAAGGGTCGTTCATCCGCCAAAGGGGTCGCGACCCACAGGTTGAGAACCGCTGCCTATGGGAATAGGCTCTCATACCCAGGAGCTGAAATATCTGCAAACTCCACATAGTCCCACCCTCCACCTCTTCCCCCAAACAACAAAGGGAAGGTTCTTTCTGTAATCAGAGCCCCTATCTACATTCAGACAAAGTAGACATTTTTAAATTGTGCTTGACAAAAATGTGGAAAGCATAGTTATGAAATGTGTGCCTCTGTATGCTTATCTTACAGGTTTATTATATTCTTACCCGATGTCCTTTTGGCATTGAAGATGGGAAGAAAAAGTTTGGGATTGAAAGACTGCTGACTTCTAACACTTATTCAGCTGCCTATCCACTCCATGATGTAAGTCTTAGTTTGGTTTTGAAATACTGAGCCCATTTTCCCTCTCACACATTCAGAGGTTGCCCTATTGGGAGAGAGAGTCTTCCCTTTGCTTTCTCTTTTTTGACAGGTTGCTTAATTCTCTCATGTGTTGGGAAAATCCCCCAAAAGTACCCTAGTTCCAAGCTGAGAGGAGGCAGAGAGAGAATGTATAATTACAAGTACTCTGAAATAGAGTTAACATTTCTTCACACTGAAGTTTTAATGGAAATAAATTCATTTGGGGAAAATTATTACATTGGCACATGACTTTTTTAGGACCCATATTGAAAATGCAGTTATAGTAAAACATTTTAGAGCATAATATTTGGAATTTCTATCTGAATTTATCAGATCTTTTATCATAAAGTTTTAAAGCTGTAAAGAAGTTAAATTACATGAATGCACGTAATGCATGCACATATTTAGTCATCAAAGGAATAATTTGTTTTAATTGTATATAAAGCATTCTGTTAGGTATCATTGGAAGATATCAATGAGTCACTCGTAGACTAGGAATTTCTGGGAAATAAAGCATGTACACAACTTCAAAACAAGCTAAAGACATCTACACTAATAAAAGACAAACATGCAAATTGACCGTACCTTCGCTATGCCTTAAGCCATGCCCACCAGCCAATCAGAGCGACTATATGCAAGGTAAATAAACCCCAGATACCTGCTTAGAGCCAGCCATGGCCACGGAGCTGGAGCGAGCAGGAGGCGTGGGTTGCCCCTGGCGATGGAGGAAGCCAAGCGTCCCTCCTGCCCACACTGGCCAACTCTGAGCTCCTCTCAAGGCTACAAAGTTTCAATTATAGAAGGTAAATAAATCCCAGAATAAAAAAAAGAAAAAATGGAGAGGCTGGGAGCTTCTGTTGCTGGGCGGACTTGGCCAGCCTGAAAACGGCCCTCAGCCCCTCACCCAGACTGGCCAGGCACCCAAGTGGGGACTTCCAACCCTAACGGGGGTGTGGCCAGCCTGAAAACAGCCATCAGCCCCTCACCCAGGTTGGCCAAACCTCCACTCCATGGGGTGAGGGTCCCCACTGGGGGTTGGGGGGCTTGACCATCTTGCAAACAGCCATCAGCCCCTCACCTAGGCTGGCCAGGCACCCCAGTGGGAACCCCCACCCTGAAGGGGCTGTGGGCATCCTGCAAACAGCCATCAGCCCCTCACCAAGGCTGGCCAGGCACCCCAGTGGGGACCCCCACCCTGAAGGGGGTGTGACCAGCTGCAAACAGTCATCAGCTCCTCACCCAGGCTGGCCAGGCACCCCAGTGGGGACCCCCACCCTGAAGGGGGTGTGACCAGCCTGCAAACACCCATCAGCCCCTCAGCCTGGCTGGCCAGGCACCCCAGCGGGACCCCCACCCTGATCCAGGACACACTTCAGGGAAAACCAGCTGGCTCCAACCTGTGCAGCAGGCCTCTATCTTATATAATAAAAGGGTAATATGCAAATTGACCCTAACAGCGGAATGACTGGTCACTATGACACACACTGACCACGAGGGGCCAGACGCTCAATGCAGGAGCTGCCCCCTGGTGGTCAGTGCGCTCCCACATGGGGGAGCTCTGCTCAGCCACAAGCCAGGTTGACGGCTCCCAGTACAGTGGTGGTGGTGGGAGCCTCTCCTACCTCCTCAGCAGCGCTAAGGATATCCGACTGCAGCTAGGCCTGCTCCCCGCTGGCAAGTGGACATCCTTCAAGGGCTCCCAGGCTGCCAGATGGATGTCTGACTGCCAGCTTAGGCCCAATCCCCTGGGGAGAAGGCCTAAGCCATCAGGTGGTCATCCCCTGAGGGGTCCCAGACTGTGAGAGGGTACAGGCTGGGCTGAGGGACCCCCCACACACACACACAAGTGCCCAAATTTTTGTACACCAGGCCTCTAGTCAGTCCATAAGAAAGATTCAGACAAATAACTGAAATTCACAAGAATGATTCTTTGAGGCCGTAAGATCATTGTACAAAATTATTGAGCTTTATAAGATCAACGAGGAAGTGACATTTTTTATGATGCCCCATTCAACCAAACCTGAAATCTTGACAGCCTAGTTTCTGGGGGCTTCTGAGGGAAACTTTCCTGTTAGATATTACATGTCTAAATATCACCACCCATTGGAAGTAGAAATCACATGGCTAAACATATGTAAACTATTTTGACATCATCTCTTGGAACTTTTATTTATTTTATTCCTGTTTTATTCTTCCATACTTATAGATGACTTTTTAATGACATGCTCTCTGTTGGAGAAACACATTCCTTAGGAATATGGAAGAACCAAGTGTTTCCATTTAAACAGGTGGCATCTGGACTTGTATGCACGCATATAAGCATAACCAATGGACATAAGACACTGGGAGGTAGGGGAGGCCAGGGGATTGTCAAGGGTGGGGAAAAAAAAAGGACACATATGTAATACCCTTTGTAATACTTTAAGCAATAAAATAAATAAATAAATAAATAAATTGAAAAAAATAAAATAAAATAAACAGGTGGCACCTAAGTCATTGCTCATGTTTTTGAAGGCAGTGTTGTTGTTGTAGTTTTGAAAAACCCAAAGCCAAGCTCTCTCTGTTCTGGGACTTACACTGTTGTGCCTACTGTCATCTGTCAGTATTCATTCAGCTACATGCTAATTGACTCTCGTCAGTTCAATGCTGGTTAGTCGATTATCTGTGGTACGGTTCTATAAGGGTGCAGCGGAATTTTCCCTGAATGAATACTCTTTTTAACAGGAGTATCAATCAGAGGAAACCATCCTCCCCACCCTTCCAAGCCTTGCCCCTTCCCTTCTCCCATATTTTTTCCCTGGGGCAAAATAAATTCTAGAAGATTATGAATTCTAAAAAATGCCATGGACATAAATAGAGAGATCTATAATAGGTTAATGAACATTGGCAATGCATTTTTTTTTGTCAATCTTTTTCACATAAGGGCTCATTCAGTTATTTGAAGATTTTGAGGATTGTTTGTTTTTAGAGCGTTAATTCTCTTCCTAATCCCAGTTCATAAAGCCAAACTAAAATGATCAAATATCCTCAATCACCAAAAAATGTTAATCCATACATCTAGCCTTCCAGTATGCTTATTAGAAAACCAGTATTACTGCAGCATTGTTAGTGAGAGCTTTAATTTACTGTTAATCTCTTTTTTTTTTAAAAAAAAAAATATATATATATATTTTATTGATTTTTTTTTTTTTTTTTTACACAGAGGAAAGGAGAGGGATATAGAGTTAGAAACATCAATGAAAGAGAAACATCAATCAGCTGCCTCCTGCACAGATCCTACTGGGGATGTGCCCACAACCACGGTACATGCCCTTGATGGAATCGGACCTGGGACCCTTCAGTCCACAGGTTAATGCTCTATCCACTGAGCCAAACTGGTTATGGCTAATTGTACTTTTTATTCCTTCCCTTCCCCCTGAATTCCCTTCACCCTGAAAGTTTATATGCTGGATTTTCCTTTATGTACTTTAGAGAATCATTTTTCCAGATACGCAGGTAAATCGGCTGCTTCTTTTTCTATTTCAGTCCTCAAGATTCAGTAGGATTAACTACAGAAGAAGAAAACTGTTGGAATCTGGATAATATAAAATGTTACACATTATCACATAGAGATATTCACATGTGCTTAATTGGGTATTTATTTATTGCTGTCTTGAGCAGTTCACTTGTCTAGGCGAGCAGTTACAAAGAACATATTGAATAGCTGGGTAGGCCGTGTTCTGCTGAGGGGTGTTAATAACCCTGCACAATACCTAACAGTGGAGAGAGAACTTAGGCATGAAGCAGTACTGAGGCTCTTAAGTGCTAAAGTTTGTTGTATAGATTTTAAGTTCTTTGGGAAATGGATATCAGTGCAGATAAGACAGGTTCCCTAGAGGGGATTCCTGTCATAGCAGTATGACTTTGGATCACCCAATTAACTGCTCTTGCAGTTTATCTTTCAATACTATCTACAATGAAAGTATTAGCTTATTTCTAAAGTCCCAGCCAGGTATATAATTCATATGCATCCTGAGCTGTGCATATTATGTTGAATTTGAGTAGAGCAGAAAGGTACTCCTGGTGAAAAGAATAGCTTGAGTAAAGCCAGAGCCTTGAAACTTGCATTTTTAAATAATTGGGTGTGAGAATTTAATAAATAAATCACTATTATTAGAGTTTACTAGAGGCTTGGTGCATGACATTCATGCACTCGGGGGTGGGGAGTAGGGGTTTCTCAGCCTGACCTGCACTCTTTAGCAGTCTGGGAGCCCTTGGGGGATGTCCGAGGGGGAGGGGCTAAGCCGCAATTGGACATCCTTAGCATTGCCACAGAGGCATGAGAGACTCCCGCCACTGCCACTGCGCTCTCCAGCCGTCAGCCCAGCTTGTGGCTGAGCGGTGCTCCCCCTGTGGGAGCACACTGACCACCAGGGGGCAGTTCCTGCATTGAGCATCTGGCCCTGGTGGTCAGTGCACAACATAGCGACCAGTCGTTCTGCTGTTTGGTCAATTTGCATATTACCCTTTTATTATATAGGATTATAGATTTTAGTAAATAATTTCACATTCATTCACTTTACATGAAAATCCCAGTCTAAAAACAAGGTCAAAAATACTTTTATATTTCACTAACCTCATAAAAGCTCTGTTGGTTTACTTTTCGCCCTCATTTTTTGCTTGGTCGTTAATGTACTTTCTTCTTGAATATTTGTAGGGTCAATATTGGAAGCCATCAGAACCTCCTAATCCTACCAACCAAAGGTACATACTTTTCCAGAATTGGGCTCGGTTTTCCTATTTTTACAAGGAGCAGCCTTTCGACTTGATTAGGTAAGTTTCTTACATAAGATCACACTGATGATTAAAACTTGATCATGTGATTTTTATTTACAGTGGCATCATATTCCATTCTTTTTACTACTATTACCCACTATATTTTACACCTTCCCAATTTTGTATCTACACTATCATTTAGTCATTCCTTTGTGAACACAGTGCTGTTACCAGAATGCTATTAACCACCCTGCAGAGATAGCTCAGTGGCTCAGAGGTTGGGCCTTGGTATTTAGGTAGGCCGGGTTCAAGTCTAAGTTCTCCCTCCTAGAAGCTATCTAAACTTGTTCAAGTTCTTAACACCTATGACGCTCATTTGTAAAATGGGAATGACTAGTACTCTCCTTTTGGCGTTATTTCATTCTTAAATGAGATATACGTTTTTAGCACAGGAGCTAGCACTTATTGCTTAATACATAATTTTTTTTTTTGTTTTCCTCTCATTCCAGGAATTTAGATGATAGCAGAAAGGTGGTATATAGCTGTGTGTGTGTGTGTGTGTGTGTGTGTGTGTGTGTGTGTGTGTGAAGACAATTGCTCTATAACCTCTTTTTTTCTGTTTTGTTTTTCTTCTTTCATTTTTGGGCTCAGGCAATTGACAAGCTTAGTGTCTGAGCCTGTCTGAGTTCCATGCTCTCAAACAATTTCTTAGACAGTTTTATTAAGTTAGAAGACTATGGCTGCAGGCTGCTGCTTCAAACTATCACAATACTACATACAAACAGGATAGTAGGGGCCTCCCGCTATAATTTCGGTAAAGGAATACTCAGATTAGAACAATCTTTTGGTGATTAATGTTTCTACTGAAATGCTTGTATGGCATCCTTTTTAGGAGACTGATTTTGATGCAAACATCCAAACCAATTGAAATGTTATCACAACAGTTTTCTCTAAGCCAATAAGGGGAAAATTTTAAGGATAAAAGATAGCTGGAGCATATAAACAAATGTTTCTGTAAATCATTATATGAATTTTATTTCTTGAGGACTTCTTTATTTTCAAGGAATATGATTCTGCTATTTGAAAGGGAGGAAAATGTAATTCTTTAAAAATAAGGTTGTTTAAATACTCAGCTTTCTCTATGAGTTCTTGAAGAATTTTTACAGTTAATTATGTCTTCAAAAATGATTGATTCTGTGTTTTTTAAAACATCAAATGGAAATAGGCATGATAAATAGTAAACACCACAAAATCAATTTTTTTCTCTTTTTAAAAGTGTTTGATGGTATGCAGTATTACAATAATTGCTTTTTTTTAGCAAAAAGAAAACAGGAGAAAAAAGCAAGTTTTTATTCATCCTAAGTGTGAGTGGAACCTCAGGAAATTAGGGTGGCAAATTAATAAGAGAATATGATATAATTACAATTTATTTTTAAGTCTATAGTCATTTGAAGAGCAGAAAAAGAAAAAAAACAACATTGCAAAAATATCACTGAAAAGAATGAAAGATGGTGCAAGCAGTAAGATGCCTGTTTAATTTGAAATGATTAGACATTTTAAAAACTGAAGAATGGGAAGTTAAATAAAATTAATATTGACTATGAGAAAATTTTTTTAATCTTCTCATTAGGAAATTAAGGTTATGCCTTTATGTTCAGATCTGTCTTCTTTTTGAAATTACTACAATTTCATGTTATGTGCTGTAATAGGTTTATTAATAGCATGCTATTAGAAAACTGGAAAGAATTTATGGATTTGGTGAGCTATCTATGTTCTCAGGTTTCTTGAAGGATTCTTTAAGGGGTACTAGGTTTTAAAAAACAACCACAACAAAAAGCTTCACGTAAGACTTTTACATTTATGCCAAGTAATGCTGTCACTCTTCACCTCTTTGTAAGCAAGAGCTGAACTGTATATTTTATGGAACTTTTCCTGAGCTGTCAGTTTTAATCCTGTGGTGTGCTGCCTGCCTCACAATTCTATAGTACTGTATCCATCAGAGATCCAAACTTGGGGGAAATGGAGCTTTGTAAATACAACTACTCTTCCTTAATAGATGGTCAGAGTAACTTCCTCAATTTCAGAAAGGGAGATAAAGCACAAATCTGTGCAGATTGTGCATGTCATTTTGAGTTGTTAAATTAAGTGCTAGAAATTACATTGCAGAATGTTCTCCATTTCATTTCAAACATGCAAAATTCTTTAAATTTAAAAACTTTTCAAATTCCTGTATTATTTCAAAATTAAAACTTAACTTTCAGTTGGCTTTCTACTTAGATATGTTATCTCTTTTAATCCTTACACCAATTCTTCGGATAAACATCATCCTGCATTTTATGGCGTGGAAGCTAAAGTTCAGAGAGTTTAGTAACTTTTCCAAAATTATACGTCCAGAAAATTGTGGAGCCAAAATTAGAATAAAGGTTTGTCTGAATGCAAAACAAAGGCTGTCTGGTCTATGTAATTCTTTCAACCTCTGATTCTATTTTTATCCTCTTTTACAGGAATTATTTTGGAGAAAAAATTGGCATGTATTTTGTCTTTCTCGGATTTTACACAGAAATGCTGGTCCTTGCAGCTGTAGTTGGTTTAGCTTGTTTTATTTATGGCTTATTTTCCATTCATTCTAGCACAACGAGGTAAGTGCAGCTGAGTTGCCAAAGTAGAGAGAATGTCTTGATCTTATGCTAATTGAAACATGTTATTATTTTTCCTGGCATTTGTTTTGAAATGTTTCTTTATGGCAGCAGATCAGGGATGTTTCTGAAAAAGACCCAAGTAGCCCCCCTCACTAGATATTTTATGAAGAATCTGTTTTTAAGGACTAGTTCTAAAGATTTTGCTCTTCAAAGCATAACTTGAAGAAATTGCTGCTTCACTCCCCCTTCTGCCATATGAGAAGCTCTATGAAAAGTTGTTCTGATCAGAATAGCTTTGGACTCTCACCCAAACACACATTACTTTTAAGATAACTTTGCTGTTCCCTCTGCAGCATTGAAGTCTGTGACCCTGAGATTGGAGGTCAGATTATCATGTGCCCACTCTGTGACCTATTGTGTGATTTTTGGAGACTAAATACTACATGTTTGTCTTCAAAGGTATGTATGTATTTTGGTAAAATGTAATTTCCCTCCTTTTGCATTGGAAACTAAATTGTCTTTGTGATGTTATTTTTGTTTTTACAGGTCTCTCATTTATTTGATAATGAGTCCACAGTGTTCTTTGCAATATTCATGGGAATTTGGGGTGAGTATACAGTCACATAAAAAATAGCTTTCTCCATGTTTTGTGGTATATGGCCCACATGTATAACATACCAAAGGTGATTTTAGATGCAGGTATTTGTATCTCGCATCAATACACTAATGGCTTCCAAACAGTGGTCTTTAATCCTTGGTCCTTGGTCAAAAAAGAAGAAAAAAGCCTCTATAATCACCTGCTCCTTTCTCTGAGAGACATTTTTTTAATACATTTTTATTGATTTCAGAGAGGAAGGGAAAGTGAGAGAGAGATAGAAACATCAATAATGAGAGAGAATCATTGATCAGCTGCCTCCTGCCCGCCTCACAGTGGGGATTGAGCCTGCAACCCAGGCATGTGCACTGACAGGGAATCCAACCATAACCTCCTGGTCCATAGGTTGACGCTCAAGCACTGAGTCACGCTGGTCAGGCAGAGACAACATAATTTTTTAAACTTCATATGTATTCAGCTCACAGTGTTTCCCGGAACTATGATAAAAATCAGGGTCAATAAGTAGTTAATTCAGGAGAGAATAAACAAATATTTGGTAGCTAGAGGATATTGAATCATGGAAACAAACTAGAATAAGAATTTTTAAAAGGTATAGAGGGTTAATATGTTGGTGTTTGAATCTCAGTTCCCTGTGGCTAATTCTAGTGCCAGCTTTCAGATCTATTTGATAAAATCTTTCAAATAGATCTGGAAGTAGATCTAAAGCAAAATAGCCCTTAATTTTAGAAATATTCCAGGATATCACATGGGAAGTAGAAGTGTGAAGAAGTTCTTTCTACCATCAGATAGGAAATCCTGCAGACTTCTAAAACATGCCTCAAAATTCAGAGGACTTGGAAAAAATATACTTTTTTTCCTGAATAATAAAGAAAATATTTAGCAAACACAAATATGTGCACTTAAAAACTGGGCAAAGGACAAGGGTAGCTTGATCCAGGCAAAAAGACAACAAAATGTGTTGATGTGTATGAGAAGCAGAGGGATTGAAGGGTTTCTGTCACTTCCGCCTGGCTGCTGTGGTCTAGAGAGACCACCCAGGTTCAACGAGCAGAGAGGACAGAGAAATCTTATAATTCTCCAGAAACCCCAAGTTTGGTAAGTTGTGAGATGTACTCCATTATGTGGCTGCCAAATCCTGCCTCTGTTGTTAATTGGAATCAGAAGTGAAGGATAGGTGCACAAATTTAAACATATTTAGTAATTTTCAGTTGTTTCCATTAAGAGAGATTGTGTACCTCCACCAGCTCTATATTTCATCACAAATAGAAGAGCAACCATATGCGGAGCTCCCAGCAACACTGTATTTTGAGGAGGTGCTATCTTCAGTTCTTTCAGAAAAGTTTATTGTAGCAGTGAACTGATTTAGCTTTTGTTTTTGAGGATCTTGTCCAAATTTCATGAAAACAGAACTTTCAGGATGTTTGTTTTAGTACAAATACTAGTTAACAATTAAGCTGAATCAAAGGATGAGTTAGCAGAGTAGATGTGAGAAAACAACACTCGTTTTAGGGATTGAGATCTGAAAGTAATGCATACTAAGCTCTGTTCTGAAGGGTAGGAATGCTTTTTTAAAACAAATGGCATGTTTATAATGAAAATAAATACCCATCTTAGGAAATTCAAGTAGTATATTGAAACAGAAAGACAATTATGTTAAAATCACCAGAAATAGAATTATTATTTTGGCCATGATTTTTCAGAATCTGTTATCCTATCTGTGTGGGTGTGTGTTCATTTAACTTTACATAAATGATATAATCCAATCTAATAATAGACAAACATGGTAATTGACCATACCTCCGCTACCCTTCCCATTGGCTAATCAGCAGGATATGCAAATTAACCCAACCAAGATGGCGGCTGGCAGCCACGCAGCTGAAGCGAGCAGGAGGCTTGCTTGCTCCAGTGATGGAGGAAGCCAAGGTTCCCTGTCTGCCGCGGCCTGGCTCTGAGCTCCACTCTAAGCAACAAAGTTGCAATTATAGAAGCTAAACAAACCCCAGATATCTGCTTTCAGCAGGCCCTGGCCTCAGAGCTGGAGCAGCAACAAAGTTTCAATTATAGAAGGTAAATAAATCCCAGAATTAAAAAAAAAAAAGAAAGAAAAAAAGGAGAGGCTGGGAGCTTCCATCGCCGGCTTGGCCAGCCTGAAAACAGCCCTCAGCCCCTCATCCAGACTCTCCAGGCATCCTAGTGGGGACCCCCACCCTAAAGGGGGTGTGGCCAGCCTGAAAACAGCTATCAGTCTCTCATCCAGGCTGGCCAGGCACCCCAGTGGGGACCCCCACCCTGATCCAGGACACCCTTCAGGGCAAATCATCCAGCCCCCACCTGTGCACCAGGCCTCTATCTTATACAGTAAAAGGGTAATATGCAAACTGACCCTAACAGCAGAAAGACTAGGAATGACTGGTCACTATGACACAAACTGACCACCAAGGGGTAGATGCTCAATGCAGGAGCTGCCCTCTGGTGGTCAGTGAGCTCCCACATGGAGGAGCTCTGCTCGGCCACAAGCCAGGCTGATGGCTGCCAATAGAGCTGTGGTGGGTGGGAGCCTCTCCTGCCTCCTCAGCAGCGCTAAGGATGTCTCACTGCAGTTTAGGTCTGTTCCCCGCTGGCAAGTGGACATTCCCCAAGGGCTGCCGGACTGCCAGAGAGATGTCTGATTGCCAGCTTAGGCCCAATCCCCCGGGGAGAAGGCCTAAGCCAGCAGTTGGTCATCCCCCAAGGGGTCCCAGACTGCAAGAGGACACAGGCCGGACTGAGGGACCCCTTCCCCCTGAGTGCACAAATTTTTGTGCACTGGGCCTCTAGTATTATATGTAATTTTAAGCCTACTTTTTTATAGAACAAACATGAATTATGGGACTCCTTTTGTAGAATGAATATGTACATTTGTTGTGTGTGTGTGTATGTGTATTTATGCCTGAATAGATGAACTTATTATACTTTTATGAACTTATTACACTTTATTTAACTAGTTGTTTATTGTTGGGTATTTAGGTCTCTTTCACTTTTTCCTCCTACTTTTATTGAGATATAATTGACATATAATATTTTATTAGTTTAAAGTTTACAATATAGTGAGTTTATATATATATATGAAATGATTAATACAGTAAGTTTAGTTAACATCACTTCACATAGTTACAAATATTTTTGTGATGAGAACATTTAAGATCAACTCTTAGTAACTTTCAAATATATAACACATTATTTTTAACTATAGTAACCATGCTATATAGTTTTAATTCTATATCCCCCAAAATTGCTAATCTTATAAGTGGATCATTATATCTTTTGACCATTTTCACCCATTTCCCCCACCATCACCAGCCACCAAACTGTACTGTTTCTATGAGTTTGCCTTTTTTTTTTTTTTAATTCCACATGTGAGACCATACAGTATTTCTCTTTCTCTGTATGTCTTATCTTACTTAGCATAATATCCTCAGGCCTATTCATGTTGTTGCAGAATGGCAGGATTTTCTTTCTTAATGACAAAATATTATTCCATTCTTTATATAAAACACATTTTCTTTATCCATTCATCCATGCATGGACACTTAGGTTGTTTCATGACTTGACCATTGAAAATAATGCTGCAGTGAACATGAAATACATATTTTAGAGAGAGGGGAGAGAATGTATTATAAAATGGCTTTTATATTTTTCTTAAATTTCACTAAGGTATAATGCTTGCATGATTTCACTAAAAGACTAAGTAATTTCAGTAAAAGACTGATTTTGCAAACAAAATCTAGCTGTTAATAAAAAGTTAAGTTTATTCCTTCAATTTATCTTAATGAAGAGAGTAATTAACTTGAATTTTTTCTTGCATGGACTGTTGTCTACGGAATTAACTCAAAATTTTATATATGAGTCATTTCAATGTTATTACATAATTATGTTAATATTAAGAATTTTATAAATCTATCATCAAATAATAGTGACAGAATTGCTATCATGCAACCAAATTGATATTAAAAAATAGAGACCCTGACCGGGTGGCTCAATTAGTTGGAGCATCACCCTGTACATCAAAAGGTTGTGGATTCGATTCCCAGTTAGGGCACATACCTAGCTTTCAATTTGATCCCCGGACGAGTTCGGAGGCAACTGATCAATATTTCTCTCTCACATTTATGTTTGTCTTTCTGTCATTTTGTCTGTCTCTCCCCTTTTTCTCCCTTCCTTTCTCTCTGTAAAATTAATAAAAACATACCAAAAAATAGAGGAAAACTATGTACCTCACTTAGGGTGGTGAACACACATATATTTATAGATGATGTATCATGTAATTATATAGCTGAAATCTATGTAGTTTTATTAACCAATGTTAATAAATTCTATTAAAAATACAATAAATCAAAATAAAGGAAAACTCAGTTATTTTCTTGTTCACTGTATTTCTCCATCTCTTAATTGTATTTGTTTTTATACTTTTTTTCCCTATAGTCACATTGTTTTTGGAGTTTTGGAAACAGCGTCAAGCCAGACTGGAGTGTGATTGGGACCTGGTAGACTTTGAGGAGGAGCAGCAGCAGCTTCAGCTGAGGCCAGAATTTGAAGCCATGTGTAAAAAGAGGAAAATTAATCCTGTGACTCAGGTAGATTAGGAAACTGAAATGAGCATCCTATCTCAATGGGCTCATTGCTGTAGGTTGTCTCTCAAATAATGGTGTCTATTTTAATTTGCCTTTAAGTATTCTCCAACATATAAATCATATAAACTATTTATTCTTATATTTCAAACACATAGAAAAGTAGATAGACAAGTAAAATGAACTCCAGGATGAACCCATCACACAGCTTCAATTAATATTAATTCATGGACAATCTTGTTTTATTTATACACCTACTCCTTGTGGCCATTGGATTATTTTGAAGTAAATCCAAGGAATCATATTATGAAAGACACTATTTTAATACCAGGTGCAATTAAAAAAAAAAAAGGAAAACAATGTGTATGCTCTGGGCTTTAAATATGTGTATAAATAAGTATACATGGAACTAAAGATAATATGGAAAAATTAGTATTATATTAAGATAGTGGGCTTATGAGTGATTGTTTTATTCAACTATTCTCTCTTAATTGATTATAATGGGAAAATCATTGCACTGCTATTTGGGGTGAAAGTCTGTATTTTGGGATCCTTGACTGGCAAACCAGCTATGTGGCTGACTGAGTAATTTGACTTCTTGGCACCTTTTTTCATGTGAAAATAGAAGGTACTTTGCCATCAAACACTAGACTCTTGGCTGCATATTCTTAGAGTCCCTACATTTCCATAATCTGTAACCACTTTGTTACCAGATGCTATTAAAGGCAGAAAATGTTTCTAATACAGTCTTTTTAGTAGCATTCCTTACTTTGTTCAGCACACTATTCTTACAGCATAATACTCAAAATTCTTTACATAATTTAGGCATTCATTTAACATTTATTAAATTGCATTGAAACATTACAAAATTCAATAAATGAATAAAGGGGGAAGAACACCTGAGGAAATACATTAACAACTTGGGTGAAATTAACAGTTTGAAATTATAAAATTATATCACAAGTGATATTGTCATACTAATGATATTGTAGCAGAAGACCAAAGAAATACCAAGCATGCTTCCTAGAGTAAGGGAGGGACCCCATTTATTAACACTAGTGGACTCCAGGAATAATTTCCAAACCAGAGTGAAGAAACATGCAGAGGCTTCGCTTTTTATAACCTTCTGGGGTCTTTGTCTTGCAGATATGGTTCTGCCCCCTTTCCTGGGCTGACAGGAAGGCCCCAGGTGTTGGGGGTCCCCAGGCCATATCCGATGACCTGTCCTGGGGCCAGCGATAACCACCTTCCCTCGCCCGCCCCAGGGCAGTGCATTGTTCACAGTGTTTATGGCCTGACACTCCTTGCAAGACCAGTTTCCTCCTCAATATTATGTATATCTGTTGGGGAGCACGCGAGACTTGGTTGGAAAATTGTAAGGAGGACAATCTGAGAAAAGGGAAGTGTGTGGAAGGCCGCCTGCCCTGTTTATCTGAATTCCGACTTAGGGGAGTGCCCAAGGCAGTGCTCCTAATTATTCCTTAATCTTTCCAAACAATTCTGTGCAGGAGCAGACCCCCGGGTGTTTACTGGAATCCTTATGCTTAATCCCTGGATGCCCTTGCATAGAGGACAATGTAAATACATGTGTCCTCTCAAGAGTACTCACCCTACTGATTGTATCTTAAAGATAAATTTATCTCAAACTGCTGTTACAATAAAAGGCTAACAAGGCAGGCAATCTAGGCTGCCTGGTCCCTTTGGCCAGGCCATCCCTTAGCCCTCTCTTTCACAGTGAAACTGTGTCAAAGTATTCTGTTCATCCATCATTCACAGGCTGTTCGTCATCCCCGGCATATATCTATTCATATTTCATGGGATAAAATAGAAAATTAAGGCAGGCTTATTGGCTTTGCCAAAAATTTTTGACATGAAAGCCACATGTACTGAATGATTACCTTTCAAACCAATTGAAAAAAACAACAACAGTATGTATTGGTTCACTGTGAATTATCCACTTAGCTGTAATCAGAATTTTTTTTTAATTGCTGTGCTTTATTAGTGGTTAAGTACAACCAGAATTCTCACATTTGAGTCCACATTGGGAACACTCATTCATATGTTGACATCCACATACATGCACACATCCTGAGGTACAGTAGAACTCTCAGAGAGCCTACTCTACTGTTGATTTCTATTTCAACTCAGAAAAATATACCAAAAAATGCAAAATCTTCTATTTTAAATAGAATTATATAATTTAGGTTTTTGCTTTTTTTTTTTTTTCTATATGGCAGTATTATTTGGGGTAAAATCTAACTCTTTATGTAGCTAAGAATGTTAGCTGATTTAATTAATATCTTCCATTAATGTCTTAACAAGCTTAAAAATGGAAAAGTTTGGGCCCCTGAACTTTGTGAAATCCTATAAATATAAAGAAGGCATCCTATTTAATAACATGCAGAGCAATTACAGAGCAATGAAATTCAACTTAATTCATTTGAGTTAGAGTCCTATCAATAAAACCTATGTATAATATGCAAATCGATTGAATGGCCTAATGACTGGTTGATATGATGCGACCACCAGGGGGAAGACGCTCAATGCAGGAGCTGCCCCCTGGTGGTCAGAGTGCTCCCACAGCAGGAGGGCCGCTCCTTAGCACAGGGGCTGGGACTGGAGCCTTTCCTGCCCCCGCTGCAGGCAGGCGATAAGGAGCGAGGGGTCTCAGACTGCGAGAGGGATATCCGGCCTCGCCCCGCCCCCCATGGGGATTGGGCCTAAGCCGGCAGTCAGACATCTCACCAAGGGGTTCCGGGCTGCAAGAGGGTGCAGGCCAGGCTGAGGGATGCCACCCCACTGCCCTGCCCCACCGCCACCAGTGCATGAATGTCATGCATCGGGCCTCTAATGGAATGTTAACATCATTAAAGTGTCTACTTAAGCAACTGCCCTCAGATTTTGACTTTATTTCCTATCTACTTGAATACCACTCTAATTCAACATTCAGGAAATAGTGTTTATTTCCTATCTACTTGAATACCACTCTAATTCAACATTCAGGAAATAGTGTGTACTCATTATGACTCATATCACATGTAAAATATCTCAGCTAAGAGTGCTGAAGTATTCTACCTAAAGGGAAGGGACCATTGCTAAAATGTAGCTTCCCATGAGCTATACTGGACCCTTTTGGGAGGTTTTGGGAGGTTTCTTATTTAACTGGTCTTTATGATTTTGACTACTACTTGGAATCCCAAAATTGTGGGTAGATTCTGAATTTTGCTGTGATTTCTTCAAAATGATAGGAGATGGAGCCTCACATGCCTCTGAAGAGTCGGATCCCATGGTACTTCTTATCAGGAGCCACAGTAACGCTATGGGTAAGCATTTTAAAAAAGCATTAGGATTATCTCAACAGTTTAATCTGAAACAGCCCTCAAGTCCCTTCCTTACTTTTCTCTCCACAGTCTTTATATTAAATAGAGCTCTTATATAAAATAAACTGTAATTTACATGGATGCACCATAGTTGAATCTTGGAAAAATAGTTAGGGTGAGAGAGAGAGAGGTGCTTTATCTTAGAGCCTGTCCCTCCCTCTTTCCCAATTTTATTGCAAATTATTTGGCTAGTTTATTATGGGGTTTTTTTAATCATTAGTTTATCTCCACTTAAAATATTTGCACAAAGAGAAGAAAACACAAAAGAAAAATGTTACTTCATCTACATGAAGAATTTAATTATTATATCCCATTTTGAGGGAATCAGGATTTCTCCATGCCTTTCAGCTAATGATTCCTCGATCACTATAATCTATTTCCTGCCCTCCCTTTTCCAAAAGTGTTCCTTCTTACAATTGGACTTTAATTTTAGAAAAAGAAGTATGTTACCCTCTGAGAGTTTAGCATGTTGGAGTATAAAAAATTAGCAATTATAGACTACAGCTTAACTTCACCAGTTCATAATTTCTTACCTTTAACATTTCTTATTGAAAGTATTGACTTTTCTATTTTAAATTTGCATTTTCTTAGATAATATAAAAATCATTAAAGAAAGACCATAGAATAAAGGAGGTGACAATAAATTTGGGACACTCCTAGAGAAATATTCTGAAGTGGTGTCCAGAAAGATTATTCTGTCTTTTATTTCTATTATTTATTCAATTTGGTTCAGTTCCTCAACTTTCAGAGTAAAATTCTCCAATCATTGATATAAAGCCATCCCCACATCTTTGTGGGGGTTTTTTGCAATATGGGAAGTATACAAAATTTATACCAAACAGATGCCAATATCTGAACTGTCTGGTTTATCAGGCCACTAATGGCAACATTCTGAGGGGAAATGAAATACAATCTTTCAATGTACTTTTCTTGGGAAAGTAAGTCATCTTCATGCTACATGTTTAGCTACAATCTAGAGCAGAAGTTGGCAAACATTTTTAGTAAAGAGGCCAGATATATTTTAGGCTTTGTGGGCCAGTCACTGACACATAATTCTCTTTATCTTTCTTTACAACCTAAAAAATGCAAAACACATTCTTTTAAAAAATGTCTTTATTGATTTCAGAGAGAGGAACGGAGAGGGAGAGAGAGAGAGAGAGATAGAAACATCAATGATTAGAGAGAATCATCCATTGGTTGCCTCCTGCACGCCCCCTATTGAGGATTGAGCCTGAAACCTGGGCATGCCCTGATTGGTACTCACACCATGTCCTCCTGGTTCATGGACCTACATTCAACCACTGAGCTACACCAGTCAGGCAAAACACATTCTTAACTCGAGGGCCATGCCAAACTGGTAAGACAACAGGCAGAATTTGGCCTTCTGGCTAGTTTCCTATATCTTGCTAGAGTATGGACCATGAATACTTTTCCATTTTAGACTTACCTCACTGCCATATGCTTTATCTCTAACCCTTTTACCTTACCAGTGTTCATTTCCTGCCATTGGTGTTCAGAGAGACTTGGTTTTCTTTCCATGTCAGAGCTGCTAAGCATAACAGAATGAGATGAAGAGTGTGTTACAGACATAATACGAGGACCAGAGTGACCAATTCTCTTTTCCTTCTGCAGATGTCTCTTGTCATTGCCTGTTTGGTGGCTGTGATCGTGTACCGCCTGTCAGTCTTTGCTACATTTTCCAGATTCATGGAAACTGAAGCATCCTTAAAGCATGTCAAAAGTTTTCTCACTCCTCAGATAGCTACAGCACTCTCTGGGTCATGCTTAAACTTTATTGTCATCTTGATCTTGAATTTCTTTTATGAAAAGATATCCGCCTGGATTACAAAGATGGGTAAGCTGACTCTTTACTATGGCTCTGGAAAAGGGTCACTAGCAACACTACGCATTCATTCTGGATCATCCCCAGGGAGCTAATTTTTTAAAAGCACATTTTAAGGCAATTTGGTTCCATAGGTAGACCCATAGCCTGGTACTTCAGAATGCCCTAACCGCTATATCCAGGCCATCATAATGGAAGCAAGATGATGAACTAAAAAGAAGAATTAGGACTTTGTAGATCTTTTTATGTATTCTTATCTTAATTGTCCTTTCATGGGGCTAGTTCAGTGATGGTGAACCTATGACACGCATGTCAGAGGTGACACGCGAACTCATTTTTTGGTTGATTTTTCTTTGTTAAATGGCATTTAAATATATAAAATAAATATCAAAAATATAAATCTTTGTTTTACTATGGTTGCAAATATCAAAAAAATTCTATATGTGACACGGCCCCAGAGTTAAGTTAGGGTTTTTTCAAAATGCTGACACGTCGAGCTCAAAAGGTTTGCCATCTCTGGGCTAGTTGAATCCTAAGTAAAATCCTCACTTTTCTCAAGGCAAAGAGAGTTTTTATTTCATGTATATGACTTTTAGAAGGTATTTGGTTTTTAAAAACATCATGAGAACAATCAGCTTCTCCTTAATAAATCTGAAATGTAGTGCCTCTCTTTTCAGGTGCAATATCTTAGAATCTAGATTATTTTCTATTTAAGATATTGAATGTCCCCCTAAAGCAGTGGTTCTCAACCTTGGCTGCACATTCGAATCACCTGGGAATCTTTTTAAAATCCTGATTTCTGGGCCTCATCCTCCGGAAATCCTGTTTCTTTGTTATGGGGTGGGGCCACAACATTAGTAACAAAGAAACAGAATTTCCGGAGGATGAGCCCCAGAAATCAGGATTTTAAAAAGATTCCCAGGTGATTCGAATGTGCAGCCAAGGTTGAGAACCACTGCCCTAAAGCCATGAGGAAAGGTGAAGGCCTCACAGGTGAAAGAGTCTCAAGTGAAGTGGTCACAGGTGAGGTGGGAGACTGAGCCAGGGAGAATAGCACAGAGCATAATTGCTCCTGATCTTGCCCCAGCAAGTTGGAAATAGATCAGAGACTCAGCTCAAGGCCTCAGCTTCTTCTCTGAGTGCTCTTTGTTCAGGAGCTCCTCCTCTAAACTGCCCCCTGAAAGGCCCAATGGGACCCAATAGAGCAACTCTTCCACCCAGCACTGGAGCGAGCACTGGGCAGCCACTTTCTTTAACTATGACCCCCCAATTTGGAGTTCTTCCCTCAATTATTTGTATTTTTCCGGTAGCAACAACAAAAATATCACGGCAGATAACACCCAAAAGTAAAATACTTAAAAATAGCAGCTTTCTTCTATGAGAAAAAGCACTTGTGTTCACTTTTGAGATTTTGTAAGAATGCACCTAAAATGGAGGTGTTATCTGTGTCTTTAGAATAATATGTGTATTTCAGCATCACTGAAAAAGTCATGGATTTGGTTGAATTGGGAGATCATCAGCTCAGAAAAACATGCTCTTTTATGCCTAGTGATGCTTTACTGTGGCATGAAGAGAATCTAATATTTTCTTATTTTGGAATTCATTAAATGATAGATCGTAATAAGGAGAAGGAAAATATATGCTATTACTGCCACCATTTGTGTGACATGGCTTTAAAATTTTATATAGCTACTAGTGACCCAGGGCATGGATTCAGGCACATTGAAAGGAAATTAATTAGAAGGTGGCTGGTGGGGCAGGGCTGGGTGAGATGGGCCAGACAACCCTTGGAGCCAACCTCCCGCGGTCCCTCCCTGGCCGGCCACACCTGGGGTGCCATCATGGCTTGAAAGGTGTCTATGGAGTGAGTGAGGTCCCTTTGGCAGGTGGGGTCCCTTAGCCTGGCCTGTGGGGATTGGGCCAAAACCGGCTCTCCAACATCCCCCGAGGAGTCCTGGAGTGTGAGAGGGCACTCTGCAAAGTTGCTGTCATACAGGGTGTGGAATGCAAATGCAAGTGTGCAGTAAGCCAGATTCGGGGCCAACAGTGCCCCAGCAACAACATAACTCATGGCTGAAGGTGGAATCGCTCCGCCCCGTGAGGAATCAGGCTCCCTCCTCTCTGGTTTTAGGGTGTTTTATCTGAGAACCGCTGCTGCCAAGTCACTGCAGCTCGACAGCTCCTGCATTGAGCATCTGCCCCCTGGTTGTCAGTGTGAATCATAGAAGCTGGAGGGACACTTAGCATATTAGTGTTTTATATATATAAATTTAATTCATGAAATGAAAACACAAATTGGTTTGCAAATTATCCTCTGCCCTTGGTATGAGCTTACTTTGCTTAAACCTGATGGAAAACAGAGAGAGAGGGAGGAGGAGAGAGAGAAAAAAAAGAGAGAGTGAAATCTCCCAAGTTTACAGGATATATAGTTGTGGGGATGAGCACAGGCTCTTCAGTCTGATATGGATGGGAATTCCATATTCTGATTGTGCGACTCCAGGCCAAGTATCTCCCCCCTCTAAATGTAACACTGACCACTTCCTAGGCTCCTCTGGTGATTAGATCAACACAAAGTCTCTAGCCGGCAGCCTAGCACAAGTCTATAATTAACTAAGTATTGGTGTATTATGACCAGAGTGGGAAACATTTCAACAGGCTCTCAGAAAAATGTGACTAGACATCCACTTATCCCAGGGACTAAAAACTTTAATTAGAAACAGGAAAGTGCACTGTTAAACATTGGTGTTTTTTCCTTACCAGAAATCCCTCGAACTTACCAGGAGTATGAAAGCAGCCTGACCTTGAAAATGTTCCTGTTTCAGTTTGTAAATTTTTACTCATCATGCTTCTACTTAGCTTTCTTTAAAGGGAAGTTTGTGGGCTATCCCGGAAAGTACACATATTTGTTTAATGTGTGGAGAAGTGAAGAGGTAAGAACTCTCTTGAGAAGCGAGGTTTGTTTTTTCAATAACTCAGTGTTAACCAAATACCTTTATTTGTGCCCAGCACAGACTCAAATTTACTCAAATTGGAAGAAAAGTATAAGATACTAACTCTGTCTACAGAGAATATTGGTTTTAGAATTCTGTCATCTAATAGATCTCCCTGTTCCTTTAGGGCAAGAGGTTATTTTTTCTTATTGGTATCAAAAAATGAGCTGCAAAATGGAATAAGTGAGTTCTATGTTCCCGAAGGCTTCCTGCAAAGGAAGAATGATAACTCTCTCAAAGTACAGCAGAGAGGACTCCACCATGGGTGTGAGCTAGGTCAAATCAGTGGTCCACAAATCTGGCTGTGCATCCAAATCACATGGATTAAAATAACAACTTCTGCCCTAACCCAGACATAAAGATGCAGAATTTTCTGAGAATGAGATCCACAAATGTTTTATTAACACAGCTGAATCTAATGCAGCTATCCCAGCACTAGTCTGTGATCATGCTTGGATTATTGAGCTAAATATCACTTTATATCCCATTAGTATCCATTTCAACCCAAATCTTCAGATTCTTATCCTCTGGATTTATTTCACTGCAAATGTTTTGTCTTTCATCATTCACTTCTCTTTGCACCCTTCCCTTCTAACTAGTGTGACCCTGGAGGCTGCCTAATAGAACTGACCACCCAGCTGACCATCATAATGACTGGGAAACAGGTCTTCGGAAACATTCAAGAAGCCATTTATCCGTATGTATGACTTGGAAGTTTTTGCTTGATTTAAGTAATCATGACAGATTTCCTCTGGAAGAAGATGAAATTCTTCTATTATCATGGTGCCTTTGTTAGCAATGTTTAAGTCAATGAAAAAAGAAACTTCACATTTAATCAACAGTCGAATGCATTAAGGTATTACAGGCTTTTAAATATGCATCACTGTTGCTTGAGTTGAAGTTGAGGGAAAGGTAATTATGCCCCTTTTTAGGAAGATTTATGTATCATATCCTCTATAGATTATTCTGCATGTTACATAGTCACAGACTGAACTCTGTAATAGTATCTATTTTTCATGGACACATTTAGGCAAAAATTGGTCATGAATGAAATACAGATACATGAAAGGTTTGCTTTCTGTCCCAAAAGCATAGCAATAACAAATACTTTTTCAAAAGTGAAAACCAACATAACAGTTGATATCAAATATAAGATGAAAATCCCCATGGATAAAAAGAGGAAGAGTCATAAGCCTGTAATCTTGCAAGGCTCCTAGTTAGGAAATGACAGTGTCAGGTTTGTTTAGCACCTGTAGTATAAAGTGCTCTATTTATTGGTCTATTTTATGTGATCATACACACTCTTTATTTTGTTCTTGGTTTTAAAGGGAATGTTTTTAACCTTTCCCTATTAAGAATGATGTTCGCCCAAAATTTTGGTAGATGCTTATGATCAGATAGAGATAATTTCCTTCTTTTCTACCTTTTTGTCATAAATAGGTGCTTGAAATATATCAAATGTATTTTTCTGCAGGAGTTGACATGATTTTATATTCTTAAATCTGTTGGTGTGGTTTATTCCATTGATTGATAAATGATTGATTAATAAAATTAAAAAAACTTCTTGTTTCTTAAAGTAATCCAACATTATCATTATACTAGGAGCCCAGTGCACAAATTCTTGTATATTAAAAGGAAATTAATTAGAAGAAATATTTTAATATCGCTATTCACCCTTTCTCTATAATAGAAGTGTCAACCAAATTCATGATCGATAATGATAGATTGAAATACACGTGTGTGTTTGACGCCAGCAAGGGTTTTATATGTATCGCGCATGTGCGAGTCAACTTAGCCTTTTATAGATATAGAATAAACTTGATTAATTAGACCTGCTTTCTGATTTAGCTAAACTTTTTCCAGCCCAGTGAAGCACCCTACTTCTCTTTCAAGTAATTGTCAGCAACATAGCAGTAAATATCAACACAAAGCAGAATATTATTGTAGATCATGCAGGGAGAACAAAAAGTGAAATATTGAACTGCAGCAGTGTTTGACTATATGCTGCACAGTGAGAAAACCTGAAGTCATTTTCAAAGTCCACCATTTCTTACTTCTTTTCAATCGGGTCAAGTTTCTAAGCTTTCTAAATCTCCGTTTTCTGGCTAATGAAAAGAAAATAGGATTCCACTGAGTCTCCTATCTACTTACTCCAGGACTTCTGTGAGGATCAAATGAGATGAGGCACGGGAAAACACTTCACAGACATTTGGTTAAAGTGTAAATGTTTCCACCTGGGTATAAAGCAAGTTGTGTTTGTGGGCTGAAGAAACTGCAAGGAGGCTAGTTGCTAGGGAGAGGAAGCCAGGCATTGCTACATGAAGTCATTACGCGGTGCCCACAGCAACCATTTACAGGATGTCCATGGGGTTTCAGCTGCATTGGCTGTTATTTGGTAGGCTGTCACACTAGGGTGGAGGTGGGTCTGTGTCCCACTTGGGGAAGCTGAATGTTGTTTTGTGGGCCAGGTCCACACTGCTGTTTCTCTGTAAATGGCAAGTGTGCATCATAGCAGCTCCTGCGTTGAGCGTCTGCCCCCTGGTGGTCAGTGTGCATCATAGAGACCAGTTGGACAGTGGGAAGGACACTTAGCATATTAGCCTTTTATATATATACATTTACTTTTTATATAATATGGAATTTAGTTAGGTCATATTTTGCTTAGGATTATTGCATTTATTTTCATGGATTAGATAAGCATCTGTGTTTTTGTTGTCATGCATTTTCTATTTTAAGCAGTTTCTTACTTTCTTGAGTGTTCTTCTTAATATCATTACAACATAAAGAATAGACTGATGAATCTCAGAGGGAAGGTGGGGGTGGGGAGAGTGGGGGGAGATTAACCTGGGAATTTATATGCATATATGCATAGCCCTTATAGAATTGACAATCCAGTTGACTATCATAATGAATGGGAAATAGATCTTCGGAAACATTCAAGAAGCCATTTATCCATATGTGTGACTTAGAAGTTTTTGCTTGATTTCAGTAATCATGAGAAATTTTCTCTGGAAGAAGATGGAATTCTTCTATTATCATGGTGCTTTTTTCAGCAAATGTTTAAGTTAATAGTGTGGTGAAGGCCTGGGAGGGGTGGGTGCAGGGTGGAAGGAGTAAATGGAGGGGAAAAGGAGGCTATCTGAAGTACTTTCAACAATAAAGATAAATTTAAAAAATAAAAAGATATATACAAACAAAGAAAAAAGTTAGTAAATTAAATAGAAAAAAACAGCCCTATGGTGATCCTCTTCTCCACGTGCTCTTTAACAGAACTGTCTCTGGTTAAATGTATTTCCATGGGAAGATTCAGGGTTATTACGTTTTCTTAATCACTCCAATAAAGAACTTTTGACTCTGGCACATGTTATGAAAAGAACACTAGATTTTGATTTGGACTTTAGCTCTACTTGCTCTGTGATCTTAAATTACTTAACCTTTCTTACTTCCAATTTCTAGATCTGATTCTATGACCTTTTTAAAACACTATTCCATGTATTTACTTCTCTCACTTCCAACAGGTTGGCTCTGAATTGGTGGAGACGCCGAAAAGCTCGGACCAACTCTGAAAAGTTATACAGTCGATGGGAGCAGGATCATGACCTTGAGACTTTTGGAAGTCTTGGACTATTCTATGAATACTTAGAGACAGGTAATTTTCAACCACTTGTTTTGGAACATAGAATATGGCTGAGTAAAATAAGTGTTTTTTCATCTCTTAGTATATCTTCCTGCTTTGGACATAGTAGGTGTTCAATAAATCATTGGACAATGGATGAGAAGATAGGTGGATGAGTATAGAAAAGATTGGCTCAACATTGACTTTACCCACCAAACAGAATGTAGAGTGAAGTTTAGTTTTAAAACACCAGTCTTAGATATATTTTTTCTATTAATGGAATGTTAATATTGAACAAAATAAAATAAAGATTACTTTTTAATGCCTGTCTCAAATTAGCTTACCTAGCTGTTTCTCCCTTTGTTTGCCTCTGTGGCAGCTGAGAGAGAATAAGTTGAAAAACATTTCCAGTGAATGACATACATTTAGTTTTCCCCTTATTCATGCTGAAAAGAAGAAAGTTAAAAGCAGTTATTCAAGGGAAACCCAAATTGAACACAATAAATTCATAAAATATTCTCAGGATTGAACAGAGAAGAAATCTTGCGGTAACATTTTAGGAGAGAGAATGATGGAGAGACTGCCTACATAGCTTCTTAGAGGGCTGCCTCTCAGTGACATGTCTTTGCTTCTCTGGTGAAATTAAGTTAGACAATTTTTAACTTATTCTTAAAACCCATAAAATCACAGTGGAATGAATGAGATGGCCTGAATTTGTTGCTGATTCCCCACTATAGTACATATCTATGATACCTGGATTGAAATAGGTAACTTGAAGACAAATAAAAAGAAGTCTCTATGTAGCTGGCTCCAGAGTTAGGTGATGTTTGCTTTATGGGGTGATAAGGCTATAATTTTTAATTGTATAAGTTTCAAATGAATTTGTATGTAAATGCATCAGAGATTATCACTGATTAAAATATAAAATCAAGGTTTCATAAGATTGACTCCCATTTATTGTGCTATAATTAATTTATTTGGATGTTTTACATACATTATCTCTAATCTTGAAACATCTTACAGAGTAGTCATTATTTACTGCATTTTATTTTAGAGGATACTGAAACGTCAATAGTTTAATTTTCTACTGTCGCAAAGAGTTTAAGTAAAGATCTAGAGTTTGAACATGGAAAATGTAAGCTATTTCTACATACTACTTCCTCTTAATTTCGTATTTCTTTGATCAGAGGAGGCAGGAATGAGGCAATTTGTTCACTTTGGTTAGTAGATGACAAGGCTGATTTTCATGAGAAAATTTTAAAAGAAAAGCTGATATCCAGAAACACTCAGGATTCATGTAAAAATAGAGGACTAGTGGAAGATTATTTCCTCCTTCAATTCAGAGCCATTCCTGTATATCTTTTTTACTATTATTATTATTATTATTATTATTCATGTGGGAAGTCCAGGCTGCCAACTGCATTTTTTTTTATTCCAAGCATTGTTGGAAACAAAATAACAAAAATGGGGAGAGAAGCCAGCTTACCAAGTGAGGAGAGTAAAATTTATTTAGAAAGATGTCAAGATATCACAAAGAATCAGGACTTTAATTAATACTTTTTTCCAGAAAATGTATATTTCCTCTGCCCACTTATAATTCATATATACTTCCAATGCTTTAGAAAATTCACTTTATGGTTTATTCTCAAATAGCTTGTTTTGCACTGACTTTTTATCCATTAACTTCTTCAAAGCTTAAATAAAGCATCCTATATAATAAAAGCCTAATATGCGAATCAACCAAATGGCAAAACAACTTGTGGAACGACTGGTCGCTGTGACACGCACTGATCATCAGGGGGCAGACACTCAACACAGGAGCTGCCCCCAGCCCAGAGGCCCCAGACCAGCCAAGGCAGGTGCCAGTGGGGGTCCCCCCAATTGCCCCGCTGGTTGCCCCACAGAGGTAGGCGACCAGCGGCTGCGGCAGCAGGGGGTGGGGCCAGCAAGCGGGTGGTGCCAGGCCAGCCAAGGCGGGTGCCAGTGGGGGCCTCCCGATCATCCCACTTGTCACCCTACAGATCAGCCTTCATTACTGGGCACACCTAGGGACCCTATCTGTGCATGAATTTTGTGCACCAGGTCTCTAGTTAATTTATAAGGCTTATAGTTGAGTACTCTTATATACCCAGCATATGCTGGCTATTGGAAGCATACAAATGAATCGGTCGTATCCCTGATCTGAAAAAGTACTCAGATTAGCAAGACAGAAAAACTTGATTACCCCACTACTATGGCTGTACCAATGTAAAGTCTAGACCAGCATAAGGCCTAACTATAGACTACTAGAGGCCCGTTGCATGAATTTGTGCACTGGTGGGGTCCAGCCAGCCTCCTGATGGGGGCCACTGGGGTGGGCCAGCCAGGGCAAGAGGCTGCAGGCATTCTGGTCATTCTGCTGTTTGGTCAATTTGCATATTATCCTTTTATTATATAGAATAATAAAAGACTATGTTTTAAGAAGAATATCTTATCTAAGAAGAATAGATACTTTCTTTAGATAAGCAGATCTCAAAAGAAACAGCAAGGACAGAACTGAGTTGTGCATGCCCTATTTCTCCTTTCTTTTTTCTTTTTTTTTAATTGTTTTATTGCTTAAAGTATTACAAAGAGTATTACATATGTCTCCTTTTTTCCCCACCCTTAACAATCTCCCGGCATCCCCTACCCCCCCAGTGTCTTATGTCCATTGGTTATGCTTATATGCATGCATACAAGTCCTTCGGTTGATCTCTTACCTGACCCCCCCCCCCAACCCCCACCGCCTCTCAACCCTCCCCTGCTTTCCTGCTGTAGTTTGACAGTCTGTTTGAGGCAGTTCTGCCTCTGTATCTATTTTTGTTCATAAGTTTATAATGGTCTTTATTATCCATGAGTGAGTGAGATCATGTGGTGTTTTTCCTTCATTGACTGGCTTATTTCACTTAGCATAATGCTCTCCTTTCTATTTTAGCAAGCAAATACATCACTATGCTTCTTGTAAGGAGGAGGAAGTGGGCAGATGGAAAAAGACTTGGAGTACTTTGCTGGTATAGATCCTTCCAAAATGCCAGAAGTGGCAGGTGTTGGGCAGAGTGTTCCCTCTTTTCTCCTCCATAATAATGATTTTACAAATTTTTCTTTTTTCCCTACAGTTATCCAATTTGGATTTGTTACCTTATTTGTGGCCTCTTTTCCTTTGGCTCCTCTTCTTGCTCTCATGAATAATATTTTAGAGATTCGAGTGGATGCCTGGAAACTTACTACTCAGTACAGGAGACCTGTAGCAGCTAAAGCTCATAGCATAGGTGTTTGGCAAGACATTCTTCATGCAATGGCTGTTCTTTCTGTTGCAAGTAATGTAAGTGGACCTATTTTGGTGGGGTACATTGTATTTTGTTTTCTTGGGGATGGGGAAATGTGAATGATGCTTAGCTCAATCCTTATTTGCATTGATTTCATTTGCTGACAATCCACAAAGGTAAAATATCCCTAAACTTTTATACAGTAAATAGCATAGAGAAATCTGTAACATGGAAACTCTTAGAAATACAAGGAAAATTGTAAAATCACTCTCATTAAAATAACACAATACAGTTTCATAATGTGACTAATTAACAGGAAACAAGTAAAGGTATAGAGGATTTGAATAATACAATTAAATCTTCTTTTATATAAAGACTAGAGGCCCAGTACACAAAAATTTGTGCACTCGGGGCGGGGGGGGGGGGGGGGAGGGAGGGTCCTCAGCCCGGCCTATGCCCTCTTGCAGTCTGGGACCCCTCGGAGGATGTCTGACTGGCAGCTTGAGCCCGGCAGCCCTCAGGGGATGTCCGCTTGCCAGCGGGGAGCAGGCCTAAGCTGCAGTTGGACATCCTTAGCTCTGCTGAGGAGGTGGGAGAGCCTCCCACCACCACCACTGTACTGGCAGCCGTCAGCCTGGCTTGAAGCTGAGCAGAGCTCCCCCTGTGGGAGCGCACTGACCACCAGGGGGCAGCTCCTGCATTGAGCATCTGCCCCCTGGTGGTCAGTGTGTGTCATAGTGACCAGTCATTCCCAGTCGTTCTGCTGTTAGGGTCAGTTTGCATATTACCCTTTTATTATATAGGATAGAGGCCTGGTGCATGGGTGGGGGCTGGCTGGTTTGCCCTGAAGGGTGTCCCGGATCAGGGTAGGGGTCCTGCTGGGGTGCCTGGCCAGCCTGGGTGAGGGGCTGATGGCTGTTTGCAGGCTTGCCACACCCCCCTCAGGGTGGGGGTCCCCACTGGGTTGCCTGGCCAGTCTGGGTGAGGGGCTGAGGGTCGTTTTCAGGCTGGCCAAACCCCCCTGGCGACGGAAGCTCCCAGCCTCTCCTTTTTTTCTTTTTTCTTTTTTTATTCTGGGGTTTATTTACCTTCTATAATTAAAACTTTGTTGCTTTGAGTGGAGGCCATGCCATGACAGGCCATGACAAACGGGAAGCTTGGCTTCCTCCATCATTGGGGCAACCAAGCCTCCTGCTTGCTCCAGCTCCAAGGCTGCTGGCCGCCATCTTGGTTGGGTTAATTTGCAAATAGTCGCTCTGATTTGCTGGTGGGCATGGCTTAAGGCATAGCCAATGTACGGTCAATTTGCAGGTTTGTCTTTTATTAGTGTAGATCATTAAAAAAAAAAATCTACCACTAGAAATGTAGATATAGAGCCAGGTGGTTTAAAGTGACTTATCAACCCTAAAAGAAACATGTTATTTATACCATTTAGAGCTTAGGAAAAGATGGAAAAATAGCTTCCCTATGAAATAAAATACTGAAATTAATTGTATTTAACTGTGGGAAATTTACTAGCTCAGTGATGGCAAACCTATGACATGTGTGTCAGAGGTGACACGTGAACTCATTTTTTTGGTTGATTTTTCTTTGTTAAATGGCATTTAAATATATAAAATAAATATCAAAAATATAAGTCTTTGTTTTACTATGGTTGCAGATATCAAAAAAATTCTATATGTGACACGGCACCAGAGTTAAGTTAGGGTTTTTCAAAATGCTGACACGCTGAGCTCAAAAGGTTCACCATCACTGTACTAGCTCATGGTTGTCTATCTCTCCATTCACCTCCCCTCCAAACTCCTCCACATGCACACGCACACACGCACATACATACACACATACCCAAACACTGTCCTAGCTTTGGGAGTTGGGAGTTGATCCAGGCAAGTGATTTTGTTTAAGGACACTGGAACTGCACTGTGCAACAATGAGAAATGTAAGAAATAGAAAAGCAGGGTGGAAAGAGCTACGTTTTTGGAGACAGGTACACTTAGGTTCAATTTTAACTTAATCACTTTCTAGCTATGTCATCTTGGACTACTAATTATCTTACCTAATAATAAACAAACATGCAAATTGACCGTACCTTTGCTATGCCCAAGCCACGCCCACCAACCGATCCAGAGATATGCACATTAACCCAACAATGATGGTGGAGGCCAGAGCCAGGATACTTGCGTTGCAGCTACAGCCACCATGCAAGCATCCCAGCTCTGGCTGCTCCAGGCCTATTGGAGACACAGAAGTCAGGGGAGACAGAGAAGTCTAGAAAACTAGAGTTCTTAAGGTAACAAAGGCTACAAAGGGAGGAGGGCAGGGACAGCGCATGACCTATTATATCCAGCAATCCATATGGGGACAGAAAAGTTTGCAATGGTGACAATTAGTTACGATATGAATCAACTGCCGAAACCGGTTTGGCTCAGTGGATAGAGCGTCGGCCTGCGGACTGAAAGGTCCCAGGTTCGATTCCAGTCAAGGGCATGTACCTGGGTTGCGGGCACATCCCCAGTAGGAGATGTGCAGGAGGCAGCTGATCGATGTTTCTCTCTCATTGATGTTTCTAACTCTCTATCTCTCTCCCTTCCTCTCTGTAAAAAATCAATAAAAATATATTTTTAAAAAAAGATATGAATCAACTAACATAGTTGACAGGGACAATTCTTCCATCTTTGAAAATACCTACATCAAATCTGTTTAAATAGATTTTCATCTGCATAATCTAACACATTCTGACAAGACCACCACCACCAATGTGGTCAGTGTTGTGCTGATAAATGTTTAACAACTGGCTCTCAATCAAAGAAAACAAAACTCTGATTTATACAGTCGGCCAATTTCTGTGGCATAAATTCTCCATCCAAGGCTGATTTCAGCTGCTAATGTGATGCCACTAAATGCAGAGCTGAGGAGAAACATGCAGTAATACACTATTATATTCTACCAGAAAGACCCAAAAGATATAAATAATGTCAAGAGTCAGAACAGTAAAGTGTAGTAAATAATTGAGGAGAGATGAATTTAGAGTATGTATTTTCTTTGGTTTTAATGTAATTTATTCACTTTTAAGATTATATAATTTAATTTTAAAAAATGAACATGTTTAACAACCAGCTTACAAAATTCCTGAAAATTTGTGAGCCAGTAAGAGCAGGCTCTAGCACAATACTGAGTGGAGTGTAATGGTTAAATGTCAAGGCTCATGGATTTGAAATGAGACTCAGCCACTTTTGGGTTTTACTGGTCAAGTTACCTGATATCTCTATACCTCAGTGTCCTCATCTGTGTCATTATAATACCTACTGTATAGAGTTGTTGCAAAGATAAAATGAAATCCGTGTATGACACAGCATAGTACCTGAAACAATAATTCAACTCAATTTGTTATAAACTGTTACTGCCTCAAAATGTTGACAAAATTACTCATGCTGAAATAATGAAATTTTACTGATGAGAAAAATGCCTTATTTTATGATCTACATGGAGACAGTCAATTTTACTTCCTAGGCAGGAGTTGGTAATCTACTACTAGAAACTGCAAGGGGAAAAATGACCTCAATCAACATGATTGAGGCAATGTATTATTAGCTGGATCATAAAGCAGAGAGGATGCCGTACATTCTGGGATACATCTGCAGTAAGAGGCTTCACCTTAGGTATTAATTCTGATCAACTAAGCATCAGACTTAAGATGAATGGTGAGAAGGATTCTGAGGCTGCTTCTAGACTTAGCAGGAATAGAACTTTAATACATAAGCAACAGTTACTCTGGTTAATGATGGCAAGAAAAAACACACCATAGTCTAATCTAATAAAAGAGAAACATGCAAATCCCCCAAGGGCTCCCGGGCTGCCAGAGGGATGTCTGATTGCCGGGAAGCAGGCCTAAACCAGCAGGTGGTCATCCCCTGAGGGGTCCCAGACTGAGAGAGGGCACAGGCCGGGCTGAGAGACCCTCCATGCCTCTAGTATACTATAAATGTGGTATTTCATATTTTTGGCCAAAGACTCATATTATCATGATTTATAATAGCATTTTAATCATTTTGCACCCATATGGCACATGGAACTGAGAGAAATACAAATTAGACATTTTTTAAAAGATTTTTATTGATTGAGAGAGAGAGAGAGGAAGGAAGAGGGGAAGAGAAACATCAATGTGAGAGAAACATCAACCAGCTTCCTCCTTCATGCCCCCCACCGGGATCAAGCTCATAACCCAGGTAGTGTCCTGACCAGGAATCCAACCAGCAACCCTTGGCACATGGGACTGAGCTACAGCAGCCAGGGAACAAATCTGACATGTTAAAAACTAGATTGCTTGCTCCTGATCTCCCTCTTGCTTTATCCTTTAGGCTTTTATTGTTGCATTTACATCGGACATCATTCCTCGTTTAGTTTACTACTATGCCTATTCAACAAATGGCAATGAACCTTTGAAAGGATATGTCAATAACAGCCTGTCAGTCTTCCTGATAGCCGATTTACCAAACACCACTGCACCTTTGGACAAACGAGACTTCACCACTTGCAGGTTTCCTCTTGTTTTCTTAGACTTTAATTTTACCCTCTAAATGTATTTCTAAGTTCTATATTTCATTCATGCCTTAGAACATAAAGGATTTCCTTGGAGCAATAAAAATCCCAGATAAATCAAGTGCATAATTTTAGAATTCACACATACTATGATTCTGATTTGGAAATGTAGAATGTCCCAAAGTAAGAAAATATTATGGGTAAAGATAATTTCAATTTTGAATTGCTTTTTATTTTCTAAATTTATTGGAAATATGTCTCACCAACAAATGCCCTTTGATTCCAAGATGCTATATATAGATATAGACATAGATATAGATAGATATATAGATATAAAGATACACACACACACACACACACACACACACACACACTGAGTGGCCAGATTATTATGACCACCTGACGTTTGTAGGAAAATTAGCTATAATTTCACGCTGAAGTTGCTACAGGGCCAGACCATTATAAATAGGGAAGCAGGTTGTTTACCACAACAGTAGAAGTGATTTTTTTTTCTGTAGATATGGGTAAACAATGTGATTTAACAGCCTTTGAACGTGGGATCTATGCTATTATGAGTGGCCAGATTATTATGGCCATCCCATCAGTACTTCGTTGGGCCACATTTTGCCTTCAATACTGCGGCGATTCTTCTTGGCATTGACTCCACGAGATGTTGGAAGGTGACGCAAGGAATCTGACACCATGCCTGATGAATAGCACTGTCCAGTTCTGTGAGATTTGATGGTTGTGGAACCAGCTGCCTGATGGCACTTTTAACTTCGTCCCACAAATGCTCAATTGGATTGAGATCTGGTGATTGTGGGGGCCATCTAAGCAAGGTAAAGTCTCCCTCATGTTCTTGAAAGCACTGCTTCATAATACGAGCACCGTGGCATGGCACATTATCTTATTGGAAGAAGCCATCTCCATTGGGATATGCCATCATGATAGGATGAACTTGATCAGCAAAGATACTTAGGTATGTTGTGCTATTCAGATGTTGTTCCGCATGAATTAAAGGGCCCAAATCATGCCAAGAAAACATGCCCTAAACCATAACACTGCCCCCACCAGCTTGAAGGGTTGTACACATGCATGTGGGGTGCATGCTTTCATGCTGTTTCCGCCAAATTCTCACCCTGCCATCTGCATGATGCAACTGGAAATGTGATTCATTGGACCACATGACTTTTTTCCGATGCTCGACTGTCCAATCCTTGTGTTTCTGTGCGAATTGGAGGAGTTTTATCTTGGTAACTGCAGACAGCAAAGGTGTTCAAACAGGCCTTCAGCTTCCATGTCCCATAAGATGCAGTGTACGGCTAATTTACCTACGAACGTCAGGTGGTCATAATAATCTGGCCACTCATAATAATATATATCCCACATTCAAAGGCTGTTAAATCGAATTGTTTACCCATATCTTCAGAAAAAAAATCACTTCTGCCCTGACCGGTTTGGCTCAGTGGATAGAGCATCGGCTTGCAGACTGAAAGGTTCCAGGTTCGATTCCAGTCAAGGGCATGTACCTTGGTTACAGGCACATCCCCGGTAGGAGGTGTGCAGGAGGCAGCTGATGGATGTTTCTCTCTCATCGATGTTTCTAACTCTCTATCTCTCTCCCTTCCTCTCTGTAAAAAATCAATAAAATATATTTTTTAAAAAAGAAAAAAATCACTTCTACTGTCGTGGTAAGCAACCTGCTTCCCTATTTATAATGGTCTGGCCCTGTAGCAACTTCAGCGTGAAATTATAGCTAATTTGCTGCAAATGTCAGGTGGTCATAATAATCTGGCCACTCAGTGTGTGTGTGTGTGTGTGTGTGTGTGTGTGTGTGTGTAATCATATATATAATTATGTTATAGGTGAATCTAATCTACTTGACCTTAATTATATGTCCTCAAAATAAGATAAACTAAAAAAGAAGTAAAAATATGATTGCTTCACCATCCATCCTATGTAAAGGGTTCTTTTTTATGCAGTGAGTGAAATTGGATTTGTAAACCTACTCTTTCTACACTTACCTGTGTAGTATATTTTTACTCTAGAATTTAAAGATTTATATATAACATGTTTATAATATATTGATTATATTATATTATATTATATTATATTATATTATATTATATTATATTATATTATATTTATTATACATTATACCATACCATACCATACTAGGGGCCCAGTGCATGAATTCATGCACCTTGAAAGGAACTGTGGGCTGTGAGGCTGCGGTGGGCACAGGGGTGGGTCTCAGCCCATCCTCTGCACCCCCGCCCAGCCCTTCCCACCACAGTCCTCGGTCCCCTGTCTGCTGGCAGCCCTGCTCCCACCACCGCTGTTCCCATGTGCTGATGGTGCCAGCCCTGCTCGCACCCGCTGATGGTGCAGAGCGATTGGGGCTGGCACCAGCAGCGGGTGCAAGCGGGGCCAGCGCCATCAGTGTGTGGGAGCAGTGGCTACTGCCTCAATCGCCCCTCTGATGCAGGGGGAGGTGGAGAAGTCCTCAGGGGCAATCAGAGCCGGCAGCTACCACTTGCACCCACTGATGGCACTGAGCGATCAGGACTGGCACCGGGCACTGGCAGCAGGTGCAAGCGGTGGCTCCGGTGCCGGCTGCGGGTGCAAGAGGGGCCAGCATTCAGTGGGCGCAAGAGGCGGCTCTGGCAGCAGGTGCGAGTGCGGCCGTCACCAAGAGTGGGTGTGAGAGGCAACTGTCGGCCCCTATTGCCCCTCAGGAGCAAGGGGAGGAGGAGAAGTCCCAATGGGCGATTGGGGCTGTCAGCCACAGCTCACACCCGCTGAGAGTGCCGAGTGATCGGGGCTGGAGCTGGGCACCAGCAGCAGGTGCAAGCAGCGGCTCCAGCGCCAGCAGCTGGTGTGAGTGCCTGGCAGGACCGCAGCACATGGAGCAAAGAATTTTCAGTAACCACCAGAGGCTCGCCCCGATGACAGCAACTGGCACCCTGCCTTGGTCTGGCACCCCCACTCACCTGCTCCACCATCTCACCACGGCCGATGCCCGCCATGTTCCACAGTCTTCTGCCTGCTGTCAATGCCTGCCATGTTCCACACGCACCTCCTGGTGCACGTAATAGCAACCAGTTGTTTGATTGTTCGGTTGTTCCGCCGTTCGGTCTATTTGCGTATTAGTGTTTTATTTATATTGTAGTATAGTATAGTATAGTATAGTATAGTATAGTATAGTATAGTATACTATAATATATTGATAGAATAAACATTAAGGCCCCTTAATTCTTAAGCCAATTACTTCATTTTGGATTCCAGCAAAGAAACAGCAAAATATTGCATCACAGGTAGACAGAAGCATTGTTATGCTTCATATTTGCATCTAGAGGAATCATAGCATTGCCTTTAAAAGCATGGACACTTGTGTTGTATTTCATGATGTCATCACTGGACTAAAACCTTGAAGCACATCAATCTCTAGTAACTTTGTAGAAAACAATGAGCTCACAAAGTTGAGCACAAACACTCCAGAAGGATAGTAAAGAATAAATCCCAAACAACACGATGCAGTGTCAGATAAGCCAAAAGAAAACAGAGTTTCAAGAAAATAGAAATCGTTAATAATGTCAAGTTCTATTCTTGAAAGATACAATAAGATGAGGATTAAAATGTTCCTTGAGTATAATGACAGGAGACAATTGGTTTCTCTGGGGTGATGGGTAGAACTACCTGTGTTAAGGGGTAGGGAGGGAGGTAATGGAGATGGCAATATCTGTCTTTGAAGGACAGGAGAGAAGTTTCACTTATGTCTCCTGCTACATCTATACTATATGTGAGCAACATTTATAACTTTTATCTGTACAAGAAAGATAAATGTTTCATGGTAGCAGTTATCTTACTGTGACTTGACTTTTGAAGTCAATTAAAAGAGTCTCTTATGAAGTCTCTCTATTTGATTCTGTAGCTAATTTTTTGTATATATATTTTTCAGGTATAGAGATCACAGATATCCCCCTAATCACGCAGAGAAATACTCTCATAATATGCAATTCTGGCACGTCCTTGCTGCCAAAATGACCTTCATCATAGTCATGGAGGTAAGCCCTTCTTAGCATTCATTCCAGTTAGTCTTTCTGCTCCCTTTAGCCATAAATGTCTAAAGATATCTGCTTAGAAAAGAATTAGCATTATCTCGATAAATTGTTTTGATATGTTTGTTGTCATAGAAAGCAATGTAGGGATATTTTCAGTATAATGAGTGCCTGTTATTCATTTACTAGCTATCAAGGTGGCAGAAAAGAAAAAATATGGCTACATCCCTTGAGGGACAGGAAAAAGGCAGAGGACCCACTGATTTTACTGAATACCTTTACATATTGGTTGCAGAGGCTATAATAATAACCTTATAAGTTAGACTTTATTATTTGCCCTTGTAAAATGACTCTGAGACTTATCAAAATAAGATATTTGGTTGAAAGATAATCAGCTAATATTAAACCTGGATTTTGATGCCACATGTCTCACTCCCAAGCCTCTGCTCTGTCCATTATATTATGTTTCTCCCTTGTGGAATTTCCAGTATAATTTTAGATATAAGACATGCAGTAAAAAAGAACAAATACAGAGGTGGTATTTGACTAAGACACAAATTGAGAGCTACAAATCCTTAGACATGAAAGCCAATAAGGGAGAGACAAGTCAATGTAAGGCACTTTTTTTACTCTACAGTGAATCTCAATAATGGAAAAGTCTAATGCAAGCACACAAAAAGTCTAATCAGTTTTCCTTTTTATATATGTAAGTAATTTTTAAAAATCAAATAATTTTGCACAATAAAGAAAAGAGAGCAGTCTTATGTAGCATTCCTCCACATGTTACCCCTCCCCCTTTCTCTCTTTCTCTATCTTTTCTTTATCACTCTTTCATTCCTACATTTTTCATCACCTTTCAGTCTGGTAAATTGCATTAAGAATCTTTTGATATTTTTGTTTTTGTTTATTCATTATTCTTACTAATTTTTGCAACTATCACAGGCTCTGACTCATTGTCTTTTTGGGATTTCTCTTTACCTTCTCTTGTATTAATTACTATATTTTCTGCAATCCATGTTTCTCCCTTTTTTGGATTGATAGCTTATTTTAATGAAGTACATCTTTTAGTAATTTGCTGAGGAAAATTATGGGCCATCAATTTTTGAAAACTTGCATATTAAAAATATAATTTCTTTCATTATCGATGATTAATTGGTATGAAATTCAAGATTGAAAGTCATTTTCCCTGAAAAATGCTTAACTATCTTTATTTAGGTATCCTGAATTTTTCTTAAAGACATTGCTTTATTTTCTGTTAGTTTTTCCCTGGGTTGGAGCTGGTGTTGTTATGAAATGCAAATGCAAAACCATTCTGATCCCCTAGTCTTTATAAATTTTTTTGTTTTCTGTTTTTGTGTGTGTGTTTTTGTTGTTGTTGTTAATCCTCAAGTCGAGGATATTTTTCCATTGATTTTTTTTAGAGAGAGTGGAAGGGAGAGGGAGAGACAGAGAGAAACATTGATGTGAGAGAGACACATCGATTGGTTGCCTCCTGCCCACACCCCTACCCGGGCCAGGGAACCATTGCAAGTTTAAGTGCAAGCTTTCTCTACTCTGGAGTCTGTTATTACTATTCCCTCCCTTCTTTTTGTCTTTGTTGGTTATATCTTTTAAATTTTATTTTCAAGTATTTTATTAGGTTTTTAGGAGGGAGCATAGAAAAAAGAGTATATTCAATGATATGTTCAACCTCAATTTCTGTATTACATATTTTAGAATGTGTTTATTTGTTTACTATTGGTCTTTGTAGGAAAGTTCCAGACAGGGGCCATATATTCTTTATTTTCCTGGTACTTCCTACATTGAGCACAGTTTATTGAATGAATGAAATTATTTGTAAGAGCTTCCTGCTGAACATTTGACAATTCTAACTGTTGGTTTTTTTTGTTTGTTTGTTTGTTTTTGTTTTGTTTTTAATGTTTTCTCCAGCATGTTGTGTTTTTAGTTAAATTTTTGTTGGCTTGGATGATTCCTGATGTTCCAAAAGATGTTCTGGAGAAAATTAAGCGAGAAAGGCTAATGACAGTCAAGATTCTCCATGACTTTGAGCTTAAGAAATTAAAAGAGAACTTGACATTTGATTCTAGTGAATTTGCCAAGGAATTCATGATTCAGGAAAACAAAGTATAGCTGGCTAAATCAACAATCTAGTCAACAAAATGAGTAAGCAGTTGGTAGCCTGACTGGCTTCATATTTTCCCTAGATTAGGGCCAGAGGCCAGAAGCCATGTGTCAATTTTATCCCTTCTTTTTTAACTCAAAGTTTTTGTACACTTTTATAGAGGCCAACTTTGTGAGGTCAGAAGAATACCTTCTCTGCTCCATTGGCTGGGCCCTCCCTAGATATTGTTTTCTGGGATTCTATAAATGATTGTTAAAAGTGCATGTGGAATCAGAATATGGAAAATCATGGAATGTTGCAGTTTATAATCCAACACTGGACTAGGGCTGTCCCGTCACCTTCCAGTGCATCTGCACATTTTCATGGTCTTCTACTGGGTTGTTTCATATCACTTTCCCATCAAGAAAAATGTTGGGACAAAGAAAAAAGAAGTGAAGGGGCTTAAAAAGCCATATTTAACCTGCCATTTTAGACTATGCAAATGAAAAACCAAACTCAGATGACATAAGAAGACCCACATATTAAGCATATTGGGTAAATATCATGGCGAGAGTATATTTCTGAAGTTGTCCTGAATAAGTGAAACTTTCATAAGAATCCCAGGTGGTCTTTCAGGTAAATGCAAATTGCTTTTTCAAGAGACTGAACATTTGGGTTTCAACAAAAGACTAACAATTCAGTTGTTTAAAGATAACGTTTTGATAAAAATAGTTTGAAGACTGGATTGTTTTATCTGGAAAAGAGTATTAAGAAGTTATTAGATTTTTTCAGGTCTTTGAGTGAATGAAAGACATTTTAAAGCAGTAATGTCTTTTCTTTGTAGTTAAGAAATTCAAGACAATGTATATTGATTAATTTATTGACCTTAATATAAAAATGTTGAATTATTTTAAAAAAATTATTTGTCTTCTACAATGCCTTTTTTCATCATGAAGCTTCTTTGAGCATTAGCTATTTGTATGTTAGGCACAGGTTGTTTATGAAATTTGATTTTTTGTTTAAAGTAATCTCAAATCTTTTAATGCATTTACAATCTTTTATATTGATTCATCCCTTTATACAATGTTCAGTGCCTTGCCCCTATGCCTTTGACACACAGTGGTATTGTTGGCTATTGATTTGATGTGATTTGACATCAATCACAGAGTTTAACACCAAAAATGGGTCAACAAAATAAGAATGAGGTGGTAATTTGATAGCTAAATTTTTTTTAAAAATTGAATTATTACTCTCATACTTAGGTCTGTGGCACATATACACTCATTCTTATTTCCCTTAAAAATAAATGCCATATATATATATATATATATGGCATATATATTTTTTAACCTTATAAGTTGAGAGATACCAGTCAACTTGAATCTCTAGTTTTAAATTACACTTAAGTTCCAAAGGAATAGTGTTTTTTAATTGCACACAAAAGAAGAAAGGTTATTGCAAAAAATTGTAAGTGGTGTTTCATTATTTGATGCTAATATATATTGTGGAATTGTCAGTATTAAGTATATGTCAGGTAGTATTAACCAATGATCAATATTAAGCATTTAGATCTGAGGATTATGAATTTTATAAAACTATGAGACAGTTATCCCAATATTGGCAGTAATAATTTATCACCTACTAGGTAGATTTTTATGAATATTTTTGTGTAATTTGAAATTATCTCATTGTTGAAGCATGATTTCACATGTGGAGGAGATATATTTCTTGTGTGAGAAATCCAGTCAGTGTTACTATGAAGTAAGCCACAGATGCAGTATGTTTGACCTGTTAAATAAAACTGCATTACTATGGTGTTGTACATTGTGCAAAGCTCATATTGTTCCTTCCTAGGTGTTAATAAAAATTAAAATATGGAAACTGGTTTCTTATGGTTTTAATTTTTGTGGCCTAACAATATTTATAGAGCTGGATTGTAAGAAAATAAAGACATATTTATCTCATAAGGTTGTCTGTACATTGCCATCCTAAACCAACTCAAGTGTTAGATTCCTAGGCTGTATGGAAGACAAGAGAGGAAATAGTAAATTTTAGTCTTTATGATTGGTTGGTATTTTTCTTTTAAAATATCTATAATAATAAAAGCTTAATATGCTAATTAGACCAGATGTCCCTCCTAATGACCTTCTGGATGAAGCCAGGGCTGTGAGGGAAGCCCAGGTCCCAGGTGCCTGCTGGCAGCCAGAGGGAAACCCGGGTCCCGGGTGCCAGAGGGAAGCTGGTGCCGGCAGCCAGGGGGAAGGAAGGCCTACTCTTGCACGAATTTCGTGCATCAGGCCTCTAGTTGATAAAACTTTGTTTCATGTTTCAGTCTTCTACAAAGAGTTTCTCCTAGTTTTACAGATTTTAAAATGAAATGTAAGTATATCCATCACTTTCATAAAAGTTCTCTAGTCCAAGTCCAAAGCCAAATCCATTCAGATAGATTTGTCTTATCTAATTAAACCAACTGATTATTATGGGAGGGATGAATTAATAGCACATGGCTGTCAAATGTAAGTTGATTTTGATCAGCATGACCAATGTGTTTATCATCCAATCAAACCCACAGTTACTTTTTTAGAAATGTTACAGAAAACATTTGAGATTTTATTTGAAATAATTTTAAATGCAAATGCTGAAAAATACATAACTCTTTTCAAATGTCATCTCTAATCCTTGCCTTCATCTGGTTTTCTTTGAACATAAGAAGCAGAATCCACTTCAAAACATTTATTTTAGAGTAATCCATCAAAAATGGAGTATCTTAATTAAATGGAATACTCTCTTATTTTTGCTGTATCTCATGACTCCTCCTGGATTTAATATTCTTCTTTCATCTAAGCCATTAAGCAAGTTATCAAGGAGAAGAAGGAAAGAAGATGATAAAGAGGAGAGGGACCTAGGAAGAAGAAGATAAAGGAGTTCTCTCCTTATGAAACTGCATGTTTCCATGGGGAGAGAGTTGTTTGTGTAAGGTATCATGGTGCAGCTGTTGGGGTGGGGCGCTAAAAGAAATTTCAAGTTGGAAACTATTATGTGTCAAAAGTAAAACTGATTGATTCCAAGTGATTTTGTGGTGTCATGTTATGTGTAGCCCTGGATCTCTGTTGATGGACTCCAGTTGAAGGTGAGGAATTTGTATTGCTCATTCAAAAGGTGAATTTATTGTTTTGAAAGAACCTCTCTACTACTTGTTTTTAATTAGTAATAGTTTTTATCAATTACTGTTTTAAGAAAAATAATGTTGCAAGAAGTACCATTGGCCAGGCTTATAAGTCTGCTACCATGATTCACTGTAATTATTCTGTTACTTTTTTCTAAACAACTTATTACTCTTTTCCTTTATGTGTAACAATTTAAGTATGTCATTTATTCCAGCATTATGTAAAAATTCATGATAATATATAAAAGATAGCATCTTTCAGTGTGTGTGAGATACCTGCTTTCATCACCCCAAAATATTTGACTAGGTATGTCTTTTCTGTGAGTGAATATATGCCATTTAGTTGACAAAAAAAATAAAATAGTTCTGTTTTTTTCTTTCTTCCAATTTGTATGTGTGTGCATACCATGGGAAGAAGTGGGTATGCAGGGAAAATTGCTATTAAGTAACAAATCCTAAGAGATTCATATTCACTCAGTGAATAAAGTAATTCTTATTTTTAAACTAAATTTTGACATGAACTCAATTTGTTCTTATAGAAAAACTAGAGGCCTGGTGCATGAAATTCATGCAGGGGGGTGGGGGGAAGGGGGCCCCTCAGTCTGGCCTGCACCCTCTCCAATCTGGGACCCCTCGGGGAATGTCCGACTGCGGGTTTGTGCCCGCACTTTTAACAGATAACAGCTCCATTGTTGTTTCTTTCTTTTCATGCTTAAACCCATTGGAATTAGTAGGTATTCAAAGTGTGTATACATTTTGGGGGGAAACCCTGTATATCTCTAGTCAGTGGTGAAAGGAACCAATAGCAGATTTGGAACCCCCAGACAGGGAACCTGGCTCACTCCCTGCATGTCTCCCCACTCCACTTTCCACCTTTGTGGGCAGCAGGAGAATCAATGTTTTCTCTCATTAACTCAGAAAAGCACGTCCTGTCACCCTCTGACCGGCAAGAGTGCGCTAGGTCCCAAGTGAGCGAGGCTCAGTCAGGGCAGCCTTCGCTCATGGGTGCCAGCACCTCCTCTGCAGTCGCCCCGACTATCCCACCATTTCACTGAGAGGAACTTCTCGCCTCCTCTGGGTTCCTGATCTTGAATGCTGACCGAAGGCACCTCAGTGAGGGCTGCCCACGCCCACCAGCTGTGTCTGTCTGCACCTGTTCCTGCCTCAGCACCTGCATTACCCCTATGGAGGTGATCTCTTCACTGCCCTGGCCTCTGCAGGAATAGGGCATCACCACTTGGCCCTCATTGTCATCTCACAGGCGCCCACCCTCAGCACCTAGAACACCCAGACACTCTCCAAAGGATGTGAGCATGCCGGAGGGGACGTGCTGGGGTTGATGGAAGTGCGGCAGAGGAGTGGGGGGAACTTGCACATGCCTTTGTCCAGGACTTTTGCAGGCACGCAAGGGTGACAGCGCGCTGAGGGATGTTCTCACGCCAGGGGGCGAGAAGAGGATGTGCGCACCGGAGGCCTGTGGCTTTGCAGATCTGCAAACCCCCATGGCATGGCCAGGAGGATGTCAATCTGGCTCGCCACGGTGACTGTCCCTGTGATCATGCACCTTCTGGGCCAGGAGGTGGGACTGGCACAGCCACTCCTCGGCACTGATGGCCTGCAGGCGCTACTTCAGCTCAGCCAGCAGGCTCTGCTTGGCATGCTCACAGCTGCCACCGCCACCATGTGGGGAGTACAGGCTGCCCTCTGCCGGTCCGCCTCCCCTGTCCAGAGGCTCTCTGCGTGTGCTGCCCATAGGCCCAGAGTGGCTTGGGCGGGGTGGGACGCCAGTGCGTGCTGCTCACCTGCCCAAAGTGACCGGAGCAGGGTGGAAGCCAGGCATCCTGCCCTGCCCCACCCCAGCTGGGCCATGTCTGCACACACTGCCTACTGGCTCAGAGCAGCCATGACAAAGTGGGATGCCTGCAACCAGCCACTTGGCACCTGTGCATGTGGCACTGACCACAGGCCTGCCATCTTTGTCTGGTTAATTTGCATACTAACTCCTAATTGGCTGCTGAGCATAGCAGAGGGATGGTCAATTTGCATGATTCTCTTTTATTATATAAGATGTTGATATAATTTTTCTGAATTGGAATGTTTTAAGAGGGTTTTAAGTCATTAGAAACATTAAAATGCATTACATGCAACATGTTTAATTCACAGAATTACGTTTGTTACATTTAGAATTGCAAATTCTTGAAATAGAGGTTGGAAGGCACAAAAAATTGGAGATGGTAGTAGTTTTGTTTTGCCTCTTTATTTTTTCTGTTTTGTGGGGTGATATATAGGTGAATAGAAAGGTCCAAGGACATAAATAGCAAGTTAATATATTTTCTGAATTTTCTTCCACTCCTGTCTTTCCCCAGAATAAATCCATAATAACCTTCATTGGACTTCTCTGGGCTACTTGTGAGAAATGCATATCCCTTGGTCCTACCCTAGGTCTTTAAAAGCAGAAGAAGCCTCTGGGAGAGGAGCCTTAAAACAGTCTCCAAGGTTACAGAATATCTGAAGAATGTTAGGCTGACATAGTGTTATAGTTCGCTAGTGTCTTTTTAAAAACAAAGTTTTTATTGATTTTTTAGAGAGAAAAGAAGTAAGAGTGAGAGAAAGATAGAAATATCAATGAGAGAAAAATCATTGATGGCCTGGTTCCTGCATGCCCCACACCAGGGATTGAGCCTGCAACCCGGCATGTGCCCTGGCTGGGAATTGAACCAGTGACCTCTTAGTACACAAGAGGTTGATGCTCAACCACTGAGTCACACCAGCTGGGAAACTAGTATTTATTTATTTATTTATTTATTTATTTATTTATTTATTTTAAATATATATTTTTAATTTCAGAGCACAAGGGAGAGAGAGATAGAAACATCAGTGATGAGAAAGAATCATTGATCGATTGCCTCCTGCATGCCCCACAATGGGGATGGAGTCTGCAACCTGGGCCCGTGCCCTGACTGGGAATCGAACCATGACTTCCTGGTTCATAGGTCAAAACTCAACCATTGAGCCATGACAGGTGGGCTAGTATCATTTAAAAAAATTGGATGTATTATGATGATATTGGTTCACAAAACCATATTCTTTAATACATAGGGTAAGTGTGTGAGCCATTTGTCATAAAAATATACCTTTAGAACCTTAAAAAAATGTGCAGGGTTACCTTTTGGGGGGTATAAGACTGATGAGAATTTCATAAAAATACCAAATTCTCTAGCCTCAAGCATTTTTTAATAACATCAAACATTCATTTACCACTCCAACCATGAGGGAAGTATGCCAAGTCATGTAGACTCAGGATTTTCTAATTTGTAGAAGTCCTCTAATCCTGTGCAGAAGTAATTGAAATCTTACACCTTAAGAGCCCTAGACCTGTAGTCTCTACTTAATTTTTTTTTTTAAAAAAAGAGGGAGAATAAGATAAAATGTACTTGCTTTCATCAATATATTCAAGAAAAGAAAAAGTGAATACCCACCAGAAATTAAGGTGAATACATCACATTCTAAGTATTTGAAAGAACAAATACATTCCTAGACAGGATTTAATCAGGACAGCAAAGCTACTATGAAAATTGTAGAATAAAGAATTTGTTGTATAAAAGAGATCTTTTGAAATTGTGGGAGGAACTGGGAAGTGATGGCAGGAAAGGAGACTTGGAGGGTCAGAGAAAAGACACCCCTCAGTTCTCCTAAAACTCTGCCAGACGTGGACAAGTTGCAGCAGACGTGGACACTCAAGTGCTGACATGAGTCTGAGAAGGAAGCTATTGAAGAAGTCCATGGAAAGCTGCTGCTTCTATAGAGCTACTGCTGTGAGTTTGCAGCCACACTTCACTTATTGGCTTGGAGCCACTGCGGGTCCAGAAGACCTGGAGATGGACTGGAAAAGAGTGAGAATGAGCCAGAGTCCACTAGATGGTTCCTTTTCTGTGTGTCCTTCACCATATCTGGTCCCAAAGACCTTCAGAGAGAAATAGCTGCTGCTTCACTTCTGTCTTCCTCTTGCAAATCTAACCTGACACCCTATTATAGACTACTGGTAAGTAAGTGCAGCTCCAGTTAACCAGGTTGACACCATGCAAACTGCCATCTAGACAGGCCAACAAAGCTGTTGACTAGTGGTCATCTGAACAATGTGATTTAAAAATAGACTTAATTTGTCCAGCCAGCATGGCTCAGTGGTTGAGCATCAATCTATGAACCAGGAGGTCACAAGTTCAATTCCTAGTCAGTGGGCATGCCAGGTGCAGCCAATCAATGATGTGGTGGGTAACCTGGTTCATTCATTCACTTACCCAACTAGAAGCCAGAGACTGAAAAAAATATATTATTACTAATCAATAATTGTTAAACACTTGAATGTGCTGGGCAATGTGCGCTGTGTATTTTACATAAAAGATCTCATTTAATCCTCACAACATTTGCTTTGAGATAATTAATGTTATTTTAGCCACTTCATATGAGAAAACTGAAACTTGAGCAGATTAAGACATTTACCCAAGAAGGATTCAATCCCAGGCCACCTGAATCCTTATCATACCAATGAGAATTCCTGTCCCTATGGAGTGTGTAGCTCCACGGGGAGCCAGATACTAAATGACAATTACCTAAAATGCATTCAATTATTATTTGATGGCAATAATCAGTATACGATTGTGACAAGGGCTGAAACGAAGGATTGAGGACTTTTAGATTTTCCTGAGGATGTCAGAGAATGCCTCCCTGAGGAATACCTAAACTGAGATGCAAATGTTGAGGAGCTAGGTAAAAAGTGGGAGGATCCTGAGCTTTCCAGGCAGAGAGACCTGCCTATAAAAAGAAAAGAGGAAGCCAACATTGATTGATTGATTAATAACAATTGGCTATACTAAGACCTTTATAAAGATTGTCTCTTTTAACCCACACAGAAGCCCTTTAAGGTAAATATTATTATAATCCCCATTTCACTTATGCAGAAACTGAAATTGGGTATAATTAATAATGTAACAAAAGCCAGACATTCAATAAGAGTGAGCAGGGCCTGGACCTATGCAGTCTAGCTGTAAAATTTATATTCTTCATTAAATTTTTTTATAAGTGAGATGGAGCCTTATACATACTTGTAGTGGGTTGAGTAGTGTCTCCCCAAAATTCCTGTGAACCTAGAATTTCAGAATGTGACCTTATATGGGTCATGAGGTGAAATTTGGGCCTTGAGATAAAATCATTTCAGATTTAGTGTAGACCCCAAATCCTGGAACTGCTGGTCTTACAAGAAGAGAGGACAGAGAGACACAGAGAAGAAAGCAGTGTGAAGACAAAGGCAGAGATCTGAGTGACAGATCTGTAAACAACCACTAGAACCTAGGAGAAAAGTATGGGGTGATGTCTTCCTCCCAGATGACCCCAATCCTGCTGACTTCTTGAGCTTGGACACCTAGCTTCCTAAACTGTAAAAGAATAAATTTCCATTATTTTAATGTGGTAATTTGTTATGGCAGCCCTAGGAAATTAATACAATTCCCTTTGCCACAATGGTGGGGGGGCTGGGAATAAAGATTAGAGGATTGATTTATTCACCCCTGTTCACAGTTTATAATGTTGTCAGATATTATGGCAAGAATTATGGAATATGCATGTAATGCACATATGGACTCCATTTGCAAAGACCAAACAGTGGGAAGTGACAAATGTCATATAAGAGGTTTAGATAAATAATAATAACCCCCACTATAATGGTTTCTCTCATCTATTATGTAATTATGTGCCAGATACTGTGAAAGGTGGATTGTACGCATTATTTAATTGATTCTGTTAAAGGTAGCTATACCTTATTCCAACTAACAGATAAGAGACTAAGGCAGCCCTGCTGTATGGCTCGGTGGTTGAGTGTTGACCTATGAACCAGAAGGTCATGATTCCATTCCCAGTCAGGGCACACACCTGGGTTGCTGGCTCGGTCCCCAATGTGGAGCGTACAAGAGGCAGCCAATTCATCCATGATTCTCTCTCATCACTGATGTTTCTATCTCTCTCTCCCTCTCCCTTCCTCTCTGAAATCAATAAAAATATTTTTTTAAAAAATAAACTAAGGTGCCATTAATTGCAATTACATTATCTGAGGTACATTTCTTCTAATGACAGGGCTGGATCTCAATTTCTAGTGAGTGAATAAAAGAAAGAATTTCCTTAAAGAGAATGCATGTGACCTGGGTCTTGATTGATGAGTAATGTGGACACTAATGAGTGCAGGGAAAGGGAAGTGGTATTATCAGAAGAGTGAAGGTGAGCATAGGGCAGAAGAGCAGGGGATGGAGCTTTGGTAACACCATGCTCTGATTCATCAGAGTGTATAGAACACTAAACAGAAAAAGTGGGCAATTGACTTGGAATGGTAGTTTCAGAACAGTTGTTGACCAATGAGGGTGTCAGGAAAATCTGGGAAAATTCTTTATAATATTAAGTATTATAAGAAAATATTTTGGAGGCTTGAGGCTCATGATTTCAATCTTTCGAATATAATGCTCTATGATTACTCTTATATGACCCTACCCTCTTTCAAGTGTTTCTAAATTTGTAGTCTAAAACTTGACTCTCTTTATCCATTTTCATTTAATTCATTCATTTATCTCTCCAAGTATATTTAAGGTGACATATCAACATTTATTCAGTTGCAAGTAATTGAAAATTCCAGCTCAAATTGGCTTAAATATTAACTAAAAGGGGTTCATTGACTTAAAAGTTTGGATAGTCCGGTTACTGAGCAGGTTTCAGGTGTGATTTGATAAATCTCTGACTTTGTTTCTCCACAATAAACCACTGAAGGTATTGGCACTGAATACCCAGTCTCAGTGAAGGACCACAGCCTCTCCATTTTACACATTAAGAACTACCCACTATGGTTCTTACCACACTGTAATAGTCCCACAGGCAAGCACAAAAAATTATGCAAGTTGTGGCACAAGTTTTAAACACAAATGTATCTGCCATTTTATTTTTTATGTTAGTAAAGAAGCTACACAGTTAATATGAAACATGCTTACCTGTTTAATTTTCAACAATTTAAATCAACCTACTTTAGGTCAGCCTTTTCAAGGCAAAGAAACCTTTTCTTTTTATGACTACTAGAGAGCAGCAATGAGTAAATATTTATAATCACTGTATTTCATTATATTTTTGTTGTTATTGTTTTTACTTCTTCAAAATTATGATTAAAGTATGTGTATAGCAGACAAATTTTGGGTACTTTAATTATCCTGTCCTATTACCCAACTATGTATTCAGATCTTTACTTTGGAATATGTCACGCTAAATATTCTAGAAGTGAAATCCCCCCACCTTCTGTCTCTGACAGTTTAAGTAACTTGGAAAATAGTGTGAAGAAGTTAAACAGAAAATCCCTAGATGCTTGCAGCCAAGTGGGAGATTTCAACAATATTGGTTGCTTTTCTTCAAGGAAGACAGTATTCCACAACCTGGCATGAGAAGCATATGGTACCCAAGGAAGGGAATCAGTAACCCAAGATGATGAAAGTAAACTAGGATTTTATAAAACCTAGGACAAGAGAGACATTCTAATCAGACATGAGTTCATCAGACCTCCCCCCCTCAAATATTATATCTTATTTGTCATTTAATCTATTTCTTTATCTGTAAAATACCTTTAGCCATGGTGATCTCTGCCTTTGGTCTTCTTCATATTGAAGTATATAGGATTTCTTTTATTCTCTTCACAAGTTGCACCTCTTTGTATTTGTAGTCTCCCCCAACATTCTCTTATACAATCAAACCTTTTATTTTAGGAAAATATTTTTGAGACCTTAAAGACACTAATGCTTTCAAAGTCTTTCTCTGATTTTATTATATTACTCTATGTATATAGTGTGAGATGCAAAAATAAAAACAAAAGACTTTTCTAACAATAAAAAAAACAGTATTTGGTTTCCGTTCATTTAAAAGGTGGATTTTCCCAAGGCTCAATGGCGTGCTGTGAATGGGGTTTTTATTTCCTTGAATACAGAAATAAAGAACTAGAATTAAATGTATAAATCTTTCTAACGGTAAATTATACAGCATAAGATACACACAGATACAACACATTGCATATGTAATTATAAACATACATTTTTGGTAGTTAAATATATTTTTAAGATTACAATGTACATTTATTTAAAACTTTCTGCTTCCAGATTTTTAACCAGACAGATCACAGAGAAATCAGAAGTTATTTTATACTAGGTCACTAAATATAGCAGCGCAGAGTACTAGGCATTATGTGCACAGATGTGTGTAAGACAAACAATGATTGTTCTCTCTCTGGCCCTGAAGAAATTTTATAATGATAATTTCTTGGAAATATCTCTGAGACTAACACTGAAAAGTAAAGTCAAATAAAGCTGATCTAAAAACTGTTTCCTTAAAAAATCCCTGATAAGAAAAAAATTAACAGATGAATCCTAGAGCTTATTTGTATAGCCTTAACATGAAAGATGTATAGGATTGCTAGCATGCACATCTATTTAGAAATTCAAAGTTAAATAAAACCATATTGTAAAACTTTCAAAGCAGTGTTCTCTTTAGGAGTGTGCACTTTCTACATTTATTATAAAAAGCTATAAAACTCTGCTGAATTAATTGGTTTACTATAAAATACCACAAAGGACCAAACCTATAATAGATGCAAATATCTCTTGAGTGAATATTTGTTGAAATAATAAATGGAAAATGTAACCTCAGAATTAGACACCTTAAAATATTTTTGAAATAAATTTTCCTTAAGAATACCTCAGCAATATTTATAAATAGCATTAAATATGATGCCTTATACTAGTATATGTATATGTGTATATACATACACACACTCAGTGAAAACTTATCAAACATATTACAATTTTGAAATAATCATATAATTATCACAATTTATTCTACTGTGATTAGAAACCTTAACCCATTTTCCACATTATTTCTATGCCATTTGTAAATCTCCTTAATGGAGTGAAGTTTCATATAATAACTCTTTGGTTAACTGAGGGATTTTCATAAAAAAAGTTATTTCTAAAAGACATTTAGTACTTGGTCAGGCAATAGCAAATATATTGCTCACAAAGATATTTTACATTTTAGATATATTGTATATTTTAATTATTCAAGTCTCATAAATAAGGATGAGGGGATTATAAAAAAATAAAAAAAGGGATGAGGGGGAGAAGGATGAGGAGAGGAAAGAAAATAGTAGTTTTAATTACATAATTAAGTACTAAAATTGCTCCTATAATAATAATGTAGCCTTCCACCAGAGGGCAACATTTACAAGATATTTAAATCATCTCTCCAAAGTATTTCTTCACACAAGGACAGAAATGAAAGCCCATTACAGAGCTATTAGGTAATATCTTATGTGAATTTCAAAGAATACTAGGAAGCAATTATTTAAACAATTGCATATAAAACTTTACATCTACTCATAATACAACAAACAATAAATTTACTCTTTTTTAAATATATAAGAAGATTGAACTTTGAGAAAGGAGCACATTTCTCTATATTATTGGCAATTTTCTCTGTTCATTATTAACCACTTAGAAAACGGTTATAACCATATACAATAATAAAATCTTGGGGTAAAAGGAACAAAGAAAACATGGTATTACATCATTGAAGAAATTAATGAAAAAGTCATAGAATTTTACAAGTGGAAGCGATGCTAGAGATCACTTACTACCAGCATGAATTTGTACGAATTACGAAACTGAAGTTTATTCAAGTTCAGTGATTGATTCAAAGTCACAGGGATGATAATCAGCAAAGTCAGGACCCAAATCCAGGTCAGCTGGTTTCACATTTCATACTTTACACTGCTGATATTCAAAGTGCGATCCACGGGCAAGCGGCCCTGGAAACTTATTAGAATAGCTGAATCTTGGGCTCCACTGTGGATCTGATGAATCAGAATCTGTATTTTAACAAGATCTTAAATGGTGAGAAACTACTCTTAACACATGCTGCTTCTTCATCACTGGTTTCATGACTTCAGGCAATGCATTAAAATTCATTTTCTTCCTCAATAAAATTAGAATAAAACTAGTTTATTCTGAAGAATAATTACAAGGAATAAATGAAATCACGTAAGTGAAAGTCACTTGTGAATATTAATATGCTACACTTATTAGTTGTAGTCAGTGAAACTTCTCCTTTTATTTTTAAGAGTGCTTGGGAAAAGCCTTAGCTGGTTTGGCTCAGTGGATAGAGCGTCAGCCTGCAGACTGAAGGGTCATGGGTTTGATTCCGGTCAAGGGCACATATTTTGGTTTCAGGCTTGATCACCGGCCCTGGCCCAGGCACCTGCAGGAAGCAATCAATCAATGTGTCACTCTCATATTTCTGATTCTCTCTGTCTCTACCTCTCCCTTCCACTCTTCCTAAAATCAATGGAAAAATATCCTCGAGTGAGGATTAACAAAAACAATAAAAGAGCGCTTGAGAAGAGGGGATAATTCTCCTATAGGAAGAGGTGTCTACTAATTAAATGAAAGCACTGTTAACATTGAATGGAAGATATTAGGGATAAGGGAGAGTGTCCAGAGAAGGAAAGGCTTTTTCAATATCACTATATCAATACCATATGTATAACCACTAATATTTCCTTTCATAAAGATACATCTGATGAACTTAAAATCACAAAAGTACATGTTCAGTGTTTGGATTTTGGAACCACAGTTGAAGAAAATTTGTTGGGTTGGTAAGCAATGTCTAAATATATGTCTCTTATATCGGGAGTAGCTATTAATTTCAGAATAGCCTAAATGGCATTCTTTGATCTCAGGTGGCCTAGTAACAATTCTTGTAATTTTCCACATACAGCATTTTCCATTTGTTTGTGACTTTGCTCAAAATGTCCCCTCTGGTGGGGATGCTTTCCAAACACCACCACCTATCCCCGACTCAGTTCCACAAGGCTGCTTTCACCTTCCTAGTGAAAGGCTAAGTTTCTCTTAAGACAGACAAGGAAACATCACCCCCTAAAATCTTTCTAGTGTACTTTCACTCCAAGGCTGGGTTTCTTGTCCAATTTTATCCATAACTATTTGTAATTTGTCTGTTTCCCACCTAGCTTGTGAAATCTTTCAGGGGACATTCTCAGACTCTAGTGCAATGCTAGGCACTAAATGAATAGTTTCAGAATGAATACATCAATATCAGCAGTAATTCTTATTCAAGCACCCACCCAGTTATTGAGAGAATGGAGGAAAGATCCAGGCGACATTTATTTCAATAAAGGTGAATGTAATTATTTTACTCTAGAAAACAATGCTTTCATGCTGGATTTGTATTGTTTGGTGTCCTGTGAGCTATATATAGTGCAGACTTAGCGGTTGGGTGGTTTAGATCTCTAGACATTTTCAGTGCACTTAGGAGAATCATTTTTTATCACCATCTAAACTCCACATATATTTAACCTCTATTTTTTGCATAACTTTCCAGAATTTCAAAATCATGGGTGTCCCTAAATGATTTTAGGGATACATGTAATGAATTTGATCACTAATGATTTGGAAAACAGGCAATTTGAAAAGCACCTAGATGAGTCATGTCCTGACTAGCTTGAATCTTTTGTTTGGAAGGAGGTAGTTTAATGTTGGGTTAGGTTTTTTTCCCTCCTCATTCTTAATCACCTTTGGGGATAGATACTATTTTCAGACATTCCATAGCTTTAGAAATATGATTTCTTACTTTATAGAAGATATATACCTAATACATATTTATGTGATGACTATCAAATTTAATAATGGTAGATAGTATTAGCTATTTTTTACATTGTTTTTCAGCTATCCATTCTGTGTATTAATATCTGTTGTATTATTTGGCCTGTTCAGGGAACATTCTTCCATGATTCTGTATTTAGATTCATACTTCTGAGATTTGGTCCCAGGATCCCTAAGAAAAATCTACTCCCCCTGTTGGTTTAAATAAAATCCAAATATTTCAACCTTGAGAATGTGGTTTAAGGACAAACTGTTTTGTAATCGTTTGCCTGAATTGCATCTAAGAGGATTGTGATTCATGTCAAATGCATTAATAATTAACATCAAGTTAGCATAGTTTTCTTTCTTTACTTAATGAAATAGATTCATTGATGTTCTACCTATATATGTGAAAACAAGTCTTACATGAATTTCTATAATTCTGCTTTAGGAGAAAATGAGACAAAAATCATATTTGAAAGGAATATATGTAATTTAAAATAAATCTTGAAAATATCATTAGTAATTATTTATTGACAAGCACAATGTATGGCCACAAATTTCATCAGTATATTGATATCTCAGTGGTGTGTTGTGAATTAAGTGAAGAATCATAAAATTCCAAGGAATATATATTAAACTACCTGTCTTTTATTTAACCAAGGTCATTGAGGTTGCAGGTATTCTTTTCTTTTTCTTTCTCTCCTTTACCTTTCTCTCTCCCTCCCACTTCTCCCTCTTCCTTCCTTCCTTCTTTCCTTCCTTCCTTCCTTCCTTCCTTCCTTCCTTCCTTCCTTCCTTCCATCCTTCCTTCCTTCCTTCCTTCCTTCCTATCGGGGGTTAAAACAAAAAGCAGGAGCAATATAATTATGCATTTTCTGTACATATATTTTAAACCAAGGGATCCCAGGTGCCCCCAGAATACCACAAACTTAAGTAAAATATATTGTTATCTTCCTTCCTTACAACAAACAGATTTGGTGTCAGCGTGCTGAGCAAAATGTAGGAGATTAGAAAAGTCACTTGTCAATTTTTTATAAAGTCTTCCTCCCTTGCAGCGCCAAATGCACCATTCTTCCTGCAAACTAGGGCGATGATGACATCTTCCCACTTGGTCTCCATAGCATCCGTGTCTGAAGATCCCCAGAAGGCTTCCTGTTCAGGGCGACCCGCCCAGCTCCCCTAGAAAGTTGGCAATCTGGTGAGCCAAAGAAGCATCCCCATTTCCTGGAACTCTGTCCGTGGTGCTGAAACATTCTGCCCAGCCGCGCCCCCGAAGTCGCTGCGACGGCGGCGCTGTTTGCTGGGCTGAAAAAATAATCTTCCCTGAAGCTGCCCAAATCAGAAGAACTGTGTGTCTCTTACTGACTCACGTCCTCAAAGAGCAGTGAGCTTTCTCCATCTTAATTCGACTCTACCGCAGAGCAGAGTTTCGCCGGTGTGGTGGGAGGAGATCATAGGCAAGGAGACAAAACGAATAGCAGCATTGCTCACCTGAGACCTAAGATGCTCCCATGAGTTTTGCAAGCGCTCTGCTCCTCATAGCAAATACACATATTTTTACAAAGTGCTTTTATTTTGCCTTTGTCCTTACACAAGGGTTCTGGGATAGTTCCACCCTTCCGTTTAAAAAGCCAGAAGATTGGACAGCAATAAGGCTTCAGCACCAGGAATTTAAATTGTTTTTCAGTGGACTGACTTCCAGGACAAGAACTCATCAGCGCCCGCCCAAATACCATGCGCCCTTTGCCACCGGAACCTCCCCTTCCAATGAGACTTTCTGATTGTGTCTACCAACTCTCCTATTAGGAAACCCGTGGGTTGCATGCAGCTATTCTGTTGTATTCTGTTCTCACTCTCCCTCTCCTTGCTCACTGGCACTCTTGCTGGAGGCACATCGATACCATTCCGCTGAGAAGAAAAAAACCCACAACTACCTTAAGGGGTTAAGACAATATGCGCAATTCTCGCCTTCTATAGCGATCACTATTTAAACCTGGCAAGAGCCCTGCACCAGTCTTTGCAAGAATGGAATCCGTAAAACAAAGGGTTTTGACCCCAGGAAAAGAGGGGCTAAAGAATCTTGCTGGAAAATCCCTCGGCCAGATCTACAGGTAAGAGAAAGCAAACCCATATTTGCCTGGGGCTCGGCATGCAAAAAATCTGCAGGGCTATTTCCGCAAACCCCGTTGCTTAGGTTGCTTAGAGAGATTGTAATATGATCGGAAAGTCTTTTTTTCTTGCTCATTGCTGGAGCGGGGCTGCTCTGGAAACCTGCTTGTTTATTCAGGAATGTTGCACTAAATGAACCTGTCTGCTTTGTGTATGTGTGTGTGTGTGTGTGATTTTTGTTTCTGTACCTGCAGATTCTCATCCTTTCCTGCTCAGGATTTATCCTCTTTGCAATTGAAAAATGACCAGTACCTGTTCAAAAAAACAAACAAACAAACAAAAAACCCTTTCTTTTGGTGCTTATAGTGACACCAAGTTAAAAAAAATTTTATGCAGACAAATGAATAAAAAATACAACCCTTAAAAAATGAATCAAGAAATTCCAAAGAGTAATGGCAAAAAAAGAAATTTAGATTGTAGCTTTAAAACCACTTGAGTAGCGAATCCCCCAGTGGAATTATCCTTCTTTAAAGAAGGAAGAAGAATCAAAACATATCAATAATTGATAGCGAAAGCAGTTCTTCTCTCTGAACCCAGAACAGTGTATGTGTTTATTATTTGACCTCTCATAGAAGTCTATTTCTTGTATGAGAAAGGTCACATTACTTATAAGAAAAACCGTAACAATAACCAGTTAAGTGACTTTGAAAGTACTGGAAATTTTTAAAAAATAATTTCATCCTCCCTATAGTCATTGCACCAATTATGCTGCCAATTCTACCACTTTATACCCTTTCAAGATGTTGAATGACTACACCCTTTCTTAATATGAGCCAAATCAAGAAGAGAGGGCAGAAATGAAAGGATAAACGAGTTCAAGAGAGCGCTAATGTTCACATTTGGGAAACGGAAGCCTTTGGAAATGTATAGGAAATGTAAAGAAATTGACCAATGTGCCTCCCCACGTTCCAAATCTCTTTGGTTCTGGTGGGCTTCCTGCAGGCTCGGTCATGCACCTATGCGGCAGTGCATACCGCAAGGGCCCTGCAGTCCCGCAGCGGCCTGAGAAAGAGCTGTTCTCCAGCCCAACTGCCATCAGGTGGGGAGTTCAGGTGCAGAGCTGGACTTTGCATTATGAGTATAGAAAGCCAAAGTGAAATAAATAAATAAAATCCCATTAGTTCCCCTTTTCTCTCCCAGTATCTGTTGCCCTATGTTCTACAATTGGGATTGGACTTTAGGAATAAACAAACAGAGCCAACAATATGTTTGTGACCTATTCCCAGGTGTAACTTACAGAATTTGGAAATATGACTTTTTTTCCCCTACTAGCCTCAGATTGCTTGGCAGCCATCTCTCAAGCCATGCATTCTTGGAATTGATATTAAAATTTCATTTGCTTTACCCATGTGTATAACAACAATTGTGTCTGGATATATCATTTAAAGGGCACGCATAAAAGGCCATTATATGGTATATTGGAAATACCTGCCCATTTTAAACGAGGAGGTTCTTTGTTTAAATATTGAGAGTATTCACCTCCAGGGCCCATGGCGACGTTACCGTTCACATGCTTTTTTTAAAACAGACATTTCACAGTTAAATGGTGGGCTAGAACAACACTATCGGCTTTTAGCAAAAGCTTTCTGTCGCTCAGCTTTTCCCTACCCTCTTCCCCCAAGGACAAAACCCTAAAAGGAATCAGACGGGTGGAATCTGGTGAGATGCTACGCTATTTTTTGTTTTTTTAAAGAAACGCAAAACAAAAACTAAATGTGAGACCTTCTACCCGGGTATGGAACATCCTCCCAGAACTGATTTGGGGGCACGTTTGTATACCTGGGAGTCGCATTTCAAACCTTTGGAAATGGGCCGGTGACATTTTTTTCGGGTGTTTGTAACCGAGATAGTAATGACGCAAGATTGTGAAGAATTAATTATTCATGTTCTGGCAGTAGGAGGCTTAGGTGTCGGCCATATGTTGCGGAGGCCTTTGTTTCCAACTCCAGTAACAAGGAAAAAAATGTGTAACCGGAGAGAAAACATTGGATTGGCACCTGGGGCTGGGGGAAGGGGCCCTGGGAATTGGGGACAGGAGGGCGCCCGGGGTGCCTAACCGGAGGCGTCCTTGCCTCCCCGCCCCCCTGCTCTGCCGCACAGGGTGCTGGAGAAGAAGCAGGAGACCGGGGAGACCATCGAGCTGACGGAGGATGGGAAGCCCCTGGAGGTGCCTGAGAAGAAGGCGCCGCTGTGCGACTGCACGTGCTTCGGCCTGCCGCGCCGCTACATCATCGCCATCATGAGTGGCCTGGGCTTCTGCATCTCCTTCGGCATCCGCTGCAACCTGGGCGTGGCCATCGTGGACATGGTCAACAACAGCACCATCCACCGAGGGGGCAAGGTCATCAAGGAGGTGGGCGACAGCCGGCCGCGCGGCTGCGCTAACCCACAGCCCCTGTTAGAGCCCGGTTACCGGTTACCCCCCTCCCCTCCCCCAACACACACACACACACACACACACACACACACACGGAAGGCCTGGATGCCCCCTCGGCCCTTCTAGGGCCCTTCTAAGACCGCCCTTCCAGGATGGACCCTCTGGGATCATCATCACCTGCCATTTTTGCTCCTGAAGCAAGTGGCTTCTGCCCTCTGGGCCTTCCTTTTCTCACCTGCAAAATGGAAACCCGCGTGTAGCTCACTAGGCTTATTATTATTATTATTATTATTATTATTATTATTATTTGTTTTAGCTTACTAGGTTTTTAAGAAGAGTAACTTCATGCAAGAAGCTGGGGCTTAGTCATATCTGCAGACTCTAAAATCGAAGTATTTTTCTTTTACTCGAAGGAATAGAGCAGCATATCAGTTATGATTTCCCGCCGAATTCCTCCAAACATTTTTAATAATGAAAATGAAACAAAACCGAAAAGCAAAGCAAGTCCGCGTGGCTAGCGGGGAGAGGAGAGGGGATGCCACCCAGGGCAACTTGGGGTCTCTGGAATCCAATCCTCTTCTCCTACAGTGTGTGTGTGTGTGACCCCAAGGGAGAGAAGGGTCAATGTCAAGGTCGCAGGAACCAGTGGGTCTGTATTTCCAGTTTAGGGATTTGAGCGGCCACCGTAAGCCAGGCGAGGGTTGGGAGGATTCATTTGGCACTCGCTTTGGAGGGGAAGCGGTGAGCGCTGACCGGCCCTGGGGATTCCGGGAGACCCTGCAAAGTGCGCTCGGCTTCAGAATGTTATTCCAAGGGAGAAAGGGGGCCCCAGTAGCTCAGGCGATGGCAGAGCTAGGCCCTGACCCTCAGGCACACCCCTCTGGGCTCTCCTGACCCACCCCTGAGCAACAGCCCCCTCTCCACTGACTCCCCAAATCCCCAGGGCGACTCTTAGTCCTTCCTGCCCGGGCCTATCCCCCTTTTGCTGGGACCATCCTCCTTCCTAACTCCTCCAACCGGCCTCCGCACCTTCCACCCCAGGTTCCCCACTTTCCTTCCCCAAAATTTCCTGGATTGGATTCCGTTCTCCAAGCCATTCCACTAGGGTCCGCACTGGCTGGCGTCTAATCAATGCGCCCAGGCAGGGTCTCTATCCCCAGCGGGCTAACGGAATCTCTTCCTGGGAAGTCCCATTTCCCAAACCGGAGCCCTAAGCATTCCCCACTCGTCCAGGAGTTTCCAACCACCTGACATGGTTCCAAGAGCAAAGCTAGGGAGTCTAGCTTTTCTATTCATCACAATATGTTGCAAATGAGCACCGGTTTTCCGTTAAAAAGAGACATTTCCTCTCTATAAGAAGGTATTGGTTCTGTTTTGTTAAGAAACGAAATCAAGTCACCCAGACGCCCCGAATGCAGAGAGTGCCCGGGAACGGGGGGGCTCTTCGGCTGGCGAACTACGGAAAGTGACCCTCAGCCCAGGCGCTGACTCTACCCTTTCCCTCCACCCCAGTTTTGTAAATTAAATTTTATTTAATTTTTTTTCCTCCTCCCATAGAAAGCCAAATTCAACTGGGACCCGGAAACCGTGGGGATGATCCACGGTTCCTTCTTTTGGGGCTACATCATCACCCAGATTCCTGGCGGCTACATCGCGTCTCGGCTGGCGGCCAACAGGTAACGCGCCCAGCGGGCCCGGCTCGGGTCGGGGTGGTGGAACCCAGAGAAGGGCAGACTCGGGGCAGGGACCACCTCTCCGCGGGGGTTGGGAACTCCTGGGCCAGGTCTCCTAATTCCCTGGCACCCTCCTCTCGGAGCAGGAATTGCCGGGGCCTCCTTCCAGAATAAAGGCGCCCTAAAGGATTTGGGGTCTCCGGGGAGGGCGCACGTTGTCGCTTCCTCTGCGCCCTGTCTGAATCCGCCCTTCGCAAAATAGTCGACGGCAGTGCCTTAAGGCCTGGAGGGAGCTGAGGCCTGGGGGCGAGCAGACGGAGCTGGGACAGCGAGGCCAGATGCACCCAGGGGTGGGGGCGTCACGCGCCGTGCTCTCCCCGGCTCGTCCCCCCGCTGCCCCGGCTCCTTTAGGCGCTGACCTCCCGGCAGGGCGGTGGAAAGCCGGTCGGGGCGCCCGCCCAGATGGGGCTCTAGGTCTGAAGGATTTGTTTCTATGGAGGCAGGCGGGATTTCAGGCTCCGGGGAGGGGAGGAGGGGAGGGGGGGAGATTCCACCTGTTAATGAGCTCCGCTGAGCAGGGGCGGGGTGGAGGCGGCGCCACCTGCGGCCTGCGGCCTCCAGCGGTGCTGCTGCTGCGCGGTGGCTGCGAGCCCAGGCCTTAGAGTCAGCCCCCGGGACTGCCCCAAGCGCCACCTGGAGAGGCACCCCAAATCCGGGGCATAGGAACTGGTGGGGTGGGGGTATCAAAGAACCCAGCCACCCGAGGGTGAGAGACGGCTTCCTTTCCTTCACTGTGTGAATGATGGCAAATAAAAGGAAGGGCTCTTTAAATCTGAATTGTTGAACTGATAAAGAATGCGCTCCCGTCCAGGTAATGCTGCACAGAGACTTGGGTCTTCCATCAGACCCTGTACCTATGACTACTCCCCTTCTTCCCCCCAAAAGGTGGCAAGTAATCTAGAATCGGGCACCTCTCTAGTCTGATCTCCTCTGCTTTTGTAAACTGGCCCCTCTTCATCTCTCAGTGAAATATCCTTCTTCATCTCTCAGTGAAATAGTCCAGTACCTTTTTTTACCTATAGTCCCATTCCTAGCCGTGCCTTCCTTCCCAAGATTTTCCAGTCCTTTCCAAGGCCTAGGAAGGAATTCTTGGAAATTTATTTTAGGCTTAATGATTCTATGGTGAATATTTTGGGACGATCCTTCAAAATGTTAAGAGGACAATGCAATTGATGAAGAATAGTGCCCTTTGAATATTGTTTTTACTCTGAGATTATGGATGGCTAGCACTTAGACCCAACAAGAGACAAATATTCTTTTTTTTTTTTAAGGAATCAGTTTAAAATGAAAAGCATTAACTGTGTAGAGGACTCAATTTTAAATGGGATAAATCAAAGAAAAATTATATTAGAAAAAGCTAAGGAAATATTCCCTTAAATATTACTGGTAATGAAGTTGTTACATTTTTGGCTTTCATGTCCCTAACATGTTGTGTTTTGAATCTTTCTTTTTGTCCTATAAAATATTTTCTAAAACAAACTAAACTTCCCCAGAAAGATACTCCAAATACATACATGAAATATTTTCACTTTAGGGGATAAATATACAAAAAATTCACCAAAACCCAAAAACGATTCAGGGAACTCAATGTAATGTGCAATGAAAATATAATGGCTGTGCCTGTAAGTGTTTTGAGAGTCAAAGCCTCCAGCTTGCCAAATGTTACAATGTTAACATTTTCCTGCCAAGAAAACAGCACCAGGGATGTCCCAGCTTTCCTGGTTGTAAGACTGGGAGGTCAATAAACAGGTTTTTCTATTAGTTTTTGTCATTGTTGTTGCTTTTTTTTTTTTTTTTTGCAAGCTATTTGCTATCATTTGTGTCATGTTTAGCAAAGAATTGACTAATACTGACTCAGGTTCTCATTTATTTGGTACATTTTCCACAAAGGAAAATTTTTCTGAATTTTAAAATTTTTATTTGGATCTGTATACATCTTACCTTTAAATGGGTATTCAAGGGAGAGGAACTTAATGTTTTCACATGCAATGTTTTGTGTTCTACCAGACTTAGAAAACTAAGTTAAAGTTCATTGTAAAATATTATGAACCGATGGAAAAATCATTGACTAGCTCTTTGTTATATCTTAGGATTTTGAGATCTTGGTTACATTTAAAAAAATATATAACAAAACATTACAAATATAGTTGAAACTTCCTGTGAAAACAGGTTTTAAAAATATGTAACATTCCATTTTCTAATTATAAAAGCATGACATACTAAACAAAAATATATAAAAAAAGAAATGATAATAAAATTGTAAATAATTTAATCACCCAGAGTCACGTATTATTAACATTTTGGTGACTGCCTAATTAGTCTTGTACCTGCTACATGGAATTTAATCTTAGAAGGGTTTGGTTTTGTTTTAACACAAAATCTGAGAGATTTTTAGAATTGGGTTGAAAAGTGTATGTTTTCTATTATAATCACTTTTAAACACAGTAAAAACAACGCAGCAAGACCAGTTTTCCACCTACAAGTATTGAGGCCCATTCAAATAAGATTCTCCCTAGAGATCATTTAATAATAGAATAAAATTCCCCTTGGGTGGGATACTGGGCACAGACTCCTTTCCCTCCAGGCATGAAAGAAGCTTGCTTTGGAAAATGTTTGCCATCACTGTGACGGGTGGAAATAGAACAGAGGAACTGAGGTGTGTGGAAACAGCACCTCAAGAGAGAAGGGCTCCTGGTTACACTTCCAGGCAGTTCTCAATGAAAAACAAACAGCAATGGTTTGGTGCCTCTATTTTAAGGATGAAGCAAAAGGACAGAATACAGGTTATTGGTTCTTTTTTTCTGGTCAAATTCTAAACATTCTTGCCTTCCCGCTCATGGAGAGGAGGAAATGAGGGAGTCCCTGGAAGAGAAAATTCAATTCCCAAGAGAAAACTCAAAAATGCATCATTTTTTCCCTTTGTCTTTCCTTAAAGGGCTAGTGCACATCCTGGTCAGGAGAATTTAGTCACCTCCTTGGAGGGCCTTAGGGTGGGGCATCAAAGAAAGACATCTCACAAGATCTGCATTGTTTTCAGATGAGAACATATTTAACATAGTGATTGAAAGGTGTTGGGGACAATTAACTTCGCCTTTAAACAATGCAGCCTGGAGCTTCCAGTGATGGCTAAGGACTGCTTGTACCTTGCAGTGAGAGAATGAGGAGGAACCTTGCTGGGCAAATACTTAATGTGAGAAACAACAGGATTTTGCAGTGGGCATAACCAAAGAAGGTCAGAATTACCAAAGGAAGTTTGGCCAACATGACATTTCTAATGGATGATATTATATACACACAGACTATTCTTGCCTCTTTATTCAAGGTGGCAATATTACTTAAACCCTATTTAAAAATTGCCCTTAATATGTTCCTGTCCAGGATTTCCCAACCCTGCTGTAGTGTTTTAGATAGCACTCATTGCCACCTGCCATTCCAATAGTTTACTTATTTTTCTCTTTAATATCTGCCTTTCTCCAATAAAATGTAAGTAAGCTTCATGACAAAGCAAGTGTTTTTGTTCATGCTCTTTTTACTGCTCTATACCTAACATCTCAGAGAGTGCCTGGTCCATGATAGATCCTTGTTAACAAATAAAATGAACATCACAACAAAATGTTTGTGGCTTAAAAAGAAAAGGATCACGTCGTAGTGATTAGGATGTAGGTTCTAAAGCAAACGGTGTAAGTTCAGACTCCTAAATATGCTATTTAATAACTGAGTGGCATTACACATTGTGTAACCTCTTTGAGCCTCAGTTTCTATTACTGTAAAAGGGGACTCACCAAAATACCTTCCTGATATAGTTATCATGACAGCTAAATAAGAGAACATGTGTGAGATTCTTAGAAGGGTCTGGCACTCAATAATTGTTTGCTGTTGTCATTCATTATTAATAAAATCTTAAATCCAGATAAGACATTAAAAGAAAAAAGCTCTTATGAACATTCAGCATTGCTTGTGTTTAAATTTGCCTTAAGTATTAGTAATGCAAAGGATTATTTTTATTGGGATAAAATGCCTCTTTTCAGATCAGATTTCTGCCTTTAAAGTTGTTTTCCTTTACACACTATTCATATTACTGTTCACCGGAAATATCATGTCTCATAAAGAGCTGTCCTAAAAAATATCTTCAGCCCAGAGTATTGAGAGTGTTATTACTCCAGTGCATGCGATGTCTGAATTCTAGCCAGGCATTGTAAATGCACTAAGAAATCCACAGGCTGGAGGTTAAACTCTGTTGAAAGCTACTATTTCTTTTTCCCTTGCCCCATTCTTTATTTAAAGAAGATTCAGTTCCTACTGCAACATTTTGTCTTTCAGGGTATCTCTTGGGTTTCTAACTTGACTTTTGCTAAAGAAAAATAATTCTGTATTTGAAGAGACTGAGGGTTGCATATGTTTGTCCCATAGAGTTCACTCCCTGAGCCAGAAAGAGCCCATATGAGAGCTGGACATCCAATCCTCATCACATCCAATCCTCTCATTTTACAGACCAGGAAAGGAAATAGAGAATCAGGGAGGAGGTGACTGGCCCAAGGTCACAGAGAGATTGAGACTAAAACTCAGATGTCCCATAGTACAGGACCACAGCCACAGCTACTTTGAAATTGAACATCTCTGCCTGATGGTATGGGCTTCATCTCCAAGTTCACTTTCAGCAGCAGGCTGAGCCATCTGTTCTCCGAATCAGTGCCTACAATCTATCATGCCCCAAATCCTGGACAGAAATCCGTGAATTAGAGAGAGAAGCTTTTAGTAGGCCCACGGGATCCTTAGATTTTTTGTGGCAGGAGAAACATACTGTATTTGTGTGTGTGTGTGTGTGTGTGTGTGTGTGTGTGTGTGTGTGTACTGGCTCCCAAACTATTTGGCCACAACATGAGCAATTCTGTTCTTCGCTCTACAAAAGGCAATATCCAACAATATCCAAACTTGATAATGACTTAAACAAAGAGTATAATTATCTGGAGAGGAAAACATGATATTTAGAACTTTTCCTCCCTACTCAGCCCCTGTGGCAATTTGGGCTCCTGGAAGATTGTAGGGGTTCCAGCATGTCTGGGGGAGTGGGGGAGTTTAGACCTTTTGTCAAAGAAGAAGGGTTCTTCCTTGGGATTTCAAATGGCCCAATTTAATTCATACTACTAATATAAAAGAGGGAAGGACTGAGGCTTACACATGCACAGATTCAAATGGATGGATTTTAAAACTGTTTATTAATGTGCATTTGCATCTATAAAAAGAAAATTTGATATGTTTTAAATATTCTCGCTAACCTAATTATGAAAAATCCCCCGCTGAGAGTGATTTTCAGAAAGAGAGAAACAAAGATATTTTAAACACAACACCTTCATATTTTAAGCCCAGAAAGAAACCATTTTGCTGGAGCTATTCTTTTTCCTTCAGAGAAATAAAACAATAAAAGTGTGTTTTATTTATTGGAACAAGCATTTATTGGAAATCTTAAGTCTTGTCGCCAAACACGCATGCACATACAAATACACCCTATCTTCTTATCTATCTATCTATCTATCTATCTATCTATCTATCTATCTATCTCTATAATCTATATTTATCTATTATGTCTCATCTTTTTTCCTCTGTACTTTTACTTGTTTTCTACAGCATTGAAGTAAATTGCAAACTATGGTTCCTTAACCTTTCCTGTGAGAAACATTTGCAAATTCCTTTTGTGTGAGACAATAATTCAGATCATAAACATAAAGCCTGCTGCAAGGGACCACTATCCTGCTATAATGGAAAAACAGTTTGTAGTCATTCAGTCTCTTAGGGTCAGAGGTGACTATTTCTATCTCACTCATGTAGCTGCCTATCAAACATCTAGCTGCCTTCCCATTGTGGGCCCTATAGGTTAGGTATCTAGGGCAATGCAGAAGAGGCCTTCCTTTTTCTGACAAAAGAAATACCCTTTCCACAAGATGAATAGATGCAGGGAGAGGGAGAGGGGTCCCTAAGGGCTTGCAGGTGGTTTGCTGACATGAGCTTCTCTCAGCTTCTCTGGCCTTTCATTTTCCCCTCCTCTCACCCCTTACCAGCTCTATCTTCCCCTGTGGCCACATCCTACAATGGCAGCCCCTGGAGGGGAGGGAGGAGAGAGGTGGGCAGCTGGTAGAATGATTTCCCCTCTGCCATATGCCGCTGTTGGGGCTGTCCAATTTCTCTGTCATGAGTGATGAAGTCATTTTTACAACTTAATGATGTACCAAGGGAGCCCGAGGGCTGGTGTGCTCGTGTAGTCCTTATTTAATATGGGAGTGGGGGCATCGGATGTGACAAAGGGAGGTGGCTGAGCACGGATTTGATTAGGCTAAATAGATTAAACAGCCTGAATCACTCTATTCCTGCAGACGCTCTAGGAGAGGATTAGTGCCACACCTGGGGTGCGGAACACTAGTTCCCTGTTAGTGACAAGCCACTGCCCAAATGGAGATTGATTGATTGATTCCGGGAAAATGGACATAATCCATAGAAGTGACAAGTCACCAGTGCTTCTGTCACCTCTTCCGGGAAAATCCTTGTGGGGTGGGCTTGATATGTGAGGGGTTTGTGGCTATGGCTCATCAAAAAAGGGCATGACTGGGAATCCCACAGCTAACTCACTTTGGAACACACTGGTTTATCATCAGGCAGGATTTCAACAACAGCTTTTCCTTTTCCCAAGATTTCTGTATCAGCCATTCTATGTGGGTCTCAATTTTGGTAATCTCTTTATTAATATAGAGCCTACACACACACACACACACACACACACACACACACACACACACACACACACACACACACTGCTTTCCTCTCTTTGTCTTTCGATGTGAAAGGATATTTTCTTTTTTGGGGGGGAGGAGCGGGTGGAAGGAGACATCTACATTTTTAATGAGCACTCAGCGAATTCTAATGCATCTGGCTTATAGATGACAGTTTGCAAGAATTCTTTGAAAGGGCTGAATTGAGTGGATGAATAACTCATACAAACACTTTCAAGAATCCTGCAGCATTATGTAGCTTTGGTTCTCTTTATCCTTAAAGCCCTAAGCAGTCAGTTTCACTATTATCAATGATAATGAACAAAGTGGGATGGATATTCAGAAAGACAGCACGGGTTTGCCAGCACCCAGACAGCTTACCCACATGGCCTGAGCTCCTGTGCCATGTGTCCTTTCCACCTTCATTTTTTCTGCTGCACAGGTACCACATTCAAACTCCTAGAAAAGTGGGAAGATATGTTTGCCTCACTGGCCTTTGGGAACACGCCCCGTTTAACACCAGGTCCAGCAAACAGGCCCCAAAGACTTCCCCCTACTTCCTCTCAGCCCTAAAGGACCCAAGGTGTTCTGGGGATGGCACACAAGAACATTGAGATTGGAGGCTTAAGAGAGGTGACAATTCTTTTAATTCAAAAAGAATAATTAAGGATTGAAATACTTTAAAAGCAATTCTTATAATAATTTTAGATTCTTATTTTACAAGACAGGTTCTGGGATTTTTGCATTTGTTTTCTGAAAAAAAAAATCTATATTTAGCAGAAGTTTAACATTACTGGGTGTGTGGCATTTTCATGGGAAGAGTTATTTCTAGAAATAGAAAGTTTCTATTTGGTGTCAAAGAGTTAGGAAATAAATTATGTTTTGACACAAACACAAAGATATCTACTCAGCGGACAGAATGGAGGGAAAATGGAACAGGACATTCACCTCCTGAGTCACCTTTTACCTTTTACCTCGCTGGAGAGAAACCTCTGGGGACAGGGGCTATTTGGCTGCATCAAGTAAACAAAAGTATTTGGCTCGGTCCAGGTCTTTGATTCATGGAAAAGGAGCTTACCTTCTTCAACCCTTCATAAAGTCATTCACATTTCAGTAGCAGGTGAATCACGATCAAGGCTCCTTACAGAAGCTCAAGCCTTTCACAGTCACATTTCAACGTGCCCCTGGAAGAATCTGAGGTTCTCTGAGGCAACCAAATTTTGACTTAGTAAAAGGCTCAATGTGCGCCTTAAGAAAACTTGCATAGAACACACAGCTAAGCTCATTAGAGATAATATGTCACAAAACTTCCAGGCAAGAGGATATTTCTAAAATCACTCAGTTGGGGGATGTTTTTCTTGCTTTAGTATGAACATTAAAAAATGTATTGTGATGAAATGGACTTTTTATTTGTAGATGGATAAAAGGCCTAGCATCATATTTTCAGCAATTTTTTCTTGAATTGTAATGTATATGTATGCATCTAGAGATGCTACTCAAACACCATCTCCCCACCTACCCACATGCAAAAACAAAACAAAACACACACACAAAAAAACAAAACTGAGACATATATATTAAGTAATAGTTATTTTATTATAAAAACATGTGCTGCCCTAGCCGGTTCAGCTCAGTGAATAGAGCACCGGTCTGAGGACTGAAGGGTCCTGGCTTCAATTCTGGTCAAGGGCACATGCCCTGGTTGCAGGCTCAATCCCCAGTAGGGGGAGTGCAGGAGGGAGCCAATCAATGATTCTCTCTCATCATTGATGTTTCTCTCTCTCTCTCCCTCTCCCTTCTGCTCTGAAATCAATAAAAATATTTTAAAAAGCAAAAACCAAAAACGTGCTGTGAGATTTGATCATGTGATTTCTTGGGGCATTTACAATATGATATCATTCATAAAATTTTATGAATATACTGATTTAAGGATGTTAACAATGGTTGTATAATGTAAGGCGCAGCTCCATTTAGGCATTTATTATTTTTTTCAATAGCTCTTCAGTGAGTATCTGCTATATGCCTGGCACCTAGTATTGGGGATATAATAGTGTATCTGAAAACACACTCTACCCCTTAAGCAGCTTCCATTGCAGATGGAGATACAGACCAAAAACATATTCTCTGATTCATTAAATATTTGCAGTACTTTGTAAGTACATCTACAAAGACGATAAATACAAGGAAGTATAACCAGTTTTATTAGAGTCTTCTTTTATTTCTTGTATTTCTAGCATTTCGAGTTAGTCCACAAATCTGTCTGCAATGGCTCGAGCCAATCAAGTCCAGAATGTATTTTATTCTTTGAGAGAGAAAAAAACATTCTACTTTAAAAGTGCTTGTGATTAACTTAACCAGAGAAATTTAGATCTATTAACTCCTTTTGTTTTTCAGGGTTTTTGGAGCTGCCATACTTCTCACCTCTACTCTGAATATGCTAATCCCATCAGCAGCCAGAGTGCATTATGGATGTGTCATCTTTGTTAGGATATTGCAGGGACTTGTTGAGGTATGAAACTGCAGGATGACAGCATGCTAAGGTTGCCATGTTATTAAGAACCAGCAATCTTTGTCTTGATCTACAAATAAATATGTCTTATTTGGTTGTGTCTACATCATGTAAAATATTGGAAAAGTTAGGCAATCAGCTATTTTGTCTTTAAATGATGATAAATTACAACTGTGACTGCTTACCTCCCCTTCTCTAGAATTGAGTGGTATTAAAGAAATTTTTAGTGACTATTTCATTTTTTAAAAAAAACAGGCATTTTTTAAATGTGCTGTAATAAAAATTTTTGAGTGTATTCTTTGCTGGCCACAATACTGAATTTTGGGAATTTTATACCAAGTCTCTCTATTGGTTTTGAAACATTATTTGAGTTTTCACTGATGCATTTTATTGAAATGGGCATGTAACTCTAGTGACTGACTTTTGCTCCATCAGCTTACTGCCTTTGAAAGAATTGCATTTAAAAACTTGAGGTTGGCCTACCTGTTGCCCTTCTCTTTCTATGGAGTATGGTGGGAATAGATAAGTCAGATAAGTATAAAGGCACTGAAAACAATCTCCTCTCTCCAAAAACAAGGAAAAATTAATAGGATCGAAATAACAGAAAAAGGAGAATTATAGTCATTCCAGGACCCTCGTTGGATACCAAATTTCATGGATGACAAGTCCTTTAAACTGGTGTAGTCTTTGGGTATAACATGTGCACAGCCTCCTTTGTACTTACATAACATCTCTAAATTAATTATAGTATCTAATACAATGTTAATACTATATAAATAGTTGTTATACTCTATTGTTTAGGGAATAATAACAAGAAAAACAAATGTATACATTTTTGGTACAGACACAACCATGGTAGGCCCAACTACATAGTACATGTCAGCAACAAATGTAACATTTTTTTCCCCTAAAAATTTCAAGCTGAGATTGGTTGCATCTGCAGATGTAGAATTTGTGGCTGCAGAGGGCTGACTATGCTTTAAGAGTCTTAAGTTCTAGATACTACTTTCAGGAAGTGTGAATTTCAAGGATCTAAGCTTTAGCTTCCTTTGTATGGATTCCTTATATTAAGAATCACTGAGTGTAATGCCTCACAGAAAGGTCTTCCAAATGTCCCAAACTGTTCAGAATTACATATGAACTGAATAGTGTAAGATCTCTCATTTTGCCTTGATCAGAAGAAAATTGAGGTAGAAATCAGACTTGAAGGGTGGGAAATTTGAACAGGTCGCTAAAAAGAGGCCAGGCCTTACCTGGTCTGGGCTAAAAGTTCTAAGATGGAATTTCAGGGAATCAGCAAAGTCTCATGAATAGCAATTTTCCCTTGTGCCCTTTCTAAGGAAACTGCATCAGAGAAGGGAATGTGCCTATTTTCCAATGACCCTGGATCCTAAATGGTGATATATATCTTCCTCCATCACAGGGTGTCACCTACCCAGCATGTCATGGAATATGGAGCAAATGGGCCCCTCCTCTAGAGAGAAGTAGATTGGCAACCACCTCCTTTTGTGGTAAATACTATGCGCCAATGTAGTTGTGGTGGGTGAAAGTTTAGGAACGACTTGAATAAGATTTTTAAATTAGTAAAGCTCACCTGAAAAACCAATTGGGGAGTGCCTGTGTGTGTATGAGGAAAGGTTTGGGGCCACCATTTCAATTTCTTTAATTCTTATTGGTCTCCTTACATCCTGTATTTCTTCTTGTGCTTTGTTGTTGTTGTTTTTTTAGTTCATCCACATCATCTAGGTTTTCAAATTTATTTATGAATTATTTTTATTATAGTCTTTTAAATTTAATTTGTATTGTAGTCTTATTATTTTTAAATCTTTGCTGTGTCTTGGGCAGGTTATATCTACTTGTGTAGTCCTGTATTTGTGGCTAAATATGTAGGCATATGTGAGTGTGAGTGTGCATGTACTCAAGTGCATAAGTGGAAATTTGTGTGAGTGAATCAAGGAACATGAAATAAAGTCAAGAATTTTTATTGATTTCATTTAATTTTTTCCCCCCATTCTCCCTCCTCCTTTAGGTTCCTATGCTGGAGCTGTGATTGCAATGCCTTTAGCTGGCATCCTTGTACAGTATACCGGCTGGTCTTCAGTATTCTATGTCTATGGTATGTTACATTTCTATACCCTAGAGTTCAAAGAACTCTGCATAAGCTAGAACAATGACATAGGTCACTAAATGTAACTTCTGTGTTTACTTACTTATTTTTTCCCCCATTAAGAGTTCTTTCCTTATATTCTGGGAAGATCAAGGAAAATGTTCTACCTCTATGATTTTTCCTACATTGTTATTTATTGTTTTTAAAAAAGCAACCTCATTGCTGATGGAAACTTTGTGATGTATGATGGATATTGCCCTTGATTATGAATAATAAAATTAAGTTAGCTCTTGAGTCAAAGCTGAATAAGAGGAAAGAACTAGGAAGTCCCCACTTCTCTTTCTTCCTACTGTTTCCTTGGTCATTTCCCTGATTGTGCCTCCTCAAGTCTGAATAGTGTTAGAGAGCTGGACGGCTATAGTAATGCTAACGTAACAATTCAATTTTGTGAAGAAATATTAGCAGTCCCTTGCAGCAGTAGCACATTTGAGTCCTCATTTCTTTTGCATTAAAGGAGATTAAGCCCCCACATGGAAATAAAAAATACAAGAAACCCTAAATTCAAACTCCCTTTCTGTTTACTTTCTAACTAGAAGCTGAAAACTTAACAATGAAAGGCCCCCTAAGGCAGTGGTTCTCAACCTTCCTAATGCCGCGACCCTTTAATACAGTTCCTCATGTTGTGGTGACCACCAATTTCATTGTTACAAATTGAACATAATTAAAGCATAGTGATTAATCACAAAAACAATATGTAATTATATATGTGTTTTCTGATGGTCTTAGGCGACCCCTGTGAAAGGGTCATTCGACCCCCAAAGGGATCGTGACCCACAGGTTGAGAACCGCTGCCCTAAGGTTTCTGAGAGACACTTTTATAATAATGAGGACAGGAAAAACATAAGAGAGCTGGGTTCCAACTGATATTGTCACTGATTAATACCATCTCTGAGCATGAGCATGAGAACCTGAAAGATTAATGAAGCCATGTGGTTGAGCAGAATAGTTACCTGGCTGTTTCCAAATTTGTTGAGATCCATTTCCATTTTGAAATGTTCTCATCAGAGCAAACACTTATGTTTGTAGAGTGTTATTAAATATACTTTATAGGAGCGGCTCTTAGTCTGGCTCAAAAGCCCTGGATGGCTTTGCATCTATGAATGCTCTAAATTATAAGCCATGCATGCATTTGTACATTGTTTTTCCTGGAGAGATCACTTTATCAGATTTTAATCTATATCGTTCATTGGATTTTTAAGAGTTCATAATTCAAAGAAGTTTCAAGCATTTATTTCTAGGGTATAGAGTACAAAGTTGGGAGGGCCATCCATTAAACCCTCTTATGTGTTTGATTGAAAACATGGTGTGGCTTTAAAGTACAGAGACTAATTTCCACAAAGCATGTATGAAAATCAGCCACTTTATTTCAAGTTATAACTTATTTTATGTTTATCCTTGAACGGTTCAAAGTTTAAATATTAGGTAATCTGAAAATATCCTATCATGGTACCTGCTCAGTTGCTGTGTGTAACAAAATTTGGGTCTTTGAGTCATACATTTAATATTGATATTTTAAAACTCAGTAAGATAAGACTTGTGTAGTGACTAAGGTTTAAAAAGATAATGCATGCAGGATGGGAGCAAAAGTAGATTTACAGTTGTTCTTATGGAAAATAATACACTCATTAATAAATAATAATACCAGGATAAACTATGTTTCAGGTACTTACAACTGTAAACCTTCTTTTGTAACATCCTGTAAAAAGCAATTAGCTGCATATTAGGCACTTCAGATGCATTCAGAGAGGAGTAATGATAATTATTTCTAAATCACAAGAGCTCCCATTTATTGAATTCTTATTTTCAGCCCTCCACTGTGCTAGTTGCTTTATGCATTATCTGCCTTAACTTTACTTTGCCACAATCTCATAAAAAATGAATTATTATCTCATTTTACAGTGGTGGTTTAGAGAGATTCAGTTCCTGATCAGATTATGTAGCTAATGAATGACACAGCCAGGATTTGAATCTGGGAGAGCCATATTCCATAACCAGTACACTATATCGGATTTTCACTGTCATGTTTAGTAATTGAAAGAAGCTTGCCACATCAGAACCTATGGTATTATTAAGGGACACTGAGAGACTGAGCAAACAAACAAAAAAAAGGTATATGGGGATCAGGGATTGTTGCCCAAGAGAGAAAGAACAGTCTGAGGCAAGAATGAAATGGCCAGCTGCTGGGAAGCAAGAATAAATCACTTGAAATTGTTCGTATTATTAATGTGTCCAGATTTATATCACAAAATAAGGGCATGTTTAATGGTGAAAGAGGTAAATAAAGAAGGGGATGAAAAGAACTTGCAAACAGTTTATTGTACTGAAATTTATAACTTTCATCTGCCCCCCAAAAATGATCAATAGGCAATAGCATGTTCTGAAAATAATATGGTATTCAGTCACATAAAGTGGGAAATGTTCCTATATTAATTACAGAAGCCCATTTTTAAATGTACAATAGCCACTCAAGACTGAAATAATTTTCTCTATTTTACTTAATAGTCTGTTTACTAGATCTGGAAATGCTATCAGAAGAGGTAAAGGGGCATTTCTTTTCTCTGGAAATGCAGACCACTCTTCTATATTCAAGACAGGCCAATAACAAAAGGATCAACCTCATAGAATTCCTTGAGGACAGGTATTTTGTCTTGTTCCTCATATTTCTCTCCCTTAAGAGAGTGCCTGGGAAAGTAACTTCTCAATAAATATTTGTTGGATGGGTGAATGTGTTCCAGACCACACCATTCTATAATTATTTGTTGTGAGTTTCTTGCGTATCAGCATTATTTAAAGAGACAGAGGTAAATCCAAGACTACCCTTCAGGAAGATTGAAGTCTGGTGGCAAACAACAAGAAGAGATGACTAAAGTTAGTTGTAGAAACAGAAACTTGAATTCACACTCTATAGAATATGATTGTCATGAGAATTTTTTGTAGTGTTATTTCAGCAAATGACTTTTAAATGGAAGTATTTATAATGGTTTTCTTTGACTTGCTCCTTTTGAACTCTTGCTTGCAGGAAGTTTTGGAATGGTCTGGTACATGTTTTGGCTTTTGGTGTCTTATGAGAGTCCTGCAAAGCATCCTACTATTACAGATGAAGAACGTAGGTACATAGAAGAAAGCATTGGAGAGAGTGCAAATCTTTTAGGTGCAATGGAAGTAAGAATTTTATTATGGTGTATATTTCTATTCCTATTCTCCATCTCATCTCCCTTCAACCAACCAATTCAACAAAACTAATATGGTATCAATCATGAGTGTTTTCTTTACTTCATTCATATTCCCTGATATACTTGGGAATTATTGCTATATTTTTTTTCTTTATCTTTGTTAAGTATTTCAAAATTTGCCCTGTGTTATAGCTATGATTATAAACCTAAGTGAGTTTTTAAAAACAGTTCAATATGGGCCATAATTTAAACAAATTCAACCAATAGTTAATTTTAGATTGTAGGAAATGCCAAATCACCTAATTCAGTCATGAAAAAGGCGATTTTTTTTGTTCGTCAAATAGTCTAAATGTTGGTTTCATACATATGTATTTATATTACATGTGGTTTAGTAAGTCCTAAAGCATTAGAATGCTGATAACAGAGAGTTGATGTGAAAATATTATTAACATAATCCTTTTATTGATATAATCCATTTTCAGAATCATTGTTATGGAGATCATTATATAGATAATGTTGTAAAGCCCTTTTCCTGATTATGATTGGGCTTCTTGGACAGGATCTGCCTATAGAGAGTGAAATGAAGTTATATGTCAATAATGCAACTATTTTAGTACATGTGACATTAATAAATCATAAATAGTAAGTAGCAGATAGCCATATGATACTACGATAAATCTAGTAAACGAAAAGTCATGTATTTAGACAGGTTTAGTAGTTCAGCATTTAATCAGTAACCTAACTTCCTTATGCTGAGTGGGAAGGTGACATTCACTGGCTGAGGAACCAATGCCCTTTATACATTATGTTTCTCCTCCCACATTTGAATTGTATATTATTCCAGCTCTGTTTCCCTACTTCATTTGTTAGGGAAGGCCTGTCTTTGACATATCATTCTAGTAAAAGGTCAGTTGCCCATTGTTACTGAAGACATGTATCTTGACTTTTAATGAATAAGAAAAATTCCATGTTGGATATTATTCAGAAGTTAAACTTCAGTACTTAAAAATAATCCTTACATAGTTGTTCCATGAGCTGAGGAGACTGATATTTAAAACTTTCCCCTTCCTGTTTCCTTCTGTAAATGGATTGATAATTTCTTTCTAGTGGTGGCTACTCAAAAAATAGGAGGAAATGTGGGGGTGGGGTGGGTGTTGGCAGTGTGCTCTGGTGCCCACCAGCCACAGTTGCTGTGAGCAGAAGCTAAAAGTAGGTTGGTCCAAGGTGAGTTCAGAATTTAGCTTCAATTTCTGCCCAAAACAACCTGATCAGCCTGTATCTTCATTAGTTAAATGTGCTTCTTTTATTTACCAGTTCTTGAAATACTGTGTGTCTAGATCAGGCATAAATTTTTCTGAAATAACCCCCAAAAGAACAGCCAGATGGATAAAAGGACATAATCTCAAAATTCCCATTTTCTATATCTTACTGCTTTTCTAAACATAATATTTTATGACTTATTGATATTTTATACTTTAGCTTCAAGGTAAATTATTCAAAATATATCAGTGGTGATAGAACTTACATTTTATTTTGTACTTTTTTATTGTGAACAAATTTAATATGCAAGAACAGCCATATACCCACTGCATAGATGCAAGTTGTTAACATCTTGTTTTACTTATTTCACTTTTTTTGCTGAATAATTTCAAAGTACATGAGATATCATAAACCTTTATTCATGAATATCTCACATGTATCTCTAGAAAATAAGAATATTCTCATTCAGAATCTAAGTTCTAGTATCATACCTAACACAATTAGAAATAATTTCCTAACATTATTTAATACCTAGATATTTAAATTTCTAATATCTGGTGCAAATTCGAATACATAGTCTATATTCATGTCTTTTATAGCTATTTGTTTTGAGTATGGCTCCAATTAAAGATCACACACATTGCAGCTGACTATAATGTTTCTTGAATCTCTCTTAAAAATAATTAAATACAACATATATACAGAAAAATGCACAAAATCATAAGCAAATAGCTTGCTAAATTTTAATAAACTAAATCTACTGTGTTGCAGTAGAATGTTATCAGAATACCATAAAGCCTCCAACAACCCCCAACCGCTGTTTAAGGTATGAAATTAGATGCTTTTCTCTTATGTTTGATGAAGTGTTTTGCAACCTGAAAAATAAAGTCCTCAGGGCCCTGATGTAAATAAAAGAAATACCAGTCGAGCAAGAAAAAGTTATTTACTTCTAATAATATTCTAAACTTGTTTCTTGTACAAATATCTATAATGCTAACATTCCTTATTTGGACATTTTTATTATCAGTGAATAAGTGTATTCATCTGGCACCATTTTTCCAGAACATACTGAATTGAAGGAGAAAAACAACAACCCTGCACTTTTGGAACCCGTCTATAATGCTGACACTTAACATTTTTATCCAAAGCCATAGAACTCATTATATATTATTAGGATGGGCTTTTGTGATGTTTTGATTCTTTTTTTATATTATATATTATATTTGTAATCACCACAGTATAGCATTCTACTATATTACTTTTAAAGTGACCTTTAAAATGATTCATTAGAATCACAATCAATAACAGCAATGATGGGATTCTCCATCCAGAAATAATTACTAAATCTGTGTAAAAAGCATGTTTGCCTCCTCTTTTTTTAATTTTAAATGTTTATTAAATATATTGGGGTGATGTAAGATTATAGAGATTTCAAGTGTACAATTCTATATTGCATTGCTTACCACCCAAAGTCAAATCTCCTTTCATCATCATACACTCCACTCCCTCTCCCCCTCCTCACCCTCCTTTCCTCATAGACCCAGACAATAGTAACCACCATCCTATTGTCTGTGTCCAAGAGTTTTTGTTTGTCTTGTTTGTGTCTTTCAGTTTTATATTCCACTGATGAGCGCCTCCTCCTTTACTCTTTTAGTCAGGTCAAGGATCCCAAGCTAGAAATAATCAAAATTATTTTAGTCTATTGATTCTTCACCAAATAGTATTTTGGTGTTCAAAGTAAAGTAATTGAAAAGTGTTTAGAAATATGAGAGACATTTTAAGGTGTAAAAATTAGTCTTGGGAAGGATACTTGTACATTTGGGCAAACACAGAATCTTTAAGTATATTGGATGCAATTTTTAATGGGTATTATAAGCAAAGCCAATCATATTTAGGTTGTTAATTTTGAATGTCTTGTATGTCATAAATAACTACAGTCATGTGCAGTTAATGACTGAATACATTTTGAGAAAAAGTGGTTTTAGGTGATTTAGTTATTGTGCGAACATCATAGAGTGGAGTGCACTTACACAAACCCAGATGGCACAGCCTACTACTGTAATTGTATGTGCTGTATTTTTCTTTTTAATCCTTACCCAAAGAGATTTTTATTGATGAGAGAAAGAGAGAGAGAAAGAGAGAGAGAGAGAGAGAGAGAGAGAGAGAGAGAGAGAGAGAATGTGAAAGAGAAAAATCACATGTGCCCTGATAGATCAAACATGTAATCTGGATATGTGTGCTCACTGGGAATTGAACCTGTAACCTTTTGGTGTACAGGATGATGCTCCAACCAACTGAGCCACACAGCTAGGGATGTGCTATACTTCTATATGACTATCAGTGCAGTAGGCTTGTTTATACCAGCATCTCTCTCTGTAAACATGAGAGCTATGTGTTGGGCTACGGTGTCATTAGGCGATAGGAATTTTTTTTAGCTCTATTGTAATCTTATAAGACCACATAGTATATGTGGTAAACCATTGCCAAAATGTTGTTATACAATGCATGACTGTAGTTATGATGTGCGCATGGTATGCTGGGTTAAAGCCAAATATTTTAACCAAATATCCATCATGTAATTTTTATAGAGCCTTGCACTCCAGTGTCACAGAACTTATACTGATATCCATTGAGTAGCAAGAGTGTTTATAGATAAGTAGTGTGGTATCATTGTCTTTAGATAGGGTCTAGATTATTGCACTCAATTTTTCTTATTTTTATAAGTACATTGAATTTTCAATATTCTAGACAAAATATTTTGGATACCAACAAGGTCACTGGTTTGGATACCAACAAGGTTACAGTGAGTTTTAGCTGAGGCATGATCTTATCACTGCAAAAAAGAAAGAAATCTTAAAAACTGAGATCTGTGCTTCTGGAATTAGTTTTATATAAATATGGAATCTTGTATATCCCCAACACTGAAACAATTTAATCAAAATATGAGGCTAATACATTTTTTCTCTTCTAATGATTATTCATATAACTAAGGTTAACTGGACTGTGGCAATTAATGACTCACTACTTCTTGTCTACCATCCTACTCATGCCCCAACATACATATCATAAAAATGCAAAGCCCGTTAGAATATATTTGAAATGGTCAGAATGGCTCTCTTTTTGGGATTTCAGAAATTCAAGACTCCATGGAGGAAATTTTTTACATCTATGCCAGTCTATGCAATAATTGTCGCCAATTTCTGTAGAAGCTGGACTTTCTATTTATTGCTTATTAGTCAGCCAGCATATTTTGAGGAAGTCTTTGGATTTGAAATCAGCAAGGTATGTGAAAATTATCTCTATGTAACTAGTGCATACTTTTTGTACTTATGTGAATATTAAGTTTCTTTACCAAGATTTTATCTTCTAAATTTCATGAGTTATTCTATATTCAGTCAATAAGTAACTTCTGGGAAACAAAGGCTAAGCACGATGTTTATGTACTGCCTTCAAATATCTGCTAGAATCTGCTCTCTTTTTTTGCAGGGAACACAGACAAAAGAGACCTACTCTCTGCCCACGTGGAGCTTACATCTCAGTTGGGGTGGGCAGCAGTGTTGCCCTCTCTCTGCAATTAAACATAACTTTTTCTTTTTAATTCTCACCAGAGGACATGCTTAGAGAGAGGCGTGGAGGGAGGGAATGGGAAGGGAAAGAGAGAGAGAGAGAGAGAGAGAGAGAGAGAGAGAGAGAGAGAGAGAGAGAGAGAAACATGAGAGCAAAACATCCATCTGCTGCCTCCTGCACGGAGCCCACGGTGGGGGGCGGGGGCGGAGGCGGGGGGGGGGGGGGCGTTTGCGGGGTTGAGCCTGAAACCCAGGCATGTGCCCTGACTGGGAATTGAACCACAACTTTAAAGTGTACAGGATGGCTCCCTACCAACTGAGCCACACTGGCCAGCCAGGGCAAACATAACTTCTTTTAAATATCATATCAGAGACTATGTAACAGTGAATGTAAAAGTACTTCATTAAGGTGGAATGGCTATTACCAATCTAACTCTTCTTCAGTGCTCTCAGAAATTTGTCTGGCTAAAAGATTTGAGGATAACAAAAAATATTTGAAAACATGCTTACATGGTGTTTCTCCAATTTATTCATTTGTTGAACATGATATGTGAAATTTTTTTTTAGATTCAGAAATAAAAATATGTTTTCTGTCCTCAAGAATTTATAGATTGGTGGTGTAGACAAAAAAAAAAAAAAAGAGGAAGCTACCAATTACAGAACAGTATGCTAAATGCTATTGTATTTAGGCATATATTCATAGCTATGATAATATAATCATTTTGAGGTTTTCTATAAGGATGAAATGAAGATAATACTACTACCTTATATAAGGGTTTGAAATCTCCAAGGTCCTTTCATATTCATGGACAACCTCGTATGGTTGAATAGGGTGTAACTATCACCATTGCTCTTGAACTGATGGAGAACCAGAAGCTAGGGGTGGCATTTAAATTGCCGGAAGCAAAGCTGGTGATAAATGACAGAATCAACTTTAAGCCCAGATCCTTTGACTTGTTTCAATTCCCTCTACTGTGCCGTTCAAACTCAGGAAAACCACATATTAACTTAAGCATTTAGCAAGTATTCGTTGAATGCCATCTCTGCGCCCAGCCCTTGGCTGAGTCCTGAATACACTTGTCTGTGCTGGCAATGGACTTGCCATTTCTCTTCATGTCATTACCTAAGTCCAGCTAGGCTCACTATTCATATTATGCCTCTACTTGAAAGATTATCTGAGGCCTGGAACTGAAGGCAACCTGAGTTAGGAGTAGCTATTCTAAGAGCCCTTTTGTCATCCCTGTTTCTAAGGAAACTGTTTCCTCCATTATTGAGAATAATAATGCTGCTTTAGACAAGGCTCTTCTCCCTGTAGCTGATCAAACGCAGCAGAGTAGCCTTTGGGAGCTCTGAGAGGTGTTGCACTTCTCAACAAAGGCTGCTGGAGGTGTGAGTCCATTTTCATAATCTGGGCCAACTCTGACACTGAGAGGCTATTAATAAAGTCAGGTCTCCCGGGGGAGAGTGAGGGAACCAACTGGTGTTAATGAAACTGCATGGTCATTCTGGCCTTCGGGCTCCAATTAATTGAAAATGCGTGATTGAAAGCAATGGTATTTTACAACAACTAAATATAATAACCAGATGGTTTGATTTGATTCACTTATTATATTTTAAAATTATGGATAACTTCTACACACACAGATTGGCTTGATGATTTTGATTATAAGGTAACAACAACAAAAAAAAGACTCTAGACTTCCCTGAAAAACATGTAAAGGAGGTGATGGAGAAAATAGATCATGGGCTTTGGATCTAGGCTGACATGGTTCAGGAACTAAACTCTACGATAAACTATAATAATGACAATATAAAACACTTCTATCCAAAGTGAAAGAGAGAATTAAGTAGCTTGGACATTTAACCTATTTTGGAATCATTCACCATCTTAATTAATCGTCCAAACAACCCAAGTCTTTGGTCATGGCGCCACATTATACACCTTGGAAAATAAAACACAATCTTTGTCTCAAACCTTCAGTAATCTAATTTGAAAGACATAGTTACATCAAATAATAAACTTATCCAGCACTTCTCAGGAACTGTGCTTCAAAGTACTAGTATGCATAGTAAAAAAAACCTCCTTACATGTTTATATTTAAAATTTACTAAGTCCACATATGTGGTAATACAGTACATAATTAATTAAAATGCATTTTACTTATACTTCCTGCCTCCATAACTTCTAGAGAATAGTGCCTTGCACATAATTATTGGTAAGAAACTCTGTTGAATTGATGTAGGCGGGTTAGATTTTTAGATTGCATAGAAACTACAGGTTGTCCCAAAAAAATGCATACACACTTTAATAGCTGATAGCTCAATTTTGAAAATGAAATGTATTTTAAAAAACACTGCCTTTGTAATTATTCAAAGTGTGTGTATATATTTTTGGCACACCCTATATAATTTATTGTATGGCAATGTGAATAAATATTGATATTTGACATTAAAAAATGCCTAAAATTTAATAATTGATCTATATCTTCTGGGCTCTTAATTTATAGAATCTAAATATAAAACTCATAAGACATATATTTTTTAAATACTATAAACATTGTTATACTTATTATTAATTTAAAAATGAATTTAAACTACAGCCTCTTCATGGTTTTGTCGGGTGTACTATATTTTTCCTTCTGACTCTATCTCTATCCTTGTCTCTCTTCTCCTCCCCACTTTTCGCTAATGATACATTTTTACAAACATATTTAAGAATATAAAATGGGCACATAAATGTGAATCACTCTGTGATAAGATTCAAGGTAGCTTATTCATAAACTCAAAATGTACTGACTCATAGCAGAGAAGAAAAGTATTCTCCGGAACACAAAGAGGTATCCAAATAAAATTACTTGGCTTTTCTCATTTATTATGTGAAAGTTACTACTTATTCTAGGAATGAGTAAGTGGTCATTTGGAGACAGAATTCTTCCTGCCTTTGCCCATGAGGAGTTTTATGATGATGTTCAAGAAAATCAAGACCATTACATTGCCCACATTACTTATGATCATGTATATTTCTCCCCCCTTGTCATCAGGTTGGCATGCTGTCTGCTGTGCCACACTTAGTAATGACAATTATTGTACCTATTGGAGGGCAGATTGCAGACTTTCTAAGAAGCAGGCAAATTCTTTCAACTACTACAGTAAGAAAGATCATGAATTGTGGTGGTAAGTACCTACAGCCATGATGTTAAAAACATACTTTTAGTTCATGAAGTTCTAATCTGCATAAGTAACTTTTTCTATACATATCACATATGCCATTACATTTGTGTCATTGTTCATTTATAAACATTTTCCTATCTTATTTTAGATTTTCATAACTCCTACTTTTAAATAACTGCATAACTAACTTGACCTTGCCACCACTGAAACTTAAGGTTGCTTTTGAGGTTTTTATTCAGCACATGGAAGGTTTCAGGAATCTTTGCATATAAGTTATTAGTGTTATTATTATTTTTAAGTAGGCTGCCAGAAGTGGTTTGCTAGAGCATTTTTAGCTCATTGGAAAAATTTACACAAATTTCTGAAGTGTTTTCACGTATTTGTTTCTGAAGGTTTTGGCATGGAAGCAACCCTGCTCCTGGTCGTTGGCTATTCTCACACTAGAGGGGTAGCTATCTCATTCCTGGTACTTGCAGTGGGATTCAGCGGATTTGCTATATCTGGTAACATACATTTTTAAAATTTGTACTTGTGACATCTCATTTTGGCTGGTGATAATAAGACGATTTATCCATCTATCTCCATATATTCTACTTTCCTATTTAAATATTTTGAGTTAAGAACATTTACTGAACATATTTCCACTAAAATTTATATTAAAAATAATGAAACATTTAGAAATCATTACTTAGACTTGTTACTACTCACTTTCTCCCTTCTTACTTTTTTATTTAGTTCATTTATTTTTGGGTTATGAGAACATATCTCCTTCCTTCTGTGGAGTGAGCATCACATATTAAGCATAATATAAGAAAGTACACCTCATTTTATTCTCATTATATCCCTGAGCTAAATTAGCAAAAAGTAGTTATTAAGCACCTGCTGTGTACCTAGTATCTTTTAAGGAGGGTGGTGAGTATGGTAGAGAATATTTTTGTAGGCACTCCTAAGGGGCTTGGGGTTCTTTGAATTAAAGATTCTACATGTATTTCAGGTTTCAATGTTAACCACCTGGATATTGCTCCAAGATATGCCAGCATCTTAATGGGCATTTCAAATGGTGTTGGCACATTGTCAGGAATGGTTTGCCCTATCATTGTGGGTGCAATGACAAAGAATAAGGTAAGATGGAACAAAAGAGATGATTAGTTGTAGAAGATTCTCTCTCATGGTTTGGGAAAGGGTTAATACATTCTCTTTGGCATTTCTTTTCTGGTCCACTCCCCACACTTCTGAGTAGGGGAGAGGATTGAGGCTCAGAAGAAAATATCCAAGAACTCTGAGTGAGCCCTCTTTCCCAACCAATAAGCAACATGCTCCTTAACACCTTGTCATATTTCTGATACTTCTGATATAGTTAACAAATCAAACCTTCTGCTCCCAGCTTATTAAAATAGGCAAGAGAAATCTTCTGAGCTTTATTTACAAGACTCAATTCGGACCCTTCTGTAGTTATCAGGGGAAGAATATAATTATCAGCTAGTTGTCCTTATGTGTAGAGCTTCAAAATTGTGGTTTACTAGAGGAAAATAAATAAAAGGAGTGAGAAAAGGATATTAAGTAAATCAATGATAAATATTTTTAAAATTAGCTGACCACAAATATATTTGGCATTATTTCAAAACATGAGATTTAAATTACTTTTAAAATAATGAAAGTTACAGTGTTACAGGAAGTTTCTGTAATAGGATTTGCTTCATATGAGCAAGAAGAGGGGTTTCCCCTACAGCTAGCATTTTATGAAAAGCTCACTGGTGGAACATTTAGAGAAGATGTCTCACACATGGGAGTTTGTTCTCACACGGCCACTTTTGTCCCTGCAGTCACGCGAGGAGTGGCAATATGTCTTCCTGATTGCTGCCCTCGTCCACTACGGTGGAGTTATATTTTATGGAATATTTGCCTCAGGAGAGAAGCAACCGTGGGCAGACCCTGAGGAAACCAGTGAAGAAAAATGTGGGTTTATCCATGAAGATGAACTCGATGAAGAAACAGGGGACATTACTCAAAATTATATCAATTATGGTACCACCAAGTCTTACGGTGCCACAACACAGGCCAACGGAGGTTGGCCCAATGGCTGGGAAAAGAAAGAGGAATTTGTACAAGAAGAAGGACAAGACACATACACCTATAAGGACCGAGATGAGTATTCATAACAAAACTAATCGCTGGATTTATTTTTAGTGTCTGTGATTAACTTAATTGTGATTGCACAAAAATTTTTAAAATATGTGGTGTGAACATGTAAACATATCAACCAAGCAAGGCTTGCTGTAAAAATGAAATGAAAACAAACTCATGAAGTTACCATCAAGTGCAATCTGTAGAAGTTGTGAAATTCCATCTTTTCCATTCAGGTCATCTATTCTTGCATTTGTGCTTTCAAGGTTGACTGATCAAAAACTGTAGAAACAAATAGTTACCCATTGGATTTATATGAGCTAAAACTCATCGCCATTTAATAAAGCACAGCTAAAACAGTTGGCGCATTTCATCCTACAAAAGTTAGGAAGCCAAAGCTACTTGATCATGTCAAATGCACTTATATATTTGTTACACTGTATTGCAAGATCTCATGCAGAAGTCGTGTTAAAACAAAACAAAACACAACAATATAATGCTGTCATGTTGGCTGCAGCAGATGTTGACAACGTTTATTGGGTGTAAATCATGAACTTGGAATATCTCTCAATTAGAGAACATTGTGGGCTAGCAATGAGCAAGGCATACTACATAATTGTTGTTATTACATAATGTGGGCTATTTTGTTGGTCATCAAAAGGAATGTCTTGCAGTGGTTTATATGAAATGCTGGGCACAAACACATACCTGTGAAAGAGAACTTGTAAAGTGTGGGGTATGCTTCATGTTCTTCCATTTATTTACCTGACAGTATAAAACACTCCACATTTTAATAAATTGGACTTTTCATGTAGCATATCACATAACTTTTTTGCAAAAAAATTAGAAAAAGACTTCAATGTATTTTTATTACAACTTTGTACAGGTTGTAACTTGAATTAGGGAAAAAAAAAGATGCACACACCATAAAGAATCTAATGAGAAATTTACTATGGAAATAGAGCCCTGAAAATGCAATATTAACAACAAAAGAAATAGAAAATGGTTTAGATATTCTTCTTCCTTAATAATTAAATGCTATATAAAACTTGTGCCACAGAGCTATATATAATATAAAAAGATAAATTTAATAGAGAGATTGTAAGTAGATAATTTTATTATTTAAAGTCCCATTTAAAATATATTTGTCTTATATAGGACAACAAATTATATTAAAATTATATCTCTATATATCTGTATATCTTATACATATCCATACACAGAAACATAATAAACAATCTTCATACATAAAAATAGCATACACCTAATGTTGGGTTAGGGGACTGCAATTTCTACTTTCATAGAGTCATAGAATTTTAGATGGGGGCAGAGGCATTTTGCTTGTCACTTCTTAATATAACTCAACAGTAATCGGAACATTTGTGTACCAAGCAATAAGTGCAATGCATAAAATTTCCTGTCTGTATCTTATCTTTATTTTGCTTGTGGTAGCTTTTTTGGGTGGTTGGAATGATTCTTTTTTCTTTTAAAAAAATAACATCAGACCTCTTTTTCGTGTTCTAAAATAATAATAATGCATTTCCCAATTCAACTTAAAATATTATTGGTGTATTCAATGTCTATTCTGGATATTTGATCTGTTCATTGTATTGTGCTAGTGACTGGAGGCTCTGCTACTGCAAATATAAAACATAAAGTCTGTTTTAAAAATGCAAACCATATCTTTTGCTTTGTGTCTCAAAGTGGTGTTATGTAATCACAGCTTTTGTTGTATTGAATGAAAAGATATGGGCTTTCATTTTGTTGCTGCAAAAAAAAGTGTTAATAAAATGCTCTATTTATCCTTTTATAAAAAAGCAATACTTTAATTTGGGTTGATTTTATTGAGATTGTAGCTTTAATGTGAATTTAGCTTGTGTATGATCCAATGAAGCCAAATCTTGGCTCAAGAAGAACATCATTTTAGCCACTTGAGATTTAATGGAGAAACATGGCATTCTTTAAATTGTGTGGGAGATGGTTCTGTAGAGAGAATTTTTGTTGTTGTTGTTTTGTTGTTGTTCATCCTTGCCCGAGGATATTTTTTCCATTGATTTTTAGGGAGAGTGGAAGAGAGAGGGAAAGACAGAGAGAACCATCTATGTGAGAGAAACATATCAACTAGTTGCTTCCTGCACATGCCCCGACCAGAACCTGTCCCGGAGAGGAGCCTGCAACCAAGGTACGTGCCCTTGACCAGAATTGAACCCAGGACCTTTCGGTCCGCAGGCTAATGCTAGATCCACTGAGCCAAACAGGCTAGGGCTCACTTTTTTCCCCACTGTGCTATTGAGTGACAGCTGCCACTTGCACAATCCCCAGACAAGGATGCAATAAAGAGTTTTCTTTCAGTACCAGTATTTTCACTTTTCAATCACTTTATTAATCTTCTGATTATAAAGGTAGTATGGGGTAAGAGGGGACCTTTGTTAGGTAGAGTATTAAAAATAAAAAAAATTTAAGATAATCAATAATCTTGCTATCCGGGCATAATCAGTGTTAAAACCATATATACAGACTGTTTTCTATAAAAAATACATATACAGAAAACTCACATATATTTTTTAATCTGCAAATTTGAACTCATACTTGCTCTATTATCGCAATCTACTTTTTCCATTTGACATCTCAGCATGTGAATATTTCTATTTGAGTAACAGAGTTCTGTAGTCTAATATTACATACCATGAGCGATATTTAAGGTATTTATTTATCCAATACCTTACTTATGAATATTTCTTCTTTTCTCTTTTTCATTCTGCATGGGGGGATGCAAAGTATGTTCAACATTTATAACCATGATGGATATTTAAGTTACTATCTATAGTTTACTATTCCTGTGTTTGTCTATAGAGAGTACTACCGGTTATTGGCTTTCCTGGGATTCATTTACGAATTCACTTCTTCACTCAATAGGACAGGTGTTTATTAAGCCCTTATACTGTGAAAGAAGTCCCTGGGCATATAGTGGTGAGAAAACAGATCCAGACTCTACCATCGTGGACCTTAAAGCTAGTCTCCTCCCTAAGGTGTTTGCAGCACGTCCAGCGGCCCAGTCAGGCCACAGAGATGTGACCAAGAGACTCTTCTTGGCCATGCAGCCCTTGCTAACCTTCCTGAGGAAGGATTTTCCTGAGGCCCCTAAACTCCCAAAGCGGGGCTGCTATTGAGGTGCTCCCTTGTCATTTTAAAAATAGTTTCAGGTGACAATGCTTTTCTCAGCCTCAGACATCCCCATGCTGCAGGGAGGTTAGGTCTTGAGGGGAGATCAGCATCATTTTTCTCCAGTGCCTGAATCTGCAGGAGGGGAGATGGATGGGCTGAACTTATTAAGCATATTTTCCATCCAGTGCTTCAAATTGCTTTTGTTTCTGTTTCTCCCCTGGATTTCTAATAATCTATCTATTTTCACTCCTACCCCCGCCCCCTTTATGTACAGGCTACCTCCATCAGCTTTAATAACAAATAGTGGCTGTTGATATTTCATTCTTCTATAGTGATACAATGATCAGGGTGAGGGTTTTTATTATTATTTTTCTCTCTATTCTCATGCAAGACCTCAAAATTGAATTGTCATTCAGCTACTATCAAAAATACTTTATTGATGTAGGCTGATCTACACTATTCAGTTCCTTAAAATGCACAAGCTTCTCTATGCTCTCCCCTCTTCATACACCCTCATTATAGCCAGGCACCTAAAAGCTGCATAATCTGGATATATTACCCTGTCCCTCATCCAAATTCAGCAGCTCTTGTTGAATGAACACCTCCTCGGCTTTCACCAAGAACAGGCAAAATGAAGAGACTCTGTACTTCTGTTAAATCACGTCTGAGGACCTGTTTTATTGCTCTGCTCAATATGCAGAAGATGAAGATGCTTACAGTCCTAGGAGCTGGAAGAATGCTGTTCTGAAGCATTACAGCACTGTCAGTAATTAGGTATGAAAGGGCACGGGGCCACCACATCTCCTTTGTCTCCACAAGAAGCTTTAGAGACGCACTTTTTGGCTCAATTGCAGTTTTTCTCTCCCTTCCTCAGTTTTATTTAGTTTCTGTTTTTTCATTGTTTGTTTAGTTGTTATTTATTTGACTTTATTTTAAAAGAGGCAGTGAATGAGGGATCCAATAATAATAATGATAGTAATTATTCATATGTGGTACATGAAACACCAGAAACTGTTCTCAGCGTTACTTTTTTCAAATATATTTTTATTGATTTCAGAGAGGAAGGAAAAGGGAGAGGGAGATAGAAACATCAATGATGAGAGAGAATCATTGATTGGCTGCCTCCTGCATGCCCCCTACTGGGGGTTGAGCTGCAACCCCAGCATGTGCCCTTGACTGGAATCAAACCCGAGACCCTTCAGTCCTCAGGCTGATGCTCTATCCACTGAGCCAAAACGGCTCTATCCACTGAGCCATCGGCTAGGGGCCAATCTCAGGATTATTTATATTTATATTTATAATCATTTAATCTTAAAAATATTTAAAAAACACATCTTTGTGTTAGGTACTATTATTAACTCCTTGTATAAATGAAGGCACTGAAGCACTGGGAAGTTAAGTGTCTATCCAACGTCACACAGCTAATGGAGTAAATTTCGAATGTGAAAACAAGCCCTCTGTCTCCAGACCTTGTATTTTTCATCACTGTTGCTAAGTAGCTGTGTGATTTTGGTAAGTTAATTTCTCCAAGACTCAGTTTTTTCATCTATAATATGGCACTCTAATATCAAGCTGTTTTTGCAATGAAATAAAATAATATATCAAGTACTTGGCTCAGCACCCTGTACATTAGTAAGAGTTCAACAAATCTGACTTCCCCTCCCCCTTTCACATAATGATAAGTAAATATAAGGTATTAACTCAATTATAATTTCAATGTCAGATTCATCACAATGGGCCATTTTGGAAACTATCTTGAGATATTTATATTCTTATAAAAAATTACTCAGGTTGGTTACCTAGCTTATTTTTCCAATTGTATTTTATAGGTTTTATGTGGCACAGAATAATAGGTACTATAGGGTGCTCTATATACAATAAATATATAATTCTAAAAATTTGAGCATAAAGACATGAATTGGAAGGATACACACAAAAGTATTCATAGTGGTTGCATCTCGAGAGGAAAGAAGAATGAACTTGGGAAAAGCATCAAAGAAGTTTCAAAATTATTATTTTTTAATTTTGAATATGAAGCAAATATGAGAAAATAATATTGGCTTATTCTTAGAATTCATATATGGCTTTTTGTTATATCTTTATGGTACTTTTCTCTATTGTAAAATGGAAAAGCAAGCAAAAATCAGAGAAAATATTTTCCTCAGTGAACACAAGTCTTATTTCTCTCCAGTATTTTGTGTGTTTCTGTTTTTTTTTAAATATTTGGGCTACCGCTGAAGATAATATCATGATCTTCAAGCATATTTGACAGTTTTCAGAAGCTATATAATTTAATGCAACCGCTTTGGGAGAATGTTTTTATTTCACAAAGTCAAGGTAAGGGTAGAATTTTTCACATTTATGAGCAGGGTTATGAATCCAAATGAAGTTCTTCTGCACAGAGCCAACAAAAGTCTGCACGAGATTAAATGTCACCGATGAAAGCCATCTTTCTGACAGATCTTGTCAGAGTCTACTGCACTGTTTCTCAAAGATTTTAAACAGGGGGTGTTAGGGACATGTCTCTGCCCATGAATATAGTGTGAGAATTAGTGTGTCATCATTAGTCTAAAGCAGTGGTTCTCAAACTTCCTAATGCCACGACCCTTTAATACAGTTCCTCATGTTGTGGTTACCCCCAATTTCATTGTTACAAATTGAACATAATGAAAGCATAGTGATTAACAAAAACAATATGTAATTATATATGTGTTTTCTGATGGTCTTAGGTGACCCCTGTGAAAGGATCGTTCGACCCTCAAAGAGGTCACGACCCACAGGTTGAGAACCTCTGGTCTAAAGGAACATTAACTCTTTCAATTCCAGTTGCAGCGGGATAGCAGAAAAAGTATAATTGTTTGGGTTCAAGCCCTAGATCTGCCACTGCCCTTTATATAACCTAAGGTGAGTCACGTTAGCTCTCTGAGCTTCGGCTTCCCCTGGAAAATAAAGGAGTTGGTTAGCTTTGATCATTTCTAAAGATCCTCCCAGCTCTGAAGCTCTGATATTTTCTGACTTTGTTCTTGCTGACAAATAGCTGAGTTCCTCAAGCCAACTTGAAAAAGTATTATAGTTGTTCTCAGAATTCCACTAAATATAAGACTAGATGCTTACTTTCTGCCTACATTCCTATTGACTTGAATTAGGAATGGAGCTAACAGTACGGCCAAAATGGGAGGCTTCTGTCATCCTGGTGGTCTTCTTTCTGTGATGCTCCTTTCTTCCTGGCTCATAGGGAACACCTTGCACATTCCTACAGAACTTGGGACTTGAGGATATCATGGGATCATTCATTAACCAAACACCCTGCAATGAGTTGAAATCCTTATGTGAAAGCATGAATCTAAGTTTTAATACCAGGTCACACTCAACTTTTACTATTTTAATGGGATATATTATAAAGTCCTGGCATTGAAAATGATGGAAATGCTTGCTTAAACCCACTCATTTTAGATGAGGAAGCTGCAGCTAGAAAAGTGAAGTGGCTAGTTAAAGTTTACCCAACTAGTTAGTAATGGAGGAGTAGCATGAAATTACTTCTAGAGCAGTGGTTCTCAACCTGTGGGTCGCGACCCCTTTGCGAGTCGAATGACCCTTTCACAGGGGTCGCCTAAGACCATCGGAAAACACATATATAATTACATATTGTTTTTGTGATTAATAACTATGCTTTAATTATGTTCAATTTATAACAATGAAATTGGGGGTCACCACAACATGAGGAACTGTATTAAAGGGTCGCAGCATTAGGAAGGTTGAGAACCACTGTTCTAGAGATTTACAACAGTGCTTTTGAGGTAATTGAGAACCACTCTTTCATTAAGTTAGAGAGTTTCTCAAACGATAAGTATTTATTGAGAATGTTCTATGTGGCAGGTACTAGGAATACAATGGGGAAAAAAGACTAAATTCTATGCTTTCATAGAACTCTAAATATAGTGGGAGTGACAGTGAAGGAATGAACAGAAAAATCAATTACAGTTGTGATAGATGCTTTGAAAGAGAAGTATAAGTGCTTTGATAATTTCAAATGGGGAACTTGACCTAGTCTATGGATTGAGGAAAATTTCCTCTGGGATGACATATAATGTGAGACCTCAAAGGTGAGTGTGAGTTAGCCTGGCAGAGCGTGACAGGAAGAAAGTTTCAGAAAGAGAAAATGGTATTTGCCAGGACCCCATGCTAGAAAGAACTTGGTAAGTACTTTAATGTTAATGCTACTCAAACGTTAGTGGGTGTACATATAGAAAAAGTGGGATTTATTTATTATGTGGAAGTGCTAATCAGCTAAGCCTAAATCTAGCATACTAAGACATCTTTCCAAGAGCTATAATATTTGCTCATCATTACTACATTCAACATCTATTAAACTGTGTGCAGGCCTATAACTGTACTGTGTAAATACAAAAATAAATTAGGCATGGTCTCTGCTCTTGAGAAACTTGTAGTTTCAAAAAATATGAATATAAATAAAAATAAGTATAGAATGTCATCCAAGCAAAAAAAAAAAAAAAAGAAAAAAGAAAGAAATCTCTCATTCGGGCAGCAAAGTCTGCATATCAACATGTATTCAAGCTCATTCCTTTTGTAAGTACACCATTTTATAGTTTTCAGAACACTTTTACATGTCATTTACCACAATTTGCAATTAGGCATTTATTTGTTTGCTTGTGACTTTAACCTTAAAATATTTTTTTCTTCAATTAATCCATAAATGCCATGGCCATATCTTTTGCTTTTCATAATGCATCCACAACTAAACATAGATTAGAAACTCAACAAATAATTAATGGAAGAATGCATGGCATATTTGCTATGCAAGCAAAATGATATTATCCTCCATATTAAATTATTTCTTCTTTTCAGAAGGGAAGTCAGAGAAAGATAGAGAGAAAGCATTGAACTAGACTTTGAAAGTGAAAGAGATGTTTGCCCACCTTATAAGTAGAGGAAAGACATAGAGGCAGAGGCTACATCATTAGCAGATCATGAAGGTGTAGCTATCATGGTGAGTTTGGAGGTGTGAACAGGTGGTGTGGTGAACTATCAAGTGTACTTAGGAGCATATGTGAGCCTACATGGGACAATTAAGCTGACTGTGCAGTGCATTAAATGCCAGACTAAAGTGTTCAGATGCTATCGTATAATTAAAGGCATTTTAGTGGGGTCTGAGATTATTAGATTTGTCTTGCAAAATGTTGCAAGGAGTGGGGAGAGGCTGGGAGCTGATTCTGTACACCAGTGCCATGGAAGACTTGGGTGGGAGAGGGGTGGTTGCCCTGGGGACAATGATGCTTTCAAGATGCCAAGACAAGGGCCTGGCATATTCATTCCTTCCATATCTACCTATTTCCAACTCAAACCCAAGAGCAGATGTGGATAATCAAAATATATTCACAAGTACATGATTCATGCTTTCTGCCCCTTGCATAATAATTCCAAGGTATAGTGATCTATTTGTCTCTTGCTTCCAAAATTACTCAAAAAGAACTACAGGCAATATTTATGAGATAACATTTTTTTCTCTTCTTTTTCAAAATACTGTCTGAAATTCAAGGTTATACACAAGGAGAAGACAAAGTGTCTCAATCTTTTACTTTATTTTCTTTCTCATATCTAGGGACAGATTTATTCCAGAGGTATACCCAACCAAGTTAGTCTCTTTCCTCAAGGAAATCAATGCCCTCAACCCAGGGAACAATAGACTCTTAATGGTGGATTCAACTTAAGCTCTGACCATACCCCCATCATTTTTTGTGCGTTTTTTCATTGTATTTCTTTTTCCTTTCTGGACAGACATGATTCTTTATGATGTGCCTGGAAACATAAATAAACCCTTGATGTATCACTAGAGGGTTGTCACTATCAAAATCGTGCTTCATCAGTAATGGTGGACATTATAGTTGCCTGTATTTAGGGTTTATTTTTAAAAACATAGAAAGGGCTGGGTAATCCAAAACACCCCTCTCACTAGGGGTTGCCAAGTCCTATGAGATGAGCATTGGATTTGGCTTTACTTTACACTTCTAACCACTTGGAGCTCAGTATCCCCATCTGCAAAACAGGCATAACAATGCATAGCTCTGTGAATTGTAGTAAACATCAAGGAAGATAACTTGATTTGCAAGCTTGGTAGATCTTTATAAGGTGCCAAAAATGCAGAGATTTTTAGTTCATCCATTTGGGTGAAGGTAGCAGCTCTTTGCAAAAGGCTCCCAATAAAAGGAAAGTATTTAACTGGATGTAAACATACTAGACCATTAGTAACTATGATAAATTACAGGTTTGATAAATGCCTGCAGACATCCTCCCTTATTTGATCTTCACTCTACTGCTGTGATATAGAATGGAGAAGGGTCCTTATTCCCATTTTTTTAAAAAATAAAACAAAACAGAAAAAAAGAGACTTAGTGATAGTCTTTTATCTGTACAATTTGGGGCTAGAACCCAGAACTAGTGCTAATTTAGATATACCACAGTACTCATTCTTGGATAGGATAAACCCAAGGGAAATAAGTCCTAAGACAGGTGGTCACTGGACAGAGCTGCTCTTCAGGAATGGTGGGTTTCATAGGGGAACCCCTGGGGGGATGTGGGCAGGAGCAGCCACATGACTTCAAGGAAGCCCTCTGTGGGGTGAGGAGAGAGGGAGCACTGAGAAGGAAGGGGATGTGACTAAAAGGCTGGTATGTCATTCTTTTCTCTGCTCACTGGCAGCAAGATACTTTTATTTCCATGCAGTCCTTATTTTTAGTGTCTTATTCTTTGTGCTTAAATCTGTGCTCCCAATGCCCAGCCAACGTGGCTCAGTGGTTGAGCATCTACCTATGAACCAGGAGGTCATGGTTTGATTCTCTGTCACAGCACATGCCCAGGTTGTGGGCTCAATCCCCAGTGGAGGGCATGTAGGAGGCACCTGATCAATGCATCTCTTTCATCATTGATATTCCCTTCTCTCTCTCCCTCTCCTTTCCTCTCTGAAATCAATAAAAATATACTCTAAAAATTAAAAATTGTACTCCCCAGCAAACTCACCAAAGGTAGGAATCATGTCCTATTTATCTTCGTATGTTCGCACAGAACCCAAACTATACTTCTCACATAATAAATACAGAATCAAGTGGAGGGGGATTCAGAACACCTCTGTGTGAGTTTCCTAGGACTATCATAATAAAGTATCATAAACTGGGTGGTATAGAACAACAAAGTATATTGTCTCACAGTTCTGGAGATCAGAAGTCTGAGATCAAGGTGTGGAATAGGTCATACTCTTGCTGAAGGCACTCAGGAATGATCTGTTCCAGGCCTCTCTCCTAGGTTTGGGTAGTTCCTTGGTTTAAGAAAGCATAACTCCAATCTCCACATGGCATTCTTCTCTCTGGTGTGCATGTCTGTTTCTTTACATAATATTCTTTTTATAAAGATACTAGTTATATTGGCTTAGGGACTAGTCGAGTATGACCTTATCTTAACTTTACATCAGCAATGAGCCTATTTCCAAATAAGGTCACATTCTGAAGTATTTCAGGTTAGAACTTCTACATATAAATTGATGGGGGGGGGCACACAATACAATTCATAACAACCTCCCTCTGGTCTTAACTGTTTAAGAGCTTGTGCGATTAGTGACTAGAAAGCAACTATTCAATGTCTCGATTTCTCCCCTTTACTATGGGTATTAAGACTCTTGCAAATGGTTGTTTCACTTAACTTGCATTCTGGACAATAAGGAAGACATCACAGAAATGCTGTGCGGCCATCCTGCTGACAAGGAGTCAGTCTGACAAGACATGCTGTCGATCCCCTCAAGAATCAGATGGCAGAAGTCCTAGATCAAAGGGCAAGAAATAAAATGAGCACCAGAGACAAGGGCATAACACAAGTGTATTTGGCTGTGTGACTGGTATCCCAAATCATTCATGAGTCTGACTTCTTCCATGTGATGGTTTGTGTCTTAGTCTGTGCTTAACATCACTCAGAAAATTCAGTGAAGCGATTCCATATAATGACAACTCAGTCACCGCAGGAGGTAGAGCTATTCTTTAGAGTAGGTATTTATTTAGGAATCAACAACGGTATATATTTCAGTGTGAGATCTTCAAAGTGTATGAAACTGGTAAGTTGCCCGAAAGTCAATAAAACAGAACCCCTCTAAGTCATTCTGCTTCTGAGTTCTAATGAGGTCACACAGCAGTTAAACCTAAAGTCTACTCCTGACTCAATGCTGAACTTTCGTTTTGGGGGGCTTCCCTTGAGCTGTAACATCCACCTGAGTCACTGACTGGGCTTCTGTTGCATTTGGTGCAAAAGGACTGATCTACCCAATGTTACTAAAAGTTTCAGTTCAAACTCTTTCTGCTCTCACCATGCTGGCCTGACTGGGCATTCATTGCTCACCCATTTCTCACCCTCTACATATGAGCTGCTCTTGGCCAATGAATTATTATGAGGCCAATGAAATTTGAAAGGGACACCTTTTGCTTTGGTTTCCTGGTGTCAGGGTACATTGCTTGGCATGCAGAACTCTGGCTGGGTGTCAACCATAATGGCCTGTCCCATTGTTCCAGTTGCCACTGTAGTCTTTCCTTTACTTATAGCACAGCTCAAGGCAAACTGAAGAGTTTACAAATGTTCATCAGAGAAAGGACCCAGGATTATAAAAGTTTCATACAATTTTTCAACTGGAGTTAGAAACTCAAAGGCTTATAAGGACCAAGCATATATGCAAATGGAGGAAGGCTGGTGGGGATATGCTGACAGGGAAAACCCACCACGGCCAGCTGAAAAGGGGCAGCAGCTCCTTGGTTCCAGTTGACTGTAGCTATGAGGAAATAATGTCACTATTTTTCAAGAGAGGTTAAAAATCCAGGTATTTCTGTGACATCTCACAACTGGGTTTTTTTGTTTTTTATTTTTGTCAGCAAATATAAGGGCAACTTAACAATGTGAGCTAAACAAAATATCTCCAGGCAAATTTGGCCCTGAGGCTCACACTTGACAACCAGTGGACTGGCAATTTTAGGGGCTCTATGGCTTGGGAATTCCTTAGGCATCTCTTACAGGATGTCCCACATTCATTACAGGTCTGATTTCCTGGCAAGACCTAAGGATAACTTCCTGCCCTGCTCTTAGCCTTTTTTTCTCATGGTAGAGGTCACCTTTCCCTTTAACCTTCAGCTATGCTCAAAAACAGCTACCCACTTCAGACGCCAGACTTGAGAGTAAGAAGTTCGGAGAGAGAAAGCATTTTCCTCCTCATGCGAGTGTAAAGTCTGCCTTCCATTCAGTCAACAAATATTGACTGTGACCACACATCGACAGGTGCTTTTCCAAGTATATGTACGTATGTCATGGAGTTTATTACATGTCCAGGAGACAGATTTTTAAAAAATAAATAAGTAAAAAAGATAAAACTGAAGCTCATAGATGCAGACAACAGTATGGAGGTTACCAGAGGGAAGAGGGGTGGGGAGAGGTAGCAAAGGGTAAAGGGGGCCAACTATATGGTGACAGAAGATTATTTGACTTTGGGTGGTAGGCACACAATGCAATATAGAGATCATATACCCTAGTAATGTACACTTAAAACCTATATAATGTTATTAATCAATGTCACCCCTATACATTTAATTAAAAGTACACTTAAAAAATTAAAAACACCTTATATTTTTAATGAAAATTAATATAATAAAAAAGTATTTAAAAAAGACAATTTCAGAATGGTATATGTTAGGGAAAAAATAAAAAAGGGTAATGAGATAGAGAAGATTGAAGAGAGGGAGGATTTCTTCCTTAGATTGGGTTGTGAAGAATGCCTCTCTGAGAAGGAATCTTAAGTAGGGGGTGGTATTTGATCTTGGCCCTGGAAGTATGAAACAACTGTTCATGAAAATATCTGGAAGAAGGGAGAAGGGAGAGCAAGTGTCCATCTCCATCATGGGAATGAGCTTGGCCAGCGCTTCTGGGGCTCAGTGGGAATGTGGAGCCTGGGATGAAACACAGCTGGAGAAGCAGATGGGAGCCAGGATGTGCATGCATGTTAGGGTAAGTGCCAAGGGAAACTCATCATAAGGTTTTCAGTGGGAAGTGATATGATCTGGCTTAAATTTCAGAATAAGATATGAGGCTCCCTAGTTGAGGATAAATTGTAGGGGAAGCATGAACAGAAGCAAGAGACCAGTTAGGTTACTGCAGTGTGCAGTTGACAGATAATGGGGCTTGGACTTAAAGACAGTAGCCGTAGTAAAGATGAGAAGCTGTTAAAGTTTCAGAATATTCTGAAGGAAATGCTAATGGATTTCTCAATGACAATTGGATGATGAGGAGAGGGAGAAAGAGGAATCTTGATTAAACCTCTCATGATAATATTGGTGAAGAATTTTCTACTCTACACCTGAACCTGAAGAGAAATCTAATTAGCTTCAAAAGCTGATATGGCCCTAGCTGGTTTGACTCAGTGGATAGAGCATCAGCCTGCATACTGAAGGGTTCTGGGTTCTATTCTGGTCAAGGGCACATCCTTGGTTTGTGGGCTCAATCCCCAGTGGGGGGCGTGCAGGAAGCAGCCAGTCAATGATTCTCTCTCATCACTGATGTTTCTATCTCTCCCTCTCTGAAATCAATAAAAATATATATTTTTTAAAAATCTGATATGCATTTTTGAAGAATGGGGAGCAGAAGGGATATCAGGAAATTGCCAACCATTCAGGTTTTTACGTCTAGGAGATTCAGAGAAACAAGCAGTTAACATAAAAAGTAGCCAAGAAATGTAAAACAAGAAAAATATCCTGATGGTAAGACTGCTGCTTCCCAGGCTATGTGGCCTTGATACCCTGGTAAGATGCGGACCCCGCAGGCCAGACTGCCCAATAAATGACAGATAGGGCTTATGAGGGGGGCTCAGGTCCTTTTCAGGAAGGTCTTTTCCTAGACAGTAAGAAAGACATCTTTGGAGGGATTGTGCTTTGGACCTGCCCTTTCCAGTCCTACAAATATGGTCATTTATAGAAATTAGATTGCTTTCCTCCTTATATTCATCAACCCTGACTATCCCCCGCTGATCCAAAGGTCTCCCCGCTGGGTCTGCTATTTCTCTTTGCTTCAAATCCCTACTCCTTTCCCTCGCCATTTCTCCTCTGTTCCACTTACAATTTATCTTGGTCTGACCTTTTGATAAGCTTAAGAACCACAGCAATATGTGCTCTTTAAATACTAGAAAAGACTGTATATTTAAAGGAACGGCTTGATGAAGACAGTTTAAAGTTCTGCCATTTTCCAAACCCACTTGATGTGAATAGCATTGTCTATAAAATCATGATCAAGAGAATGTTCACAATTAGTCCTTTGGCCCACAAGGCACTTTTGCTTTTCTTTGCAAAAACAATTGAAATAAAGAAGAGAAATCCAGGTCTCATTGACACAGAAAATATTTTCTTGCTAATAATTTCCACAAATTTTTTTTTATCAGGATGAACTGTTAATTGATATTAAAATCTATGTATTAAACATACATGTGCCAGTTATAAGGACCATGAGACAACCCAGAAGTGCACCATTTCTCCTGTTAAGCATATATATATATATATATATATATATATATATATATATATATATATTCCTTTAACTAGCTCAGCCACTTAAAAGCTATAGAACTTGTGCAAAACACCTCTCTGGGACCTCAAAAACTTCATCCATGAAGTAGGATGATAGTGGTCGTAAAGATTAAATGTGAGAGTCTGCATTAAGGATTTAGGGCACAGACTGTTATATGGTTAAGTACTCAGTAAACAAAGGTTATCTGTAAAACAAACAAACAAACAGTGCTATGACTTGGAAATTTAGTGATAAGTGACAAAATTCTTGGGGGTCTTTGATGGGCCCATATAAAGAAGGTTAAAAAACATAATGGAGTGTAAAAATCCAGTTATTAAACTATAACTTGGATAAAATTTTAGCCAAGTTCTTGGGCTGATTAAGGACCACTTATGTGACTTCAGAGAGATGGAAACGTCTTTGTTGGAGTGTGAAGTTACTGAAGAATACATGTTTATCCATGAGAAATTTTGATTTATATATTCAGTTAATTGTATTTTCCAAAAATTTTTAAAAAAACCATAGGGGAGAGTATTAGAATAAATTACTTAAGATGGCATTTCAAGTTTTATCAGTTAATAAAATCTGAATAAGGTTTGAGAGTGAGTTTTGAGAAAGAAAAACAGGATGTTAGGCACACAATGAGAAGGTGGTGAAGTCTGAGCTCCCAGGACTGTGTCAAACGCACAATGTTCCTGAGGGCCGCACCTGAGCTTGGATATGACAACAGTTTTGATTTCTTGTCTTTGCCTTTCCTTTCTGTAAGACTTTAGGTCAGCTGACAGTGTCAGTGATAATAAAATTCAACAATATGCCTATTCTTTGGATTTATGGGGAACATATTTAATAACAAACAGAAATTTTACAAATCAGATGTATTGCACACAGTGATATAATGAGATAAAATCAATATTTAAGCACCTGAGCATTTTTAATGTTCAGAATGGTGTTTCTGATGAACACAAGGATGCCTACATGATATATTGGGGTTTAATCTCTTAAGAAGTCAGGGCTAACCATGGAGATGCTTACTATTTGGCTTTGTTATCAATGGACAGTATTTCCTGATCATCAAATAAGCAGTTTAAACTTTAAGCTTATCCCCCATAATGTGGAAAAGCAAATTAACATTTGCTTTTATTTAAGCAATAATTTCCAGATGTTTCTATTCATTGCTTTAAATATATGAGTATATTTAAAATGTATGTTTATGTGTGTATATACATAGCCAGGTTTGTATCTGGAACCAGCACAAACAAAATAAACGAAAAGGGTTTATTACAGGGTTTATTTGCAAAGTATGGACTTGGTTAAAGGAAACCATCAAGGTATTTTGAAGCACTCCGAAGTGAGCCTTCTTTTAATTAAAATTCACCCCGACCACAGGACCTTCAGAGAGAGAGCATTTGAGTGGCCCTATTTGAACCACTTGACTACCTCATCAGACAGAATCTAATGGGCCAGCCTAGATACTTGATTGGGGGGAAAACCAAACATAGGATTCATTCTCTCTCTCTTTGTCTTATTATTTCCCTCTCTCTTTTTGTTTATCTCACTCCTGAATGTAATACAGAGGTTTACGTGGGGATAGACACTAATATTAAAAGGTCACGGCGAGTTATGGCTATAGCTTTTGCCATCCCTATCAGAGCCCTGAGAGACGTACAGAAAACAAAAGACTGACAGAGGGAGCAGGTCCTCAAAAAAGATGAAAGAACAGATGCCCAGAGAGAATCTGAAATCACAGAATGTTTGGGCCCAGTGGGAGAGGGACAGTGTAATAAAGAGTCTGAACACATTTTTTTTGTTAGACGACTGCCAACTTTCAAGCATCCCCCTCTTTTCTCTTCTGCCCCACATCTAGGAACACTGGTAAGAGAGCCTAGTGCTCCCTCCCTTCATACTAGTGGAAAGTCTCAACTAGGCAAGACCCAATTTGAGACCCCTCACTCTAGCTCCACCCCTTAACAGCTGTAAGCCTCAAAGCACTTGCCCATCCCTGCTCTCTCAAGCCATTTTTGGAACTGCTTGAGACCCTGCCCTACTCTCCCCAGAAAGCTTTATTATGTGAACAATAGATCTTTTTATAGTCTCTTGGAGTGTGTGATATTATCACTTTCAACACCTGAACTAAATTTGAGACAGGGAATCTATTCTCTTTCTGTGCCACAACCACAAGAGAAAAAGAGAGGGGTTTCTGACATTTTAGTCAAGCTAGGACATATTTTCTCCATTTTTTCTCCTTAGGTGGTTATGAGATTGCTTCCCTTTAACCTTATTCTAAACTCTACATTACCTAGATTCGCTGTAATGGCTCTCTGTTCTTGGAAATCAAGTGATTTCTGCATATGACCCCTGATGACCCTGCATTTTACTGCAGCCCACAGACCTTGTGAAGCGTTGATGCCTCTTCCTACAGCTGATAAATGTTGTTGACTGATTTAATTAGATTGAGTTTTGGTTCTGCTATGCCCACAAAATGGCCGTTCCTTGCAAACAAAAACATTATTTTTGGCTACGTGAAAATAATAATTGCCCAGACTATAGATAAAGCTGTCACAGGAAATAGCTGACTCATAAGTACCCAGAGCAAAGGTGTGAAAGATGTAGAGACTATGCCACTGGGACTGAAATGGCGTAGGCCTCCTGGGGAAACGTGGCAGAGTCATTCTTTTTCGCTGTCAGGGTTGTTGTTAATTTTGTCTGCAATTGCCAGCAAAGTGCAGGAAGATGTATGGGAATGAATTATTGATTTCCACTTGCATTCTGATTGGAGGTTTGCAGCTTATTTCCAAGTAACTCTTTTCATCTTCATGGCAATAAAGACAAACATCCATCTAATTTATCTCTGTGAGTTAGCACCTTTCATGATAAACTGTATTTGTGAAACAACTAATCCTTTCCTTGTTGTAATCAGCAAATGAGCTACAGCTGATCAGATTCTTGCATCTCACCAAAATTTAGAAATAGCAACTTTAGTAAAAAAAATTCATGGAAGGGGAACACATCTTGTGGAAGGTTTTAAATACAATAAGTCTTCCGGGCTTGAGAACCATAAAGCTCCTGTTTAAAATAGTATGACAGTGATTGAGGAATATGTTCTTGCCCTCAAATTCTATTCCTTATGTTGCGAGAGCTTTTGTTTACGGATGTCAACCTCCTTGCTTCTGCGACTGCTTCCATCCTGCCACCCCCCAGCCTGCAGGGAGGAAGGCAGCGTCTCACGTGTTCCGAGCTAAGCTGCACTGTTCTGAAAGCCTCACACTCCGTATCTTTTTGTTTGCTCCATCCTCTGTAGAGCTGAAGACCTCTCATCCCCTTCCTTCCATTCGCTTAGGAGACAATGCTTTCAAAGGACAACTTGGATCACTGTGGGCCACAAAGTGGCTGTTGGAAACCTTCGGTCCCAACCTGCATGAGGATGTGATCTTTCACTATTTTATTTAATGAGGATGGTGACAGACTCAAAGCTTCAGCACAGTTCACCTTTACAAAATAGACACACTTTACCAAAAGTTCTAATAATTCAAAAACATTCTGGTATGGTCTCCACAAAAAGACACAATGTTCTCCATCAGACTGAGAAGTGAGGCTCCCCAAGTCCAACACACACACACACACACACACCTGATAGTTCATGTTAGCATCTGTTCCAATGGTTCTTCCTATGCATGAGAACATCTCTGGGGAGAAAAGTTTAATTAGGTGCAGACTATGCTCAATAAAATTTTATCTTAAAAATTATTCTTTCACCTTTATTAGGATTAATTTAATTTTGAAGAATCTTTCATAATACTGTAATTTTAGGTTTTTTCATTTTATTCAAAGTATAAATTCTCTGTGTGTGTACTATATTAATATATTATTTCCTACATGTCAAGAAAAAAATATATAAAAACTGGGTAATGTTTTATATTCTGGAGTAAAAGTTAATGAAAAACAATAGCTTCTATTCCTGGAGATTAAAGGACAGTATGACTGAATTTAAACCAGAAGTAATATAAACATTACTAGCCCAAGACATTTTTTCTAAGCTGTAAAACTGTCATGAGATGACGCAGAGTGTCAGCGGTTCTCAACCTGTGGTTCGCGACCCCTTTGGTGGTCTAATGATCCTTTCACAGGGGTCGCCTAAGACCATCCTGCATATCAGATATTTACATTATGATTCATAACAGTAGCAACACTACAGTTATGAAGTAGCAACGAAAATAATTTTATGGTTGGGTCACAACATGAGGAACTGTATTTAAAGGGCCAGAAGGTTGAGAACCACTGGTTTAAATTGTCTTCATTTGTTATTTCACTCTCACCCTCCAATTAAAGCAGAGTGCAAATCTGCAGGGGATTGGGGTGAGGGTTCAGGGGAGCAGAAGAGGGGACAGCTATGTCAAAGGAAGATTTGTAGTATTATATAAGATAGGAGCATCAGGCCCAGGAAAAGATTGTCTGATGGATGAGCTGATCTGTATAAGTGGGTGATACCTTTAGTATGAATTTGGAGACACAGAAAACTCCCTCCTCATTCTCCTCCAAATATTCATTCAATTCAAAATATACATATAAAGGCCTTCTTTATGCCTGGGGCTCAGTCTGATATGAGATACAAAGATGGAGAAAAGACCCTTATCTTTGGATGGTTTATAGTGTAGTGGAGTACACAGAAGAGAAGACATTCAGGGTACAAAGTGATATGTGTTATAAGGGGAAGCCCAGAAGCTATGGAGCATGGAATGGAAACCTTCACCCAGTCCATGGAGCCAAGGAAAGCTTCCCGAAGGAATGATAGGCTGGCACCTTGTGCCGAGCCGGCACAGCCATGGGTGAACCTGCAGTTCCCCCGAACTCAGGCCCCTGTTCCCCATACTCAGCCCCAGGTTGGACGCTATATGTGCCGAGCTGGCACAGCCAAGTTCGGTGAGCCTGAGAGGGGGTGGTGAAGGATTAAGAAAAGACAGACAAGAGAATAAAGCTGGGCACTAGGAGGGACGCTGCCCTCTCTGATGGAGAGACAGTGCCACGGCCTGTAACCCGAGTCTTTATTTTATAGCCAGATTCCACGAGGCAAAGTAAGGGCGTGGTCACAACACTCTCACACGTTTCAAATCTACTCAATTACATGCAGCTGATCAAGCTTTGTTTACTTGCTGTACCTCCGGCAGCCCACATCACTTAGCCACGTGGGGCTACAGGTTCAGACCATAAGGTCAAGCTTGCAACTATAGTCTTTGGCTATAATTGTGCTGGGACTTGCACGTGGCTTTGCCATGAGAGGATCGTGTCCTCTCATTAGTGCCAGGCTTGAACCTGTCCAAACGCTGTAGCCGCTCTCCACAGCACTTGAAGGACCAACATAAGTTAGGTGAAGGGAGAGAGAAGAGCCAGAAAAGGCAAGAACCTGATGGGTGCAAAGGAGAGTCAGGAATGAAAGCCTGGAGGCAGAGGGCTCACATTCTATCCTGGTACTACAATCGATTAGTAATTTGGCCTTGGGCAACTGCTTATCTTTTTTGAACCTCAGTTTCCTTTTCTGCAAAATATGGATAATAATATCTATCTCTTGGCATTATTGAAAAGTAAATGAGATAATATATGTAAGAGAAAATAAAAACTCAATCTCAGCTTAAGTATAAAGGGCAATGTATTGGATGGTTGTTGGGATATGCTATAAAACATGAAGACTTTACAGAATGCAGGGATGTGGCTGTATCTCAAAACCAACTGCAATTCATATGCCTTTAGCACACTATTGCTCCTCATATGTACCTCCATTTGCATGTGGAAGTTTTACTTCCCTTCCACTGAACACCAGCATTTTATTCATCATAATCATGGCCTCCCAAGAAGGCAGCTCCAGCTTTTTGTATCTTTGGCAGACGTAACTCAAAGCGTTACTCTCAGTACTAGTTCCAAAATTCTCAGAAAAGGACTGATCAGATGCCCACCCCTGTACCATCATCTGTGGCCAGCAGGTGAGGTTATGATGTATTTGTATGATGGCTCTAGAAGTGACTTTGTGAAGGCAGAGTTGCTAGAAAGGGAAGAGAGTTGGAGAGGCAGCTCATTTTCTGGTTCTTAAACATACTAATTAAAGTTATGTACCTTTGGTGCACCCCAGCTATGTGTCACACACAATGCAAAGCACTTGAGATGCAAGATATGTAATTAAAATCAGCCTAATGAGGTAGTTACTATCATTATCTCCATATCACAGGTGAGGAAAGTAAGTTATAGAGAAGGGCTCATTTTCTCGGGCTTCATGAGGCTAGTCAGGTGAAAAACCAGGATATTAAACCAAGCTTGCCTAGCTCAGAGTTTGACCTGTTGACTATTATTGGCATTTGATTTAATAAATGCCTCTTTTCAGCTATACCTCAGACTTCTACTTCCCTTCACTAAACAGAAGAATTCTGAACCCTGGCGAGGTGGAGAACAGCTATTTCCTCTATCTCTCCAGTGTTCGGGGCCAGACAGCAATTGCAAGCAATTCTTCCATGAACATGAAAGCCATAGCATAACTCAAAGACAGGAGCTCTTCAGATGTTGGAGGTCACAAAACTTTGATGTGATTCTGTTACCTATGTCTATATTTTCTTGCTCTTTCCAACAGAGTTTAATATCCCACCTTTCATGCTAAAAGTGACTTCCACATATGGATACTGATTTTTCAGAAACGTTAGTCCTCATTTCAACCTATAGATCAAACTAGAAATTAAAGAGAAGTGATTCTATAATTCTAAAAATGGATCTCGGGAGATTCTGATAGCAATTTTTAAATGACAGATGCATTCAATGCCTGTAAATTGATCATAGATTGGTTGAGCGATCGAGCAAAGTCTGAGTTGATTCAAGGTTTTTCAATAGGGCTTTACAATAAATGAATATATTTCCTAATAATGTTCTTTGACACTCTGGGTGGGCCAGAACATCCACCTTCCGTTTCTTCACTCCGATCTGCAGTGTGTTCATCTGTTGGTATTTTGTAGAGCAGAGGATGAAAGCACTTATGGCTTTGTTAGGAAGGAAAGGGGGGAAGATATATTGCAAGTGTTTTTGTTCATTAGTTCATTTATTCATTTATTCAACAAATAGTTACTGAGGAGAAGAAAATTGTGGTTCAGAAGGAGATAGAAATGTAGCTCAACTTCTATCTGAAATATATTATCTTAAAATTTGAAAGCAAATATGGCAAAACATTAAGATTTGTCTAAAGCTTATTGTATGTACAATAGCATTTGTTTTACCCCAAGGTATCTTGAATATAATATATAACATTTGGTTGGGGATGAAGGATAAGAGAAAAAAAAATGTATTTTCACTCGCATAGGTACTAAAACCACTCCATTTTGCTTCAGGTTTTTTTTTTTTAATGCACTATTATCCTTTTGTGCCCATAAATCCTAATGTGCCAGCACCATGTGGGTTTTAAGCCTTTTTTTGTACTATTATCATTTGGTGCTCATAAATCCCAATTTTTAATGCACTATCATTTTGTGCCCATAAATCTTAATGTTCCAACACCATGTGCGTTTCAGAGTACATGGGCACTCTTTCTCTATGCTCTGTGTCTGGTCAGGGATCGTGGTGGTACATTTTGGAGCTAGAAATTAAAAAGGCACATCAAATTGGAAGGCACAGACTTCTCAGATTTTCCTCCTTTCAACCAAAAATAGAAACTTCTTGTTTGAAATGTTACCTAGTATACTTACTATAAAGAACCGTAAACTTTAAGCATGATTTATAATTTATCCTAGAATTTCACATTGCTCTATCCTGAGCTCCAAAACATTGAACAACTCACTCTTAAATCCTGTTTCCCTCATGTATCAGCTGGAAAAACTTAAAATAATAGTACTTATCTCATAGGTTATTATAAAAAGAGGTGGATTTACTATAACATTAATAAGTTTCAAAGCATCATTTGTACATATTTTCTTCAAATTTAGTATGTAATTTTATATTTGTAATTTTATATTGTTTTTCTTAAGAAGGGCCTCATAATTGACTATAATTGACTATTGACTACCTTCAGGCCTCATAATATCTGGATCTGTCACCGAGACAGATTAAATAAGATATTAAATAAATAAAAAACCTTAAGAAAGTGACTTATATGGAAAAGATAGAAAGGAACTGATAGAAAGAGAAGTTTTTAGGAATTGGCTCACATTATTTTGGAGGCTGGCAAATTCATAATCAGTAGGGCAGGACAGCAGACTGGAAACTCAGGAACAGTTAGTGGTTGCAGTCTTCAATCTGAAATTCATAGGTCAGGCTGATGCACTGGAAATTCAGGAAGGACGTCTACGTTACAGGCTTAAGGTGCAATTGCTTCTTTCTCAGAGAACCTGTTTTTGCTCTTAGGCCTTCAACTGATTGGAAGAGTCCCGCTCATAATTATCAAAGGTAATCTCCTTTACCTGAAGACAACTAATAGCTACAAAATACCTTCCCAGCAATATCCAGGTGAGTGTTTGAGCAAACAACTGGACATCATAGTCTAGTCATGTTGACACATAAAATTAATGACCACATAAAGTAAGAGTTCAGCAAAATAAAGCATTCTGCAAGGTCCTAATTAATTATTATTATTCTCCTTTTTCTTTATTTTTTTGCTTTATTATATAGCTTACATTTATAGAACAGAACCTAGAATTTTTTTTTTTTGAACCTGGAATTTGAAAGGTCCTAAAAACATTTTTTGGGAAAATAAATGTGTAAAAAAAAGTATGAATAACTGAATAAAAATGTACTTGTTAGCAACCAACTGATATATGAACCATTCAAAATGGCTAGCATTATTAAGGGCAATGAATTTGGCTAGATAGCACAACAGATAATGACAAACAGAATCTGGCATATATCTTTCATTTTTGTCCTGGTCCACAAGCTCAGGTCTTAACAAATGGTTATGAAAAAAAAAAATGTTTGAAATCTGAGTAATACTATATTTTCTGTATAATTATTTTACTTGCTCAGAGCAGAAAAAGCCTTAGCATATCCAACATTTATACCTTCTTAATTACAGTAGTCTTTCCTCTCTGGGGACTTGCTTTCAGCAATTTTAGTTGCCTGTGATCAACCATGGCCCGAAAATAATAAATGGAAAATTCCAGGAACTAACCATTTACACGTTTTAAATTGCACGATTTTCTGAGTAGCAGCGGGATGAAATCTCGTGTTGTCTCACCTGGGACTTGAGTCTCGTAGGAGTTAGTCCCTTAGTAGCCGTGGACTGTGGTGGTATTGCTGTGTTTGTGTTCGAGTCACCCTTATTTTATTTACTAAGGCCCCCAAGTGCAAGGGTGATCCTGCTGGCAGTTCGGATCTGCCAAAGCGGGACCCTAAAGTGCTTCCTTGAAGGGCGGCGGGGAGAGGGGAAGAGGGGCAGGTGAAAGTCCTTGACTTAATCAAGGGGAAAAAAATGGCTGTCGAGGTTGCTGAGATCCGCGGTAAGATCAAATCTTCTGTCCTTGAAATTGTGAAGCAGTAAAGAATTCTATGTTGGTTTTGCTATCACACTTCAAACTGCAAAAGTTATGGTCAGAGTTTGAAATAAATGCTTTAATTAAGACAGAAAAGGCATTATGTGTGTGGGTGGAAGACTAACAGAAAATGGTTTCTGATGGACAGGAATGGGTTGCCAGGAAGCACTGAACCTATATGAAGATTTCAGCCAGGGATCCCCTGAAACGGGCCATTCACTGCACGTCAGGGAGGGCCCCAGAAATTCAGAAATAAGTTTGGCATTTTATCATCTCACATCATCACAAGAAGAAAATGGGTGAGTACAGCTTAATAAATGTTTCGAGAAATGTTTTGAGAAAGAGAGAGCCTTCACGTAACTTTTATTACAGTATATTATTATAGTTGTTTAATTTTATCTTTAGTTATTGTTGGTAATCTCTTCCTACGCTAATTTATAAGTTCAATTTTGTCACTGATATGTATGTATAGCAAAAAAACATAGTATATATTGGGTTTGGTATATCCATGGTTTCAGGCATCCACTGGGGCGTCTTGAAATGTATCTCCAGAGGATAAGAGGGACGACTGTACTTTTCCCTGGTTCTTGTTAAAACGAAGCTGGACTTAAGGAACGAAACAAATATTTTCCTTTTACTCTGGACTGTCCACAAGATAAGGCAGCATTCAGTCGTATATCATGACCTTTACCTTTAAGACTTCTTTCCATGTTCAAGAAGTCAGTTCAATTGTCACCTTTCTCTCACTCTTGTCTATCTCTTAATCCAAATAGTGTTTATTCTTCATGAGAGAGCCATGGAGTGGGAGGAGGCAGGCAAAAGAATAATGTCCTCAAATTCATTAAGCACTTCTCTCTTATGCGTGAGAAACCTGTAAGCTCGTCCGCAGAGGGCTAAGGCAAAATGGATGAAAACAAATCCACTACCTTTCCTTGCATGATGGCGGCAATGCCTGTGCTAATACCAGGAATCAAATCCTTCTGTTTTCCTATGCTCTTAATAAAGCAAGTGTCTCTGGAGGTCAAAGATGTGTTTATGTGCAGCTCTACTCAGTATTTTGCTTCAAAGTGGTTCTTTCCAGGAACATGTGAATCTTTATCCAAATGCAAATTACATTTGTTCCTTCAGCATTATCAGACACGACTCCTTGCCCCCATCTTGTGAGTGCTTTGTGTATCTGACATAATGTACACAGATCAAACACTGGCTCACCCTACGGCCTCTGGAGTGTGAATTCCCACCAGTGATTGAAACCAAGGTAAAATCTCCACACATATCTGAGCCAAGTCTGCTCTCTCCATGTAGACCTGAAGACTAAAAGGTGCCATTGGAGATAGAATCTCCACTTCTCTGTAAGTTGAACTTAGGGCCTTGAGAGGTGCATTGTAAGGTATTTGTCCATTCCTTTATTTCTCCACTTTTTGTTAGAACTCTATTCTCCCTCCCCCTCCACACACATATACACACAGAGGTGTGGACCTTCAGAGTCATCTGATAATATGTGACCACAACTCCTGGCTACACATGTTTGAATACAGGTAAGTACTGAACCCAATGTGGGTCAATCAGATTTTCTCCACAGGGATTTGGAAATTCAATTCTCAGACACTGGTTTAGTCTGTTTTGGTCATGCGAACTATGAACTGATATAAAGACAGAGTTGGGATAGCCATTACTTGAAAAAAAAAAAAAAGAGAGAGAGAACTGGTTTGCAGAGAGAGAATGATGCAGACAAAATTGCCATGCTAGCTGAGAGGAAATAGCCACAGAATGTGGTGATATTTTAGTTCCTGGTTCTAAGCCCCTGAGAGGTCATGGCTGTACTTTCTGTGCCTCCGTAGATGACATTTTGGTCCTTTTAATGATTCTTCCTTGTATATAAATTAGTGTGAATAGATTTCTATTACTTGTCACCAAAAAGAGCCTTGACTGAAATACTCTATGGAATTTATACTAACCAACGTTAAAGCTATTTATGTTGGAATCATTGGTTTGCTAAAAAAAAATATAATTGTCACATGGATACTATTTCTAGTAACTGTTAGGTGCCAAGGATACAAGATGGAAAAACATATTTTGTGTTTTATGAACATCATTTATAGAGTGATTATTACATACCATACTGTTTCTAATATGTTTAAAACATTCCTCACAGAAACCATGCAATGTAAAAAACTTATTCTCTTTACTATGCAAGTATTTATTGAATACCTACTATTTTTTAATGCTTTGTCCTATAAGCTGGGAATGAAATGATGAACAAGATGTGTTCCTAACACTTGTGGTTTTTGATTCTAGTGGAACAGACACATAAGGAATAAACTTTAAGTAATGCAAATGCTATGAGGAAAAAGCAGGGTAGTGTGGTCAAGAGTGAGCACAGTATCCAGCGGTCACAAACCTTTCAGACGTCATGGACCACCAGTGGTACGCAGACCACCAGTTGGCTATCGCTGGACCATTTGAGGGAGTAGGAGAAGAAGCAACATTAGAAAGGATGGCCAGATCACATCGTTTGTCACCAAAGACCTGAATTATAACAATGCCTCATCACACGATGAGCATCCCAGGTTGAGAAAATAGCAAGAGCCAAAGCCACGAGGCTAGAACAAGCCTGGTGTGATCAAGCAGTAGAATGCAGGTCAGAGCGGCCCAGGAATAAGAAGGAGCATAGCAATGGGAGGTGGGTTGGAGAATGGTAGGCAGGGGACATATCAGAGCATTGCAAACAACCATGAAAAATTTTGTATTTAATTCTGTGTGTAGTGGAAAGCCATTAGAGGTTTTTAAGCAGACAAGTAATATGATCATTTGTGTTCTTAAATGATTCTGGCAGCTGTGCAGAGAATAGACTAAAGAATTCAAGAGTAGAAAGAAGCAGGGAAGCTGTTATAAAGATATTGCAGGAGATGAGGGATGATGCTAGCCGGGCAGGGATAGTAGAAGCAGAGATATAAAAAAAGGCATGTGGATTTGATATATCTTTTTGGTATCTAACAGGAGTTGGTAATGGATATGTGAAGGGGTAGCTAGAAACAAGAATGAATTCCAATTACTGACTTGAGCAACAGTAAGAGCCATTATACATAAATAAAACTAAAAAACTAGGAGAGAGATGAGGTTTACTAGTATATGTTGGAGGTTGGTGGTGAAGAAAAAAATAGAATCAAGTGTTCTATCTGGGCATGTTATGCTTGATCTGCCTAGCAGACATCTAAGTGAGAAGGGAGCATGAGAGAGAGATTAAGCCTGAGAAGTCAATTTAACTGGTATCTAGAAGAGAGGTAATGAATATGCCAACAGATGCAGGATTATTACTAGGAAGATGAGTGATTCTTTGATTCGTATTCTTTCTCAACATATGTGTGTTTGAGATGTATATTATGAAGTAAGATTATCATCTAGGATAATAACAAATAAGTGAGACTGATAAGTAATATTCAGTGACCAGATGAGATTTGTAGTCATAAATTACGAATGAGAGAATTCAGGATGGATGTTTGGGTTTTCTTTAGTGACAATTGCTTCAGTATATGGTGGGATAGGCAGATTGTTGGGTTTGACCAGAGTCTGAATATTTTCCCAGCTGAGTACTTTGGAGAGAAATTAGAAAAAGAGAGTTGATAATGCTTAGAAAGAAATGATCATAATGGTAAGAGTATTAAATACAGTTTGTTTAACAAGGGTGTGATAAATTTTTGCAGTAATGTCCCACCATTTGTCCTGGCCTCCCTGATTCATGTCCTTTAGTAGTTTCTGACACACCAATTATGGCCATTTGACTTATTTTGATTCATGGGACATGAGCAAAAATGATACAGAGACTTGAACGGCATTTGAGCATTGGGGCTTGACCTCGATGCATTCAAGATTCTACTATTATCACTATATGAGTAAGCTTCAATAATCCTACTGGGAGAATGAAAATCACATGATGCAGTCACTGTTGTCACATCTGCCAGTAGCCAGCCTACTGGTTGATATGTGAGCAAGGCTATCCAAGACCAGCCAAGCCACAGTCAACTGGCCAATTGACTGCAAACTCATGAGCAAGCCCAGCTAAGGTAATCTAAGCCCAGAGACCAGAAGAACCACTTAGAAGAACTGTGAGTTTAATAAATGGCCTGTTACATAGAAATTGATCATTGAAAAAAGGTCCGTGATGGGTGGTGAGAAGGGGTAAATGTATTGGCAGTTTGAGGGAGAAGGAAGGATGGTAAACGGAAAGCATAAAAATAAAACTTTGAGAGGTTGAAAAAATTTCTGGAGTTAGATGATGGAGATAGTTGCACAACAGTGTCAATGTACTTAAGGACACTGAGCTGAACACTTTAAAATGGTGGTTAAAATGATAAATTTTTTGTTACATATATTTTACCACAATTCATAAAATTATTTAAAAAATAAATGTGTTGAAAGAGTGACTTTTATTATTATTTTTCCATCAAATAAGTTAAGCTTCAATATAGAGAATACATTTTTACAAAGTCACACAAACAGTGGATGGAGAAACTATGAATAGCAACAAGACAACTCGTGTCTGACATTTGTGGCATAGTGGAAGGAACATTAGACTTAACTAAGCATTCATAAATTTTTTTGAGTTGGTATAAATTTTACAGATCATCTAGTCTAACCTCTCACTTTATAAATGATGTAATACATATATTTGTGTTATTACATGTTGCTTAAACATTGATTTGTTAAATACTTACTGGGCACACTCTGTGTTTGGCATGTGCTACCTGGTGCGCATCCAGCTCATAGAGCCCCTGGAGCTTTCAATTGTGACAACAGACTCTAAACTAAAAAGTTATGACACTTGTATAATTATATATCATGTACTATGAAGAAAACTACAGAGAAATTTGTGAGTATAGTAAAGGGGAGGGGGCTCGTTTTTGGTGGTGGCAGAATCAGTGAAAGCTTTCCCAAGGAGTTAATCTTAGGCTGAGACTGGAAGGATTAGTAGGGTTATTAGGAAGAAATCTCTCTGTGCCTCAATTTCCTCAAGTATAATATGAAGGAACTGGACCAAATTCTTTTCCAGCTCTAAAATGAATTATTCACTAAATTTAGAGATAGGGGATTTAAATTTGACTGGAAAACAGATGTGACCATTATTCAGGGAGTTGCTGGTTTTCACATTCATGTGGATTGTTTATGATATAGTTTAGTAAGAAAAGATATTTAAAGCTGGTATTTGGGCACCAATCTTTTTTCAATATGCTCAAATCAAATCCTCTACCTTGGGCTGAGCTCTTATAGGATTTTTATGATATCTTTTAATCAGAACTTAAGCATAAACTATATAATGGCTTTAGATTTCCATTTCGATATACACAGAGGGACTTGGGGAGCTATTTCCTTTTCCATATACAATCATCTCTCTAATGGAAAATATGGTTTAAATTAGGCATCATTACTGAATGAGTGCAGTGTGAATGTTCTATGTCAACATTTAAAAGACTATTAAAAATGAGAAATGTACATGTACATATTTATATTAAATTGTAGATTCATTCTTTTTGGAAATATTAGCATCTTAATCTTCATCTAAGTAAAACCATCTTATTTTAACTTGCATTTCATTTTTTTTTTAAAAAAGAGGGGGAATAGTTGCTTTTAGAGGCTGATCTTGGGATGTGAACACGGTGGTTTTTAAACTATCTTGGTCTGGAAATTAAGAACTCCTTGAACTAAACTGGAGCATATTTTCCCAAAAGTGAGCAATGATTTTCTGAGACAAGCATTGGCTCAAATTTTAAAATTTCTTCCATGTATATTTCTTGATATTTGATACTTTCTATAGCTGTCTTGAAAAAAGAAAAAGGAATGATTGAGGAACAAGCCTGTGGAAAACTGAGAAATGGAAAATCATGCTTGCTTTGACTGCTTGATTTTCCCCACTCCCAACCATAGGACACCCATGACTATGACTTTATGGCACATATAATAGAGTCATATTTTCTGCTAAAATTATGTCTAGTTCATATGACATAATGTGCTATGTAAATATTTCATGGTATTACACACTTATGCACACTACACACTAAAATCCCATGAAGACCTCCTGGGGTTTCCTGCAGTGAAATAGGAGAGAACCATCATTTTAGTATTCAGAGACTTTTTGGTTCTATAACTCTTCACAAACAAGAGTTCATCTAGTTACCTACATTTTTAGGAGAGAGCTGTTCTTACAATCAATTGAATAGATAGTGACATCAAGACACAAAAGATTAATGTCTTGTCTGTGCCCACACAGAAATATTCAAAGTAAGGATTCTAATTCAGGAAATGCTGAGGACACAGTTTTCCCCATGCAAAGTTTATTGTTAATTGCCTGACATTTCAATTTAGCCAAGAATCGATAGAGGACTGGTCATACATTTGTGATGGCAAAGAGGCATAACAATCTTATCAGACCTTTGCCTGCCTAATACCTCTATCCATCCACTTTCCCTGGAGGAAGCCAAAGTAGAGTACCCACCACAGGCAATAGGGAATGTTACAAGTTAAGGAGTACTACAGTTCTGATTACTGACGTCCTCAATGCCAGGGACAAAGTCTGAAAGATTATAAAATGTGAGGGAGCAAAATATAACATCAACTCAAGATATCAAACCAAGAGGTAGGACATGGGTGATAAAAACAGAACAAGTAAATTGGGAAAGCGTAGGCAAGAGGTCATTGGTTTAGCTGCCAAGCATGAGATAAGCTTTTGCTTAGGACAACATTAAAATTGGTAATATACTAGTCAAAGTCAGTAAATCGGGGTTGTCGGGGCTGACCAGCAGACCCTGAGCGACAGATGAATGGATTACTCCAACACAGTTTCACTGTGAAAGAGGCTAAGGGATGGCCTGGGTGAAGGAGTGAGGCAGCCTCGATTGCCTGCCTCCTTAGGCTTTTATTGGAATTTTTATCTTTTGATACAATCAGAAGGGAAAGTAATCTTGGCAGGACACAGGTGTTTACATTGTCCTCTATGCAAGGGCATCCAGGGATTAAGCATAAGGATTCCAGTAAACGCCCAGGGATCTGAACATGCACAGACTTTCTGGAAAGGTCAAGGAATAATCAGGGGCACCGCCTTCGACACTCCCCTAAGTCAGAATTCCGATAAACAGGGCAGGTGGCCTTCCACACACTTCCCTTTTTTCAAAATGTCCTCCTCACAACTTTCCAAACAAGTCTCTTGTGCTCCCCAACACAGGGTGACAGTATTAGAAGATTAGGATATCCAGAAAAATTACTGAATATAATTTCCTTCAAAATAAGCTTTTTTTCCTCTAGATTTAGAAATATTGTTGGATCAATATTTGGAATCACAACAGTGACATCACTATATAACAAGTTGCCTGGCATTTGATACCCAGATCACTAGGTCACTTTATTAAATGATGTTGAAGCATGTCTACTGATGGCAACCTATGATGTCCTCAACTATCAAAATACTAAAAATTATTTCATTGTCCAGCTGGTGTGGCTCAGTGTTAGAGCATAGACCCATGAACCAAGAGGTCACAGTTTGATTCCCAGTCAGGGCACATGCTTGGGTTGCGGGCTCAATTCCCAGTAAGGGGGTGTGTAGGAGGCAGTTGATCAATGATTTTCTCTCATCTTGATGTTTCTACCTCTCTCTCCATTCCTCTCCCTTCCTCCTGCTGAAAGCATATTAGAAATTATTTCATCAAGGAGAAATTAAGTTATATTTAGTGGGGTTTTCATATATTTCATGATATGATGGCTTTTATAACATTATATAGATGCAGATTATTTGTTTAACCAGCACATTCTGTCACACACCAAATTGAACTTATTACACTTTGGGGGAAAAACATTTTATTTTTCCAAACTACTGAATGATTGATTGCTTTATTCATCAACAGGCATTTATTGGATAATAAGTGATTAGGGAGAAGGGAGTAATAAATGTGTCACTCACCATTTATGATTTCAGATAAATATGGATTTACAAGTGACAAAAATATTTAATTCCCCTTATGGACTACCACTTTCATACCTCTGCCTCCACTGTCATCACCATTCAAGGCCCTTGTGCCAGTGTGAACATTTAAAATCTCCCCCATATGGTACCTCTTTGTTGTCTGCCCTCTTGGAATAGTATATATTTGCTAGACTTGTTCAACCCCCATCAAAACTAATGCACATTACTTTTTCTTGGTAAACTTAATGTTAAAGAGACAAGAGTGGGTAATCCTTTACAGCTTTGACATTTGAATTTTGACAGGAGGATTTGAGCTCTTAGATCTTGTTATATTTCAAGCAATGGAAACCAATTCCACCTGACGCTCTAGGAGGCTTTATTGGGATATAATCCATGTGCCAAATAATTTACCCACTGAAATACGGGATTCAATGGTTTTTAGTATATTCAGAGTTGTGTAACCATCATCACAATCAATTTTAGAATCTGGATAATTTTTTTAAAAAGGAGACTCTGTTAGAAGGCTACTAGGGATGCCAAGAAATGATGAACTCATGCTTGGAACTAGCCAAGATCCAAGACAGCTCTGTAGTGTGAGGAGATGACCTCATAGCTGGAAGAGTCTGGTAGGCACCACTACCACTGTGCAATGACAGTCTCAAATGGGCTTCATGGTTTCTGATTACCTACCTAATATATGGTGTCCAGGAAAAGCAGTTAGTTGTCCTTGATGACCACCTGACTGAACTAAAGCTTCAAGAGTAGGAAGTAAGCAACTAGTTTAACCATCGCACACAGTGTGGAAGAAGGTTCCACAAAACACAAGTAAAGGGCTCTCAGGGCAAGAGACTGGGTATTAAGATTGAAATGAAAAATGCCTACTAAAATATTGTTGAATATTAATCAACAATATTATATCTAAATATTGTTTATATTTATATCTAAAGATAACTCGATATATTGGAACATTGATTACTTGTCCACCAATTGTCTTGAGGAGCTAGTTCCTCTATAGAATCACATTGGAAATCCCCCAACCTTGGCCAATGCGAAATTCTCTTCCTTTTTTTTTTTTTTTTTTTTGCTTTCATTTTGAGCCCTGTTGAAATGGCTACGTCAGTGGCAAAATTTCAAAAAAACTGCACCATGGTTTGTAAATCTATTTCATCATTAGAGAAGAGAGGAGACAGTAATCCAAAAGATGCCTTCTTTTCACCTGATGTTTTTTCAACCCTCTTTCATGGTTATCGCTAACTGGGTGGAAGTTAGCATTAAATACTTCTACTTCTTCAATTCTGAGATTCTATGATTTCCTAACTTTTTAGTGAGTTGTTACATGCAGAGAGAAAACTCCACAAGGAGTCACTAGATAGCTATGAGAACTCTGCAAAACTTTAAGAAAGAACCCTTAGTTAAAAATGCAATAGTACTATAACATGAACCAAAATTTTCCATGATGGGCAAATGAACATTTAAGTAGCTAAACCTCAATATGTACAATTAGACAGTTGGAAATATTTTGAGGTGAAATTGGTTTTATTTCCCTCCAAATGAGTGGACAAACCCTCCTGGGATTTTGACCCTTTCTTTCAAAATGTTTGTTATGATATCTATAAGGATATCCTACCTTACCTGAGAAATGTTGTCACAAATAAACCTTGAAGTCCAAAGCAAAGTTTAAACCAGACCCTCAAAGTGAATCAATAGTGTGTTTATTTTCATCTTATGAATTTATTTATTCCCAGGTTTGTTCCAAAAGAGATTTGAGATAGGTACAGGCACAGCTGTAGTGACTTTCATGCATAAATATTAGTTTCCTTCAACTGCTTCAAGCAGTACCACTAGTGGACTGACTGAAACCGGAAAGAATAATCCTTTACTATTAAAGAAAGATGAGACAGATAGACCATGAGTTTCATTCCTATATGTATATATTATTGATTTCAGAGAGGAAGGGAGAGGGAGAGAAAGATAGAAACATCAATGATGAGAGAATCATCCATAGGCTGCTTCCTGCACACCCCCTACTGGGGGGGCGGGGTCGAGCCTGCAACCCAGGTATATGCCCTGACTGGGAATCAAACTGGTGACCTCTTCCTGGGTCGATGCTCAACCACTGAGCCACATCTGGTCAGACTTCATTCCTGTCTTGATGAAACTTGTAAGGTAGGGGAAGGGTGAACTGCTAAAGTGGACAGATCTGGTGATATTTTCAGGGTACTGAGTACAGAGCCTCATTGAGGTGTGCACAGACTGACCACATGCTGAGCCCTTAGCCCTTTATCAGACTGAGCCATCCTCTGCCCCACCCCAAAAGGGGCCTTCTTTCCTAATAGAATAGCTGGCAAATTGTCAAAATTAATACCTAATAATATTTTAACAGGTCCTCTTATTCTCCCTTTTCTCCCAAAGGATAGGTCCACATTTAACATTTAAGAGCCCAGTAAGGCAAAGATTGCATCTTTGGAGCACAGCTGGCATTTCAGTGTTCTTCTGGCTACTAGTCCAGTGTTCATCTACATAGCACCCACTCTACTGGAGGAATGGTGGCTGTCATGGTGGGACATTGAAGACTATTTTGGGGCAAGCAGAATTATATAGTCCTCCTCATAATCATTCATACATACATCAAGTACTAAGAGCCTCTTACATGTCAGATACTGTCTGGGAGCAGTGGAAATATAAATATTAACAGAAACTTGAACCATGGCTTTGAAGATCTCACAGATTAATAAATATGCCTGTCAGTTGTGTGTTAAGTACCATAACTAGGTACTTATGGGATCATAGAGGAAAATCTTTAAGCCCACCTAAAATGATTGGGGACGACTTTTCAGAGGAGATATAGTGACATCAGTATTTGAAAGGAGGGTCAGAATTTGACTAAGCGGAAGGACCTTCTCCGCAGAGGGAAGAGCCAGGGCTAAGGCAGAGATCTATACAAACTAATGATTTCTTTGGCAAGCTATATATCTGGGTGGTGGTATAACAGGTAAGAGCTGAAGCCAGACTTCCTGGGTTTAGACTCTAATGCTTATTAACCGTGGGTGATGGGAACCGTGAATGCTGAGATTGTTTAACCTCTTTGTGCCTCAACTTCTTTATCTGTTAAATGGGAAGGAAAAATCGTAGAGTAATACTTATGCCATACGTTTGCTGGGAGAATTAGAACAATGCCTAGTGCATAATGAGACTCTGTTTGTGTTAGCTGCTGTAGTCTCTCTATGGCTGAGCCCAAGAGGTGGGGAAGGTTTGGTTGAGACTTGAGGCTCCAGTGGTTGTGAGGGACCAAGCTATCCAAGCTTGAGAAGCTTGGCCATACAACCCGGTGGATTATCATTAGAGACTCCTGTGGCCAACCAGTTCTCCATTTATAAGTGAGGGAATATTAGACCAGAACTCAGAGCATGCATGTTCTTGGAGAGTGCGCAGAATGTGCCTACTCAGAGCCTGGACAACCTTCACCTTGATTAATCTTCTCAATGTTGTAAGCGGATGTCCTCAGGTGAATGGAGCCTTATCTGCTCTAACAGTTAGGTTATAGAGAAAGACAGAGTCCATAACTTTAGTCCAGATGAATGGATTTCTGAGGTAGGTAATGTGACCCAGGTGATGGATCATCCTTTAATTGCTGAACTAATAAAATATACACTTTGGATGTGTTTCAGGTGCCTGCAAAATGCATACCTGGAAAATCATCAGAGCATATAGTACCTTTTCCTGGCTTCTAATACAACATACTTTCCCTGATTAATACCACATTAATAATTACTTAACCACTAATAACTTATTATTCATGGATTTATTAGAGATATTAAAAGAAAAAGAAAATAACTGGCAATCCATAATTTTGGAGCTTTAATTTTCAAGTATGTATGTAATACATTAAGTATTGTGTGTAATAGGAAGCATTTTCTAAAAATGAGGTCACATTGTACCGTCTATATTTAACATGCCCTACTTTTCCCTTAACACTGCACTGTGAGCACTTTCCTGTATCACTGAATATTCTTCTCCATCTTCCATTTTGATGGCTGCATACAGTTTTATCATCCAGCTGTAATATAGTTTCTCTGACTCTTGGACATTTATGTGGATTCCAACATTTTACTGAAAGTAACATAAGAACAAGCATTCTTATAGCTGTATCTTTGCCCAGGTCTATGAAATATTTTCTTTGGGATGATTCACAGAAAGTTCTCAAGCTTTACAGAGGCCAGATTTTATTGAGACCATTGAGCCTGGGTTCTTCTTGATCCTTTCTCAGAAATGAGGTGATGAGTTACACTGCAGGGCTTCTCACAGGCCAGGTTCATTCTCCCCAGGGTGGGGAGAGAGCAGTTCAGTGGGATGAGATAGTCCTGTGTGCATGAGATGACAGGCCATCCCTGCTGCTCTGGGGCCTGGGTGCAGGGACCACAGAGAAGGTGGTTTTGAAGGATACCCTTTAAGCCGCACCTGGCCTCTGAGCCAATCCTCTCATCATCACTCATGAATTTCCACTTTAAACCAACAATTGCTTTTCACTTTGCAATTCTATAGCCAGAGAATGAGAATGAAATGAAAGTCTTAATCCTTAATGACACTAAAAGGTTTTTGAGTATTTCTTAATACCATTATGCTTCCAGTGAAAGCTCATTTTTTTGTTTCCTTTGGTAGAATGTAAAAATTTAAAAAAAAAAATCATTTCCAAATCAAATGCAAGTACCAAGAACTTGGAAATCTGAAGGGAAAGACCAAATAATCAGAGTGATCCAGATGTTTTTTTCTCTATTAAAATCCTCATACTTTCCTTTGAGGAAAATATAGTGAATTATAATCTGTGTAGACTATATTATTATAAATGTGTGTATTTAATTAGCTATGAAACACAAAGGACCTGTTGACACACACATACACAAAGGAAGTGTTTTGTTTTTTATTGTTATATAAAATAATGCTGCTATAAAACAAGAAAAGGAACAAGATGAAGTCACCAGTAATTCTACCACCCAGAGATAACCGGTTAGCATTTTCCTTATTAAATACATTTAAAGTAAAAATAGGATCAAATTAACCACTATTTAACATCTACTTTCACTTAGCAGTGAATCATGAAAATTATCTTTCAAGAAATTACGTATCCTCTCATTTCTTTTTAAGATATCGTCTCATATAAATTTCTTTGTCCTTGGTTGTATCTGTAGCTGTATTTTCAGATGTATGCTGAGATTTTTATTTTTTGAAAAAATAAATTGTCTTCAGGAAGGTTGTAGCAATTTACTCAGTCACCATATAGGAATGCTTTGCCACACCCTTGTCAGCACTGGCAATTATTAAAAACAAACTAACAAAATCCTTACTAAGTAGCATACCTTTGCTATTTTAATTTGCATTTCTTTATTAATGAGAACACAGTTTTGTTTTTGAGACTCATTATTTTCAATTACTCATAATTAAAATGAATCACTGTTATTAGTTAACTTCCCAGTGTAGTTCTGTTATGCTTACTTGGAGAAGAAAGATCAGATTTACTGACATGTTTGGCCCAGGCGTGGAGGGGAAAACATGGGGGACACAGGATAGGTTTTTACAGCTTCAGGAAGCAGTCAGTTGGGCAAAAGACTATAGAAAACTAAGCCCTCAGCGGACCGCATTAACTTGTGCAGTAACAAGTTCAGGGACGCTCTGTGTCTCAGCTGTTCAATCACGAGAGAGCCCAGAAAGGAAGGTTGCCATGGCGATGCCTTGCCACACGTGTTGCATTGAGGAGGGTGGTGCAGAGGTGACCTTCTGCAGAGTTAAATGAAAGCTGGTGATCGTTGGCCTTTTGAGAAGTGCCCCAAAAGCGGGGAGGCGGGATGCGCACAGGCTGCTGCTGGGAGGCGGCCGCTCTCTGGTGGTGCAGACCCAGGGCGCACTGGGAGGCTTGGGGAGGGTCGCATGTCCCTGGCCCTGAGCAGCCCCCTTCCCGGCAGCGGTGGTGCTGGCAGCCATGTTAGTGCAGCTCAGATGCCTGGGCCCTGTCCCCCTTTTCAGATCAGGCCTCAGTGGGGCCCAGATCAGTCGGTGACCCGAGGCGGGCGGCGAGCGCCCCACAATGCGCGCTCACCCACCAGCGCTCTCGACCTTTCATCTCCACCTTCGCTCAGGGCACCTTTGCTTTTTCTGGTGATTTGTTTGATGCTGGGAGCGATTTGGAAATCGAATTCCCAGCAACCTGGGAAGCGAATTCACATCTCTTTCACCCCGGCTGCGGGGAGAGGGGCGGGGGAGGCGCGAGGGGCAAGGAAACGCAGATGTGATGTGAAAATGAAGGCACACTTGGCCAGGCCTTTTATTTCGTACATCATTTGCATTTGCCACAGTGATTTCAGAGGCAAAGCCTATGCGGACTTGCCTGGGATTGAGAGGGATACCTCACACATTCCTCAGGACGCCAAGCAGATACGAATGTGTGATGTTTGCATAGAAAATAGGAAATACTCAGGCAGCACATTTTACTCTGCTGCTGTGTAAAGATGCAAAGCAGGGCCTGGGCAATAAATATTTGCTTTATTAAATTTGGTCTCCGTGCCTGCTTTAGGCATTTCATTTTCTCCCTGATGGATGGACATAAAACCGTGGCATTTTATTGGTCTGCATTGCGTTTTTGCATCTGCTACATGTCACATAGTTTAATCCAAGACTGCTTTGAGTTCTAGAAAACCAGAAGTACTAGTAGTGACTTCTGAAATTATAGCGACATAATTTGAATGTTAAATTCGTTTGGATCAAGAGCTTAGGCAGAAAAGATTATTAAAGACAGGGGTGATGTGGTTTCAAGGTTGAAAAATGACAACTCGAAAACATTTCTACTGCCTTGAAACTAGGCAAAGCTCATTTATAATTTTCATTGGTATAGAATCTAAGAGCTAAAAATGGTGCATTGAGATTATTTTGTCCAGCAATGCCTTTTTGCAAATGGAGAAACAAAGATTTGAAAAGGTCAAGAATTAATTTCCCAAGGTCACAAAAGCATCAGAATACAGACCTGCATTTGTAGTTTGACAACACTACGTTCAAAAGCACTCTGTGGGACTTACCACTCTATGAAATCTCCCACAACAAAAAATATTGAGGATGCCAAAGAGCTTTTGCTTTTGTGAATTATATCTATCAATAGTTATCACATTAGAATTTAAAACTAAGAATAAAAAAAATACTTATCAATACATTTAAAATAGAAATTAAAAGATTGCATGTTAACACATTTTTGTGAAAAGGATGCCGAAACCGGTTTGGCTCAGTGGATAGAGCGTAGGCCTGCGGACTGAGGGGTCCCAGGTTCGATTCCGGTCAAGGGCATGTACCTGGGTTGCGGGCACATCCCCAGTGGGAGATGTGCAGGAGGCAGCTGATCGATGTTTCTCTCCCATCAATGTTTCTAACTCTCTATCCCTCTCCCTTCCTCTCTGTAAAAAATCAATAAAATATATTTTTAAAAAAAACAGAAAAGGACATAGTTTTACATTTTTTGAAAATTAATATGTAGTTTACAGTTAGGCTCATCTCCTTCTTCATTCAATCTGTTTTAATATGTTGTTTTGGTTAACATGTATGAAGAAAATATGGCCTCTCACATTAAATAGGAGAACTTGGTAAACCACCTGAAAGTGTTTTGGGAACTCTCAGAAAGTGTTGTGCTGGTAAATATTTTGATAACCAACCCACCAGGGAGGAAAGAAAAACCCAATTTGTAGCATTTGCCAATTTCCCTGGTGTAAATATTCTCAATATGGCTGATAATGCAGAGTTGGGAAGAAATGAACAGCAGCACAACATCGTATAAAATTTCTTCTACACTGTAAATACCATAGCTCTAAATAAACTCAAAGGCCTATAAATAGTAAAATATTTAGGAAGTGACAACTTTTTAGCCTTTATTTTAGTGTAATTTGTTTAGTTGCAAATTTTTATAATTTAATTTTTAGCAAGGGTATACTTAGCAACTGCCTCATAAAATTCTTGAAAATTTGACAAAATTTGCTATAAGATGGATGGAACTGCTCTTACACGCAACCACTTCTAGGAATCCGCAGACCATATTTTGAGAATTAGTATATCAAATTAATTCAACAAAAATTTATTCAGCATTTTTTGTGCTACAATCTGAATATAATATAGTTGAAAATCCAGAAATAAAGTAAATATTATTAAGGTTAGGGGAAATAATTAGAAAATGCATTCATCAGGGTAATTTAAACCTCTGCTAACTACTCAATTTGAGTTAAGTATTTGACTTCTTCAATATCCTCCCACCCTCACCTCCAAATGAAAATGTGATTGTGTTGTCTCTGGAAGAGGTAGATGTTACCACTTTATATTTTGTAGCAAGGCTGTAGGCTAAGCTGGTATTTTTATATGAGAGCTGTGATCTGGATATAAGATCTCTGTAAAAGGAAAATATCTTCTTTACCAACAGAAACATTTAAAACACCATGATTTAGGAATCTAGACTTCTCTATTACTGACAGCAGGGTTTGTTTGATCTTTGGTATAACCACAGTGTTTCCAGATTAAAGGAACTATTCTCATGGTGAAATGCATGAAATATGTACTGGCATTGTGGGAAATCAGTCATTCAGTGATTATTTATTGATCATCTACTCTGTGCTACAAGCTGGTAAGCTTACCATCCTAAGTAGCCACTCAGTGCTTCAGGCCAACATTGATCAAGGGTATTTATCCCCTGAGCATTGGCATTGGTGTGAAATAATTATTGCCCTGAGCACTGATAGGACCAAGTGTAGGAGGCATGGGCCTCTTTTCAGTTTAGGTCTCAACCATTCAGTTATGTTACCCTGTGAACACGCATGAACATTTTCTTTAGTGATTGCTTGAGGCTCACTTGCTTTGGTTGCTGCCTTGCAACATTTGAAATGAGTTAGTAATAAAGTGTTTTTGCTGTTGGTTTAAGTGTCACATGTAAAGGAAAAGTCATTAAGTTACAAAAGGTCCTTTCCAAAGGGCCTTGTACTCTAAGGACCTGCTCATGGTGCCTCTGGCAAGTGCTGGAATTGCTAGAATATGCTTCCACTTCAGATGCTGCAATCTCGGATAGGGTGTAGGTGGATGTCATTCATCAAGGCACACCTGTAAAAGAAGTGTGACCCAGTCGTCAGCTATGGAAAAATATCTACTGCGATCAGAAAGTCAAAGCTCTCAACTTAGCTGCCAGACCCATCTCTTCTGTGCCTTTATCTCATTTTGTTTTAGAAAAGAAAGAGCTGGGGATAAGGCAAAAGAAATGAAAACTGCTTCAGCTGATTTCCATGGCCTTGGTTCCACATATATTGACCTAATGGGTATGGATGGAAGCTCCAGGGCTGTTATGAATAACTAACTCTGTGACCCTGGGTAAATCTCTGAGAAGTTGGACTAAATACTCTTTACTGTTTCCGGTAGTTCTCAACTAATTTCATATCAAACATAAGATGCTATAAAAGTTTACGCAGTGGAAGTCTTGTTGATATTAAAGCTGAATATTGATGTGACAAGATCATCTCCAAATCTTTACTGCAGACCAATTTGATGGAGTAGTTTAAATAAGAGCATGAGCTTTGAAATTGGACATAACTGAATTTGAAACCTCCCTGGGCACTTACTAGATCTGTGGCCTTGGATACATAACTCTAAGTCATTAAGACTCAGTTCCTTTATCTTTAAAATGAGAATTTATTGCCCAGCCAGTGTGGCATTCCGGGTCAGGGAACATTCCCAGCATTGCAGGCTCCATCTACAGTCTCTCTCTCCCTCTCCCTCTCCCTCTCCCTCTCCCTCTCCCTCTCCCTCTCCCTCTCCCTCTCCCTCTCCCTCTCCCTCTCCCTCTCCTTCTTCCTCTCTTCCTTATTCTCTCTCTTAAAAAAATTAATAAAAACATTTAAAAAATAAAATGAGAATTTATTTATGCAACCAAATATTTATTGAGCTCCTAGTATATGCTATTTTAGGCACAATGTTTTAGGCACAGCAGATATCAATGAACAAGAGACACGCAGACCCTCTTCTTATGGCTAACAATCTGATAGATGAAGATGAGCATCTGGCCATCATCACACTGTTGTCTGTATCCATGGGTTGTGCATATATGTTCTTTGACTAATCCCTTCATCTTCTTTTATCCAGTACCTGTCTTCACCCTCCCCGCTGACAGCTGTCAGTCTATTCGATGTATCCATCCCTCTGTTTCTATTTTGTCAGTTTAATTTATTCATTAGATTCCACATTTAAGTGAGACCATAGACTTAGTTTTTTGAGGAACCTCCATACTGTATTCCATAGTGGCTGCACCAATTTACATTCCACAAGTGGTGAGCAAGGATTCCCTTTTCTCCAAGACTTCTTATTTCTTGTTCTATTGCATAAGACAAGCTTTAAGATCAATCTCATTGTGTGTATGTATATGTATATAGGTCCTGGTTCTGTTTCTCTGGAGAATTCTGGTTTATGTAGATTTTTTCACTCACCATAATATTTTTGAGATTCACTTGTGTTGTTGCATGTATATTGCTGAGTAGTATTTCATTCTATGAATATATCATAGTGTGTTTATTCATTTTCCCAATGATAGAATCCTAGACTATTTTCAGATTTTGGCTAATTATGAATTAAACTGCTATAAACAATCTTTTTATCAATGGATTTTATTGGAAACAATCAAACCTTTTTTCCAAAGTGGTTGTATTATTTTATATTCCCACCAGAATGTATGAGAGACCTAGTTGCTCCACATCATCACCAACACTTAGTATAGTCAGTCCTTTAGATTTTGCCATTCTTGTGGATGCATAATGGTATCTCATTGTTAGTTATTTTGCATTTCCCTAATGAACAACTCCTTCTTGTGCCTATTGGACATTCATATATCCTTCCCTGTGAAGTATCTATCCAAAGTCCATATGCATTCCTCCACTGTTCTTTCCATCATATTTGATATCAGCCTCTTGGCAGATATGTACCTTCAGAAAACCCTCTTTCATGGATTCTTTCATTAATACATTATTTGGATGCTGATAAAGTTACTGTCTTCTACTGGAAGATATCTAACAAGAATATACCACAGGTTTGAAGAGAAAACTGTGAAGCAATTTTTGAAAATAATTAATTCCTTTCCCTCTGTTTTCTTTTATCCACACCTGAGAAGGGTATTTTTATTGGAGAGAGAGAGAGAGAGAGAGAGAGAGAGAGAGAGAGAGAGAGAGAGAGAGAGAGAGAGAGAGAGAAGGGAAGGGAAGGGAAGGGAAGGGAAGGGAAGGGAAGGGAAGGGAAGGGAAGGGAAGGGAAGGGAAGGGAAGGGAAGGGAAGGGAAGGGAAGGGAAGGGAAGAGAAGAGAAACTTTGCCTTCTGTGCACGCTCCAGGTGGGTTTTGAACCCACAACCTAGGTATGTGCCTTACCTGAAAACTTTTTGTGTATGGGGCAAAGTCCAACCAACTGAGCCACCTGACCAGGACTAGAGTGATTTTATGGTGCTAGGTAAGTTGAAGTACACTGTGTAGCCCTGTTTGTACTTCTTGGGCTCACATTTGCAGAACACATAACTTCTCAGTTGTTAATTGAGATCGGCTTCTCTTTTCGTAGGTCAACACTTTAGTCTGTTATTTGCCACCACTATTTATGAGTACTATTTTTTTACATAAGATATTCCAATCATTTGTTTATTGCTTCTACTTCCTATTTCTGCAGAAGCACAGAAACTTCCAGCCAACATCTCTGGAAAAAGTATTTGTGCCAAAGGAAATGCCAAAATTACAATATGTGAACCTTACAAAGAATAAAAATACTCTATTTCAATCTTACCCTGATCAATGCTACCTTGCTCTAGTAATGAAAATATATTCTTGAAAAATTATTCCATTAGTCTCTGTTCGAAATAAAAAGAGTTCTTTCTATATCCTCTTATAGTTTTGTAGCTATGCTTTTCTTTTCATTTCTCTTTCCTAGCTACAGAAAAAAAGTTCTGTTTGAGAAAACTGTCTTTGCTCAACTCACATATTAGAATCTTTATGAAATGAGTGGGTTCAGTAGAAGATCTCATTAGTAATACAGACACTGCTCATTTGTTTCTGTTATTATCTCAAAACTATCTCCCATTTCTATCAGCAGTACTTGTCATTCTCCCCAGCTATTTTACTTCTCAAGGGTATGTCTAAAGAGAAAACTGTCGAGGCAAAAAAAAAAAGCATGACTTCCTTATTTTTAAGAACCAGGAACTTAGCCATTTCTTGGTTAAATCTAAAAAGACAGGAAACTCTTTGGTCTCTTCACTTGCCTTTCTTGGCACTTACTGAAGTGATTCAGACCTTGACCCTCCCACCAATTGGAAATCAATACACTGACTAATAGGGCCCCAACCCAAGGCACCTGAATACTTAGAGAGTTGCTGAAAGATGAGAGACAAAACCTACCTCACTGGAGTTGTTGGTCTGAAGGTTTTGCTTGAAGTACTCAAAAAACTTGCAATTTCTTAATAATTTTTGTGAAATTTTGTGGGAGTGGGGAATTAAAAATAGACTCTACCCAGGTATGCACCTGCCTGAGCCTATGGACTAGACAGGCTCGAAGAGATTGTGATGATTTCACTCACACAGGCCACATTGGACACGCGGGTATGTCTCTGGCATTTCTCCAAGTTTCTCATTGTCCAGAAAGTGTTCTTGTTTGACCTTTACTAAGAATCTCCCTAGTTATTGCCATAGTCTATCAAACCAGTGCTATAATAGTCAACCATGGGAACCTAATACAGAAAGTTCATACACTCTGTCAAAGAAAAAAGGACATGGTAGATTAGAGCCCTGGTTTATTTATTGTTTAAATATTTATTAAGGGCCTACAGTGTTCCATATGTTCCTGCACATTACTGGAGCACACAGCTCATGTCTGCTGGAGAGAGATAGAGATGTACATAGGCAGTTACATTCCTGAATATTAGGCATAACAATGTGCACAGAGAGCAATGGGTTCGAATGGGAGGATCTACCTGTATGCATAGGTGTTTTAGTACATATGTATGTGTGCTACAAAGGGTGTCAGTGGTAGTTGGCAACATTTCCTGGAAAACTTAATATCATTGGCTAAATTTGAATGTATGGGTTGGAGTTAACCAAGTCAGTATGGTAATAAGAGTATGTATGGTGGAAGGGGCAGCTTTGCAATGACAGAGAGACATGTAAGAACTTGGCCCATTTGAAGAAGGTCAAGTAGCTTAGTTTGAGTTTAAGGTTCAGTGAGGAACAATGGAGAGAGATGAAGCTTGAAATATTTGTAAGTTATCCCATTAAGTAACAGAGGTAAGATCTAAATGAGGCAGTCTGAAGAAAGAACTTGAGCTCTCAACCTCTGTTATTGTGTAGATGTGGACAGATTACATTATGAGGGTGTTGATATAATCAAGGAGAAATCACAGTGGTAGGAAGTAAAAGTAATAGTGGACCTACATTCAGGATATAGGTGCACGGCATATTAAGGAAGTAAACTTGATAGGATTTTAAGTGGTTACTGAAAGAACAGTTAGTAGAAAGAGGGAGAAATTAAGGATGATTTGGGTGATGGCAGCACCATTTTTTAAATGGGGACTATGGAATAAAAGCATATTTTGCAAGAGCACTTATAAGTTCAGCCAACGATCAGTTAAGTTTCGAAGTAGGTCTTAAAAATGTGTTTTGGGGAACTATATAAATAGGGGTGGATCTCTGGTAGGGACACAGGCATGATTTCCAAGGCAGAATGGGTAAAGTGAAAAGAGAAACAGGCCAAGGATAGAACCCTGAGAAACACCAACATTTAGAGCACTAGCTTTCAACCCAGTATTTGTAGAAATAATTGGGCAAATAAAATTGTATAAGGAAAATCAATTTATAGGAGGATTCAAAGGCATTAATAAAATGGCCTGGCAGTGGTGGAGAAAGGGGGCTGTGGATGGAGGCTGGAGGCTGCAGGAAGGTCCTGGACTGGGGGCAAGAAAGCATAGGTAGGTGGTAGGCCCAACAGTTAGAGTTCCTATATTACTTATCCATTGATGTGTAACAAATCACTCCAAAGTTTAGCAGCTTTAAACAACAAACATTTATTACTTCACAGTTTCAGTGGGTCAGAAATTGAGGTGAGGTTTCGTTGGTTGCCTCTAACTCAGGGTCTCTCAGGTTGCAGTATAGTTGTCGGCCATGCCTGTGGTCCCATCTGTAGGCTTGATTGACAGAGTATCCTCTTTCAAGCTTAATTACATGGGTTGTGGCAAGCTTCTGTCGCTTGTCACTTGGGCCTCTCCATATGGCTGCCTTATGACGTTGTAGCTGGCTTCTCTAGGTTGAACAATTCAAGAGAGAGCAATAAGAACTCTTTCAAGATGGAAGCCACAGTCCTTTTATAGCCTAATCTCAGAAATGACATCACATCGCGTTTTCAGTATTCTGTTTATTAGAAGTCCAGTCTATTATTCCATACTCAAGAGGAGGGGATTACACAAGAATATAAATACCATGAGGCAGAAATCATGGGGGTTCATCTTTGAGGCCACCTATCAAAATCCTTATTCCCATGGTATCTGGTAATTAGGGATTCATAATGCCCCTGTTTGGTAATCACTAATATAAATGATGGGCAGAGAAATCAGTGCTCAAAAATAAACTGAGACACAAGAAACTACAAAGGTAGGAAGGAAACCAGGAGAGAATGATGTCTGACAAACAAACAAAACAGTGAGTATCAAGAAGGAAAGAGCCCTAACCAGTTTGGCTCAGTGGATAGAGCATAGACCTGCTCACTGAAGGGTCCCAGGTTCAATTCCAGTCAAGAGCATGTACCTTGGTTGCGAGCACATCCCCAGTAGAGGGTGTGCAGGAGGCAGCTGATCGATGTTTCTCTCTCATCGATGTTTCTAACTCTCTATCCCTCTCCCTTCCTCTCTGTAAAAAATCAATAAAATATATTTTTTTAAAAAGGAAAGAGAGGTCATGAGTGCCAAATACCACTAGTGTCGGAGCCATTTTGGATGTATCATTGATAATCTAGGCAGGGGCAATTGCAGTACATGTTTGGGCAGAAGGCAGAATACTGGGGATAGAAGGATAAAGTCAAGGAGTAAAAATAGTGAGAATGTCGGACTTTAAAAAAGCATTGTGAAGGAAGAAGAGCATGTACTAAATAGAGGCAATCTATACTTAAAGGAGACTTTTTTCTTTTACTGGAAATGCAATATATGACACATTTTGTCCATCACTCATGCTGTTTTCTCATCCCAGTAGGTCTGCACTCCCCTCTCCATTTATGAAACCACTGTTTTTACTTCAAGGCTTGGATCAGTCTGTGTTTCCTATGAGAATTATTTGTCTGCCCCTGTGTATTCTATAGTATGTTACTGTCACCTCTATCATATGTGTTATGTCCTTCTGCTTTGTTTTACAGATATTTGTGTACATGTCTGCCTTTTTTTTTTTTTTTTACCAGACTGTATGTTTCTTTAAATCGGAGTCTGCATCTTTTTGGTCTGTGCACCTGGGTGAATAATGAGCACAGCGCTCTGTTTAGCGACATTTGTAACATGTTTGTTAAATGAATGGATGAATGAGAGAGTGGATGAAACTGGTGAACACCTTGTGCTCTCAGCTTATGGCTAGCAGTCAGGCCTCCCTTCTTCCTCTGTCAATCAATGGCAGCAAATCTAGAAAGCCCAACACTGGAGATTCATTCTTTCTGTATTATCATGATTTTCCTGGTCTGTTTAAAAGCCACAGATCTGGAAAGAATAGCTGATAAATCCAGAACATTTCCCTGACAAGGTATTTATCAGATTAGACACAAAGAGAAAATGAAACAAGGAAGGAAGGAAAGTGGGATAGCAATATGGTTGGATTTGTTTTTTAAATTAGGGATGAACCTCTTTGTAAGGTTTAGACAACTAAGGAGCCAGAAAACAGGCTCCAATCTGATTTTAAAAAATCACATGATTATGTTGGAGACAGACAATGATGCTTAGTCATTGTGTAGTTTCTGCTATTTGACGAGTAGCCCTTTTGCCAAGTATGGATGTGCTATTTCTGGACGAGTGGGCTATGCAAATAAGCGGCAGGTGAAGGAGGGTCCCTGAGCTTCCAGGTTTGGTTTATTATTTTCTTCTGCCGTTTCATTGGTGCCTCCCTCTGGATTCTGTTCTCCAAGGAAGCTGTTACAGCAGCTTCAAATAAATTATTTTTCCGAGTCCGGTTTATCCTAATTTCACCTCCTGTTTTGTGCAGAAAGAGCTCTCAGGCTAGGCACTGCAGTCATTTGTGTTTGCTGAGGCAGAGAGAGCTTTGATGAGCTGAATGGATCCTGCTTCTGCAGCTGAGAGAGGCTTCGGGCTCTCTGTTCACATGGGGGTAGAGCTGCACTTAAAAAGAAGGCTTTCTGTGCAGGCTCTTTGACAAAGCAGAGGTTTTTCTGCCCCCGCCACTACGTCTGGCATCCTCAAGGCACTATTTGGAATTCATGCTCCCACCTGTGCCTACCAGTCCACACCCTGGGGCATGACTCAGAATTATCCACATGCCGGTTTTCAGGCCTGCACCACAATGTTTAAAAATTATTTATGTTCCAATTACACTTCATTACTTTTTAACTAAAGCTCTCATTTCACTCCAGTGAAGAACCCAATATGATCTGAGTAATTTCAAAGCAGCCACAGAGATCCTGCATTTGGGGACCATATTTCCATAAAAATAAAGCATACCATTTAGAACTTTTCCCAATTTGTGAAACAAAGTGAATTGGTGAAGCTCAGAGACTTAAGTGTGGAGTTGCTACAAAAGGTAACATAAAAAAAATTCTTATATCTTTTGGTAATCAATCAATTTCCAGCAATATCCATGGAGCAGTTTACTATGTGTGTGTGTATGTGTGTTTGCGGGGAGGGGGGGGTGATATTTTTTTCCAACCAGATTTTACCCCTTTCCTCTAACACTGTGCTTAAATACAAATGAGGTTTCAGTAGATCTCTACTTCCACAGCTTCAAAGCTATCACTCTGATTACTGAGGTTTTGTATGGGAGAAAGAAATTCCACTAGGCCGCCAGCACCAGTCCAAATAAATGGTTTCAAAGCAGGGAAGTATCTTCCATGGCTTAGCAACAAGCTCAGTGAATCAGATATGTTCCCCCTTGCTTCAGGCTGAAATCTCATTTTGGCCAAAGCTTTCCCCAAGGAAAAGGAAGACAATATGTCCTTGAGGTTCTCGCTGCCAGGTTTTTAGGAAGAAAGCTAATTTTTTGCCAAGTTTTAGCAGGGTTGTAGAGTCCTGCTTCAGAAGATGTTTTTCCCCTCACATCTTAACAACAACAACAAATTGTTAACTCTGAGCTTTTGTCTTGGTTGGGAAATTTTTTGAGCTTTTCTTACCAGTTTCTTTCTTTTAATTACCTGTGGGCAAATGCTAACTTTGTGCTAATTTTAATTTGTGTGGTATTTTAATAAGGTGGCATGGGTGCTTCCCCTGGACTCTAAAGATACATGTAAAAAAGGCTAGAACATTAGCGCATGTCCGATTCACTTGTGAAGCTTCCTCAGCGTGCCAGGTCCAGGCATCAGCTCCCATGCCTGCCACTAACTGACTACGCCACTTGGAGAAGACCTTCAGTCCTTGGGTCTTTGGTTGACTATTCTGTAAACTGCAAAGATTGGACTGAAGATATTTTTTCTAACTTCTCTGTGAGACACTTTGTCATGGTCATAAGTATTCTGCACAACACTCAAAAACTAAACTAAGACAAATCAAAACTTCCGTTGTCAAATAGGTATGACAGATGCTTCCAATATATTCCTCTCTTGAAGATTCATGTTTTTTATTAGCACTTTAAAGCCTTGAATCTGTGTTCCTCAGACTTATCTGAACCATTGTATCAGTTAGGATACACTAGGTTATACTGAGAAAAAAAATACATCCGAATCTCATAGGTTTTAAAATAGAAATTCATTCTCTCTCTCTCTCTCTCTCTCTCTCTCTCTCTCTCTCTCTCTCTCTCTCACACACACACACACACACACACACACACACACACACACACTACATATTCAATATGGTTTAATGACAGTGGAGTGGACTCTTTTCTTCACAGTCACTCAGGGATACCAGCTGCTGGAGTAAACATCATCATGAAAATTGCAATTCATTTTGCCAGAAAGAGATCAGGAAATTTAGGAGGGTCTCAAACCAGCCATTAAGTCTTATAGCCCAAATCTGATACATATAGTTTTCACTCACAATTCATTGTCCGGAACTAGTCAAATGACCCCAGTCAACTCTAAGAAATATAGATAGTGCCCTGAGGAGAGGAAAGCTGGATGGTGGTGAGCAGAGTTAATGACCACTATGACTTTGGAACCCTTTCTTGTGGCAAAAACTGCAACGATTGTAGAATTACATTCTGGAAAATTCTGTAGTGGATGAATTTTTCTGAGATACTTTCCAGTTCTGAAAGTATGATCCTATGACCTAGTCACAGAAAATCTTTTCCCTTTCTGGTTAATATGTGTGCTTCTCTGGGAGAAAATACCTTTCTTTTTTTCTTGGTTTATTGTGGTAAAGCATATAGAGCATAAAGTAAAACACTTTATTTTATAAGCAAAAGCTTTAAGAGTTGAACCTTTTAATTGAGTTGTAGGATCTTTTAGGATTACTGGTTCATATCAAAGCATATCTTATACCAATTACAGAACAAAAAGAGACCACTTACATATTGAGTCCAATTGCAGAGCATTAGATTAAGTGAGAAAATGGGGATTGCCTATGAATAAATCCAGTTAAAAACTGTAATTTAGACAGTTGTCTCTTGGGTATGAGGTTCCTGGCAAATTTGTGAGCCCTTTGATGGGGGGCTGCTTTTGTAACCACTTCCTGGGACCTGTTAAGGTCACAAAAATGAGAGGAAAAAGAATTCACCTTCAAGAAACAGAAGATGTCTATGTAAAGAGTATACACACACACACACACACACACACACACACTCACACACTCAACCTGGCATTGGAATTGAGGTACTCTCCCCACCACCCTTCTTCCCAGATCTTGACCTATCTCATGATTTTTCTCTTGCCATAAAACCTCTTTGTCTTCTAAGGAAATTATCAGACTGCTGTCTTGTAGAGACGAGAGGCTTACTTTCAGCATGATGTGATTTTCTTTCTGGTGTGGGGATACAATTCATGTTTGGGTGAGCTGCTGACTTGTCTCCAGGAAAAGAAGTTCAATCTATCAGTAGCTCATTCTGACCAGCTGCCTGGTAAGGACCTCAGTGGCCAGAGTGATATTTAATTTGTCACAGAACAGCCTGAGGCTATGATAAATTCATAAGCTTCTACCTCCCTTCCCTCAATACAAACGCGATTTGTTGACGCGTTTATATACCATTCTGGAAATGGAGGCAGATTTTTAAGGATTTTTTTTTTAAATGCAAAATGGAGTTTAGCACAGAGCTGTGCACTGTCATGGTTTGTGAATTGCTAATAGGCCATGAGTCTGGCTTAAATATACATCACATCCTGAGACATTAATCAATTCTCAGAGCAGAGTGAACACAAGGCTCGTCCTTCAGGGATACAAAATGCCTATTTTGAAGAAAGGAATTATAATAAGGAGCACAGAGGCATTCTAGACCTTGAAGCTCTTAGCAGCAGCACATCTTTTGTTTCATATTCGAATTAAAAGCATTTACAAGAAGATACTCGTGGTAGATTCAGCCTGACTTTTCACCAAGGATAAATCTATGTGAAATATCCAATTGTTTGGTAACTGGTTGATTCTGAAATATTTGGCCCTGGGACTACAAAATGAAAACCTCCTCTTCTATGTAAAATCTCTTCAAGGCTGAGCCCATCATGAAAAAATAATGGATTTTTGAGTGGGAAGAAAACAGAATCTCTCTTTTTCTTTTCTCTTTTTGTTTTGCTGTCACATACTGTTAAAAGATTGAGGGTGTTTTTTCCATTGCCTACATCTCCAAAGTACAAGGGGTCCTTTTATTTTTCTGTTAAAATACATTTGAAGCCCTTAGAGATGTCATACCTACATGCATAGCACCTTCAAAATGCTTTACATATAACCTTTAGTGATCTGGCCAGCATCATATGGAACCTCTCAGGCAATCTGACATCTTCTACATTTTAAAAGACGTGATAACTGAGACTTAGTTTAAATGACTGGGCAAGATATTTATCTAGGAAATGGTTGAATTGGGACTTAAAATTAGTTCTTCAGGTTACAAGTCTAGGGCTTTCCCTGATGGTGGTAATTGTTCATATAATTAGTTCTCTGGTTACGTGCCTGTGGTATTATTTATAAAGTAATTCCTTATGCTTTAAAAAGGTGATAAACTCCCTGATAAAAATATGTTGCAGAAAATGCAAATATATCACTAAGACAAAATACTTGTATAGAGTATAAACCATGTCATACCTACAGGGTTTAAAAACTTTCAAATTGATCTTCTGGGTCTCTGTTCCTAGGACTAATATTCTTGCCAGACGAATTGACCAGGAGTTAGATCAGTCAGCATTTCTCTATGAAACCAATGTTATGGAAAAAAATACTTCACAACGATTCTAGATGTTTCCTTCCATGTGAGAGGAGCTCATTGGCCATATCTTCTCACCTAGTCTGCCTCTTCCTTACTCTGACCTAGAAGAGGATGAATGACTTTGATGAATACACTTGAAACAAAGCATCGTAGCTGCTCCCTTCTGTTTTTTTATATAGTCTTCCTGCTCTGCTTCTCCAAGGGCTGGTTTTGTCCTTGTAAGGAACAGGGTAGGAAGCTTGCCCCAATTCAGTATGGCTGTGGCTGGTGGCAACATATGTGATGTCACTGCTTTAACCTGGTTGTGAGGTGGTTTATAAATTCAGAACCAGCTGTGAGTTAAATTCTCTCACTTTATAAAGAGAGCTTGATACTTTATTTTCTAGAACAAGATGATAAAGTTAAAGGACGTGGCTGAAGATATTCCTCTTCAACCTTCATTGATGTCCAAATGAAATGGGTGATCATGTGTGTACTAGTACTTGCTATATGTATGTTTCAGAAGTCACAGGTCTATTTATTCCCCTTGATCACCAAAGCTCAGAGAGTGTAAATGATTTCCTGAGATGGCTTAGGAATGAGAATGTAGAATATGAATTTGAAACTGGCTTTATCTGATTTCAAACCTGGTATTTTTTTTACCTTATACCATTGAGAAAGGAAAGATGGGATCAGAGCCTGGATTTAAATTGCATCAGGAAACTCTCTTTTAGGCAGACTCTTCTGCTAATGAAGTAGGGAACTTAGGCTTGTTCCCTATGGGGGCCAGGGGTGCTGCATGCACATGTGTGCAAGCACACATACACACATTAAATTACAGCTGGAGGCCACATGCCTGATCCCAGGATGACTACCTCCAAGGTATATGGATGATGCTGGGTGGGGAATAGGGGAAGGCAGATGAGGCTCTGTATGACTCAGCACAGCCTATCATGATGGTTAGGAAATCTAATTCCAGGGCAAACTTTCCTTGCTGAGAATGAGTCAGTTGGTTCTTTCTCTTCTCTGACACTTCACAGATTTACCTGAAGTGATCAAGGTTGTCGTAGGGAATGGAAAAGCATAAGGAATAATGGAAACAGCCCAAGAAAGTATTCTGGTATCCATTAAACATGGAGATTTAGTGTCATTTCATCATATTCCTCATGAAATAAGATTTTCCAATAATATTTTTTAGTGAACAAGGAGGCAAAAATGTAACCTAAACTCATACGTACATAAGTCTTTTTTGTGGGGGGGTGGGGGAGGAGGGGAGGAGCAGAGGAGTTCTAAACCATTTTCCCCAATAGCACAGACATTTATTTTTTGGAAAAAAATGTTCTGTCTACAAAGGAATTTGAATAATTATTTTCTCTAACAAATGACTTGACATTTCAGACTTACAAATTTTTTAAAGCATCCATCTCAGCCACCAGTCACTTAAACAAAAAGAGTTATATTATTTCTTACCAAGTTAATTTTTTTATTTTTTAAAATATATTTTATTGATTTTTTTTTTACAGAGGGGAATAGAGAATTAGAAACATTGATCAGCTGCCTCCTGCACACCCCCTACTGGGGATATGCCTGCAACCAAGGTACATGCCCTTGACTGGAATCGAACCCAGGACCCTTCAGTCCTCAGGCCGATGCTCCATCCACTGAGCCAAACCGGTTAGGGCTAATTCTTATTATAACAAATATGACAGTAAGTTCAACGATTGCCCAGTCTTTGGAGGTCCAGTATCTAACCTTTGGAGTGTGACCAAAAAAGTAAACTTAGAGACTAGTGATCACATGACAATGTGATTGCAGAAATGCTAGCTAATAACCTTTCTTTGCGGGGGGGCAGTTTTATATCCTGAAGGAATGAAAGGCTCCCACTTAAATGGCTTTTGGTTACTTATTGGTCAGTTTGACCATGAGACGTCCTAATAGCTAATAGGCTAAGGGGATGGCACATTCAGCAAGTGCCTGCATTTCAAGTATCAGGAAAATTCTGGGGTTGGTTCCAGACAACCCAGCCTTATTGGGAATCACAAAAAGGAACAGGTGGTAACTAAGAGGTCAAAGTACATATATTATACAAGGAACAGGACACTTAAAAGAATGCAACGTTTCCTTTCTTATTTCTTGCCAGACAGCCCCAGAGATAGACTTTGGGGTTTAAAAACAGAATATTCCATTGCTTACTGTGACCTCAGGTAAGCCATCTCTGTAAGCCTTTTAATACCCTCATTTGAGAATCAGGATCACATTAATACCAAATTCAGAGGATATCATGAGGATTTCACAAGATTATATATGTAAAAACTTTAAAATAATAATTAGTACTGGTTAATCACTCGATAAATGTAAGCAGTTAATAGTTATAACATAATAGCAATATCAACAACTAGTGCCATTTTCCCTACAAAGCCCATTTACTTTCAGAAGAAGTGCATGGTAATATACCATTCTTTTCATTTAGAATGCCGAGGGCCAAGTGTGTGGGGTGGGGTTAGGTGAGGTAGAGTGTAAGTGCCTGTGTGCATCTGAAACAGACCTGCTAACTATTGTCAGTCACTTACCAATGCTGATTTAAGAGGCTTTGCAGAAGGCCCTTCATAGTTGTTTGGCTGTCAGACGTGCCTTCTCAGGCTTTGTATAGTGTAACTCCAGGATACATGAATTCACAAAGACTGTGATGAGAATATACTGTCCCAGGTTGACAGGGTCTAGAACGACCACAGTGAGAAATGGACTCCCAATAATTAAAAGTTGGCTCAAGTTCTACCACATCTTACCTTGTAGCTGCATTTGACACAGTGTTGAAACATTTTTTTCACTTGGTGTCTGGGACATGTTGTCTTTTGGCTCTCTTCTTATCTCACTGATCACTCCTTCTCCATCTCTTTTGCTGATTTCCCTTAATCACTTCAATCTCTTATTAGTAGAGTTCTCTGGGACAGAGTATTTGGGCCACTTTTTCTCTTCTCTACCTACATGTATTCCCTTGGTAAACTCAGCCACCCCCATATCTCTCAAACCATCTCTATTTGGATCATTCCAAAATGTATATTGCTAACCCAGACCCCATTCTTGAATTCCAGGCTCTTACTCAACTGTCCACTTGACATAACCACTTAAAGAAGCATTACACATTTTTCTGGTTGAAATCTGAACTCCGGAATATCCCTGCCGGAATATCTCCTGTTCTTCCTGTGGTTTTTTCCAAATGTCAACTCTGTCTGTCCACTGGCTGAGGCCACAAACACTGTAATCTGTAATGCCTCTTTGCTCCACTCTGCACAAGACTAATCAATGGGCAAATTATCTCAGCTCTACTTTCAAAATAAATATGGAATCTGAAAGCTTCTCACCATCTCTCCTGCTTTTGCTCATGTCCAAGTCACCTGTAGTTTTTTTTTTTTAAGTATTTACTGATTGATTTGAAAGAGAGAGGAAGGGGTATAGAGAGAAATAGAGGTAGAGAGGTAGGTAGGTAGGTAGGTAGGTAGATAGATAGATAGATAGATAGATAGATAGATAGATAGATATCGATTTGTTGTTCCACTTATTTATGCATTTATTGGATGGTTCATATATGTGCCCTGACTGGAGAGCCCGCAACCTTGGCTCATTGGGATGATGGTCAAATGAACTGAGCTACTCGGCCAGGGCCACCTGCAGTTTTATATGTGGATTATTGTAATAGCCTTTTAACTCTGTGCTTCACTGACCATCTCCCATCTGTTCTCAGCCCAACTGTCTCAGTGATCATTCCAAAATTTTGAATCAGATTGTCTTACTGTTTACCTTTAATTCCTCTAACAGTTTCTCATCATACTCAAAGCCAAGCACTTACCATGGCCACCATGGCTCTAATGCTCTGTTTCCTCTACTCCAACCGCTTCAACGTTCTTTTTCTTCTTTGACCAAGCCAGTCACACTCTCACCATAGTTTTTTTGCAATTGCTGTCTCTTTAACTGGAATACCTCTGTCTCTCTCTTAATATCTCTCTCTCTCTCTCTCTCTCTCTCTCTCTCTCTCTCTCTCTCTCTCTCTTTCTTCTTCTTCTTCTTCTTCTTCTTCTTCTTCTTCTTCTTCTTCTTCTTCTTCTTCTTCTTCTTCTTCTTCTTCTTCTTCCTCCCTACCCTCCATCCCTCCCTTCCTCCTTCTGTCCCTCCTTCTTTCCCTTTCTCTCTTTCAACTCAATTGTCACTTTGTAGGTAAGGCCATTTATTATACTAGAGACTAAGGAATTTAGAACTAAATTGTGCCAATAATGCCAGGGGCTGACATTTTTTTAGCTGTGTGAGGAGGATATTTTCTGCAAAGAGAGTGTGACATCTGAGTTGAGTCTGGAAAAATAAGTAGGTCTTAACAGGTAGAAAAGGAATGTGAAGGTGGGAAAACAAAGGGAACAGAGGGTCAATGTTAGATGGTATGAGAATATATATAGTCAGGGAGCTGAGGCTGACCAAATAGATCTATAAAGGTAGGTTAATGAAGGGGTAGAGAGTGAGGCCTTGGAAGATGGACAGGAGCTAGATTGTGAATGGTTTATAGTGCACATACCCATAAATACCTTCCTGAAGGAGAGACTTGTTTGTGTGTGTGTGTGTGTGTGTGTGTATGTTGTTGTTGTTGTTTTTGCTAAATCTTTTCTTTTTAATATGTTTTTATTGATTTTAGAGAGGAATGGAGAGGGGGAGAGAGATAGAAACATCAATGAGAGATGGGCTGCCTCCTGCATGCTGCCTATAGGGGACTGAGCCTATAACCTGAGCATGTGCCCTGACTGGGAATCAAACTGGTAACCATTTGTTGCATGGTACAATGCTCAACAACTGAGCTACTCCAGCTGGGCATTTTTTGCTAAATCTTATTCTGATATTCCATGCACTTTCTTAGATGTTAACTTTTCTATTATTTTCATCCACAGATTCCAACCCATTTTTCATGTGTTTTTATTCTAAGGAAAAATTATATGTCACATTCACAGATGGATTTTAGTGGAGCCCAAACCTGGTTCTAATGTACAGGCATATTGTGGGAGAAAATTGATAGAATAAAAATATATCAGTGTTGTGCATTCCATGCTGTAATTCTTTTCAGAGAAGAGAAAATATATATACTTAAGTTTAAACTCAGAGAGTGTTTTTTTATGCAATAAAAATCCCAGATGAGTAGATGAGGAGCCTACAGTGTAATTTTAAAGTATTGAAAGGGAGTTGTGAGGTTTACATGGTGTAAATTACATACATAGAAGGAAAAGAGAAGTGTTAGATTTATATAGCATAGCTTTCCTTCATGTTACCATATAAATGGAGGAAACAATGAAAATTCCAAGAAAATTCTGGAATGCTAACAATTCTTTTTAATAAAAGATGAATGTTCTGTGATATTGCTGTGATTAATCAAATAGATAATATTTTATTTGCATTTGTCTGGGTAGGTGCTGGAATTTTTTCTTTTAGATGTTTGTGAAGATAGGAACACAAAGTAGCCAGCAGCTCTGCCTCTTCCCATTTGGTTCACAAATTACGACAGAGACACCAGTCAGGAATTGGATGAGATCAGAGAAAGGAGATGAGGTCTCCCCAGATGATACACAGAATCTGCTTTATAGAATTCTGGTCACGTAGTCCAGAGCTCAGACCTGCTGCAGTTTAATCAGCTTCCAAACATTAGAGTGTATAGAGCCATGTTGATCCAGGCCCCTACATGCATAACTTATTTCCCCTAAATTAGGCCTTTATTTCTCTTTGGCACATCATATTAAAGCTGCAATGGTGAGACTACAGTATTGCAGTTTATGTATGTATGTGTTTCTGTATGCACTTAAAGCACATAGCTCCAGCGTTAAAGCATATCACTTCCTCCCATGCACACGATGAATACAGAACAGTATTGGATTATGAGCAGGATTTTAGCTTCCTCTATTTTGGCACGTTATGGGGGCAATGCTTTGCTGAAAATAGGGCCCACCTGCCCTTGCAGATTTGGACAGGTCACAGGGATCTAGCACTTAACACCTTCCTAGGTTGTGAGCAAGATCTGCACTCATTCACTAAATCCTGTAGTGGGGGATTCTGCAAGAGCTGCTCATGACAAGCATGGCAGAGTCAAAAATTCTGGACACGTTCTTTTCAATGCTTTTAAGAAAATTCGGGGGGGGGGGATGCAAATGCTGTTGCCCTACTTTCTATCCTCAGTTGAAAGAGCACACTAGGAGGGAGTACAGGTAGTAGAGATGTAAGCATCTCAATCAAACCTGAAATACACTGTCATTTCTGCGACATGTGATACTTAAACTTCAGCGATCACATAAGCAGCCTCAGAGTAGGATCCAAGAAAATGCTTTTAATTTTATTGCCTGGTAATTAGCCCAGAGAAACTGAATTTGCTTGAATTCTATCTGTGATTTTTAGTATGATTTAAAAACCACTAAAATAATAGCTTAAAAGTGTGTTTCTTAAAAATTCTTTCAAGAATGGCTTCAGAGCAGCAGCATTATTTACACAATGCAGTATGCCCTTCGGTAACATAGGCACTTGGCCTCATTGTGTTCTTTGCTCATTCCTGACGTTGTAAAAGGAGAACCTGGTTTTCTGAGGTGATGATATTTATAGTTTGGCATCATCAAAAAGCAATTCCTTGCTTATTTGGGATTCGAAGCCCAGCCGGGCCTCCCTTGTGACTCATTCTGTATTCACCCAGGGCTCTACGCCTGCCCGCCTGCGCACTCTCATGAATCCTTAATTCCATTTGAACTCAGCAATGCCAGAGTCACTTTCCATCAACCTGCCCACTCAGCTGAATTGCACCAGCCTCTTCTGTGCAAAGCATCACACTCCCATTCTCAGATTGATTGGGTGTTGGGCTACCTCCACAAAGACAAATGAGGTCACACTCAGCACCAGCTATTTGCTTTTAAGACATGATACCATCGTCATTCCTTCTGATTTCTTAAGCTGAGGCTGATGAAATTTTCAGGGGTTTGCCCACATAATCTCACATCTTGTTGAACTGGCCATATCGACACTTCATCACTGATAGTACAATGAAATATTGATGATGTGTTACTTTTACTATCTACCTGCATAGTGCAACAGTGGAAACCAAAAGGACCTGGTCAGACCAGACTGATGTGTACCAACCCTGTAACATGGCATCTTTTTATTCTCCTGCTTTGCTCTTCTCTGGAAGTGGTAGGGCAGGCATGGCTGGAGTGCTGGCCTGATGTCCAAGCAACTCTAGGCTCCAGGACCTGCAACTAAGGTAGGCAGGGTAGTTATTCCCAGGGATTAGAAGCAAAAACAATCAGGGAGCAAGACTGAACCTTGTTCTTATGTCATACAGCAAGTGCAGAATTAACCCTTGTTAACAGAGGATCAGGTGTAGGGATATAGGCTTAAGAATAGAGCAAGAGCAAGGTCAGGGAAGCTGGATTTAAGACAATTACCGATTACTAGGATGGTGTGATGGTGGCTTTTTAAAATTGGTTGCCCATAGTGTTGTGTGTATTAGGGTTGGTCTTCTTTAGAAGCACAAAGTAGAGAGTTGCCAATATGCAAAGTATTGGAAAAGTTGAAAACTTATGTAGAGATTATTGGATTATTTGAGCTCTCTCCAGTGGCCCTTTAGTAGCTATAGCTAGAAATACTTCAGCAAGGGTCCCTGCCTTGAGAAGTTCACCATCTGCAAGAGGATACAAGAATGCAAATAAAAAATCATAGCACTCACAGGATTTCTGGAAAGTAATGTTCTCATTCTACCTAGAAGGTAGTAATAGTAATCAACATTTATTGAAAACTCACCATATATCACTTACTACCTCTGATTCTACCATTCCATTTTATAGAATAACAAGCAGAGTCTAAGAAATGTCAAACAATAGTCACCCAAGGTTGCAGAGCCAGTAGTGAAGTCTGATTCTATGACTTACAGCTTGACCACTTAACTAGTCTATTCTGGGAAATACATTTCAAGACCGATGTTAGAAATATGGAACCTGTCAGGAGAGTGCCAAGAATATTGTATTGGAATCCATGATGTGTGAGCAAAGCTCCCTTTGCCCCCTTCCAATGAGTCTGCTGAGATTCAGCATCAAGGGAGGCCCATCGTGTGGCTTCAGATGTGGACAAGGAGTGAGGCTGTGGTAAACTTTGCTTGAGTGAAAAAAAGAGAGATTTATCTATGGATTCTTGAACCACTTACTCTTTGTGGTGGGTGCCAGGTTCCCCTGGCAACACAGATTGAGAATTCTGGATAGATATCAGGTAGTTCTGCCAGTGAACAATAACAACAAAAATAAAAGCATCTAATAAAAGTTTAGCTTAGAGAAGAAACTTTGTAGGAATTTCCACACATTTGAAGGGCTGTCACGTGGAAGAGAAAAATAACACTTGTTTCATATGACTTTAATGGATGCAACTAGGACCAATGACTGGGAATGATAAGAGGCAGATTGCAGTTTAACAAATATTTTTCCCACCAGTAAAGCTAAGCAAAATAGAAGCTGGTCTGTGGTAGTGTGGTTTCTTCATCACTAGAGATATTCACCTAGAGGTTGTGTCACTTTCTGTTGAAAGAGGTAGTTTCCAAGTTTGAGGGCTCAGGAAATTCACTTGTACTGCTTGCCAAAAAATGCATATTTCTGGACGTAGCTTCCAAAGATTCTGAGTCAGGTCAATCATGGATATTAAGAATCTCTTGTTTTTAAGAAGTGAACTAGAAGATTCTGGTGTAGGTAGGAGATATTAAACTGAAGACTGTAAACAGGATTTCTACTTTCAGAAAAATTAGATTGCATATAAAATTTCTTTCAGCTCTATGTCCAGGCCATGTTGGTCTGTCTCTACCCAGAGTTTCTAGTTTCCATATAGTCTTTGTCACATAATTTAATATTTAGTTAAATTTTGATATGTTGTTTTCCTTTTCTAAGTAGTACCCTCATAATACCAGTATTTCTTGAGTATCTACTATATGTCAAGCACTGGGGAAATAGAGTGCAATAAACAGAAAAAGCACCTTGCCTTTTTGGAGCTGAAGGGATTTAATCTATTTAAGGGAGATAAAAATAAATAAATAAAATATGCCCAGCTGGCTTGGCTCAGTGCTTGAGCATTGACCTATGAACCAGTAGGTCATGATTCAATTCCTGGTCAGAGCTCATGTCTGGGTTGCAGGCTAGATCCCCAGTGTGGCGTGTTCTGGAGGCAGCCGATCAATGATTCTCTCTCATAATTGATGTTTCTCTCTCTTTCCCTCTCCCTTCCTCTCTGAAATCAGTAAAAACGTATTTTAAAAAATAAACACAATAAATACATCATTTCATAAATATTTCCTTCATACAACCAGACATGAGCTCTTTTATGAAAGGACTCTTTTATTTAGCATTTCATACAGTGTCTAGAACAACGCTGTATAAGAATACGTACTCAAAAGTATATTTTAAAGCAACAGTGGAACATTAAAATAAAAAAAAGATTTAGAGAAAAACTGCAAAGATTTATGTTTTTCTACCATAAACCAGGTGAATCTCACTGGTTTAACTGAGGATTTCTTTAGACTTTAAGAAAGAGGATTTTTGTAAGCCAATGGATTTTTGTCTGCATTAATAGAAAGAGTATTCAGAAAAAGTGACACAAGCTTCTCAATGTTGGGGTGTTAGATGTTACAACCTTGGATAGTAAAAAACTGAAAGGCTCCCAGGAAAAATAAATATAATGAAAGAGCTTGACATGCTATGTTGGACAGGACAAGAGTCAGCAAACATGGTATAGAGATAGATAGATAGATAGATAGATAGATAGATAGATAGATAGATAGATATTTAAATATTTTAGGCTTTGGGGGCAATAATATCTCTGCTACAACTATTTGATTCTGACATAGCAGCCTGAAAGAGACCATAGACAATATGTAAATGAATGAACATGTTCTAATAAAATTTTATTTACATAAATAATGGCAGGTTGAATGTGGCCCTCAGATATAGTTTGCAGACCCCTGCTATAGAAGAAACAGTTTAAAAAGCTTATATGTTTAGCTTAGAGAAGACACAAGGAGAACACCACAACTATTTTCAATATTTGAATTAATTACATATAGAAAAGGGGTTTGACCTATACTATATGACCAGGGGATGTATGACCAATAACTGGAAGATTTATGGCAACATATTTTTGACAAGTAAAATATATTTCTAATAGAATTATCTAAGGCAGTGGTCAGCAAACTGCGGCTCGTGAGCCACATGCGGCTCTTTGGCCCCTTGAGTGTGGCTCTTGCACAAAATACTGACTTCTGCACATGGGCCACAAAGTTTCAATTGCACTGTACATGCATGCCCGCACGTGGTATTTTGTGGAAGAGCCACACTCAAGGGGCCAAAGGGACGTATGTGGCTCGCGAGCCGCAGTTTGCCAACCACTGATCTAGGGTGATAATGAATTTACCATCACTGGAGGTATTCAAACAAATCTCAAATTCTCACTTAGGAATGTTCCATAGCAGACAAAGGACTCAGAGGTCCTTTTTTACCAGGAGATTCTATGATGAACATGGAATTTAATGGGCAGAGCAGGGCATCAGACAAGCTCAAACTGACAGAGGCACAGGTAAATGAGAGCCAGCAATTGCACAGGTTAAATTCTATCTATGATAAATAACTTATTGGCTGCAAATTTAAGTCTGCCAAATGTTAGGTACATATAGTAATAAGCAAGTTTACAATAACCAAAAATTAAAAACAGATTAAGTATCAGCTCTAGTGAGTTTGCCTTAGAGAGGCAAATGGGTTGGTCATTTGAAAGCTAAGTGGATGTGTCCTAATTACATTGATTAAAAAGAGGTCAGAGTCCATCCTCTCTCTTAAAATTCAAGGAATTTTAAATTTCTCAGTCTCATTTTGGATATTTTACAGAATCCTTTTTAGGTGCCTTTGGGTGTTTTGCATTTATAAAGCTGTAAATTTTTAAAAAACAACATCCCTTCCTAGTGGATGTGTAGATCCATAAAATTAATAAACACAACGATTTATTCAGAGCCTCTGTCCCACCAATGAAAATGAGAACCAGGCAGTCTCTAAAGGATAAACGTGACAAGGAGCTAAATGGCTTAAAATTTGTGGCTGTCCTTAACATGCTGCTCATGTGTGCCAAATCCTCAACAGTCCAAGCTTGCTCTCCACCTCCCAGCGGAGGGTCGGAAGGGGTGAGTGATTCCAATCAATATCCAGTTGTTAGAGTAACAGCCATGTCGGTTCTGGATGGCCAACTGGGCGAAAACATGTTTGTTCTACTTAATGTGACAGTGTCCTGTCAAATTAACAGCCACCGGTGGCAGAAGCAAGCATGCTTAATAGGTCTGTGTCAGTTCCACCGAGAATTTATCATCAACATGCAATCGAGAGGAACCCAAACCTCATTACCAGGGTTTATTTGTAGATAATAACTGAAGGTATGCCATGTACTTACAACAGGGTTTGTTTGCTTTTCAGCAACTCAGTTGCGTGTTCTTTATCAAATGCTACCCTATAACTCCCACAAACCATAGAGGATCTGGTTGGTCTATGTTTAAATACATCACGGACAGTGGAATATTTCAGCAACTGTGCTGAGTTAAAAGGATCATTTGCAATAACCAACTAATCTGTGTGGAAGGCAGCGAAGAGAGGAGCTGCCCAGAGAGTTGCTTTAACCCTGAACTGTGCTGTGAATATGTAAACACATGTTTCCTCTCCAGGTAAGCTGTTGTTTGAAAGCCAGGATCACTAACTGTTTGCCACTAACCTCTCATTTAGGTTGTGTTTGGCCCATATAGTATAAAAAAATAAAAAATTAAATGCTGTCTAGTGTATAAAAATAAGAGAATTTTGCACACAATTCTGTGTGTCTTACTTGAATAAAAAATTAATAAAACAAAACTAGAATTGGCAGCATAAGCCAGCTTTTGCACACGGCAGCGGTTGTCTGGTGCTGTGCAGTAGCCTATTGTCTTTAGATGGGCTGAGTGCTCCCATTGGGGTCCGCTGGCCTGCTTTATTCATTTATGTGATTTCACCAGCCCCTTAGAGCATTGAAGGTTTTCATCCCATAAGTAAAGATTAAATTTTAAAAAAATATGTCTTTACTAAGAGGCCCAGTGCACTAAACTTGTGCACAGGTAGGGTCCCTAGCAGCTGCCAGCTGCCGGCCGGGGCCTTCCTTCATTCCATACCACCCCCTTGATGGTCAGCTCACATCATAGCGAGTGCTTGAACTCCTGGTTGGTCGAACTCCTGAGGGGACACGTTGCATATTAGGCTTTGATAGATAGATAGATAGATAGATAGATAGATAGATAGATAGATAGATAGATAGATGATAGATAGATAGATAGATATATTTCAGAGAGGAAGGGGGAGGAAGAGAGAGATAGAAACATCAATGATGAAAAGGAATCATTGGTTGGCTGTCTCCTGCATGCCCTCTACTGGGGATTGAGCCCTCAATCTGGACATGTGCCCTTGTGGGGAATCAAACCCCGGACCCTTCAGTCCACAGGCTGATGCTCTATCCACTGAGCAAAACCAGCTAGGGCTAAATTTTTATTTTTATCATCATATTCATGGATGGAAGGTTAAATATGGCATTACCATTCATGGATATTGTTAAGAACTCTTTTCTTCTCCTTTTCTCCCACCTTCCAATCTTCCAGCAATGCCTCCCAGTGTCTTAAACCAGTAGAAGGTAGCTGATGACAGAGCCTGGGAGAGGCCGGCCTTTCAAAGCAGAACACAAGAATGGCAAGGAGAAGATCTGAGGGCAAATGGACTTAGAAATAAGAAATCTGGGAGCCAGAAAACACGGTCTCTAACCCACTAATCGATTCTGTGATCTCAGAAAAGTGCTTGAACCTACCTGGTCTTCAGTTCTCCCTCTTACGATGAAAAATTGGACTAGATGATCCCTGGAGGTTGTTCAAGTCTGTGATTCTGTGGTGGAGGGGATGGTACAATCTTGATTCCATTGTCTGTTTACACCTATTTGAGTTCCTGTGTGACATGTGACTGTGCATCTCAACACCGAGATGTTAAAGGGGAGCCAGAGAATGTAGCTCACCTGACATGAAGCCTGACAAGAACAATGAAAACGTCTTTGGGCAGCTCTATTTTTTAAAAATTGACTTCAAGGAAAAATAAAAATGGCCACTTTAACCAGAGAGTTACTTGTAATGAGAATGCTTCACCAGTGTAATCCCTGGGTTTTGGACTGGCTTTAGTGCTAAAGAATCTCAGCCTCGAGAGATTGTGACTTTGGCTGCTTTTATAATCCTTAGGAATCCAATGATATCTTTCAAACAAACAAAAAAACCTAAACTAACAATAAATGCTATTTTCATCATTTAGATCACAAATAATTCCCCTAGAATGATCAGCTCCAATTTCAGAAGGAATTCTAGAAACAAATTCAAGTTCCATATGAATCATCAATGCTTTTCTGTTTGTTGGCTGAACTTCCTGTTGACAGTGAAGTATGGATCTTAGATGGTGAATTCATTTTTCTTTGTGTACCAGCAACCACATAATGAATCAGGAAAAGTGGCAGCAGCCTTTATGTCTTCATTGGCTTAAAACGGATAAAAATCTTTTCGTTCTACCTTATTAAATGTCAAATAACCCAGTAATGACAAAAATCTAAACCTGCACTTTCATCGAATTTTGTAAAGGATATTAACTTTCTAAGGGACAGCGATATTTTAAATAAAAGTGAACACAGACTTTAAAATATATCCATTATTGAGCCAATGGAAACCTTACTGTACTCATTTAGTAAATTTTCTCTCTGGAAATGGGGTACATTCAGAGACAGAACCAGAGCTTTTCATTTTTATTTCAGTTGGAACTGAGGAGAGGGATTGAGATTGCTCACTGGCAGATAACATTAGTCTGGACACTGACATTTGTCCAAACATTAAGTCATTTGCAGTTTCTCTTTGACAGGTATAAAGACTTGGAAATTAATTGTGGGAGCTGGTCCTCATTCACACAAGATCCCCTCAGCCACTGCAAGAATATTTTCTGTCAAAAGCTTGGGATAAGTCACGTTTGCTTGTTAAAATGCCCATGAATAAACAGGAAATATATTACATTTTGAATTTTTAAAATAGAGCTGACTTTAGAGCTATTAATGAAGAAACAAAAGAGAAACTGAAAATATTAGTTTTAGAAGACCTAGTTTTAATTAATGAATTTATTTTTCAGTAAAATCTTGATTAAGCAAAAGAGTTGAGGAAAAGAAATATCTGAGCAAGCAAAGTTTTGGGGGAGGCTGGAAAACAAATGGTTTTTCCTTAACATTTCTGGTCTTCCTTCTGAAAATCTAGCCAAAATAATGATCCTCCTGCCTAAAATTCAATTGCCTTTTTATTAGGCACATACACATGCTGGTCAAGGTAGAAGGAGGCTGAAGAGACTACCCTAAATAAATAATCGCCCTTGCTCTGACAAAATTTTTAGATTTGGTGAATAAGTATACTGAACATAAGTGAGTAGTTTTAAAAAATATTCATTCCAGGAGTACTCCAGGTTTATTATTTTGAGTTTCAGTTTCCATTGCCTGAGGCTGGAGAAGCACTAGAGAAGAATGGGGGAAGGATTGCTGGATTTGGAGGGAAATGTCTTGAGGATGAAATGAAATGAAATAATGAAATGCAACTAAATGAAATGTATGAATGATCTTAGCACAATGTATGCTACTTTACAAATGTCAACAATGTGCATATATCTTGATTTCTTGTATTAGAGATATATGGCAGACATTGTTTTATTGATTAACTTCCTTGTAAGAGCCTGGAGGTGGGAGGGAGTTGAATGTCACCAATTGCTTCTTAGTCAATCAATGTAGGTATTAGGTACCTACCAGAGTAAGACTGAGCCACATATGCTGAATTATATAAATCAGATTGCTCCAGGAATACAAAGGAAGAACATCAAAACTAAATTTTGAGTGACAGGACCTGATTCTTTAAGAAAACTGATGTTTGAAGAATACTGTGAAGGAGAGTACATTTTTTATACAGTTTTTTGCACGTTATAGCAGTTGTTTCTAGGAAACGAATGAAGGAAATACTGGCTTGGAAAGTTAGACAGTCAAATTTCTATGATAGGTAACAAACTGCAATTAAAAAACAAATGAAACATCTTCCTTTGAAACTAGAGGCCCTGTGCATAGGATTCGTACATTGGTGGAGGCGTGGACTGTGGGGATCGGCCCACTATGGGAGTGCTGCTCATCCCAGTCAACCAAACAGCTGTGGACCCGCTCTCTGAATGGCTGCTCCTGTGGGAGCAGCCACTCATCCCGATCAGCTGAGTGGTGTTCCCACTGTGGGAGCACACTGACCACCAGGGGGCACCTCCTGCATTGAGCATCTGCCCCCTGGTGGTCAGTGTGCATCATAGTAACTGGTCAACTGGTCGTTCTGGTCGTTCTGCTGTTCGGTCTCTGGGCTTTTATTATATAGGATGTTGTCACATTGCTGGAATCAACTTACATAATGTGTAGTCTATGTGATACAATTATTGACAAATGAAATCTTAGCGTGTGTCTCTGTATGGCCATGTCAAATAGCAATTAAGAAGCCATTAATTTATCAAAAATGTACTGAGCTTCTATTATATTGCTAAAACTGTCAGATGATGAGGGAATATAAAATAAATTTTGAAGTTGTCTTTCTCCTTCAGGAACTTAAAATCTATTGGGGAAGACAGACTTGTACATATGTAACTAAAATAACAGGTTTGGAATAGACAAGGAAAAATAAGTGTTATGATGTTGAAATAAAGAAGGGAACAATTTTTTTTATATGTTAAGGATTTAGACAATTTTATAAATATTAAACAAACTATTAAGATAACCAGTGACAGTTAACACTTTTTATTCTCCATTATGCTCTGGCTATTTGAAAATTACCTTAAGGCTGAAGTGTTTTTATGCTTAGAAATCTGGATATGGACTTTCTCTTTTTCTATTCCATTTTTCTTAAAACAAAATTTTAAAAATTGCAGCTTTTCTGCCCATATCCTATCCTATGGGCATTTATAACCCTAAGAAGGATGTATATTCCTCAGTGTTCCCTCAGATGGATTATTTAGGATCTTCAAAATTAAGATGTGGGTCTTAGCTCCAGAGAGGCTTAGGGGAGCTAGAGAACATTTGGGTTGTTCTTTGTCATGCATGTCATAAAAAACCTATAACTTCAGAAAGGAATATCAAAAATTTGATTCTTGCTATCCTTTTCAAAGAAGGGATATGGTAATTCTGTGTCAATCTTGATTAAAACTCTTACTGTGGAATCCAGAACTCTAGGTGACTCTTGTCTATCTTTCAATCTGTTTTCATCCCACTTTCCCTTCTTTCACTTGTCTGTAGCTGTATTGCTTCCTTCTGTCCCTCAAAAAGATGAGAGATATTTCTTTCCTTTTTAGTCTTTATCTTGGCTGGTTCCAAATCCTCCAGATCTTTGTCAAAATGGCTCTTTCTCATCCTTTAGGTTTCAGATCAAATGCTACCTTTTCAGAGAGATCTTACCTGACAACCCAGCCTTTTGTGTCATTTGGTTCCAGTTACAAATAAAAAATAGGAAGAAAAAAAAAGTGATTCAAATGTACTTCAACATGGGAACCATAAGATCACACAAGAGAAAGTCCTGAGGTTGGGTGAGTTTCAGGCTTAGTACCTCAACAAATTATTTCCTTTTCTGCACTCAGCTTCCATATCATCATCTGCCTTCTAAGGCTGGTTCCCTTCATGTTCGTTCAATGGTCCAGGGAAAACCTGGGCAGTACGTTCCTTGTTAATGCCATAAAATTACTGATTTCTTATTACTCTTCCTTTAAAAATTAGAGAAACTTTCTCAGACCTTGGAAGCAAACTTCCTTTACATTTCATTGGCTGTAACTGTGTCACATGATAATACTTGAACCAATCTATGTTATAAAAACCCAGTGGCCCTAAACGCTGTAACAACCAAAGACCTGTCACCAGGAGGCAGCATGCACAGTGAGGCATGTGCGGGTGGGTGGGGCTGTGTGCACAGCGAGGCACACACGGGTGGGTGGGGACTTGACTCTGGGTCTCCTGCGGGGAAGTCCCGCAGCGTGGTGGGGCCTGGGGTCCTGGTTTCACAGGATCTCCCAGGGGTCTGGGTCTCACGCGATTTCACATGCTGGGTCACTAGTCATTAATAAAGTGGATGGGACTGATTCAAAATAATAGGAGTCATCACCCTTTGAGCTGAGGCTCATTTCTGAAACTACATATTGCTGATATTTTTTAAAAATATTTTTTTTATTGATTTCAGAGAAGAAAGGAGAGGGAGGGAGAGAGAGAGATGGAAACATCGATGATGAGAGTGATTGATAAGCTGCTTCCTGCACACCCACACTGGGGATTGAGCCTGCAACCAGGGCATGTGCTCTGACTGGGAATTGAACCGTAACCTCCTGGTTCATAGGTCCAAGCTCAAAGGGCATATTGCTGCTATTTGTCAAGAGAAAATAGAGTGAGTATTTGGGAGTAAATCTAATGCTCTTACTTCCCTCAGATGCAAACCCATGATCTTTTTAATTTTTACACTCATATTGTTCTAGAGTATTATTGTCTATTTTACTCACCAAAGTTAAAGCTACACAAGATAATGGCCCTTGTCTTATTTGATAATGTATTTTCATTTAAAAAACAGAATAGTTGGTGCTCAATAAAAATTTGTTGAATTTGTGGATAAGCTAGACACATCACATCACTCTCTTATTGAGTTTCTTGACTTCAGTGGATGAAAATTTTGCCATATTATTATAAACTGACTTTCTTTTTATTCTCTAGAGTCTCTTATATTCTCAGAGGCCCCAGTGACAGGTGAAGGTGCTTAAACATTAGTAATTGTACCAGGCTTGAGAAATTTTGAACTGGGCCTTGAAAAAGTGAATAAAATGAAAAGTGAATCACTTACTTAAAAAGAAATAATGGGGAAGGTATATAAGGAACAGCAACAGTATTAAGGCAGGATGATATTGCGTGGGATATGCTAAGAAATGAAAGCAGTCTGGCATGACTATGGGCAGGCTGTATAGAGTGACTGGGATGGGGGGCTGAAGCAACGCCTTAAAGTTGACTTTCTCGCATGGTCTTTCTCAGTCATTCCACTGTTATGATTTCTGATCACTGCTTTAGTCACCTCAGCACATTTATAATTTGCTTACATTGTTATCTCATAAATATTTCTATTTCTCTATACTTGGTCCCTTTGCTTTTTTGACTAGTTTGTAAACTCACTGATGGCACTAAATAGATTTACTCTGTGGTAGAATGAAAATTAACTGAACGAGATGTAAGGGAAGCTTCATAAAAGGAAGAACCTTGAGTGATTCTTTTTTTAGCCGTTGTATGCTCAGTACGTGTGGAAAGCACACATTAATATTGGTAGATTAACTAAATGAAAGAGGGGATAATTCAAAAAAACCTGCTTTAAAAAAAAAATCAGGCTCCCCCTTACCCATTATGTGATCTTGGAAGAGAGTCACTGAATCCTTCTACGTCAGTGGTTCTCAACCTTGGCTGCACATTAGAATCACCTGGGAATCTTTTTAAAATCCTGATTTCTGGGCCTCATCCTCCGGAAATTCTGTTTCTTTGTTATGGGGTGGGCCCACAACATTAGTAACAAAGAAACAGAATTTCCAGAGGATGAGGCCCAGAAATCAGGATTTTAAAAAGATTCCCAGGTGATTCTAATGTGCAGCCAAGGTTGAGAACCACTGCTCTACTTTTTTTTTTTTTTTTTTTTAATCCTCACCTGAGGATATTTTTCCATCTATTGGTTGCCTCCTCACATATACCCCGACCAGGGCCGGGGATTGAGCCTGCAACTGAATTTTGTGCCCTTAACCAGAATCAAACTGCCATCCTTCAGTCAGCAGGTTGAAGCTCTATCCACTGAACCAAACTGGCTAGGGTCTTTCTAGTCTTGATTTCCTCATTGGTCAAGTGGGGATGATGATGCTGGTGATAACATATTACTGGAGGGTTAAGTGAGATGATGAAGGCACTTGGGAAATGAAAATGCTACACAAATGTGTATCACGGTGCTGGTATTCATTCTGAAATCAGTAGCTGCACTCCAGGAGCAGCTCGGTGAGAACAGAAACAAGATAAGATCAGTTTGGCTCCAAATGGCAGACCCTAACTGACATTGTTGGCCTACCTTGAAGATTTCAAGTTGCCCTGTTTTTAAAATGTTACATTGTAAGAAATGGAGATAAAGAATTACTAGTAGCTGAATAAGTGGCTATAGAGATGCAAGCACGAAGACTTTTAAGATGTGTTAGGTAAACATTCCCAAGTTTGGATGGGCCTCTTTGTAAGCACGTATCTCTGGAACTCATTACTCTTCTCTTTCTCACCTCAGAGGGAATGAAGACATGTTCTTGCCTGATGTAGAGGAAAGATCACTGCATCAGGAAACTTGGATTACAGTACAAGTTCTCCACTAATTTCTTAGGTAGCCTTGTATTAACTTGTATATATGTGGTTTTGGGGTTTTTTTCTAAGATGAAGAAACTGTATAAGAAGAAGTCTGCAGTTCTTCTATTCTCTAACATTTCATAATTCCTACGCACCCGGAAGAAATAATGAATTTGAATCCCAGGCAACTTCCCATGCTCACTCAGCTTCCTGATTCCCTTATTCTATCCATAGCTCTTCCCTTCTGCACATATTTCTACAAAGTTCTTTTATTCTGGTTTTGAAAGGCTTACTTTGGGGAGTCATTTTGTCAGTTAATTTAGGTCACATCCTGCCATGTGACTGTATGATGATAATAATAGCTGCCACTTCTATAATACCACAGTATGGTCACTATTCTAAGAATTTAACTCATTTAATCCTCATACAGCTTTATGAAGTAGATCAAGCATGTCAAACTCAAAGGCTAACTCGGGCCAAATAAACAAGGTTTAAGTTTATGTGGGCCACAAAAAAACAGAAGCTTCAATTTTCATAGAAACATAGGTTTATTTCGATAGAGACATGCTGAACACAAAGGGCTGAAATAAATGATTAATCATTAACATAAAATAATAGAACATTTTAATAAAAATTAATGTTTTCTTGAACATTAACTTACCAAACACTGAATAACTGCACAAATTAATAAGTGTAATGCAAATAAACCTATGTTTCTTGTTCTACGAAAGTGAAATATTTCCTGTTGCACACACCAAACAAGTTAGTCCAAGACTAATGACGTGGCAATCAGCTGCTAAAATATTCACTGCTAGTATTAGTGGAGAGAAATGGTGCACCTGCACAGAAGGCACAGAAGGGAAATGAATGCAACACAATTATAGTAATTAGTCATTAGCAAATATTGTAGTTCATTATTAATAACTAGAGGCCCAGTGCACAAAGTTCATGCACTGGTAGGGTCCCTGGTGGCTGGTGGCGGCTGGCCTGGTACTCCCTCCCTTCCTCCGGCCAGCCCCATCCCCTGGCCGAACTCCTGGTTAAGGGAACAATTTGAATACTATGCTTTTATTATATAGAATTATGTGTAGCAGGATATTGTAAAAATTAAGTTACAAAATTTTTATTAATGCTTCTTACATACTGTTATATTGGCTGGGCCACAAAAATATTTGTTGTGGGCCACATGTGGCCCGTGGGCCACGAGTTTGACATTCTTGAAGTAGACATCTTTGTGATACTTTATATATGAATAAAGTGAGGCAAAGGTGTGTGGTTTTTTGTGTTGTTTTTTTTTTTAAATTTGTCCCGAGTCATACTACTGTTAAGTGCCAGAGTGGTAACTCAGGTCCAGACTGCTTTATAACTCTCCACATGTATGCTAAAGTAATAAACTGTACTGAGTTTGGAAATAGGAGGAAAGCTAGCAAGAGGAGGTCTACAGTCAGAAAGCATAGAGCCAGATTCCCAGATCAATCTGACAGGTACACAGTGCAGGTAAACTAGTTAGACAAATGAGCAACCAAAAGTCTAAGTTCTATCCCATAGATCAGTTTGCTCTCAAAATTTTGTCTCTGAGATGGCCTGCCAAAAATGTGACTTTAAATATAAAACCAACAAAATGAAATCATTTCTTGGAAAACATTTCTGTGGTTTACTGTGGAATGCCAAGTTAAGAATATCTGTCTTACATTTTCAAGCACATGTGTTGTAGTAATTTTATGGGGTAATGAGTTGGCTTCCATTAAAGATATTTTTACAGGGGCTGGGGCTGGAGAAATGTTATGTGGCAGGCAGTGAAATATCTTACTTTTTCAGATTGCTTTGGCTAATCACCTACAGGTGAATTTTCTAGGAACTGTGCTTTTAACCATTTAACTGCTATGAATTTTATTGGGTTGTGACTGAAGACTTTGGACATAATGTCAGGGGACCAAATGGTGAGGGAGGGAGGAGTTCAGGATATGAGGAAAACGATGAGTATAACAGAAGAAATGTAGGACTTTTGTCTCAACTTTAAAACTTGAATGGGACTTAAAGTCCATTCATTGGATTCAATAAAAAAAAAAATTCAAGATGTGACAACAGCTGATTAGTGGAGGCAGTTGTCCTCTATCAAAGTAAGCAGAAATCTCACTTCCCAGTTTTCCACATGACAGATGTTGCTAGTTACATACCCAATATCTATTTTCTCCTTCTTCTTTACTAATAGGAGCAAAAATTTGCTACTAAAAGATTCTATTCCCCAGATTATTTTTCAACTAGAGGTGGCCATGTGACACCATTATTACCAAAAAGATATAGGTGGAAATTGTCTGAGGATTTCTGGAAAGATAGCTCCCGCCCAGTCCTCCAAAGTGATGGCCAAGAAGAGCATTAGCAACCATCGGTTAGGCAAGAGAAATGAGTTATGATGGTGGTACAGAAAGACACAGATTTTTTTATTCTGTGTAAAGTTGATGCTGATACTCTGGACTGCTTAGGAAAAGCATTCTTGTGTTCTGAAAAATAAATACGTATTTTTGATATGTAAGCATTTGCCTAACTCTCAGGCTGAGGAATATACTCTCACTGTGCTTTTTCCTCTTACCTACTCCCTCCAGTGGCTCCAAGTTTTAGAGCTGACATATTCCCACCTATTAGTGATAGAACCAAGGGGGTAGGGTTACATGTCATTCCATTCATTGTAGCCGTTATTCTTGAATAGGGGAAACCATTCTTGGTTTATGTGAGAAAGACGAAGGGCTGTGACCCAAGATGAGATCAGTTACAACAACCTGTTTGAATTTCAACATAAATATAATAGTCAGTGGAATAAAAGAATCTATTGTGCATCCTACCAGCAAGGTCAAGTGAATATGGAAGAGCTTGGTGCCTGGAGGTCACTGGTTTGATTGCTAGTCAGGATACATGCCTAGGTTGCAGGCTCGATCCCCAGTAGGGGGCATGCAGGAGGCAGCGGATCAGTGTTGACACTGATGTTTTTATCTCTCTCTCCCTCACCCTTTTTCTCTCTTTAAAATCAATAAAAATATATTAAAAAGAAAAAGAAAGAGCTTTTTTTTCTCATATCCTTGCCTAATATTGGGATATGAGAAATGTTACCCATGAGGTGCCTGGGTGACAAATTTGTAAAAGGCTGGTGTCAGCTTTCAGCATTCTAGGACTAAAATGCAGCCCATCTGGGTAGAATTTCTCTGAGATTAAATACCAGTAGGACATGAAATATTTGATCAGTAAGTGCTGTTAAGGAAATTTTAAAGAACTTTGAATGGAGCATTCAAGAGTTACCTGAGAGTTAAATGGGTGCAATTTATGTAATTTGTCTGATGTTACTAAGAAGAAACAGCTTGATGCTGAAAGACAGCGTGTTAAGTATGGGAGATTAGAAAAATCTTTGATGGCATCATTGCACTTAAACTAACACCAGCCTTTGGCTTCTTTTTGTATGAGCCACATAAATCATTTACTTTTTGAAGCTACTGTTTGTTGGGCTTTGTATTTGCAGCTAAACTTATTGCACACTGACACATTCCCTCTTCTCTCTGCCCCATAGATATCTGATAAGTCAGAGAAACACATCTGGGTTAAAGACAGACCTTGTGATAGAAGAATTTGACTATGATTATCTAGGTCTCTATGATGTCTACTTTATGTATATGTTTTATTTTGTTTTTGTCCAGAAATATTTAGGCTCATTATATTTAAACTAGAGGCCCAGTGCACAAATTCATGCACCAGTGGGGTCCCTTGGCCTGGCCTGTGGGATTGGGCCAAAACCAGCTTTCCAACATCCCCCAAGGAGTCCTGGATTGCAAGAGTGTGCAGGCCAGACCAAGGGACCCCACCGGTGCATGATTGGGGCTGGGGGTTGGCCAGCTGGAGGAGGGGGTGGGGTGTGGGACTGCAGGAGGGCTCCAGGATATGTCCAGCCCGTCTTGCTCTGTCCCGATCAGCCAGACCCCAGCAACAAGCTAACCTACCAGTCAGAGCGTCTGCCCCCTGGTGGTCAGTGCACATCACAGCGAGCAGTTGAGCAGTCTTAGCAAATCATTAGCATATTATTCTTTGATTGGTTGAACAGATGACTGGAAGACTGGACACTTAGCATATTAGGCTTTTATTATATACTAGGGGCCCGGTGCACGAAATTCGTGCACTGGGTGTGTGTGTGTGGGGGGGGGAGTGTCCCTCAGCCCAGCCTGCCCCCTCTCACATACTGGGAGCCCTCAGGCGTTGACCCCCATCACCCTCCAATCGCAGGATCAGCCCCTTGCCCAGGCCTGACGCCTCTGACAGAGGCATAGACACCCATCACCCTCCGATCGCAGGATCGGCCCCTTGCCCAGGCCTGACGCCTCCGCCAGAGGTGTCAGGCTTGGACAGGGGACTCCCATCTCCCCCTGATCACTGGCTCTGGCCCCCGCCCAGGCCTGAGGCCTCTGGCCCAGGAATCATGCCTGGGCAGGGGACCCCCATCTCCCCCTGATCACTGGCTCTGGCCCCCGCCCAAGCCTGATGCCTCTGACCCAGGCTTCAGGCCTGGGCAAGGGGACCATCATATCCCCCCAACCCCCAGCTCCGCCCCCCACCCAGGCCTGATGCCTCGGCCAGAGGAGTTGACCCTCATCACCCTCCGATCACCAATCACCGGATCGGCCCTTGACCAGGCCTGAGGCCTCTGGCAGAGGTGTCAGGCCTGGGCAGGGGACCCCCAGCTCCCCGTGGTTGCAGGCTCTGCCCCTGCCCAGGCCTAACACCTCTGGCCTAGGCGTCCGGCCCGGGCAGCGGGGACCCACAGCTGCAGCGGCCCCGCGATCATGGGCTTCGCTTTAGGCCCAGGCAAGGGACCCCTAGCTCCCGGGACTGCCAGCTTCGACCTTGCCCAGCTCCCATCGCTGGCTCCACCCCTACTTCCTGCTATCACTGGCCAGGGCGGCAAAGGCGCCTGATTCTCCGGTCATGGCTGGGTTTCCAATCACTGTCAGTGGCAGGGGGCTTCTTCCTGCTTTCCCTTTCGCCTCCCTGCATTGTGCCTACATATGCAAATTAGCCGCCATCTTGTTGGCAGTTAACTGCCAATCTTAGTTGGCAGTTAATTTGCATATAGCCCTGATTAGCCAATGAAAAGGGTATCGTCGTATGCCAATTACCATTTTTCTCTTTTATTAGATAGGAGGATGAGTTCCATGAATAACAGTTTATTTTTTTTTAATTTTTAGTGAATTCGTTGTGGTGACATTAGTTAATAAAATTATATAGGTTTCAGGTGTACAATTCTATAATACATCATTTGTATATTGTATTGTGTGTGCACCAGCCCAGTCAGGTCTCCTTCCATCACCATTTATGCCCCCTTTACCCTTCTTTCTTGCTCACCACTCTCCTTTCCCTCTTGTAATTACCATACTGTTTTCAGTGTCTAAGAGGTGTTTTTATTCTTTGCTTAATCCCTTCACGTATTTCACCTAGCCCCTGAGTACCATTCCCCTATGACAGTTGTCAGTCTGTTCTCTGCATCTATGAGTCTAGTTTCTATTTTGTTAGTTTATTTTGTTGATTAGATTCCACATATAAGTGAAATCACATGGTACTAGTTTTACTCTGACTGGCTTATTTCACTGAGCATAAAAATCTCCAGGTCCATCCATGCTGTTTCAAAAGGTAAGATTTTCTTCTTTTTTTATGGCCAATTAGTATTCTGTTGTAAAAACCACAGCTTTTTCATCAACTCATCTACTGGTGGGCACTTAGGCTGCTTCCAAATCTTGCCTATTATGAATAATGCTACAATAACAATTTGAGTTGGTTTGAGATCTTCCTAGGAAAGGTGAACATTTTGACTTTCTAAAGACAGCTTGAGAAATGCAGAGAAGAAAGGCAAAGAAAAGAAACAGATGGGCATTGAATTACCCAAGATGTGCTCATCATGGTACATGTCAGCATGTCACCTTATTTACTTCTCAGAACTGCTCTTCAGGCATATTTTGTTCCAACCATTTTACAGAACCTGGAATCTGGAACTTAAAATAGTAAAATCCCATATTAATAAGTGGCAGAACCAGACTTCATATCCAGATATTCTGACTGGGCATCCAGATTTTGTGTCCTTTGTCCCAGAAGGTGACGTTCCCTTTTCTATACCAGACAGATATCAAACCTGTCCATTGCTTTGACAGGAGACACTATCTTTATCGTCCAATGCAGACATCCTTGGAAGGAAAATAGGGAACTAAGGCAGCCAGTGCCTTTGCTTGCAAACAGTGCAAACATAAGAGAGGCCCATGGAGCATTATCTCCCAACAGCTTTCACCGTTTTCCTCTTCCGCTCTCTTTCTGACACCCCTCACCACGGTTCAGTCCACCTTTGTGCTCCTTTATTATCTTAAGGGCCTGGGGCCTTTCAACTTTTCTACTCTTATCATTGGAGAAAAGTTTAAAAAACTCATTTTAAGCAATGAAAGGTTTTCATATGATCTTTTCAGGCAACAGAAGCATAAGCATTAATTCATTAGTTCAGTTGTGTATTCAGTGTTTATTGTATAGCTACTATAGAACAGGTACTGAGTGCTTTCATTTTAACCGTTCAGACACTAGTGAATGTAAAGAAGTAACAGTATCAAGTAGAAATTTTACTCAGGTGGGGTTTAGTGCTTTTACATTGGATGGTCCAGGAAGACCTCAGTAAAAAGAAAAAAAAAAAGTGAAATTTGAGCTAAGAACTCATGGATAATGTCCCAAGTAGATTCTGGGAAAGCATCTGGGGTGTTTATCTAAGGTGTCCCTTGAGATAAACTTTAACCGTGCAGGTGTGGGACATTCAAGTAGTTGCTAGTGAAGAGGTTACTCTATGCAAGCAGGACCAAGGAGGTAGGCTTAGGACCAAAAAGAGACCAGAACCTTTAATTTAACTTCTAAGTGTACACAAAATAATTCAATTAACTGCTGGAGGAATTACACCATGTGAAACATGCAGTTGCAAATCACACAAGCACTTTATTACTCACACAATTCCTGGTGCTGCGGGTACAGGCTTAAGTGGGATCCCAGTGGTGCTGTCCTCGGGGGTCTGGATGCAGAGGGCTGGCGTTCCTTGCCCAAGAGCTAGGTCGTGTCTCAATTGGGAGGTACTGACCATTATTCTGTCACCTGGCAGAGAGAGGAGCGTGGAGTGGCGTTGCTTGCCAGACTGACAAGAGGACGTGTCTTTGTGGCTGTCTCGACAGGCGAGCACCAGGCTGGTCGGGACCCCCACTTTTAAAGCCTGTACCCCATTTGAAACACAATTGGCCATTTTGTTAGTTTATCAATAAATTACGTAAAGGCACACATGTTTATCTCAAACAGGGTGAGGGGCTACATGTGGTTATCTAGGGAGAGTACATCACCCACTCAAGTGGTTATCTTGACAAGTCACCCAGTTATTTACTGAAGTTCAAATCCTTATCTATGAGGGACACACATTTCAGTGCAGTGGGGAATGTGTTCTTAATATCACGCTTTAAGTTTCAAGGAAAGTTAATTTAAGCATTTTAAAACCTTCTTAGGCATTTTAAAACATCTCCATATATTACTACAACAGTTAAGAAACAGTCAATTATTCAAATAGCTTGAAAAAATAGCCTGAGAAACCAATCCTAAATCTATTAGATTGAACCAGGTGAAACTGCTGATGTGCAGTAGTCTCCCCACATCCTTGGTTCCTCTTTCCAAAGTTTCAGTTTCCTGAGGTCAACCATGGTCTTAAAATATTAAATGGAAAATTCCAGAAATAAACCATTCATAAGTTTTAAAAATGTGAGCTGTTCTGAGTAGCATGATGAAATCTCACAGGATCCCCTCCAGGATCTGAATCTCTCTTTGTTCAAGGTATCCACTGGGCTCCCACGCGCTGGTCACTTCCTAACTATCTTGCATTATCAGATCCAATGTTGCAGAATCACAGAGCTTGTGTTCAAGTCACCTTTATTTACTTCAAAATGGCCCCAAAGTTCAAGAGTAGTGATGCTTGCAATTCGGATATGCCCAAGAGTGCTGGAGGCAAAGACCAACAAGTAGTTAGCATAATAAATGGGAGAGGTCCATCAGAAGGCTGATGGATCTTGGGGCTTTAGCAAGGGCTAAAAGCTATGCACTGATTGTTCTGTGGAGACATGGTGGCTGAAGGCAATCTCCTAACCTGATCATCTTTTACTGTTTACCAAACCTTGCCTTTGATATGTCTGTTTGGTTTGCTAAAGGGCAAATGTATATTCCAGTAAATAAAAAGCCATGGGTCCAGAGATTCAGGGAGCCACTCCACTAGAGAGTAGGTTTCTGCCTGGTTCCCCCAATGCCTTCCAAATTTATATTTCTTGTCTAGTATATCCATTTGCGTGTGGCCCCTTCTCCAGATTCTGAATGCTTGCTGCAAAAGGTTGTGGCAAAAGAGAAGCTGTAAAGTGCTTCCTTTAAGTAAAAAAGTGAAAGTTCTGGATGTAGTAAGGAGAGAAAAAAATCATATGCTGAGGCTGCTAAGATCTACGGTAAGAATAAATCTTCCAACCATGAAATGGTGAAGAAGGAAAAAGAAATTCATGTTAGTTTTGCTGTCACACCTCAAATTGCAAAAGTTATGACCACAGTGTGTGAGAAATGCCTTAGTATGTATGTATGTATATATGTACACATGTGAACATATATACACATATATGCATTTAAAGGTGTGTGTGTGTGTGTGTGTGTGTGTATTTCTACTAGTTAGGCTTCTCTGGAGAACCCTGACTAATACATCATGCTAGTGATTAGTTACTTTTTATTTATTTTTATTTTATGTTTGTTCTTGGTTTGCCCACTCTGTCTAATCAGGACTCTGCTTACTGGCAATTGGACTTTGGTTCCGCAACCTTGGTACTTGAGTTCTGGCTAAGAAAGAATTCAGAGCCAAGACTCAAATACAGGCAAGAACTTATTTAGAAGATCACAGATATAGAAGAAGTGAGCCGTGGAAGAAGTAAGCCAACTGGGCTGGGAGGGCTCAGGAAATAAAAATCAGAGGGAAAAGAAAGGCCCTTGGAACTTAGGAGAAAGAAAGCAAGGATATATGCCCCTTGGCGAAGGAGTGCATACCTGAGAAGGCGGTAGAAAAGAGCACAGAGTGCTTGAGAAGGGGTGGAGGGGAGCTAATTAATTACTTTTACCAGAAATACTGACATTTTAAAAAATAATGTGGAATTTTCAAAAGCAATATTTTAGGATAGGAATAACCTTTGTAAGGAATCTCTTTGATTATAGAACCTAAAATAAAACTACCACCTCACATAATCAAGGGATTAATTTGAATCTTAGCTCCATAAATAATTGCTGCTCTTTGACAAAGCAACTTAGCTTAGCTTTGTTTCTTCATCTGTAAAATGGGTATAACAATATCTTTAAAAAAAATGCTGCAAGGATTAAGCAAACTCATGTATATAAATATTATAGTATGAGTCTGACACATGCAATTGTTACATAAATAATAATGATTGTTATTATCATCCTATATAATAAAAGCCTAATATGCAAATCAACCAAATGGTGGAATGACCAGTCCCTATGACACACACTGACCACCAGGGGGCAGATGCTCAACACAGGAGCTGCCCCCAGCCCGCAGGCCCCAGGCCAGCCAAGATGGGTTCCAGTGGGGGCCCCCCAATTGCCCCGCCAGTCTCCCCACAGATCAGCCCTGATTGCTGCCAGGCCTAGGGACCCTACCTATGCACAGGGCCTCTGGTATAGATATAAAGTTGATTCTGTATGAAAATATTCTAATATGCTAGCATGCTCAAAGATTTAAAAGATTAAGCAAAAGTTTGTGAGGCAGTAAAAGGTTACAGGAACTGAAGCTACTTATGTAGATGAGATAGCATTACCTTTTAGGGAAAATACAGAGGCTAAAAAGCAGTATTTCTGCATCTAGTCAGCATCAACTATAGCAAAAGATCAGTGGCCAGCACAACTGATCATGGTGGGACTTGGGGAACTCCTGGCTCAATCATTAAATAAGATCCATTAGACTGAGTTCCATGAGGGCAGGTGCAGATCATTTATTTCTTTATTCTTAGTGCTTATCATGAGTCAGGCATTGACGGGAACACTTTTCACATTCTTGCTCAGAATAACCCTATGAGTTAGACATTATTGTCCCCACTTAATAGATGAGAAGTTTGAAGCAAAATGGGTTAAATGGTTTGTCCGAAGTCAAATGAAGTAAACTGGGAGCCAGGTCTAGGACCACATTTTGGCCTCCAAGATGTACTGCCTCTCATTGTCTGTTAAGTGCATCTATACATGTGGTACAAAATAGGTTTCTGGTGGAATATTTTATGTTTGTCATTTTAATCTAACCTTTTTTATTTCCGGAAAGGAGAAGCAAAGAGATTATTAATATCATAAACATTCTCAAAAGTTTACCAAATGCCTATGTATCCCATCTCAGTGATTTTTAAGCATACAAACTCCTTTGAGAACTGATGGAAACTATGAACAGTCTATATACAAAAGTTCTCTTGCAAATTAGGGGCTTCACAGTCAACCTGCAGGCAGGTTTAAAACGTCCTCAGAAAATAAATAAATAAATAAATAAATAAATAAATAAATAAATAAATAAGAAAAAAAACACACACAAAAAAAAAAAAGAAGAAGAAGAAAAAAAGAACGTCCTCAGATATCTCACTCAGTCCTCAGAATAATCCCAAGAAGTAGTTATTATTACACCCTCTACCAATGGAGAAGCTAAAACTACAGATTGAAAATAATTTGTTCAATGTGACATCCTTGATGCGGAGTAACACCTAAGCTAAACTCAGATGAATCTGGGTCCAAGTTTGATCTATTTAAGTTATACCATGTGGTGTTATATCTAGCTTTTTGTTGTTTTTGTTTTTTTTAATGTTCTCTATTACTTGGCATCTGCATTTTTCCCCTTGAAATTCAGATAAATTAAAAAGAAAAAGATGTGGTTCCTCTGGTTGTCCTGTGGCAATTATAATTTGAACTTTGAAATCTGGATATAAAAATAAGATGATTAAAAATGTCTGTCTGCTAGGAGTTTTTGACTTTGGAAAATAATGCCTCATTAACAAACACAGAAAGACATTCTTACTGCCAGTCTTACTTTGATTTTGCAAACTGGGCACTGGTGTTATGGTTTGATATAGCTCTGGGGTCAAAGAGTTTATGGTAAGTTAATTCAGTTCAGGGTTTGGCCTAAAACACTAATTGGCTTTAGATGCAAAACTATATCCAAATTGTCTGAAATTTTGAGTGGTACGGCACAAATAAAAAAGTACAATTAAGTTCCTAGTATTATGCTGGAAATGACTTCTGGCTTGGGAAGTGGTCCCAGGTCCTAAAGTATTGCAAAGACTTTAGGCTTTGAGAAATTATTATAGTGACATAACCATTGCTGCAGTTGCTTGGAAGATTCTAATTGAAATGAGAAATCAGTCAAAGAACAAAGAACAGCTCATTGTTTATTGTTTTTCCCATAAGGGAAAAAGTCTGAAAGCAAAATTCATAAATGAATGTAATCATCAACATACAGTTCAAAACTAATTGACACCTTATCTATAGTATCATTTCTATTGTAGCTTTGATCTTTAATAAAAATGAGAATTGTGCACTGTATTTCACTCCCAACTGACCATGGGGGTGGGGTGTATGCATTGGGGGGGGGGGGGGGGGATGATGCTTAACAATATCCTTTTCAAGTTTTGAAAGAAATTAGCTTTGTGGTCTTGAATCAAAACCAGTGATAAACACGGATTCCAAATAACAAAGCTTTTCCATAATAGAAAGTCTGACTGACTTCTTTTGAGAGCCAAGGTCTCAAGATAAATAGCTCATTTCAAAGTATTTTATTTTTTAAAAAATTTATCTTTATGATTGAAAGTATTACAGATGTCCTACTTTTTTCCCCCATTGATCCTCTCCACCCCGCACCCACCCCTCCCAGGCCTTCACCACACTATTGTCTGAGTCCATGGGCTGTGCTGATATGCATGTAAGTTCCCCAATTAATCTCTCCCGAGTCCCCTACCACCACCTTCCCGCTGAGATTCTTCAGTCTGTTCCATGCTTCTATGTCTCTGGATCTATTTTGTCCATCAGTTTATTTTGTTCAAAGTACTTTTTTGTAATGTACTTGTAAAATAAACATGTCATTTCCATAAAGAAATGTGACATATGAGGAAAGGGCTGGAATTCATGGGCCAGCTATGTTGTGAGTCCTACACTATTTCTTTCCTGAAATGTTTTCCCTTCTCATAGCTTTATTGAGGTATAATTTACATAACATAAAATGTACTCAGTGTAAATATACAATTTAATGATTGTTAGTACATTTACAGAGTTGTGCAACCATCGCCATACTCGTTTTTAAAACATTTCTACCATTCCCAAAAGTTCCTTTGTGACCTTCTCAGTTTAACTCTGAGGTGTGTGGGTTTTTTAATTTATTTTTGTTTGTTTGTTTGTTTATGTCTCTATGAGCTTTGTCTTCTATATACTCACAAAATGCAGTCTTTGTGTGTCTGGCTCCTTGAACTTTGCACAATGTTTTTGAGGTTCATCCATGTTGAGGTGACTCAGTAGATCATTCCTTTTTTATGGCTAAATATTATTCCATTAGATGAATACATTAAATTTTGTTTCTCCACTTGTCAGTTCATAATGTGGATGAAAAAAGGGGCCTCATGCTAACCTGACAAGTTTAGGGAAGACCTTCATGGCAGTCTTGCAAACACAAAGGCCTAAAGCAGGGATGGGCAACCCCTGGCACGCATGCTAAACATGGCACGCCAGTAACTTTTGCTGGCACGCAAAACCCTCTCTTATAATCTTCCATTTACAATTTTTTTCTTAATATTGACTTTTTTATTTTTCAGATAAATTCAGTGTAGGTGCATCTTAGATAAATAAATAATTTTACATAACAAGTTATCTTAAAGACCATAGACATGACTGACTTTGAAATGCAGTTGATTGAATTTCAAAGTAGCTCAATTTGGAAGCAGAAATTTAATGACCTTAGAGTTGACTTGGAAAACATTGAAAAAAAAGCAATTAGAGACACGAGTATCAGAGAGAAGTGTTGTAAACGAACTATTGAGGACTTGGAATGCCATTCCAGAAAATATTTTCTGTTTAAAAAACTTTGCAACAGCGTCACTCTCCATGTTTTCATCCACATACGCTTGTGAATCTTTGCTCTCAGTGATGAATTTTGTTAAGTCTCATAATAGGAGTAGCCTGACGGATGAAAGTAGTAGCTCGTGCATATCTCTGAAGGTCACGAAATATAAACCTGATGTAAAATCTCTGTCATCAGTGAGGCAGCAGCAAAAGTCCCACTGATAATATCAAACGGAGTCATAAAGTTTTCTATCGGACTATCAGTGTACATGTATACATTAAAAAATAAATGTATTTTTCATCATCATATACTGTATTTTTGTCGCTCCAATGAATTTTATTATTTCTTCAAGGTTCTTCACATATGTACACCTTAAAAGATATCAAGCCCTAACTGGTTTGGCTCAATGGATAGAGTGTCGGCCTGCGGACTCAAGGGTCCCGGGTTCGATTCTGGTCAAGGGCATGTACCTTGGTTTCGGGCACATCCCCAGTAGGGTGTGTGCAGGAGGCAGCTGATCGATGTTTCTCTCTCATCGATGTTTCTAACTCTCTATCCCTCTCCCTTCCTCTCTGTAAAAAATCAATAAAATATATTTTTAAAAACAGTGGTATCAAGTAGGCTTAACATGTTCTCAAAAAATTAGGGTTGGTACGCAGAAGAATTTTGAGTCAGAGATTTTGCTGGTTTTGACACACACTCACAAAAAGGTTGCCCACCCCTGACCTAAAGTAACCACAAAGGATGATCTGAAATTAAAACTTTAACTGGAAGCACTTAATGCTGGGTAGTCTCATCTTAGGCCTGTATCTTTTCTGACAAAGGTCAATCTTTCCCTTAACTGAGCCTATTGTCTTTGAAATGTTAGAGTAACTTTGTAACTTCCCTTTTTCCAGACGCCTCAGGGCACAACCAAATGTCCTGGCTTTCACAAATCCCTTCATTGTTATTGTTATCATGTTAATTGTTTACTGTTAACTATCCTACACCCACCTAAGTAAAAGAAGTATCTGTCTATCATCTTTTTATTCAATCCCAGAGGTTCCCCCCTCCTTTTGCTCTCTCCCACCTCTCTAATCACCAATGGATTTCCTGTAACCCACTTACATCTCCTTTGATTGTAATGTATAAAACAAGGTGAAAAACTGCCATTCCCCAGAGCAATACATTGAGATTCTGCTTCCTGGCAATTGTTGACAGTTTGGCTCAAATAAACTCACAAAAATTCTTTACAGGTTTGAATATTTTTTTTTACATTGACAGTGGACATTAGAATTGTTTTATGTTTATAGCCATTATGAGTGATGCCTCTGTGAATACTCACAAGTCTTTGTATAAACATATATTAATCATTTTTTGTTGGATCAAATTAGCAATTTCTACAGAGGCATCTTAATCTCTCATCTTATTGAGGATATCATTGTCTTCTGACTTCTATTCTTGCTGCTGACAAATCTAATTATTATTCCTTTTTACGTAATACTAGAGGCCCAGTACATGAATTCATGCACAGGTGGGGTCCCTCAGGGTGGCCTGCTGGGATCAGGCCCCAGCTCACAGCCCCAGCCTCACAGTCCTGCAGCCCTGGCTGGCACCCTGCTGTGGCCTGGCACCACCCCCTCACTTGCTCCGCCATCCTGCCTGCGGGCCAATCAATCGGGGCCGGGCTCCTTGCCCAGCTCCCTTAATGGCTGGGAGCCAAGCGGTGGCCTTGCCCCCTGAAACCGCTGCTGGTCGCCATTTGCAGGGTGATTGGCGGGGTGATAAGGCTCCAGCTTGCACCTGCCTTGGCCCGGTGTCACCCGCTCACTTGCTCCACCATCCTGCCATGGTCCCGCTCTCAGCTCTCATTGTGGCCCATCTGGGCCAGCAGCACCTCCACTGCTGGCCGCTGCCAGTACTGTGTCGCTGACGCTGCTGTGTTCCGTGCCACCCCCTAATGATCAGCACACGTCATAGTGAGTGGTCAAACTCCCAGTCGAACAATTTGCATATTAGGCTTTTATTATATAGGATTACTCTGGCTCTCCTCTTTGGTTGCTTCTAAAATGTTCTCTTTGAATTTGGTATTTTAAAGTTACATCATAACATGTCTTTGTGAGGATTCATTTGTATTTGTCCTACTTTAGTCCTGATGTGATTCATAGATATAAGGATTGTGCTTTTCATTAATTATAAAATATTCTCAATCATTATGTTTTAATTATTAATTCTCTCCAATTCATTTTATTTACTTATTTGAGAATTTGTATGAGATGTATGCTGAACCATCACCCTTTATCCTCCATTTCTCTTAACCTTTTATATTGTCCACATATTTATGATATTTATCATCATACATTTATAAAATTTTTCATCACTAACAATTCTGGGTAATTCATATATATCTTCTAGTTCATTACTTCTCCCTTCAAGTATATCTGATATATAAATCCATTAAAATATAATTTAAATATTAATATTGTCAATTTCTAGAAGTTCTACTTGTTTTCAGGTCTAATGTTTATTTTATAATATCCTATAATTTGCTATGGTCTTGATTTTTTTAATGATCATCTTTAATCACTTTATACCATACATACTTAGCTTAAACAGTCTTTTGGAATGTTTCATATGGCATATCAGTTCTCACGTGATTCCTAATTTTTTATTGTAAGTTCATTTCAACCACTTCCTACCCTTCACCACTGTGGGCATTCTGTGTTCACAGGGTATTAGTTCTACATATCACTTGTATAGGCTTTTGGCAGGTGCCTCAGAGGTTTTCCTCCTCAGACAAAAATATTTTCATTAACTTATTAGCTTGAGATAGCTTGTAATAGACTAATATGTTTTATAAAGGTGGGGCCCTGATCCTATAGGATTAGTGTCCTTAGCAGAAAGTGCTTTCTCCCTCCCCCCACCCCCTTCTCTAGCTCTATTTCTATATCTATCAATGTGAGGACATAGCAAGAAGGCAGCCAGCCATCTGTAAGCCGGGAAGAGAGTCTTTACAAGAAAATGAACTAGATTGAAACTTGATCTTGGACTTCCAGTTTTCAAAAATGGAAGAAAATAAATTTTTGTTTTTTAAGCTATCAGTTTATCCTATTTTGCTATGGCAGCTGAACTAATATCTAGTTTAGTTGAAAATAGCTAAATTTTGATGCCACATTACTTTATTTTTAATGTAGGTTTTTGTTTTGTTTTGTTTTTGGTCAGAATCAAGTTTCCTGTCCTTTTTCTAGACTGAGATTTTTTTTATTATTTTTTAAGTTCCACTTATATGAAGGAGGCTATTCTAATTGTGTCCTAGCTTTAAGGTCTTATGCTCCAAGGTAAGGAATAAAACCTTGAACCTAGATTATAGGACCTATATCAGAGTTTTTCTCTTACCTTTCCCCTATGACTTCCCTTCATTTTTTTTTTCTGGGATCTGATATTTTTATTATTTCTTTGGATCCAGCTTTTATTTATTTACTTACTTATTTTTGTTAAACTTTACCCAGCATTACTATTATTTTCAGGGGAAAAGAGCCTGTGTTAGATCAGTTATTCATTCTCCTCTCACATGTTTTTGTATATAATGTTATTACAATCAGCTCATTTAATCCCATTCTAAATTCAAAATCTACAATAGAAGGAATTTTTCAAGGGAAGAAGTAAAATTTTTCTAAACTAATGAAGAATTTCCTAACTTTTCTTTACATAAACTCAAAAAAATGTGGCAGATGTAATAGCTCCTTTTTGGAAACTATTCTTAGACAAATTTTTTTAGTTTCCACTGAATTGCAGTCAGTGCTCCCAGGTCTCGGAGCACTGTTAATAGGTAGGAAAAAAATGAAAAGTGGATATATAAGAAGGAAACTCAAAGTCATAAATATGCCAACTGCAGTTAAGCAGTATTAATTACAGGCACTTGTGGATGACAGAAAATTAAAATACCCCTTTACAAGTTGCTTGATTTCTAAACCTCCACTTGCTCTCTTATTAAAATAGTTCCCTGTGTACTTTGGCAAGAGCTGCATGACATTACTCTGAAAGTACCTAGAGTTGGAATACCAGACTCAGAGTCCAACCATCAACCTCCTCACACTGTGTTCTGTTGGGAGGTTGCCATATCTCTTACAGTTTTTGTTGAGCCCTAATGGCAGGAGAGAGTTAAACTAAAATTTTCTTAAGTTTTTATATTCTCCTGGAAATGATCTTTATGGATTTATGTTATACTACACTTACACTTAAGTACATACAGAATGAATGATTTACTTAATTTAAGTCAGTGCTTAGGCAAATAATCTTTATTGTATAAGATTTCTTAAGAGTGAGAGAATTGTATGTGGTAGGGAAAAAAGAATATGGGCTTAATAGGCACTGACACAGCTTTGTCAATCATCTCTGTGTGACCTTTGGCATATTACAGATCAGGTTACTCACTTGTAGAATAGAGACAGTATAAAATAGAGTGTTAGTGAGAACTCAAAAATAAAATAGATATACAGTATTGAGCCCAGCCCTAGGTGCTCAATATACGTTAAATGCCCTCCTTGCTTTTCTAAAATGTTAAAATAAATGCTCCAATTAAAAGACAAAGGTTTTTTTTTTTTTTAGGTAGAATTGATAAAATACACATATTGACTGTTTATAAGAGAAATATTAGAAACATAAAGTTTCAAAAAGCTAAAAAATAGAAGAATGAAATAAAGATATCTACCATGGAAAAAACAACTAAAAATTGTGTAGTTATTATCAGATAAGCAGGCATTAAGGTAGATAGCATGATATTAGAATAAGTCACTTCATAATGACAAAAAGTTCTACTCACTAGAAAAGTCAATAATTCTGAAATTGTAGTTCCCATAAATTTTACATATTTGTGATTTGTGTGATTTCTTTTCTTGTTCTAAATACACATATTGTGCTGGGCTGCATATCTGGCGCTTCAGCCAGGCGGGGCACGCTGTGCTCTCTGTTCCTAGAACACATAGATAGGAAGGTAGTCACTGTACCGATACTGTACTGTGTCAGGAACAAATTGTGTAAACAAGGCTTTGTAACTAACTTTGTGGTTTTTGCAAATAAAAACGCTGTAACTCCTGTAGTCGGCACTGCAGTTCAGCCTCTGCTTCGGCAGGGTGCTGTAATTGTAGTCGCTGGCCAGCTTAATAAAGGCTCCTAAATCTTAATCTGAGTCCCTGGTGGTCATCTCCATGGGTCACCCCATTAAAATCTTGAAATAATTTAAAGAATTTTATAACTATAAATTTGAACATAACTTTGCAGGTCTTCTTTTCCAACACAAGATTGTTGTGGAGGCTAGGAAATAATGAGTTAATCAAAGTCACTCAAAAGCAGTGGTTCTCAACCTGTGGGTCGCCACCCTTTTGGGAATCGAATGACCCTTTCACAGGGGTCACTTAAGACCATTGGAAAACACATATATAATTACATATTGTTTTTGTGATTAATCACTATGCTTTAATTATGTTCAATTTATAACAATGAAAATACATCCTGCATATCAGATATTTACATTACGATTCATAACAGTAGCAAAACTACAGTTATGAAGTAGCAATGAAAATAATTTTATGGTTGAGGGTCACCACAACATGAGGAACTGTATTAAAGGGTCGCGGCATTAGGAAGGTTGAGAACCACTGATCTAAAGCTACCTCGATGCCCTACTTCTAATTCACATTGACAGCCAATGTTGATGGCTTTCTGCTTTTTCAGTTGTTTAATAAAATGATGACTCTGTGCTACCTCTGTGAATCAGAAGGTTATCTTTTTCTGTAGGGTTTAAAATAACATTCTTTATGTCTCATGATATTGGTCTTGTTTTTTCTTTCCAATCTCTTGTCAATGCCTTTTCCCCATCTCTGTGACTGTTTTCGTGATGCTACTTGCTACCTCCAAGTTTCACCTCCAACTCCTTACCTCAGTCCAGGTACAAGTGAGTCTAAGGAAGTTCACCCCTTCCCTGACACCCGGAGGGTGCTGACAGACCTCTATACTAGGGGAACAGCCAGAACTATAGACTCTAAGAAATGGATAAAAGAAGAAAACAAAAGGGGAGAAGGGTCTTTAAAGATTAGACTCCTACAGATTCTTAGGGAGAAAATGTCTTTCCCTTTCTATGGGAACATGAATGAATTTTTCATCTAAACCAAGCTTGGGAGACTGAATAGCTGGAAAATGAAGAGCATTAATAATTTCTTCTTTGAGAGGTATGACTATAAAATGAAAGAATGAGTCATATTCTACTGTTTAGTCTATGAAACTAAGAACTGGTTTTTCCTTTGTTTCTTTTTCTCTTTCCCTCCTCAAAGGAACACATAGATGATTTAAGCAGCCTTCGATTACAACATACCTGAAATAATAAAGCATTGAGTGGGGAGGGGGAGTCAGCTGAAGGTGTAAACCCCCTCCAGGCTGAATGACTGCTTATTTCATCTTCTCATTCTAAATCAATGCTAAGCAAAGCACAGAAATGTTTACCTTTGTCTGATCTCTAATTCCCTAAATTTATGTGGAATCATGCACAGATGCGCTGGAAACCAGCCTGGAAAAGCATGGCATTTTAATTGATCCCAGAGCTTCTTGCCTCACGGCTCCTGCTGTGATGAAGTCGGCTACTTGTTCCAAAGATTCTCTGCCTGGTTGCCTAGCCACCAGCAGCTGGCCAATCAAGGTGTCCACATGGAGCAGAGGAAGTAACCAATCAATTTTTTAATTTCCTTTTGTAAACGGGAGTGAATCAGGGTGGATTTGAAATCTCATTAGTCAAAAGCACGATGTGTAGTGTGCATTTTAACATATGTATCAGTTGCATACATTTAGCATTGAGTCATAAATTCTGATGAATAATTTGAAAGCCCATTTCAGACAAGTTTGAACATCAAGTTACTGACATTCTTTTAAATCAGTTTTCTATTCTTACGAGTCCAGACTATGTATAAAAACGTCAATAGACTTTCCCCCTAATTTAACACCTGCTTCTTTGAAAAGCACCTCTTTATCAAAAATTCCTTCCAGAAACAATGACACCTCCTGTTCCAAATCATTGAGATTCAATATATTAGATTCACAAGTAACTAAATTTTTGCCTGCATTCTTCAATCCACCCACTCATCTGGTTTTTGTTTTGCCCTCCCCCCCCCCCCCCCCCCGCCCCTGCCCAATTTTGACCCTATTTCTCCATTCCCATGACCGATACTCTGGTCTAAGGCCCAGATTTCTTCACATTTGGATTCAAAAATAGCCCTTGGCTTTAGTTCCTCTAGTGCATTCTATAAGCCATCATCATCTTTCATCACTTCTATTCTCTTCTGGAAAACCTTTATTCAGATGCAGACCAACATGAGTTAAAGTCAGCACTTATCAATTGGTATATTCTAGAAAGTTGTCTTGCATCTCTGAGCCTCAGTTTCCTCATCTGTAAACACACAGATAGTTAAATTAAAGCAGATAATGTTTGTACTTAATCTGGTTCATGTTATGTACATATTATTTAGTGTATAAATATTTACAGGGTGGGACAAAAGTAAGTTTACAGTTGTTCATATGGAAAATAATACAAAATTAATAAATAATGATACAAGAAAAAACTCTATGTTTCGTGTACCTGCAACTGTAAACCTACGTTTGCCCAATCCTGTCTATTTTTATACATATCTTCTAGTATTTGCACTACTATCATTTAATGATCCCTATTTTCTTGTATTTTCAAGATCCTTCATAATCTGGCCTATATCACATTCATCCATCTTTATTTCCAATATCATTCTTCTCATACTCCTTTCCTTGCCATCATGTACCCATCTCTCTAATCCAGTGGTCGACAAACTGCGGCTCAGCAAACTGCGGCTCGTGAGCCACATGCGGCTCTTTGGCCCCTTCAGTGTGGCTCTTCCACAAAATACCGACTTCTGCGCATGGGCCACGAAGTTTCAATCGCACTGTACATTCATGCCCATGGGTGGTATTTTGTGGAAGAGCTGCACTGAAGGGGCCAAAGAGCCGCATGTGGCTCGCAAGCCGCAGTTTACCGACCACAGCAGTCTAATCAAATAGTCTCCTTACTGAATCTCAGATTCTTTCTGTTATATTCACTTGTGTCATCCCTACCTCTTCTTTATTCTTCAAACTCAAGCACTGCTTCCTAGAGCAGTGATGGCGAACCTATGACACGCGTGTCAGAGGTGACACGCGAACTCATTTTTTTGGTTGATTTTTCTTTGTTAAATGGCATTTAAATATATAAAATAAATATCAAAAATATGTCTTTGTTTTACTGTGGTTGCGAATATCAAAAAATTTCTATATGTGACACGGCACCAGAGTTAAGTTAGGGTTTTTCAAAATGCTGACACGCCGAGCTCAAAAGGTTCACCATCACTGGCCTAGAGGAACGTTCCTTTATTGTATGCTTCTAAAGAACAACGTTCATTTACTTCAGAAGACCTTTTCCCATTTGTAACTATATATCTAGAATGACTATTTAATTAATTATTGTTTGTTTCCCTATTATGCAGGGATTTCTGTAAGAACAGGGACAATGCACGTTTTTGCTTACCACTCTATTCCTAGTGCATAATGTGGTAAGTGTGGTATAAATATCTGTTATGAAAATGTTGCTGAATTTATGGAAATGTCCTCTACTCTTTGCCTCCTTTCAGACCTCAAAAAATTTATTTTCTGAAATATTTTATTAATTCCATTAAAGGAAATCAATATTCAAATAAACATTTATTAAAATCATTCCATGTGCCCTATACTATGATGGGTAATATAGAGGAATTATTTTTCTTGACTTTATGAAGAAATTATGAATTTAAAAAAAATTAAAGCAAATGTTTAACTGTGTGTGTGGGTGTGAGAGAAAGAGAGAGAAGGAGAGAGAAAGATAGTGGAGTTGGGGGTGAGTACTTGGAAAAAGTAGAATAAGGCAATGTGGTCCAGCAGGGAAAACAACAACAAAAAAACAAACAAAAAAACAAGAGACTGAGAAATAAGAAACCTGCCATTTGATATGAGATCTTAGATAAACTTGAGTAATCACTTCTCCTCTCTAGGCCTCATTCCTTATCTTTTATATGAGCACATTGGACCAGTATTTCTTTAGGTTGTCGTTAAGTTCTGTGGATCAAAACAAAGCATGTGCTACTATTAACAAATCAACTGTGTGTCTTTGAAAAAAAATTTAATCCGCACCTGAGGACATGTTTTTATTGATGAGAGAGAGAGAGAGAGAGAGAGATCAGTTGTCTCCTGTACACGCCCCAACCAGGGATTGAAACCCAACCTAGGTATGTGCCCTAACTGGCAATTGAGCTCCCAACCTTTTGGTGTGCCAGATGACACTGTACCAGATGAGCTACCAGGCTAGGGCTCAGCTGTGTTTCTTTCAACTCCTTTAAGTCTGAATTCATGTGGATAAATAAAGGTATTTTATAATCTGTTATTAGAATGTTGTATTGTGCTTTTCTCTTGAATCGTATCCTATATAATAAAAGGCTATATGTAAATCGACTAAACAGCAGAATGACCAGTTACTATGATGTGTACTGACCACCAGGGGGCAGATGCTCAATGCAGGAGCTGCCCCCTGGTGGTCACTGCACTTCTACAGGCGGAGTGCCACTCAGCAGAAGCTAGGCTCTTGGCTGGCCAGTGCGCAGCCGTGGTGGTAGGAACCTCTCCTGCCTCCATGTCAGTGCTAAGGAAGCTGTCGGTCGGACATCCTCCAAGGGCTCCTGTACTGTGAGAGTTAGCAGGCCAGGCTGAGGACCCCCCATCCTGAGTGCATGAATTTTGTGCACCAGGCCTCTAGTAGAGTAATATGAGCCTTTCTCGTGGTGTTACAAAAGACATTATAATCATCTTTTTTATTAATTCATACATGTTGAACAAGGGCTCTTTGATCAACACTGTGTGAAGGACTGTAGATAAAATGTAGACTGGGAGAGATGTGGCCTTGGTCCATAAGGAACTGATTGTTAGTGTGGGCTATATCTGGTAAGTGTAAGCTGCATATTGGATTCACCCTTTTTTTAGAGTTGAGATCTCACACATTTCAATACATGATTATTTACCTTGTCTTATGATTATTGGTCTACTCATGTGCAAGTAATGTATGTCTTTCAAAATTATAAAAATTTTAGAAGCTTCAGTATGTGTGTGTGATCCTAAATCACAGAATTTTCATGCCAATTTTGATTTTAAATATTTTATTTTATTATCACAAATGCACATAAGACTTGTCCCACAACATGTCCTAATGTATATTTAGAAATTTACTCATGTATATGTAAATGTATGTAATGGTAACATATATGGAATGCTTATTAGGTGACAGTACTTATCATGGACTATTTCATCTAATTCTAATAACTACCTTATGTGATGAATACTATCATCCCCATTTTATGGATGGGAAAACTGAGGCCTAGAGTGTTAAAACACTGCCCTGAAATCACATAGATAGTACATGGTATATGTAGAATTCCAAGCCAGTTTCTGACCACTATGTTATACTATGCCTTTCCCATGCTATGCTTTTTTATGTATTTCTGTTCCTATACTTTACTCTGGTAACAGAATAAATGCTCAATAATTTCTTAGTGAATGTTATTTTGGAAATTTTATTTTGGAACCACATACATCTTTGCTTTTTTCTTATGAGCCATATCAGATTTAATAAGATGATCTGCATGAGAGAAAGGGGGAAAAACAGAAAGAAAGAATCCTGAAGATATTTTATGCCAACTTGGGAATCTCAATGATTCTAAATTCTTAGAGAAATTTTTAAAGGCATCTACTTTCCAACCACCAGACTTAGTGCTTTGGGTGCATGATATTATATGGTCTTCAAAAATAATCCTATGAAGTAGGTGCTATAAATGTTCCCTTTTCAAGGATGAAGAAATGGAAGGTTTGCAAGATTAAGACACTTGCCTGAATTATTTACTCTGGATTGTAACACGGAGGGCTTTAAAAATACCAGTTGCCTTTACCCACATTATATTCAATAGTAAGATACCTTGTTCACTCTCTTCTCATTCTCTTCCCCTGCTTCCTTATTGAATTTTTAGTCTCCAGTACATGTTGCTTATTGTTGTCCCATCATTATTCCTTGCTGTAAGGAGCTGAGATAATGTTGAAATGTGTTAAGCATATATGCTGGTATAGTTTATTAGTTCCATTAATATTATCTATTAATAGTAGTAGTATAAGTATCATGTGCACTTGCATTTTGGGCACACATAAGCTTGCTTCCTCATCTCCATGAGGAACTTCTGTGTGTGTGTGTGTGTGTGTGTGTGTGTGTGTGTGTGTGTCCCCATCTGTCTGTCTGTCTATAATTGGTAAATAGTAGTAGTGTTAGATAAAGAGGGGACTCTATAAACCAGTATTCCAACAAATATAATAATTTATTTTCCAACTTTCTTGACAGTTTTGTTCTCTCACGTTCCTCTGACCTCTAGATGAATTCTGCTTAGGGAGTTCACTAGAAGACCTATTCACTTGATGGCTCTAATTTTTAGAAAGTCTTGTTTCATATTGAATTGAAATTAGCTTTTCTAGAATGGTAGGTGATTGTACAGGGGGAAAATGGTGCATCCTTGCATCTTGAAATCAACTAGGTCTGGCCTTCACATATGACTCTATTATTACTATGGATCTAACTGAAGTTACTCAGGATGTCTGCACCTCACTTTCTTTTCCTTAAAGAGGGATCATAATCCTTATTGCAGAGGGATATTGTGATGTTTGATTAGGGTACATCTGCACTGTCATGCTGTTCTCTCATAGAGTGCCTTTTACTCCTTCGCTCTGCCCCAATTCTTTCACATCTGGCAGGCTGTACCCTGTCCTTTGAGCTGCATTAGGCTAGCAGGAGGATCTTAGTTCAAATAGATGGAGAACCGGGGCTAAGGTGGCTGCCGGGGAAATGTGTGCTGGCTTCATTAGCTTCTATTAGATCCATTTTGCCACATTGCTCATAAGCTGGCCCTCTACAGTATCAAAGAGCAGAAGCCCTCACAGAACTATTGACCTTACCTCAAAATGGCTGCAGGGGTTTCACTCAGGCACAAATCAAATCTGGAAACAGGTTCCCTAGAGAACTTAGCTATGAGCTGTGAAGCAGCGATAGTCACCGGGGTAAAGGGAGAATGGGAGAAAGCTATTAGTTTCTGTGGACTGACAGACTGAACAGCTCACAATGTCAGCATTGGTCTGGAGGAGGGTAGTGGGTATTGAATGTTTGAAAAACATCAATTCTCTCAACTTCATATGTAAAGAATTCTTCTAGAAAATGATATGATGTATTGATATAAATAATACTCCTAGACAATAACATAGGAAGTGTTCCATAATATTCTTGGCAGATTAAATGCATGCATGATTCTATAAATTAATTTGTGACTAGAGAGTGCATAAGAGTGATTCAAAGGTATGTATTCATCATCTATCCTTTGAACCATCCATTCATTTATTCATCAGACATTATATGCCAAACATTATGATAGAAGCTAGTGATTCAAATATTAATATACCACAATGGCTTTCTAATAATTCTTTAGTAAGAAAGGATGTGAATATGTGTATGTATGTACATATTCACATCCTTTGAACCATCCTGAGTATATATATTCAGGAATAACTAATACATAACATGATTAGGGTAGTAACATCATAGCAGGAACTATATTAGAGGGGAAAAAAGTGATTTCCGCTGTAGGATCTGACCTAGGAATGAAAGTGACATTGAAGAAACCATTTGAATTGGGCCTTAAGGAAAGAGTAGGAGTTTTCCAGATGGTAGAAGGAGGATGAGAAGTGCATTCCATGCAAAAGGAATAGCATTTACATTTACATGCAGCTTGGGGAAAGAGCAAATAACTGGGGTAAAGAGAGGTCTTTGAGAAAAGGCTATAGGATCTGAAGCTTTAGAGAAAGGTTGAAATAAGACTTGGATGGACTCTAAATTGAGAAAGGAATTGTTTGTGGTAGATAAATAATTCTGACATTTATCTGGGCCTTTTAGGTTGTTGCATACTTTCCAACAGGTTCATGGGTTTGATCTGCCACTCTTCCTACAGACAATGTCCTGCTGTGCTCAGCATTGCCACCTCTGGCCTGGCAACGTGCTGTCCTAACTAGGAGTCTTAAAATTCTTCCCAAAGCTGTAAAACCCTGAAAGTAACTAAATAATGTTACTGTTATGACTCGTTAAATTAATGTTGGTCAAGTGGAGCACAGGATGCCAAATGGGGAGCCACAGTTCACAACAAGATCACAGGAGAAGTGTGTTACTCACATGTCCTGGAGGAAGTGTAGGACATGTGGCAAGGGGCCACCAGGGGGGCCGAAGCTGAGTGCAGGCAGAGAAAGAGGCAGGGCCTGGGACACATTAGTGTCCCTGGGGAAGTGGTTTGAGGTTCCCAGATTGGTCAATTCGAACCAAAAAGAGCAGGGTCTTGGTAGCTCAAGGGGGCTGCTTATCTAAGGCCCACAAAGGAAAGGCCACGGGAGGTGGGGAGACTGTCCGGCACAAGGGCTTTTTGGGAGTCCTATCAGGAATTTGCATTTGCCTGGGACTGTCCGGTCATGCACTTGCATGAGGGGCTAATGTCCCTTTAAGGCCCCTGTAGGCGAAACAAAATCAATAGTGAGACAGCAACACCATCAAGTAGTTTAGCTTCTGAACACCCTTGTGCCGGACAGTCGCCCCCCGCTCCCGTGGCCTTTCCTTTGTGGGCCTTAGATAAGCAGCTCCCTTGAGCTACCAAGACCCTGCTCTTTTTGGTTTGAATTGACCAATCTGGGAACCTCAAACCACTTCCCCAGGGACACTAATGTGTCCCAGGCCCTGCCCCTTTCTCTGCCTGCACTCAGCTTCGGCCCCCCTGGTGGCCCCTTGCCACATGTCCTACACTTCCTCCAGGACATGTGAGTAACACACTTCTCCTGTGATCTTGTTGTGAACTGTGGCTCCCCATTTGGCATCCTGTGCTCCACTTGACCAACATTAATTTAACGAGTCATAACAGTAACATTATTTAGTTACTTTCAGGGTTTTACAGCTTTGGGAAGAATTTTAAGACTCCTAGTTAGGACAGCACGTGATATTTTCCTGATTGCAAAGTCTTCTCATCCCTTTGTTTTAAATTTGCTGTCATGCTTTTCTTTTTAAAGTTTCCTTCTGTGGAGTTTCCTTATCAAGTTTGGCTCATTCATTTACTCATTTCTGTATTTTTAAATTTGACAAGTATTTAGCAAATACCTGTGGGTGGAGTGCTTTGTTTCTGGCAAAGGCCAGATTGGTCAAATCAAACCAAAGCCCATTATTGTTATTTAATCAAAACCATTATTATCTTAATTCCTTCGATGTCATCATTCCTTGGATCTTCATCAGCTTAAATTTGCCTTATTCTTTCCCAGGTAGTTCTCACGCAATCACTTTTGTGTTTCTCAGATTCAAACACAAAATCCCTCAGGCATATTGTCCCTGGGTTGTTTGTTTTCACTGGAACTCTGTAAGTTCCCAGCTCTTAATTTCAGGACTTACCTTCCAGATCCTTTTAGCAAAGAAGCTACCATAGTAAAGAACTCACTTTTAAGATGGCAAGAATCAGCTGGACTTTCTGCATCCATTGTGAGCAATATTGTTGACTCATCAAAAAATACGAAACAACCCAACTATTTAGTATGCCATTATGCATAGGCCACTTTCCAAGAAATCCCCAATTGTTTACTCAGTCCAACATACAATTATGTATATCTTCTTGTGGACTACACTGCAGGGGCGGGGAACGTTCAGCCTGTAGGCTGTGAAGGCATTAGAGGTGAGTTAATTAAATGTTAGGAGGCTAATTTTTAAGTTGATAATTTTATGTGGCCCGTGAATGATGTTATAAGTATCCAAATGGACCTTGGCAAAAAAAAAAGGTTCCCTACCCCTGGACTAAAGATTATTTATAGAAAAAAATGCATCCTTTAGTTCTGGCATTATTTTTCCACGAAAATGAAATTTAATGGTAGAAAAATAGAGTAAACTTTTGAGTGGCTAAAAAAAAAAGCCTAAAACTTTCAATGAACTTATAATGATTCAGTAGCATTTCAAAATGTAAGATATTTACTGTAGAAAATAATTTTTCAAAACAATAGAGATATTACGATATCTAAATTTTGTATTTGCTATATTTTTCTAAAAATACTAAAAACATTGTTTATCAACAGAAAGCTCCAGTTAGCATGTGATCAGCTTGGAGAACAGTACCTAGAACACACTATTACTGTTTTCTAATGCAAACTAAGATAGTTTTTACAACTGTAGGGTGTGGATTAGTGAAAATGCCAAATGCCCAATTTAATGACAAAATTCTTGGACAAAAATCGGAAACACAAGTCAAGTTTAATGGACTGACAACACCTCATTAATGAGCTAAAACAGAGTTTTATGATATATTTTAGATTTTTTATTTTGTATTATTGCATTTGTTTTCTTTTCAGTTAAGTTTTTATTTCCTCAAGTTAGTCACCATATTTCTCAGAGGCATATGAAGTTGTAGACATAAGCGTTAAGAAGGCACCAAAAGAACTGTATCCTAGTCCTGGCTCATCCACTAATAGTAACCTTAGCAAGTCATTTGATCTCTGACTCCTATATAGTTTACTTATAATTCCCATTCCCTCCCTTATAGAATTACAATGAGAATTATGTGAAGCAATGCATGCAAATGTGTTAGGGATTTTAGACTCTGTACAGTTTGTGGGACTATAATTCTAACTCATTCACATGTAAAAACATAATCAGTAAATACATCAGATTTGTCAACAAATAATATGCTTGTGTCTCTTTGGGACCAAAGGAGGTTAGCTATTACTGCAAATTATACCTATATATTTTTTTTTCCAAAATCATTCAGTTTATACAGCTGGTTTAAACACACTGAGGAATGATGACTAAAACATTTGTACTTAAAAAGCATAATTGTAATAATTTGATGTTCCCCTTGGTCTTTATTATGAGAATATTTTTTAAAAGCACTATTGAAATGATTTTTGTAGCTTTTGGCCTGAAAGGAACAAGTCCCATAGTGATCACAATGAGCTGGGGCCTTTCCTACTCCATGAGTTTTACAATCCTGAGTTAAACAGAATACAGATGTCTGCAGATGAAAAGAAAACATATGAAATTCTCACTCTCAGGCCAGGAGAATTCAAGCCAATTCAAGTGTGAAGGCTAATGTCACAGCTGAAATAGAAGTCAAGAGGGTAGCTTTGAATCTAATTAAGATATGACAGTTTCACTCAGATCCAAAACCCAGGCACCTAAAAGCTGAATGTTCTCCAAAGGTGTGAAGGTGAAAATAAAACGTTTCTGGGAATTGGGCTGTGATCCAAAACTAATGAATTTCCCATAGAGTTACTCATCATCTAGAACCATTGCCATCGGACACAAGACTGGGGAGATGGCAATCCCCCTTGAAACTATTTGAACCTCTCCTCCCTTTGAGGTCTGCAAAACTATTTTTCTCATAAAGAGGAAAAAAACTGAATTTCAGAAATAATGGAATTCAGATTTTCTCTTTTTACCTAGATCCCTATCTTCTAGGCATACTGTGTGTGTTGACTCCTTGCCAAAATTGCCAGGCATCACAAGGAAAATACCAGCACAGCTAGCTTAATGTTAACATTGTATAACCAGGTACGGATCTTTTGTTCCACCATGAGGCACTCCTTCCCAGAATGTTTCAAGTTTATTAAGGGTCACCCAGAAAGTACCCCAAAATGAAGTAAATAAAAAAATCCCATAAAACTGTTTAGTTGTGTTTATTTTACACACACACACACACTAAAACATTGATTTTTTTATCGTAAAGAACAGGAAAGATTATTCAACAAAGTCCACTTTTAAAAAAATATATTGGAGAGGAAAATTGATAGCAGAATGAGAAAGAAATAAAAGAAAATAAAAAAGAGAAACAGGAAGAAAGGAGAAGAACCTGGGGACAGAAAAAGGAAAGAAAGCTGAAATGGGTGCTCTCACATGTCTTTTACTTTCCTAAACTTGATTACATCAAACCAATTAACATATATTTGGCTTCAACTATGTGCCATCTACACTGTTAGAGACCTAGATGAGTTAGACCTGGTGCCTGCCCCCAAGAGTTCACCATCCGCTGACAAGATGAGCTGCAAAGTAAGGAGAACCAGTATTTATAAAGACCAACCATGACCAGGCACAATGATGCTTTACATACATAATTTCAGCTTTGCGATGTCCGCGTTACATTCCCCTTTTATAAATGAAGAAACTCAGGCTCAAAAAGAGCCCCTACTATATGATGGAAACAAGACTAAAATCCAGATTTACTTAATGACCAAGCCCATGCTCTTTCCACTCTATCTATCTTGCTTACAAAGTGATAAGTACTATATTTGATCTATGACCACAATGTTTTTGGGGAGCAGAGAAAAAATAATTTATCTTATCTGGAAAATGTCAATAATCATTGTTTTAAAGCTTTAATATCTTCAACGTTCAAGACTTGAATTTAGAGCAAGGCTTACTAAAATATATTTTGCAAAATTTGAATTCTTTAAGTTATTGGCTAATGAGAAGTTCAGTGTTCAAAAAGTATGGGAAACTGCAATTGTTATATTCTTGTGAAAATCATTAGTGTCTATTGATCAATAAAAGCCTCTCAAATCTCTTGTTGGCTTTAGTTCATTGTTATTCCAAGATTTATGGAATACGCTCTTGGAAAGTCTGATATAGAGGTAGCATCTAGAGTGAGATATTTAGAACTTCTCACATCAGAGGGATCAGTTGCGATCAGAATGATAGTACAAGTGCTTCTTTTTTTTCTGAATTAGTCTTTATGCAAAAATAATAGGTTGCTAGTATATTGAGGCAGAAATTAGTGGTCATTATTATGGCAAATACTGACTTATCACATATCAACAATCACCATTCTTGCTTTCACAGCATCTAATAGTGTTTCCAACTGTGCCAAAAGAGTTCTAAATTGTAGCATTCATAATTCACTTCATGACTATAATGTTCATATTTATGGTTAATAAATATTTCTGTTGAAATAATCATCACATTATACCCTCCACTTAGTCCCTATATCCTGATTTTTAATCTAAAAATATGGTCTTACGAGGAGAACCAAGATGGCGGCATAGGTTAATGCTGGAGTTTGCTGCTTTGAACAACTACTTCAAAAGTGAAACTAAAAGATGGAACAGACATCACCCAGAACCACAGGAACGCTGGCTGAGTGGAAGTCCTACAACTAGGAGGAAAGAAAAACGCATACGGACACTCAGAGGAGGCGCAGTGCTGAAGTCAAATTCTGAGGTGCGGAGTGCGCAGAGCGGGCTGGCGGCGGAGGGCGCGGTTGGCGTTTTCAATCGGGAGGGAGTCGCAGACTCTGAGCTCCAGATACAGGAGAGTCTTTAAGGACCCAGACTCAAACGGGAGAAGCGGGACTGTCTGGCTTCTGTCAGAGCGAGTGCAGCTTTCTCTCCCAGCTTTGCAGCGGGTGCTGGGACTCAGAGAGGCAGAGCCCCTGAGGACAGGACTGAGAGCCGCCATAACTGCTCTCTCCGGCCCACCCTGTTGATCCTGGGCGACCCGCCCCGCCCAAGCCCTGCACAGAGGCATTTGCTGGATAGCCTCAAGCAAAGGCTAGATTAGCACCTCCCTAGAGGACAGAAGTTCTCTCACTGCTGACACAGCTAATTCTCATAGCCACTTGGCCTGGAGGTCAAACTCTCCCTGGTATTAGCTACAACAATCAAGGTTTAACTATAAGACTGCGAACAAAGACCACTAGGGGGTGCACCAAGGAAGCATAACAAAATGCGGAGACAAAGAAACAGGACAAAATTGTCAATGGAAGATATAGAGTTCAGAACCACACTTTTAAGGTCTCTCAAGAACTGTTTAGAAGCCGCCGATAAACTTAATGAGATCTACAAGAAAACTAATGAGACCCTCGATGTTATATTGGGGAACCAACTAGAAATTAAGCATTCACGGACTGAAATAACGAATATTATACAGACTCACGACAGCAGACCAGAGGAGCGCAAGAATCAAGTCAATGATTTGAAATGCGAGGAAGCAAAAAACACCCAACCGGAAAAGCAAAATGAAAAAAGAATCCAAAAATGCGAGGATAGTGTAAGGAGCCTCTGGGACAGCTTCAAGCGTACCAACATCAGAATTATAGGGGTGCCAGAAGATGAGAGAGAGCAAGATATTGAAAACCTATTTGAAGATATAATGACAGAAAACTTCCCCCACCTGGTGAAAGAAATGGACTTACAGGTCCAAGAAGCGCGGAGAACCCCAAACAAAAGGAATCCAAAGAGGACCACACCAAGACACATCATAATTAAAATGCCAAGAGCAAAAGATAAAGAGAGAATCTTAAAAACAGCAAGAGAAAGAAACTCAGTTACCTACAAGGGAATACCCATACGACTGTCAGCTGATTTCTCAACAGAAACTTTGCAGGCCAGAAGGGAGTGGCAAGAAATATTCAAAGTGATGAATACCAAGAACCTACAACCAAGATTACTTTATCCAGCAAAGCTATCATTCAGAATTGAAGGTCAGATAAAGAGCTTCACAGATAAGGAAAAGCTAAAGGAGTTCATCACCACCAAACCAGGATTATATGAAATGCTGAAAGGTATCCTTTAAGAAGAGGAAGAGGAAGAAAAAGGTAAAGATACAAATTATGAACAACAAATATGCATCTATCAACAAGTGAATCTAAGAATCAAGTGAATAAATAATCTGATGAACAGAATGAACTGTTGATTATAATAGAATCAGGGACATAGAAAGGGAATGGACTGACTATTCTTGGGGGGGAAAGGAGTGTGGGAGATGCGGGAAGAGACTGGACAAAAATCGTGCACCTATGGATGAGGACAGTGGGTGGGGAGTGAGGGCGGAGGGTGGGGCGGGAACTGGGAGGAGGGGAGTTATGGGGGGGAAAAAAGAGGAACAAATGTAATAATCTGAACAATAAAGATTTAATTAAAAAATAAATAAATAAATAAAAATATGGTCTTACTATTAAAACAAGTCATTTATTGTTAATTTTTCATTAATTTATACTTTTATTAAGGTAATGCATGTTCGTGATAAAAAGTTCAGTGAGTACAGAAGAGAATAAGATAAAAAAAATTTAAAGTCCCCTTTCTGACTCTCAGACATTACTTCTTTGCTCTGAAGCAATTATCTATTACATGTTTTCAATTCTAGAAAGGCACATATATATGCATGTAGATTTTTTAAATAAAAAAGATCATTTTATACATGTTGTTCCATAATAATTTGACTTATAATTTGATACCTTTATTCTCTTTCCATAATGAAAACATTTTATTTATTTTATCAGCTTTATTGAGGCATAATTTACATATAATAAAATCCACCAATTTTAATTGTGCATTCTGATGAGTTTTGATAAATATGTATAGTTAATATAGTCCCAACACAATTATATTTCCATTACTAAAAAGATCCCCTTATATCCCTTTGCAATAAAGCTTCTTCTCATACCCTGGCCTTTAGAAACTACAGATCTGCTTTTTATTTCTACTGGTTTTACCTTTTCTAGCAATTCAAATAAATGAAATCACAGCTTTGTAATCTTTGTAGCTGGCTATTTTCACTCAGCAAAATGCCCTTGAAGTTCATCCAAGTTGTTGCATGCATTAATAGTTTATCTCTGTTTCTTTTATTTTAAGAGTTCATATCTTTTTTATCGCCAAATATCATTCTATTGTATGGATATACCACAGTTTGTTTATCCACTCATTATATGATGGACATTTAAATGCTGCCCAATTTTTGGCTACTATAAATAAAGCTACAGTAAACATTCATGCATATATTTTTGTGTGGATGTATGTTTTCATATCTCTTGAATAAACACATAGAGTCAAATAGCTGATTTATATGGTAAATGTGTGTCAATAGGAAACTGCCAAATTATTTGCCACCAAGCTGTATCCCATCAACATGAGGGTATAGTTTGTGTATATGCTTTCAAGCTGGCATTATCAATATTTTTAATTTTAGCTCTTCGAGTGGCTATGTAGTGGTATCTCACAGTGATGGTTTCAATGTACATTTCTATAATGATTAATGACTTTGAGCATCATCTTATATACTTATTTGCCATTTATATGTCTTTTGGTGAAATGTGTCCTTAAAATTGTTGCCCATTTTTAATTGAGTTATTTTTATTCTTGTTATCAATAAGAATTCTTTGTAGGTTCTGACTACAAGTACTTGTTTTGCAAATATTATTCATAGTCTGTGGCTTGTGGTTTGATTCTCATCATAATATTTCTTGAACAACAATTTTTAAATTTTAAGTAGGTCTAATTTATCATTTTTTATTATCTATTACTTTTTGTATCTTAGATAAGGTATTTTATTCAAGCCATGATCACAAAGATATTTTCTCCTACAAGTTTAATATGTGTGATTCTTACATTTAGGTTTATTGTTACCCAATTCAAATTAATCTTTGCATGTCTTATGGCTTAAGAATAAAGGTTCATTGATTATCCAAATTTTCCAGCACAATTTGTGGAAAAGCTTATATTTAGAATTGCTTTGGTGATTTTGCTAAAAACAATGAAGGATATAAGAGGGAGTCCATTTCTGGACTATCCTGTTTCACCTAGGTATATTCTATCTTTACATTAATATTACACTCTCTGATTATTGTAGCTTTGTAGTAAGTCTTAAAATCATGTAGTGAAAATTCCCAACTTTATTCTTCTTTCCCAAATTTATTTTCATTATTCTATGTCCTTCACATGTTTATATAAATTTTAGATTTAGCTTATCAATTTTTACCAAAAAAAAAGCATATTGAGATTTTAATTATAATAGCGTAGCCATTTGAAGAAAACTGGCATCTTCTGGTCGATGAAGACATATATATATATACTTTATATATGTTGTTTTAGACCTTGTTTTTGACTTGTGTGTAAATAATTATTTCTTAAGCAATGTTTCCAAAAGCAGAATTCTTGGCTCCAGGTGTATGTGCATTTAATATTTTGACAGATGCTGCCAAATTGCCCCCCCCCAAGGGTGTTAATAAGCATTCCTACCTATGATTATTAAAAAGTACCTTTACTGATACTGAATACTAGCAAATATTTAAATCTTTGCCAATATTACAGGCATTGTAGTTCGTTATTTTAATTTGCTTTCCTTTAATTATATATTTCAGAATGGTGAGGAATGATGCTGTGATATCAGTCATGTGTTGATGTGTTATTCCAGAAGTGTGGGTATGAGCGCTGTCTGCACAAGAAAAATACTAGCAGCCACTTGAGAATCATTCACCATGTGTCAGGCTGCACTGCCCCAAGTCCTTTTCTCACATTAGATCATTTAATTGTCACCACAACTCTGTAACATCGGTAATGGATAGAAAAATTAGATATTTGCCTAACTGCCCAGCATCAGAAGAGTGCCCATATATCTCACACATTGAAACCAACCAACGACCAAACTAAAATGCCGATCCCAACAAATGAAATAAGAATTGCAATTCTAGCTTCAAATCTTTCTAAAAACAAATTAAGGAGTCAGTTCAATAATGTTGTTAACAATTCACTGTTTCTTATGGCAAGCATATTTTCTCATTTTTTTCTAAATATATAGGAGATGATACCCCATCCACTGACTTCTATGTTTTATTCCTTACCTTTCAAAACAAGTACTCCATTAAATATCGCATAAGAGTGTAACAATGATAAACGGATTCATTTACAGGCCTCAGTTCTTCCCAAGCCCAACTCATTAGGTTTGAAGTGGTACAATTAGACAACATGGGGGATGGTCTGGAAATGTGAAGCCCAGAGAGCTCACGGGAATTGCAACTTTAATTTTAATTTGTGGTACTTCACTTCCGATTTCTTCTCTTTTCACTTCCAATCAGAGCTGCCAACTACTTTTTACATGCTTTCTGCAGCCTTGTCTGACTTCCCTGAGGAACTTACACTTGTTTTTCTCTCTATTAATGTGTGATTTCTCCTCCTGTTTCATTGTGTATAGCTACAGAGGTGAAGTAATTGAAAGCGCCCCTTTCTTTTCACTCCTGTAAATGAGGAGATCTTTTTTCATGTTGACAGCGAGGTCTCAAAGGCCAGAGTCTGTTTGTACCAGAAACTTGCTTTTCTAAACCTCAAAACACTTCACCATATGTTCAGCTCACTTGTTCTGCTGGTTGGTTAATTTAACCCATGCAAGACTCCTCTCTGCTTGGGGTAGGCACTGGAGACATAGCCGGCTTGTGAATTATTATTTATGGGGATGTAAACTTGCAGGTCACTTGTAATGACCCCTGGGTGCTTCACTGAACTGTGAAAGACACCTCTGAGGAGTGATTATGGATGAAAGATATTTGGAATTTAAAGATGAAACAGAATACCCAGGTCTGATACCTAGAGTTTTATTTAGTTCATAGTCAGTTAATACATTTAAAGCAAAGCAAAACATTCTTTCAAAAATTATCAACCTGGTGGCATCCAACCTGTTCCAAATGTCAGTTTATACATATGCATGTAATGCCACTGGGTAACATTAAAATGAGATGAAAAAAATAGAGGTGACAAAAATTAGAGTAACAATTAAAGGAGAGTTGTTCCCAAAACATAGGCTATAGGACCCTACACCTATGCTAGAAATCGGTCATATATTTGACTTTCAATTACCTATGGTAAAAGCAAAAAAGTTAAACAAAGCAAGTTTCAAAATTCACTTTAGACATAACATGTGATCAACCCAGTTTCTCAGCAGTATATTTTACCCAGAATTAAGATCTGAGCTACATTTCTACTGGAGCTACACATTAAGGAAACTCTAGAAGAGGGATGATCTGGTGAGATTAGAAAGATCAATTTTATTTATTTATTTTTACTTACTTATTTATGCATTTGGAGGTTATCTTCTCATCAGAGATCAACATTCATATTCACAGTCCTATGATCAATATTATAGCTGACTCTTTAATATACCTCAATTTTAATCTCTTTAATATCAATTGCTATTTAGAGGACATTTTATTAAGAGGGGTCAAAACAATTTAGTCCAGGCACTCAGTTCTCTGATATTTTGTTCATTCAAGAACAAAATGCCAACTGTCCAGAGGAAAAGACTGGATAGAATATTACCAAGGCAATCCTCTCTATATCTCTTACAAACAGGCTTTTGAATATTACAACTGAGAAACTAAGATTTCTAGTTTATATTCTCCAGTAGGAACTCAGAGTACCGATAAGTTTTGTTAATCAACTGGACAAAGACTAGAACTAATATTTTAAAAGGCTGTTGTTAACAAATACGGTGTTTATTTTGGTCTTCATTTATTACTTCCAGGCCTGAAGCTAAAACAGGCTGAATGGAGCAGGGATGAGCCAGCATGTTGCTCGAGCTATGAGAAGCCAAGTTGAGGAAGTATGGCAAGGGGCTGCTGGAGTTACAATAGTTGTGAGGCCCTGCGCTACACTTGTGCCTGCCCCACCCACCTGGCAGAGCATCATTACTACATTACCTGTACTTTCTAACTTAAATGTGGGGCATCTTAGGATGCCGAAAGAGATCAAGGCCATACTCTCAACTGCAAACTCTCCCTTCGAAGCTATAAGTCTTATTATATCTCCTTAAGTCATGGAGACTTTGTAACTGTGGAAAGCTGTGAGCCCTCTTCCCTTCTCCCATTTCCAACCTGCTCAGAACTCTAAACACCTTTATGCAATATTTTGTGCAGTTTTGGAGGGTTTATGTAACTCGTGATAACCAGATTAAGAACCCTGCTTTTAAAGACTGCAGTTTACAGGAAAGTTCAGACTCTTTTAATGGCCTACGTGTTCACCTAGATAGGCTGTGTCTCTGTCTGTGTGCCCCTTTCTCTCTAAGCTCATTCCTTACTGTTCCTCCAACCCCCAAACCTCAAATATTTCAGTTTCTTAAAGCATGTCTATCAAAACTGCCTGGTATTGGCACAAGAACAGACATATAGACCAATGGAATAGAACAGAGAAACCAGCAATCAACCCAAACCACTATGCTCAATTCATATTTGACAAAGGAGGCAAGAGCATACAATGGAGTCAAGACAATCTCTTCAATAAATGGTGTTGGGAAAATTGGTCATATAAATGCATAAAAATGAAACTGGACCACTAACTTACACCTTACACACAAATAAACTCAAAATGCATAAAGGACTTAAACATAAGATGAGAAACCATAAAAAATATTAGAGCTATCCACAGGCAGCAAAATCTCAGACATATGCCGAAGCAATATCTTGAAAAATAAACAAATGGGACTACATAAAAATAAAGAGCTTTTGCACAGTAAAAGAAACCATCAACAAAACAAGAAAGCCACTGAATGGGAGAACATATTTGCCAATGATATCACTGATAAAGGCTTAATCTCCAACATTTACAGGGAACTCATACAACTTAACAAAAGGAAGATAGACAACCCAATCAAAAAATGGGCAATGGACCTAAATAAACATTTTTCAAAAGAGGACATTCAGAAAGCCAAGAGACATATGAAAACATGCTCAAAGTCACTAATCATCTGAGAGATGCAAATAAAAACAACAATGAGGTACCATCTCACACCTGTCAGAATGGCTATCATCAACAAATCAACAAACGACAAGCGCTGGAGAGGATGCGGAGAAAAGGGAACCCTCGTTCACTGCTGGTGGGAATGCAGACTGGTGCAGCCACTATGGAAGACAGTATAGAGTTTCCTCAAAAAACTAAAAATGGAACTCCCATTTGATCCTGTGATCCCACTTCTAGGAATATATCCCAAGAAACCAGAAACACCAATTAGAAAGGATATATGCACCCCTATGTTCATAGCAGCACAATCTGCCATAGCTAAGATTTAGAAACAGCCTAAGTGCCCAGAAACAGATGAGTGGATTAAAAAATGGTGATACATCTACACAATGGACTACTATGCTGTGGTAAAAAGGATGGAACTCTTACCATTTGCAACAGCATGGATGGAACTGGAGAGCATTAGGCTAAGGGAAATAAGCCAGTCAGAGAAAGATAAATATCACATGATCTCACTCATTTGTGGAATATAATGAACAACATAAACTGATGAACAAAAACAGATCCAGAAACAGAGAAGCATTGATGAGACCGTCAAACCTCAGAGGGAAGGTAGGGGAGGGTGGAGGTAAGGGCGAGAGATCAACCAAAGGACTTGTATGCATGCATATAAGCCTAAGCAATGGTCACAGATACCAGGGAGTTGAGGGGGGGGGGTGGGCAATGGGGGAATAAGGACACATATGTAATACCTTAATCAATAAAGAAAAAAAAGGAAAAATAATAAATAATAAAAATAAAAAATAAAAACATGTCAATTCATGCCTCAGAGTATTTGATTATGCCCTCCCCTGTTCCATCTTCCTGGTGAACTCTCACGGAGCCTTCCAGAGCCAACTCAGAACACTAACTTCTCCTTAGTTGCTCACTTCCCTCCTTGCCCACAGAGTATTGTACAGACTTCTGTAGAGCATTGGTCACTCTCTACTGCAATTATTTGTTGCCATGAGTGTCTCCCATATTAGAAAGTGACTTTTAAGAGCATCAACAATTTCTTAGTTGCCTCTGCATCCCTAGGATGTAATTCCTATAACATGGTTGTTGTTTATGAAACTTTTCAGTGTTTTAGAAACTATCCAGAGCCTTGCAGTCCTCCTATAGATTATAGAAACAGAAGCTCTGAGAGGCATTTATGGAGACAAATGCTGTATGAGATTCCAGAACTAAGAAGATCTATGGTATTTTGGAACATATTCCTGTGCAGAAAATTGGTTTGGCCAAACATCTTGATGTGTTAAAGAGGATATTTACAAGGAATTTGATTTAATTAAGGTACATTCCCCATGATTAACTGCTAGACATTGTAATTACTGACTTGGAAGTGTTACAGAAATGTCTAACACCAGAAGATTTTCTAGAACAGCTTATGCTCCCTCATTTTCAAAATACACAATCATCAGTCAAATTAGTTGGAATATTTTGCAAGTAGATCATGGATTGATAACTTTATATTCTTCCAGAATTGAAGAATGAGAATCTTTGCTAAAAATATTGCATTGGCCTGGTCAGTGTGGTGCAGGGGTTGAGTGTCAACCTATGAATCAGGAGGTCATGGTTCAATTCCCAGTCAGGGCATATTCCCAGGTTGTGGGCTCAATCCCCAATGTGGGGTGTGCAGGAGGCAGCCAATCAATGATTCTCTCTCATCACTGATGTTTCCCTCTCTCTCTCTCCTTCTCCTTTCCTCTCTGAAATCAATAAAAGTATATTTTTGTAAATTTTGCATTGTGCTGCATGATATAATGGAGAAGAGCTTTATCTCAGCATGTCACCTAATAAGTATTTTTAACCCCTTGGGATCCTTAATTATGAAATGGGCTCAGATGTTAGGTGAGGATTAAATGAGATAAGGGATGGGGAGAAGGGTGGTATATTTAGCAGGGCCATAGTTGTTTGTGTTGAATGCATGGAGCATGCTTGGAACAAAAGGTATGAGTGGCAGGGCAAGATAAAGACCGTGAGAAACAGGAAGTGTGATACTGGTCTGTGAAAGTAGAGCAGCCTCTAATTCTTTTTGCAGAATTACTCCATTGCTTTAAAAGTTTCCTGGAATCGTTAAGCAGTTTCAGGGAATTAATATGGTAGCGATAATAAAGCTTCGCTTTGAATTAAACTCTTGACTTTGCCTCAAATTAATGTCTACCATTTTGAATCTTAAATGAGGTGGTAAGCTTAGTATGTGTTTATAGTTTTATTTCATTCTTATAACAATCTGCAAAGAAGTTATTTTGTTGTCATTATTATTTCCATTACACAGATGAATAGACTGAGACATAGAAAGATTAAGTAATTTGTCCAAGGTAAATTAGTAAATGGTACCTAGATGCAAATCCAGGTCATTTAAAACATAACTACATCACCATACTGCCTCTGTGATCTTCAATAAGTTAACCTTATTGAGCTTTTAGATTCCTTGTCAATGAAATGGAGGTCATGATTTCTACTACCTGTCTTGCAATTATATTTCAATAAATCAATACATAAACATTTCCTCACCATAACTGCAGGATCTATACAGCTTGTTAAAAATAAAGATTGATCTCAAAAGTGTGTGTGCATGTGAGTGTGTGTGTGTGTGTGTGTGTGTGTGTGTGTGTTCATCTCAGTCTCAGTCTGAGGAGTGAGATATTTTTTACCTGCTCACATTGAGGTACCACAGGAAATTGACTGGTAGTTGGCAGGCAGCCTGGGGTTATATGACCCAGGCTCAGGGCTCCAAAGCCTACCAGTGTGCAAACCAGTCAGGCTCTGAGGCAGGCAGGAGGGATCCATGACCAGGATGGCGATGTGATGAGGTAGTTTGCACCCACTGTTTGTGCCTTCTAAAGAACCTATAAAGAAAGCAGAGAAACGTCGTATCCTTGACTCAGCTTACACCATGGGGACCTAAGAGGTGGGAAAAAGGAAACTGGGCTAGAATAAAGGGTTTGCTTATTTTTCTTCCTGCTTCATGAACAACCAAGGCCAAGCTGTTTTGTAACATTTTTCCTCTGGAGTATTTGTGTAGAAAGACAGCAAAGGTACTAAAGAAATTTTGCTTCTATAATTTAGGTCCAAGAGCTTCAATAATTCTCTCTGAATGGCAGGTTAGACACACACACACACACACACACACACACACACACACACACAGAATTGCTATAGAATACTTAGGATACAAATTCTATACTATGCCTCAGATATAATAATGTAATTAGCCTCCAGTATTACATAGTTGAAAGCGTATAGATTTAGTGAGAAGACATACTTAGTGTAAGATACCAGTTCTACCACATGTGCCTTTTGGTCTATTCCTTAATCTCATAGCCTTGATTTTGCTCCTCTATAAAATAGGAATAGTAATAATACCTTGCAGAGTCTATTTGACAAGTAAATGACATAGAGAACATAAAAGCAACCAGAGCAGTGCCTGGATCAGCAAATGTTGGTTGCCCTTCTCTGCAACAGGGGCTTCTCATAGATTCCTGAACAATTTTATCGTGTTAACCGTCACTACTACTCCACTACAATTTTTCTTCTGTATTTTTTTCCAGGATATAGCACTCACCCTTCACCCTTAGGAAATTCTTTTTTTGCCTTCTCACTTTACCCCATCCATAATATCCATTTTATAATCTCACACTTGACTACTGAGCAAGGAAAAGATGTGTCCATGCAAGAGTACTGGTGCCTTTTAAATGTCCCTCTTCCTGAAGCAGAAATCCTGCTGAACATGAATAGGCTCATGCACAGTATTTAGCTATTAGATTGCCTAAAACTCTGACTTGGCTGTTCCATGCTGTACTGTTCACTCCTTTTTCATGAATCCCCTGTTTACCCATTTTTCATGTTTTCTGTCACTTCATTCTTGCTTTATTCTTTGCCTCTAATTATGCTGCCATGTCTCTGAATTGCCTATTTTGAATATAAATAGTATCTTTCTACTTAGACTTGATAGATCAGTGAATTATCACATAAGATAGAAGGAATCAAGGTGCCAAATATGGCACTGGAGGTCAAGCATGAAGTTGGCGCAATCAGCAAGGATGTTGTTTTGTCAAATAAGGTGTCAAGTAGGACTTTCCAAGGCAGTCAGCATCCCACGAGGATGGGCACAGAGAGAATCAGGGCATGAAGACAGGTATTGCAGGGTCTGTAGAGCCTCATTTAGGATGGAGAGTAAAGAACTGCTGAAAAGCATGGAGGGATGTGAGAACTAGAACAATTTCTTTCCAATAGAAGCAGTATCTGTTTGTTCATAGAGTTCCCATGGCCTTCAAATGGTTAAGAATGAAGCATTTAAAGAAATATTGTGTGTGGTAGACACCTTGGGTTTTATGATCAATACTCCATTTCTAGGAATCGCTCCTTCATTTAAACTTACATTTGCAGGGGAAGAAGCTATGTTTCAGTTTTCCTCCTGCTCCTTGGCCACTCTAAAGTGGTCCAGGGGAAGAAATCGAACTCAAATTGGGCCAAAGATCCACTTCTCAAGGATTTCTAGACTTGGGATATAAAGTGTAAGAAAAAATGCTCAGAATCTATGCTTCTTGCTCCATAAGAGGAAGGGAGAAGCCAGTCTTTTGAGAAAGAAAAAACTGTACGTATAAAAAAGGGTTAAAAAACTAATTCTAAACATGCCAAATTGTCACTGGGGAGCCCTTGCTGAAGCCATTCTCCTGATTGGGACAGCCTCCTTTCCTCTTCCACGTTGCCCATGCCTTTCATAACCCATTCATTCCTCCAGTCTCTCCTCCCCTGAAAAGCCCTCCCTGACACATCTGATGCCAGTCTTCTGGGATGTTCCGTACATGTGCAGCTTGATTAAACTATTGATGGATTGAAAATAAAAAGGCTTTTTTTATTTTCTTTACTTTGAGTTTGGTCAATCCTTCAAATTCCCTAAACAATTTTTACACATTCAACTTGGAGACAGATTCCTTTGTATTAAAGCTACAGAATTTTGTATCACAAAAAAAAAGCACTTTTCAGTGCATAGTAGTAGAGATGTCCATTATTAAGGTATATAGACATGGAAATTTTTATTAGAATATTTCCAATGACCCCATGAGGTAATATTATCTGATAACCTGCTTTTGGATAAGTGTAGGTCTAGTTTTATGCTTTTCAAAACAAGGGAATATTGCCCTGGGTGGTGCTCAGTTGATTGGGTGTTGTCCCATGCTCCAAAAGGTTGCTGATTCAATTCCCGGTCAGCGCACATGCGTGGGTTGCAGGCTCTGTCCCGGGTGTGATGCCTGAAAGAGGCAGCTGATTAATATTTTGTTCTCACCTAACTGGTTTGGCTCAGTGGATAGAGTGTCGGCCTGCGGACTGAAAGGTCCTAGGCTCGATTCTGGTCAAGGGCATGTACCTTGTTTGCGGGCATGTCCCCAGTGGGTAGTGTGCAGGAGGCAGCTGATTGATGTTTCTCTCTCATCAGTGTTTCTGACTCTCTATCCCTCTTCCTTTTTCTCTGTAAAAAATCAATAAAATGTATTAAAAAAATATTTTGTTCTCACATCCATGTTTCTCTCTCTCCTTTCTCTTTCTCTAAAAAAATCAATAGAAGTATATATTTTTTAAAAAAAGTGAAAGACGGGAATATTAAAAGATCTCAAGTGGTCATATTGGTCTAAGTATGTAAATAAAGCTCAGATAAATGTATTTGGATTTTCAATTCCACATGAAACAATATTTAGGATAGCCTTTTTGTCTCAGTTAAGGCTTTAAAATGGAAAAAAAACAATGGCCTAAGAAAGAGAACAGAGAGAGAGAGAGAGAGCGCGCGCGCGCATGCTCTGGCTGTGTCAGTGGCAGCATTATGAATTCAACTGCTGTACCCAATAGTGAGTATTGACAATAGGAGAGGCGACACAGCAGACGGTCAGCACATTCACCCAAATGTCAGGCCGTGGCATCATTAACATAGTGCAGTGTCCAATAACTCGGAGCTCCCTACGGATGGGGACTGTGCAGGAATAATTACTTGGGCATCACATGTACTTCATCACTTCCAAATTAGATTTTACTAATCCACCGCTTTATTCTCAGTATAATCTCATTACCACGATGGTGTTTCTTTTTTTTTCAACACCTTGGAAGATTTATTGCTTCAAACCAATCACAAGATTTAGTGATTGCCAAAGGACATATTATTTTAAGATTTAGACTGATGTGACTGGGGCTGTGGAAATGCATTCCTCTTTTTCTTCCATCCCCCACACTCTAAGAAAAATTTTAAGGTGAAAAATAAATTATAACTCCATATCTTAATTTTCTTTTTTATAATAATACAAATAAAACTATATTGCAGAATGCTGCTAATTATCTGGAAAGGAGAATAAGGGTCAACTGGTCATTATACACAGACTTTCCTTGTAAAAATGCCTCTAGAAAAAAATGTCATTTACTCTCTAGATATTTTGTCATATGTATTTTATTTTTTCTCCACTAATAATTAGGTAAAATGGATGTTCTTGGTGTTTTCTTTTTCTATTCATGTTGACCCAAAACAGATGAAGTTAGAGAATGCTGAATGATTTTTTCCTCTCAGACAGTGTTGTGTTTCAAGAGCTGCAAATTCTAGACCAGGCCAGATAGGAATTCTTTTGATCTTCCACAGGGTAATTCAACACAGCCTGGTTATTTTAATTGACAAGAACAATTTTATAATATCATGGAAAACAAGACAAATTGTGATGAGAAATTACCAAAAACCAATGTCTTCCTCTTATATTTCTTTTATTAATTCCCTGAGAATATTTTCCTAATTACACACATACTTATACACACATTATATAATGTCACACATTATCTAATTTCCATATTAGAGTATTAAGATATGATATTAATGATAGACCAAATGACTGAAGATTAATATATATGTTATAATATATATAATTAATTGCATTTCCTTTACAAGGAGGTTGTTTGTAATATGGGACAGATATTGTCATTATAAAAATAATCAAGATCAGCATGTTTTCTGCACTGAGGGAACATAAAAAGTAATGGGGAAAACAATTACATAGATGGTTATTATGTAACATGATGAGTGAAGAACAGGGTACAACAGACAAATTCTCCTTAGGAGCATGAGCAGGGTTTACTTTTGTAGAATGTTTGATATTTGATGTGTTCCTAATTCCCTCTTCAGAGATCCAGCCTTCATCTGGGCTATGTCCTTTCTGTGCATGTCTATGAATTTGTCAACTAATTACCATCATATGCCTTATACTCAGGGTGTTAGCTAGTAACTTTTCTGCTAAAGGAAGAAATACAAAGCTTTGGAAGACCCAGATTTTGGTCCTGGGTTGGGCAGTAATTGATGCTCTGTTCTTGGGATGAGCTCAAAGTGTACCCAGACTTCAGTTTCCATGTCTATATGGTGAAGATTTGAACTAAAGTAACCCTATGGATGTTTGGAATTCTGAAAAGTTCATGAATTTAGTTATCTTTGCAGACTATCCCCTTGCATTTTTACAGAATATATTCAAAGATCATTAAGACCTACAAAAAGGGAAAGGAAAATAAGAGGAGAATTAACAATAACTAAGTACCTGTTATGTGGCATTGATACTTTACAAAAAAAAAAAAAAACCACACAGAAAAAAACATAGGGCTAGAAATTATATCCCAGGAGTACTCTGTAAGTCTACTAACCCACCCAGAGTATATATGAGTTGAAATTCAAACACAAATTAAACACTAGTGATGGTAATTCAGGTACCTACACATGGAATTAGGGACAATAATCAATAATTTGAGTGAGAGAAGACTTCCTGGAATCTGAGGGCACACAATTGTTTTTAAAGGCTGACCCTGTACATCTACATTAATAAAAGAGAAACATGCAAATTGGTGTCACTCTGCTACGCCCACCAGCCAATCAGAGTGACTATGCAAATTAACCCAACAAAGATGGCAGTTAATTTGCATACACAGGAGCAGAGCGAAGTGTGAAGGCTCTGGCTGGAGTGAAGACTGAAGACTGAAGACTGAAGAGGCTTGGCTTCTCCGCTGTAGCCGGACCAAAGGCCTGGGTCCTGGGTGCCAGAGGAAAACCAGTGCCGGCAGCCAGGGGAAGGAAGGCCTATTGCACGAATCACTTCATGCAACGGGCCTCTAGTATGAAATAACCATGTTTGAGAAGTCAGGAAAAAAAAGAAAAACAAAGAAAGAAACAACAAAAACTGAGATTTTGTGCATGGAATTAGCTGTAAAAACTCACAATTAACCCTAATTTACAGATGTATCCTAATACCATCAAGTCAGGATCCTTGGATGACAATTTCAAGCAGTACCAAACCAGGAATGTGTTTTCTTCACTATTCTTTGGAATGTGTAGATTAATAATGGTTTTTCTGGAAAAATAGATGTATACCATTCTGCCATTGAGAATAGAAAGAAAAATGTTTTTCTCTATGACAACAACATGATTAAGAAGTTGCATACTCAGGTTTGCCTTAGAAAGCAATGGGTCAAACACCAATTATATTTAGAAAGAATGCCTCAAGATTATAAAACTAAAATTATTTTTTTTATGGCAGAAATCTTCCACTTTTTAATTGGCTTACTTTTAACAATTTGATGCACCAGGTCAAATCTGTCAGCTACTAAGGAAGTACATTTCAGGATTAATTTACCTCACAGGGATTGCCAGGAAGTTGCTCTATTGTGAATTTTTATGGCTATGGTGAGTGATTAGTAACACCTGTTTCAAAAAAATTTCCAGTCATACTTAATAGTGTAGAACATTGAGCCTTGGCTAGTCATTTATTTCTGTGTTAGAGAAGAGCCAAATCTGCTTCCTAAGGGAAATTTGGACCTATCTCCTAGGTATTCCTTAGAGCAATCTCTGTTTAGAACTATGTGGCCAAATAGCCAAATGTGCTGGGTAGGCTCCTCAGCTTTTCTTGTTGTATACAAACCTTGTCCTGTTCTAGAGTGATTGAAAATATACAGAAATGCTCTTAATCAAAATCTATAATGTCTGCACTCCAGCCCTTTACTAGAGAGCATTACTACAAAATAATTGCCATCCTTTTCTTAAAGCCCAATGAAAAGAATCAACATCCATGGAAGATTATCTGAAACATATTCAGCCTAATGTCTCTAAAAGATATTCTTAAATCAAGACCAAGTATGAGAGAATTGCATAGCTGGGCTCCATTGTTTTAACACCTGGTTGAAGTTTTCTTACTAAATTGCCACTGGTTTTGATGGCAACAGCCTGCATTACAGGACACTACAATAGACAAACCCTTTATTAAATGGATATTATTTAGCATGTTGTATATTACACTGGTTTGGAATAGCAGGGAAAAGATGGACTAGGAATCCCTAACTTGTATGGAAGTTAAAGCAAGATATAGACCTCAGAATCTGCACACTGTGCACAGGCATTTTCTCTACTTCTTCATTCTCCTTTAGCCTGATTTCTTCAGGGTTTAATTTTTGCCCTGCTTTATTTTATATAATTATAAAGTACATTCATTTAATAAGCTTATTTATTAAATAACCACACACACTGAAGTGAGTATAGCTTGATGAATTTTTATTAAGTGAATACACCTATGTGCTCACCACCCGGAGGAGTAAAAACATATCAGCACCCGCCTCAGAAACCATCCCAAGAGCCTCTTCTCAGGCACCATTCCCCATTCCTAGCTTTGCCAGGTTTTGAACTTTATCTAGAGGGAATCGTATACTATATATTATTTTGTGTTTGGCTTTCTTTACCTCAATATTACTTGTTTATGAGATTTACCCATGATGTTTCTTTGTGTAAGTGTAGTGTGTATATTTTCATTGATCTAAAGTATTCTACTTCATGAACATACCATGATTTACTTAAAGATTCTACGGTTGATTAACATTTTGGATATTTTTGGTGTTGGGCACTCAAATTATGCTTCTATAAACATATGTGTCCTGTTGGATTTATATGGGCTATTGAAATAATTTTTGCAAAGAATAAAGAAGGAAGTGGATATACATGCAAATATACATAACATATTGTGGGATGTGGATGAACTTCGAACTCAACGATCTGAATTGTTTAAAGCAGAAAAGTAAAATGATCAGAAATAAATTTTTCAGCAAAATCTTGTAAAGAATGTGTTGTAATGGAAAAACAGTAAGAGGACAATTGACATGATCCAAACGGAAAGTGATGAGAATGTCCACTAGGGGGAGGAAGAGGGAAAGATTGAATCAAAACGTTTGAGGAGATAGAACTGAACCTAAGGACTAGATGATTGACTATGAGAGGTTGAGAAATAGACAGTCATGATTACTTGAGCACTGGGAAGATGGTAGTGAGTCAGGTGGTTTTTCCTGAACAGGATGAACGGGTAATTTCTTTCCTGGATTCTTGTCCAGATGGACTTGAAGAATGAAGCCATGGACAAAAGGTGGTACATGAAAAGGGTGGAAATATATTGGAAGTAATTTATTGGACCCTCCCCCGCCCCCCCACGTAGGGAGGGGGTTCCAAGGGGGTAACCCACTAAGCACGTTTTTTCCAAACTTTATAAAGAAAAAGTTTATTTGTCTCTTCATACTGCCTTCCAATTGGTAGAATATCAGCTTCAAAGCTCAAAACCCCCCTCCCCCTCCCCCTCCCCCTCTCCCTCTCCCCCTTCAGTGATAGAATTCTCTCCTGTGGAAATCTGTTTTCCTCTTTCTCCCATTTGTCATCATTTCTCTGTCCTCTGTGAAAGTGTGTTTCCTCTTTCTCCCCATACCCTGTGGCTTTCCCCTATTGTATGTGAATGGATGTCTGCCTCTTCCCTTATCCTGTGGCACTTTTTTTTCTTTCTGTGAATGTATGCCTTTTGGCAGCTCCATAGCCCTCAACTATGTAGTCCTCCCCCATGGGCCCTCTTTATTCCTAAAACTCCCTAAACCTGCCTATTTTACTCCTAAAACTCCATGCAGTAGTCAGTGCCAAAAGATGGAATAGTGGGCGAGAAAACTTATTGGGTAGGAGCAAAGATGCTGAATCATGAATTCCTCTTTGGCTATCTTCAGTATGAGAAAACTTCCCCCAAAAAGGATGAATCTGCGTGAACAACTGGAAACTAGACCAGAGGAAGGATGAGCAGTGAGTGTTCTATGTCATTTTAAGAGTAGGAGCAGCTGCTTTTGTACATATGTTGATATATGTTTGTGTTGCAAGAAGAGACCAGGTAATCAAGGTGCCTAAATGGAATGTAGGTTGTATATGGAGGTAAAGAGGAAAATAATCTATAAGTATTTATATTGTGCTAGAAGTTTCAAGAGTCTCTAAATAAATTCCCTCCTCTCTATCCTACATTTTCCTTTCTCACTGCTAGCACTTCTGTTCAGAACCTCAGAATCAAAACTACATTCTTCTAAGGGGCCCCTAGAGCTTATTTCTCCCAATCTCTTTGACTTTATGCTGAATAACTGAGACTGAAAGAGGCAAAGTGGCATGTCCGAAGCACAGAGTTAGATAGGGAGCCAAAAACAGCACCCAGGTCTCATTTCTCCTTGCCTTCCTCTCTTAGAAAATCAATATCAACTTCTCAACTGGTCTCACCATGCCCAATTCAACTTTTATCAATCATGTTGCCTAAGGATACTGAAGTTTCGAAGTTGTCAATTTATGTTCAAAAGCCTTTTATTTTTTTCTCAATGTCTGCAAAATGAAAGACCAAACTTTCGAGCACAGTATCCAAGGTCCAGCTGAACAATAGCCTCATCTTTTACTCCTAGAACCCAATCAAATAGAATAATTTGCCATTTCCCAAATATTTCTAATTCTTGTCACCTCCAAGACCTGATCTTTACTGGCAAAACCTCATTCACCTTCCAAAGCCTGTTCTAATTACCAACTACACCATGAAGAATTTCCTCCTCCCCCTAAATTATGTCCCTCTCTGAGCATATTTTCTCAACAGATAAATGGATATAGTCTTGTGCTAGGAATTACAATTACAAATCCCAAACTCCTAACAGAGAGTTGGTCGTGGAGTGGGCCCTACCTCTTCTCTGAAACATTCTTCAAACCCTCATAGTTTTGTATCTGTTCCTTACTTGCACCCTTGTATTTTGCATTTGTAAAGTTTTATGTGTATTTGACTTAATCCTCTGGCTATGTAGTAAGTATTGCAGGGATCATACAGTACTTAGTGCTGGAGCCAGGCCTCATTCTTCTTTGTATCACCAACTCTAGCTCTGTGCCAGGCACTAAGTAGGTGTTTAATAAATACTTTAAGTATTAATGTGAACTGATTAAATTCACAGCCCAGGATGCCTCCTCAGCCTCTAGACCTGAACCACTGAATTTTGCTGGAGAAAATATTACAGTAGAGGAGTTTGGGGGCTGCAAATGATTAATTCCTCCCACAGAGACCTTAGCTTTCTAACTGCCCCTCGGCAGTACTCTTTTTCTTTCATAGCAGTTTCTATTTAAACCCTCTAAACCAGTGGTTCTCAACCTTCTGGCCCTTTAAATACAGCTCCTCATGTTGTGACCCCACCATAAAATTATTTTCGTTGCTTCTTCATAACTGTAATGTTGCTACTGTTATGAATCATAATGTAAATATCTGATATGCAGGATGGTCTTAGGCGACCCCCGTGAAAGGGTCCTTCGACCACCGAAGGGGTCGCAACCCACAGGTTGAGAACCGCTGCTTCTGAGCTCTCCTCAAACTTCCTACTTTTTTATCTTCAAGTAAGATATATGGCATGCTACCTCCCTATTTCACAAAATAAAAGTAGAAACTATTTCCTGCAAACTCATTCACCAATTTATTCATATTCCCCTGACAGCACTTTCCCACTCCTTATTCTTCCAGTTTTGCTCTCCCAATGAATTGGTTGTTGCTCCTTCTCTCTTAGGCGACTTCTTCAACGGTGTTCTTGGTTTCTAAACTTGCCCACTTCCTCGGGTATGTTTCCCTATTAATTATCTTATTTCTCATCCTCTTCTCCACTGACTCCTTTCTAACAACATACTTAGTTGTCCCCAACCTTAAAATAATAAATCATCCCTTGATGTTAAAATTTCTTAGATACCACTACATCATGTTTTTCCTTTCTTGAGTCACCTACATTTATTGCTCCTTCTCTCTCATGCACCCCACAACCTACCTTTAAGCCTACCTTTTGCCACTCAAATGAAAATGTTCTGGCAGAGAATGACAGTGGTTTCTTGATTGCCACATCTGAGAGATCGTCTCTCTTCCATGGCCCACTCATAACCCCCCATCACTCTACTGCTACCTTCATGGCCTCCTCTTCCTCAGCCTGTTCCTTAAGTGTCAGTGTTCCTCAAATCCTCAGCTTTCTCCTTTTCTTTCTCTTTAAGTGATCCCATCATCTCCCATTACTCCATGAATTTTTTATATAATAATGGCTCTAAAAGCTGTAATTCTCCACCTGATCTCTCCTCCTTCCTCCAGACCTGCATTCCACCCGGGCACAGCACCTCAAACTCAGAGCATGCCTACCATGAAGTCCCAATCCTCCACTTTCCTCCTCACAGCTCTCTTCCTCCCTCTCTCAGGGATAAACACTACCATCAACCCAGTGGTCCAAATCAGAATGTGTGGGCTCACCGGTGAAAACTCCTTTTCCTCACCTTTTTTCTCAGCGCACTAAATGACTTGTCACATTGTGTTAATTCTATCTTGTTACTAAATCTCAAACCTGGGCACTTCTTTCCATTTTCATCACCACAGCTTTATTTCAAAGCTGTATTCCTTTTTATTTCTTTTACTGGATGTACCAGTTTTCTAGGGATGCCAAGTAAGTAAATAAATAAGTACCACAGACTAGATAGCTCAAACAATAGATATTTATTTGCTCACAGTTCTTGAGGCTACAAGTTCAAGATCAGGGTGCCGGCAGGATTGGTTTCACCTGAGGTTCCTTTTTCTTGGCTTATAGATGGCCACCTTCTTCTTTTGTCCTTACCTGGTCTTTGCTCTGAATGCACACATGCCCATGATGTCTCTTCATGTGCTCAAATTTCCTCTTCTTGTAAAGACACCAGTCAGATTGAACTAGGGCCCAACCTAACAGCCTTATTTTAACTCAATCACCTCTTTAAAGGCCCTATTTCCAAATAAAGTCACAGTCTGAGGTTCTGGGGGTTAGGGCTTAAACATATAAGTTAGGGGAAGGGGACACACAGTGCAGCCTCTACATTGTTATAGCTTCAGTATTACTTTCCTAGGGCTGCAATTACCATGTTATGTAAACTGGGTGGCTTGGAATAACAAATGTATTGTCTCACAATTCTAGAGGCTAAAAATCTGAAAACAAGGTGTTATAGTTGGAGTCATACAATATTGGCTTCTTTCACTTAGTAATATGCACTACAGTTTCCTCCATTGCTTTTCAGAGCTTGATAGCTTATTTCTTTTTAGCACTGAACAATATTCCTTTGTCTGGATGCACACAATTTATTTATCCATTCATCGACTGAAGGACATCTTGGTTACTTCCAAGTTTTGAAAATTATGAATCAAACTAATATATTTGCAAATGTTTGTGTGAATGTAAGTTTTCAACTTTTAAGGGTAAATGCCAAAGAGCACAATTGCTGGATCATGTGCTAAGAGTATGTTTAGTTTTGTAAGAAACCACCAAACTATCTTCCAAAGTGGCTGTACCATTTTGCATTTCCACTGGCAATGGACAAAAGTTCCTGTTGCTCCACATTCTCTCCAGCATTTGATGTTGTCAGGGTTCCATATTTTGGCCATTCTAATAGATGTATCATACTATCTTTTGTTCTCATTTGTATTGCTCTGAGGACATGTGATGTGAGCATCTTTTCATCTGTGTGTTTTTTGTTGTTGTTGTTTTTTTTTTTTTTTGGCCATCTGTATAGCTTTGATGAAGTATCTGTAAAGCTCTTTGGCCCATTTTTTAATCTTTTTTTTTTTTTAATTGTTGAGCTTGAAGAGTAGGCTTGGTACATTTTCAATAATAGCCCTTTACCACATGTGTCTTTTGAAACTATTTTCTCCCAGTTTGTAGCTCATCTTGTCCTTCTCTTGACGTTGAATTTGTTGAGCAAAAGTTGTTGTTTTTTATTTTAATGAAGCTTATCAATTATTTCTGCCAGGAATTGTGCCTCTGGTATATCAGAATAATTATATTTTCAAAGTCAAGCAAAAATGGTTCCAAAAATAATTTCAGGTTGAAAAACTGAGAAAAAGATTTGTGTTAGGAAATTTCAAAACAAAATTTGCCTGTGCACTTCAGAAACTTTGTGCATCTCTTTCACTTAGTCTTCCTGTCTTCATAAGTTCTTATACAAGTTTCATAATCATGCGAAGTATTAATATTTCAAATCTTGGTTATTTGTAGAGTAAGGAGAGACAGGGAAATTAAATGTAATGGCATTAGGATCTCATTTTCCTTCTGCAGAGTCCATTCATCTTTAGGAAATATAATTATTCTCTCCTTTATATTAGTACTTTCCTCAACAAAAATTAATGGCCCTATAATCCAAAACCTTTTCCTTTGACTTAGATGAGAACAGCTTGAGGACTCAAATAGCCTTCTGATTTTTAGTCGTTGTGGAAAAAAGAAAATGATGGCATTTTAATAAGTCAAATCACATTATAAGGAACCGTACATATTCTATGTATAAAATTACAATACTCTTGATATATTAATCTAATAAAGAGACAGCTTTCTAAACCCTTATGGATTCTAATTGCTCAACAGAATATTTTGACTTACTTATGAAGTAAACATTTGTATTATTTGTGACTAATGACAACTTTCCAAATTTTAATACCTTATTATTTTTAGTGATTACCACATTGTCTAAGACAATGATAGTGGACAAATTTGTTTTGTATGTGAACTTTAAAAATATCTTCTAATATTTTGTTATTAAAAATGATGTTTGCTGAAAATGTATTGAAGATGCCCTTTATCAGATTAAGATAATTGCCTTCTATGATTAGTTTGCTAAAAAGTCCTTATCATGAATGGGCACTTAATGTTCATCTGTTAAATAGGATCTTGTTTTATCTTTTATTCAATTAATGTTGTGGATATATGTACATACACATATATATCTACAAAATAAAAGCCGAATGACTGAACGAACAGTCGCTATGATGCGAACTGACCACCAGGGGGCAGACGCTCAATGCAGGAGCTGCCCCCTGGTGGTCAGTACGCTCCCACTGGGGGAGCACCGCTCAGCCAGAAGCCGGGCTCATGGCTGGCAGGAGCCTCTCCCGCCTCTGCAGCAGTGCTAAGGAGCAGCAAGCCGAGCAGTAAGGAGTGAGCAAGTGGGAGGTAAGGAGTGAGGGGTCCCGGACTGTGAGAGGGATCCCGGACTGCGAGAGGGTGCAGGCCAGGCTGAGGGATGCCCCACCCCCGCTCCAGTGCATGAATTTTGTGCACCGGGCCTCTAGTATATACTAGTACAGACAGTCCTCAGGTTATGTCAGACTTGATGTACATTGTTTCACGGTTATAGTGCCATCTCCCATTTATTTATTAAAACAAAAGTTCTGTCATTTCAATGTATGTACATATGTGCTTTATGTTTTTTATTATTTATTTACCACAAGTAAAGGTCAGGAATTGTTATCTTTCTTTTAAATTGTTTTTACTGTTTCACTTCGTTACTGCTGTGAATGTGCTCCATGTGAGTGACATAGGTGCTTATGTAGGTGGGTTCTGACTTAAGGCAAAAATTGCATTACTATATGTCATGCCATAAGAACGGATCTCCGACATAACCCAAGGACCTACTGTATACTGGTATATTAATCCTCAGCCTAGGATGTTTTTTTCATTGACTGTTTTAGATAGAGTGGAAAAGAGGGAGAGAGAGAAAGAGAGAAACATCAATGTGAGAAAAATACATTGTTTTGCTGTCTCCCACATGAGGACCAGTGATCAAACCAGCAACCCAGGTAGGTGCCCTTGACTAGAAATCAAACCTGTGACCCTAATGGGTGTGGGCTGATGCTCTAACCACTAAAAAGCACCAGCCAGGGCTTTGGTTATATATTTCATTAAAGTCTGTGTATGGTTTTATTTTTCTATTGCTAATAGTTACTTCAGCTCTTTTGGTTTGTCTTTGCCTAGTATATCTTTTATTATCCTTTGAATTTTAGCCTTTTTATGTCCTCAATGTGTTCCTTGTAGGTACAATAATCAGTAATTATGTATTAAATGACCCCTGGAAGCCAGACTCTATGTTAAGCACTGGGAATACAATAAAGAATAAGATATATACATTTCCTGACCCTATAGGATGTACATTGGCATGGGAGAAATAAAATAAATATGTACACAAGTAATAACTAACTAAATCATTATAGATTGTGATCCACACTATAAGGAACAGAAAGAATGTTAGGATAGAGAATAATGGATGCTAACTACTTTACTAGTAAATGGTAGAGATAAGGAAAACAACTGAGAGAAAAAGCCAATGATGTGAGCAGCAAGGAAATCCAACATACCAGATAGGAAAATGCATGCATGTGTCCAGCTCTGTATGAACTTTGCATGGTCTTCGAATTTGCAAAAACAGCACTCTACTGTGAACATTGTGAGCAAGCAACTGGAGGGTCCTAGAGGCTATTAGAAAGAGACAAAAAGGAGAGAAGATACAGAGTACTGATGTCATAATAAGTAATTAGTGTTTGATGATAATAGAAAATTATTGAAAGTTTTTAGATGCAACATTTCTTTCTTTAAAAGCAAGGATTTTTTAAGATTGAATTTTAGGGAGAGAAAAACATTGATCCCACAACCTAGGAACTGAACTGGCTAACCTTTCCGTGCACAGGAAGATGCCCAGCCAACCAAGCCACACCAGGCAGGCAACATTTCTAACTTACATCTCTAAAAGTTCAGAATGATTTCCATGTAGAAAATGGATCGAGCGCTGGTGGAAACATAAGGAGAGGAAATACAGACACCAGATGAAATGCTCTTGCAGTGAGGAATGCTGGTGGCTTGTATTGAACTGGGTAGAGTGGATGGATTTGGAATGCATCTTGGATGTAAAACTAATAGAACCTGCAGGTATTTTGGATATACGGAGTAAGTGGCCAAAAAGAGTCGACATGCTTCTCATGTCCAAGTCTTACAGTGGTAACTTTAACTGATAAGAGAGAGATGGGGTGTGGAGAGAACATAATATTTGTTTTGGGGTACATCCATGTGTGACCTCTGGGGAATGGTTGTGAAAAGAAAGAGATCAATTTTGAACACATTATTATTGAGATGCCTCTGAGACATCCAAATAATAATGTCAAGTTAACAGTTATATACACACATCTGTAACTTCGAGGGAATGTGTGGACTAGAGTTACAAATTTTTAAATTGCCATCATATAGAATAGCAGTGAAGAGAATGGTTGTGAATCAGGACTTCCTGGGTTTATGTTGTTTTGCAATTTACTAGCTGTGCAACTTTGGGCTCTCTAATTAATGACTCTCTAATCATGAAATTTCAGGTGGAGGCAGACATCGTGGGGGAAATTATTACAGGATAAATACTTTTGGAAGCAGGATATGTTCTAGCTTTCGATCAGAACGCGCCAAACCAATAACCTACACCACCCTTGTTATGAGATCCACCTTTGAACCTCGCCCATTCAGTGCCAAGCATATAGTAGGTGTGAAGATAATGTTTGTGGGCTGAATCATACTAAAATATATTGATGATCATCTGGATTTTTAAAATTATGTACTCTGCAGAGTGTTCTAGGAAATTGCTGAACACTACTGGCTCACGAAGATGTTCAAAGGATCTCTTGCCAAATTTCATGCAAGGATTGCGTGTACATCAAGCTGTTCTAGTACACTTGCCAAACAGACTCCCTTCTCCTCTTCCAGTACAAACTTACAATTCAAAATACACCCACCAAAAAGAGTGATTCATTACAATTTTGTCCACTCAATGAAGTCATAATCCTCGTCTGATTCAAACAACTGGATTTTTTTTTTTCTATCAGCTAGTGTTCCTCGACTGTGTATAATCTCTCAGAGACATGTAAATGTTTATGTGATAGAATTGTCAAAGGGAAAGAAAAGATGAGAACCTATAGTTGAGCCAGTCACTGGGCTCTCCATGCTGGTAATAAATATTTTGGTGCACTCTAGTGGTGGAAGGAGATAGGCTAGAAGACCTGATGATACACTAGGCTTAGCAATAGCGATTGTAATTTTGAAAACTATTCCACCAATTGTGGATTTCAAAATGTGACCAATGGAATGTTTCGTGTAAAAGGTAGAATTTGCATATGAACCTTGACCCTCTCTAGAAGAGAATAACTACATTTCTTTAATAGAAGAGCACCTTCATTTAAATATAAATGTAATGTGTGTTGCTGAAGGTTCCTGTCTTTTGTGACCATTTTATTTTTAACAGGAGTGGAGTTCATTGTGTTCTTCTCATAGTGGCAATAAGAACTACCTTTCTCTAAAGCCATTAGGTACTAGAGTATGTACATATGAACAAAAAAGATGACCATAAATGCAAATTAAATATTTGCACACACATGGATAACTGTTCATTTTAGATGGGTTTTTTTTTTTTTTGTAGTTGCTTCCTACCTTCTCACCATACCTCCTGTGCTTAACCCTAACTCCCAGATCTCTGATCATTTATTCCTTGGCTCACAAGAACTTCATTTTGGCACCTCTTTTTCTATTTTCTTGCTACCATTTATATTTGGAGAGGTAATTTGTATCCCCTCACATTGTAAATTTCTGGAAGACCCAGCTGTGCCTGAACACCCCTGCTACTTTCGTAACAGCCAGCACAGTGCCTACTACATAATGGGCATTTGGAGTATCGGACGAGTGAGCAAATTTGTGAACATCCTGACCTGCTGTTTTACTAAAGTTCTCAGCTCAGGCTCAAAAGCTAGCTAGGAGGAAGCTTGGACCTCTTCAGAGCTGTTGTTTCTTTGAGAAAACCAGGTGCCATGAAAAAGAGTGGATTTCACATTATCCCCTTTCTCTTAAGGAATCAGCATGATCTTCTGGTTATGGTATTTCTCTTTGGGGTATGCTAATGGGAAAGGGAAAATTCACTCAGACAGCTCATTTTCCAAATTACCTTACCAAATTAAAAGTGTGTGTGTGTGTGTGTGTGTGTGTGTGTGTGTGTGTGTGTGTGTAAAACCAAAGGTGAGAGGGAGACAAAATCCATCCACATGTGGTTCAGTAGAAAAACACCAGGTTTGGGAATCTGGAGAACTGCGATGGATGCTCTATAATCAACTTACCACGTGGCCTGAAGCAAGAAATGGACTGTCCATAGGCCCCATATCTTACCAAACAGAACCATCATACACAGAAACTAATGAATCAACAGATATGAGGTGTCCATATAGCTCTAAGGGGTAAAGGTTTTTTGCCGTTATTTTTTGTAAAACATCTGGCTTTGGGAATATTATGTTGTAGCTGTGGGGGAAATGTCTTTATTCATTCAATCATTTATTTAACAAATATTTTTTGAGCATCTATTATGCCAGGCACTGTTCTTGGAACAGGAAATATATACCACTGTGAGCAAATCAAATACACTTCTGCCTTCGTGGAACTTGTATTTTAGTGAGAGAGAACAACAGTGAATAAGCAAATAGTATCTATATATATAAAAGCCTAAGTGACCAGAATGACAGGTTGCTGTGATGCGCACTGACCACCAGGGTGCAGATGCTCAATGCAGGAGCTGTCCCCTGGTGGTCGTGCGCTCCCACAGCCAACCTCCCCCGGCTGGCCAACCTCCCACAGTCCCTCTCCCCTGGCCAGCCAACCTCCCGCGGTCCCTCCCTCCAACCGGCAAGTCCCGATTGCCTGATCGGGGCTGACCCCTGGGACAGGGAACCGGGGGTGGGTGGCAGCAGACACAGTCTCTTTCCCAGGGGCCCGAGGGCCAGCTAGAAACTTCCTCAGGGCTGGCGGCCAACCTCCTGTGCCCTGTCCTTCCCCCAGCCAGCATGTCCCAATCGGCCCACCGCCTGCCACAGTGGCAGTGCAGTAGCGAGGGAAGGAGGAGGGGAACCGCATGGTGGCGGGGCGCCGACGATGGTAGTGTTTGGCGTCCAGCATCTATTCCTTTCACGCCCAGCTTGGTGACCATCACCTCTTCTCCATCTCGGATCAGCCCTAAACCCCAGCCAGGCCTAGGGACCCCACCCGTGCATGAATTTCAGGCACCGGGCCTCAGCATAATTATATGAACATAACAAATTCAGCATTGTGAAGCAAAAACAGGATTAAGAATGATGGAGGATACAGTTTCCTATTTGTTGGCCAAGGGAATACTCTCTGCAGAGATGACATTTAAACTAAGACCTGAATGATGTGAGGGAGTGGGCTATGAGAGTATGTGGGGAGGAGCATCTGAGACAAAGAAACAGATTGAGCAAAGGCCTTGAGGTAGGAGAATGCTTGAATGGGCTGAAGGACTAGCAGTGTCACACCTTGGCAGTGGTTGGAGCTTTGGCTCTTGCATCAAAGAGTCGCAGGTTCAATTCCTTGTCAATCTCTCCCTCTCCCTCCCTTTCTTCCACTCTCTCTGAAAATAAAATTAAATGCAAAAAAAAAAGTCACTGAAGTGATCTAGCAAGAGGGAGGGAATAAGGCGATAAGATACAGAGAGGTAGCCAGGTGTCATATCATGTAATAACTGGTAAGCCATAAAGAGATGTTTTTAAATAGTTTTTTTTTTACAATAGTTTTAGAGTTATAGAAATGATGCAAAGATAGTACCATGGACTCCATGCCCAGTGTCCCCTATTATTAACATCTTACATTAATTTGGCACATTTGTCAGAACTAATGTACCGATATTAATACAGTTTTACTAACTAAAGTCATACTTCATTTACATCTCCTTAGTTTTCCATAACACTTATTTTTCTGACTTTGGATTTTTTTCAAGATACCACATTACCTGTATTTGTGTCTCTTGGGGCTCCTCTTGGGCTGTAACAATTTATTAAACTCTTGTTTTTGGTGATTCTAAGAGTTTGAGAAGCCCCAGTCCGATATTTTATAGAATGTTCCTCAGTTAGGGTTTGTGATTATTAGACTGGGATCATGGATTCCTCAGAGGAAGACCACAGAATTGAAGTGGCCCTCTCATCACATCCTACCAAGAGTGCATGTTGCTAACATGACTTATCACTGGTTTTGCTAACTTATCACCCAACTGAGGTGTGTGTGTTGCATGCCATGAAGTTGGCTCTGACTCCAGTCCCCCCTGTAAATGAGTGATGGCCACAATGTCCTGTCCTCAACAGCTCGGCTCAGCTCCTGTAGACTCATGCCTATGACTTTTATGGAGTCAGCCATCTCGTATTTGGTCTTTCCCTTTTCCTGACTCAGCTAGTGTTTGTCAAATTTCTGTAAATTTATTTTTCTTCCATGTTTATACTGGACCCTTCATAAGGGCATTGCCACCAGCTTCCTACACATAAGGGGTGGGGAGTTATATTCCAGCTCCTTGAGGAGAGAATATGTGCACAAACTATTGGAAGCCCTTCTGCACAGGAGATTTGTCTATTCTCATTCATTCGTTCATTCATTCACTCAACCCTGTATTTATTTTATTTTATTTTTTAATATATTTAATTGATTTTTTACAGAGAGGAACAGAGAGGGATAGAGAGTTAGAAACATCGATGAGAGAGAAACATCGATCAGCTGCCTCTTGCACGCCTCCTACTGGGGATGTGCTCACAATCAAGGTACATGCCCTTGACCGGAATCGAACCTGGGACCCCTCAGTTGGCAGGCCGACGCTCTATCCACCGAGCCAAACCGGTTAGGGCTCAACCCTGTATTTATATCAGTGTGGACTCATGGATATTGATTTCATTCTTTGGGATATAATCCAACACTACATTATTTATTTATTTCTCAGCTTGTTCCAGGTGTAGCCATTGGGAGCCCTTTTAAGTAAGTTCCTAGGGCTTGTAAGGTGGCTCTTCAGTGTGGCTCAGAGGTGGAAGGTGGTTTGGCAAAGAAAGGTGCAACAGTGGGAATGAGAATGGGCCAACTTTGGTATATAATTTCTAGGTTGAGCTTACAGTATTTCCTGATGGATTGAATGTGGAGCATGAAATCCAAGGTGACTCTGAGGTTTCTGTTCTGAGCAATTGAGTAACTGGTGATACTATTTATGCATGTGGTGAACATTGGAGAAGAAGCAGTTTAGGGACTCTAAATAATACAAGATATATAACCCAGCCATGTTAAATAAAACTCTACTCAAAAGAGCAGTTCCCTTGAAAAACTTGTTTTGACTGGTTTTTATGAGGGAAATCAGCAGCATGATTCAAACACAGGCTCCTGGGCCAAGAGAGGCAGATGGTAGCTGTTTCTCAGGCTGGAACCGTAAGGGAAGAGTTTTGGATTTTTTTCTGAATATAGTTTCCAGTATCTTAGTATATAAATATTTCCTTAGTTTATGGGCTTGTTTTGTCTGTGTACATTCAACTATCACAGCCCTGGGTGAAGTTAGGTTTCTGGGAATCAGCGAGCTCAAGCTGAGAATCAAATTGAGACAGCCCTTAGGAAGATAAAAATACTCTTTCCTACGAGTGAAAATATTGAAAGTGAGACTTGGATTTTGGATTATGATATTAAGATATTATATAAATTTCCAAAAGAGTTTATGAGTGACTCTTTCAGCCAACAGATTTTTCTAGGGGCCTATTATGTGCTAACCCTGCTTATATATATGGGAAAGAGTTGCGTCTGTCTAATCACCCAGGGGATAAGAGATAATACTGTGTAGAAGGAAGCTAGCCTAGGCCCTGGCCCATTGGCCTCCTATCAATGGAACATATTAGTATACTATGCATCACGTACTTCTACCCCTTTGGCCCATTGTACATGCTGCTCTTTATATCTGGAAGACAATTGCCTCTCTTCTCTGCCTTATACATCTTAGCTTGTTCAAGACACCACTCTAATGCCATTCACTCCTTTTTTACCATTCTTAATTATTAAGCACTTGGTTGGTTCATATTAAAACCAGCAATCTTTTCCAAACTTTATTCACTTACCTATCTCTTGAGGTTTTTTTCCTATAGACACATACACTTATAGCATTATTAACCATATAATTTGATTATATTGATACATTATTTGTACTTAATTCAATTTCATCTTATGCAAGAATACTTGTAAAATCAAATCAAAACTTTATGGTTCTTATTGTATTATTCAACACATTAAAATTACATATATATATATATATATATGTATATATATATATATATATATATCTTCTATCTAATAAAAGAGAAACATGGTAATTAATCATAACTTCGCTACCCTTCCCATTGGCTAATTAGGGTGATATGCAAATTAACTGCCAACCAAGATGGCGGCCGGCAGCCAGGCAGCTGAAGCGAACAGGAGGCTTGCTTGCTCCTGTGACGGAGGAAGCCAAGGTTCTCCGCCTGCCGCTGCCGGCCTCTGAGCTGCCGGCCTCTGAGTCTAAGAAACAATGTTGCAAATATAGAAGCTAAACAATCCCCAGAAACCCGCTTTCAGCCAGCCGGGCCTCAGAGCTGGAGTTGAAACAGTGTTTCAATTATAAAACCCAAAAAAACCCAGAGACCTGCTTTCAGCAGCCAAGGTCTCAGAGCTGGAGCCAAGCCTCAGAGCTAAAGCTGGCTCTCAGCTCCAGTGACAGCCATAGAAGGTAAATAAATCCCAGAATTAAAAAAAAGAAAAAAAGGAGGGGTTGGGATCTTCAGTCACCCGCCAGCCTGAAAACAGCCCTCAGCCCCTCACCCAGACTGGCCAGGCACCTCAGTGGGGACCCCCACCCTGAAGGTGGTGTGACCAGCTGCAAACAGCCATCATCCCCTCATCCAGGCTGGCCAGGCACCCAAGCGGGACCCCCACCCTGATCCGGGACACCCTTCAGGGCAAACCAGCCAACCCCCACCCATGCACCAGGCCTCTATCCTATAAAGTAAAAGGGTAATATGCCTCCCAGCACCAGGATCAGTGGAGCTGCGAGGCCTCCTGAACCCGGGATCAGTGGAGCCATGAGGCCTCCTGGCACCGGGATCGGCGGAGCCTCCCAGCACCAGGATCAGCGGAGCAGCAAGGCCTCACTGCCCCTGTGTCAAGCGGAGCCGCGAGGCCTCCCAGCACTGGGATCAGCGGAGCCGCGAGGCCTCCTGGCCCCAGAGCAGTGTGACAGGAGGCAGCGCCCAAACCCCCTGATCGCCCTTCAGCTCTGTGTGTGACGGGGCGGGGCCACAACCTCCCTATCCGCCCTGCTCTGTTCGTGACAGGGGAAGGCGCTCCAACCCCCTGATCGGCCCTGCTCTGTGCCTGATAGGGGGGAGCTCCCCAACTCCCTGATCAGCCCTGCTCTGTGTGTGACAGGGTGTGGTGCCCCAACCCCGCCCCCCCCATGGACCCTGCTCTGTGTGTGACGGGGTGGAGCCGCAACCCCCCAATCGGCCCTGCCCTGAGCCCGACCAGGTGCTACACCTAGGGATTGGGCCTGCCCTCTGCCACCCGGGAGCGGGCCTAAGCCAGCAGGTCATTATCTCCCGAGGGGTCCCAGACTGTGAGAGGGCACAAGTGGGGCTGAGGGATCCCCTCCCCCCACCGCCGCCAGTGCACAAATTTTTGTGCACCGGGCCTCTAGTACTATTCATAAAAACAATATGATAAAAAACCACTTCTTACACCATCAATGGAAAGTATACTATGAAATTGGGAATCCTGGGTTTATTATGATGAATTATTAATAGATTGCTTTAAATAGTTCCAATTCTCTACCCTCCTTCTAACCTTATCCTTCACTGTGCACCTTTGTAGTGCTCTCCCACTAAGGACAGGGTACAAATCCTTGCCTTTGGGCTTGACCATGTGACTCACTTTGGCTAAAGGAATGTTAGTAGACAGAGTGCAAGCGAAAGATTGCAGGCCAGGATTAAGGTACTTTGAGTGAGGTAGTGAGGGTGCAAAATTTAAGGGAGCACTCACTCTCAGAGTTGTGCCTCAGATTTTATAGACTTGAAAAAGCTATTGGGCTTTTATCTTGCATCTCTTACAAGACAAGGAAAAGAACATACCACTAGTCCCAGGAGAAGTATGAGAGACACATGAAGCAGAGCTGCCTCAGCCTAGGTGCCTGACTCAGCCGAGCCTGAGGTAGAGCCCCCAGCCAACTAACAAAAGCCAGTCAAGATCAGCCAACCCTCATCCACTTCCCAGCAGATACACTGACCTGTGAATTATCATAGTAAACAATAATGGTTTTTATTACATGTAAGCATTCAGTAAATGCTTACTCTAATAGTTATTACTAGTTGTGTTACATTCAGTTAGTTTCTTAGCCTCTCTCAGCCTGTCACAGAAAGGGATATAATAACTACCAACTACCTCTTAGGGTTCAACGAGATTGTGTGTCTATTTCTATTCTTCAGTCACCACCAGAGCTTTTGGTAATACCACATATATGATGCTGTCTAATCAAAATGTTCTAAGTGGAGTTTCCCTTAATAATTCATGAGTGTTATTATTTATCTTCTTTCACATATTGTTTGACACCAGGATTGCCATGAATAACATAATAATATTTTTTGGAGAATTCTTTAAATGCTGTACATGCATTAAGTCATTTAACATTGACAACTTTATGAAATAGGTGTAACCTCACTTTGCAAAAGAAAGACCTGAGACATCAGAGTTGCTATATAACTATAAGGTAACACATCCAGCAAATATCAGCCCAGCCTAGATCTGTCTCCTTCTTTTCTAGTAGTAAGCTGTTTTCTAAATACCACCTATAATTACACTACCCCACCATAACAATAGTTTTTTTAAATTTCTGTGCTCATTTGTCATGTACATATTATTCTTATAGTTGCACAAATGTAACTTAATACTCCACTATTCACCTAATGTTAATAATGTGATTTATTAAATTTGTTCATATCCTTCCTAGTGACAAATAAAAACAATTGGGTGGCTTTTCCCTATTTTCAAAGTTAATGTTGTCTTCAATGACTTTGCACTTAGGGGTAATATTAAAATTAGCATGTTAATGCATGCAGTATTTTACTTTCTTTGAAATATATTCTTTGGAAAAATTATCAAAAACAATATTAGTCAGCTAAATTTTATAAAATGTTTTATTATTTTGATGAATGTTGACAAGTTTTAATGTATTTACCCATTTTCTCTGTGACCAACGGTGAATGTACCCATTTCCCCACTATTTTTTGGCACAAAGTATTGCTATTTTAATTAAGTTAGTAAATGTAACAGACATCTCTGTGTTTTAATTTGTTTTTCTTTGATAGTGAGTCCATTTGTAGTACACTGTCACCTAACCACTTGGTGCAAATATTGCTTCAAAACAACATAAAGTGATTTTTAAATCCAGAGGTATTTTTAAAGCTATTTATTTGTTGAATTGAATAAAAAATTATAAATTTGATGGTTAGATATTATTTTTCTAGAAGAGGAATGCTACTCTGTGAGATATTTATCACAGTTTTAAGAACCTGTGATTTTTAAATTTTACTTTAAGCTTGACCTGTCTCCCATGAATGTCTTATGAATAATATATGACAGCTTCAAAGGTGTTATGGCAGCAATTAAGTACCTCATAACTTATAATAATACCAACCCTTTCCTAAAATCTTGGATTTAAATGTTAATTAAGCAATTAGAGGCACAGGGGACAATCGCCAGATGATGCCTCCTGGTAGAGTGTAGTTGGCAGACAAAAGTGATGAATTCTATTAAGAACTTGTTAAAAAAAAAAACACCAAAAAACCTCAAACAACCTAAAATAAAAACCAAAACAACAATCTGAGAAATAAGAGCTTACTTTGTTGTGGGAGGCTTTTTTCATTTTTATGGGAATTTTGACAAATGCCATTAATAAAACATACACAAGAACTCTTGCAAGCTTTTCCTTTGTGAATCATTTTTGAACTGCTGATTTAAGCAAATCCTTCAAAATGGAGCATCGTATTAAAACCAAATGCATGAGGTACAGATGGAGAGGCCAGCTCTTAGCATATGTTTGGATTTTATGGATGAATGCTTCTTTCTGATTGGCCCTACATATTAATGAATTTTCCTATCTTGGTATAATCCAGACTAGTTCACCCAGTTCAAAAGCCTTTCTCCTGTGATTTATCTGCCCACTCCCTCAACACCCACCCTCCAAGTCTAACTGAGAAAGGCTCTGGCACTATGATGTCATCATGCAAGGTTCCAGATACCCTGTTTACCATATTTATGAATAAAATCTTTGGTTGGAGGAGTGAAGGCAGTAAGAAAGTCACCTATAGAAGAATTTAATACTAACTTGCAAAAGGCACCATCTTTTGTAGTTAACTAACACACAAATTCATTTTAAAAAGTTAATGACTCCACACACCTGCAAGATAATTTTTATGCCATTTCTCAGAGATTGAGAGTTTTAAAGTAAATGTCATTGAAGTTTTCTATTAATATTAATGGGTTTCAGCCTTCCTTTTCCTCCCTCCCTCCCTCCCTCCCTTCCTTCCTTCCTTTCTTCCTTCCTGAACCAAAAGTTTAAACATTGATCAAGCTTTGCATTTCCAAAGATGAGGACCATGATATTGAATATATGCAAAGCAGTGTGGCAGGGATGAAGGAGGGTTCCTAAAATCTGCCCATTGCATTTATAAAATCAACTCCACTAAACTAGAACAGGACATAATGCAAATAAATAGGGTAAATTGAAAATGCCACAGTGCATCTCATGTAGTTAGAGTAGATATTGTATTGAGATTTTTTTTCATTTATGTATCTTAGGTAAACCTAACATCCTGCCAAACTGGGGTCCCAAGTGGTGCATTCTTCATATTGTAATATTGATGTCCAACAGCTTATTAAATGACATATTACAGACACTGTGCTAGACCTGGGCACACAGAGATAAGAATAAATGGGTTTGCTTGTTGAATGGGTTCATCAATGGTAGAACTTGTTGAATTCTATGAGAAAGGACATGGGCTCTTGATGCACCTGATGTGAGGATAAGAGGAGAGAAGAGGGTTTTTCTAACAGTAATGAATGATAATAATAGACAACGCTCACAGAGTACCCACTGTGAACTGAATCTGTCTTAAGAACTTCACATGTAATACCTCCTTTAGTACTCAAAAATGTCCTATGAGGTTGAATTACTCCCACTTGATAGAAGATTAAAAAAAAATGAGGTGTAAAGAGGTGAAAAAATATGTTCAAGCTAATAAGAGGCAGAGCAGAGACTAGAGCCAAGTAGTCTAGCTTGAGTCCTCTCTTTTTTTAAAAAGAAATATATTTTTATTGACTTCAGAGAGGAAGGGAGAGGGAGACAGAGATAGAAACATCAATGATGAGAGAGAATCATTGATCTGCTGCCTCCTGCACGACCCCCCACTAAGGATTGAGCCCAGAACCCAGACATGTGCCCTGCCAGGAATCGAACTGTAACCTCCTGACTCATAAGTCAATGCTCAACCACTGCGCGATGCCGGCCAGGCTTGAGTCCTGTCTTAATCATCATGCCATCCCAATTCTTACCATGAGGGCCATAGGAGAGAGACTGGAGCGTCAGTTTTCCAATGTTCTCTCTCCTCTCCCACCTTCCAGAGCTGAGGCAGAAATCCTCCCACTTTCTTCTAAAGGAGCAGTGAACCTGTGAATTTAGTTCATTTAATCATCAACACTCTCCACCCACACAGGAGGTTAGTACTAGCTTCATGTGATGAATAATGAGTGAGGAAGAGCTGGGAGCAGGTCCTGAAAGCTTCCCTTATTCTCTGACTTCCCTTGGGAAGATGCTAACAAACCTATTTCTCACTGTTACTTTTTTGTTGTCCATTGGCTCATATTCTATCTGGTATCTACATCCCTAGAATGTCACTGTGTTTTAAAGTTGGTTTTCTTTCTGAAAACTTCCAAAGAAAAAAAAAAACAAGAAAAATCAGCCACTGTCCATTTTTTTTTTTTTTTTGCCACTGTCCATTTTGTGTTTTCTTTCCCTTCTCTGGAAACTTGCCTTCAAAACACTAATGTTTAGAAAAGTATTCTGAGAAAATGAAGGACAATGAAAATCCTAAATACACGAACCAAAAAAAAAAAAGTGTGAACTTGGGAGAATTGAGTGTTTTGGCCTAAGAGCATTCCACTGGGATGGGGCCCAGGCTTCTAAATCTGTGGACCAATCATTGCCACCTTCTTTTCTCTTTTTCCTATACAGGTTTTCCTGAATACTTGGCTCATAAATCAAACAGCTGCAACATTAATTATGTTAGACCTCTAGTGTTAGCTGTTAAATATGCCTCACCCTAGGGATTACTGCAACACTAACCCTCTCTGGTTAGTACTGGGCATATGAGTAGGCAAGTCGCCATTTCTTGTGTTCTCTGATTTGATGGAAATTGGAAAGCCAACACCTCAGCCCACACGCACCTAGGCTATAAAAATCTCTTTAACTTGGCAGACCTAGTTTTTTCGGTCTCTACCCACACTCTGCTGTGTCTGCTGATACCTCCTCCACCCCCTCTTCCTGCATTCATCTCTCAATTTCTGAGTCAGTGCTGGGGAGATCAAGAGGAGAGTGGGTAAAGTGACTAATAATGATTAAATATGAGCACCTACACTATGTCAAGTGGTGTCTTAGGCACTATCAATAAGGCAACTATTATTAGCTCTTTTTTAATAGATGAAAACAGTAAAGGAGAATATAATAAGCAAAGCAGTTAAAAGCAATGAAAATAACAACAAAGCAAACTAGTCCACACGGGGCAAACATCTGGTGAAAGGATGCCATTAAAATCCCCCAAGGACAAAGCGAAGTCTAGAGGACTCCATTCTAGAAAGATAACTGCAAGATTTTCAGAACTCTAAGTTCTGGCTAGAGGTGTAGAGTCCTGGAAATATACCACTTACATTTTTAAAAAGCAGTTTTCTTCTTTGCTGAGCCCCTCCACCCCAAAAATGATGTCAAAATGTGGGAAATGCTGACTTACTATTGCTGATTTGTGTGATTCGGCATGCAGCTGAAATGTGAAGAGAAAACAAGGATATGGGCAGCTAGGGCCAACTTTTCTCCCCAAAATTGTAAACTTTGATTCAATTGTTGAATAAAAATTATAGTTGGAAAGAAGGAGTTTGTAGGCCACCTCTGTTTCATAAACCCATTCTTTCTACCTAATTCTTTTGATTTTGTATTTTTTTTTTTTTTAGTGATCTAGAATTTCTAGAATGGCCCATGGTACAGTGTAGCTTCACCCTAGGCTGCATTCGGTCACTTCTATATAAGAGAGTTCATCCTCCTGCAAAAACAACACAAAAAGCAAAAGCAAAGAATATTCTTTATAATAAAGCATGACAGTGTTTTTTTAATCATAAACTGGAATTGATTAAGTATATTAATTAGTGCTTATAGACAATTATAAATAAACTTCTCTTTTTATGTATGTGTGCTTTAGTTAACCCCATGCAAAAGCCCTGTGTGCCTTTTACAGAATCTCATAAAAGCTTATTCAAGCCAGACATTGAGTTTTATAGAAACATAACACTTTCTAATTGCCTCCTCGTCCTACACATCTGAAACACACACACACACACACACACACACACACACACACACACACACACGTCTGAAGACATACCTAGTTTATAATGTCCTTATTCATTGATGACCAGATCACCTCGAAATGACTGTGGGATATTTTTTCTCATGACTCACATCATAAAAGACTAAAGTTTAGATTATGTTGAGAGATAAGGAAAATGTTGTTGTTCCTTTCCATACCAAAATCTTTCATCTACCTTTTTTAAATATCTTATTTACTGGGAGAACACGTTTATTTTTAATTTTTTAAATGTATTTATCTAAATTTATTGGGATGACATTGGTTAATAAGATCATATAGATTTCAAGTGTGCATTTCTATGATACATGATCTGTATATTGCATTGTGTGCCCACCCAGAGTCAAATCTTCTTCCATATGTTTGACCCCTTTACCCTTTACTACCCTCCATTCCCCTTCCATCTGGTAACCATTATTGTAAGTTTCTATGAGTTTTTGTTCATTTTTCTTGTTTGTTCAATAGTTGTTTTCATTTTATATACCACATATGAGTGAAATCATATTGTTCTTGTTCACTTAGCATAGTATTCTCAAGACATATCCATGTTGTCACAAATGGCAGTATTTCATATTTTCTTGTGGATAAATAATATACCATTGTACATACATTCCCCATCTTCTTTATCCAGTCATCTATCAAAGGACACTTCAGTTGTTTCCATGTCCTGGCCGGGGGAACTCTTTTGAAAGCCTCAGATAACTTGAAATTCTCTAACCCTATTCCATAAATATAACATCAATAACCCTTAAGATGGCTTTCCAGTTACTTACATCTTTCCTGTGAGCTAGAATTTGCTTCAAACTTCATATAAAAGGCAAACTTTAATCAGCGAAACTTTTAAAATATTGTCTATTGTATTTCTAGCTCTGGGTTCTCTCTCTCTCTCCTCTCCTCTCCTCACCTCTCCTCTCCTCTCCTCTCTAAAAAATCAATAAACATATCCTCAAGTGAGAATTTTTTAAAATGCCAAATGACACTGCCACAAGGTACATATCAATGTTTTTAGATCCACATTATCATAGTGAAGTCTTCAGGAACCAAGCACAAAGAAAATTAAATTGATTTTCATTCTTTTAGCTATTTCCATATGTGCAGCTTCCTCTCTCAGTACTAATACAAAGTGAGGTTTTTAAGAACACACACACACACAAAAGCATGTTTCTTAAGCTAAAAAATTTACCAAGCTCTGAGACTGATGCAATAGTTAACCGATGCTATATAACAAACATTCATCCCCAGAGCAGTGCCTGATGTTGAGGTTTTGCAATAAAAAAGACATCACGGCCCTGGTGATAGGTGGTGTTTCAGCCAATGGTTTTCAAGTGAGCACAGCTTGTGGGAGCCTGACAACAGGCTGACATCCCAGGTTCTCGCTGGGTTCTGAATTCCTTTCTGCAGCTGACGAGGATGTTTAGCAAAGCTGACTGCAAAGCTGGAAATCCACCATGGCTCCTGAGGCTGAACAGAGGTGCTTCCTCCCTCCTAAATAAGTGCAGGCACTGGAAATGACCAAGGGGAAAATCATGTGCTCCCAACACATAAGGATTTTTAGTATACATGCTGCCGAGGTGAGCACAGACATATAATGATTTTTAAGCTTCATATTTCAGATGATAACACCAAAGAGCCCAGCATGTTACCCGGAGAAGCAAGAGTATAGTGGTCAAGACTACAGCTCTGGAGGCAGGTTTGAACTAGGTGGATCCTAATTCTGCTCTTTATTGCTATGGAACTGAGCAAGCTATGTAAACATGTTTTGCTGTTTTCTCACATATAAAGTGCCTACCTCTAGGGTTTTGTGAAAATTAATGGGATAACTTAAAAAACAAAACAAAATTAAAGGGATAAATCATATGAGCCTTCAATTAATATAAGCTATAACAAAAAGGTAGTTTCCACATATAACCTAAATTGCCCTAATACAAAAAATAAATTATACAGGTTTCACAGTGGTAATAAAATAATGACACTAAAAAAAAATAATGACACTATCTTAGATTTGAATAGTGTTTTAGTTAGAGTATGTGAGCGCTTCCACACCTCCAAGCTCATTCAATAATAAAGCATACTTCTCAATAAAATCGTGTTAGTGAAGCTGTGTCCAGCCGCTGGTGGGAAATGGATAAGTATAGTGAGCCAGGCAAGCTCAAGCCCGACAGCCATTAGTGAGAAATAACAGATGGTGTCTCATTTTTTGCTATAGGCAAAGAGCCAAATGACATGACTAAATAGAAAGACAGCCCCATAGGACTGCATTTGGGCTCCTACTGAGCACAGAGCCTGAAAGGCAGGGACATTTTTAATAACCTTTCTTTGACAAGCTTAAAGCCATTTAATGTCTAAACCTGTCACACGTATCCAGCCAGGAGAATAGACCTCTAGAGAAAACCCTACAGTAGATGGTCTCACCTCCCGGTGAAAAAATAAAAATTGCACACATGCATAAAAAAATTATATAGCAATGTCACCAAATATGAACTTTCCATTTAAATAAAAACAGCCATTGCTCCTCTCAGTGGCAACCTTCTAGACCTACTCCCCATGTTGCACTGGATGAAAAAAGGGGTTTCTGTCCAGACATTATTTAAATAAAACAATAGAGGACTCATGCTTACTTTAGCTGAAATTTTAGTTCAGTCTAATTAGAAGAAAATGCATTATAAATTATTGTGTGTTGAAAGTCGAGAGAGAGAGAGAGAGAGAGAGAGAGAGAGAGAGAGAGAGAGAGAATGAACTCATAATTCTTTATATATTGGGTTTCACTTTTTCATCAATCCAAGTGAAACAGTAAGTAATTGCTTCTTTTTTAACAACGTTGGAAGTAAATGGGGGGGGGGGGGGACTAGCAATTAACATGATTAAAAAAAATCTTCATTATTTTGTCTCTTATAGTACTCATCAGCAGTGAGCCAGTGATTCTGCAAAAAACATTCACTACAGCAAATTTATCTAATAAATTGTATTTGTTTTCCAGCAAGTCAGCTAGTAAGAGCATTAGTGTGGACATGATTTGATTTTCCCTGGAGTCCATGGCTTCATCCTGCCCCAGCTGTTTCATTTTCTTCTCATCACCAAATCATTTTATTACAATAACTCTCCCTGCCTTGTTTTCCTATAGCTTTATGTGAATACAAGCACATCAAAGATACCTCCATGCTGAGGAGTAAGGTTAAGGCTGACATTTAAATTCCACCTTAAATGTACATTTGTCAGGAGGAGGAAGGCTGATAGAAAAAATAGTTTGAAAAATATAATTGACCACTCCTTAACTATATTATATGAAAACTAATTTATAAGAGCTGCAGTAGGAGAAAAACCATGTTAGTAAAATGTCATAATAATGTCTGTGTAGTTCTACAGATTAATGGAATTAATCTCAAATAAAATAGGTGTACTCATTGATGTTTCTAGAAAGACCCCACCTGATTTATGTATTTTCCCTTTTAAATCTCTCATGCCGGAAACGTGATTTCAAATTTGAAATATATGCTTATTTGTAAATTCAAGAACACTCTGAACTCCATGAAAGTGTCCATTCTTCTTGTTTACCAATGTTTTCTATATACCCACGCGTGGTAGAAGTTCAATGACTGCTTCATATTGTAATGTGATTCACAGCAAAAGCTGTTAGCAAAAGGAGCGTGTAAGCACAGTGAGACAAAGGAAGCAAGCTGAAACACACATTATCTTGGCCATATCAGAATAGTTTGCAGTGAAAAATGTGGATCCCAATGATAGAAAAGAAAAATATTCAAGATCCTCCCCTCAGCAGTAAAATTTTGCCTTCCTTCCTCCTAGTCCTCTCTTATAAACAAGGCCATGGCATCTCCTCCTCACTCCTGCATAACCCAGCACACCTATGGTCATCTTTTTTTAAAAAAGATATTTTTATTGATTTCAGAGAGGAAGGAAGAGGGAGAGATAGAAACATCAATGATGAGAGAATAATTGATCAGCTGCCTCCTGCACACCCCCTACTGGGGATCGAACCCACAACCTGGGCATGTGTCCGTGACTGGAATCAAACCCGGGACCCTTCAGTCCACAGGCTGACACTCTATCCACTGAGCCAAACACGTTAGGGCCCATGGTTATCTTGATACCCTACCTCATCATGACCACTCCTCTTGTTCCGACACACCAAATACTCATTCTGTTTAGGTCACTCCTTTCTGCTGTAAGCACATTGGTGCTTGTGTTAACCTTGCTCCTTCTGGTGCAGGCAACACAGTAAATCCTCAGAAAATGAGTAATGAGCAAATGCATGTACTGCTTTTGGAGTCAGAATGCACATGTTATTTTAAAACAAACATTCATTCAGCTTGTGAACCTTGAAAAAAGCAATGGGTAAAGAGTTTGCTACCAAACTTTGATATATATATATATCTCGACTGATTTTTCTGTGTCTAAAAAAAAAAGTATTGCATCATTAACTTAAAACAAGCTGTTCTAGCCTGGCCAGTGTGATTCAGTTGTTGAGTGTCAACCTAGGAACCAGGAGGTCACGGTTTGATTCCTGGTCAGGGCACATACCGGGTTGTGGCCTCAAACCCCAGTAGGGGGCTGTGCAGGAGGCAGCTAATCTATAATTCTCTCTCCTCATTGATGTCTCTCTCTCTCTCTCTCTCTCTCTCTCACTCTCTCTCTCTCCCTTCCTCTCTGAAATCAATAACAACATATTAAAAACAAAAACAAAAAATCACCACTACCAACAACAACAACAAAGCTGCTCCAGGAAGATACAATGACACATCCCATTCCAAGGGCTTGGAGACACACATGGCCTCTCAATGCTAAAAGCCTGGAGGGTTGTCCTCTCAGTATCAGATTTCTGTATAAACTGTGCAGCCTGGAGGAAGGAGTACTTTATTTAAAATACCAAACCAAACAATAGGCAGATAAGTAAATGCTCTTACCTTATCTCTTTCCTGACATTCAAAATCCTAGTTATTCTCTAGGCTTCATGTCAAAATATTCCTTTCCTTATGGTCTTCCTAATATTTAAATACTAGAGGCCCGGTGCACAAATATTTGTGCACTCGGGGGGGTCCCTCAGACTGGCCTGTGCCCTCTCACAGTCTGGGACCCCTCGGGGGATGACCACCTGCTGGCTTAGGCCTGCTCCCCGGGGGATTGGGCCTAAGCTGGCAGTCAGACATCCCTCTGGCTTCCTGGGAGCCCTTGGGGGATGTCCACTGGCCAGCAGGGAGCAGGCCTAAGCTGCAGTCGGACATCCTTAGCGCTGCTGAGGAGGCAGGAGAGGCTCCCACCACCACCACTGTACTGGCAGCCATCAGCCTGGCTCGTGGCTGAGCAGAGCTCCCCCTGTGGGAGTGCACTGACCACCAGGGGGCAGCTCCTACATTGAGCATCTGCCCCCTGGTGGTCAGTGGTGTCATAGTGACCAGGGATTCCCAATGGTTCTGCTATTAGGGTCAATTTGCATATTACCCTTTTAATATATAGGAGTGCCTGACCAGCCTGGGTGACAGGCTGATGGCTGTTTGCAGGCTGGCCACAGCCACTTCAGTGTGGGGGTCCCCACTGGGGTGCCTGGCCAGTCTGGGTAAGGGGCTGATGGCTGTTTTCAGGCTGGCTAAGCCCCCAGCCACCCAAGCTCCCAGTGGAGGCTGGCTGGAAGCAGGTATATGGGATTTATTTATCTTCTATAATTGAAACTTTGTTGCCATGAGCGGAGGCCACAGCCAGCTCAGGGCAGGCAGGAAGCTTGTCTTCCTCCATCACCCGGGCAACCAAGCCTCCTGCATGCTCCAGCTTTGTGGCTGCCAGCTGCCATCTTGGTTGTGTTAATTTGCATATAGTCGCTCTGATTGGCTGGTGGGCATGGCTTGGGGCATAGTGAAGGTACAGTCAATTAGCATCTTTGTCTTTTATTAGTGTAGATATTGCTTATCATGGTCAAACCTGAATTACAGTAATGCTTTCTCTCCCACTAAATTTTAAGTTCACCCAAGACAGACAGGTCCTACATTTATCTCTCATCTTTGTATCTCTCAGTTCAGCACAATGCCCAGGCATAGTGCCTAGTACAGATGGGCTTATTGAGAGAAAAAACAAAAACTAGTCCATTGTTTTTTCTAGCCTATGGAGGAACTCAAGGAGTAGGATATGTCCTTGACAGCATGCTCCTCCAGTTTCTGTTTAAAATATGTCAGGCTAATAGGTCAATTTCTGTATCCCCAATTTTTCCACTGATCATAATACTGCTGCAACTGATAAGTGATTTACATACATTTATCATATCATCAGAACATATAATTAAAATCTTATAATTTTTAAAATATATATATTTTTATTGATTTCAGAAAGGAAGGGAGGGAGACAGGGAGAAACATCATTGATATGAGAGAACCATCATTTGGCTGCCTCCTGCACACCCCCCACTGGGGATTGAGGCCACAACCTGGGGATGTACCCTTGACCAGAATAATCAAACCTGGGACCCTTCAGTCCATAGGCTGATGTTCTATCCACTGAGCCAAACTGGCTAGGGCTAAGTCTTATAATTTTATTTGTCAATTACATCTCAATAAATCTGGAAAAAAAATTTAAAGTAAAAAATTGCTGGTTTTCAAAAGAAAAAATCTTTGGCTTTATTCATGAAAGCCAAAGATAGTATTTATCTTCTGACTCTTGCCTAATGTTCCTCTGGAGAAGCAACATGATCTTATAAGCCTAGAGTAAAGCTAAAGTGATATGTGAATAACAATGCAAATAATCTATAATAATAAAAGCATAATATGCTAATTAGACCAGACCTCCTTCCGGGGCTACAGCCATGGTATGGAGGCAGCCGCTGCAGCTGCAAAGGCCTACTCTTGCACGAATTTCATGCACTGGGCCTCTAGTAATTGTAATAAAAGGTCAGGTGTATATATACATTGTTTTACTATTTCAAATGTAATTCATCTCTATTTTTCAGCATAACCCTTTAAACTTCTTCTGTTTATTTAAATAAATATTTGAAGCTTCATTCTGTTAGATGCTGTATCAAGTGCTGGAAATAATAAGAATGAAACAGAAAGAATGCCGGAAGCCGGTCCATGCTTGCTGTTTCAAGGGACCTGGCATATATGGCATACTTTTCTTAATATGTTTGCTCACCTTCTTGGCACTATGTGTTTTAACCAAGGTCACCTCTGAGAAAGGTTGTTTCCCCAGGTAGGGATTTTCCCCTGAAGTTAGGGAGGGAATAAAACCTCTTAACTAAGTGCCAGGCGGGTGATTAATCACTTTAACTATGAACAATTATGCTTAAGCTACATAATCTTTACTCCCTGGAATGGAGATAAGAAACGCCCTAACCTTTGTAATAGAGATTGATAGGATTGAATCAACTGGTATAAATACAGTTGTAACAAGACAGAACTCAGAACTCAGAACTTCGGACACAGGGCTTGGAAGACAGGACCAAGAGAGACAGAGCCTAGGCACAGAACCTACACAGAACGTTCTCTAGAGACAGAAGAACTTCGCTGGCGAGAGCATGCCGGAGGATCCTGGACAGGGACTGGCCTCGGAGCCTGGAGACAGAGCCTGGCGAGAGAGCATGGCAGGGGATCCTGGACTGAACCTGACTGCGGAGATTGGCAGGAGAGCCTGACTAGAACCTGGTGACTGAACCTGGCTGGAGATCCTAAGCAGAACCTCTCTGGAGATCGAGACCAGAACTTGGCTGGAGATCCTGGCTAGGCTGCTGATCAACTGAACCCTGTCTCCGTGTCCTTCCTTCTTCGCCGACTCCGTCCACGCCTTTGGGGACCCCTGGACCCGCTGGGGTTGGACCCCGGCAAAAGAAAAATGTCAAAACACACAGTTTATGACTCAATTGAGGGAACAGAAGGGATGTGGGTTAGTGAACAAATGAGGAAACTCAGAGATAAACAACTTGCCCAAAACCTGATTAGCAGGACTGGTTTGAGACCAGGTTGATCCAACTGCAAAATCTAAGCTCTTAAAAAATTGCTATAATAGCTGCTCTCTCAAGACCTAGTAGATATCCTTCTTTGTTTCTTACTTCACAGGCAATATGTAATTTATATTTTATGATTCTTATAATTCTCAGAATATGAGGGGAATGATGGTTTATTTCATAAATTAACTTTAAGGATATTATGATTACATAATATAGATAACTTTGAGCAAATGTTAAGAATACATTTTTTCTTCAAAATTGAATTCAGATTGTTAAAATAATTTGGCTTTATAAAAATCAGCAATAGTTTAGATTCCAAAGTAACAGCTTTTTGATTGACCAGATTTTCTTCCTACTTTCTACTTTTCTAGGAAATTAGCTATTTGACCTGTTAGTTGCCCTTTTTCTGAGGTATGATAAAAAATTACTTTTATGGAAGTCTACAAATCATTTCCTTCTGCATCTAAGGTACTTTAAATGGGAGTTGGTGTTTAAATTGATAACTTTCAGCACTATAAAATTGCCTTCACCAAAGATTCAATGATACCTTCACACTTACTAAGGCAACCCTCAATCAAAAAGAAAATCCACCCAATGAAAACACCTCATAACCTGAAATGTGCAACTATTCTATTGGAAATTTAATAAAGGATGAGTAATAATAAGGACAAACTGTGGAGATGGATAGGCAGAGAAAGTCATGGACATGGAACCCAAGCTCAAACAGTAGAGAATCATTACTGGGTAAAATGGAATGTTCATTGCTTTGGCCAGAAACATTGTGCAGGAAAAATAATCATTGTTATGAGAAAAGTATAACCCTGGGAGAGAATTTTCCAAGGGCTTATGCCAAGGTCTATAATGTTACTATTATTTTCTATATAAACATATGTTCTGTAAAATGGACCTACTGTGATTTGATACGAAGACCTGATTCATTAGCAGTATCCAATAAATAACAGCTGTGACACAAACCCTCACCGAGCATATAATCATAAGGCACATTTTACTTGCAACATTGGCTCTAACCAGAAGTGTCAAGTTATTAGGTTTGAGATTTTATAGACTGGCTTTAGTAGATTCAATATAGCCAAGGGATATCAGTTGGTATTAGAACACCCTTATGGAATTTTCCACTGAGGCCTAACTGAGGATAATCCCGGAAACTACATATTATAATTCATGTGGATGAGGGTATATATGAAACGCTTTTACAGAGAAAATGAGAGCACTTGGCTAAGGATGTGTTAATTCATTCATTCAAGGAATATGTATTGAGTGACATGTGCCAGACCTTGTTCTAGGCCCCAGAGAGGCAAACGGGGAACAAGAGAGATAAGGCATCTGTCACTATCCTATCTAATAAAAGAGAAACATGGTAATTGGCGTACAACCGCTACCCTTCCCATTGGCTAATCAGGGTGATATGCAAATTAACTGCCAGCCAAGATGGCGGCCGGCAGCCAGGCAGCTTGAAACTAACATGAGGCTTGCTTGCTTCAGTGATGGAGGACTCCAACGTTCCCCGCCTGCCGCTGCAGGCCTCTGAGCTGGCAGTTTGAAACATAGTTACAAAAATAGAAGCTAAACAAAACCCCAGAAACCAGCTTTCAGCTAGCCTGAGATCTCAGAGCTGGAGTTGATACAGAGTTTCGATTGTAGAACCTAAACAAACCAGATACCTGCTTTCAGGAGCGGAGGCCTAAGAGCTAAAGCTGGCTCAGAATAAAAAAAAAAAAAAAAAAAGGAAAAAAGGAGCAGTTGGGAGCTTCAGTCCCAGCCTGAAAACAGCCCTCAGCCCCTCACCCAGACTGGCCAGGCACCCTAGTGGGGACCCCCACCCTGAAGGGTGTGTGACCAGCTGCAAACAGCCATCATCCCGTCATCCAGGCTGGCCAGGCACCCCAGTGGGGACCCCCACCCTGGTCCGGGACACCCTTCAGGGCAAACCAGCCGGCCCCCACCCATGCACCAGGCCTCTATTCTATACAGTAAAAGGGTAATATGCCTCCCAGCACCGGGATCAGTGGAGCCGCGAGGTCTCCCGGCACCGGGATCAGCATGACAGGGGGCAGTGCCCAAACCCCCTGATCACCCTGTGGCTCTGTGTGTGACAGGGGGCGGGGCCACAACCTCCCTATCTGCCCTGCTCTGTTCCTGACAGGGGAAGGCACCCCAACCCCCTGATCGGCCCTGCTCTGTGCCTGATAGGGGGGAGCTCCCCAACTTCCTGATTGCCCTGCGGTTCTGTGTGTGACAGGGTGCAGCGCCCCAACCCCCCACCCCACAGGCCCTGCTCTGTGTGTGATGGGGTAGAGCCATAACCTCCCCATCGGCCCTGCCCTGAGTGTGAGAGTGGCGGCCCCCCAACCCCCTGATTGGCCCTGCTCTGTGGGTGATAGAGGGCGGCGCCCCAACCCCCTGATGGGCCCTGCTCTGTGCGTGACAGGGGGTGGCACCGCAACCTCCCCGTCGACCCTGCCTTGAGTGTGACAGGGGACGGTGCCCCAACCCCCCAATTGGCCCTACCCTGAGCATGACTGAGGGTGGCATCGCAACCTCCCAATCCGCCCTGCTCTGTGCATGACAGGGGGCGGCGCCCCAATTCCCCAATCGGCCCTGCTCTGAGCCTGACCAGGGGCTGCACCTAGGGATTAGGCCTGCCCTCTGCCACCCGGGAGCAGGCCTAAGCCAGCAGGTCGTTATCTCCCGAGGGGTCCCAGACTGCGAGAGGGCACAGGCCAGGCTGAGGAACCCCCCCTACCCCCCCGAGTGCACAAATTTTTGTGCACCGGGCCTCTAGTAGAGATAATATTCTACTAGAAGGCGTTAGGTGATATACAGCTAAAACAATAAATGAATAAGGTGATTTCTGACAGTGGTGAGATGTTTGAAAAAATAAAACAGAATGATGCAATAGAAAATAAATGGTCAGTGTGTGGGTAGCTAAATTCTGGAAGAGTCCACTGAAGTGCTGAGATCTAAAGGTCAAGACCCAGATATGCAAAAAGCTGGGTGTACTGGTACATTGCGATTACTTCCTTTAGATCCACCTGTGGTTTTGTGTTGACCTTTTACCATTTTTTTCATGTAGCCATGTATGATTCTCTATATCTGAATCTTAAAACCTCACAACACTTGGATATGGTCATCCTTTCTGATTCTCCCTCTTAATACATAGGTGTACCTCCATAGCAATGTTCCCTACCTTGTGAACCACCTCAAAGAATCGAGGGCTTCTAGAATCTTCTGGGCAGTGTAGGTCTTACAGTGTGCATACTTGATTCTGTGAGTTGATAATGTTTAAATTATGTCCTCTTGGGAGTAGGATATTTTTGCCTTAGCACTACACTAAGCTTACGTATAGTGAATATAAAATTGTGGCAAATACCACAGAGGTTCTCCAAAAGGTTGGGGAATGACAGATTGACTTGTAGAGCTAGAAGAGCACTTTAATTTTTCAAATAGTGGGACATTAATGCCTGTTTACCCCAGGGAAACCAAATAGACTGAAAATCCATTGTTTTACATTCTTACTATGCAGAGTCTGCATATGGTACGAAGAAATTTTAATCAAAGGCAAATCAAAGCTTAGTGGGAAAATTATGACATACATACTTGTATGAATGGGTTCAATTCAGGTACTCACAGCTACACTGTGTATTTCAGAAATGTAGAGTAGGGGGTGTCAGCCAAACAATCTAATATTGTGTCTTCTTATGTGAGAAAACAGACTCATGGCTCAGATTTGCATTTTAAAATATTACCCTGACTTACCCAACGTTGCCAGTCATTAACATAGTTGAAATTCCTGCTCAAATAGTTATTAGAGAAATCATTAAATCATGAAAAATTAAAAGATGTTCCCAAATGCCCAGAACTCATCATGAAAAATATTATGAATACAAGATTTTTTCATTAATCATTCATATGCTTTTCTATAATGATGGAAGTAGTAGCATACTTAGAAATTGAAACATTATTTCCTATTTCTGGTTTCTAGAATTTCATCACTAGCATTTCCTGTAGCTTTCATTTGGTAAAGTTCCTATGATATTTATTTTTTCCAGGTATTTGAACTTAATGATTTGACATTTTAATATCCATTACAGTAAATGAATTAAGAAAGCAATATATGTGTAAATGTAATTTTTAATCATCAAAACATTTTTGTTTTGTAACAGGGTTCCCTAAGATGAGAGTGGACCATGTCTTATTAACAACATATTTTCTAGACTTCTTTTATTGTCCTTTTCTATACACAGAATCTGTAAAGGTGAAAATTAAATTTCCCAGACTTAAAGCTAGGGTTCCAGACATGATATTGGTTCTGTCAAGCAGGTGAATTCTGAGGAAAGAATAAAGCCCTGAGGCATACATTTTACAGGTTCACATCAACAGGTAGAGGGTGGATCCAAACCCACCCTTCCCTGCAGGTTCCTCCTGACCTCCGTATCACTGCTAAGAAAGGATTTCCTGGATTGGATTATGGTTGAGGTAGTGTTACCAGAGCCAGTAGTTGGAATAATGATTTCCTGTTTCCTCACTTTCCTTACTGTGGTAGAGAGGCAGTTCCCAGAGAAAGCTAGTCTTGTAGTTTCTTATGGGAGTCTTTCCTAGGGGACCAAGGCTGGAGCTTGCTCCTGTAGCCTTCTAGTGATTTCTATAAGCACCTAACAGGCTGTTTCAACTGTCTTTCTACTCAGAGACCAGGTAGGGATAAGTTTTATTTGGACTGAGATAAAAGACAGAAGCTCTATTTAGATCTCAAATCTAAGCTGATTTTCCAACTGGAAATTATCAGAGTGCTACATTGAATAATACTGGGCCCTTGACACCTTAATAAAAAAGCAGTACTTATTCTGCCATTGTTTGAATGTGGAGCTTTCTGTGGGACTTCTTGGGTCATGGTCATGCCATAATCAATTATTCTTGAGTTTTTAGTGATCTGATAATCAAAAACATCATCCTGAGTCCTAGACTGAAGAGTAGTAGAGGTTTTTTTCATAACTCTTCTGTTAATCCTGTAGCTTTATGGACATCTTGCAACCCAAGCCTTAAAATTATAAAATGGAAAGAAATAGTCTAGCTGCATCCAAACTAAATATTCTCACTTATTATAATATTTGCATGAATCCTTGACCTACTTAGGTAAAGATAGTTTTAAAACTGTCAGGCATTCTACTTAAACCACAAGGGAGTTAGTAAAAGCAAGTACAGAAATAACTAGGACTCCATCACTTTTTGAAAAATGTTTTAGTGAGTTCTTATGATTCTTAATGTTATTCTCCTTTTATTTATTTATTTATTTTTTAAAATATCTTTTATTGATTTCAGAGAGGAAGAGAAAGGGAGAGAAAGATAGAAACATCAATGATGAGAGAGAATCCTTGATCAGCTACCTCCTGCTGGGGATCAAGCCCTCAACCTGGCATGTGCCTTGACCAGGAATCGAGCCATGACCCCTGGTTCATAGGTGGACACTCAACCACTGAGCCACACTGGCTAGGCAATGTTATTCCCCTTTTAAAGTGATATTGAGTTTCCATTTTAAGAGGGTATATCAAGGTAAAAGCAACATCCCCCCTGTTTAATTGGGGTACATACCTGATCAGCCACGTATATTTTATTAACTGTAAACAAATGCTAAAATGCTAAAGTCCTTTATAACATGAACCAAAGTCATATATACAATTCATTAGCTGTTTTAAAATATTTTATAGATAAGAAGATACGTAGGTAGATAGACAGACAGAGGCTAAGTAAAGCTAAATCTCAAGCCTAATCTTGGCAAGTTAGATTCCTTCAACCCCCTGCAGAAATTGATAACAAATGCAGGAAGCCAGGATTGCGAGGTAGATTTGAGTAAGAAAGTAAGACTAATGAAATCATGTTTAAACTTTTCTAGACACACTGTGTTCCTGACTCCATAGTTTACAGTGGTCTGCACACTGACACTCTCTGGCTGAGAATCTTGATCTGTTTCATTGGTTGACTCATTTGAATCCCAACTCAGCTATAAACACCCTAAAGGCAGGAATCCATTTTACCACTTACCATATACAAAGCTTGCCCACAGTAACATTTCAGTGATAGTTTGTGGAGTAAATTAACTATTTGTCAGTTGGATTTCCATCTAGGTTGATGACATCAAGAGTTCTAGCCAATGGCTTCTCAAACAAATGTGAATGTGATTACCTGAGGATTTTGTTAAAATTCAGATTGCTATTAAAGAGATCTAGGGTGGGGCCCAAGATTTTGCACTTCTAATAAGCTCTTAGGCGATTTAGATGCTGCTGTTCTTCAGATCATACTTTCATAAATAAGAGCCTACCTCACTCCTAAGAGTCTTATTTCTGTGAGGAAATAAAACATAAGGTAGGCCCGGCCACGGTGGCTCAGTGTTTGAGTGTAGACCTGTGAACCAGGAGATCACGATTCAATTCCATGGTCAGGGCACATGCCTGGGTTGCAGGCTTGATCCCCAGTGTGGGGCATGCAGGAGGCAGCCAATCAATGTTCTCTCTTATCACTGATGTTTCTCTCTCTCTCCCTCTACTTTCCACTCTAAAATCAATAAATATATATTTTAAAAGACATAAGTTCAAATTCTATTTCTGTACTTACAAATTTAGTAAATGTAGGACAATTATTAATATCTCTGTGCCTTATTTCTTCACATGTAAAAATTTGATAACAGAATCAATATTTTATATGGGTATCATAACATGTAAATGAAATAATATATGAAGATATTTAGCAAAGTACTTGGCGTATAGCAAGCACTCAATAAATGGTAGCTATGCAGTCTCATGGTTTTCCCTACTGACTATGCCTGAGGTTATATGCTCAAAAACACTCTTAGTAAGCTAAGTGAGATTTGATCTGAAGCCTAATCTTCCATGTTTGATTTCCCCAACCCGCTGCAGGAATTGATAGCGAATACAAGAGGCCCAGGGTTGTGAGGAAGATCCCAGTGAGAAGGCAAGACTGATGAAAAGGAGACTTAGGGGCACTGGGTAGTAATGTGGGTTAATTACTGAAAAAAAAGGGAAGAGTTTTATAGTAAAATAAAGAAGAAAAAAAGGCAAAAAAAGAACAGATAGAGAGCCAACCTGTTTAATGGAGAAAATGAAGCATGCACAGAATCTAAAAATGGCATTCAAAATGCTTCTATTTGTCATATCTTAAGTCAGGTAACCCACAAGGATTCCTGGTAAGTGGATTAGTAAGGAGATGTTCTAGAACAAACAGTCAGAAGAGTGTGGGAAGCTGACTAAGAAAAGAGAAAAAGTCCAACAAATGTGGGCTGGCTCTTAAACAAAGCCTCACAGAGGGAAACAGCCTGATCTCCAGGGAATTCCTGGAGTGTAAATAAGCCTTAAAGATGTCCTCATTTGAGGAGAGAGAACTGAAGTTTTATTCATTGCTTTCAGGCTACCCCAGAGAAATGGGAGAGACATAACTTTAAATCCCCACACATTTCTAATTCCCCACAGTGCCGGTAAAGCAGGCCCCAGTGCCTGAAAGCAATCTAATCTAATAAAAAATAAACATGCAAATTGACCATACCTTCACCATACCTTAAACCACACCCACCAGCCAATCAGAGCGACGATATGCAAATTATCCCAACCAAGATGGCAGCCAGCAGCCACGGAGCGGGAGCGAACAGGAGGCTTGGTTGCTCCAGTGATGGAGGAAGCCAAGCTTCCCGCCCGCCGCGGTCGGCTCTGAGCTCCACTGAAGGCAACAAAATTTCAATTATATAGCCGAAACCAGTTTGGCTCAGTGGATGGAGCGCCGGCCTGCGGACTGAGGGGTCCCAGGTTCGATTCCGGTCAAGGGCATGTACCTGGGTTGCGGGCACATCCCCAGTGGGAGATGTGCAGGGGGCGGCTGATCGATGTTTCTCTCTCATCGATGTTTCTAACTGTCTATCTCTCTCCCTTCCTCACTGTAAAAAATCAATAAAATATATTTTTTAAAAAAAATTTCAATTATAGAAGATAAATAAACCCCAAATACCTGCTTTCAGCCATCCGTGGCCACGGAGCTGGAGCGAGCAGGAGGCTTGGTTGCTCCAGTGATGGAGGAAGCCAAGCTTCCCACCTGCCGCGGCCAGCTCTGAGCTCCACTGAAGGCAACAAAGTTTCAATTATAGAAGGTAAATAAATCCCAGAATAAAAAAAAGAAGAAAGAAAAAAAGGAGAGGCTGGGAGCTTCCATTGCCGGGGGGCTTGGCCAGCCTGAAAACGGCCCTCAGCCCCTCACCCAGACTGGCCAGGCACCCCAGTGGGAGACCCCCCCCCACCCTAAAGGGGGTGTGGCCAGCATAAAAACAGCCATCAGCCCCTCACCCAGGCTGGCCCATGCACCAGGCCTCTATCCTATATAATAAAAGGGTAATATGCAAACTGACCCTAAGAGCAGAAAGACTGGGAATGACTGGTCACTATGACACACACTGACCACCAGGGGGCAGACACTCAATGCAGGGGATGCCCCTGGTGGTCAGTGCGCTCCCACAGGGGGAGCTCTGCTCAGCCACAAGCCAGGATGACGGCTGCCAGTACAGCGGTGGTGGTGGGAGCCTCTCCCACCTCCTCAGCAGCACTAAGAATGTCAGACTGCAGCTTAGCCCTGCTCCCCGCTGGCAAATGGACATCCCCCGAGGGCTGCCGGGCTGCCAGAGGGATGTCTGATTGCCAGCTTAGGCCCAATCCCCTGGGGAGCTGGCCTAAGACTGCAGGTGGTCATCCCCCAAGGGGTTCCAGACTGCGAGAGGGCACAGGCCGGGCTGAGGGGACCCCCTCTGCCGAGTGCACAAATTTTTGTGCATCGGGCCTCTAGTCTATAATAATAAAAGGGTAATATGCTAATTAACCAGATATCCTTCCTGATGAAGCCGGGGTCAGAGGGAAGTCAGCCTGGGTCCTGGGTGCCTAAGGGCAGCCCAAGGTAAGCCAGCCTGGGTCCCTGGTGCCTGTGGGCGTCCAGAAGAGGGAAGCCTGGGTCTTGGGTCCCAGGGGGAAGCTGGTGCCAGCAGCTGAGGGAAGGCCTACTCTTGCACAAATTTTTGTCCATTAGGACTCTAGTCTATCTACACTAATAAAAGAGAAAGATGCAAATTGACCATACCTTCATGACACCAACTAGCCAATCAGGAGTGAGTATGCAAATGAACCCAACACAGATGGCAAGTTTATTTGCATACACTGGCACCGAGTGGCCAGAGGCGGGGCGGGGTGAGACGCTTGCATTGTTGCCATGGCGATAATGCAGGCGTTCTGCGCTGCCCCAGCTGCTCTGGGCCTCTGGGCAGCAGGCGAAGGCAGAAAGGCGACTCCAAGCCTGAACAAAGGCAGAAAGGTGGCTCTGGGCCAGAGCGAAGATGGAAAGGCAGCTCTGGCTGGAGCGAAGGCAGTACCAGCAGCCAGGGGAAGGAAAGCCCATTCTTGAATGAATCTTCATGCATTTGGCCTCTAGTATATATATATATATGGCTAATATGCTGTGTCCCTTTGGGAGTTCATCCAGGAGACTAGGAGTTCGATTGCTCACTATGACATGTGCTGACCACCAGGGGGTGGCATGGAACATGGCGGGTGACCAGTGGCAGCAGTGGGGGCACTGAGGGAGCAAGGGAAGGAGGAGGCAGGGAGGTGGGGAACCTGATCGGTCCTGATCACTGGGCTGGCCTAGGGACCCTACCCATGCACAAATTTCATGCACCGGGCCTCTAGTCCTATATAATAAAAGCCTAATATGCAAATCAACCAAACTGACTGACTGGTCAGTGGCAGAGCAGGGCCGGTGAGTGGGCAGCAACAGGCCAGCCAGCCAGCCAAGGCGGGTTCCAGCAGGCAGAGAGAGAGAATGGTGATTGGGGGACAGTGGCAACTGGCAGCGACAGTGGAGTGATGGGGGTGGGGCTGGCCACTTGCCAGCCAATGCCATCCCCCAATCAGCCCGCATATTGCCTCCCACAGAGGGAGGCCAGACTGCAGCTTATGTGGGGAGTGGGCCTAAACTGTCAGTCAGACATCGCCCAAGGCCTCCCAAACTGCGAGAAGGTGCAGACTGGACTGAGGTCCCCTCCCTCTCAGTGCATGAATTTTTGTACACCGGGCTTCTAGTCTTCCAATAAAGAGCCACCGGTCTTAGAGGTTTGAAGACAAACCATACAGAAAGGAGGGAGATGACACAAAAATGACAGATGCCAGACTACTAAATATTACATTGCAAGGGTAACTTTATTGGTTATGCCTTCCCAGGACAACTGTTAACAATGAAAGTAGTTATTCATCTATGGGTTTTTTTCAATGCCTACAGCTTCTTATTGTGTGACATTAAACAGAAATGACAATGTTTTTGAAAGTCAGAGAGATTTTGCAACATGAGTTTTTGTTTTGAGTTTTTAATTTTTTAAAATTATTCTTCAATAGTAGAACCAATAAAATAAGCTGAAGAAAGTGTTAAAAGCACGCACACACACACACACACACACACACACACACACACACATATATATATAAATGAAAAATACATACAGTGGGTGTGCAAAAGTAGGTTTACACTTGTTCATGTGGAAATAAAATAATCCACACTAATAATAGACAAATATGTAAATTGACTGTACCTCTGTGGCACCCCAAGCCAATCAGGAGCGAGTATGCAAATTAACCCAACAAAGATGGTGGGCCTGTGGGCATAGCAGAGGTATGCAGGTGCCAAGCAGCTGGGGGCCCGCCACTCAGGGCCTACATGCACCGGCCCCGGGTGGCCGGGGGCGAGGCGGGCCGCTCGGGGCCTACGTGCACAGGTGGCAAGTGGCTGGGGGCAGAGTGGGCGTCCCTGGGACCCCACCAGCTTTGAGCCTGTGGCCAGTGTGAGCTCACATGCATGCATGCTGGCGCCAAGTGGCCGGGGTACCGGGGATGCCACTGGAGTGTCTGGTCCTGCCAGCCAGGCCTGGGGGCAGCTGGAGTTCACAGTCCTTTTTGTTTGTGCAGCCCCTGGACCAGAAGTGGAAGCCCAGAGCATGGGGATAACCAGGAATGTTGGGAATCATAGTTCTGGTGGCCTACATGTTGCGGGATCTCCTAGACCAGTGATGGCGAACCTATGACGTGTGTCAGAGGTGACATGCGAACTCATTTTTTTGGTTGATTTTTCTTTGTTAAATGGCATTTAAATATATAAAATAAATATCAAAAATATAAGACTTTGTTTCACTATGGTTGCAAATATCAAAAAATTTCTATATGTGATATGGCACCAGAGTTAAGTTAGGGTTTTTCAAAATGCTGACACGCTGAGCTCTAAAGGTTCGCCATCACTGTCCTAGACACTAGAGCAAAGTGAGCCTGGAGCAAGTTACTGTTGTGGGTGGGGGATGGAGGGAGAGCAAAGGTGAGAAACATAAGTAAAATCAGAGTGTTGAGGAAAAATTAAAGGGAAGATATCCTGCAACTTCTAGGAAATCTCCACCAATGGAGCAAATAAAAAAAAAGACCTCTATTCTGTGAGCACAAAACCAAACTGGGTTGGGGTCTCAGACAATTAGCTCACATGATTGCAAAGACAGACAGAAACTCTCAGATTGGAGAGGGTGCAGGTCAGGCTGAGGGACCCAACCCCTGGGCATGAATCTTCGTGCACCAGGCCCTTAATTAATAAATAATAATACAAGAATAAACTATCTTGCATACTCACAATTGTCAACTTACTTTTGCCAACCCCTGTGTATATCACATATAGAAATTCGGATGAAAATTAGTTATAGCCAAGCTGCTTAAAAACTAGGTTTGTCGTCCAGAGAGAAGAATGTCTCCAAATGACATGCTGCAATTAAACAAAATATTGTAACAAAAATGTGGTTAACCTATAAGACTTTTTGCTTGCCACTTTGCATTTCCACTTTTGAAATGAAGAAACCATCATGACAAACACAGAGTTGAATCAGTGATATAAAAATTATGTCCAAAATAGATATGCGAATTTAAATTTCATAACCTGACGGGGAGAAACTTCCAGGCTGAACATAGAAGTGTCTAAGGGTAAAAATAAGCAGAAATGGCCTGTTAATTCCAAGTCCCATATTTCACACTTCCCACAAACTGAATCTGAGGTGAAAAGTATTTGAATATATACTTTTGTGCTTAAAAATGCTTAAATTGGAAGAAATGAGGAAATTGCCTTTTCCCAAGGACAAGAAATATAGAACAATTTCCCCTAAAATTTTAAGAGTTCAGTTAGATAAGACAAGCTTTAGATTAACCCTCAAATAGCTTCAGCTTAAACTAGCAAACACAGTATGTATGTGTAATGTGTGTGCATGTATGTACTATATATATATTTTGTGTATGTACATGTATAAAATCATAATCCTAATAATATTTTATATACAATAAGATAAAAATATAAATTATAAGAAATGACTGGCAGAAGTAACTGTCACTTATTTAGGGTCCTTTCAATGCTTCAGAAACAAAAAGCATTTCAAAAGAGCAACAAAAGCTATAAAATTCTTAGAAAAAAAACTTAGTGTCCAAGACCTATGAAGAATAAATAACAACATAAATGATTAAAAAACACAAAAGGCAATCAAATTCCTGAGTAAAAAGAGTTACAATTTTCCCAGATGGGAAGACTCAAAAATTATAGAAATATCAACCCTAAATTAAGTTAATTAAATATAAATTCAATATAATCCAATGAGAAAGCCATTATATTTTGGGGTAGAATTTGGTGTAGTAATTCTAAAGTTCACCTGAAATAGAAAATCTGTTAGAATAAGAACTTTTGGGGGAAAATAATACAAAAAAAAAATCCTATCTTACAGAAATTAAAACAGAGTGGTTTGGGGGGTGGGGGTGAGGGTAGGGAATAAGATCAAGCAAACAGAATAGAGAATCTCGAAGCATTTGCATGAAAAATTTAGCATAGAAAAGGTAACATTGCAAATCAGTGGGGAAAATATACTAGTGGTGTTGGGGTAATGGGATCTCCATTTGTATTCACTAAAGGCAAAAATAAATTTCAGATGGAATACAGATCAACTTTAAATGAATTAAATGTAAACAAAAATATACATTAAAAAAACAAAAATCATCAAATTTTAAAATAAAATAGAGGAAGATCATTTTGATAATATTAAAGTAGGGGAAGCTGTTTTAAGTAAGCAAATTAGAAGCTAAAGAAAAAGCAGAATTAGCTTTTAAACATTTAAAACATTATTGTGACTAACGATGCTGTAAAAACAGTTAAAATACAAGAACCAATTTAGAGAGAAAGTATTTGGAATACTTTTAATACATGAAATAATAAAATCTCAAATACATAGGAGGATAGAAAAAGGTAAGATAAAAAATAGGGGTAGTCTGGCCATTGTAGCTCAGTAGTTTAGCATCAACCTATGAACCAAGCGGTCATGATTCTGATTCCGGTCAGGGCACATGCCTGGATTGTGGGCTTGATCCCCAGTGGGGGTTGTGCAGGAGGCAGCTGATCAAAGTGTCTCTCTCACCATTGGTTTTTCTATCTCTATCTTTCTCTCCCTTTTTCTCTAAGATCAATTAAAATATTTTTTTTAAAAAAATAGGGGTAAAGTTTAAACATTTCACCAAATGAGAAATACCAATAGCCAATTACCGTATAAAAATTCTCAATGTCACTGATAATCAGAAAAATATATTTTAAAATGAGAAGCTAGCCTGTAAAATAAGAATATATTCATATGTAATTTAGTAGGAAAAATTGTATACTTTCTATTTAATATTTGAATAGATAATATATCCCTACACGTCAAAATGCACAAGTACAAAATGGTATGCAATAGTCTTCTCACCCAGCTCCCTGCCAATGGTTTACTTCTTACAGGTAATTAATTTCTTTATCTTCTATGTAGTTTTACGAAAATGTTTTATGCATTTACAGGCAAATACACAATGCTTTGCACTTTAATTTTACACAAACACACAGATAGCTTTCTCCTTATTTTTTACAGTGTTCCATTGTATAGACATGACATAATTGATGGACATATAGTTTGATGACAATGCTACAATAAAAAACTGTATATAATGTATATATATTGCATCACATAGATTTGAATATATGCAGGGTAAATTTCTGGAGTATAATTGCTGAATAAAATTATATTTGTTCTTTTACAAATGAGTATAGCCTTTTGAGGAGGAATTTTGGAGATAGTGTTAAAATTTCAAATAGTTATTTTTTGGAACAAAGAACCTTTCCTGCAAAGTACTTTTGACATTATAAATAATGTCTCTAAAAGGATACATATTGCAGTATTTTAATAGCAATAAACTGGAGCTCTAAATGTCTTTTCTTTTGGAATGATTATAGTATATATAATGGTCTATCCATATTACTGAATAACATATGGCTATTAGAAGGAATGAATTAGGTCCACATAAACAAAGATGGAAAAATCTCCAAGATATATATGTATAATTAAATGGAAAAAAAACAAGTGACTGAACAATATGTGACATAAAATTTATGTTATTTTTTAAAATATCTTTCCAATCTGAAAGGATACACACCAAATTGTTAAAAGTGATCATTTGTGAAAAATGGAGGGATGGGTGTAGGTGATATGGGGCAATGTGAAGGGGAATTTTACTATTTTTTTCTGTATGTCTGGATTTACATTATTTTTAAAATAATAAAAGAAAATATTAGGAACACCTCACTATGAAAGTCAGCTTCTAAAATCTCTTGTGTGGATGCACTCTAAGATCCAAAGGAAGAGAGTGCAGATTGTAACAGATAAAAATGTATGTCAATAGAGATGACAAGCAAGGACAGCATAAGCAGAATCGTAGGGTACCTTTGCTGGTATATATGGTAGTCCCATTATAAACATGCCTTTTCAGCTAAAAGTAATAAATCTAATTTTAAACTAAAAAACAAAGTTAGCATAGCCACAATCTTTGCAATTTCTAAGTGATAAAATGTGATAACTTTGGCGAAATATATAAAATGCATTTTATACAAAAAGGAAAATGTGGAACTAATATAAATAAATCATGTTTTATAAGTTATTGGAAACTGACTACTTTATATGAACCTACCATATGAGACTATAATTACACCTTATAAACATGAAAAATAACTAAACCAGCAGGAGGGATTTCTTTCCCTCAATAAAAGAACCATATGTCAGGTAAAAGGAAAATGATCACATCCACCAATGTTATTTCTGAACCTCTGTCCTGCTTAGTTCGTAGTTGAACCATGCCATCTATCCTGTATAATAAAAGCCTAACATGCTGTCTGGTCGTCCGGTCGTCCGTTCAACCAATCAAAGTGTAATATGCTAAGGCCGCTCAACTGCTCACTGTGATGTGCACTGATCACCAAGGGGCAGACAGTCGACCAGTTGACCAGTCGCTATGACGTACACTGACCACCAGGGGGGAGACACTCCAACCGGTAGGTTAGCTTGCTGCCGAGGTCTGGCCGATTGGGACTGAGTTGGGCTGGACACACCCTGGAGCCCTCCCATGGTCCCTCCCCAGCTGGCCAACCTCCTGCATCCCTCCCTGGCCCCAATCATGCACCGATGGGGTCCCTCAGCCTGGCCTGCACCCTCTCACAATCCGGAACCCTTCTGGGGATGTTGGAGAGCCAGTTTTTGCCCGATCCCACAGACCAGGCTGAGGGACCTCACTGGTGCATGAATTCATGCACCGGGCCTCTAGTTAATAATAACAGTACTAGGCATAGCTAATTTAACCAAAATATTCATTTCATAAAGTTACAAGCTGACATTGGGAGCATTGAACCTTAAATTTTTTCTAATGTTTTAATCTGAAGAATTTTTCTATCTAAAGTAAAACTGAAATCTGTTGTATCCATTTTAGAATTTAATCTTAGTAGCTTTTATTTTCACACATTTGTGGTGAGTTTAAAAAAATAATATGTTAATATTATTTCATCTTGTTAGAAATTCAATATAGAAAAATGAAACATTAATATTTTATTGTGAGTCAATCACTGGAAAAATTTTCTCATTTCATCTGTTTTTAATATCATGTACGGCATTGCCTTCTATGTAAATGTGCCAATGAATAAATATCTAGTAAACAAGACAAAACAAAAGAACTAGAAGGTATTTTTTTTCCTGAAGTTCTAGTATTACATATAAATAATTCAAGAGCTTCCTCTTAATCTCCTTAATATTTCACCGAGAGACAGCCAATAATTAAAGTCTCCTGTACCCTTCTGACAGATGTGACATACATGTGATTATTTTTCTGTTTTTTTTAGGGCACATCATGCTTTCTGTTCACTGTGGTACTATGTCACCAATTCTCAAGATTTAATCACTCCTTTACACTTGGATATTTTACTGTGATTGAAAATCTGATTTTTCAACTTGGTTGATGTAAAGTAATTACTTTTCATCATTACATGCTTCCAAAGAACAGAAACCTGATAAGGCTTACTGATACTTGATGGTCCTCCCATGATAAAAATAAATATATACAATATTCAGTTCTAATTTCCCAATAATTAACATGAAGTTTTCCTTCCAAGGCCTGAAAAATCCTTCTGGTTTTATGAGTTCTCTCTTTCCAAAGTCTCCCTCATCCTAACCTTTTAACAAGAAAAACAATTTCTAGCAAAATAAATATTTAATAAATAATGGTCAAAAAGTTCAGTTGTCAATTAAGTATAATTTTTTAAAAGCAACATACATGAGGCTTATCTGATTTCTTTATTTATAGCTGTTGCACTTTTTCTACCTGGCCATCTGAAAATCCCTTCTTTGATTCTTGAAGGGCAGTAATTTAATCAGTACACACTACTTGACTGTATGTTCTTTAGGCTTATATTTTTCGTTTATTAGGTTTACATTTTTCTTATTTCAGACGCTTTTCTTTTCTATTATATCTTTGAATATTTTTACTCATTCTCTTTTTGGGGATTGTCTCCTCCAAGAACATTAAATACCTGAATGACCTTGGACAAATGTTTTCACCCACCAAACTTCCATTTCCTTATTTATAACATGAGGATAATGCTACTTATTCTGCAATGTTGGTTATTAAATAAAATAATGTAAGTAAAAAGCTTAACAAAGAATCTGGGAAATAGTAGATGTTCAATAAATGTTAATCTCTCTCCTTCAGGCCCCATCCTTGATATTTGATCACCCATGATATCTGATCAGGTTTTTCATCCCCCACTTTTTTTTTTTGATCCCTAAATCCTTATTCTGCCTTTAGCAAGAATCTTGTAAGGCCAGGTTAGCAAGACTCCCCCTGTCTTCTGGCTCCTCTTAGTAATTTTCCAGCTACTCCCCTCTCTGCTAGGTGGCTATTAGTCCCCACTGGTCTTTGTTGTACTTAAAGAGTTTAGCCCAATCTCTCCTCTCTATTTCAATTCCCTGATTACAAAATTCATGAATAAACTATTCCTTACCATTTAAACAAGTATCAGAATATTGTTTTCAATAGCAGAGTCACAATAGTAAGATAAATAAAACTTAAAAATATATTTTTTAAAAAAGTAAATCTATACTGGCTTTCCTATTGTTCCTAAAAGATACAGTCCAAATCCTCTTTATTTGCTGGGGTTATTTTTCCTAACTCCATCCTACTATGATATAATAAATTTTTAAAAAGAGTTTTTATTGATTTTTTTTCTTTTTTACAGAGAGGAAGGGGGGAGGGAGGGGGAGAGAGAGAGAGAGAGAGAGAGAGAGAGAGAGAGAGAGAGAGAGAAGAGAGAAAGAAAGAGAAAGAGAGTTAGAAAAATCGATGAGAGAACCAAGATGGCGGCATAGGTTAACGCTGGAGTTTGCTGCTTTGAACAACTACTTCAAAAGTGAAACTAAAACACGGAACGGACATCACCCAGAACCACAGGAACGCTGGCTGAGTGGAAGTCCTACAACTAGGAGGAAAGAGAAACCCATACGGACACTCAGAGGAGGCGCAGTGCTGAAGTCAAATTCTGAGGTGCGGAGTGTGCGGAGCAGGCTGGCGGCGGAGGGCGCGGTTGGCGTTTTCAATTGGGAGGGAGTCGCAGACTCTGAGCTCCAGATCCGGGCGAGTCTTTAGGGACCCAGACTCAAACGGGAGAAGCAGGACTGTCTGGCTTCGGTCAGAGCGAGTGCAGCTTTCTCTCCGAGCTTTGCTGCGGGTGCTGGGACTCAGAGAGGCAGAGCCCCTGGGGACAGGACTGAGAGCCGCCATAACTGCTCTCTCTGGCCCACCCTGTTGATCCTGTGCGACCCGCCCTGCCCACGCCCTGCACAGAGGCATTTGCCGGATAGCCTCAGGCAAAGGCTAGATTAGCACCTCCCTAGAGGACAGAAGTTCTCTCACTGCTGACACAGCTGATTCTCATAGCCACTTGGCCTGGAGGTCAAACCCTCCCTGGAATTAGCTACAACAATCAAGATTTATCTATAAGACTGCGAACAAAGACCACTAGGGGGTGCACCAAGGAAGCATAACAAAATGCGGAGACAAAGAAATAGGACAAAATTGTCAATGGAAGAAATAGAGTTCAGAACCACACTTTTAAGGTCTCTCAAGAACTGTTTAGAAGCTGCCGATAAACTTAATGAGATCTACACGAAAACTAATAAGACCCTCGATCTTATATTGGGGAAACAACTAGAAATTAAGCACACACGGACTGAAATAACGAATATTATACAGACGCCCGACAGCAGACCAGAGGAGCGCAAGAATCAAGTCAATGATTTGAAATGCAAGGAAGCAAAAAACATCCAACCGGAAAAGCAAAATGAAAAAAGAATCCAAAAATGCGAGGATAGTGTAAGGAGCCTCTGGGACAGCTTCAAGCGTACCAACATCCGAATTATAGGGGTGCCAGAAGATGAGAGAGACCAAGATATTGAAAACCTATTTGAAGAAATAATGACAGAAAACTTCCCCCACCTGGTGAAAGAAATGGACTTACAGGTCCAAGAAGCGCGGAGAACCCCAAACAAAAGGAATCCAAAGAGGACCACACCAAGACACATCATAATTAAAATGCCAAGAGCAAAAGATAAAGAGAGAATCTTAAAAACAGCAAGAGAAAGAAACTCAGTTACCTACAAGGGAATACCCATACGACTGTCAGCTGATTTCTCAACAGAAACTTTACAGGCCAGAAGGGAGTGGCAAGAAATATTCAAAGTGATGAATACCAAGAACCTACAACCAAGATTACTTTATCCAGCAAAGCTATCATTCAGAATTGAAGGTCAGATAAAGAGCTTCACAGATAAGGAAAAGCTAAAGGAGTTCATCACCACCAAACCAGGATTATATGAAATGCTGAAAGGTATCCTTTAAGAAGAGGAAGAGGAAGAAAAAGGTAAAGATACAAATTATGAACAACAAATATGCATCTATCAACAAGTGAATCTAAGAATCAAGTGAATAAATAATCTGATGAAAAGAATGAACTGTTGATTATAATAGAATCAGGGACATAGAAAGGGAATGGACTGACTATTCTTGGGGGGGAAAGGGGTGTGGGAGATGTGGGAAGAGACTGGACAAAAATCGTGCACCTATGGATGAGGACAGTGGGTGGGGAGTGAGGGCGGAGGGTGGGGCGGGAACTGGGAGGAGGGGAGTTATGGGGGGGAAAAAAAGGGAACAAATGTAATAATCTGAACAATAAAGATTTAATTAAAAAAAATAAAATTAAAAAAAAAAAAAAGAAAAAAGAAAAATCGATGAGAGAGAAACATTGATCAGCTGCCTCCTGCACACCTCCTACTGGGGATGTGCCCCACAACTAAGGTACATGCCCTTGCCGGAATTGAATCTGGGACCTTTCAGTCCCCAGGCCGATGCTCTATCCACTGAGCCAAACCATTAGGGCTATAATATTTTGATCCCCAATATTCCTTTTGGCCTCATTACTCCCTCCACCGGTGAATAAGTGCCATATTTCCCTGGGGAGAGAGAAGATACAACTTAGAACAATGATATCAAATAGGATCCTAAACACATTTTTCAGAAACGTTTACTGTGGTTGTTCGTCTGTTTTTGAATTCTGAAAACCTAGTTCTGCATATTAAGAGTACATGCCTGGAGGACTCAGACCACAGGATTATATAACAATGAGAGAAATTTATATGATGACATTTTATTACAAGTCTTTCCAAAGAAAAGAGATTAAAATTATTTTCTGGGATAGCATAGAAGTTTGGAGAGGATTTGGAAGACAGAGTAAGAGAGTTTAGATGTGAATGTGAAAGTCTGCTTTCAATTTTGCCTCCTCTTCTAGTCAAAACCCTGGAGAAATCATAGAAAACTCTTGACGGTTTGGCTAAACAAAAGCAAAGGGGACTTGTGAGCTTTTCAACTCTCGGTCTTGAACGCTGGAGATAGAATTGAGCAAGTCATGCAGAGGGCACCCACGCCATCATTAGGCATGGCAGGTCCCCAAAGATTAAGGGCTTCAGATTCATCTCTCTCCCCTTGAGTTTTAGTTACCTTCCACAGGATATTGACAAGGTGTGAAATTACTTACATGCCTGAGAATTAAGAGCATGCATACCTAATGACGTGGCAGTGGGGATGTCTGAGAAAGAAGGGGTATCAGCTGGAGAATGGACAGCCTAAACTGCTGTGTGGATGGAGATGTGACATTAATACTTGTCATGACATCAGTACTGCCAGGGGCAGCTGAGGTGTGGACATATTCATCAAGAAGGGATCATGAAGTTTTCTACCCTCTATTTATGCCCAAAGAACAGATAATGTATATCAGTAGAAGAGTATTTACAGGTCAGAGACCCTTCTCTGGAGGATGCTAGGATGGCATAAAAAGCCCTCCTGCGCTGATAACACCTACAAAATACAAAAACAGAATGGGGAGTATTTATCCAAAGAAGACTGAGATTTAATCCACAGACATTTCATTATCTTAAACTGGCAAAATCAAATTTTCTGCCATCAGCTTGAGAGCTAAGTTCAGTAAGAAATGAAAATTGTAGCACGCAACATGTGATGATATAATGTGAAATTTTAAACTGGCTACACTACCGTGACATTTACTCAAGAAATAAAACTTCATAGTTTCCACTGAAACCCTTATTTAACCATGGGAAAATAATAGTAACTTACCTCAGAAAGTTGTTATGAAGAGTGAATGTTTATAGCACATGCAAAAAACCTAAGAAGTATTAGCTATCTACACTAATAAAACAGAAACATGGTAATTGGTGTACGACCGATACCCTTTTCATTGGCTAATCAGCGAGATATGCAAATTAACTGTCAGCCAAGATGGCGGCCGGCAGCCAGGCAGCTTGAAACTAACATGCGGCTTGCTTGCCTCAGTGACAGAGGAAACCAACGTTCCAGCCTGCAGCTGCCTCTGAGCTGGCAGTTTAAGAAACTCTGTAACAAATACCGCCCAACTTCAGCCAGCAGATTCGCAACATTGTAAGAAAGGCCAGAAACCTACTTTCAGCAGCAGAGGCCTAAGAGCTGGAGCCAAGCCTCAAGCTAAAGCTTGAGCCCAGAATTAAAAAAAAAAAAAAAGGAAAAAAGGAGCGGTTGGGAGCTTCAGTCACCCCCAGCCTGAAAACAGCCCTCAGCCCCTCACCCAGACTGTCCATGCACCCCAGTGGGGACCCCCACCCTGATCCAGGACACCCTTCAGGGCAAACCAGCCGGCCCCACCTGTGCACCAGGCCTCTATCCTATATAGTAAAAGGGTAATATGCCTCCCGGCACCGGGATCAGCGTGACGGGGCAGCGCCCAAACCCCCTGATTGCCCTGCGGCTCTGTGTGTGACAGGGGGCGGGGCCACAACCTCCCTATCCACCCTGCTCTGTGCCTGATAGGGGGGAGCTCCCCTCCCCATGGGCCCTGCTTTGTGTGTGACAGGGGGGAGCTCCTCAACCCCCTGATGGGCCCTGCTCTGTGTGTGACAGGGGGCAGCGCCCCAACCCCCAGATTGGCCCTGCTCTGTGTGTGACGGGGGTTGCTCCACAACCTCCCCATCGACCCTGCCTTGAGTGTGACAGGGGGCGGTGGCCCAACTCCCCAATAGGCCCTGCTCTGAGCCCGACCAGGGGCTGCACCTAGGGATTGGGCCTGCCCTCTGCCACCCGGGAGCAGGCCTAAGCCAGCAGGTCGTTATCTCCCGAGGGGTCCCAGACTGCGAGAGGGCACAGGCCAAGCTGAGGGACCCCCCCTCCCCCCCGAGTGCACAAATTTTTGTGCACCAGGCCTCTAGTCCTATATAATAAAAGGCTAATATGCAAATTGTCTCCTCAACCTGGAGTTCAACAGGGAGTTCAACCCAGAGTTCTACCAGGGGTGGGGCCGGCCAACCGCCTGCGACCCCTCCCCCTGACCAGCCCCACCTGATTGCCCTCTCACCCCAATCGGGGGTGGGGCCGACTGGCCAACTGGATCCCACCAGCACAGGAATTCGTGCACCAGGCCTCTAGTTTTATAATTACTGATTATATCTAGGATCATGTTGATTTTTGACATAGCAACTTGCTTTATACACTAAGGTACTGCATAGGGTAGCATGAGTCAACATAATATTTGATATCATTTGCCCCTTTTGAGAATTTAATGATCATCCCAATAAAAGTGAACAATGAATAAAACATTTTGCATATAATTCCACAGATTCATCTTTTGAGCTCTAAAGGTTGGTGGACCCTATGCTGAAAGTCCCTGCTATTCTATACATTTGCAATTATATCTACTACTAAGGCACTAAACCTTCAAGGAGCTAGGTTTTTTTCACTCACTTTTGATAGAAAATATAAATTCATCCCTTCAAAATATTTTCTTAGAGAATGAGAAAAGACAATAAACAGACATTAACACTGAAATGTCACAATGTTGGCATTATCTAATAAGGATTTTAAAGCAACTGTCATTTATCAATAATTCCTTGAGCAATTACAAGCACTTAAAACCAATAAAAAGGAAAGTCTCAGTAAAGAAATAGATGATATAAAGAAAAAAACAAACTGTAAACTTTAGAATCAAATAATAACAGAGATAAAAATTTAATGGAAAAACTCAACAACAGAATAGAGAGGACAGAGGCTGGAATCAGTGAAGTCAAAGATAGAATAATAGAAATTACCCAACATGAACAAAAGAGAAAATCTAGTAAGGAAAAAAAAAAATCAACAGAAACTCAGAGACTTCTTGGTATAAAACAGTATAGTTAACTCATGTCGTTGGACTAAAGAAAAGAAAGGATAAAATGAGTGGGGCTGAAAAATATTCTAAGAAATAATGGCTGAAATTTTTCCAAATTTGGCCAAAGACATAGCCTATAGATTCAAGAAGCTGATCAAATCCAAAATGGGATAAACCTAAGGAAATCTATACCATCAAACATCATAATCAAAGTTCTGAAAACTGTAGACAAAGAAATAAAAAACTTAAAGAAGAAAGAGAGAAATGACATTTTTTCTATAGGGAAAAAAACCTACTCAAATGACATTTTTGTCATCGTAAACCTGGAGGCCAGAAGGAAATGTCCCATTTTAAAATGCTGAATTAAAACACACACACACACACGCACACACACACCAGCCTTAAATTCTTTATCTAGCTTTATTATTCTTCAGGAATGAAGGGAAAAATCAAGACACTCCCTGATGAAGGAAATTTAGGAGAATGTCACACCCTAATGAATGACTAAATTAAGTTCTTGAATATTCATGATATTGTTTTACTAAAGGAAGATATAATTATGATTATCCCAAATGTGTAAACGAGAACATGGAAGCTTAAAATAATGATAAGAGTTTATCAAAGGTTGTCAATTAACAAGGCTTTTATTTCCCCCTTTTTGTCTCCTCTGTTACACTTCAGTACCCCCCACCATAAAAAAAATCAGTTTTTTAAATCTTTAACTCTTAAATGGAGTTATGTCTTTTAATTGCAATATTGTAATAGTAATTGTAATATCACATTCACAGAACTAGACTATAAAAATGGGTATAATACATTTAACAAATTGCAGAAACCATATTCTTCAAATATCCTGCCTTAGCTAAGGTTTATAATAACAAACAGCGAAATCATTTTGAATCTACTGGGGCCAATTTACTGGTGTAGTGCACAGGGTCCAGTGCTTCCAGCTATAATTAGAAAATGGAGCCTGCTCTCCATTAGTTTTGGTTACTATAATAATTCCATATGCAACCCATGCCTGCTGACTAGTGAACTAGATCATGTATCTTCTATAAATTGCTCTTGTTAGTCCCTTGTAATTTATTTTATGTTTCCAACAATAGTTTCAAACCAGCAGTGTCAGGAACACATGTTTTTACGCTTAATGAAAAAACAGACTAGTTGAATGTGTGCCTCCAACCTCATCCTCACTCCTAGCTATTAGTGTTTATGTAAAATACTAAATATTTTTGAAAATTATCAAAGATTGCAAAAGTGGATTTTCATCTTTTGAGCTCTAAAGGTTGATGGACCCTATGCTGAAAACATACATAGAAAACATACATCCTTTCTGCCAAGAATATTTATTACAAAATTATGAAATCTCATCTCTAAATGAGACTATAAAATAATTTATAATCTGCATTATTTTTGCTATTCTTTATTTTGATAGTTTGTTAGTGTATATTATTTGAAATTTGATATAAACATCCATTGTGTATTTTAATTCAGTTAATATTCTTAAGGTGTGTAATATGTCTTAGATTAGCAAAGAACTTTTACCAGTTTTGTCCCTGGGCACATCTACAGTCAGTGACCGTTAACAGTATGCTATTTTCTTATTCCATTCTGGCATATTGTCAATGCTCATAAATATATGCATAGCCTCAAACAGAATATCTTACCAAATAAGTATTGATAATGTGTCAGATGCATGGTATTTCAATAGCTATCCTATAGAGATATATACAATTATGGAGGGTAAAATACCCAATATTGAGCTACACAAATATCTATGCCTCACATATTGCTTTTCAGATATGGCTTCTTTTAATAAATAAAAAATTTGGTTCATAACATAAAAATATATAAGCTAAATAAATTGGTTTTTAAATGTTTTAGAGCATTAAATTATAGTCTGACATATTAGTAGGTGATCTATGCTTATTAAATAAATGAGTAAAAACTTGCAACACAAATATAAAACTGAACAATTAGATATAAAGTGAGCCTTTGTAGTGATTAACATACAATTTTTTAGAACTTTTAGAATAAAAATATTTTAAACAGTAATGTAAAACCAAATTTCAAATAAATCCCTAACATTGAGAGTATCATACATAGACTTCATTCACAGCATGATAATACTATTTGTAGAATATGTGTACATATAAAATATAAACTGGTTATTCACATTTTATATCCCTATGCCTATATGTCTGAATTTCTGCATATACAAATTTTTAAGATTAAATCCTGATCATTTATGAGATAAAACGATAAAATCACAATAGACTTTAAAACACCAAAGCTCTTTTGAACCCAAACCTTTATCCCAATATTAAGAGTAATGAAGCTTCAAGAGACAGTTGTATACACATTAATTACTACCATCATTCAAGCTACTTTCCCTTAGGGCCACCATATTTCTAAGCCAAAAGGGCATTCTTAGCCCACTATGGCAATTAGTATCTGATAAATGATCCTACTGCCACACTTCTAATATAGTGATTGATCATTTCCAATTAATTCCTGAGAGAAATCAATGATTTCTTCCTGAAGCATTTACATTAACTAATTTATGTTAATACGAATACTCTATATCCATAATTTGCTAGGGAAGATGGCCCATTCTATAAATAAACTGGTTACTACTTTAGAGCTTTGGTATACTGTTTCAGAGCTCAAAATATAAATATAAAAGCTATAAAGATCAAGTAAATTGGACAGTTTAACCACAGCAAGTAATCTTTACATTGGTAAATGTTGATCAAACTCAAATTCTAACAAAGAAGTGTTGGAAAATTTTTCAAATTGTTTGTAGCTTAGAAATGTTAGCATATATTGGGGACCCTACTTTTGTATGGATTTATACTCTTTGTATCTACTACTAAAATGACTTGCATTTTTAAAGCTATAACTCTAAGGGTGTTGTTGTAATCAAATGTTTCCTCCATTCCTATTTCTTTTATTTTGTTTGCTCCGTTTCTAATGTGAGGGCCTTGGATGTTCAAGCAGCACAGACAGTCTTGTCCTCACTGAGCTTATACTCTAATGGAAAAGACAGACACACATCAACACTAATATGGGATACAATTAATGGGAAAATGGGTGGTCTGAAGGAAAACAGAGTGTGATATATTTAGATAGAGGCATTATGGTGAGAAATGAAATTAAAATGAGCAGTGAAGGACATGGGTGATAACATTCTTGGCTAAGGATTAATGAAAGTAAAGGCTCTAAGACAGAAAAAAGCTCAGCCTATTCCAAGAACTGAAAGAAGACCTTTATTTTGGAGTCTATAGAAATTGGCTTAGTATGGAATTCCTTATCTCTAAAAACAGAAGATGAATTATGTGGATATGTTAGTATAGATAGATGTAGTAGTAGACATCTGCTTAAGTTCTCTTCCAATTACTTCAAATTTCTCAGTGAATATGGGAGTCCACTACTTGAGCTGTTAGGTGGAGGCAGATTGTAGAGGTACAGTAAAGAAAGTATAGAAACCAGCTAACTGCAGTGATCTGGCTGGGATATGATGGATGAATGACCATATAAATTATCAGCCAAACCAGGAATAAAAGGGGACACTTGTATTAATTATGCCAGGACAACAGGCATAACTCAAATCTGTCCTGAGCAAGCAATAATTTATGGTCATCCTAGCCTACACTAGGGGGATGAGTAAAAATGGAGATAAGGAAAAATATACTGATGGAAGGAATGTGAGGATTAGAAAAGAGGGAATATTTGAAGATAATTCCCAGTTTCTATTTATTGAGAAATACATGGGAATAAGCAGGCGTATAAGTGAGGATATAGATTTGTTTTGGATATGTTTGGTTGAGTGGCTTGTGAGACATTTAGACAGTCCTCGGGTTATGTCCAACTCCCATGCACCTCGTTTCATGGTTATGTCGCCATCTCCCATTTATTTATAAAAAGAAAAAATTCTGTCATTTCGACATATGTACATATGTGCTTTATGTTTTTTATTATTTATTTACCACAAGTAAAGGTCAGGAATTGTTATCTTTCTGTTGATTTTTTTTTACTGTTTCACTTCATTACTGCTGTGAATGTGCTCCATATGAGTGACAGAGGTGCTTATGTAGGTGGGTTTAGACTTACAGCGAAAATCACGTCATGTGGCCCCACAGGAACGGATCTCCGACGTAACCCGAGGACCTACTGTATATGGGGATATTGGTCATGAAGCTCTGATGGGAACTCTGGGCTGGAGATACAAATTGTGCAATAGGTAGTATTTAAATGGATGAGAACACATGGCAACCAGACTATTAAATTCTGAGAAATCCCAGGAAAGGTTGATTAGGGGAGAAATTAGCCAGAAAATTAAATTGAGAAAAAGTAGCTAGAAACGTAGGAGGAAACCAGGATAAAGTAATATCACACAGGTTTTGAGAATAGAATTTCAAGCCTAGTTCCAATAAAAGGGAGGGGTCAAAATGTCTGAAGTTGCAGGAAAGTCTAGTAATTTGATACAAGAAAAACGTTCCTTTGCATTTGGCATCATGGAAATAATTGTGACCTTGACAAGAGTCATTTCATAGTATTGAGGACAGAAATTAGACTGATGTGAGTTACCATATCTGACAACACAAAGAAAAGTCTTCAGTACTGGGGAGTTCAAAAACTGTTTTTTCTTTGAGAACTACGTTTGTTTGTTTTTTATTCTTACCTGAGGGATGTTTCGTTTTTATTGCCTTTTTTTGAGAGGGAGAAACACTGATGTTTCCCATACTGACAGGGATCAAACCTGCAGCCTAAGTATGTGCCCGGATCCGGAATGGAACCTGCAACCTTTTGGGACACGGGACGACCTCCAACCAACTGAGCCTCAGGCCAGGGCGAAGTACTATCTTTTCAGCATTCTTAGAAATGGTCCTTCTAAACTACTGTTAATTGCATGGCTTTAAATAGGATATTTCCAAGGTCATCTCCTCTACCCAGAAAACCCATGGTACCACACACCAGTCTTTCATATATCACCATTACAAGTTAGTACCTAAAATGTATTTTGGACACACGAGAGTATAGATTTGGTGGCAACACTGACATTTTAATTCTGTAAACCATATGTTCAAGTAGTAGAGAATGTTGCCCATATAGAACTGGGCTTGGCTGAGACCTGGACCTTGTCTTTCCCCAAATGCAGCCTCACGCACCGCTCCCAAGAGCTAACAACAGGTCTGTCCAGATGCTAAGGCCAGGGGCCTCGAAACCTCCATCCTGCGCCTTGCAAGTCTCCAGGGCACGAAGAGCTTCATCTTTCAGGGGCGAGGGGGCCTGAGAGAGGCTCTGAAACCGGCTGTACAGCTCCTCCCAGGGCCCCTCTCGGGCCTCGGCGCCAACCCACACGCCCTTCTGGAGATCGTAGTGCAGCCGTCGGCCCCAGTCGGTCAGCAGACCCAGGTAGACCGGGACGAGCTCCGGGTGGCGACCCACCACCGAGGTTAGAAGCCCGGCCGGGAGGCTGTGGCACAAAGCAGCCATGGTGTCTGGCTGGCCCAGAAGCCACTGAACCAGCTCGTGACGCCGCTCTCCCGGGGCCTGGGGGCTGTCCAGTTCCAGCTCCTTTTGGGGGGACCCGGGGGGCAACGACGGCGGCAGCAGCAGCGCGGCCGCTATCACCTCCAGGAAGCTGTTCTGGGGCCAGCGCGCCCACAGGCCGCTGAGCAGCGCGCGGGGGCCCTCCGCCCGGGCCTCGCCCACCTCCTGCAGACGCCGCAGCAGCAGCTCGGCCTGAGTCTCTACCAGTGGGTCCCGCCGAGCGGCCGGGTTCTCTCCCAAACCGCTGGCGCGCAGCAGGTGGACGGCGGCCCGGCGGCGGGCGAGGAGGGCCAGGCGGTCTTGCAGGGTCTCCTCCTCGGCGTCCCGGACGCCGGGGCCGGGGCAGAGCTGCTGCAGCAGGCAGCGAAAGGCGGCATCCCCGAGGGCCCGGTTCCCTAGCAGGCACTGAGACAGCAGGAGGTCGCAGCGCCCCAAGGCCCGGAAGTTCGTCAGCCCCGAGAAGGCGGCGGGCCCGGAGCCGTCCTCCCGCCTCCACCGGTCCTGCAGCCGCCGCTCCAGGGCCGAGCGGATGCCGGCATGACGGCCAAAGCGCCTGTAGACGTGGCGCAGGTAGCGAGCCCACTGCAGGGCCCGGCGCACGGTCGCGGGGTCCCAGCTGCGGACGTGGGCGGTGCGGGAGACGGCCAGCACCTCGGAGAAGCGCTCCAGTTGCTGCGAGAGCGACTCCATGGCGGCGCGCGAGGGCCTGACTTCCGTTTTCACCCTGGCGGCGGCGACTCCCTGCGAGCTGATTGGCGTGTCTGTGGAAATGATACGCCTCTCTACAAGGCTATTGGGCGAGGTCGCTGTCAATCTGACAACTCCACTTTAATCCGGGTACTTAGAAGCATTTAAACTGGAGAAACGGCGAGGTGGTGTTACTTCGTCCTTTGAACTCTTAGGGGCGGGAGAGTAAGTGCAGGACATCCTAGCGAGAATTCCAAGAGCCACGTGAGAGATGCTCATTTAATGAAAATGTTATTAAATGAAATTTTAAGATCCATTCACCCTAGTAAAAATGTACTGACTCCCACTGATTAATGCCAGGCACTATGAAAAGTCTGGACCATGACATTGTTCTTTCATTATTAAAACTGAAGCCCCGGTTAATGGAAACGAAAAGTAAAATAAGATATTTTGAGAGCGAGACCACAGTCACATAACTTCTATTATAGTCTATTATAATTGTTCTGTTTTATTATTAGTTATTGTTGTTAATCTCTCACCGTGCCTAATGTATAAATTACACTTTTTTATAGGTATGTGTGTATAGGAAAAAACAAAAAAAGTATATAGGAATCATACTGCTTGTGTTTGCAGCATCCACTGGGGGTCTTGGGCTTCCCACTCAGGTAAGGGGGCGGGGACATGAATGTAGTATAGTGTGCGCTGTGGATACCGGCACCAACCTCCCACTTCTTGATTATGATTTCTAAATTCCTGGTTACCATAAATTAGGAGAGAGAATGCAAGAGCGAATTTCAGGAGATTGTGTTAAAATCTGACATCAATCAAACCAAGGGAATTACGCATCATGAATAACTAAGGATTAGATACAGGCGCTTTCACAAAGTGCCAACCTCATCGGGTTCTGATGAAGACTAAATGAGATAATAAATGTAAAATGCCATTCTTGATATCATGGTTTTCTTTTAATATTCATTCTTCCATCACCTCGCCTTCTTTGCATAATAACGATGCAATTCTGGATACTGATTCCAGCTCAGCTCAAGGAGCAAGGCCTGATAATTTTGAGTCAATCATTTTAAACTATCCCTCCTCTTAATTCAATAATTAATTTAGGAACCCAGTCTTAAATCGATCTATGTATAGCATTTTTTCATAACAATTTTTTTCCAGAAGTGTCCAGGGGAATCAGTTGCAATCCATTAGGCCTCAGTAAGCAATCAGAGGAAGAGAGACTTTAGGGTTTTTATTTCTCTGTTCTCTGCTAAGGCATCAGTATTCCAGCTTCTTCCTCAAAAATTCCAGGAGGCCTGCCTGAGCGTCTGAGAGCACATACTGCTCCCTGCAGCCCGGAGTGTTCCTGCTGTTGCAAAGTCCTGGAAGCCCTGGCATACCGTGTAGATCCCCTTAGTGCTGGCCCATCCCTATGAATACTGCTCTGTTAAACTTTCTAAATCCCTACTGACTCTGCCTGTTTCCCACCAGGATCTTGCTTGAAACAGTTCTTTCAGTTTTCAGCCATTCTTATCCTATCTAAGAAAGAGGCAATATGCAAATTGACCATCACACCCTCACACAAGATGGCCACCACAAGAAGGCTGGCAGGGGAGGGCACTTGGGGGGGACCAGGCCAGCAGGGGAGGGCAGTTGGGGGGGACCAGGCCTGCAGGGGAGAGCAGTTGGGGGTGATTGGGATGGCAGGGAAGGGCAGTTGGGGGGACCAGGCCAGCAGGGGAGGGCAGTTGAGGGTGACCAGGCCAGCAGGGGAGGGCAGTTGGGGGTGATTGGGATGGCAGGGAAGGGCAGTTGGGGGGACCAGGCCTGCAGGGGAGGGCAGTTGGGAGCCACCAGCCAGCAGGGGAGGGCAGTTGGGGGGGACCAGGCCTGCAGGGGAGGGCAGTTGGGGGGGACCAGGCCAGCATGGGAGGGCAGTTGGGGGGGACCAGGCCAGCAGGGGAGGGCAGTTGGGGGTGATTGGGATGGCAGGGAAGGGCAGTTAGGGGTGACCAGGCCAGCAGGGGAGGGGTTAGGCATCGATCAGGCTGCCAGGGGATGGTTAGGGGCAATCAGGCAAGCAAGAAGGTGAGTGGTTGGGAGCCAACAGTCCAGAATTGTGAGAGGGATGTCCCAAATTGGAGAGGATGCAGGCTAGGCTGAGGGACACCACCCCCCCCCCCAGTGCATGAATTTCATGCACCGGGCCTCTAGTAATTAATATAAATCTGTGAGTCATAATATTATCAACCATGTATTTTAGGAATGTTGAGTAGTCAAGGGCTGTGATTACTAAATACTATCATTGTCATACACTTCTGCCAAATGTTACTGATACGTAAAAAAATATATGACAGAACAAAGTAATTTTTTTCATATATGTAACTAAATAAAAGGAATCCACATTTGCTGGGAGCCGGTCCATCCTTGCTGTTATAAGGGACCTGGCATATATGGCATACGGGTTCTTAATATGTTTGCTCACCTTCTTGGCGCTGTGTTTTAACCAAGGTCACCTCTCCGAGAAAGGTTGAATCCCCAGGTAGGGATTTCCCCCTGAAGTTAGGGAGGGAATAAAACCCCTCAACTAAGTGCCAGGCGGGTAATTAATCATTTTAACTACGAACAATCATGCTTAAGCTACATAATCTTTACTCCCTGGAATGGAGATAAGAAACGCCCTAACCTTTGTAATAGAGATTGATAGGATTGAATCAACAGGTATAAATACAGATGTAAGAAGACAGCAAGAGACAGAACTTAGAACACAGAATTCAGAAGACAGAACCTACACGGAGCCTGGAGACAGAAGAACTTCGCTGGAGAGAACATGGCAAAAGATCCTGGACTGAACCTGACTATAGAACATGGCAAGAGAACCTGACTAGAACCTGGTGACCGAACCTGGCTTGAGATCTCAGAAAGAACCTGGCTGGAGAACCTAGCGAGGGAACATGGCCACAGAACCTGGCTGGAGATCCGAAGCAGAAGAACCTCTCTGGAGATCCAGACCAGAACTTGGCTGGAGATCCTGGCTAGGCTGCTGATCAACTGAACGCTGTCTCCATGTCATTCCTTCTTTGCCGACTCCGTCTACGCCTTTGGGAACCCCTGGACCTGCTGGGGTTGGACCCCGGCACACATTTATAAAGTAATGATGCCCAGCAAGTGTGCTAGTGGTTGAGTGTCATACCATGAACTAAAAGGTCATTGGTTTGATTCCCAGTCAGGGTACATGTCCCAGTTGCTGGTTCAATCCCCAGTGCAGGAGGCAGCCAATCAACGATGTTTCTTTCTCATTGATGGATCTCTCTATCCCTCTCCCTTCCTCTCTCTCTAAAAATCAATAACATATTTAAAAAAATAATAATAGTGATATTAAGTGGTCATTTTGTGTTTTCTTAACTTGGAAAAATAAAAAAGTTTGAAAGTATTTTAAACACCTAGTTTAGAATATGTATTTGTGTAGAAATACAAAGGGATGATAAGTTAGTGAAATTCATAATTCTGAAAATCTCCTGTTTAGTGTGGGAAATTGTACAAGTGTTTGTAGATGGACCCAGCTTGTGAAGACTTTGGAATACTGCGCTAAGGAATAGGGTCTGTGTTGAATTGGCATTCAGATGCTGTTGATCATTTTGGAGCACAAGAATAACATGATCATATCTGTTATAAAACAATGTAGAAAACTGTTTGTAGCCAGCTGAGATGGAGGTCCACTAGAAAAATATTGCAATAGTCCAGGTGCACAAAATGACAGTTTTACTAAGAAAGTGGCAGTGGGAATAAGAGGGGGTTGGGGGGGAGTCGTTCTAAGATTTGAAAATTCCTTCTGAAGAAGAATCTATAGACCTTAATGGAGAGGAGATGCAAAATAATTCTGCAAATTGTAATTTAACTAATTGGGAAAAGTCTCTTTTCTTTTGGAATGGAACAAGAGATTGATATTGATTTTGACTAATGCCAGTAATTGGAAAAGAGAATAAAAAACTCATAGCAAAGCACGACTCAGTGGAAATTCTTATAAACTAGTTTTCTTTGTTGTTTTTTTTTTATCCTCACACTCTTCAGGATCCCCTGGATTAGCATATTATATAATAGAACACATAATTAGATAATACTATGGTAACTCCAGAAGGCATAACAAGTGCATAAGAGTTGAGTTATTAAAAATGTGATTGAATTATGTAAAATGAATAATTTAAACAGGAATTTCTCCCCTTCCTTAAATAATATCCAATTCAACTTCCAGAACCTGAGTATTTAATTTGATATCTCTTAGATTGCTAATATTCAGAAAACACTTAAATACTTGAATTGGTCCCATTGGGAGAAGTTCCACTGAGTTTTTTCATTTATATATTTTTCCACTGCATGGATACCTGTTTTGAAAAAAGTAATCTCTACATAAAAAACAATGATGACAGCTATACTGACATAAATTGAATAAATAATATATACTTTTGGGACTATATGTCAATGCACAGATTATACACCCTCCTCCATGTATATGTGTATATTTGCATAGAAATAAATGGGATGATATTCCTAAGAAGGTACTTGAACTAAATAATTGAACTACATTTATGTTTAAAATTTCATTTTTCTTTTGCAATTTTTTTCCTAATGTCCAAACCAGAAATAAAAATCATCAGGATCTCTCTTCTTTCGAATTAGAAGTTTGATTTCATGGAGGAGAACTCTGAGCTCTGTAATAATGTTTGGATGCCTTTATTTTTATCCCACAGTTATCAGTATATTGCTATACAAGTACCTGCCAGCAAAGGCTTTTTTTCTGGTTCAATAACGTTTTAAATGTCTGTTGTTCCCATTTTCAAGTCTCCAAAACTTTTATGTGAATTCTTTCAGCACATTTTTTTCATTATGTCCCGACTTTCTTTTTTTTCTGGATGGCTAAAGTTTCCAGACATATAACCAGAAATGTCCTCAGAGAATTAATGTATAAAAAACTAAAGCTAAGGACATGGAAATCAAAGAAAAATATCATGTAAAATACATATATATACACACAAATTCATTTTAAGTTTTCCTTTAAAAGGTAATACATGAACCTAATTTTCTTTATTAATATTCTCTTACTGAGTAGCAAATATTGTGGAAAGGTACCAAGAAATTTGTTTTTTTAATAACTCCCAGATCTAATCTTAGTTCTTAGATTGGGCTAGTCTGTTAATATCATTAATGTCAAGGACTGTTATTCCCAAAGATTTCTAGCATTTCAAAATAAACTGGCTGAAATAAGCCAAATAAGTGATTAAAACAAAATTCACAATATCACAGAGATTTTCTTTGAATGTAAAAAATATTTTTGGTAATGTTTTTTATCAGTTACACATTTTAAGTATAAAGAAAGGCTTTAAGGGAATATTCCATCAAATTTGAGGGGCGCACTTCATTTAAGGCGAGAGAGGTGTTTGAAGCAAAAGTGCCAGAATCTAATATTTCTTTTCCCTTTATTGTTTTGAGTGGATGAATAACTTACAATTTTCTAACAGTTTGCATAATTTTGCTTAAACAGATCTAAATGGGTAAAAGCCCCTATTTCTTGTTATTTTAGAATAGGGCATGTCTTCACTTCCCTTAGTTTATATAATTTTAGTAAGCATCTGCTTTATTGATGCTCTACAGAGAGGAGAATATATATACATCGAGCAACATCTCTCTCTCTGTTACCAGGATGTTGGTAGTACCTGGATCCATTTGAAGACTTTTCAGTATTTCATGGCCCATTCAGCATGTTAGAAAATGTCAAGAGTTCAGAACAAGACAAAATTACTGAGGGAGCTGTAGTGATAAAAATAAAGGCAAGAATGAAAAAGAATTATGTAGCCGATTAAATTTGACTATATAGTGGGGGAAATATTGAGAAAATTTTCAGAGAAATATTTTCCTAAATAATAATGTTATTGAAATATGACAAAATTAAGGATTGCAATCAGCAATATAATTTTAAGCAAATAATTGCAAATTTCATAGAAATACTTTTACTTGTGAAAATTATAATTTTTAAAGTGTAATATTATTAACTTTTTCTCGTTCAAATGAAGTTTCTGTTCTGGGTATTCTTGGCTATAAAAAATATTCATTTAGTGGGGGGGAAAAACAATTTGATGTTCTTATCATTTGCCCAACCATGAGACTATAACTTAATAACTACACTTCTGTGTAACAAGAAATTATTAAAGTGAACACCGTGTTCTTCTCTAGCTCTTCAATGGAATTATGTCAACTAGTTTGTTTATAGGTTTTAGTAAAAAGAAAAAAAAGTGCTTAATTTTAACAGGAAGACTGAATATCTCTACAGTGTGGCTTAGATCAATTTACCTTTTATTGCCTGTACCAGCTGCAAAAATTTCCCTTATTCTTCCCTACTTTTGAGAGCCTAGGCCCTAGGGGATACTGAATGGAGCTCTCATATCCTAGCAGTCCAAGTATTTTCAACTTTAAATCTATCTATGTGTTTTACATTTTGTAGTCTCATTACGCATATGGTTGAGAAACATAAACTATGAATATTAATCTGATGTCCAGGTGGTAGGAAATTGAAAGGACTTCCAGCATAGCATTAAAGGGAACAGCAATTGAAACCGCCAGAAGAAAAATCTATTTTGAGAAAGATGTGTGTTTTAGAAACAGAGTCATAAGACATTTGACTATGTTAAATTATTTGTGTGTATAGGTAGTATTTGCACACTGCCAGGTTTGCTTTCTAATTCTAAAATGTCTTTTCTTCCTTCCTACCTCTCCACTTCCTTATTTCCCTTCCTTTCCCTTCCCTTCCCTTCCCTTCCCTTCCCTTCCCTTCCCTTCCCTTCCCTTTCTTCCGTCCAGCTTTGAAGAATACAAAGCACTCAGAAAAAGGGAGCTAATATTATTTGTGTAGCATAGTAGCTCAAAAGTAGTCAGAAATATATTCAGGCTTTATTTTATGATGTTTCCTTAAAAAAAAATGCACCTTACCTTTAATTTGATTAGGTTTATTTTTATCCCAGAAAAAAAGATCTGTTGTTTCCTTTCTCAGTTATTTTGTGCCTCATGTTTTTTAGGCTTGGAACCATTTTCTTCACTTTCGCTTCACATGAAACACTTCCTTCTATGCTACACATCAAATCCTACCTCTTTTATGAGTCTTTTTGGGTAACACCAGCAGAAAGTAATCTGTTTCACTTTCAGACTTCCTATAACACCTGTGGTTGCATTGTTAATTTGTCACTTACTATTTACTGCCTTTTATGACAAGTTAGGTCTTTTTTATGACCCAAATGTCTAATGACATGAGCCTACTGAATTCATCACCACACCAGGCATATTGCTACCTGGAGAATTCAATACACCAGGTTCACTGTGCAGGTCCCTTCTCCACAAAAAGGGCAGGAACTCACAGCCCAATTACATTTTCAATTGGATACGTTTGTCTTAGGTCCACCCCAATAGAAATACTGCGTCTTAATGGTATTTTTAATGTCGACAATGCTTCCTGCAGTACCTTACGGGATGTAGGAATACAAGGTGATGGAGGGGAAAGAATATGTTGTTTCTTAGATGGTGAGCCTTCTTTTCATTAGACTTTGAGCTGCTAAAAGAGAGGGTCTAAGTCCCTGTATCCTTGGTTCCTAGCATAATCATTGATACCTGATTGGTGTTTACCAAATGTTGAGCTCAACAAAATTTTGGAATCAATCAATACCAGTGTTTGTTATAAGTTGTTATGAGGACTCAAGGAAATCATGTTTGCAAGGCACTTAGCACAGTTATTGGCACATCATCTATATACAATTGACATTAGAAGGTTCTTTTCCTCCTATCATTTAAGTGTGTGTGTGTGTGTGTGTGTGAGAGAGAGAGAGAGAGAGAGAGAGAGAACTGGTAGCTAGAGTAATGAAAAGGATATTCTAGCTTTGAGGACTGGAAAGATGAAAAAAATGAGGTGGGCAAGATGCATTTGGAAAGTATCTCTTCAACTAATGCTTTTTGAACCCATATTATGTGCCATATTATGTTCTAGGGATATAGGAATGAGTAAAGTCTGTAACAGCAAGAACCAGTCTAAGAGAAAAGAAAACTCCAAATAGTCCATAGTCAGAGGATTGCGATACTGGGTATGGCCATTTTAAACATGGCCTTAGAAATGTTTGACACTTCTCCCATTGAAAACACGGATTTGTGACCGATTTGACCAATAATACACAGTGAAGGGATGCTGTGTGACTCCTGAGGCTAGATCCTAACACGGCAGGCAGCTTCCACCCAGTTCTTTTGGACAGCTTGCTGTCAGAACATTCCTCTAGCAACACTTCCTCTAGGAATCTGGCCACCAAGCTGTGAGAAGGCCATTTCACCTGGGGAAGCCTTCAGTCATCCAAGCCCAGGCACCAAATATATGAGTGACAAAGCCTGCAGATTATTACAACCCCTAACTGTTATCGTTTCTCCACTTGAGATGCCAGGCGTTGTGGGACAGAGGGCAACCATTTCTCCAGTGCCCTGTCTGATATTTCTCAGACTTCCCTAGCAAAAGTATGTGGTAGTTGTTTTACATCACTGAATCTGGGGTGATTTGTTGCATTGCAGTAGTAACTGGAGCTTAAGGTGATACCTTGGTAAAGATGCTTAATTCATAACCAAATGTGAGGTCATTTTTACTTAACTAGAGGCCCAATGCACGAAATTCGTGCAAAAGTAAGCCTTCCTTCCCCCGGCTGCTGGCACCAGCTTCCCTCTGGCACCCGGGCTTCCCTCACAGCCCTGGCTTCGTCCTGAAGGTCATTCAGAAGGACGTCCAGTCTAATTAGCATATTATGCTTTTATTATTACAGATGATATAATATTTTTAAATCCCTCTTGTTGAAGTTATTTAATTAATTTTCTTTTAAAGAAAGTATAAAATAGCTTGTAAGAACTTGTAGGTCCAAGTAATGAGAAATAATTAATAAATAATATAAAAGTTACTTATTTTTTTCTGATAAAGGTGATATTTCCTTCCAACATGAAGAGTCTCCTTGAACCTTTATTATGGTACTAAAATATAGATCATAAAGAGTTATGGTTATCATAGAGCAGTATAACTATCCCTCATGGTTAGAAAATGAAAATTATCATCATAGGAAATAATATGTAATTATGTAATGCTTATACCTAAATTAATTGAATTGAATCTTGATTTATACTCTTGAGTCCAAACTTTTTAATATGGTATTTAAGGCCATCCAAAATCCCCACTACTATCCTCTACCATCTGAACCCCACATCTCCAGACTGCCTCTCATTCCCTGACGACTGAGCATTTTCATACCATCAGGCCTGCATTCAACTCCCATACCTTATCCTGTAAGGGTCACCCTACCATGCCTCCTACCCTGATTCCCAGAGACATACTGTTCTTGACTCTCTTTGCTCTTCTGTAGACTGTGGGTTGTATCTATATTTACCACTTATTTCATTCTGTGTTAAGCTAATTCTGTTTCCTTCACCAATGAAAGATTATTCAAGGGAAATGGTGTATCTAATGCAACTTTGTGTTTCCATACTACCCACTTTAGGTACTAAATAAAGACTTTCTAACTGTCAAAAAAAAAAAAGCCAAAAAAAACAAACAACAAATGGAAACATTCTGAGGTCAGTTTGTGATATGGCGAGAAGCATTCTAAAAACATTAGCAGAGTCTCCATCTACGCTTTAATTCCAAAATTGAAAAGAAGGAACAAAAATAAAAATGACTGCATTTTGTTGAAATCATAAACTCCAAATTGTAGAAATCGCCATTTTTGTTTGGACAAAAATGAACATTTCTGTTCTTGAAGACGTCTATATCATTCCCATACACAATTTGGTTCCAATTCTAAACTCTGCCTTAATGAAAAAAATTAATGTATGACCTGGCAGGCTTAATGCATGCCTCCTCTGCTTGCTCAGCAAAGAAATTAAACCAAACCATAAGGTGTAAATCACACACTTTCTTGGTACAGAGCCTAGCTTTATTTCCTTACCTTCTATGTGTCTAGCACAAATATGTAAGGCTATATATTAAAATTTAATTAGAAAATTAGTGCAATATTTGAGGCCAAGTATATGAGATTTTATAAGTTATTTAATAATTCTGAGAAAGAATGTTAACTAACATTTTGTGTATAGTATACTTTTGTACTTCCTGTGCCTCTTGGATCTTACTTCCCATTATTTCATAAAAATATTCTCATTTACTAAACAATAAAAATATCTCTATGTGATGTTATATTGCCAGGATAAAACTGCAGACCAAACTTATTTATGAACAAGAAACTAAAAATGTTTTAAAACAAACTGGAAACTTTTTATTTCAATCATATTATGACTTCTACAAGCTGTAAAACAATAGCATACACTAATATTTGATCTGTCTTCTGGTTCTTCTCTTACATTTTTGGGTCTTGAACTTGGCTACATTTTCTGCAACTTGAAGCTTTTTGTAGTCTCTTTATGAGTTATAGCAACATATGCCATTAATGAAGGGAGTTGGGTAACCTCTTTGCTAATCTTAATACAGCACATGACAGACACCAACACCAATTAGGGAGATCTGCCTCAGGCATAGAACATTGAAAATAGATATCTGTTGAAGCAAAGAGGATGAATGTAAGGAAAAGAAAAAAATGGAACAGAGCTGTGTAAAGGAGAAATTGAATGAATGTTAAGATAATGTTCACATGGTGGGTGGGGAGAAAGAAGAATAAGGTATAATCAAGATAAACAATAAAGAATTATAGGAATTGATAAACACTCAAAAAGTATATAGAAGTTAACCTTATGCTTTGAAAAATCCACAACCCCATAATAAAGCAATACTAACGATTGAAAATCATCATAAGGTCTAAGATGTATGAGCTAGAGAAAATTCCCGATGGTGGAAATAGTCAAAGGCAGTTCAAATATGCTTATTACTCTCCCACTGGATGTGTCTGTCATGAGTGTGTGTGTGTGTGTGTGTGTGTGTGTGTGTGTGTGTTGTTTACAGCACTTATATGATTTTATACTGTATGCTGGACATTTTCATTATGACTATTAAAGTTTTAATATTGTTTTACTCATCTTTTCTTTTTTAAAAAATATATTTTCTTGATTTTTTACAGAGAGGAAGGGAGAGAGATAGAGAGTTAGAAACATCGATGAGAGAGAAACATCGATCAGCTGCCTCCTGCACATCTCCCACTGGGGATGTGCCCGCAACCAAGGTACATGCCCTTGACCGGAATCGAACCTGAGACCATTCAGTCTGCAGGCCTACGCTCTATCCACTGAGCCAAACCGGTTTCGGCAACTCATCTTTTCTTTAGTGTTTACTTTTACAGAGGGTTTTGAGATAACTTACAGAAATTCATGAGCACAGGGAAGTTTGCATATGATATTTCTATAGAGGATAGTGGGATGGCAGGAACATTTTAAGAGAGGAGGAAAGTGAAGCAGGGCGAATCTGGTAATCCTGTAAGAGGAGAATAACTCTAGAATCATGAATAGGTGAAGAAGGGGAAGTAGGATAAAAATAGAGTTCTCAACCCTTTGTCCTTGTTCTATAAAATGTAAGGATTCTTGCCCAGCTGGTGTGTCTCAGTGGTTGAGCGTCTACCTATGAACCAGGAGGTCATGGTTCAATTCCCGGGTAGGGCACATGCCTGGATTGCAGGCTTGATCCTCACTAGCTGGCTTGCAAGAGGCAGCCAATCAATGTTCTCTCTTATCATTGGTGTTTCCATGTCTCTCTTATTCTCCTTTACTATCTGAAATTAATTATATATATGTGTGTATATATATATATACACACATATATAATTAATTTCAGATTAATTTATAAAATTAAGGATCTTTTCCATGGCAGGACACATCAAAACATGCTGACACTTGGACAGATGACAAGACTCTGTTATAGGCCCAAATAAGAAAAGGCCACCAAGGAGAGCCACACAAAAGGTGTACCCTGGGACAGGGTGAGGGCAGGCTAAACTTCTGTATGGCAGGCTAAGAGACTTTAGTTAGTGTTCCAAAGCTCCCTGAGAAGTGACTAATTTTGTAGACCCTGAGGGCATTGGGGCCCTCCTTAGTTGTCTGATACCTGGCCCCAAAGAAATTAGGGTGAATGTGGGTGCATAGTAGCTCAGAGTATGAGAGCCCAGTAAGGAAGTGGTTAGAATATGGACTTAGTTGGCTGCATGAGAGGAGGAACTGAAAAGACTCTACCCAGGGTCTCAAAACTGGGTCAAGACAGTATAAAAACAAAGAAACAAAGAATAAAAACCCATTATGTTATACTTTCCTGGACCAGAAGGGGAAAAAGTGATATATACATAATATATAGAATACATATATCAACACTAATAAAAGAGAAAAATGGTAATTGGCGTACGACGATACCCTTTTCATTGGCTAATCAGGGCTATATGCAAATTAACTGCCAACTAAGATTGGCAGTTAACTGCCAACAAGATGGCAGTTAATTTGCATATGTAGGCACAATGCAGGGAGGCAAAAGGGAAAGCAGGAAGAAGCCCCCTGCCACTGACAGTGATCAGAAACCCAGGGGGGAGCTAAGAGCTGGGGGTCAGGGCAAAGGCGGCCCTGGGGCCGTCTTTGCCCTGCCCCCCAGCCATGATCAGAGAATCAGGCGCCTTTTCCGCCCTGGCCAGTGATAGCAGGAAGTAGGGGTGGAGCCAGTGATGGGAGCTGGGCACGGTCGAAGCTGGCATTCCCGGGAGCTAGGGGCCCCTTGCCTGGGCCTAAAGCGAAGCCCACGAGAGGCATCCTGCAGGGGCAGGGGCAGAGCCCGTGCAATCGCGGCGCCCCCCGCTGCCACTGCGGGTCCCTGCTTCCCCGGGCCGGACGCCTAGGCCAGAGGCGTCAGGCCTGGGCAAGGGGCCGATCCTGCGATTGGAGGGTGATGGGGGGTCAATGCCCGAGGGCTCCCAGTATGTGAGAGGGGGCAGGCTGGGCTGAGGGACACTCCCCCCCACACACCCAGTGCACGAATTTCGTGCACCAGGCCCCTAGTATTATAATAAAGAGCTAATATGCTAATTAGACCAAACATCCAAATGACCAAACGACCTTCCGGATGTCCTTCTGGACGACCTTCTGGATGAAGCAGGGGCTGCATGGGGCTGCGAGGGCCAAGCCCCTTGCATGAATTTCATGCATCAGGTCTCTAGTATATTATAAATACACATAATATATATATAGTGATATATACATAATATATAGAATACATATATATTATAAATACATGTAATATCTATTAAACTCTAAAAATAAAGAAGGCAAAGAGGAAAAGAAAAAATAATAGGGAGGAGAAAACAGTAGGTTATCTCCTGAACAGGAGATTCTTTCTGAGGTTCTTTTCTTTTCTTAATCTGCAAGGTCAGGACCACTCTATTTCCTCACACTCTTTTTCCCCAGGGCTTCTGTTGTCAACATGGGCAGCCCAATTATGTGAGCATCATATCTTGGCCCATAATTAAATTTGCTTCTAATATATTTTATTAGGGTTTAAATTCACTTCACAATTTAGTAATGAACTAAGTCACTCCCAGAGTTACACAACAACTGGTAGCTAAGCAATGAGAAATGATAATCAGCATCCCTACTTTTATTCAGCAACTCCCCAATATTTGAGGAGAGAGACTTTAAACAATCTGGTTATTTTTGTGAGAAGAGGAGGAATGAAGACAACTGAATACTTGTATATACACGTAAGATTTGCTTTTAAAAGACTCAATTATTTTTATTTTTTTAAATCTTTATTGTTGAAAGTGTTACATATGTCCCCTTCCCCCCTCCCCCCCCATTTACTCCCTCAGCCTGCCCCCACCCCCAACCCCAGCACCACTCTATTGTCCATGTCCAGGAGTTATGCATATATGCATACACTTTTCCTCCGAGATTCTACACTCTGTTCCATGCTTCCATGTCTCTGGATCCACTCAGTTCATCAGTTTATTTTGTTAATTAGATTCCACATATGAGTGAGATCATGTGATACTTGTCTTTCTCTGACTGGCTTATTTGGCTTAGCATAATACTCTCCAGGTCCCTCCATGCTGTTTTAAAAGACTCAGTTATTTTTTATTCAACTTCTTACTGGGTTCCACTGACCACACAATAGCTTCCATTGGATATCAAATTGTTACCTCAAACTTAACTTGTCCAAAACTAGAAACACAATTCTTCTCTCAAAGCAAGATATGGTAAAACAAAACAACTTCTTCCCAAAGTCTTTGCAATTTCAGTAAATGGCAGCATAGTTTCTGTAATTGTTTACATTAAAAAACAACTGGGGCCCAGATTGTTTGTCTCTCATACTGCATATCCATCCATCAGCGATAAAATTTAAATCAAAATTTAAAATAAAAATTATAGTGACATATATCATGGGTGAGGTAGTATTCTAGACTAGAATTTGGTGCTTACACAATTCATTTGCCTCATTATAAAATGAATACTAGTATACTGGGAGAAAAAGTATGAAGAGAATAACCATATAAAAGATATGCGGAATCTAATTACTTACCATAACTTCACTGCAATCCCTCTCATCCAAGTCCCAATCACCCCTCAGCTGGGTTATAATAGCCACGAATCTGCTCTCCTTGCTCACACCCCTGTCCTCCTGCAGTCCATTCCCTACCCAGAAGTCAAAGTGACAACTTCACACTACAAATCTGATCATGTCACCCCTCTGCTCAAAATCTTAAAGCAAAGTCCCTGAAAAGGCTTACAAGATCTACAGGATATGAAACCCCTCTTCTGGAACCCCAATCTCTCTGACATTATCTCCTACTCCTTCTTTATTTATCTCTGCCATAGGAGCCTCCTTGATTTCCTGTAACATTTGCTTTGTGGAATTCCCCTGAGACATTGCACTGGCAATTTCTTTGTCTGAAATGGTCTTTAGGAATCTTTGTATTGCACTTACTTCCTTTGGATCTCTGCTCAGATGTCACTTTGCTGGTGAGGCCTTCCATGACCATGTATAACATCTGCCACCTCTCAGCACTTTCTAACACTTTTACCTGTATGCTACCTTTCTGTAGGAAACACATTATCACCAGATATATTATGCATTAATTTTTATTGGTTTATTTGCATAATTCTTGTCTCACTTCAGTACAATATAAGTTCTATTAAGTTGGGGACTTTGCTTCCCTTGGAAAGAACAGAGCATGCTTCATCTTAGCTGGCAGAATAAATGGTACTTTAGAGGTAAAGATGTGTTTAGGGGAAAGATTCTGATTGACTTTCTATTCAAATATATGTAACAATATGAGAACAGGAACAGTTACTGGCTACATTTGTTATATAAGACTAGAGGCCTGATGCACAAAATTAATGCAAGAGTAGACCTTCACAGCCACAGTGGCTGCCTGGATCCCTTGGAGCTGTGGTGGCTTTCTCAATCCTGCGGCTGCAGCCCCAGCTTCATCTGGAAGGTCATCTGAAAGAATGTCCGGTCTCATTAGCATATTATGCTTTTATTATTATAGATTAGTTGCATACATACATTTGTGCATTCATAGGTTAAGCAGTTTTTGATCCAGAAATGCTAACCTATTACTGAAGATGAATATCAGAACCTCAGTCATTATGCTTTATTTCAAATGGAACACATGAATACCCTTCCTATTTTTTTCTCTCCTTGTTTTCAAGCTATGCATTTGAATATAAATTCATTTTAGTTTTATCTCAGAGGTAAAAACTGTTGATGTATAGTCTCTTCTCTCTCCTTAAAAAGAACCCTGGCCAGGTAGCTCAGTTGGTTAGAATGTTGTCCTGATACTCCAAGGTTGTGGGTTTGATCTTCAGTTAGGGCACATATAATAAATACAATAATCAACCAATGAATGCATAAATAAGTGGAACAACAAATCTATGTTTCTCTCCCTATCTCTCACTCTTCCCCTTTCTCTATCGGTAAGATCAATCAATAAAAATTTATTTAAAAAAGATAGCAAGAACAAAGCGAGAAAGGAAGGGAGGGAGGGAAGAATGAAGGAAGAGAAGGATTGAGGGAGGGGAGGAGGGGAAGAAGCAGGGAGGGAGGGAGGGAAATGAGCATAGACTTTCAAGTCACTCAGGATCAGACATGAATCTGAATCCCACCTGAGCTGTTTAAGACCATGTTTTCCTGCTAACCTGTGAGCTCCTGGAGAGCCAGGCTTGCAACTTCATCTTCACGTAACAAGTGCACAGAGGAGACTGGCTCATGAATGAGTGAATGGACCATAAAGCTATGGATGTCCAAGAGCACAGAGTGGGATGCCATAAATTGGAGAGGAGACAAAGATTCAGAGAAAGGATGCGTAAAATTCTCTGACCTCCTGTATTTTTAATGATGTCTTTGTCCCAGGGGACTGTTGTAACAAGTCAGTAAGATGATTTAGGTGCTCAATGAATAATAAAATACCTAACATCTACTAGTGCTTCATACTTGCTATGCATCAGACAGTAAACGAAATATTTTCATATGTTATAGAATGCTCAAGACAGGCCTACAAGAGAGGGCTATTTGTTAACCACATTTTACAGATGTGGAAATGGATAGTTAGGTTAATTAATTTGCCCATAATTGTTAGCAAGTAAGTGGAGGAGTTAGAACTTGACCCTCATTGTGTCTGTTTCCAAATCTGGACTCTTAATTATTAAGCGAACTGCAGTGACTATTAGTATCCCAATTTAAGATGTCTCATTCCTTGACAGCTTTGGTGGGAATAATGGCTGGTGAAATCTTTTGGCAAAAGACTCTGGAGTCTAAGGAGCTACGGTGACAAGCAGCTGATGGCATTTCCTTCTGCCTATAGAAGCCCCACTAACTCTGACCCCTCCCCATGCAGTTCTGTCACTGTGGGCTAGGCGTGCTACCTTTCCTAGCCTGGTCCAGTAAAAATAGTAGAAAACTCTTCCACAGTATAATTTTAAGAGTCATTTCTCAAAATGCTTCATGTAAATCAGCAGTTGTCAAAGATCCCATGTTTGTAAAATGTGTGATCATTTCAATGTTGGAAATTTCAGCACATTTTTTCATCCTTCAACAAAGTAACCCTAAATTTGTTATTACCAATGTTCTAAAAATATATGGATAATTGAAACAAAGTCAACCTACAAGAGAGTCCCAAGAAAGGTGACAGTAGAATCTCATTTAAGTGTAAATTGTTCTATCAACAAGGATACAAAATCAACAACGGGTGCCATCTTCACAGGGAGATTTCCACTCATTTCCCCTTTGATGGGTGCAGTCCTTCCTTCTTGTATCTGTCCTATCACACAATGGCATCTGCTTTTTCTCTTCCAGGTATTCAGTGGCATTATGTCTCATTTGCTCATTCAATCATTCAACGAGCTGAGGTTTGGCACTGTGCTGAGGACTTGATATGCAAAGATGGATAACCTAGTCCCTCCTCTCTGGGGATTCACAGTTTTAGTAGAGAGGTGCAGGTGTAAGAAAATAACTGTGACATACATTATAAATGATATATAAAAGAAATAACATATTCTCAGAGCAAAACAGACAGACATAGCAGTATTTCTGCCAGAGAGATCAAGAGAACCAGAGAGAAGATAACTACTAAGCTAGTCCTGGAAGAATGAATTTGATTTATTCAGAGAGAGAATGTAAAAAAGTGAAATGTCATTCTAGTCAGCATGAGCAAAACTTGGAGGTGTGAGGGTGTACAATGTTTGGGATATTGTGATATTACATCATCTCAAGTCTACTGCCGACAATATATGCGCACATCTGTTTTGTACTTTATAATGAAACCATCTGTTCATTGATACCCTGCCTCAATTTTGATTTATTTTTCTCCTTAGTTTAGTTTCAAAATCAGATTTTTTTCCAAACTATAGGTTTGAAATAAATTTCGCAATTCTTCAACAGCATTTCTTTTCAATTGAATGGCATAGAAAAGACTAGAATAAAGCCAAATAGAAACATGTTTTGGTTATATTGTCTAACTGTGTTTCGATGTGTCTGTAACATAAGGTATTTCATATTTTGAGTCACAATAAAACAAGTTTGAAAGCCACTGAAGTAGTAATATTTTTCTATTGCTTTTCAATGCACTCCCATTATATTGGTTATGATTAAACCTTGAGTCCAAATCAACCTTGGTTTTTAATGAAGTGACTAGTGACACAGACTGACCTCATTTGTGAAAGCCTGGTACACAGGCAAGCATCTGTTTTACTGAATTCTAGTTACATTTTACTAGAAGAAATGATTCTAGCCTGGAAATTAAACCATTATTTATAATGTTATTTTAATATTATTTTCCTATTCTGCGGTCCAAACTACTAAATTAAAAACAATATATAAAAATATAACCAATTAGTAGTAAGCTTCCCAAGAGATTGGATTCTTCTATAATATTCATTCATTCAACAGTTATTTATTGAGTGCTTACTAGATGTCCAATGATATTCTAGATACTAGAGAAAACAGTGGTTCAAAAGAAATACAGGGTTATTGAAATAAAATATTTCATATTAAACATTCATATTAAATTAGAACGTCTTCCAATTAGAATAGCACATACATTTATAAAAGATTTAGAAACAAACCACACAAATATTTAACGAAAACCTAACTTAACTTAGACAAGGAAAATCACACAACAGTATATATTACAAAGGATATTTAAAAGTAGGTGAGATAAATGGCCTATTTCATGAAATGCTTTTTATCTACCTTCTGTGTAAAAATTAGAAGGCATATGCTCATATACAACACACATTTTGCGAAAAATATGAGCCGCACAATAGGGAATGGATACCTATACTAGTGTTATGTTCTACTTTTACACGTTAAACTTTTCCTTTGAGAGTAAAAATTGAGTTTTTAAGTTGCATATCCAAATGAGAGTAAGCCTTGACCTCTCACATGAAATTTCAGTCATTTGATTCATTCTTTGTAGTGTTATATATGAATGGTGATGAGAAGTATTAACACTTTTTACCGCTAATGTTATTTGCAATTACCATACCAGGACTTATAAGTCCTTTTTGTTTGACATTTAAAAAAATATTTCAATATATATATCAATTCAAGGCCTATATTATGGTCCAAGATAGGTAGGAAAAGATAAACATAGTTTTCATTACTGATAAAATATTTCAATAAAAAGGAAATAAGTGTTTTCATTTATTACATTGCTTCATATATTTCTCTGGCACCGTTGCAGGTTTTTATACTGCTTTCCATATCATATTTCTCACTGGCTTCTAACACTTGCTCATTTAATAGCCCTTTTGAAGCTATTTAGGAATATAAGAATGCCTTGGTCACCTTTGGAAATTTATTTTACTTTTACCCAGTGTCTATTTGTGACAAGCTGGTACGGCCATGGCATACTCAACCCTAGGGTGCCTTATGTGCCACGCCAGCTCAGCCAGGTTCAGTGACCCCCGTGACCCTGAGAGGGGGTGGTGAAGGATGGCGAAAAGACAGACAAGAGAAAAAGCTGGGTCTGGGTGGGATGCTGTCCTCTTTGAGGGAGAGCCTCTCTGAGGGAGAGCTAGCGACAGTGCCACGGACTACAAGCCCTGACTTTATTTTATTGCCAGATTCCAGGAGGCAAAGTAAGGGCTGGCCGGCCCCGCCCCCTGGTCAAACTCCCGGTCGAACTCCTGGTAGAGGGGACAATTTGCATATTATCCTTTAATTACATTATATATATATATATATATATATATATATATATATATATATATATATATATATATAGAGAGAGAGAGAGAGAGAGAGAGAGAGAGAGAGAGAGAGAGAGAGAAAGAGAGAGAGAGAGAGAGAGAGGGAGAGAAAAGGCACAACTCATATTCAAGACATAGTTGAAGGTGTGGAATGCCCCAAAACACAGAGTAACCTAGAAACTTTCAATATTAAAGTCCTCTTTTAAACTTTAATATTTAGGTGATAAAAAGAAAAATTAAACTAAATATTTCTTTAAATCTGGCTCGGCTTTTATTTTTTGTGCTGTCAAATGTCAAGAATGTATTTAGACAATTTTCACCTCAGTAGGTGAGGCATTTGCTTCCATTACCTTCAAGTCAGATCAGGGAAGATAAGTTGGACCAGGGTTTCCCAAGATGAACATGTTTAGGTTGAGAGAGACCAAAGCAGGACCATTTTTGGACAAAAAGATTATCTGACAAATGTATTCGTGACTGATTGGAAGACATAAATAGAAATTTGATTTTGAAAAATACAAAATCAAAATCAAATGGGAATTGTTACAAATTCTGAAGAAAATTAAATGAAAACATAATTTTGATGCCTCTTTAGAAATCTTCTGTATTACTTCTCTTTTGCCACCAAAAGGGATTCAGCACAACCCTCAGATGCTAAGGGAGAAAATGCACATTTCTCCTAGCATTTTCCTTTCTGCTCTTGCTCAAAGGATAGGGATCTGATGGGATGCATAATTCAAAAGTAAAAATTCCTGGAAGGAAGGGGCTTTGGAGGGAGTAATTTGAATAATGATGTTCTCCCAGTGCTTCTGCAAGCCTCCTTATTTTCCCAAACTGGGTTTGGCATTGTTCCTGAATTAATACAAACATTGATATACACTTTGACAAGAATAATGAACAGTATGACAAGAATATTTACACCTGGAAGGTATAGGACAGTGGTCGGCAAACTCATTAGTCAACAAAACCAAATATCAACAGTACAACGATTGAAATTTCTTTTGAGAGCCAATTTTTTTTAAGCTTAAACTATATAGGTAGGTACATTCAACTTTAAATTCAACTTTACATTCACGGTGTTCGTCTTCCGTTTTTCTTTGCTTCTTCTTTGTAGCCAAACAGGGCACCTAAAAAATGTTTCATTTTATAATAATAAAGCCACCAACACAAAAGAATTACAATTCTTAAATTGATGACAAAAATACCTGTAGGATTTGCAGCTGGTTGGAAAAATACAGGTAACTTTATGCTTCGAGTAGGTACTTTTATCACCCGCGGGCGATTTGCGGAAGCGACTAGCACTAACCACTGAGACTGCTGACTGACTGGCTCACTCAATTTGTGCATGAATCGCGTGCTGCCTATCCCGCAGCCCGCCTGCGCCTTCTCTCCCGTCGCCCAACTGACTGACACCCCCCCACTTCTTCTAATGCCACTTCTTCAAAATAGACTCGCCCAGGCCAAAAACCGACTTCTGCACACGGGCCACAAAGTTTCAAACGCACTGTACATGCGCGCCCGCACGTGGTATTTTGTGGAAGAGCCACACTCAAGGGGCCAAAGAGCCGCATGTGGCTCGCGAGCCGCCGTTTGCCGACCACTGGTATAGGATATAAGATTTTCAAAATCCGAGGTGTTAGATTTTTTTTGAACTCTTATTTTATACCCTAAAGATACTAAAATAATGTTTATTGGCTGATGATGTTTGATCATGGAAATTTAGGATGTTTGACTTTTTAACTTAAATTGAATAAATTTAGAAACTCAAAATACTTTGTTAGGGCTCTTGAAATATCAGATTTGGTTACTTTGGAAACATTTTTATTATTCAGAATCATTTCCTCAAATTCGTCTGTAACCTGTTGTGTATGATTTGTTGTTTATGTACATCCAAGCAGTAATATAGGCCTTTACATAGGCTGTTTCTCTTTAAAATGAGGTGACTCTGGGAAGCCGAGGAGGAATATGGAACTGACAGCTGCAACGCCGCCTTGAACTAAAGTAAAAAGCTTGGGGGGGGGGGGGGTCAGTCAGTGCCACCAAACTTTTCCATCTGTTTTGTCCCCTTCTTCGTTATTTGTGCTGCTACAAGCAAGTAACCCATGCGGTGTCTAGATGTTTCAGAGCCATTAACCACTTCCAGATGAAAGCAGTAATAAATGCAACATGCATTCTTTAATGATATCTAAAATTATCCGGATCACTTCGATATTGTGTATCTACAGGTAGTTTCTATTCGGGGGGTGGGGGTGTGGATGGGGGTGGGAGTACCTTACCACCTACTAAAAATCTGGTATCCTTGAGAGAATCAGAGTACTTGTGCCAATGCCATCTTATACAGGGGATGGAGATGCACGGATGAACATGAAAACAAAACAACAACCAAGTGTAATACTTTTCACCTATGCTCCATGGAACGTGGTAACCTGAGGCGAGTAGGACACTCAGCCAGAGGTCACCTATACACTGAGTGGCCAGATTATTGTGACCACCCCATCAGTTCAATGACGTGAATTAGTTATGCAAATAATAATAATAAAACCTTGAGAGTATTTGCTTAGGAAGTTTTCCATATTCAGTATTTTGGGAGGTGTCAATGAAGTACTGATGGGGTGGTCATAGTAATCTGGCCACTCAGTGTACATTCGCGGGGAAGCAGACACTTGAACATCTGTCCAGTTCACACACAGCCAGGCTCTGCATCTCAGACTACACGCACTAATAAACAACAGTTGGGGAACACTGTCTGTGACATTCCCCATCGTGCCGAGCTGAGGCGGAGAGCAAGAAGGTGGAATTGTATTTCCTTTGGTAAAGCGGAAAACAGCCCTAAGTGAGGCCTCTTCTACACTCTCATCGTTAGAGAGACGTGCAAGAAATCAAATTGTTCAGTTTGGAAGGAAGAGAGGCCGAAGTTACTGGAAAGCTCATGCTTCCGAGTCTGCAAAATCCCTGGCCAGGAAAGCACAACTTTTCCAACACCCCATTTTAATATCGTGCTAAAGCCATCGACGCTGTTAAAACCCCGGAGTTAAATATGATCTCCTCCCCACCCCCAGGCCCTTTCCCTCTTAGGTGAGTGCTTGGGGGTCACGGAGGGGGCTGGAGCTTGGCCCCAACCTCCGAACCGCTGCCAAGGGCTTGTAATACAATCTCTCCCCGTTTGAAGGGTAACTCGGTGTCAATTGCGTTTGCCGTCCACCAGAAAAAGTAAGCATTTGACTTCCGCTCGGTCTGTGCGGACTGATGAGATGTAGGCAATCTGTTTCTGGCAAGGGGGAGAGATCGTTTTCCCAAACGGCACCAAGAGGAGCCATCAGAGAAGTATGAAGAGGGGCAGAGCGGCGGGAGCTGCTGCCTGTGCCGCCGGGCTGCTGGGGTGCGGACCGCTGCTGCCGCAGGACCTGCTCCGGGAGGGGGCCGGGCCCCAGACGCTGCGGGAGCCGAGCCGGGAGCCCGGGCGCCTCTGAGAGCCGCCAGCCGCCAGCCGCCAGCCGCCAGCTCCGGACGGACGCGGGGGTGAGCGGGGCGGGCGCAGCCCTCCCAGCCGCCGCAGGGTGCGCGCTCCGCAGCGCGGGGTGGCGGGAGGCCCTGCTTGCGGAGACTGCGGGGGCAGGGGGGTAGGGAGCGGGGGGCAGGGGGAGGTCTTGAAAAATAACCCCGAGGACCTGGCCGGGCGGGGTGCAGAGCCGCGGACGGCCGGCCGGGCTCTGGCGCGGAGTGGGTGGTCACCGCAGTGGGCGCCTCTCTGATTCACGGGACACAACCATGTGTTCCTCACCCCTATTGTGGGCCAGCCCCAGTGACCGCGGCGCGAAAAGCCCGCGGGGCCGGCTCAGCCAACCAGGGCCAGAAGTGAGGGCTTCTGATTAGCACATGGATGATGACTGCACAGGGACGCAGCCCTGCCCCGGGTCGCCCTGATGCGGGCTGTTGTTGGGGAGGGGGAGCGGAGTGGGGGTTGATCCTGAATGTTTTGCTTGAGTCAGAAGGCCACGATGGGAAGGAGGAGGGCGACACGTGTGATTTGGGGTGAACCTCTGCTTTCCTTGATGAGTTCGACAGAGTTGAGCTGTTTAAAGTGGACAAACAATGGCTAGCCTGTGACTCAAACCCCCTTTGGGAATAATTCGCGCTGCATTGTTCTCTCTGAGTCCACAGTGCAGGGTTTTGGAATCTGGAATTGCCTGGGGAGCAGAGGAGACAACTCTGTTTTGAAGGCATTAATTATTTTTGGCAAAATTACATTGTATCAGCCCAGTGAGGGAAATTGCCAATAACCTAGCCCAGCCATCCGAAGTTTCTACTGTTTGAAAGGAGAGGGAGCAAACGCTGGGCTTAATTAACCATTGTTTTCCACACTCCAGCACAGTTGGGGGTGGGGTGGGTTGCTCAGTACTTTCCTCCAGGTAACCTTTTTGGAAATCAAAACCTGTACCCTCCCCACCTTCTTCCTCTTCCTCCTCTCCCCTCCTTCACCTTCCTCCTTATATATATAGATTTGCAAAACTTTTCTGTCCCTCTTGCAAACTCCGCCCTCTCCGCAAGAACCTCTCCAACAAAGCTAGATCAGTTGTGTATGGGAGTCTTATGCAGAGGAAATAAGATCTGCTTGTGCACAGGAACACCCATTTGGCCTCCCAGTGTTAAAATAAAGGCCCAGGCAGGTCGGATGTGCCAGCCGGGCAGGGGAAGTCCACCTTTCCTCTCCACCTGTCCCCTGAGATTCACAGAGGCAAGGCTGAGAACAAGCCCTTGTGCTCATTGCTTCTTTCCCCCCAACGTCTGCGCTGTGTGGACACTGATTAACTACAGCTGGGATCTAGTGTGCCCAGCCTGTCTTTGAAATCCATCAATGAGTTCCTTCTCGAGGAATGCTCCCCCCTAACTGTGGAGGGGGAGGTGGTGGCCGTGGTGGTCCTCTCCAACATGGGCATCCTGGTTCTGACTGCCTAAGAGAAGGTAAGGGACAGGTGCTGAGGCGTGGGACCTTGTAGCCTTCACCCATGGCTCTCTGAGTGGGCTCTGAATCTGAAAGGTAGCTTGGATTTCAACCTGTATGCTACTATACTTTGAGCTTCTTTCTTTACTTTGCAGCTGAACACCATACTTTTGTGAGGTGGACTATGCTTTATTGGGAAACAAATTCACTTGGCAAAAGTTATTTCACCTGGTGCAAAAGGTCAGGTGGTTTTCCACTGAGTTTCCTAGTCTCTTGCAAAGGAATCTTAGTTAAAACTTAAACTTGCAGGGGTGAAATGTCAGGTCTTTCTTATATTAATCCTAAGGATGGGAGGCAAGATTTTAGAATTCTGTTTCAAGGATGTGACTCTGCATTCATAGACTTTTGGAGCCTTTGGAAGGCCAAAGTTACCTCGGTTGAAACCAGATAAGGAGGCTCTAGCAATTCCTGTGCAGAGGGAGTTTGTTAAGATTGCAGCTGATGTTAAGGCTATTTTGGTATCTTTGTGGTTTAGATATGGAGGCACAAATAGGATCCCACTGTTTCTTTGCATTTCTCCTGAGCAACTACCAAGGTTTTCTACTCAATGTTTTCTGATTAGAGGAAATACCTGGGGTGAAGGTAAAATATATCTCTTGTCAAAGTGAGTAAGATACATGTAATTTTTGTCTTAAACATTTTCAGGATCAATTCAATAGAGCTTTTGCTAATGCTCTCCCCTTACGAGAGAGAGAGAAAGAGAGAGAGAGAGAGAGAGAGAGAGAGAGAGAGAGAGAGAGAGAGAGAGAAGAAAACTGGTAGCTCTCAATAACATTATAGTTAAGAAAAACAGAAATCTTTGCATTACAAACAGCATATAAAAAACAAAATCTCATGAAGTGAGGTTTGCCTAATCAACTTGGATGAAATTTTGCTGGAAGTCTTTAAATATTCTAATTGACTTATGAATTTCAGGTGGTTTTCTATTCAAATTATGTTCCAAGTTAATCTGGTAGGGGTCCAGAAACTTGTACTAAATTGTTTGGAAAAGTGGTCTAGTAGAATGAAAAAAGAAAAAAGAAAAAAAAATTGCTAATGCCATAGAAATCAGTTCCCACTCAGTCTTAATATTTTGGTCATGATTTAAGAATTTTTATCACAGGCATATCATTAGCTGATTCAAGACAAATCACCCTGGGTGATTTGAAAGATTCTCGGAAGAAAGTTAGATACGAAAGATTCTCTGAAGAGAGTTAGCATTACTTGAGATTGGGCACCAGATGGATAGGATACCTGTAATGACTCTGTGGCTACATAGCCTTGTTACATTGGGAAAAATATTTTAGGACTACAATCATTTAATAAGAATCAGGAATTTGACAAAATGTAAATCTTCTAATGTCCATTTAAAAGTTAAAGATGTGATGACATAATTAGGAAAACTGCCGAGTGTTGTTTTGACTTTATGCTTGGTGCTTCTTTAATCTGTGGACAAGTTGTTCCCCTTAGCCAGAAGTGGAGGTCCACTTATTTACAAGATCTAGAATTACTTTTTTGATTAAATTTTGAGCTTTCATTTTCTGATTAGACCCTTAGGTTAAGCTTTTGCTTTCATGACATTGGTCGAGAATATGTAGCCTTGGAGAGAGATTATTGGTGAGCTAAAATGAATCACATAGGAACCAAGAACTCAGAATGGTGAAAGAGCCATCCTAGGTTGTCAATTCTTTGAGTCTAGCTTGAAAGATACCATTTTCTCCGTCCAGATTTTGGGAGGGCGTTTGGCTTGGGGTATTGTTTGTTTGTTTTAAACTTTAAAAGGGAGTGTTACTGGCCTATGAATGTTGTTTCTTTATTGTTTCACACCCCAAACACACAAAATGGACTAGATGGAAGCGAGGTCAGTGCTGCAGAGGAGAACAAGGTGGCCTTCAGGGTGGAGACCTTCACTGTGAATTCATTAGCGTGCTTTGATTTTAGGGGCCACAGTTAAGGAGTATGTGCAGGGTAGGGAAGGTGTGTAGTGACATCCTCTCACATTTACTTTGGGAGGTCTAGCATTCTCCTATCTTAATAACTTATCGTTAACTGGTGTCAAAAATGAAGTATAATTTGTTAACAAAATTTGTTTTTAAAAACACATGTAAACTACTCATGTTAGAGCTCAACATTTCATTCATTTTTAAATTTTCCAATATTTATGATTTTAGTTCATCAGTACTTTGTTTTCATTTCTCTTCATTACCCTGTCTTCTCTTAGTGATTTAAAGGCCTACAAAACATTCCTACTTTGTTACAGAATTGCTTTTCTTTTTAAAATAAGCCAATGGGAGTTTCATGCTGGCATACAAGATTTAGCTAGTATTAATTGAATATGAAATATATGCCAACACTGACATAAATATTTAATCATAAAGATTATATTTGAGATGTTAGCCTCCATTGTACATACTGAAGAACTCAGGTACAAAAACAAAAAGTCTCAAAACTAGAATAGAATAGCTATTAAGTGGATAGTTAATAGAGCTAGTATTTGACCCCAGGACTTCTGATTCCAATTCTGAAATTCCAATTATTATTCATTAATTAGGCTTTTTAGTGGAATCTCATAGCAGACAATAATGATATAATGTTTATCTTATTCTTATTTTTTTTCTTTCCAACCTGTTTTCTATGCAATATTGCAATGCATTTTTTTATAACATGTCAACAAGGTCTAGCAATAGACCAGAAACCATGTTGGTCATAATTAAAGCACAACTCTAGGTGGTGTGAAAGAATACTTTATCTTCGGAGTTAAAACTACGAGGTCTTCAACTAGGATTCTGGAGCCACAGACTAAACAGACTCTTTAAACATATGATATTTTACTTACGGAGTCATTCATTCTTTCTTCTTCCCCTGGGCTAGTTCATGTCTCATCATACTCATAATGGTTATTCCAGAACCACTTCTATGGAAAGAAAGAAAAAAAAATACACATTCTTTGAAGAATTCTGTATTAAGTTTCTGCATGTTTTTTGCTTTAAAATTTATTTTTCTGAATTCCAAAACCTGAGGGTTGAGTTGTCCATTTTTAGATAGACCCATAAACCTTGGAGAAGCCATAGTGTAGAGGGCTCCAGGCAGCATTTGAGTCCTCACTCCACTTTCCAAAGCTATTGCCTTTGTTTAGTTCTTACTGAAATCACTTATCAAGCTTTTTACATATTTACATCATATGAATTTTAATGTTAACATCTTTCAGTGTTTTGATATAGAATACCAAAAAAAAAAAAAAGTTTTTTGGTCTCCCAAACTTTAACTTTGTTCTTCAAGTCTAGTGAATCATTAATCATTTCACTTCCCATCTTTAAAAGCTACCCCTTGGCATCGCTTGTGGTTTTTGAAAACTTTTGAATGCATTCAAAAGATCAGAAATGATCTTTTTGTTTTGGTTTGTTCTTTGTGATTTAATTCAACTCATCCACACTGATTAAACATTTGTTAAAAATTATAAATCATAAAAAGGCTACAACCTGTAGTGATCTTTTTAAGTTGGTAATATAAATTTGTTTGACTTTTGTTCACCCCATTTTAATCATTTCAGTGGGAAACTATTCACCATGGAATAATTCTTCCACACTCCTGCGAGCTGGGTTCATTCCCATGTTTCTTATTCATGTCTCGGCCATATCTAAATCCAAGACCTCCATGTAGTGGCTGACTTTCAGCTGAACCACAGATGGTGATTTAAATTATGAAAAAAAAAAAAGCTTCAATTTGGATTGAAATCCTCATTTTTTTTTCCAAAAGGGACTTAAACAGAGTTCCTATCCATGACAGCGACTTTTAAGTGCCAACCTATTTGGCATGTGTTTACTTGCTTATCTTCCATTGCATGTTGATGACCCACTAAGCCTTCTTTATCTCATTTTAACCTCCTGGTAAAATAAAACTTTTTTATTGTTTTGCATAGAATTTTGATCATATACAAAGCAGCATAACAAAAATTGCTTAACTCCTCCCACTGTTTTTACTTCATGATCATCTATAAATATTAGAAGATAGTTTGAATTACACGTCTGGCAAAATACAGGGCAGACTCCATGAGAAATAAATGTGCCACTGTCAAGAAAATAAAAACTTCACTGTTTAGAAGTATTGAGGGGAAGGATTGTGTCCCTCTGACTCATTGAAACTGTTACATGCCGTTAGGCTTGCTGTAAACTATCCCTTGATGAATTCTTTGTTGGACAATGAGCTTAAGAATCTGAGGTGTCTTCTTGCTTTTACTGAGCAGAATAGGACTCTGATGTTTAAATGGAAGTGGCAGAGCACATAATAGGATGTAGCTAAAGTTACTGACCTACCACATCTCACTTTCAGGAAAGTAGTGGGAGAGATTGTGTCTTGAGAAGAAAGGCATTTTAGAGGTAACCCTTTTAAGATTTCAATTAGTTATTTAAATATATGAATCATGTGCTTAAATGTAATATTACTTAAATGTTTGTTTCTGAGGCCAGCTAGCCTATAGGAATCCTAACCAGCTACAGGGAGAGGTTTTGTTTTCCTGGGACTAGACCGATTTTTTCAAAGAGCTGGGGCAAAAATGTTTTGGGTTTCTGATATTTAGTGACAGGATTTGGAGAAAATTTTAGGATTTTTGTGTGAATAATGTGATGATTAACCACAAAAGAATAGGCAATGATAATGTTCTGGTTTCTATAATGATAATTTAGTAACATATGTTTCACATTTGCACTGGTTTACTATGGCTAGCTAGATATGGAGAGATTTATAAAAAACATGTTTTCAAAGAAAAATTATGGTCCTTTCTTTTTGCAAAAATTACTCAAAGGCATAATTGTTTAGAAATGCATTTGTCTGTGCTTTTCAATTACATATTTACAACACCTTTTAGGTGTTTATGCTACAGCTGTCTTTTCTAATATTACAGCAAAATCCTTGGGAGATGTTCACATCTGACATTTTTTTAAACACTGATATCTTATGTTTTCGAAAGTAGTCTTTAAAAGACAACAATTATCCTATGCTAAGAGAATTTGACTTTGAGATTAACTAGAAGGGAATACTATGTAACATTTCAAAGAATAAAACTGACAAGGGTCTATGTACACTTGTATTGGTAACTTTAAAATACTATAATTATTGAAATATAGCTGAAAATTCCATTATATCATAAATCTCACCTCTTGCCAGTGTATTTTCATTTTTTGTTCAGTTATGCATTTAGTTACTTCATATGCACTATTTTTGTGCATTATAGAGACCTACACACTGTTAAATTTATGAGCTTCTTACCTTAGCTGCTTCAATGTTACTTCTGTAGTCTTAGGTCCTGTAAGTAATGCATACATAAGTGCTACATTCAAGGCCAAGTATATATTCAAACAAATTTTCTACAACCCACCTAGGAGACTGTGATACCCATGAGGTGACCAGGTTAATGAAATCAACTTTTATTTTGTAGATTTAAGATATTTAATCACTTCTACTCAAAAGATGGTTGCAAACAAAATCTAGGATGCAAAACACATAAAGTGAAAAGACACAAAATAATACAAAAGAAAAACTTATGGCAGTTTTTGTTAGAATACTGGGTTATATTATGGTTATATTTTGTAAAATGTGTCATTCTGGAAAGAATATTAAGACCCAGGTTTAAGGCTGACTGTGCCATAATCTAGCTGTATGATCTTGGTTAAGTCACTGATCCTATCTGATTTTTATTTTCATTAACTGTGAAATGAGAAAAGTATAGTAGGGACTCTTTAAAAACAGTTTTTAAAATGTAAATCCATGGTTGCTCTGGCATCTGCAAAGAACCAAGTACTGTGCTTAATCCCATAGGTAATAGTTTTAAGGGTAGTGGCCATATGTTTACAATAAATTGTGCAAACATTGTCACTGCTAGCACTCATTCCTAAAGTTCTGTAGAAATCTATGGTTTAAAAAATTAAGCCAAACAATGGGGATTTACAATTCGGATGCTGAAATTTTAATCAACAACTTTGATTGGAATTTCTTGTCTTAGAAATGGACTCTAAATATGATGTTTGACACAAGCTTAGTGCTTGCTGTTTGCTATTTCTCTTTGACCTTTGATTGCTGCTATTTTCTACCAACTGGCTCGTCAGCAGTGATAGGACCAGAAAAGATAAAGCAAATAGTGTTTCCTGGGGGTTAATAATTAATAACCCGACCTTTCATGAACATCTCTATGGATCTGGTTCCTTACTTTGTCATTGGCAGCAAGATGTTAACAAGAGAAGCCTGTATAAAAAGCAATTGCTCTTTTGTTTCCCAAACAGGTATTACAAGTGGATAAATAATGTGCACTGCTCTGAGCCCAAAGGTACGCAGTGGACCTGGCCTCTCTGATATGCATCAGTATAGCCAGTGGCTGGCCAGCAGACATGAAGCTAATTTGCTACCGATGAAAGAAGATTTGGCCTTGTGGTTAACCAATCTATTAGGTAAGGTTATAAGATATCATTTTGTGAGCAAAGATAACAGGGTTGTTTTTTTGTGTCTCCCCCCCCCCCCCCCCCCCATATAGTGTCCTTCACCTAGGCATGTGACAGAACCTTGGAAAGAAAGATTTCATTATTTGGGTTTTGCATCTGGGAAACCTGAAGCATGTGGAAAATTTAAATGAATTTCCCAATGTCTCTCCCATTAACTGTGCTTAGTACTTCCAATATCATGCCTCGAAATGTGGAAATATGTGGTCAAATTGCTTATTTCATCTATATGCCGATCTGATTTACTTTTCACTTTTCTTTTATGCAATGGACCAACCTGACCTATTCTTTGGACATTGCACCCAGGCCATAGTCTGTGAAATCTGACTTCTAAAGCTAGATTGCTTTGCCCTACATTTATAGCACACCTTCTAAATCTGCTGAATACCCAAACTCTAGAATGAACACATCTATCCTTTGTCCAAATGAGCTGACTAGAGTCATCTAACCTTGAGCTAAAATTTTCTGTTCTTTTCACTTCTGTTTTTAGCTACTCTTCCAAAAGTACTATGTCTGAGAAAAAGGCTACCTCATGCTAAGGCTGTCTCTTTTTAAATTCTTATTGTGCTGGCATAGTCATAGGATAAAACTTCAACCATGTGCATTTTTTAACCATGTACATTTAAAGGGTCAGTATATAGAGCAGCAGTTCTCAACCTGTGGGTCACGACCCCTTTGGGGGTCGAACGACCCTTTCACAGGGGTGGCCTAAGACCATCGGAAAACACATATATAATTACATATTGTTTTTGTGATTAATCACTATGCTTTAATTATGTTCAATTTATAACAATGAAATTGGGGGTCACCACAACATGAGGAACTGTATTAAAGGGTCGCGGCATTAGGAAGGTTGAGAACCACTGATATAGAGAAACACTCTTTTTTTCCAATCGTTTTTCACAGAAAACAAAATTGATTTATGACCCGAGGGAAGGACCCTTATAAACATAAGATATAAGATTTGAATATCGAGGAAACATATTATTTGTATGATACTTTATCATCTGCAGAAGGGATTCCACCAAGATTATTTTATTACTTAAAGAGAAACTAAACAGCTTAGTGAGAAGCACCCTGTCCACCTGAAATCTTAGTGAAGTTTGGAAAGGGTTTAGCACATTTTAGCCAGATTTTCCTTTCATGCACCATGGCTCAGGATTTTTCATGGCTTTTGTTCTTTTTCTCACTGTGCATACACTAGTTTGACAATTCTCTGTAGTGTAACCAGAGCTACTGCATATGCATATGCATGTCGTACTTTCACAAGGACACCCGATCAAAGGGCCAGGACAGAGATGCAGAAGGCTTTCCGGGAAGACCCTTCACCATGCTATGGAGCTGTGTCCATTAGAAGGAAGACGCTACCTACCCCCTTTTGTAATTCATCCATGCAAAGGAGGAACTTTTATCTCCATCTCTGAAGACAGCTCAAAGTTAATAATAAATTACTAGTGTAACAATCATGAGTGAACTTTGGAAGGACAAACATAAAGAGAGGAAATCCACGTGCTCTCTTCAGATATGGGCTTTCACCAATACGGCAGTATAGAATGGAGGGTAAGGGAATAGGCTTGATTAGGGACTGCCTGTGCTTGAACCCCAGAACTGCTACTTACTACCAAGATGATATTGGGACAGAAAAACTTCCCCTCTCTGTGCCTCAGTGACCTCATGTGTAATGTGGGAATAATAGTAGTGCCTACTTTGTAAGGCTGCAATGGGATTACATGACTAAAATAGGTATGCTATTTAGAAAGTGCCTGACATATTGTAAATACTCTGTGTTGTTGTTATTCCAATTATATAGTTTAGTGATACTGTTAATTTTGTGGATACGTTTATTTATTTATTGAACAAATATTTGAGTGTGCAGCAGCATATAGTATTAGTTTAGAAAAAACACTGGAGTCAGAAAGCTTGAATTCAAATCTCGGTTCTACCACCTGCTAGCTCTGTGATGCCGGGCAAGTGTCTAAATGAACCATGCCTCTGTTTTGTCATCTATAACTTAAGTATAATACTAGTATCAACCTCATAGGATTGTTGGCAATTTGAATGAGATGATCACATTTAGAACAAAGTCTGGTGCATAGTAATCAACTAGCTATAGTAAATATGTGCTGTTGTGATATTTGTGGCCCAGATGCAGTCTGCTAAGTACTGGAGGGAGGAGTGGTGATTAAAAATAGACAGAGTGCATGTTCTTAGAAATGTTGCAGCAGATTGAAAAGCAAACATTAAGTAAGTAATTGAATAATTTGTTAATTGGGCTTAATATAAACACTGAAAGATACAGGTTGCAATAAGAGGTGGGAGAGGGGCAAAGAATTGCAGGACTTAGGGAAATCTTCTTTAGGGAGTCTAATGTTTAAACTGAGGACCAAAGAATGATTAATAGACAGAGCATGTGAGAAGAGCCTGGTTAGAGGGAATGGTTTGTACTGAGGTAGAAAGGAGTTTGGTACATTGGAAAAACTGAATCAAGACTAGGGTCAACAGTGCAGATCAAGAGAAGGTGAGTTCATGACACATATAGGTGCTAGATTATGTTAAAAAACATAATTTATTGTATGATCAGTGAGGAGCCATTGAGGTTCCAGATAGAGGGAGATGGCGATTCATTAGAATATAGGCTGATTATACAGGTATGGTCCAAGGTCCCATGACCTGTCATCAAACCCATTTTATTTGGTGAATGTGATCATTTACAAAGCAGCTTGATCAGTGTGAGCAGCCCAAGACAGCCTCAAAGAATAGAGAGTCAGTATGTGTAATGGAAAGATCCTTGGAATAAAAATCAAGAGACCTGGCTCCTAACAGGACGTCAGGAGACCTGGCTCCTAACAGGATGTCAGGAGACCTGGCTTCTGGTTCTGGCTCTGCCACTCAGGAAACTTGCCCAGAGTCACTCAGCTATCTTTTCTGGGCTCCGTGTCCTCAACCATAAAGCGAAGGGGTTGTAGACGATCTCTAATGTCCTTTCCAGCTCCAAAAGTGTACGTTTCCAAGAAATCCATCTCTTGAGACCCAGTTTGAGATCATCAATATGCATAAACAAGGGAACATCATTTACATAAATGAATAATCTTTATTTTAAAGAATCAGACTAATTTTTTTTTTATGCTAGCAGTTGGTAACACAAATGCAACTAATGGCGTAGGAGATTTTCTCAGAAAAGGAATCTTAAAAGAATCTCAAGATATAGTAAAGTACCACCTTGCATTGACTTAAATTAATAGAAGTAGATAGATGGTAGACCTCAAGTGAATAGCCTTATGGCAACTTAAAAAGTAGAACAATAACTTGACATTATTTAAAAGTGGTAAACCACTTGGAGATAAGAAAATATGTACTAAAATGGTGATGATATGAAGGAGAGAAAAACAATATGGCTAGTTTAGAGGATATTTTTATAACATATATTAGACACATTTAGAATTCACATATTTCAGAAATGAAGTCAGTAAGTACACTTTAAAATTATACTTACTGGCCATTTTATCACTTCAGAAATTCTTGCTTTGTATGTACTTAAAAGTTAGAGATACCTTAAAAGTAGTTAGCTCCAAAGTTGATGCTGTCTTTATATAACATATCTATTTTTTTTTTTTTGGTGAGGTAGAAATTCACATTCTACATTAAATCTTTTAATTATATTTTTACCATTGTGATATAGAACTTGTGGAAAGGCTTTCTACTTCTTTTTAGTAGTACTTGATTAAATTGTAGCATTTTTCTTTTTATGCCCTTCGAAAGGAGTATTAATAATGGTCTAAATTCAGATATTTCTGGTCCTTCATATGAAATATCAAGTGAAAGCTGTAGTTTCTTAAAGAACACTCAATTTGAATTTAGATATTTCTGCTAGATAAAAAATATTTGATAGAGAAGAAAATTATTTCATTGGTCCATAGACCAGTATTCATATTCATATCACATATGGAGGCTTAATACTATAAATTTTAAGTATATGATACTTAATCAGTTACACTAATACATACCACTTTACTTTCTTAGGCCTGGAATTAAAGGAGCAATAGCAAATTTTTAGATTAAATATTATTTATTTATAAGAACATAGACTGCCAGCTGCCATGAAAAAGTTAACTAAGATGAATAAATAGCAGTGGTAGTTGGGATTTGTTTATGGGATAGCACATCAATGTGATTCATAAGATCATCATGTAATATTTACTGACTACTCATATATCTTTGGAAATATCAACTGACCTTACTGAAAATAGTTTGTATAGTCCAAGTATATTTTTCAACAGCTGGCTCCATGGAGCAGTTTTATGGCCATTATTAAGAAAAAGCAGCTAAAGAATCCTGAATATCCCTTCATTCTTCACTATAAAATGTTTCTTTGGCCATTGTCCCCTATTATACATACAAACATTTCATCTCTATTTAAGACCTTCTGTTTTGTTATTATTGTTCATGAACTAGCTATTTTTCCATTTGTTATTGATCTGCGTCCTTAGGACATATTTGAACATCAAATAATTTATAAAAATAGCCCTAACCGGTTTGGCTCAGTGGATAAAGCGTCAGCCTGTGGACTCAAGGGTCCCAGGTTCGATTCCGGTCAAGAGCATGTACCTTGGTCGCAGGCACATCCCCAAAGGGAGTGTGCAGGAGGCAGCTGATCAATGTTTCTCTTTCATCGATGTTTCTAACTCTCTATCCCTCTCCCTTCCTCTCTGCAAAAAATCCATAAAATATATTAAAAAATAATTATAAAAATACATCTTGGAAAAAACTCAATTGTCACTTTGAATAAACAACATGTTATTAAATTAACAGTATCAGATCAAAGCAAAAACACCATTCAAATAGAAGAGGCATATTCTACAAATGTAATGATTATTGCTGGACTATTGAAAATTGTTGACTTAGCTTTGAAATGAATGTACTAACATACATCTTCTCAAATTGTTTATTTCACTTGTGTTTCTTTGTTTGAAAATGACCATCTACCTTTATCTTTAATTAGTATTTGTTTAATAACACTACATGAAATCACATGGGAATATGTTTTTGAGAAAAGATTATAGTTAAGTAGCAAATAAATAGACACTGTTCTTAAAGATTGTAGATCTTTAGCTGTAGGCATATGTGTTTCAATATATGTAGGGACTTGGAGTAAATCATAATATGTATTACAAATCAAGTTTTGCTGAATTGATTTTATTCCCATTTAGAAATGCATTGTGACAATTGATGTTATGATGATTTCCCCCTTCTCTCTGACTTTCCACAAAAGAAAATTCAGTTGTTATATGCTTAATCTGACTGATATGTAATTTTACTTTACAAGTTATTTATAAAAATAACCAGTTTCTAGCATTAAAACGTTAAGTGTCTACTTGATTGGTGTTGCTGCTGTCTAATGCAACTGCTGTCTAATAAGTTCTGAACAGCTTTCTTTCCTTTTTGTTTTTCTTGAGGCCCTTTTACCAGAACTTTATCCTGCAGAGTTCTTACGTTCTTGATATAGTACATAAAAATTCCTTCAGAAAGGTGCCATCTTTTCCCAGTTCAAAAGTCTAAAGAATCAAGTTCATGTTCACAAGTTGACACCTTTCAGAGAAGTTACTGCCCATTTTTTTTTCTTTTACTCAACTTTTCCAACAGAACCAGCTTTGTCTTGTCATGGTATAAATGCAGGGTAGAGAGTTGGAATCACTGTGGGGCAAGTGCTGATCTAGGGTTTCAGGATAGAATGAATCATTTTCTACCTCACAACCTTCAGATTTCAGTCTCAAAACACTGACTAATTCGAGTTAAGACAGCAGATGAGTTCTTTTGAGTTCTTCAATTAGAAAAAACATCCTGAGATTGAGAGGTGAAGTGGAGTTTCAAGTAGAATTAGATTCTATCCGATCACCTGTAGAGATAAAATATGCCAGTTTTCTTCTGCAGTAAATTAGGTCACATATCAGAACATGCCTGAATGACATTCTCAGCCATTCTCCAATTTACAAGGTGCACTGCTATTCATTTTTCCGTACTGCTATCACTATCCTCAGCCCTAAGCTGATTTTTGTTTGTTTGTTTTTGTTTTGTTTTTTCCTGAAGGGCTTTCTGTGGAGTTTCTATAGTGAAAGGGACAAATGAGTTAGGGAGAGTGCATTGTAAAAGGAAATAGTCATATATTTAGCAAACATTTACTAAAGTAGAAGGCATGGTGACTGAGCATAGACTCTAAACCTAGAGTTAAAGAGCCAGATTCCTTGTGTGACTTTAGGCAAGTTACTTAATCTAAGTGTTATCAGTTTTATCATCTGTGAAATTGATATAATGGTAGCACCCACATCACAGTTTTGTGAGCATATTAAAAAACATGAATGCATGTAAATTGCCTGGCATACAGTAAGAACTCAAATGTTTAATGTCCTTATTAAATGCTATCATGTTTTTAGGAACCTGAATTTAGTACTACTAACTTACTGGGAGGAAAACATTCTTTCTCAGCAAAGTATAAGGTAAAAAGGTTTCTTTTTCCCCAGGGCGGCTCCATTTTAAAACACTAAAGGTTGATACTTAATCTTTATGGATATTATGGCAAGCATGTGTGTTGATTTTAGTTACTTGACAGATGTTTATTTCATATAATTGTGCCCGCCCTACTATTTTAATAGGAAGTGACCAATGGCATTTTTTAACCAAACTTCCTGATCTTTGTCCACTGGCAAGCTGTCAATCATGACTGAATTGATGGTGTGAAGATCAAAGTCAACAATATAAATTCAGGAAGTAAAGACATTACCTCTAGACTAGACTATTTTAGACTGAACTTCAGGTCAATAGTCTGTACAACCCAGTGAGGGTCAGTATGCCAAGAAAATTTAAATTAAATATTCATTGTCCTATCTTTTCCCAAACATATCAACAATGTGGAAGATGGGGCTGGGGAAGAAATGATTCTATGGTATAAGAATCCTACTGCTTCTAGTATTTATAACCTAAAGTCTCAAACCAGCTACACACATTAAATATCTGCTTCTAACAAAGATATTTAGCTTTAATGTATAATGTTTACTTGAGAAATTATAATTAGTTGATCACAGCCTGTTCTAATGGATTTGTCATAGTTAAATTCAGCTAATTTTATATTCTGTTTTTAATACTTTTAATAAGAATGAGACAATATATCATGCCTTACAAGAATTATGACTGATTTCTTACATACTACATTTTAAATGTATATTTTATGATTCTTAATCTTTGGATGGAAAGTACATTACATGTGATGGTTGTTAAAAATACTTCTCCATCTTGCATTTTTCCTTCATTTGAGGCAGCACATTTCAACTATAAAGTATGTAACAGTGTCTGCCTTAGCCAAAAATAAAAAGATAAAAAAATCAAAAAAATCTCACCTTTTGGAGCTATAAAATATACAGAATTGAAAGCTGACACCTAATATATTTTTCATTAGATACAGATGTTCAATGTAGATTCTTTCTTCAAGTATTCATGGAAATCAGGATAAAGAAAAATTAGAAAAATTTTCAGGTATAATGCATAAAGTAAAATTCATACCTTTTGGTAAGTTGATAGTAACTTTTTAATGGAAAACATTTTCTTTTTGAAATTTATAAATTCTTTAAAATATTATAATTATCTTGTTACTTAACATCATGAATAGAATCTCTAAATTGCCATAGAGCTTAATGAAATAAGAATACCTAAAAACCTCATCTAAGTGTAGAAAATCTTAAAACTAATACATATTTAACAATTTAAAGTTTACTTTTTTTTTACCTTGGAATTTAATTGGTAATTTTGAAAATATTTCTAATACAAATGTTGTGCACTGGCGGGGAAGGGAGTCCCTCAGCCTGGCCTGTGCCCTCTCGCAGTCCAGGGGGTGGGCCTAAGCCAGCAGACGGACATCCTCCGAGGGGTCCTTATAACACTCCAACCACCACTGCTGCACTTGCCAGCCCTGAGCCTGGCTTCTGGCTGAGTGGTGCTCCCCCTGTGGGAGCGCACTGACCACCAGGGGGCAGCTCCTGCATAGAGCGTCTGCCCTCTGGTGGTCATTGCACATCATTGTGACTGGTTGTTCTGCCGTTTGGTCGATTTGCATATTAGCCTTTTATTATATAGGACTTATTTTTCATACTTGTCTGCAAAATAACTTTCTTGTTAGAAAATGCAGGCCAATATGGTGAATGCATGATACAAATTCAGTTGTGCTGGCTTTTTGTTCTTGAGATTATTACTTTAATTCCTGAATTGTGTTGAGCTGCATACAATCTATATCTATCTATCTATCTATCTATCTATCTATCTATCTATCTATCTATCTATCTATCTATCTATCTATCTATCTATCTATCTATCTATCTATGCAATGTATCCCCTTGGGAGTTCAACTGGGAAACCGGGAGTTTGATTGCTCACTATGACTTGCGCTGACCACCAGGGGGCGGCGTGGAATGAAGGAAGGCCCCGGTCAGCAATTGACCCTGATCGCCAGCCAGGCCTAGAGACCCTACCCATGCACAAATTTTGTGCACTCGGCCTCTAGTTTTGAAATAATAGTCATTTTGAATAGGCTATGTCTGTGGTGAGTAATTCGAGCTACTGAAGTTTTGCCACCTGCAGAAGTCATTATTCTAACTGGGGGCTGAAATGTGAACTATCCAGTAGGGGAAAAAAGAACATTTTTAAAGAAAGTAATTATCTTTCCCTTTTTAACTGCCCTTCCCCCAAATCTAAAAAAGAAAATCATTTCAAACAGATGTATCTTGAAATACAAATATATTAGGTATTGTGAAGTTAACTTTAAGCCAGTAGTTTATCTCTTGTTCCATATGGGTTATATTTAAGTGTTCATGGATTTGAGCGGCATGCATTTTTCTTAAGATAAAGGTTAACTATGAGAGACTCTGTATAAAACTTGAAAATACTTCCTTTTATTTTGCCTTAAGCACTTTTCACAAAGATAGTACCCAATGTTTTCTCAGTTTCCCAATAGTTTATTTCTTCATCTGTTAATCCATGTGCTCACTGAACACATTTACTATGTGCCTACTATGTGAATAACGTTATGTTTACCTTTGTAGGTGCGCGCGCGCGCGCACTCACACACACACACACACACACACACACACACACGCACACACACACATACAGATGTACCTCAAGAGGTTTACAGTGTATTGAGGAAGGAAAAAAATTTATACAAAACATATTACCAGCTACAGAAGTTTGACAGTGCCAATGTGAGTGATACCCATGAGTATAACCATACAGAAAATAGGTCATTGTGAACTGGGAGAACCTTTTTCTGGATTTCTGATTAAAGGGCAGCTGGAACTTGGCCAGACAGAAATAGGACATTGCAGTAGGGGTCATGCCAGAATCAAAGCCCTGACAGTAGGAACTGGAAGATGGGCTAATGGAACTGTGAAGGCAGGGTGCAGACCACGGAGCAGAGTGTAAGGAAGTTAGATTAGAAAGGTAGATTAGAGGATTTGGGAAGACCTTTAGATATTGGGTTAAAGTGGACATATTTTATATTTTAAGTAGAGACGAAGACTTTTCATAAAGATGAAGAAGGAGCCAGTGAGGATGGTGTTTAGCAATAATAATTTTAGCAATGACTGTGATATGTATTGGACAAAGAAGTTGAGGGTGCAAGGAATAGCCCTTGTTGCTAGAGGTTTAAGTATGGATCAGGACATTTTTTTTTTATTAAGATGATGGCACAAGAAGAAGAAGGAAGCATGAATCTACAGGATTTGTCATTAATAACTTACAGGAAATCAAGGCAGGAAGATAAAATATTCTGAAATAGAGAATTATAGAACCAGGAATAGGAGAGAGCTTTGAGGGAGATGAGTTTAGGGGAGCATAGAAGAAAAACTTTAGTGGTTTTATAGGAGCTGGCGGAATAGTGCAATCAGGAATGATAATTAAATGGTAAAGGGTTTCTTTAGGGTGTTACAAAAATGTCCTAAAGTTGTTTGTGGTGATGATTGCAGAAGTCTGTGAATACAGTGTCAGAAGCCATTGAATTTTACACTTCAAATGAGTGAATTGTAAAGTATGTGAATGATATCACAATAAGGCTGTTATAAAACAAAAGAAAAAGGGAAATATGCTTTGGGAACGTATGCGGAAGGAAAAACAATGGTTAACCAATTAAATGTCAGGGATGGACAGTTGTGAATCATGTTCAGAAGAGCAGTGGAAGAAGCTGAGAGTGTAGTGAGGAGAGGATGGTTAGAGAGAGTGTGTGTTTACAGAGAGTTTATCAACAGCATTGACTTTACCTGTACATATTATCTCAATTGGGAAAACAAATGCAATGGGATTTAGAGATGTGGCTTTCTGCATTGGCCATGCTATTCAAGTAGCCAGTGATGGTTGATTTTTGATATATGATGGCTCTGTTTCAAATTAAAGAAGAGAGCAAAGGGTACATGTAACACCACATACCAGTCTGCTTTATGCCCTTGCCTTGCAGGCCCAAGTAATTGACTGGGCCACTGAGCAAATCTCAGATGCTAAGCTGTACAGCCATTGGTAGAAGCTGGTTCTTTGAGTTTCATTGACTGCTTGATTGCTAAATGGTGGGACTCTTTCACCCGGAATATCCTTTTGTCACTTTTAATATGAAATAAAGCACATATGCAGTTGAAACTATTTTATTCAAATGTAAAATGTTGAGATTCTTGTTACCAAAGGATAACATAAAACTCCAAAGGAATACAGTGGGGCCTTGACTTACGAGTGTCCCGACTAACGAGTTTTTTGAGATGATACCAGCTATCTCTCGGCAGATTTTTTGCATTGAGTTGATAGAGTAATTTGAGTTAACGAGCTCCTTAACGAGCTTGGTCTCAGAACGAATTAAACTCGTAAGTCAAGGCCCCACTGTAATTCTTTCCTGTGAGTTCCTATCCCAGACAACGTAACTCAGCTGGAATAGAAATGTTGATGATAAAGCTATGTCAGATATACTGCCGTGAAGTGTCACATTTGTGTGTGGGGCATGATTGTGCTTTTGTAATGCTTCTTCTGGTTATTTCAGGGAAGGAGATTACAGCAGAAACGTTTATGGAGAAATTGGACAATGGTGCCTTGCTCTGCCAACTTGCAGAAACTGTTCAGGAGAAATTCAAAGAGAGCATGGATTCTAACAAGCCCACGAAGGTAAAAGAGCCCATAACTAAGGCAAAATAACTATTAGGATGTGGATCACACTTATAGTTGCTTATGAGTTGAATCTATTTTGAAAGTTTCATTGAGAATGGATGCATTACTATCTCTATTAACAACATGGTATTCTCTAGTTACATAAATTTCATAATCCTTTTGGTAAGTCTCATTAAACAAAAGCGTATAGAAATTGACGGTGATTACTGTGGTATACAAATTAGCCCAATCTGATGCACTGACTAAAAATTTAGCAGAGAAATAATACATGCCAACAGGCAATGAACGAAATCTAGTCAAGAAAGACTTACTAAATAGGTCTTTGTTTTCAAGTAGATCATTATGGCAGAATATTGGAAAAAAATATTTGGAGTGGGTAACTTTTTGTTTGTTTTAAATAGGTAGCAGCATTGAATTAAGGACTTTGGACAAATTATTTTCTTTCTGACTCCTCAGATTTATTTTCCACATATTAATTCTAATATTCTTTTCTCTTATTATTGTAAACATGTAACAAAAGTGTGATGTTTGATGTTTTTTGAAGGAAAGAAGAGAGATGATACTTTTCTTAACTTTTAATAGAGAAATGAAAAAAAGTAAGGTTAAAATAATGTTAAAGTCAGCTTAAAATACGAATTAAAAACAACAAACTTTCTGCACTTTTGGCAAAATAGATAAAAGTGATTATTTATGTATAGTTTCTTTATGACTACTGAACTAAAACCCAAAGAGAAGATTAATCTTCCTAAAACACTGTAATTTTTTTACAGTGCTATACTTAATTTGGGCGTAATATCCTATATCACTTTGTATAATGCTGTATAATAATAAAAGCGTAATGTGCTAATTAGACTGGACGTCTTTCCAGACGAAGCTAGGGCTGCAAGGGAAGCCTGGCTCCCAGGTGCTGGCAGCCCAAGGGAAGGAGGGAAGTCCGGGTCCTGGGTGCCAGGGGGAAGCTGGTGCCAGCAGCTGGGGGGAAGGAAGGCCTACTCTTACACAAATTTTGTGCATCGGGCCTCTAGTATAATATGAAAGCCCCTCCATTTTTTTAATTTTAAAAGTGCCTCCATGAATATATTAATTTACTGGCTCCCAAATTTGCTGCACATTGGAATCACCTGAGTATCTTTAAAAATGACTGAAACCTGGCCTGAGCATTCTGATTTAATCCCTATTGGGAGCAACCCCGGGCTGTCTAAAAAGCTCCTCAGGTGATTCTAAAGTTCAGCAAAGTTTGGGTCCGTCTGCATTCATTTCTTCCTCCCCTCCCTCCACCCATTGTTTAGATGCAGACTAAGTGATTTGTGCAAGATCAAGAGTAGATTCACTAAAACCCAGATAGTTAGGCTTACATTGAATATTTCCCATAGAGAAAAAGGAGGCTTTCAAATTGGGTATACATAACCTGGAGGCCACAATATTAGTCTGTGTGTGTATGACTGTGTGTGTGTGTAATTTCCTTCTTGTCATCTTGAAATGAGGGACAGTAGTGGCAGAGATAGATGAGCTGGTTACCTTCTCTGAATTAGTGAAACTATGTTGTGTGTAGAGATGTTAAAGCAGAATTAAAAAAAAAATCAACAAATTTGATCCCATCTAAATTGATGTCACAGGAAGCCCTTAGTAATTTTCTTCTAGCAACTTAAATTTCACATTTTCATACTCATAGCAATATTTTTAGTTTCCTTGCACGATAGTTAATGTGGGGATTTTACAGCTGTGTAAACACATTTGAGTAGGTAAGTTATGCTTGGTATGTGTGAAGCATGCCTGTGTTAAGAATTTTTCAAACACTCTAATATTTGAAAGAAAATTTAATAAATATGTGAGACAGTTTACATATTTAATATTTTAGTTATAAGTTCATGACTGTTTTATTCTATTCTGGCTTGATAAAATACCCTGAATGAAAATAAATTATATTCTATCATATTTTTTTCTTTCCAGGCATCAATAGGTCAATAGAAAAAAATATATAACCGATGTTAGCTATAGTATTAATTTTAACCTTTGCATGAAAGTGTTGCAGAGAGTCTACATAATTAGGCAGTGTTGGTGGAAGCATTTAAGAGTAGTGTGCAGCAATTTAATTGTAATTAATTTAAGTGCCATTCACTATAATTATAAATGTTAATATTCTTGGGGCTGAGGATCATTAAAGGCAAAAATCTAAACAACAGTAATCTTTCTAATATCCTATCAGGATGAGAAGACCAACACAAGTGATAAGCCAAAGGTCAGGTTTTCTGCCCTTTGACTCTTAATTACCTGACTCAAAGTTGGCATGTCCCGACAGACAGAATAATTGTTATATCGATGTATGAACTCTCACTTCCTGGTCCAGATAGAATCCAAATGTATATTTCCTCTGTTCTTTTCCTACTAGTCATGACTTGATTTTTTGTGCATGATTCTCTCAACCACTCAGGCATCAAGATGGTGCAAGATCCCTAAAGTGTTCATCCTCTCTCTTTTTCTTCTAACATTCTTTTCTGTTTGTCTCATTTATCTTGAGACTGCCCCAGACATCAGAGTTTCCCTGGGTTCAGAGCTTCCTTTGACTTCAAAGAGTCCTGGGTAGTTAGATCAGGTTTGAAGCACATGAAGAGGAAAGGAAAAAAAGAGAGAGAGAGAGAGAGAGAGAGAGAGAGAGAGAGAGAGAGAGAGAGAGAGAGAGAGAGAGAGAGAGAGAGAGAAAAGTTCTGTTACCTGGTAGAATGCTGCATTATGTTCCTAGGAAGGAACTGAGCATTCACCATCTAAGTGTAGAATCTCGTCCTTGTTTGGCAGAAAGAACATCCTAGTCAGATAGAATGCCCACAGTACTGTTGCCCATCAAGAATAGCTAGTTCTCTGAGCTGTAAGATAACAATACCTCAGGATGTTGTACCATCCAGGAATTAAATTAAAGACATAAAGATTAAAGTTCTGCCCTTCAAAAATCAATAGTATGTTTTGTTTAGAGAACACCTTGTCAAGATTGAATTCAGAGAAATCTAGAAATTGGTGTTTATTGCTGATATCTCTGACAATAAGAAAGTATGTATGGTAGAAGTGATAAAAAATTTTTCTTAAAAAGATTTCAGCTGCAGTTAATTTAGAGTTAGTCATTCCTGGTTATATAACTAAAATGATTCTATATTCCTCAAGAAATTTATGGTTTTGTGATGCAAGTATAATGCTAGATTAAACCGACAGAATGAATCAGGACAAGATGGGGGGAATATAGGTGTAATGGTGTGGAAAGAAATGATTTTTAATGGGTTATTTTGCTGTTTGGAACTCAGGGGAAAAGCAAGAAAGAGAGAGAAATTAGTGATAAAGTTAAATTCCCCAGTACTTAAAATAAATAAATATAAATATCTTCAAGTTTTAAATATATTAAATTATTTTCCAGTATAAAAATAAATTCCCTTGTCACCATTTTTCTCATTCCCTGACCACCTGGAAAATTTTTCATCTCTAGATCAGAGATAATGAAATGTCTTGCTTAATGTTTTTCTTATTGGGAGTGTTTATATTTTATACAATCTTAAAGGATTATGCCTAGCTAGGGCTCCATTGCCATAGTAATAAAAGTTAGTCTGTCATGTAGAATGATATGAAAAGAAGCTTTACTTTTTTCCCTACCCACTGTTAACTAGTCATAGGGGATTTGATATGAGCTAAATTATACAGGCTGAGATAAGATAAAAAGGAGCAGTGTGAAAAAGTAGGTATAATAAGGAGTGCATGATGTACTTATTGAATTTACTTGGATCTTCAGGCCTATTGAACTAATCTCCTATGTAACACTTCCGCTCTCTGACAAGAGTATTGCTGGGTATAACTAAAAATATGGACAAATTGATTATCTAGCCCTAAGCTCATGATAAACAGCTCAAGTTTCCTGGCCCGGTACCCCAAGGTGGAGATTCAACCTCCATTAAACAACAGTAACAGGCTGGGAAGATTTTCATGATGTCCTTTACAAAGAAGGCAGTGTTCCTTCATGGCTCCTACGACTCAGCCCAGAGACTTCTTTTACTGCCAAAGCCTCCATCCTGGATTCCCATGGCATTCATCTTCTACTCTCTGGAATGCATGTATTTTATGAAACCACCTACTTTGTCTACTATTTCTGCACTACCATATCAAGTCAGCAATATATTATCTATATATATAAAAGCCTAAGGGACCATTACGACTGGATGACTGGCTGGTAGCTATGATGTGCACTGACCACCGGGGGGGGGCAGATGCTCAATGCAGGAGCTTCCCCCTGGTGTTCAGTGTGCTCCCACAGCCAACCTCCTGCAGCTGGCCATCCTCCTGAGATCCCTACCCCCCGGCCGGCCTGCCCCGATCAGCCATGATCGCCAGCCAGGATGAGGAACCCTACCTGTGCACAAATTTGTGCACCGGGCCTCTAGTGATACATAAGAGTTTAATGTCTTGTGTGACATTGAAATATGCATTGTCTCTGGGTTATGTCATAGAGCAGGATCTGATATGCAAGACAGTAAATTTTGTGATTTTTGTCAAATGCATACACACTGCTTCTGGAGTTTTCTATCAATCAAGATTTAGAAAATTTTCCAGATGGATCGATGCATACCAGGATATTTACTAATGTACTTCAATGAAAAGACCTCATCTGGAATAGCAACTCTGATTGAAGCTGTCACTACATTTTAATTATTCTATTGTTCTCTACATCCTATCCATCTTTTATATTGGCTTAAATTGGGTGGAGATGTGATAGAAAAAAATTTTCCTTACAATATTTGGATCATTGATAGCAACATGAATCTATGCTTTTTTTTTTTTTTTTCAAATTCTAGTGTTTTATTTGGTCCTTCTACCAAATAAAATGTTATTCTATATGTCAAGCAATAAAAACTCTGACAGTTGCTGTTCTCATATCCATGACAATTACTCATTCAGGAAAAAATATGAAAATAAACCTCTGTTGTGTTCAAAGCCACAGTCGTCAGAGTGTGAGATGGACTTAGGTCAAAAATCTATCTATTGCCTCATCCCACAAGGTATTTCTCCTTCTCGGATGCATAGTGTATAGTTCAGGTCCCTTTGAAGATTCATAGGAAGCTGTACAGTAAGGACTTGAGATCATGTCTCCTTTCAGTAAGTGGGTCCTGGGTCCATAAATTGGCTCTAGTTTGGGAATTGAGTCATCAAACAGATTCTCTCACTTTGTCATTGTTGCTGTTTTTGTTATACAAGTCAAGCACTTAGGGAGTTGCCTTTCCATGTGCACCTAAAGGCCCCATGATTAATACATCACAGTCAGATCTCCGGTGGGGCAGATCGTGCTAGGATGTTTGATTAGCCTCCTTTGTGTTCTGCCAGCTCTATCCATCTTGCCTGTGGAAGTTAAGTGCCACCATGTGTTCCTGTCACCCTGAAAATCTCTATTCTCATTAACATGAGAGAGTTTCTGTCACCTGCATTCTCGATCTGGAGGGTCTAGTCACAAAAAGTTCTAGAACTTTCCTAGCTAACCTGTTCTTTACATCTTAGTGAACAATTGAGCCTCTTTGGGCCCCACTGACACAGTAAATAAATATGCTTAGGTGAGCTACACATTATAAATTGTGTACAGTATTTCTTCCCCAGATTTTGAATTCCTTTTTCTATATTATACCAAATGATTTCTGGCCTTTTAGTGTCTTAGTGCGGGCTCGCATTGTATGTACGTTGGTGTTAGAAAAACTATCAGACTTTGCAGGATCAGATGATGGCCTCACCTTGACTTACATTTGGTGAGATTGAAAAAAAATGAGAGAGGGATTACTTTCCAAAGAAGGGGGAAAGGGATCCTGGAAGAGGAGAGATATTGTTTATGATCGCCTCCATATTTATGATTTCCCCATCTGTCAGAGGACCTGTAATATTGTTATACTTCGTTGATTGCTTGTCTTTATCCCTTTACTAGATACTCAAGGACATGGTTTATGCTTTATTCATATATAGGTCTATCATAATATCGAGCATATAGGTGCTTGATAGATATGCTTTTGGATAAATAGATGAATGAATGGCCCAATGTAGATGATACTTTGTAGATCCAAATGTTGTTATCAGTGGGTTTTAGCAAGCCTTAGTTTTTATCCCGAAGACTTTTATTCTCAGCTAATTTGAAATTCCTCCCTCTGCTGGTTTTGCTTTACTCCCAAGTCCTTGATGTTCAAAATCATAAGGAACAAAGTTGACCTTTAAGTAGTGGAGAAGAAAGAGGACTGGTCAGTTTCAGGGTGGTTCAGGGGAAGAACAAGGATCTGAGGACATCAAAGGTGCTGACAGGAGATTGGCTGATGCAACAGACCCTGGAGGCCTAAACCAGTTAGGCAGAGAATTCTAGAGGAGGTTGATCATTTTGTTAATTGTAGATGTTATTAGATATTCATATGGTGTGTCATTACTTGAGTTCAGAGCATGATCTAAAGATAAAAATAATGGCAACATGAACATATTAATATCGAAATGTTTTATTCAACTTAAAGGTTATTTTTCAAGGTCTGTTTATAGTGTTTGCTTGCCATGGTCCCAATAAAATAAGGAGCCATAACTGTGAATTTGCTCACCATTGAGAATTAGGAAAATAATAATTATAGGGCCTTTCATGTAATAGATATTCAAGAGATATTTTTGACCTGAAATGAGGTATTGTTAAAGTAATTAAGAGTTGTATCTTTCAATTACTGAAGAAGCCCTGAAGATGAATCACTGTGAGTTATTTTGCATCTTTCTTCTCAATAGCTGCCTCTTTTGTCCAATAAAAATATTTGGTGAGTGAAATGGGAATATAAGAGCCATTATTTTTTTCTCAGAGCCCCTAATTAGCCATCTACCGAAACACTATTTAACCACCAAGGTAAAAATACATTGTAAGAGTGCAGGAGGGAATCAGAGAATTCCAGTGCTTAGGAACAATGAGCAATAACTGCTGCTGTTGGCTCTCCAAAAATGTGTTATTTGATTAACCCAGGGATAGCGCAAAAAGGAGATAAAAGTTATCATGGGATATGGTAAGTTTAACACTTTATCAGCCTTAATATAGAATATTGTGAATACAAATATTTTATGATAATTGAGCCCTGCTTATATATGTTATTTTAAAATTTGACAGAGGACTGATGAGTAGTATATTGTTAGGAATAAGAGATAATATTTACTGTAATATTAATGTGCATATGGGTTGGTGGTGAGAAAGGGTGTGATAAAGATATACAGAGCCTACTCAAAAAATTTACTCTCTATTAGGGAGAAATATGATGTATGTGATAATACATAGATTTTGAAATCAAGCTTATTAAGGGGTTTCTTAAAAATTAATTTTTGTGTGGCTAACTTTAGAATTTAAAATGTATAGTGTACATTGAAATGTTTTTATACATACAATTTTATTAAAATTTTATTATGTGTCTGATAATTTCTTAAGAAAATGTTGTATTAATTAAAAATAATAGCTGCTTTATAAAATATACACAGAAGGGCCCAGTATGTTTATGTTCTTTATATATGCGCGCATTGCAATGATTTTAAGTGGATTTTGGTACATTAATTTGACCATTCTTACTACTCATACACTAATACATCCTTTAATCTTCTTTTTATTGTAAAGTCAAAGCCTCATTTAGTTATCCTCAATGAATCATAGAGGAATTGCTACTCTCCCACTTATCATATAACTCTCTTGCTGAGTGGCAAAGAAAGTCAGTGAATATCTAAGAAGGTGGACTGAGATTCTTGGGAAAATTATTTAAAACAGTATAAAGTTTATTGAATTATCTATTGATGGAATTAGAAGTTGGACTACCTCATAGCTTTACATACTTACTATTATTTGGACAAGCGTAGAGGTCTTGGCCAAATGAAAAATAACCATGTGCAAAGCTTGGAAGTAACCTTCTTGGCAAGCCCTCGTGTCTGAGACAGCTTTCTTTTTATGTACTTGAAGCAAATGAAATGGATTAGAATTATTTCAGAAATCCCCTCACATTAAAGTAGGTCCTCGGGTTACGTCGGAGATTCGTTCCTACATTGAGCGGGCAACGTAGAGCAATTTTTGCTCTAAGTCAGAACCCACCACATAAGCACCTACGTGACTCACATGGAGCACATACACAGCAGTAATGAAGTGAAACAGTAAAAAAAAAATTAAAAGAAAGATAACAATTCCCGACCTTTACTTGTGGCAAATAAATAATAAAAAACACAAAGCACATATGTACATATGTCGAAATGATGGAACTTTTTTTTTTAATAAATAAACTAGTAGCCCTGCACACGAATTTGTGTCCCAGTAGCTCGCCAGTAGCTCACTGCGGCCCTCCTGTAGCTCTCTGCCCACTGCCCTGCCCTCCTGTAGCTCCCTCTGCTCTCCCCCAAGCCCCCCTAATAGCTTGCTGCCCTGCCCCCTCCTATAGCTCTCTGCCGCCTGCTTGTAGCTCATTGCCCCACCCTCTTGCTGATCCGTGATCCTGTCATTACACGGTCAGTCATTATGCTTCACCGTGTAATGACCATTTGCATATTACATCTTTATTATATAGGACTAGGGGCCCTGTGCACGAAATTCGTGCACTGGGTGTGTGTGGGGAGGGAAGTGTCCCTCAGCCCAGCCTGCCCCCTCTCACATACTGGGAGCCCTCAGGCGTTGACCCCCATCACCCTCCAATCGCAGGATCAGCCCCTTGCCCAGGCCTGATGCCTCGGCCAGAGGCGTAGACCCCCATCAACCTCCAATCGCCTGATCGGCCCCTTGCCCAGGCCTGACGCCTCCGCCAGAGGTGTCAGGCTTGGACAGGGGACCCCCATCTCCCCCCGATCACTGGCTCTGGCCCCCGCCCAGGCCTGAGGCCTCTGACCGAGGAATCATGCCTGGGCAGGGGACTCCCATCTCCCTCTGATCGCTTGCTCCACCCCCCGCCCAAGCCTGACGCCTCTGACCCAGGCTTCAGGCCTGGGCAAGAGGACCATCATATCCCCGCAATCCCTGGCTCCGCCCCCCACCCAGGCCTGATGCCTCGGCCAGAGGAGTTGACCCTCATCACCCTCCGATCACCAATCACCGGATCGGCCCCTTGACCAGGCCTGAGGCCTCCGGCAGAGGTGTCAGGCCTGGGCAGGGGACCCCCAGCTCCCTGTGGTTGCAGGCTCCGCCCCTGCCCAGGCCTAACGCCTCTGGCCTAGGTGTCCGGCCCGGGCAGCGGGGACCCGCAGCTGCAGTGGCCCCGCGATCGTGGGCTCCGCTTTAGGCCCAGGCAAAGGACCCCTAGCTCCCGGGACTGCCAGCTTCGACCGTGTCCAGCTCCCATCGCTGGCTCCACCCCTACTTCCTGCTCTCACTGGCCAGGGCGGCAAAGGCGCCTGATTCTCCGATCATGGCTGGGGGGCAGGGCAAAGGCGGCCCCAGGGCCGCCTTTGCCCTGCCCCCCAGCTCTTAGCTCCCCCCTGGGGTTCCGATCACAGTCAGTGGCAGGGGGCTTCTTCCTGCTTTCCCTTTCGCCTCCCTGCATTGTGCCTACATATGCAAATTAACCGCCATCTTGTTGGCAGTTAACTGCCAATCTTAGTTGGCAGTTAACTGCCAATCATAGTTGGCAATTAACTGCCAATCATAGTTGGCAGTTAATTTGCATATAGCCCTGATTAGCCAATGAAAAGGGTATCGTCGTACGCCAATTACCATTTTTCTCTTTTATTAGATAGGATGGGAGATGGCGACGTAACCATGAAATGACATACCTCAAGTCTGACGTAACCCAAGGACTGTCTGTATAGGAGAGAAAAGTATAATTTGTTCTCATGTTTGGCTCCTTTTTTTTATCTATTGTCAACAAGTAGTTGCCAACCTTTTTAAATGAGCAAGAGCAAGTCATTATTTTCCCAAATGCAAATGTTGTCCTATGGGAGTTTGTTTCTGATGAGGTCCTTGAACTGAGATGTGAGAGAGGGTATTTCTAGCCCTATTCAGTTCTCTGCTAAGAACCCCCATGTTCCAGAGTGAGGAGGAGAGACAGACCAGGTCGCAGCATTTAGGAATTTGCCAAGTTTCAGACTACAAGTTTATGTGAATCTGCTGATAAAGGACCCTCCTTCAAAACTGTCCAGAAGTTCTTTGCCTGCAAAAGTTCAAGCTGAAGCCCTGGCCGGTGTGGTTCAGTGGTCAGAGTGTTGGCCCACACACTGAAGGGTCTTGGGGTTCAATTCCAGGTCAAGGGCACATACCTGGGTTGCAGGTTTGATCCCCAGTCCTGTCAGGGTGTATGTGGGAGGCAACAAATAGATGTGTCTCTCTCACATGGATGTTTCTCTCTCTTCTTCCCTCTTTCCCCTACCCTTCCTCCCTTCCACTCTCTAATATCCTCAGGTGAGGATTAAGAAAAAAACCCCAAAACGTTCAAACTAAGTTAGTGTTTGGTACAATAAGTATCAGTAAATATCATTAAAGGCACATGAGGCATAAGATTACAAATAAAATATGTTGAATTGAAATTTCAGAAAGCATGGAAAAATTAATACAAACTGGATTAGAAGATGGAGGTCCACACACATTTTTTAAATACATAATTTCACAGAACCAGCAGAATGTTCCCCCAAGCATAAAAGTTAACCTGACCAAATTTTTCCATGACGACATCATCTCTTGCACTTACAGGCTCACATCCTGCACTTAACCACATGCAGGCACATGGGCAAGACAAGATTGTAAGAGGAGTGTAGCTGGGGAATGTGTTCATGATATTTGATAGCACTAATTGCGGTCACTGCTGTTTCAAAGCACTGAGCATATGGAATACCATGCCATGAAAGTCATTCTCACCATATGGAAAATAGAAAATTAATTATTTTTAAATGAGCTGTTACTAAATGCTTTGGAGAAATTCAGGTCACTTGGACAAATCAATAATGAATATACTAGTACATGCTATTTCTTAAAGGAGAACATTCCAAGATTTTATAGCGAGCTTTTGTAAGGGACTGAAAATGAGGGGAAAAGAGTTCCTTTTCAATTTAAAAATGTCTGCAATTGCTAGGTGATTTATAATGGAAGTACTCACCATATTTGTGTGTGTGTGGTCTAAGGTGGTATTGGTACATTACAGAGCACTGGCATAATGCTTTTTAGATGAGGTAATTCAGTGTACAGTCTATAGAACTCTCCAACTGTATCTTACGCTTTTCGAGGCTGGTTACATGAATACCTTCTATTGTTTCACTTAGCAGTTTGAAAATGCATTACATATCATGCATGAAGCTGCATAGTATGTATTTTGTGTTTATACTACTCTGCTAGTCATGTCTAATTTCACACCAACTTAGGCTGCTTGTCTAATGGATGCCTTGCTGGCATCCCTGCTCCATATAAGAAATAAACAGTGTAGCAATATGTGTATCTTGAAGTCAAATTTTTTTTTTTTTAAAAAAAGCTTAATCAAAAGTTGTTTAAAATATTTAAACCTTTGAAGTAAAAAGTAAGATAGGAATCTCAAAATGGGAATGTACCCACTACATTCTGAATAAATTCAGAAAATCTCTTGAGAGTTCCTTTTGTTCTAGATATTATGAAGGGTGGACTCTCCCTTGCAGGTCAGAATACTTGTTTGTGTACCATGTCTTTAGCAGTTGGGTGAAGCCCTTGACTCTTTTCTCATAATGGTGTTTTTAAATATGTGAAATAAAAGGTATGCGATTGTAACTACAAAACAAAGGGAATCAATTATATTGAATGACAGTTATTACAATAAGAATAAATATTAATGCACCAATTAAAACAAAGAAGATATATCTGCTTTTTAAGATTAACCTGGTTCTTAAAAAACACTGTCATTTTAAAATATAGGAGAAAGCAAACCCAATATTTCCAGATATTTACAACATTTAGTATGTAAAATAAAAACTTCTACAATTTCTTCCCTAGCCAGGTGGCTCAGTTGGTTGGAGCATACTCTGACTTCAGGTTCGATTCCTGGTCAGGGCACATACTCAGGGCACATACCTAAGTTTTAAGTTCAATCCCCGGTTGGGGTGCTTATGTGAGGCAACGGATGTTTCTCTCTCTCTCTCTCTCTCTCTCTCTCTCTCTCTCTCTCTCAAATCAACAAAAACACATCTTTGGGTGAATATTTTAAAAATCTACAATTTCTATTGAGATAGCTAATGTATTTGATTATATTCATAATGAAGAAATATATATGTATATATAAATATATGTATCAATTATATATTTGCAAATGATAAATGAAGAACCAAAGCATATTTTGATCCATGTTGTCATATTTGCTATATTTAAATGTTGCTTAAAGATCAAAAAGTAGATATCTGATCTTTTTTTCTCAGACTTAATGAGTGTCCTGTGATGTGATGATAAAGAAATTTATTAAGTATATTTAAACATTTACTATGTACTTATTCTGTGCCAGTTAGAGTAGGCTTTTAAAATAGATTACATCATCAAATAATTTAAAACTTAAGTCAGATCATGGCACTTCTTAGCTCAGAATTCTCCAATGGCACCTTGACTTACTTTGAGTAAAAGCCAGAATCTTTACGACTGCCTACAAGGCCCTCATGGTCTGTTCTCCAGCTACCTATCTAATCTCACTTCCTATGACTTTCTCCTCTCCCCACCTTGATGCAGCCACTCAACAAGCAGTTACCACCCACCACAGGGCCTTTGTAATTGCTTGTCTATTTTCTTTGAGCATTCTTTCCTCAGATATGTGTATGTCTTGTTTCTTCTCTTGAGGCTTTTGTTCAAATGTCATCTTTTGGCCGATATCTTCCCTGACAACCTTATATAAAGTACCTTACAAGGATGCTCTCCTAGAATTTTCAACTGATAGACATTGATGGAATGCTAACTATGTTCAAGAGGTTGATAAATAAAAAAAAAAAGCAAAACATTACTGTCTTCGCTCAAATGCCTTACAGTTTAGTTAAGTAAATAAATAGGAACATATAAAATACAGAAATAAATGATAAGTGGTCAATAAATAATATATAGCAGTGGTTCTCAACAAAAATAGAACCAAAGACATAGAAGCATCGAGCAGACTATCCAGCCTATGAGGGAAGGCAGGGGGTGAGGGGTAAGAGATCAACCAAAGAACTTGTATGCATGCATATGAGCATAACCAATGGACACAGACAGTACGGGGGTGAGGGCATGTGCTGGGGTGTAGGAGCAGCCAGGTAGAGATCAAATGGGCGGGGGGGGGGGGGGGGAAGGAGACTCATGTAATACTTTAAACCAGCCGTGGGCAAACTACGGCCCGCGGGCTGGATCCGGCCTGTTTGAAATGAATAAAACTATTTAAAAAAAAGACCGTACCCTTTTATGTAATGATGTTTACTTTGAATTTATATTAGTTCACACAAACACTCCATCCATGCTTTTGTTCCGGCCCTCCAGTCCAGTTTAAGAATCCATTGTGGCCCTTGAGTCAAAAAGTTTGCCCACCCCTGCTTTAAACAATAAAGAATTTAAAGTAAAACAAAACAAAAAAGTTTGTGTCACCATAACATACATTATATTGATGACATTCAATCAATTAATCAATTAATCAGCACATATTTATTGAACACTTAAAATAGTATGAAATACAAAGTACCTTGCAGAGTAGTAGAAAAGGGAGAATAACATCAAACTAACGCTTAAGCAAACAGTGAAATTACAGCTGTGTTATGTATATGCATGGGAGAGTCCAATCTCATGAGCGGCTGACCTAACCTACTCTTTTAGGATTTTTACATTATATTAAAGCAGGATTGGGACCTAAACAGACAGAGAGGGAATTCACAGTGTTTCAAATACAGAGAATAGCACATGTGAAGGCCCTCAGATGTGGAGGTGCATGGTGACTTTGAGGAACAAAGGAAAGTGAGTGTCTGGATTTTGGTACATAATACCAGAGCATCAGGAGGCGAGACCACAGCTAAGTCTTGCTGGATGTTGGCATTTATTTTAATAACAACTATTGCCAGTGAAGTGTTTTAAACAGGAGTATGACAAAAATCTTTTAGAAATCTGACATTAGCAGTGTGGTGAGTGGATAGGAGGGGAGAGATGAAAATGGAACTGAGGACTCCACTTGGGAAACTGTTGCCCAGATCATGAGAGAGAGGATGACCATCTAGCAGTGGTGCTGGAAAGAAGTAGATGTTTTGAGACATATTGACACTTGGCAGTAAAAGGAAGGGAAACTTTTTCCTTCTTCCCTTCAGGGTTCTTTGGCTGGTCTAATCATTAAAATGACAGAAGACCCATAACAGGAGAAAAACTAATTTTATACATATAGGAGCCCCATAAAGAGATCAGAGCAGGAAGCTTTTATACCTTTTAGACAAAGAAATCATAAATTTGTGAAGATTGGAGAAGACAGAGGGACTTAGGCTTTAGATAGTAAATTGGTGAGGAAGTAACAGGGTTTTTTATACAGCATTCTTGGCCCTAAATTCCCTATCTTTGGTGATAAGAATGCCTTCTCCCCTCCTGGTACAGAAAGGGTATTTTTCATGTGGGAGATTTATCTCCTGTTTTCAGGGAGACAAAGGAGGGTCAGATTGTCCTTCCCTTCTTGCACTGATTGTTTCTCAAGTGCTTTTAATTAAAAAATAATTAATATGCCAAAGTGGAATATTTTGGGGTGGCATATCCTACTCCCCTTCAGTCAGCTTAGCAGGATCTGGTGATTAATTGTACAGAAAGGGTAAGGAATATTGGTCTAGTAGGGTTTCATATGTGAAGAAATGGGTGGATGGGGTGCTTTATTTTGCAAATGGAAAGGCAAGGGAAGAGTAGGATTAGGGAAAAATCATATGTTCCTAGGCACATGTACCCCTATGGGTACCCACGGGTTATGAGCCCTGTGGGCTCCTTGTCCCACTATTCCTTTCATTTCTGCTCAAGAAAAAAATAAAAGTAAATGAGTAAGGAGCCATTCCAGAGAAACTTTGAATATGCCTTAGTTGGCATCCTATCTAATAAAAGAGAAACATGGTAATTGGTGTACAACCGCTACCCTTCCCATTGGCTAATCAGGGTGATATGCAAATTAACTGCCAGCCAAGATGGCGGCCGGCAGCCAGGCAGCTTGAAACTAACATGAGGCTTGCTTGCTTCAGTGACAGAGGAATCCAATGTTCCCCACCTGCCTTGCCGGCCTCTGAACTTGCAGTTTGAAACATTGTAACAAATATAGAAGCTAAACAAAACCACATAAACCTGCTTTCAGCGAGCCGGGATCTCAGAGCTGGAGTTGATACAGAGTTTCGATTATAGAACCCAACAAACCAGATACCTGCTTTCAGCAGCAGAGGCCTCAGAGCTGGAGCCAGAGCTAAAGCTGGCCCAGAATAAAAAAGAAAAAAGAAAAAAAGGACAGGTTAGGAGCTTCAGTCATCCACCAGCCTGAAAACAGCCCTCAGGCCCTCACCCAGACTGGCCAGGCACCCCAGTGGGGACCCCCACCCTGATCCAGGACACCCTTCAGGGCACACCAGCCGGCCTCCACCCGTGCACCAGGCCTCTATCCTATATAGTAAAAGGGTAATATGCCTCCTAGCACCGGGATCAGCGGAGCCGCGAGGCCTCCCGGCACCAGGATCAGCGTGACAGGGCGCAGCACCCAAACCCCCTGATCGCCCTGCGGCTCTGTGTGTGACAGGGGGCAGGGCCACAGCCTCCCTATCCGCCCTGCTCTGTTCCTGACAGGGGAAGGCGCCCCAACACCCTGATCAGCCCTGCTCTGTGCCTGATAGGGGGGAGTTCCCCAACCCCCTGATCGCCCTGCGGCTCTGTGTGTGACAGGGGGCAGGGCCACAACCTCCCTATCCGCCCTGCTCTGTTCGTGACAGGGGAAGGCGCCCCAACACCCTGATCAGCCCTGCTCTGTGCCTGAAGGGGGGAGCTCCCCAACCCCCTGATCACCCTGCGGCTCTGTGTGTGACAGGGTGCAGCGCCCCAACGCCCCCCCCCCCCCCACAGGCCCTGCTCTGTGTGTGACGGGGTAGAGCCATAACCTCCCCATCGGCCCTGCCCTGAGTGTGACAGTGGCAGTGCCCCAACCCCCTGATCGGCCCTGCTCTTTGCGTGACTGGGTGCAGCGCCCCAACCCCCCACCCGCCCCTACACAGGCCCTGCTCTGTGTGTGACGGGGTAGAGCCATAACCTCCCCATCGGCCCTGCCCTGAGTGTGAGAGTGGCGGCGCCCCAACCCCCTGATCAGCCCTGCTCTGTGGGTGATAGAGGGCGGCGCCCCAATCCCCACCCCCACGGGCCCTGCTCTGTGTGTGATGGGGTGGCGCCGCAACCTCCCCATCAACCCTGCCTTGAGTGTGACGGGGCAGTGCCCCAACCCCCCAATCGGCCCTACCCTGAGCGTGACTGAGGGTGGCATCACAACCTCCTAAACTGCCCTGCTCTGTGCATGACAGGGGGCAGCGCCCCAACTCCCCAGTCGGCCCTGCTCTGAGCCCAACCAGGGGCTGCACCTAGGGATTGGGCCTGCCCTCTGCCGCCCGGGAGCAGGCCTAAGCTAGCAGGTCGTTATCTCCCCAGGGGTCCCAGACTGCGAGAGGGCATAGGCCGGACTGAGGGACCCGCCCTCCCCCCCGAGTGCACAAATTTTTGTGCACGGGGCCTCTAGTAGTCTATAAAAGACTTAAATCTTAGCCAATTGAAACACATCCTTGTGTATTGACATCTGCTGATATAGACAGTAGGTTCTACAGGGGTTCTGAAACAAGTCAGTTTGTTAGAGTGCTTGGAGATGTTTATATGGAAGGAGTGGGATCTGAATCGCCTAGACTTGGTGCAAATAGGTGGGCAGAGAGAAAAAAAAAAGTAATATAAACTCATACTAAATGAGCCAAATATTGACGTTGGAAAAGTACAAACATATTCTAGGGATATTGAATAGACAAATGTAGTCAATGTGGAGAGGATATGTGGAGAATGTTGGGCACGTGGACTTGTGCAGTTAATGATCCATACTATTGTAAAGCTTATGTATTGTAGTCTTGAGCTGGAGCATTAAATTAAGAAAGATTAATATGATGATGATGATGATGTATAGATTGAATTGGAGAGATTTGAGGCACATTTTGTTTTTGCTTTTGTTCAGACATAATATATTAAAAGATTTAGAGTAAAGGCATCAAAACTATACTGAAAAAGGCAGGATAATAATTGAAGAAATATTTATTAGAAAACAACAGTAAGTTGGATTGGCAACTTATTGGCCAATGCAGAAAGGGGTGAGAGAAGAATCAAGACTATACTATGATTTTTGAAGCTTGAAAAACTATAATGATGAGAAGACAAAACTAACAGAAGGAAATTCAGTTTGGAAGAAACAATAAAATGACATGATAGATATCTGAGATGGCAAGGTATGTAAATAGAAATGAGGAATATTTTTGAGTTTGTGCCTATGTGTGTCAGTGATCATTAAAATCCTCAAGAGTTCATTGAAACTCCAGGCTCAATTTTATATCATTAAAAATACAAAACTTCCCTTCAGTTTTCTAACCTAAACATTTTTAAACTTTATTATATGCCAGGCACAATTTCAAGTACTTCCCATATAAACTCAACCTCCCTCACAGTAACCCGATGATATAGGTACTATTATCATGCCATTTCACAGATGAAGTTGAGTTACTTGCCTGAAATTACACAGCTAATACATGAATATCCAGGATTTAACCCAAGCAATTTAGTTCCCAAATTTGTGCTTGTAACTACTCTACTCTGTTGCCCCTCATTGGAGGTAATATATGACTTAGCTACAGTCAGATTTATATTTATTCAAAAAATATTCCATAAATACTATTTGATAGATATTATACCAGGTTCTGGATATAAAATGGTGAACAAAACCAGACACTGTTTCATTCCTGGGGAACTAAACAGTCTGGAGGGAGAGAGCTGCTAATCAATTAATCACTTGTGAGAACATAGACAGCAGTTGGAGCACTTGAATAATGTGCATTTTAACCAATTACAAGGAAGTGTGTGGGGGAGGGAGTTTGCGGGTAAGTGATCCTTCATCTGGGATTAGAAGTTAATCGAGCAAAGAGGTATGGGAAGGGCAGAGAGAACAGTTACGTGTGAGGACCATGTCAAGGGAGGAAGGGGAAGAATGCGTAGCGGGCAACAGAGCTAGTGTGGGAGAGAGTGAGGGCCATGGTGGTAGGTCAGCAGGTTAGCACCATGGAAGCCACAATATAAGAAGCTTTGTCTTTGTCCTAAAAGCACTGGGAAACTAAATTTGGCTTTTGAAAAGTCTGCTCTGATTAGAGTGTGGAGAACAGACACCAATGCATAGCATGGTGAAAAAAATTAGAAGATGGGTAAAAACAAATTGTAATTAAATCACCATACAAATGTAAAACATCTGTTTTAACTTCATTTGCCTACATAAATGTGGGCTTATTGCAGCAATTACAGATGTGATGATGTAACTATTTTCCAGTCTCATCAGGGAATTCTTTGTAAATAGAACTTAAGTAGACATGTATTAGAAAGAAATAACATTAAGTGAAGAGAGGCTATCATCTAGATTCTAGAAGTAGTATTAAGCACTTCCTAAAACATCTTAGTTAATCCTTAAAACATGTTACAAACAATGGACCTGAGGTTCATCCCTTACTTTCAAATTTACTGGGAGTCTAGGGACCTATTATTAGTCAATCAATAGTCAATTGATGGACACTTCTAATGTCAGAGTGCCCAAAAGCTGCAGTGTAGTGAAGGTAGCAAAAAAGGGAGGCGCAGCTTTTGCTTAAAAAAAAAAAAATGTTTAGAAATCTGTTAGTCACTGAAATAAATTGGGTTTCCTGGAATCCACCTATAAAATAACCTTTAGACTTCTGAAAATGCTTTTCTTTGTTGGATACTTTGCAGATGGGTACCAAAAAAGTATATTAGACTATCATATTAGATTCATATTTTAAGTGACTCTGTGAATTCAAAATTTGCTGCCACTATTTATAAATTATTACATCTTTGAATATATAAAATATTTCTTGGAAAGACAAAATTCAAGATACATTTCAAAAAAATTTTCTTGTCTATTTCCTTAAGGTAGTTCCTTGATTGTAGAAGGGACACAGAAAACTGACACATTCTCAAAAATATATTTAAAACCATCCCCAATTTGTTTTAGCTCCTCTAATTCATTAATTATTAGCAGCTACTATTAATTTTGTTGAGAATCAGAGGGACTGTCACTCCTACTATCCAATATTCCTTTCTCTCAGAAATATTTCATATTTAGAGAATAAGTTTTTCTTCCTCCATTCAAACCTCACTCTTTCAGTCTTGCTACACTAGCTGTGATTTACAGGTGTTCCAAGATGGAAGTGATAAAAAAAGAAAGAAATCACTGTTTTTTGCTTCTGTAGAATTATCTGTTTTTTTCTTTATTCCCTTAATCCATCTTTGACAACAAATGACATAGTTATTTTTCCAAAGCACATACATAATTTGGTTATTTCAGAGTTTAAAATTGAGATTGCAGGTGATCAACCACATACATCTGTCTATAGGATCCAGTGATTCAAATTCGGGGACTATTCACATTAAAATATATGGATTTCCAAATTCTTCTGGAAATTCAGAGGATCAAACAACATTGGCACTGCATCTCTTTATGGTAACAGTGAGGTAGAACTAAATGAATAAGGCTGTCCCTCCTGGACATGCCATGAACTCTTCCGTTTTCCAGTTTCCACCATTCCATTTAGTCGCTTGGAGCTCGCCATTTCGTTCTGTTATTTAATCTGTCTGGCCTCGTTTGGCATAAAATGCCTTTTGTGATCCCGGCCCAGCTGACTTTTTTTGGACTCATCTCCTCCGCATGCGTTCTGTATTCATCCATAGCACACATGCTTGTTCAAGCCTCTGCCAGATGTTTCCCTTAATGCAATACACTGTGCCCGGTGAGATGAGATCCTTCCATTTTGTAAATTGCTTCTCCTTTGTAAGGCTTTCCTATAATGATTCCTAATCAACCTCTCCCCAAAGTTAAATACACACTTGTAAATTTCTCAAAGAACTAAATTTAAGCTTCTATTTAAATACTTAAACTTCTATTGAAGTTCTTACCATATGAGATCATGATATTTAAAAAAATGTATTTTATTGATTTTTTACAGAGAGGAAGGGAGAGGGATAGAGAGTTAGAAACATCCATCAGCTGCCTCTTGCACACCCCTTACTGGGGATGTGCGCAACCAAGGTACATGCCCTTGACTGGAATCGAACCTGGGACCCTTCAGTCCGCAGGCCAACGCTCTATCCACTGAGCTAAACTGGTTAGGGTGAGATCATGATTTTTTTTTTTAAATATATTTTATTGATTTTTTACAGAGAGGAAGGGAGAGAGATAGAGAGTTAGAAACATCGATGAGAGAGAAACATCGATCAGCTGCCTCCTGCACATCTCCCACTGGGGATGTGCCCGCAACCCAGGTACATGCCCTTGACCGGAATCGAACCTGGGACCCCTCAGTCCGCAGGCCGACGCTCTGTCCACTGAGCCAAACCGGTTTTGGCGAGATCATGATTTTTTAATTCTGTTTTCAAAGACACTGAGGGTCTTCAGAAATACTATATCATGGCCTTGTCTTTCTTCTATTTCAGTCCCTGATGCCGAGTGTTACAGCTGGCATAGAGCTGTGCTTTAATAATGATCAGTTGAGTGGAATCAGATTAAGTTTTTACTAAACATTTTTAGAAGGTCTCAACGTTTAACTGTATTTTAAAGTGTAGGGCTAGACTTTTGGAATTTTTAAGAAGCCAGTCTCTGTCTAGTCATATGTAAACAATTAGTTGGGAGAACAGAAGCTTTTCATAGTAGCAGAGCATTTAGATAATGATTCCCATGTGGATGTATATGTAAAATTAGGCACAACGCATATACAAGTGGAAAGAATGCACTTGTTGTTGAAGTTCCTGCATTTTCTCCTTAGTGAAGCCTTTGGAGCTTCTTAAGCAACTGTCAGTGACATAATTACTTTTTTGAAGACTTTAGTTTTTAGAGCAAAATTGATCAGAAAGCACACGAATGCTACATTTGTTACAATCAATGAACTTATACTGACACATCATTGTCCCCCAAATTCCAAAGTTCACTCCTGTCGCATATTATCTGGGTTTTGACAAATGTATAGTGACAAATGTATAGATACATATACCCATCATTATAGTATCGTTCAGAATAGTTTCACTGCCCTAAAAATCCCATGTGATGAATGAATGAATCACACGATGAATCACCTATTTATCCCCTCATCCTCCCAAACCCCTAAATCATTTTTCTGTTTCTATAGTTTTCCCTTTTCCAGAATGCCATGAAGTTGGAATCATACAATATTTAGCCTTTCACGTGGGCTTCTTTCACTTAGTAACGCATTTAAGGTTCCATATCTTTTATGACTTAATAGCTCATTTCTTTTTACGGCTGAATAATAGTCCATAGTCTGGAAGTACCACAGTTTATCCATTGATCTACTGAGGGACATCTTGTTTGCTTCCAAGTTTTGGCAATTATGAGTAAAGCAGGTTTTTATGTGTATATAAGTTTCCAACTCATTTACATCTTAACTTTTATTGTCCACTTCATCTTTTAAGCCTGAAATTTGAGTACTTTTGAGTACTAGGTCTGACTATCACTTTCAACATCATTTTATGTTATGCCAGAGATAATTTCAGATAATTCAAAATCCTTAAAATATTATCCATTTTAATTATTTAAATGACTTTCCTTCATTTTACAGGACAAACCAGAATTCTGCCAGAAATCTCTTTTTTCCCTATATTCATGTGAATGTTTTTATGATGTTATAGCATAGAGATTGCACCAAATTTTTCTGTAAGACCTGTTCTTTCTCAAATGAAATCTATTGTGAGGGAGGAAATATAATTTTTCTTCTCCTCTTATAAGTTCTTCTGGTTGGTCCAATAATTCAATTGACATAGGCAGATGAATAGGAGAAAAGAGCCAAATTTATTATATATTTACATGCAGGGGTTTTATCAAAATATGGGGCCCTAGGATAAATTGGGCAGTTGAGGCTTATATGCCACTTTGAGCTAAGGAGAAAGTGGGATGTGTGGTTTGGGACTTCAAAGGGCAGAAAAGCAATTCACAGGGAGAAGGAAAAGCAAATGTTTGGTAAATAAATGTTTGCTGAGCCATTTTTTTTTTTTTTTCAAAGTGATCTGCAGAAGGTTGCTGCTTGTGCTTGGCTTGGAGGTGCCTTGTAGAGGCTAAGCTTCTATTAGTCTTGGGCTTGGGGCCACTTAGCAAGAAAGTATGGTGTGTACCAAGGTCAGACACTCCTTATTAGGGATTTGTAAACATTTATGAAATTTTAGGAAAGCCTACAGCAAAACAATTTGGGTGGGATGGGGTCTTAAGGAATCACCAGGGCAGAGTGAAGGGTGTTAGCCAGGTTGATGGAGAGACTCTGTCTCACTCTGCTGAGCCATTTTTAACAATGGGACACAGAGGGCTTTGATCCAATGGACCTTGCTAAGTTCCTCCCTGTCTATCACACCTCATTCATATTAAACTATCCTTATCTATGATGATTGCTCCCTTCCTGGAGCAGGTCCTCTATCTCATCTTTTTTTAGGAAGTAAGGGGGAAGGCAAAAGATTTTTCCTGAGTCTTTTGTTTCTTAACAATAACCAGCTTAAAATATTCAATACCCCCAAAGGCATATTTTGGGTTGGCACATCCTGTTTCCCTCAATATGTTGGAGGCAAAAGGAGTGGAAAGGCCCATTTTGAATTCAGTCCTAGTGAGATGAGTGGCTACTGTACCAAATCATAGCTCAAGTTGTCTGAGGCATGAGGTCCTATTGCATAGCCCCCAGGAGAAATTGATGGTACCAGGAAGGATTTTGCCTTATTTTTAATTTTTACAATTTTTGATCTTGAAGAATATATTTCCATCCTTTCTAAAGTCACTTAGTAGTTATAGTTAGATGTCTTCATGCTGTGACTGTTCATTGAAATGATTTTATTGAATTTTCTTTCAATAAAATACATAGCAAAACTAAAAATAGCAAGGGGATGGAAACATTGATTCCATCATGGAAAATGTGACTTTATTGACTGCGTATTTGCACAGCACATTCTGTATGCCCTTTGGAAAAGGAAATATATTAGTTTTTGGCATTTTCCACATCTTTTATATATCTGTTCTGTTTTATATCTGAAGTAACTGCAAATCAAGGGGAGTAGTTTGCCTCAAACTTTGTGAAGAATGGATTCTTTTAAACTAGTATTAAATTTTCAGCTCACTGCATATAGAGGAGTAAATTGCCATTCTCTTAATTTTTTTCTAGTTTGAATAGTTCAAAGAGAATATATAATTTTTTATTGTAATGTTACCTGGACAAAAATAAAAGGGAAATAAATGATGAAATATATTAAGTTAAAGGCATTGGTGAGCTGTCATAAGGCAATTAGAAGTGTATGGGCATAAGAGATGACACAATTTAATTTTAGTTGTGTATGAGTTCATTATTTTCATGGAAAAAAATAGAGATACTATTGGAAAATGGAGATACTATACCTACCTAACTCATGGTAGGTGATTCATGGCACCATTTTTTTTTTTTTTGAGATTTAAATTGGATAATCTATATGAATGAAAGTTTTGTGTGCCTAGAACACGGTAGGTCCCCATAATGTTAATTTCCTCTTCCTCCACCCACCATATGATTCAGAAAAGAGTAAGTACTGCTTGTGTGTAAGACACAATATTTGGCACTATGACAGAATAGTGATAAATAAGATCCTGGTTCTCTAGGAATAGATTATTATAAGTTTTATAAATTGAATTAGTCATGACTACCCTTTTGAAGCTTTAATACCCTGACACCATAACTAAGAGACATGCATGTTGAACTCTGCAGCATATAAGTAAACTCCTTGTAAATGACCAACATAGTTGTGTTGGGAGGACAATATGAAGGGAGACTGTTGGATTTAAGGGGAGTTGAAAGAGCTGGGTATGACATTAGTTAGAGGGGAACTAGTCAACTTGTAAACTATTGGACTCTCTTAACCTTCAAATAATGCCTTTACTCTCCTTATTAAGGATGAATGTTCTATCTAATATGAGAGCCACAAACCACATGTGCCTATAAATTTAAATTGAATAAAGTGAAGTAAAATTGAAAAATTAGTTTCCAGTCACACTCACCACAGTTCAAGTACTCAATCACCATATCAATATAATGGATAGTAAACTAATAGATATAGAACATTTCCATTATTACAGAAAGTTCTATTGGAAAACTATTCTAAAGGTGATATTCAAGTTTAGTGTGAAGATAGAAATAAATTGTTTGCAATCTTTCTCTGAGTTCTTGTACCCATTCAAAAAAATAAAATGTTTGCAATATGAAAAAAGGAAATTATAGGCAATTTAGTATATTTTACTCGCATTAATGATGATAATAAAGAACTTTTATTGAATACTTCTACACTTATATTATTTAATTCACACTCATATATGCATAGCCAATGAAATGCATTATTTTCTGTGTTCATTGAATACAAGAGGAAACTGAGACACAGAAACATTAAATAATTTTCCCCAAAGTATCATTGTAAGAAGATGATATAACTAAGTTTGAACTCAGGTAATTGGATTCCAAAGCCCTAGCAAGTGCCTAAATGGTAATGGGTTGAATTAAAAACCTTTAGAAATAAATTTGAATTTTTTCTTTTTATTTCAACCTAACTTGGTTGTTGCCTGTGGGAATAGCGAGGACATTTTTGATATTCAAACAATTTTCTTGTATGTTAATCATCAAATTTGTAAGTATTTTATTGGTCATGAGTACATATCTCAGGTTACTTCCATTGAGAGAAAAGGATAAACTTAAAACTCTTGGTATTAGAAAAGTTAATATGCATCTTATCAACTACTTGCACATGATCCCAATGCTTTACTAGTAGTCATTTCTCATTTTGCTAACACAAATATTGAATTCCACACCATGAAGGCTGGAGTACAATAGCATGACCCTTGCTTGGTGAGTAAGTGAGCCTAAATTTCCACCCAGTTTCAGTTCAGCTTGGCAGTTGTTCTCTACTCATCATTCTGTATTTAGTAACTTTCAAAAACAGATGTTACTTAAAATTTTCAGTTATGCATTTCTTAATTTATGGGAAACATTTTATGTGTAATTATACTGTGAATTTAGTGAATTTTGAAGGCCCTAGAAATTTATCCCTTGAGAATTTAAAATCTCTAATACAGTCTTTTGCTCTTATTATCAAATTGATTATGATCTAGTTTGAGGAGCATGGTCTAATCGTTCATTCATGTATCCATCAATCAGGTTTTGAGGACATCCTATCTAATAAAAGAGAAAAATGGTAATTGGCGTACGACGATACCCTTTTCATTGGCTAATCAGGGCTATATGCAAATTAACTGCCAACTAAGATTGGCAGTTAACTGCCAACAAGATGGCGGTTAATTTGCATACGTAGGCACAATGCAGGGAGGCGAAAGGGAAAGCAGGAAGAAGCCCCCTGCCACTGACAGTGATCAGAAACCCAGGGGGGAGCTAAGAGCTGGGGGGCAGGGCAAAGGCGGCCCCAGGGTCGCCTTTGCCCTGCCCCCCAGCCATGATCAGAGAATCAGGCGCCTTTGCCGCCCTGGCCAGTGATAGCAGGAAGTAGGGGTGGAGCCAGTGATGGGAGCTGGGCAAGGTCGAAGCTGGCAGTCCCAGGAGCTAGGGGCCCCTTGCCTGGGCCTAAAGCGAAGCCCACGATCGCGGGGCCGCTGCAGCTGCGGGTCCCCGCTGCCCGGGCCGGATGCCTCAGCCAGAGGCGTCCTGCAGGGGCAGGGACAGAGCCCACGCGATCGCGCCCCCCCCCCCCCCCCCCCCCCCCCGCTGCCCGGGCCGGACGCCTAGGCCAGAGGTGTCAGGCCTGGGCAAGGGGCCGATCCTGTGATTGGAGGGTGATGGGGGTCAACGCCTGAGGGCTCCCAGTATGTGAGAGGGGGCAGGCTGGGCTGAGGGACATTCCCCCCCCCACACACACACCCAGTGCACGAATTTCGTGCACCGGGCCCCTAGTCTATATATATAAAAGCCTAAGCGACCATTTCACCATTAGACTGTTCAACCCATAGCTATGATGCACACTGACCACTAGGGGGCAGATGCACATTGCAGAGGCATAGAAATATGGAACAGATTGATGAATCTCAGAGGGTAGGGGAAAGGGAGGAAGGTGGGAAGAGATTAGTAAAGATCTTATATGCATACTAGAGGCCCGGTGCACGGATCTGTGCACTGGTGGGGTCCCTCGGCCTGGCCTGCTGGGATTGGGCTGAAACTGGCTCTCCAACATCCCTCAAGGGGTCCCAGATTGTGAGAGGGCACAGGCCAGGCTGAGGGACCCCACTGGTGCACAAATGCATGCACTAAGTCTCTAGTAATATATAACAGCATTGCTTGGAAAAGCTAATATGAGTAAATAATTAAGGACATTATATAATTTAAAGGAGTTCTTTAGAGAGTTGAGTGGTAAAGGGAAGATATATCAAATGAGCTATGTGTAGAGCTTCTGTAGATCTGAAGAATTTCTCTCCCTATATGTGATCAGTTTTCAGCTATTCAAATATATCTACACTAATAAAAGAGAAACATGCAAATTAACCATTACTCCGCCACTCTGCTACACCCACAAGCCACTCCCACCAGCCAATCAGGAGCAAATAATGCAAATTAACCCAACTAAGATGGCGGCGGCCACGGAGCTGGAGTGAGCAGGAGGCTTGGTTTGCCCCTGGCGATGGAGGAAGCCAAGCTTCCTGCCTGCCCTGGCCGGCCCTGGGCTCCACTCAAGGCTACAAAGTTTCAATTATAGAAGATAAATACATCTCAGATACCTGCTTCCAGCCTGCCCTGGCCTCCGCTCAAGGAGGCCCTAAAAAATAAAAAAATAAATAAAGGAGAGGCTGGGAGCTTGGGTTGCCGAGGGGTGTGGTCAGCCTGAAAACGGTTATCAGCCCCTCACCCAGGCTGGCCAGGCACCCCAGCGGGACCCCCACCCTGATCCAGGACACCCTTCAGGACAAACCAGCCGGCCCCCACCCGTGCATCAGGCCTCTATCCTATATAATAAAAGGGTAATATGCAAATTGACCCTAATAGCAGAACAACTGGGAATGACTGGTCACTATGACATACACTGACCACCAGGGGGCAGATGCTCAATGCAGAAGCTGCCCCCTGGTGGTCAGTGCACTCCCACAGGGGGAGCTCTGCTCAGCCACAAGCCAGGCTGATGGCTGCCAGCACAGCAGTGGTGGCGGGAGCCTCTCCCACCTCAGCAGCGCTAAGGATGTCTGACTGCAGTTTAGGCCTGCTCCCCGCTGGCAAGTGGACATCCCCCGAGGGGTCCCAGACTGCGAGGGGGCACAGGCTGAGCTGAGGCCCCCCCCCCCCAGTGCACACATTTTTGTGCACCGGGCCTCTAGTACTTCCTTAACTACTCAGGGCCATTCTCTATTCTAAACCTATTCTTTAAGATTTCCTTGCAAAGGGGAAAGTTGATTTTAGTCAATATTTCTGTTTTTCTTTTATTTACTGATATTAAAGAAGAGATTCAGGCAGAGCTGGCTTTTTCCCAGAATTTTCATGAGAACCTAGAAAAATTAACAAATTAAAAAATCATAGAGATCGAAGATTTATAATTGCTAAGTTTTTCAGAACTTTATAACAATTTTTGTGTAAAATGTGTCAAAATATTTTTAAGTCACAAAAGTATTGAGTGCTGGTATTATTGAATCATTTGATCTTTAATTCAAATGAAATTAGACTTCCTCCCTTAGACTCTTAATTATAAATGGCACGTCAACCCTGGGAAGACCCTTGACCCTTTGCTTTCTGGTTGACATGCAGTCAGGAAGAATTTTGGATCTTACAAGCTATGTACTACTGCTCTCAGCCAATGAGTAAAGATCCTTTCTCCTAGTGTGTGTGATGGTACTGTACTGTATATAAGGGTTCACTAGTCATTTGGACTAATGAAGATGACTTTAAACAATATATAGCAATAAAAAATTTCATCTGGGTGAAGATTGGAAGCTTCCTTTCACACTGTTTACAGTTTCTAGTCTTCAGCTGACATGGAAGCAATGACTTTAATAGCTCCATAACAGAAACAAATACTCCATAAATCACATAAAGGCCAGGTTGTTAAATCAGTATTACTGATGAATTTCTTTACACTGAAAATTCCCAAGTTATGAAGTATCAGTAGCTAGCTTTAATTTTATCTGTCCTAAAATAACTTTCATGTCTTTCATTATGAATGAATTTTAAACAAATGCTTAGATTCTGGTATATGATATGTAGATGACTTTGCAAGGACCACAGGCTTATAGGTAGGAAAAAAAATGCTATTTTTATTTATATGCTCAGTGCTTGTCCTTGTAAGTTCTTAAAGAGTAGGCTGAACAATTTGGGGGCTTGTTGCTGGCGGGTATTCTCTCAAAATGTGTTCCTTGGTGGATTAAGTATCAAATCAATCTCTAGCTTCCTTCATGCACTATGGATATTGTATGCCTTTATGCCATACAAATCATGCTCCTCATGTTCTTTAGCATGCCTTTAGCTATGTCAAATATTTTACAGTTCCTGGGTTATAGGTCCTGTATTCAAATTCATTTATCCCTTTGAAATGGTCTCACAAGTTATGTTTTCCCCACCCAAGGGAAAGAGATGGTAGATTTTAAAGTGGCTCAGTGTTTGGATTTATTTATGTTCTTAAAAGATGATCTGCGCCTTACCAGTATTTCACCTTATGAAAGGTTTATAGTCACCTCTTGGAAATTTTGTTTCAGCAAATACAATTTTAATATGTTTCTATTGATTTCAGAGAGGAAAAGAGGGGGAGAGAGAGAGAGAAACACCAATGATGGGAGAGAATCATTGATCGGCTGCCCCTGCACACCCCCCCAGTGGGGAATGAGCCCACAACATAGGCATGTGCCTTTGACTGACTGGAATCAAATCCAGGACCCTTCAGTCTGCAGGTCGCTGTTCTATCCACTGAGCCAAACTAGCTAGGGCAAATACAATTTTTAAAAATGTTTTGGCTGACATAAGTAACTTATTTTGACTACTTAATCTGAAAATATTGAAAAAATCACTCAAAATCCTATAACGTATTTTGAAATTATGTAAATAAGTAAATGATCCTCTATGCATCAATCACTTTCCTCAAATATAATTTCTATTGTTTGGATGCATGTCCTCCTTGAGTTTTTCCTAAGTTAACATTATATAAGGAAATACAGTATTCACACTTATAATACAACATATTTATATGCAACTTAACTTTTTATATGTCCATTTGCATCATAGATATACATATATACACATATATATATGCACATACATATGCCAGTGTATATAATAATAATAATGATGAAATTATATATATGTGTGTGTGTGTGTGTGTGTGTGTGTGTATGTTTTTGCAAATTGTTGTTTTTGCTTAAGAGTATATAATGAACATCTTATGGTTCAATGCATGTATGTTTATCTTGGTCTTTTTAATGATACATAGATTTCAATTGCATTTTTATATTATATTTTATTCCACCAGCCCTCTCTTGACATATTCTTATTTCAAGTTATTTTTTTGTTCGGTCACTGTTGCAACATACATATATCTTTAAGTAGTAATGCTATTATATCTATAGGCTATATTCATAAAAGTGAATTGTTAGATTTAAGAACATATGTATTTTAATTTTAATAAGTACTGACTAATTGGTGTTTGTGAATATCTTATAAAGAATATATTATGCTGTTCTATATCTATTTGCTATTCATATAGGAAAGTATTTCTCTGAAAACTGTTACTTAACCAAAGTGGTTAAAGGGGTATTGCTACATAGTTATCTCATTTTTCATTTATATACATATCTATATTACCTAATCTATATATATTTGTATATTCATGCAAAAATTTTAATTATGTCTACCCTAAGTCAAATTCAGTCATCAACAAAGAGATGTAGTGACACAGCCTTTAACTGATATAGTAACTGAGTGTTCTAGTTGTCTAGCCATAAAAATCCTTGCTCATGAAGAAGTCTAGTAGTAGTTTGATGTTAGCAGGACTTCACCAGTCCACTCATGGGCCATTGTTATATTTTTTAAATCCATCCTTGTATATGGACTCAACAATCAAGCACATTTTGGTTATATTTGCTGGTTGACAGTGCATAGAGGAAACATCCTGTCTATGAATATAAATCACAAAGTGCTTATCCCTTGATCTTTTTTCTCTTTGAGCTAAAGCTCTATATAACCCAGATCATACAAATTCATAGTTCTGTCTTTTCCTTAGAGTCTCACTGTATGACTTCACGCTATGCCATGGAAACTGGTTATAGTCTATTTAAGAAAAAACCCTACACAACTCTTTATAACACTTGGTATGGTACCAAGAGAGATTTCCTGTTTAAAATTATGAGAAACTGTTAATAGAAAAGTTTGTAGAGGTTCACACCTCCCTTATTTTAAGCATTTTTTTTTTATCCAGGAAGAAAAATGGTGTGGAATGTTAATATGTTTCAAGATCAGGTAGCAGAAAGCCAACCAGAATGATATAACAATACCCTATAGTTTAAACGGAAACAGTCTAGAAGAAAGATGTTCGAGTGTTATTGTTAAAAAAAGATTTTTCATATTAATTTTTATGACGAGGGTGATGAAGGCTTGTGTGTTAAATAATTCCACTGCTCTCTTTTTAACTGTATAGTTCTTGTGTAATTTTTCTAATGTGTGTACCTATGTACCTAAGAATGCAGGTGTGTGTTATATATATTCATATACTATATTTGTATTTCATTCTTCTTTCACAAATGAGAAATACATTTATAAATACTTTGTGAGACATACTGATAGAAGAAAAGGCCAAAAATAATATAAGAGAAAGGAAAGGGGTCATCTGAGCCAGGGTAGGGATTTACGTATATTTACCATTAGCTACTAAAAAGCCTGTGTACAGGCACAGATTTTTATAGTCTCTTAATGCCAGCTAAAGTTCCATATACATTTCACTTCCTTTCTCTAGTTCTTTACTAACCTATTTATTGACATGAGGTCATCCCAAAGCATTTTGTTGAAAACATAAATGTATATTTAATGGGTCACTGTGATGACTTTTCCAGAATTCCTTCAGAGTGAGATTTCTTTGTTTTTCAGAATCTTCCCATGAAGAAGATTCCATGCAAAGCCAGTGCACCCTCAGGCTCCTTTTTCGCCAGAGACAATACAGCAAATTTCTTATCCTGGTGCCGAGATTTAGGGGTAGATGAAACATGTCTATTTGAATCGGAAGGTTTGGGTATGTATTTTCTTCAGAACTTTAACTGATTAAAAGTATTGTATTTGTCAGTATAACTACCAAAACTAACTTTTTTATGAGATGTCATTTCACAGATGAACTTTAAAAAATTCGTAGTTTGGTGTAAATGAGCTTTTGAAGGTAGTAAAATGCATGTCCTCTTACTATTTATTCTCTTGGGCATAAAGGATAGGAACATAAATAGCACAATTACTGTCAAAATAAGATCAAGTAAATACAATGCAAAATTGGGGGATATTTGAAAAAGGCAGGGTTCAATTTTCCCACCAGGTTCTAACCTGCACTAGAAAGGAAGTAGCTATGTATGTTCTAGCCATGGGAGCACAATTGTCTTTTTGCTTCTCTAAAGTTACGAAAACATCATTTCCCGTAAGTTCTCTTTGTGAAACTGGAGTTTGTTCATTTATTTATTTAATTTGGTGAGTTAAAAATCAGCCAAGCAAGTAGGAGATTGGATTAAAGATGATGAAATAAAAGACCGATATCTTAGTGCCCAGACCTACCCAGATTATTGTGGGGTTTTTTGGTCTTGTTTTGTTTTATTATTGAATTTTGCCAAATCCACTTCCAGGCCATAGGATGAGCTTTTGCATTTCCTCTGGACAAAACATACAGTTTTTGGTGTTTCAGCATTACTCATGAAATAGAACTGAGTGAAGAAAGGAGACATGTAGAGGGGAAAAAGCTTTCGTTCTTTTGCCTGAAGCTTTAAAAAATCAATTCACAAAAATCACATAATACCAAATATTAACATCAAAGTAAGCTGAGCATCCTTCAGAGAGAACAAGTATACAAATTGCCTTCCAAACAGTCAGACTATCCTAGCCCCCAGGGCTCACAAAGCAATATTCTCCTGTTGAACCTAGGAAATTGATGGCAACAGCTACAATCTTCATTTTTTGTCCTCAAGGAAATTTGTATTTGTACTAAGAGGAATTGATGTGATATAGAAAAGATTATCATTAAATTTCTGAGAATTATCTCAGCAGAGAAGAAAAACACATTAATTTAGACTAGGAGAACATTTTATACTTGAAAGAAAAAACAATCAGAGTAATTACACAATAGCATACTACGTGTGCTCCTTGAATGTAAATTATATGAATGGGCTTTGACTGTTCTTACCATTTCCTCACATTAAAGTAAAACAAATTTGGTGGGAGATGTGTGTGTACGTATATACCTCTTCTTCAGTCCAATATTAATTTTACAGATAGATTTTAACTTTTAGGTTAATAGGGAAACTCTGTGAGTGGAGGATTCCAAGAAAGGAGTGTGGAAGAATTATTTGTGAAAAAATATTCTTGAAAGATCTAGTGTGGGGCAAAAGTAAGTCTACAATTGTTTGTATGGAAAATAATGCAGTAATGAATAAACAGTAATACAAGAATAAACTCAGTTTCATGTACTCACAACTGTAAACCTACTTTTGCCCAACCCTTTATACAGCTATATAATCAAGTGTGGACAAATAATATCATGATTTAAAATTCTGAAGTGCCCCTTCATTACCAACAACTGACACAGAGGGAAACTGCTTTATTATTAATTTATTGATTGTACAGATTTTCATTAAAGAAGTCTTTTTCAGTGGCAACTATAGGCCAAGTGGATTAGTAACTATGAATGTAAATGTGATCTTGTCTCATTTTTTTCATTGTCCACGAATTAGTTAAACTAATAAAACTTTTTGTTAGTTAAACTAATAAAACTTTTAGTTGGAATTGAAGAAGAGTCAATCTAGTAATAAATTTTCTCTGTAGTACATATATCACTGGTGCCAAGTTCCTAATGAGAATTGAATGCATATTATTTACCTTGATGGCTTTTTAAAACCCCATTCAGATAATGACTAATATATTTTATCTTGAAATAGTCAAGTCTAAAGAAACATATGTAATAATGGTTGTAGTATATAAATAAGTATTCTGCAGCATATACAATCAAGTAAAGAAGAATTTTGAGGTGGTCTAGTTCTTCACCCTGTTTGGAAAAAAAAGACAACAAAAAACCGTATAAGAAGAAAGTCCATGAGAATTTAAATATAATAACTGTCAAGTATTTTGCTAAAATATCTTTGATTTTTATTACCTTCTATATTATAACTTAAAACTAAGTTACCTTGCAATTAAAATGCATTAATATATCTATGGAAATTTAATAAGACCAAGTTTTCAAGCTACAAAATTTAAAAATAATTTTTAATTGTTTAAGTAGCAAATTAAAGCAAATAGGCATTCTAGTTTGAAAAGATAAATTTGAACTTTCTGCTGCTCAGAATAGGACATGAGGTGATATATAATAGGCCTGGGGAGCTAAAAGAAGGGAGCCAATAATACAGCATTGACTTTCGGATTACTCAGAGAAAGGAAACAGCTGTGCCCATAGATGTTAAAGATAATCAAGAGGAAGGGCAATGAGAAATTCCATTTCCCCAAGTGGAACCCTTTCTCCTTGGATTTTTATTATCACTGTAGGTGAGGAAGTGATCGGGCCTCTGCTGATGGCCTTGGACTCTGTACTTGCAGAATTGACTTTCCTGCAACAATAACACTGTGTACTCTGCTTGATGTCTTTTCACACTTCACTTTTGAAAGGGAATTTAGGGCAAGGATTTTTTTCCTTTTTTCTACCTCAAGATTTCATTTCAGTAGCACACAAGATGAAGAGCATCCTTTGTGTCACAGTGTTTTGAATAGCAAATAAAATGAAAAGATGCCCTGATGAAGGGGAAAATCTGTTTGAATGAATGATAAAGTAGATCACTGTATTGAGTGTGTATCAAGAGGCTTCTGTCTTCAGCTGTTCAAAGGCCTTTGCCTGCATAAAGCATTCTTATCTTCATGGCAACTGATATGCTACCCTCTGTTGCAGTGCTTTTTGTACAATTATTTTGTGAGAGGATCTTGATTCACAGCTCACTCAATCTGTTCTATTTCCACAACAGCTAATGACAAGAAATCTCAGTGGGTGGGGAAGGTATGCCAGGGGTGGAAAGGGGAGTATGGACAGCAACTTATTCCATGTGCTCCTCTCATGCTTCTTGTCTTTTGGATTCTTGGCAGATACATTTCTGTGCCACATGATACAATCACATACAGAGTATAATCTGCAGTTTATTTTCTATGACATTCTCGGTAATTTTTCCTCTGTGAAATGTCACTTCTAAGATCATAAGTTCATGACTGTACTGAAGTATTTCCAAAACAAGCCAATAGAAAGATGGACACAGGTCTTGAAAAGCCTATTCATAAAAGATTTATAAAAATCCAATAAAGGTATGAAATGTTTGACACATTAGCAATGAAGTAAATGTGATTAAAACTATGAAAATTACACAGATTAAGAAAATTGTATGTTTAATGCTGAGAAGATAGGAAAATAGGATATTCTATAGAGTACTGGAGAAAATTGGAAATTGATATGTCTGCTTTGGAGGGCAATTTGACATTATCCATCAGAGACCTGAGAAGTGTTCATGTCCTCTTATCAGGTTGTTCTACTTCTAAAAGTTTATCCAATGGAAATAAGTGGAGAAAGGCTTCAGAATGTCCACTGAAACGTTTTTGTAATAGTAAAAAAATGTGAAAATGAATTAAATCTATGACATATAGTGATAGCTTAAACAAATTACAGTCATCCAGAGATACCAACAAAAGATAATATTTTTGAGACTTTAAGTATATGGGTAACTGATGACATACTCTGAAACATGAAGTCACACATTTATATCTAGTAAATAACAAGAAAATATATTTAGAATTTGAAAGAAAGATAAACAGTAGTTGGGTTATAAATGATATCATTTTACTCTTCAATTATCTATTAACTAGGCAGTAAAATGATATGGCATATAATCTGAAACATAAACAATTTTTTTGTTAAGATACAATGTGAACCAATTTGCATAGAGAAGTATTTATGGACATAAAATTTATACATCAGTGTGTTATAAGGTATGTTTTGTATCATTGAGATTTCAAGTGATTATAGAATTTTATACTGCTATGGGAACAGATGAAATAAATCTTTGTGTGTTCTGTGGAGCATACTTTAGTCTTAAGATTTTACATAATATGCTCATTGACAACCCCAATTGTTCAAACCATGGTGACATAAAAGTGACTGGAGATTTTATTTTTCATGTGTCTGATTTATTAATAAATTGGTTCCATTGGATTCCTTAAAAATATTTAGGATGTGCTTTAAGCTAAAAAAGATCAACTTGAAATGGTTTTTATTTTAAATTTAAAAGTATGTAGTCTATTGGTCTAAAAATAAAATACTTCCCCAATAATTATTTTGAAAGAAATGAACTTTAATGTAGAGTAAAGGGAAAAAACATTTAGAAGGCTCTAGTTATGAAAGCATTTTCTGTTTTCAGTTTGGAAGAGATGTAAAATTTCTTAAACTGTATTAATAATAATTATTCCTAACATTAAGTGTAATAATTTTTCAAAGGTTAAGTACTTGAACTACCATTTCTAAAATAATGATGAATATTTTGATGTGGATCATTTTTATTATTTAAATTAAGACCCAGGAATGTATGATTTATTTTCAGTCTTAAAGAGTTGTGTTTTGGGGGGTAAAGGAGGGAATGGGAGACATCTATAATACTGTCAACAATAAAAATATAAATAAATAAATAAATAAATAATTTTTTAAAAGTTGTTTTTTAAGTCCTAAAATTGATGTTCATATGTGATTTTTTAAAGATATTTTAAGCAAGAAACTAGTTAAATTATTCAAGTTCTTATATGGGAGATTTATTTTTTATAATTTCTCTTAGCACACAAATTAGAAATGTCATGTTAGTTTAATTTTTCCCTGAGACCTGTTTATTTTGTGTTATTTGTATGCATTCCAGTAACCTGGGAGATGGGGGGAGAAAAGGATGGGAGGAAATTCTTTTAAAATGCACAGTTTTTTGCTTTCTGTAATTGTGTCAATATCATTATATTATTGGATGATTATAGGATTTGGAGGCCAGTGACTATTCTTCATCTATTTCTCTGAGAAAGATCAACTCAGCGAGAAAAGGGTTTGCTATCTGCTGTGCTAGCATGCCAATGTGTGTGACTTGCTTTTTATTTTTATTTTTATTTTTATTTTTATTTTTATTTTTATTTTTATTTGCTGTGTTCATGTTTGCTGTGTGGCACTGTCTTCTTTTGATGCATGACTTTGATGTTCAGTTTTACAAAGTCCTTTGTCCTTTTGAACACGGGTCAAGCACTGATCTATTTGCAATATTCCTGTGATGTTGCTGTGTCAAAGTAAAAAGGATTGTGTATGGATTTTAAACACTGTTTCCCATTTTATACTTAATGTCACCTGTTGCATCAGAAAAAGAATCTATGCCTGCCTTCCAGTGCTTGATGAATCATCTTTTGTTGTCTATATTGAGGATTGCAAGAGTATTTCTGTAGAAAAAGCTACATTATTTCTATTAGTCTTAATGTGGGATAACAATTCCATGCAGCTCTGGGTTATTTATATTCACCTTATTTCTTTCCTAAGAACAATGTATTTTAGACGTTTTTTTTACACCTGTTCTTATAATTCTAATTCACTTTTTACTTTTGAACTGAAAAATTCTTTCCAAATTTAGCCATTTTCCTTATGCCAGATAAAACATAAGCAAGAACAGTATGGAAGCTGATTTAGGGAACTAAGTGTGTTCTTGGAATTGTAGGTGTATCAGGGCTTGCTGGAGTCAGGGTCAAGTTAGGAAAGTAAACAGCTTTCTAATTTTTCCACGTTAAATTTTTTACTGTACAATATTTAATAATGAAAGCTACATGCTCAATAATGAGAGCTAAATAGTGTACATGTGCTACCATTTCTACTCTCCCCAAAACCATCATGTTATAAATGAGAATGCTGGGACCTCGAGAAATGAATAACCGCCCCAGTGTTACACAGCTTCTCAATGGCCCAGCTGGGACTTTAACTCGGTGCCATTACCTCCAATGGTCATGTCCTATGTTACAGAAAGTTATGCTTTGAGTTAATTTTAGAAGTTCACGTGTGTTTTTTTTCAAATAAAAGGGAAAATAAAATATACACAAAATTAGAAAAGATTCTCGCCTCTTACTGCTATTCTGAATGGTAGCCACCGGATCCATTAAATTAACATAGGGTCTGGGTGCTGGAGAAAAAAAGAGTGCTACTTGCGCCAGACAATGTCGATTTAATGGCAAAAGCAAATGACTATATTTTATTCTATACATCTCCCATTGCTGATGAGATTTTTGAATGAACTCTAACACTGTATGTAATTATATGAATGTGATGTTTTGTTTTCATTGTGAACGATGATTCTGAGAAATTTGGATACACACACACTCAGCATTAATGAACTTGCAGGTCTCTTTCTCCGTGGCCTTTTCTTTTGCTCACTAGCCTCCCTCGGGTCAGTTTTTAAGGCACCTAAACGGCCGTGCCTTGCCTAATTGCCTCCTACCTTTAAACTCAAAGATTTCTGTGTCATCTAACTGGGCGTCACATGCTGGCTGAGAGCAGTTTGTTACTATCCCTTCACTTTGTGGTGTGGCAGCTTTTGTACCTTATAGATCCTGGCAGGAGAAAAATGCCCATAATACCCAATCAAGGGTAACTGAATGCATGACTTATTTCCTCCTTTATTCATCTTCATCACCTCATCATCACCACTATTATCCTAAATATTTTTAGAGCGTATATCATATATCAAAACACTTTCGAATGGTTTTAACAAAATACAGGGGTGGGCAGTAGTAGGTTTACAGTTGTTGGTATGGGAAATAGATAATACAAGAATAAATAATAATACAAAAGTCAATTCTTGTGTTTCACGTGCTTACAACTATAAATCTACTTTATATATATGATTATACATAATGTTTTCTTCCTAAATATAAATATTAAAGCCAGTTTCCTTCACGACCAACCTGAATGTTTTAGCCTCTAATGTATGGAAACTAACAGACAAGACAATTTTTCACTTCTTTGTTCATCTGTTAAAACTTAATATATTTAGCTAAACTATACATTAATGGCCCAATGCATTTTATCCTTGGGTTGCTGTGACATTGAAACTCTACCCTTGGTTTTAGTGGAAGGCCTCATTTTCTATTCCTGGAGCTCACAGCATTCTATTTGACATTTGATGCCCATGAGATTTTTATAGAATCTAGGTTATAAGATTGAGTCTCTCGCCACATATTTTTGAATAGGGATCTGTGTTACTTTTCCCAGAGGTGTTCTGCATTATACCTTTCTTTTAAATGGCTTTTGATTATTTAAAAAGAAGCCTCCAGTGATTAAAAAAAAACACAACCTTTTGCAAAATAATCACCATTGACTGGAGAGCTTTTTATTTGTTGTAAAGAGAATTTGTTCAGAGAAAAGAAAGCAGTAATGATCCCCTCTAATACCTGTAACTCAAAGTGAAAAACCATGTTAACGTTACAGTGATAAAGTGAAAAAAATGTTTCCTACTGGAAATTTCAGTGAAAGTGGAAGGTTTTTTGTATTTTTGAAAAGATTACTCAGGAAATGTGTTTAAAATGAATAGGACATATGACTCAATGCGAAGGCTTTAGTTCACAGGCAGTAGAAGTTGCCTTTCTAATCTACCTGACAAAGACATGCATTTAGCTATTTAATCTCCTAAAATATACAATTCATAATCAATTATAATAACTTATCAAAAATAGAGTCATTTAAAGTATTTTAGTCCCACAGACTGAGCAAAATTAATAGTAAGATGTTTGGTATCTCATAAAATGACATGTCCTAATGTAATTGTTACTTAAACGTTATACTTAGCACAAAATCATAATAGCTTCATGAGATCTGCTTTATATCTAGCTGTATACACTGGCTAAATTGATGTATTTAACTTGAAATTTGATTAAATTTAGAATTTACTGTCTCTGGTATAATATAAATGATAAGATATTCAAATATAATAGGACCACTCTAAATTATACAAATTTATCAATAGAAATATGTGTGTGTGTGTTTTTGTTACAGTTTCTTCCCTTGCTTAGTATAGTAACTAACACATTGCTTAGACTGGTGTGGACATGATTAAATGCACAAAAAATGCTTTAAGAAAAAAAAAGTCAATTAATTTTTACTAAAGCCAAATGATGATCATCTTCGAGTAAGTGATTTATAACAATGAGAATAAAACGAACCTTCAACAAATCTTCCCTCATGTGCCACACACTGTGTTAAGATTAACAATAAATATTATTCTGTGTAATAGTCACAAAAATATCATGTGGTACGCAATATTCTTGCCCTCAGAAAACAGATTTCATCTAATGACCTCCTCAAATAGCACAACTAGTGCGTGTTAAAGCTCACACTCTCTCACAGCCACTGCACTCTCTCCATCTATGAACTTAGGTATAATGTAGATAGTACTTAAATTATTAAATTTAAATTTCATAGCAGTAAGGTAAGAGAGTTTTTTTTATAATGAAATATTTACATAATTTATATCTTGCCTTTTCTAAAAATGCTAGGTAAGATTTTAATCTTTATCAGTTAATTCATTGTCATAATCACTATCATGACCACATAATTTACATCCCCTTAGATATTATGAGATATTATATTTACTATGTAGTTACTCTGATCTAGGCACTGTGCTAATTAGTGCACCTCTACAGATTTATCTTATTTATTGCTTACTATCAAATATTGATATATTTTTTTTTCCTATTATGGGCCCGGCTTGATATGCCTACTATGTAAGGAGTCATTAACATGTGAGACAATATTTTAGGTGCATTTTGAAGCAATTCTATTGCTTTATACAGGATAATATTTCCAAAATTACTGGGAAGTAACATGTTATATTTCTATTAGCATTTTCCTAAGAAGTGATGCTGAGGAAAATGTTTGTTTCTCTAAATTATATAGGCTGGTTCTGTTAAGGGTGTAAGTGAAGAATCACGCTATTTCTTTTCAGTTTGCCAAATTATGGCTCTAATGCATCCATGTAGAGTTGACATTTGAGTTTCGGCATACAAAAAGTGTTTTAAATTGATAGTTCTGCTGAGGAAGCAAAGAAATACACACTAGTGATGCAGTCCTACATATCACAATGTTTTTCATATATTACCCACATTATTGTTTTTCTTCAGAATAATTATTTTCCATAAAATTTATTTGTTTACATACAATTCTTCTATAGCCCTCAGAATATGTACAACAAATTGGCTAAGGAATCATTATAGTTGGACAGGTATTAATTTTTATAGTTGGTTATTGACTGCACATTGACATAATATGGTCAGTTCACTGAATTTTTTCATTTTCTGACATTGTTGTCATCAAGAAATGCGTGAGATTATATCTCAAGCTCATCATGCTTTAACCACTTGCTTCACACAGCTTTCCTTCAGTGAAGATGAGGGTATTAGATGGGACTTTAAAATCCTTCTCCTCAGTTTTCATGTATTCTTTTTTTCCCCACTCAAAACTCCTGTTTGTCATTTGGTAGTATGGACAGAATTTTCAAAAAAAAGTTCAAATAAAAATAAATTGATTATCTACAAAGGAAGATTGATCTCCATTTGTTTGCTTCTGTTTTGTGATGGTTGTTGTTGGATGCCTATGTGATATGACATGCCACGAGTTACATTGCTCTGAAGTTGGTTTAATCTAGCAAAAGTTGTTAAGTTTGTGTCATTCTAGCCGAGGCAATTAATGGTGCATTTGACACTGGAGGTGTTAAGTATCTTTATTTTAAGACCTTTTAATTAAAAGTAACTTTAGGCTTCCCCAATTAGGATTTTGTGACAGTTTATTAAGGTTTAACTGAAACTAAAATTTGTATTACCAAGATTGGAAATATTTTAATTCAGAAATCCCATAATCAGTTTTGTTTTAATGAACATTGCTGATGGGATTAGAATTTATTTTAAAAGCTTTAAAAGTGATATTTTAAAGCAAGATAAAAATTTGTTTCTGTTGAAATCCAAGTGAAATCATATACTTGCAATCCAAGTAAGAGTATTTTACTAATCACCACACATTCTGAACAAATCCTATCGGTTGTCCATGGACCAAGTAGTGCCACTACCTTAATCTGTGTAAATAAAGAATTAAATGTTTAAATTAAAGGAATGGAATATTCCATTATGAAATTGAATGGGATATTCAGTTATAAAAATGTGATATTCAATTATAAAATTCTGTGTTTAAGAATTAAAGAAATATTATGATTTTTCTTAAAGTGTATTAATAAGCTAATATACTTTTAATCAGGATATTAACTGTGTCTATATAAAGGTCATTGTAATGCAATATTTTTTCCAATATCTGTTGTCTTTATTAGGTTGTATAAAATAACACTTAAAAATTCTCTAATTATGTTTTGAATAGAGAATAATATAAGCAGTAGGTACTCCTCTGGCAGGCCCAACAAATGCAAGTATGATTTGTCAGCATTACTGACTGTGTCCAAGCAATTGATAAAGATGTATTAAGTAATCAGGTTATATTAGAATAAAAATATCTATTCAAATAGTAGTCTTCTAATTTGTTCATTTTATGAACAAAGCTGGCAGATGGTATATATTCGTGTATATTCCCAAAATCCATCAGTTGGAAGTGTTTGTTTCTAAATTATCAATCAGATTTTATTAGAAGAGGACATTAAGTTTCAGGTCTCTTTTGTCATCTTGGCTTTAATGATAACAACAAACTGTGATGTGTGATTTTTATTCTTATTCATTGCGTTATTTCTGCCAAAATCACTAGTGAAGGTAAAGCCAGGATTTAAAAAAGGCCAGTCCTTAAAAAAATAAAAATAAAATAAAAAGCCAGTCTTTGTTCCATAATCTTCTGTGTGCTGTATGTAAAATATCTATCAGCTATTTATATCATAATTATAGCCACATATTGACTTACTAAAATTAATTGATGAAAATAATTTTAAGGTGAGATTTACACAGGTTGAGATTTCCTGAGACTAATGGCTTTGGGGAAGGGGGTCGGACAAAGAATTTTGAAAACTACCTTGAAGCTTTAGTAAAGTGAAGTCTCCTGTGAGGTAGGTAGGCTGTTTTTTGTGAATGTTAGGATGAAGACTCGCTAATTTCCTGGGACTGGGAGAGAGGAGGGGGTCAGTGGCAAGCCTATTCACCATTGAGCTGCTTTATAATCCCTTCTATTGTAAATGTGTCCACCTCTGTCTTGTCTTTCAGTTCTCCACAAGCAACCCAGAGAAGTGTGTCTCTGTTTGCTAGAGCTGGGCCGGATTGCAGCCAGGTAGGTCAGAATACTGCTACTATGTCAAGACATGAACCATCTCAGCATCCAGGCATGTAAGAAGCTTAATGGCTTTTTATTGCTGATGTTGAGCCTGTTGAGAAGCTATTTATTCAAATATGTACCAACATCTCAAGAGCAGTCATTCAAACTAAAAGCATGCCACCAATGTTCTTACCATTGTGATCCTGTTGTTAAAGCCACTCATATAGTCCTAACTGGTTTGGCTCAGTGGATAGAGGGTCAGCCTGCGGACTCAAGGGTCCCAGGTTCAATTCCGGTCAAGGGCATGTGGGAGTGTGCAGGAGGCGGCTGATGTTTCTCTCTCATTGATGTTTCTAACTCTCTACCCCTCTCCCTTCTCTCTGTAAAAAATCAATAAAATATATGTAAAAAAAATAAAACCACTCATATAAACTGTATGTGACAATTACTTTTACCTGATTGGAAAGTCAACCCCATTATATTTTTTCCTTAATCCTTCACGCTTCTCTTCCTCTTTACTCTTTACTAATGTTTAGCCTCCTCTTTCGTTCATTTTTTTTTCTCATTTTCTCCACTCAATATCTCATCTCTTAGCTCTTTTCGTTTCTAATTCTGAGTAGGGGAATAGTTGTAAAATTATTCTCCATATTTTTATTAGGGGAATATGTAGAATATAATTATTCTTACATAGAGATATCTTTAGAATCTTTGTCTTCTAGCAAAAAATAAATTAACAACTGTAGAAATCATAATTATGGTTGAATAGACAAAGGGAGGGACTTTATTAGTTAAGCTGACTTTATGTCATGTCTTCTTTTGTATCTTGCAAACCATTAAGCAGGGTTTCAGACAGCCCTAAAAATTAGAAATGAAGATTTAAATCTTTAAGAAGTCTTAGTGAAAAATTAAAATTAAGAATAAATTAGATGTTTTCTCATCCAGATCTGGGTATACTTTTAGAGCTGATTTCAGATGAATCAATAAGATCTCAATAAATGACTTGCTGCCATCGAAATGCTAGGTAAAAGAAACATGGGTCATCTAGAGTTCTTAATTAGCAGATGGAGCAAACAACTTTTTGTTTAGTTGTTTGTTTTGATTATACTTTCAGAATATTCTAAAATGCAGATTACATATTGTTGCTTTAATATTGTAACTATATGAATCAAATAAGCATCATGAATCTGAAAGTTGAGGTATAGAAGTAAAGAGGAGTTGCACTATCTACAGAGTTAGTTGGAGAATTGTCATTTTCTTCTTGTTTAGTTTCTATTATTTGCCTGTTTTCTGGATTTATTTATTTACTTATTTATTTTTGTAAATATACTTTTTTTGAACACTTTGAGTAGGAGATCTGCTGACCTGAACATTTTAACTATGATCAAATCATCAAAGGAGAAGACATAATACCCAATGACAAAATGCCTTTAAAAATCACCTTTCCTCCAGCTCTACATCTGACATAAATTGCCCCTTGCCATAGAATATAAAGCAAATTAAAATCTTTGTTATTAAAAAGGAATCATGATGGTCTGTTCAGTTTCAAGGTAAAGCATATATGAAGAATGTGACATTTTCCTCCCTCCCCCCCAAATATTTTAAAATTGAGATTCTGTGTTGCTTTTTTTTTTTTAAAAAAAAAACACACCTGTATTGAGATATGATTGACCTACAAAAAGCTGTATGTATTTAATATATACAACGCGATGAGTTTGGGGATAACTATATATCTGTGAAACCAGCACCATAATCTATGCCATAAACATATCCATCACCTTCAAAACTTTCCTCCTGCTATCTATTATTATCATTATTATTTATGATAACAATGGGTTTCTCCATTTCTCTCTATACTTATGATCATGCAAGCTGACAAAAGAAGTTTTTATTCATGCTGCAAAGAAAATATTACTAATCTCATAAAGGAGTTGTCAAAGGAGTAAGACTACCCTTACATTATAATACTTGATTTGTAAATTTTGCTTTTTATTTTCTTCACCTACTTGAGTGGTGTGAAGTATTGCACACTTTCACTGAAAAAGAGGAAATATGCCAAGAGATTGTTCAGGGTGTGCCATTGTACATTTTGTGTGCTACATAAGGTTAAACAGTTGAAAATGAATTGGGTAGATGGAACATTTAAGTATCAGAGTCTATTGAAGATTCTCTCGGTACACATTTGAAGATTTCTGTATTTATGGAAGTTCAGTTGTGCTTTATAGAAAATGGCAAACTGATCAACCCAAATCCCATTTCCTTAGCTCTATGTTGAAGCGTATTAGTTAAAGAGAAAAAAAGAAAATATATCCCCAATCTCATTTCTACTCCTACATTAGGGTGTGTATGTGTGTGTGTGTGTGTGTGTGTGTGTGTGTGTGTGTGTGTATGTATGTATATATATATAACCTTTATCTACATCCTTACTTTGTGCTTCTTTCTTGTTTAACTCCTCCATGGAGGCTTATATAAATTGTTAAGGTAAGATGGTTTTAGCCAAAACTAAAAGTGATTTTGGGAGAGCTCTCAAGAATCACAACATTCATTTGTATACACAACGGATGAGTTTTGAGCATAACAAAGTTCCCAATACAATCTTGTGAGTTTTTTTTTATCACGAATAGATGATGCTTTTTTATATTTGATTCTAAACATTTCTCCTCAAATTACATAAATGTCATCTTAAAAGCATCAACGTCACTTCGGATATGATTTGCAAAATGTTTCTGGTTTTCTGCCGTGTTCTCCTGCGTGGTATCATTCAGGGAAGCCCCTTGGGCTACTCCGAGCATTGAGATGGGAGGATGACACCACTTACTTTTGCTCTCATGGGTAAAACTTCCTTTTATTTTCAACCAAATAGAGTTATCATCCCTCTAGAGTGAAATCCCTCCATTAACATTTCAGAAACCATGTCAGTTTCTGGGTGTAAAATATGCATGTTTGCCTTCTGAAAAGTAAAACACTCAGCAACGGGAGGTCAATAAAACCTCACAGATCTTTTTAATGACAGTGTTTTGATATTTATTCCTTAAAAAAAAAAGTTGCTGTGAATTTAACGTTTTCTACAGACTGCAGAATTAAGATTAGCTTTACAATAATAGTAAAACACTTGATATTTTGGTTTGGGGCCATAATCAATCATCAGCATCATAGTGAAGCTTTTTATATTTTTGAGAACTTCCTTGATTTTGAACAAAATTTATTACTACTAAAAAGAAATATATCTTAATTTATTTTATTTTTTTAATCTTTATTGTTGAAAGTATTACATATGTTGCCTTTTGTTCCCCATTGATTCCTTATAACTTGCACCCACCCCATGCCCCAGGCCTTCACCACCCTTCGCCTGTGTCTATGGGTTCTGCACACATGCATACAAGTTCTTTGGTGGATCTCCTCCCACCTGCCCACCTACCTTCACCTTCCCTCTGAGAGTTGACTTTCTGTTCTATGCTTCTATGAAAAACAAAAACAAAATAAAACAAAAAACTTTAAAATAATTTTGTTAGTCTTCTATTTAAACCATGGCCAAACAAAATGTTTCATAAAAATATTCTTTTACAAGACTTATTAATTAATTCATCCTATTTAAAGCACTTGTCTCTGACTACTAAGAATATCATGTTTTCACATGGGTGAAATTTCCTTTCAAATCTAAATATATCTTTAAATTACTTTAAGACAGAATAAAAATGGGGCAAAAACTATCTTGCAAGAATCTGTAAACTGTTGCAAGTTTTAAAATGGGGCCGTAGTCAGTTTGCTCAGTGGTTAGAGCGTCTGCCTGTGAACTGAAGGGTCCCAAGTTCATCTGGTCAAGGGCACATGCTGGGTTGTGGGCTCAATCCCCAGTGGGGGGGGGGGGGGCGAGCAGGAGGCAGCCAATCAATGATTCTCTCTCATCATTGATGTTTCTGTCTCTCCCTCTCCCTTTTCTCTGAAATCAATAAAAATATAAAAAAGGGGGTGAGAGGTTTTAAAATTTGTCCCTCTAACTCTAGTAAAGTTGGCCCCAGGTGTCTTTTATTTGAAAACTATAGTCTACTAAATAGTTAGAGTAAATGTTCTCACTCAGGACTCAGTTTGGGCTCAATTATTTTATCTAGAACAATCTCAAAAGTTGTGCCACATGCCAGAAAAACAAAGTCCATGTATAAAATCTCATCATGAAGTCATCAACCATAAGACTCTTCCCAAGCAGTGTGTAATATTTTTTAATGGGGCAAAAAAAAATGTATTGCCCTTTCAGTATTTACCCTACTTTCTTATCCCTGGGACATACAAATGTGAGGATTTGGTTTTAGTGGATTCACCCTTCTTGCTTTAGTTAGACCCTGGGAGCTACAACAGCCTTCTCTTCCCCAAAACTCTAAAATCTTGTCCTTGGAACAGAGTAGAAACCAGTATAAATTTGTAAAGACCTCATAGACAAAATAGAAATATGAAGTGGTATAGAGTTAATCATGGAAACCATAACAAAGTGGCCTTTTGGAGCATTGGAAAAAAAAATAGACTTACTTGTTGTCTAAGTTGGCTTGCAGGTGTGGGCCCCCAACCTAAGGGGAATTTCATGATTTACAGCCTGTTGACATCTCCAGACAGACAGGAAGCCAATGAATCGTATTTAAGTGTGCATTTCTGGACTGGCTGACTGTACTAGAGGCAGCCTGAAGTAGCCAAAAGCCAATATAAGCAGAGATTTGGGGCTTAGTGCTGATTTTCTGTGTTCAGCAACATAGCTAATTTGCAGCTTTCCCAGATAGAGGAAGCTCTCCAGGGCAAGGTTCCGTGTGTGACTGTGACCAACTTCATTCAAACTAAGTCCACTTTGTATCAGACGTGGAGTGGAACCTCCTGTCACTCTAATAACATATTATTTTACTTTGTGAAAAAAGTAACAGAAAAAGTTAGGCAACCTATTCCTGAAAGGTGGCATGAATCCACCTACAATTACAAATGAAATCATATTTTCCAATTGGCCTACTTTATACTTTCACATATGAGGTTTTTCACTCAGTATTGACTTTTAATTGGCTGTGACTCCTAGTGTTTTAAATTTCTCTACGTTCACTGCCCAGTTTGTTATTCTCTGAAGAATATTAAACATAACGAATTTTTATACCTTGATGGAACGAAGAATTCAAAGAAGTCTAGGGCGATTAAGAACGAGTTGCCTGCTGAAGTTCATGCAGCCAGCTAGTAGCAAAGCTGTATTTATAACTTGGTCTGCTCCACTCCAGCACTGAGATATTTCTGCTATTCCACAATTATAGCAAAATCAATGTAAAGAAAGCCTATAGTAAGGGGGGGGGGGGTTGTCTTTTTTGTCTTTTTTTTTTTTTTTTGGTAAAGGATACAAACAATTGTAATATAAACATTTTTAAAAAAATATGTATATATATATTTCTTTATTGATTTCAGAGAGGAAGGGAAAGGGAAAGATAGAAACATCAGTGATGAGAGAGAATCATTGATTGGCTGCCTCCTGCATGCTCCCTACTGGGGATCGAGCCTACAACCCAGGCATGTGCCCTTGGCCGGAATGGAACCCGGGACCCTTTAGTCTACAGGCCGATGCTCTACCCACTGAGCCAAACAATATTGCCCACTGGCCAGGGCAATATAAACAATCTTAATACTACTTCACATCTTAATTATGATGCCATTATATTATTTAATTTGGTGGTATAATATACTTTAAAAGTAAAAACTTTGGCAAAAGTACATTTGTACTGCAGTTTTCTGGCTGTGCAACATTTGAAACATCAATTAACAGCAATCTCAGAGGTTGTAATGTGTCTGAAGCTGCGCTACGAGTGTAATGGATACTGTTGTAATTCGTTCTAATAATATTCAAATACAAGGATTAGAATGTCCACTTTATATTGAAAGAAAGCTGAGGCTCAGTAATAATGTATGCGAAGGTGCCCTCATGGGCCAGACACATGCTGGTGTTCAATAGCAGTTGCCTTTCTCACATTCTTTCTCCCTCCCTGCACTGCTACATCAGACCTGTAGGGCAGGCCATTTCATCTCTGCCTTCCTGCTAGAAAGCAGACTCCTAGAGGTTAAGTGATCTGCTAAACTTAAAGAGTAGGCTCATGACACAGTTAGCTCAAGCCTACCTCAGGTAATAATGATGCACAAGTCTCCATGTGAGTATTGTTGGTACTTACCAATGGGAATGAAATGCTGGGTTGAGTTCAGTGTAATTAATACTAGTATCACAGTTTTTTGGGTTTTTTTAAAGTGTTCTTATTTTGGATAGGGTTTAAAGTCACCTGGAACATTTTTTGTTTTTGTAAAGCATTTATGTACGTTCAATATTGGCATGTTTTATTAAAGTGATATGCATTTAAACACCCCAAACAGTGAAACCAAATACATAATTGGAACTCCAAGTTATTGTTATATGAGAATACAGGAATTTTTTTTTCTTTTATTTAAACAGTATAAGTACCTACTGTGTTCCAGGATCCATGCTAACTGCTGAGGATGCTGTGAATCAGAGAGTGGTCTCTGCTGTTAGAGAATTTGCCGTCTGGCACATGTTTTAACTCATGTCCCAGTATGTGGCTAATATGATATAAAGGTTAAAAATAAGATAAGTGGTGCCTAGGTCTTTGATTTTTGCAACTAAAAATGACTCCATTCATAGAGGCAGTTCTCAAAGCAGCATTTGTACCGTTGAGTTATGCTAGCTTAAACTGTTTTGTAGTGAATTTTAACGTTTTCCAGCACTCAGAGGGTACCTAACACATACCACCCAACCTTACCATCTAAATTCTGAAAAAAAAATTAGAAGATAAAGGAGTGGCAGATAGAACAGCACACATCCTCTTTGTTGCTGATAAGGTCCGAGTCGACAGACATGCTTATTGTCTGTAACGGAACTGCAGGATCAGGCCAGTTGGCCACCTAATTGCAGGCGAGGATGAATCAGGGTGGAGGTTCCTGTAGAGACCTTCCTGGGGGCAGTTCTTTTCTAGATGAAGAAGGTAAAGTGAGTCCAGCATGTTCACTTTATTCTTATGCCATGATCTGCATGGTGGGTTCAGGATAACCTGTAGGAGGGCCGACACACAATGAAGACACTATTCAAGAAATATGAATTTTAAAGGCCTCGGGGGGGGGGGGCAGGTGGAACCTCTTTCAAGAAGAGGAACCACAAGTCCCAGTCTTGCCTGTTTTTTATTCAGTTTGGTTACACATTTGTCCCTTAGCCATGCATGCAGGCAGAGCAGATAGAATCAAAGGCCAGTGAAGTTTAGTGAACAGTGTGAAGATGATCAGGTTAGGAAATCACCTCGAGCCATCACAATCACAGCATTGCAATATTTGCATTCTGATTAAGTGATGGTTTTTCACCAAAGAGATAACATCCAAGGTAAAACCTGCTGAGATCAAGGTCCATTGGCCTTCCGATGTCTCTTTTGCACTTTCAAGCTAATGCCGTTATGCGCTGGTCTTCAGCATGCTTAGACTTACCGATTTGATAAACCCTTTTATGTTGTTGGAGAGGAGAGAATAATGGAGGAGAGAGACCAGAAATTAAATGAACCGAACACCCTCTACAACAGCGGTTCTCAACCTGTGGGTTGCGTCCCCTTTGCCAGTCGAACGACCCTTTCACAGGGGTCGCCTAAGACCATCCTGCATATCAGATATTTACATTATGATTCATAACAGTAGCAACATTACAGTTATGAAGTAGCAACGAAAATAATTTTATGGTTGGGTCACAACATGAGGAACTGTATTTAAAGGGCCAGAAGGTTGAGAACCACTGCTCTACAAGAACAAAACATCAAGAATGAGGAAATTGCTTCCCCTTGGGAATGTCTACCGAACACATGCAATGATGTCAGTTAAAATAACAGGCCATTAGGACAGGTTAGTATTTAGTAATCTAAGATTTTACATTTGATACTGTTTTAATGTACAGCTCACTCTAAGGTACTAGACATACCACCAACATACTTATTCTCTATCTATAGATTATTTACTTGGTAGATTATCCATGACCTGAGGCTTTTCCCTCTCCTTTCTAACTCACAATCGCCTGGTTAAAAGTAAGAGAAAATTGGCTTCAGTTCCGAAGTCAGAGAACCTGGCTTTGCATCTTTGTTCAGCTCCTACTTAGTTCTGTACCTTCTCTGGATCTGTGTTCTTAGCTGTACAGATGAAGTGTGTGATAGATGATCCCAGAGGCCCTTCTCAAATCTTAATTTCTGTTTACCTTTGGCCTCCTCCACCTGGGTGCAACTGATGTACATCTAAGAAAGCAAATCAATTTTAAGTTTAGCCTAAGAAAAATATGATTATGGGAGATAAAAATGCTAATAACTATATTTATTTTTTAAAACTTCTATGGCATTTATAATTTAAAACACAGAAATTTAACATATTATTCTAAATTGTTTTTCTTTCTTCTCTGTTCATTTTCTTTCCTAGAAACATTAGACATGCTTTCATTATATTGTTTTTAAGAAAATAACCTGTATAACCCATAGTCCATTGTTCCTGGGCCCCATAGGAGGTATACAATTAATATAGAGAATTTCTTTTCTGTTAAATCATTTAAGAATGTTTATTTGGGGGGATTATTGTTTTCAAACTTGGCTATGCCTGAATTTATTTCCATCTTTAACAAGCTTGTGTCCAAAATAGGAGTTCAGTTGCATCACTTATATCATTTCCTAGTAAATATGAAAACTGAATACTAAAGGTTATATGGTTATTTGTATTATTGATTCATTAATATATTACATGTAGCATTTTATTTAATCTTAGTATGCTATTTGTTATGTGTTGATTCATATATGTGTACACACACACACACACACTCAGCAGATATGTTTCTCCCCTGTTTAAAAGGTGCCATTTAAGAACCATTCCATGCCAGGAAAAGTTAAATTGTTTTAAAAAGTTATCAGTTTGCTCCTGTAGTCTTCATAATCAACTATAACATACTAGAGGCTCAGTGCATGGATTAATGCACTGGTGGAGGGCGTGGCCTACGGGGATCAGCCCACTGTGGGAGCGCCACTCATCCCGGTCAGCCAAGCAGTGCTCCCACTGTGGGAACACACTGACCACCAGGGTACAGCTCCTGCATTGAGTGTCTTCCCCCTAGTGGTCAGTGTGCATCATAGCGACTGGTCGACCAGTCGTTCTGGTCATTCCACCATTCGGTCACTGGGCTTTTATATATATAGATAGTAAGTGTATCATTGTAAGTTATGCATCTACGTTGATCTCGTATCTTTTAAAAGGTATGGTGTGGAGCCTCCTGGTTTGATAAAATTGGAAAAAGAGATTGAACAAGAAGAAACACTTTCTGCCCCTTCTCCTTCACCTTCTCCTTCATCAAAGTCTTCTGGAAAAAAGAGTACAGGAAACTTACTGGATGATGCAGTAAGTAAAACTGGTCAGACTTATACTACGTAGTCTTTTTTTAATTTCAAAACTCATCTTGTTTTATTTATTTTTTTAATTTAAATTCCTTATTGTTTAAAGTATTACATATGTCTCTGTTTTCCCCCATTGACCTCTCCCCAGCAATTCCCACCCCCCAGCACATGCCCTCATCCCCTACTGTCTTTATCCATGGGTTATGCTTATATGCATGTATACAAGTCCTTTGGTTGATCTCTTACCTCCTTTAACCCCCCACCCCCTGCCTTCCCTCTGAGGTTAGACCGTCTGTTCGATGCTTCTGTGTCTCTGGATCTATTTTTGTTCATCAGTTTATATTGTTCATTATATTCCACAAATGAGTGAGATCATGTGATATTTATCTTTCTATGACTGGCTTATTTTGCTTAGCATAATGCTCTCCAGGTCCATCCATGCTGTTGCAAATGGTAAGAGTTCTTTCTTTTTTACAGCTGTGTAGTATTCCACTGTGTAGATGTACCACAGTTTTTTGATCCACTCATCTGCTGATGGGCACTTAGGCTGTTTCCAAATCTTAGCTATTGTAAATTGTGTTTCTATGAACAAAGGGGTGCATATATCCTTTCTGATTGGTGTTTCTGATTTCTTGAGATATATTCCTAGAAGTGGGATTACTGGGTCAAATTATTCCACACAATCTCTTATCAGTCTAACCTATATCTATTTCAATTTCATTGAAATTCATTTTAAAATCCTGTGAAAAAGTCTGTACTTCTACCGTTCATTTTGAGATTCAGAACTGAGCCAGTCTTTCAAATAAAATGTCACTTAATTCTGCTGAATAGTATCTAACAACGTAGGACAATAGATCAACGCCTTAAAAGTTGACTTTGAAAACACTCAAGATCCTTGCCAGTGGTTTGACTCCTCATTTCACAGGTAAGAAGCCTGAAGCATGAGATCTGGAGGATTGTTAACGAGGCAAAGCAAACACCACAGAGAAGATAACTGCTCTTTACCGACTGCCTGCTGTGGTCCAGGGTCTAGCATTGTTTTCCAAGTGCTCTAGGTATCTGTAAGGCAGGTTTCTTACTGAGAAAACACAAACAGAAGTTGAATCACCTCCTGAGGAAAAAAGAGGAGCTCAGATTCCAACCCAATTTTGTCTAACTCTGAGGTCCCCATCCCTCTACTTAGCAGAGTCCTTGAGTCACAGTCTTTGGCAGATTAGCAGCTATTATCATTGTCCCTCATAATCACAGAAAACATCCTGGGTGTTGCAGCAAAAAGAATGAATTAAAACTCTCTGGCAACTTCTGTTGCCTGTTAAGTAGTTCTTGTTGATAAGTAGTGTGTTCGATTATGTGTATTTACCTCCCAGAACATGTGTTTTGGGTACAAATGTTTAAAAAAATGGTTATTTGTTTTATAGCAAATAGTAACATCATTCAGAGCTGTTAGAGTGAAGTATGTCTCCAATACATGGGGAGAGTCCTGAGAAACTAGCAGCAGCCATAATGCCCATTCTAAGAAGTAGACAGGACTAACAAGGACTGCTGGCCCATGGCTGAGGGCTTCCTTCGCCAGGGGCTGAGCTGAAAAGGCTGGGACTGTGGCTGACTGGCACTACCCAGTGCAGAAACAGGGTTTCCCCTCTTTTGCTTTCCTCCATGTGGCACTCTAACGTACACTGCAGGTTCGGATGAGCAGAAATATAACTTTTTCTGGCAGATTGAGACTTCCCATTTCTGCTAAGGGCAGCAGACTTAAACTTAGCCTGTTACAGTATCTTAGCCAATAACAGTTTAATTTAGTTTTCTTCTGTTCAGTCCATTCAGGAATTAAAGAATAGGCAAGGACATTTTTTATCCTTACCATTGACTTGTGAACCAGGAGGTCATGGTTCGATCCCCGGTCAGGGCATATGCCTGGGTCGTGGGCTCAATCCCCAGTGTGGGGTGTGCAGGAGGCAGCCAATCAATGATTCTCTCTCATCATTGATGTTTTTATCACTTTCTCCCTCTCCCTTCCTCTCTGAAATCAATAAAAATACTTTAAAAAATTTAAAATTATACAACGGTTTTTAAGGAACAGTGACATGCCTTGCTTATCATAGTATTTTGTATTTATTTTATAAGTTGATTAAATAAAGTATTGTATTAATAGTAGGTAATAGTGCATTATTTATATATTGATGAGAACAATTTTCCCTGATTTATTTTGGGGTAAGATGTTCCTTTAGTCTTTCTCTTATAAATGTGTATCTCCGAGGCAACTGCACTTGATTTTAATCCCTTTCCCCTCAGCTGTCACTTCTACTCATTTTCTTTAATGTTTTATAGTCAGAGCTTTGGCCAACATCTTAACCTCCTAATGAATTAATTTCTGAATCAAATACATTCTTTTAGTTCTCACATTATGAGGCTTATGTCTCATGTTTGACATTGTTGAACAATGTGTTCTTGACATTATTATCCATAAACATTATTGTTACCTAGGTGCAACTCAGATTTGATGAAAATTTACAGGGGTTCCCTTTAACATCCAAGGTAAATCCCAAATCATTTATGTCACATAAGTCTCCATGTGCTGGCCTATTTTGTCTTTCCCCTCTAGACTCATCCTAGCATTTGGAGGTACCCATTGTAAAGATGGCTGCTAACCGCAAATTCCAAAGGACATTTTATGCTCTGTGTTTTTCCTCATTTGCTTTCATCACCATATGTATGCCTATACTTCTTTTAAATCTACCTTTTCATCTTTTAAAATTCAGGCTGTGAGCTTTCCTTGGCATCTCCCCTTCCAGGTGATATTGGCGAATTAGTCCTCGATGCCCCAAGTGTTTGTATGTATTTCATGAGGTATTTACCTTATTGGGCATAAATACCTATTCTTCTTTACGTGGAGTCCTTGTTCTCAAAGACATGGGCCGTCTTTTATTAGTCTAGGTCTATTAGTGCCATTTTCATTGAATAGATTATCAATGTGAGTAATTAAGGCTTTAAAAAGCTTCTTCCTTGTTCTATTTGTCTGGAATGGCCATGTGCTCTGGAAATGGGCTACTTTGCAGAGGGAGGAGATGTTGCCCCTTGAATCCATTTACATGAACCTGGGAGAAGTAGCTAGAATGGTTCCCTTTCTTTACCAGCTTGTCCCATATGTGGTGGTCCCTCATCCTTGAGAATGGGAGGAAAAGGACTGGAGGGAGGAGGTGGTGAAAGAACTATGAGAAGGATTTTGGAAAAGTTTCTTCAATATTTCAGTCCAAGCAAGACTGTCACCCCATGGTGGTTCTCCCTTCTCCAACTTCTAGTCCCCCAACTGGAAACAATGAGGGGCTCTCACAAGAGCTTTAAACCTCTTTTAAAGTTTCCCACAAATTTGGGAACATAACCATCCATTTAGTTACGGGGTTTTAATTGAATGTAGGAATGTGCAAACTGGATATTTCTGTACCATTGCCAGCTAGAATACTATGATCTGAAAGGTTTTAAACCAGCATTTCTCCAAGAATGTTTAGTCAAGTACTGACACCCCAGATGCCTCGCAGGGAGAAGAATTCCATGGTTAGGTTGGTTTGAGAAACACAGCTCACTGTATTCCCTGGGTAGAGTTTGGCAATTCACTGTGATATATTAAAGGCACTAGCGAGTTCCGCAAGATCTTGTTTTAACTGGAATTTTCCAAATTATTTGGCCATGGAAGTTTCTTATTGTCTCTCCTTCATACTTTGTTGCTGAATTGCATTGCAATATTTGCATAGTTGCATATGCCTGGGTCGTGGGCTCAATCCCCAGTGTGGGGTGTGCAGGAGGCAGCCAATCAATGATTCTCTCTCATCATTGATGTTTCTATCACTTTCTCCCTCTCCCTTCCTCTCTGAAATCAATAAAAATACTTTAAAAAATTTAAAGTATTCTTATTAAGTGATAGTTTTTCACCAAATAATTTATTTCAGGGACAGTGGAACAGAGAGAAACATAATTTGAGTCTCACTAATGATGTAAATCAGAGATTCGTATGTCAAATATGAAAATTAAGTAGTCCCTATGGCAGTTGCTTCACTGCATGTGAAACATATATAGCGGCGGGAAATTGAAATTCATGTACCCCAGTTTGTGTTTTAGAATGGGGATGTAAAATAGAGATTGCCTGCAAAGTTCCCGTGTTCAGTTAAAAATATTGGCTATTTCTGCTCTGACAAAATTACTATTTGTATCAAAAAGTAAAGAAGAAAGAGGATAAAGAGGGGGAAGAAAACAATAAAGAGGGAAAAAAGAGAAAAGAAAAAGGAAGGGCAGAGTAAGAAAAGCAGACCTGTGTTAAGATATCATATTGCAGAGAGCAATTTCAACAGGAACTGCCAGTTTTGAAACTGTCAATATTTCCTCACATTTATTTGTTTGCTACTTAGGGGGATTGAGGAAATTTGGGAAAAAAAATATAGGTGACCTTTTGTGTGGATAATTCGCGCTACCTTCTTTAATCAAGATATCATAAAAGAATACATAGTAGTGTCCATTCAGATTAATTTATTCTCCCGAGGTGATTCAGCCGTGATAAAGTGGTGGAGTCGGGTTCAGTTCTCTTTGCATTCCCACACAATGAGTTGAATCCAGTTCTAAGAAACCATTCTTACTTTCTTCCTCTTCTCCATCAACTTCCTCAGTCTGGGGATGAGAGATAGCGTAATTCTGAGTAATCAGGCTCCTCTTGAAATCCCATTTCAGCAGAATACTGGCTGGGTTCCTGGGCCCAAGCAGAACACCTGCCAGACTGACTTACCCCGAGGTAATGTAAGACGCACAGATGTCATCGGTCACTGTTTACTTAACAATCTATTTTCACTACCCCGCAGTCTGGCCTCATCTCTTCCATTTCTGCCCCCACCTCTCACACAACCACAAAAAAAAAGCCCTTGATTTAAAAAAAAAACAAGTTTGTTTTCACAGCTCTGAAGGCACTGGGAGAAGGGCAGGCCACTTGAGGAAATGCATTTTGTATTTCACTTCCTTTGATTCCCACAGTTTCTGTGTTTTGTCTAAGAACACTTCAAGATGGAAACACTTTTACCCATACTTGCGATTATCATTTTTTTTTTTAGCAGAGGAACAACTTGAACACCAGTTTACCCTTTGCTCAATTACTGTGTGGCAGGAAAGCTGGGCCAAGCAGGGCTCTCCTAAAGTTTGGGCCACGTGCTTTCATAACGCTGACTTATTGTTCTATCATCACCATCTTATTTAAGAATATCCATTCAAAAATGTCTCTAGGGACAGAATTCTGTTAATATTGTGGGAGGGTGGATGTACCTATGGGTCAAGTATCATATGATAGAAAAAATTCAGAACTCAAATACACAGACCTAATCACTAACTTAATGACCTTAACAGGTTTTATTTTTCCCCATTTTTCAATGAAATCCATTTGTAACATTCTTTGAATCCAATCTTAATCTGTTGCATGATTTCCCCTTGTGTCCCATATAGGCTCATGTTTTTATTTAGACATTCATTTAGTTACTCAATATGCATTTATTGAACACATAGTATATGCAATTAAGGGATTTTGTTTTAGTTGAAGGATTTAAACCAGTAATGAAATACTATCTTAACCCTTAAATAACTCACAATCCAGCAAAGAGAAATTAGGGTTAACCAATAACTGATATACAATTTGATATGGTAATAAGTATTAAGAATTGTAGGTTTATATGTTGGCAGAATTAGGGATTCTAGAAAGGACAGATGAAAATATGTATCTCAAAGTTGGTTCCCTCTCCCTCAGCTATAGTGTCAGTTTTTCTTTATAGATCTTCACTGAGGCATAATTGCATAGCACTTAATGTAAGTTTTCTTCAGGATTCCTCCACTTTTTTTCTAGCTTTTTCTCTATTTATTATGCTTCCATACTTTCTGGAACCTCTCAATCTGGGAAAACCAAGCTGTGTAAGTTCTGTACACCAACACACAAGTGAACTCATGTGTCACTCTTTCCACAGGTTTTGTTTAATAGAAGGCTGATTGAAGTCAGACATTGCTTTATTTGAAGGAATGATTGACTATCTTTGGTGATAAAACTCTAGAAACTATATCTTTGTGGAAGGAAGAACTTAAGTGGGAGAGACCAAGCCAATTCTTCAGAAACTAAATTTATTCTGTCTAGCTTTTCAATTGCAGGGTGCATGTTGTTTAGATCTGTGACTCAAAACACAGGAAATTGTTGCTTTGGTTTGTTTGGTTGGTGAGTTGAAGAGAGGGCAGTTATGAGACACAGCATGACAGGTTCCCAATTAAGAAAAACATAAATATAAACTTCATTCCTAAAGTCATGGTTTATATATACATTGCCTTCTAATAGTCACAACTACTTACAGGCATTGTGCACACATCATTTAGATTAGGTATTTTTTTTTTTTCAGAATAGAGAGATAGATAAAATCGAGGTAAATTATGATATTCAGACGTGGTTTTATAAAATGTATGTAAATTGTAAGATACTGCCACTGAAGTAGGTTTTGGAGGGTGGCATTTACGGAGATGGAATACATTGCTGGGTGAGCCTGGGTGTACTAGAGATGACTTCTTTTTTTAAAAAAAATGTTTTTATTAACTTTTAGAAAGAGAGGAAATGAGAGGAATAGAGAGATAGAAACAATGATGAAAAACATCGTCAATTAGCTGCCTCCTGCACACCCCCAACTGGGGAGCAAGCTGTACAACCTGAACATGTGCCCCGACTGGGAAATGAATCGATGACCTCTTGGTTCCTGGGTCGATGTTCAACTGCTGAACCACTCTGGCCAGGCTAGAGATGACTTATTAAAGAAAACCTTTGAGTTCAAAATAAAATGAAACAGTAGTCTCATTAAAACAACAACAACAACAAAGTGTTCCATTATCTTTATTTTGAAATGGGTAAAATTCATATTGTTAAATTACAACGAGGAAGCACAGTTTTGACATATGTTCTATTCTAGTTTTCAATGTATTTATCTTGGCAACCCAATGTACATGATCTTTTTAATTCTCCCGCAATGAGAGAACTCAGATTCATTCTTACACTGCGAATTGATTTGCTTGTCATTATCCTCCAGCATTGTTTCTTTGTCATGACCCAGCTCGTGCCTTAGTGCAGTTATTGGCCTTCAGAAAATGCCTTCCAGGCCTGATCTTCACATAGTTAGGACGCACCTTCTCATATTATGTTCATAGTGTGATATAGAACACATATGAAAGCAGCCCTGGTCCAGGGGCCTTTGAACCCACAGAACAGATTAATCTAAATGGGACTTGATGAAGGAGAATGAACTGGAGAATGAACTTGCCTGCTCTTCTATTTCAGGTGAAAAGGATTTCTGAGGATCCTCCTTGCAAATGCCCAAACAAATTCTGTGTGGAGAGGCTCTCTCAAGGAAGATACCGAGTGGGAGAAAAGATCCTCTTCATTAGGGTAAAGTTTTACTGCTCACATCATATCTTATCCTTTATGAGACTTTCAGGACTTGAGTGGGGGTTACAGGAAAGTATGACCAGTAACTAAGCAGGGACTTCCCCTATGGTGGTTACAGTTGGACTTGAAGACACGAGGTAGGAACATTTAAAAACATATCACATAATTACTGCTGAGGGCTAAATAAATAGAACTCTCTCTCTCTTTTTACATATACCCAAACATGCACACCAAATAGACCACAGAGATAAAGTAGAATGAGGAAAAGAAAAAACAACAAATTCATTTTTGTTTATACATTCAGTTTCAAAGGAATCCTCCCTCCCCCACCCTCCACACACAGATATCCCCAATGGGAAACAAAAATCAACATTCTGCCCTGATCTTTCATATCTCTACTTCAGGAATATCATCCTATTGGTCCTGGCAATTTTCAAATTATTTGAACATGATTTTTAAAAGAAGTTTGGATTACGAACCAGGGTGAGGGGAATGAAAGCTCATTACAATGGCTGGGCTAAATAGTGCCTGACATTTATTACTTAGTTTTCTGAGTGAATGAAGAAATGTGGACTTATGCCAATGAATGATTTGGTGGTCTTCATTTTACAATTGTCCTAATTATATATCTGACTAAATTGTAATTAGTGGCTCAATAAAGTCACATTTCAAGTCTTTCACTTGTGATCTGTTTAGGTAATAATCAAGAAAACATAATCTCTTAAAATAAGACTTTTCATAAGACCAAGAATTGTTCTTCTGAGAAATAAGAAAATGGAAAATATAGCACTGATACATTCCTATAATTGATAAGTATAAATATTTTTCCACCAGAGTTTTTAGTCATTACCTAAATAACAGCAATTAGGTTTCAAAGGAGCTATAGTCTCTTTTCTTTTGAGTAAGTTACAAGTTTCTTGCTTGTTATTTTATTTTGTAGAGCAGAATATTTGAATGCGTACATCTAGTACAATCAATGAATACTCTAAACTAGTGGTTCTCAACCTTCTGGCCCTTTAAATACAGTTCCTCACGTTGTGACCCAACCATAAAATTATATTCGTTGCTACTTCATAACTGTAATGTTGCTACTGTTATGAATCGTAATGTAAATATCTGATATGCAGGATGGTCTTAGGCGACCCCTGTGAAAGGATCATTCGACCGCCAAAGGGGTCGCGACCCACAGGTTGAGAACCGCTGCTCTAAACACTACTCACAGTGATGGCCCAGTAGAAGTTTTGCCGGTGCAGTATTTTCTTAATTTCAACTTTTGACTGAAATTTATTTGTGTGAACGGTTTTTGAATGTTCTACATCATGTTATTTGAAGAAAAGTTTGATCATAATTAGCCTTCAAAATGATGTCAGTCAGTTTTTAAATCTAATTTAGGTCAAAGAGGTCAGTGTTAGAGTTTTGGTACAAATCTGGGAGAGTGGCCTCATTAGGATGAACAGTTGCCCCCATCAATGCCTATTGTTCTCTTGTATCTTATTATAAGGATAATATACAGGTTAATTTTAGCCACGCTGCCTGCCTTCCCTTTAGTACATTAAAAGTAGTGATTTAGTCATTCCAAAGATGTGTTTAAATTTTACTATGTTGACCTTTCTCAATTGTGAGTCAGGCTCCTTGAGAATATTAGATCCTTGAACCTAGAAGCAAAGCAAGGTTTAATTCATGTTAAAAGTTATTCCTTTTATGATCGAAGTGTTGACAAAACACATGATTAATAAACTAGATACCTTTTCTTCTATTGTAACCCAATATCTCTAGGCTAAAAATATATACATATATGTGTGTAGCTATTATATGTTTATTTGTGTCTGGTCTTTAACTTAGTCAATTGTCAACAAGTTTGATATTGGTATTTATGAATAACATAAATTTACATTGCGTTTAATATTTAAGAAAATTTTTGGTGTGCCATTTTTCTTTTCAGAAAATGGTTTCCTTTTGGTAAAATCTGTGCATGTGTTGTTTATAGAGGACTTGGGATTTGCTTTACTGGAAAAAATTGCATCAACTTCCCTAGTGATAGCATTTGAGTTAAATACAGTGTGTTACAGCAGCATATACTGTGCACATTCAGTTTCATGCTTCTAGTGTTCCAGGTAAGCCTGCAATAAGGGAGTCAACTGTGACATGGTTTTCACTGACTGGCCAGTAAGTCATGGTGTCATGCTGCTATGACGGGTGTTTTAATCAATTTTAGTTATTCACTTTTTCTCATTATGCACTGTCCACATATAATGTGAGCTATTTTTTTCAACAGATTTCCCTTTAAAATTAACCTGTTATTTTTCATATCTTAATTATTAAAAGGGAATATTTATATGACCGCTTAAGTCAGAAGGTAAAACTTTGTCAAAAAAGAAAGTTATCTATTAATATATATTAAAATTCTTATCCTTTGGCTTGCCAAGGGTCTGTTCTCACCCTGATGGAGGAAAGTGATTCCAAAAAGGCTCCTCTGTTGTTTCTTAATTATCCCTCCTGGCTTTTACCCCCCAGTCCCTAGAGTTTAGGAATTGAAATTTCACAGGCAAGACATAGGCACTGTTCATCGCACATTTTCTCCCCGCTTCCTTCTGTTCACTGAATGCAGGAACTAATACCGTCTTAGTGAGGAGTACAGGCTTTGGCTAGTCCTTTTGATTTGTGGCAGGGACTATATTTAATTGATTGCTATTCTGCATGAACTCACTACAAGGAACTGGCAGTTATTACTAAAAAACAACACCCCAAACCCTCAGAGGTACTGGTTTTTAAATGATCATATGGTTGTTGCTGCTAGTTTCTTACCTTATGGCTCTGTGAACACCTGGATTAAGTAGTAAGTGCGCTGTAGTCAACTTCTCACCCACACTAGGGAATGACATCATCACAGGGGCTACATGCAGTTCAGCATTTCCTAAACTTACGTTTTTCACATTGGCATATTTTAAATTTTTTCATATATTTTTTGAGGCTGCTAAATATGGTCATATTTACTATATAAGACATAGTAAGTAGATGCACTTGTGCATATTATTATTATTATATAAAATATACATACAATGAAATATATATGGTGTCTTAGCTTTTGTCCCCTAGTTTTCTGTCACTCCTGGGAACGGCAGTGTCTTCATATAGCCATGATGATACTGGCCATGCAAAGAACAATTCTGTCTTCTAAGGCTGTTGTTAAGACTGTTGACTTAGCTTTTACATAAAGATAATACAGTTATCAAAACAGTAACTCAGGAAAAAAGTCTCTTAGAATTAATAAATACAAAATTATCTTAATAAGTCTGCATGTAACACATTTACTCTAGATTTAACAATTTCATTCCTAAGAAAATTATAAGGTTTGTTGACAATACCCAATCACTTTACTTATATATGGTTTTATGATTATTATGTATATGAATACATCTTCTCTTTATACATTAAAACAGATACACTAACAGCAAGTAAGAATGAGAAATATAAGAATGTCAGCAGATTATTAAAAAAGAGCCCAGAAGACATTTTTTACAGAGGATATCTTTGCTAAACATATGTCTTATCTGTGGGTTTCTAGAGAATGTATGCATGGACCCTTCACCTACATGGCTACCTAGTGTGCACTAATCTAGCTGCAACCCTATGCTTATGTAGGCATGCGTGCTTATGTGCATATGTCTTCGTTTCAAGGTGAGGGATGAATCTATACCGAACTATAAAGAATCCAATAGTATAAGAGAAAACCTCTGAGGTTTTTGACTGTGTCTTTTAGACAATCATGCTCATAATCCCCTGTCAGAGTGGGAATTGTTTCTAGCTTATAAAAAATAATTTTCAAAGCTATATTTTTGCTCTACATCTTCTAACGAGCAGCATTGTTTTTGACCAATCTGATAGACAACAAGATAAGTGCAGCTAATTTGTATCTGTTGTGCAGATACAAACTTACTTTCCTCCAAGATAAAAATGTTTCAGTTCTTTTTCAGTGACTTTTGAATTTGGACAGTGATGCTAAAACCTCCTTGGTTTCTTAGGTAACAGGTTGGGATATTACCATTTAGCTATGTTATATATCTTTAAAATATAAAGAGAAGGGTCTTAGGCTTAATGGTATTATTTGAGGAGAAGAGAAGTAAGAATTTTACTTTGTTCATTTGTTCATTCAGTTAGTTGGTGTCTACCCAGGCTTTCAAGAAGTCAGTTGGCAATATGATTGTGTATAAGCTAGTGGGAAATGTTTCCACATGCCATAAAACGGTCGATGCTATTTTGTCAGCCTCCATTCCATGGTGACAATATTCCATGTAAATAATCCAACAGTAGCTTTTAAAAGTTTCCCAAGATAAGCAGCATCCGCATCACCTGGGAACTTGTTGGAAGTGCAGATTCTTGGCCTCACCCTGACTCATTAAATCAGACGCTCCCTGAGGGTGGGGCCCAGCCACCTGTGTTTTAACAAGCCCTGCAGGTGATTCTGAAGTGTGCTGATGTTTGAAACGAACAATCTAAAAGAAAACAAGAACTATATGAAGGAAGAAATTTGTCATACAATACCACAACTAGAGATCATTACACATCTGGTCATGGAAGACTACAACCACTCAGGTACTAGGAAATGACTTATTTAAAAGACTTCTAGGTATTCTTAGTGGGAGGTTGCGGGCGACAGACTTTGAAATCGTATTTACACATTCAAAATGCCACTTTGTGGAAATGATGTTTATAATTATGATTAAGACTAGAAGGGAATAGGAATCATTGAAAAAAGTTTTTAATTGTTGGGGGCATAAAATTATGAGTGAGCATTTACTTCTGATGATGACATTGATAACATGAACTCTTCAGAAGAAAAGTCAGTGACCTGATACCTTTGCAGATTTGAGAGTAAATAAAAGGACTTTCATAAGAGGTCATATTAATGAGCTGGCTGTTCACTTATCTGGTCCTCTGGCCAAGGGTAGGGAAGTTCATGGAGTCATGTGTATAGACCAGGGAGGACTTTGCGTTTTTGTTGGGGAACTATAGCATATTTTTTCCTTGGCTGATGCTTTTACCTTTTATCTTTCTTTACTATTTTATCTCTCTATTTCAAAAACTCACTCCAGTTGTTTTGGGTTAGTACTAGAAAACATGCAAACATCTGTAAATTGTTCCTTCTCTCTGCAGACCCCATAATTGAGACATGTACTCAGTTTTCTCTCTCTTAGGCATGAAAGCTTTAATCGGGATATCCCTTTCTTTTAAAGCTAAATTTTTAGGGACATGCAAATAACCTAATATGATGAACTGATCTTTGCTAATATGATACATTGATTTGTAAATGGCTCTAAGGAATAGAATGTTTTGGGGGTAAGAGCTTTACACTTACCATTGTTGCTCTAATATTCTGGTAATAAGACTTTCTGGCACAATAGCAAACAAGTGAGTGGGGTCCTAGGTTGTGAGATTGTGTGTTCCAGGGAATAATAGTTCCAGACGGTGTTCAAAGGTATTATTTATAAAGAAGAGTTATTATGGAAATGAGTTTAAACAAGTTTCTTCACTCTTATTACCGATAGTTGATTCCATTAGCCTCTGTCTGAGCACGTGATAGATCTCATCTCATCCTGGTATGTCACCATTCCCATTTTACAGATGAGAAAGCGGAAACATAGAGATTGAATAACTTCTCAAAGACATAAGCTAATAAGTGGTAAAGGTGGGATTCAAAGGCCAACTCTAGAATTTATGTTCTCTACTAGTAAGCAACATTGATTTGTTTAACTGGTATTATCTGGGATTTCTTGGAGGGATGAATATACTAATGTGAACTATTAATCCCACAGTAACAGTGAAATATACCATGTAGCATTTTTCCAAATGTGTCTGACCATAACTGACCATAGAAATTGGCCCTTTCCCACTTTTTCTTTTAACCCTCCCCAGAGCATCATCCTGAGCTTAGGAGGTTATGAAAACATACTTTGGGAAAGGAATTATCAATTGAACCAAGTTAAATAATTAATTTATAACATAGAATTATACTGAAGTGAAAGTTTTCAACATTTGCTGGAGTTAAAACCCATATATATTAAAGTACTTCCAAGAAATATTGAATTTAGTATTCATTTTTACCTTAAAGTTCTGTTTGGAAATTATGATTCAAGGAAATGACTAGAAACCCTTTAAAGGAAAAATAGCTGAAATTAAAAAGTGTCATGTGTCGGGGGAGCATTTTAGCAAGTGCTTTCTATACACTGTCTGAGTCCCCTCTACCACACAACTGGGAAATTGTTTTCACCCTTTTGTTACAAGTGAAAAGATAAGTTTGTTTGTTTTTTCAGACCTAGAGAGACTAAGTCTGAAGTAAGTAAAGTGATAAACAAAATTGAAGTTTTGACTCCCAAACCCATACTCCACTCCACTCCACGCTAGTTCCCTGTGGCATGTCAATTAAATGCAAATGTTTTATTCACAAGCTTAGTATTCTGAAAAAGAGCTGCACCTTTTTACACTATATTTGAGGCCCAACTATATAGTAGTGTTTCCTTATATCATTTTTACTTTAAAAATATTCAGAACACAAAGGCATTGCAATTGCATAATCAATAGTGCCTACTGTCAATAAAGCGATATAATGTGTATTGTTGCAATTATAACAGTACTCATTAGGTATGTATTAGTATGCCAGACACTGTTCAAAAGCTTTATATGGCCTCTCTAGTGTAATACTCAAAACCATTTAAGCATCTGTACACAATGAGATGTATTGTTATCTGTCCTGATATATTTTTTAATAGAACTCAGAAGATAAATCTTCTGTATTTCCAGTTAAGTATTGTTGAGTCTTCTTGCTAATTGCAGATATTTTTAAGTGGATTAATATTATTTCAGGACATTTTTATAGCAGACTTTCATGTTAGGTAAGAACATATGACACAATGCAATATACAGATGATGTGTCATAGAATTGTACACTTGAAACCTATATAATCTTATTAACCAATGTCACCCCATAAATTTAATAAAAAATAAAATAAATTAAAAATAAAATAAACTTTTGCATAAAAAACAAAGCAACACAAAACCATATGAGGTCTCTGCTGACACCCTAATGGTTCAGGATAGGATTTTTCTTTTCTTCTCATTTTAAGAAGTGTGACTATTTAAAGAGCCTGAAGAAAATACAATGAATAATTTAATTGGAAGTCAGCAAAGGGATTTGAAATGTTATGGAGTCGCCTTTTTTCTATTACTTTTAAATGAAATCATCTCAGATCAATGGAAAGGTCACACACATTGTTATTGATTCATTGTAATTTCTTCTTTACTATAAAAATTCTTCAGGATTATACCAGTGTGGTAAAAATCAACTCACTGTAACAAACCAAGCAAAAGAGCCACCAGAGCTCTGTTGCTATAGCAACCCAACCTGGCAATGTCTTCTGGGACTCACTCTAAGGGAAGGTCCAATGATAGCGAATGATATTACTTCCTTTTCTGCTCTTATGACACATATTGATTTACTGTGAGCAAAAAAGTAGCATGGTTCAAATTGCATACCTTTCCTGGTAATGAAAAATGGGCTGTTATGTAAAAATGCAAAGGAGTTTTAAAGAAGTAGCAAGCACAGTAATACTTGCATTTATCTTAGTGGAAACATTACACAAACAATCATTATTCAACAGCTAAATGTCCAAAATTCATTAAAAAAAAACCCATGAATATGAACCTTTCCTCTAATTTAACAATTTATGGGAGCAGTGATTAGGGTTTTAAAGCTGTCTAATGGCTTACATTCATTTCAAGGAAAAAAATATGACCGTGTTTGCCTCTGAGGTATGTGAAATCTCAGAAAACACGTATAAGGCTCTGATCCATGGTGAGAGAAGCATGGCTGTTACTAGCACTTCCATATTTTCAAACTGGGTCCCTTTCTTTGCTCAACTACCTCAAAAGAACACTAGTTCAGGAAAAGCAAGAAGCAACATTTAAAATGTGTTCAAACACTTTAATTTCAGATTTTAAATTTTTTAAATAATACTTTGCTCCTTTAAAGGCACTCATTTGCTTTTAATGTATTCATGTTAAATGAGGCTGGCCTAATAGTATGCTTGTAATTTACACTTTGGTAACACATCTCTCAAGGGACTTTGCAAATGTTACCAAGTCCTCTTAAGCTCCTTTTTCTGAGACAGGCATATGTCCTGCGTGAACGAAAAGTAAATCATGATTAACCATATCTGTAAAAATAAATCAGGGTGTTGTTTTTCTGAGACTTGTCCCTTGAGGTTGAAAAACCTTAAGCAGATACAATTTTAAAGTAGACTTTGTCGAAGATTGTACCCAACAATGCATTTGACGCCACTTTTAAAAGCAAGGAAAAAAAATGCATTCTTTTACAAGAATGGAAAGATTAGCTAATATATATGGGCAGATCTCTATATTGTTATTTAAGTTAGGGAATTCACTTATTTTTCCATGGAATTGTTGAGAGGTATATCAACTTTGAAGAACAATAAATAAATTAGAACTCAAAGCCAAAGATTCTTTTTCCCTGAGAATTTGTTATTTGGCCACTTAGCAATAAGTAGTGCTTTTAAAATTATGTCTATCTTTCACCTGATCTGATAAGCAAGGTTTACAGTGCCTTTAAATAGTGCAATATATTTGTGACTCTCTTCCACATTGCATCTAGAATAAATGGAAAATTTCTTGCATTAGCCACATATCAAAATTATTTACATTTACAGAAGCACTAGAAAATTAAATGGCTTCATTGTGAAAGTGCACAGGTCAGTCTTATGATCTGCATTTTCAATTTCTGCATTTCTATAGCATTCCTGCCATTAACATATATTTATTACATATATATATACATACATATACATATGATGTATGTATTGTAGTGTGATGTGTACATGTGTAGTGAAAAGGCACAATATGAGAAAGTTGAATTAATGTAATCATTTGGCTTTTTATTTTAAGAGAAATATTAAGTTGATTTCTCTGTACTTGAAGTTTAACTCCCTAGTCAAGTATTTTGTTAGAAAAAGAAACTTGATGCCCAGCTGGCATGGCCCAGTTTTTGAGCATTGACCTACGAAACAGGAGGTCACGTTCAGTTCCCAGTCAGAGCACATACCCAGGTTGCCGGCTCAATCCCCAGTAGAGGATATACAGGAGGCAGCCAATCAGTGATTCTCTCTCATTGTTGCTGTTTCTCTCTCTCCCTCTCCCTTTCTCTCTGAAATAAATAAATAAATAAATAAATAAATAAATAAATAAATAAATAAATAATATATATATATATATATATATATATATATATATTAAACCTTTTATTTTTTCTACATTGCATTACATATACTGTTTAATATTCACTGTTTTCTTTGTGTCAGGTGCTTTTCTAACAACTTTCCTTGGATTCTTTTATTTAGCCCTCACAACTCTTTGAGATAGACACTATTATTATTTATTATTTCCATTTTATCTATAAAGAAACCAAGCATTAGGGAATTAATTATTTCTCAAAGGCCACACAACTATAAGAGTCAAAGCCTTTTTTTTTTTTTTTTTTAATTCAACATACCTAACTTCAGAGCCCAGGGTTTTAACTGCAGTATATGCTTTCATTCCCTTTCAGACTACTGGTCTTGGGCAGGTCATCTTGTGAGTATTGCTCTTCTACCTTTCAGCATCCATTAATAATTGACCCGTACTTAATGTGCAGCTTTTAATTTGTTTATCCCTTTGCTTGTGAGCTTTGGAAAAATGTTAAATTTGATAGCCAATCCCTGTTGGGGAGTCAGAAAAAAGTACCCAGGAAACAAAGAGTATTAAAAAACAATAACAACCACCCTGTCCGCCACCCGCGCCCCATCGGAAAAGCCAACCAGTATGATTTTCACAGTGTACAATATCTTTATTAACTTTTTCAATATATACTGACTAGACTTGAAAAGCAAAAATTTATTCTGGGAATGAGGAAACTAAGCAATATTCTCAAATAGATTTCCATTTTCAGTTTGCTTTATGCAGTTAAGATTAAATTTGATTATCTATAAAGGGAGTTTCTGAGCATCTTATGGTGGGGTAAGGGGTGAAATTGTCTTGTGTAAGCTTTTAAACTTTTATGAAAGGGGCTAAATTGAACTTAGGACAAAGTTCAAACTGAAAACTTTTGGCATAGCAACTAAGGCTTTTAAAAGCAAGTTCCCTAAAAATAGATGTCAAGTAATTTTTAAAGAATAATGTTTCTTAGCTGTTTTTATCCTGGTACTGAATGGTGGTACAAAATATCTTACTTTTATATGATTTGTAAAGTACACTCACTTATTCATCATCTTATTTTATTTTCATTACTTTACTACTCTTTGCGAAGAACCAGTGTGATTGTTTATTTACATGTCTCATTGAATTGAGGCAACTGCAGATTAGAGATTTAATAACTTTCCCAAGGCAATCCAGCTAGTATGTGGTTGATAGAGGGTTAAATCACATTATAAATTTTTATATATTAAAATTCATATATTTTCAACTTCACACAATAAAATTTCCCTTTGAAGTTTTTTTTTTTTTTTTAATCTTAACAAAAATGGAAACACTTAGCTGTTCACTGTGTTTTTTATTTAAGGATCATTTGCCCTGCATTACAAAATAGACATTACATAGTTATGTGAATTTGTAAAGTTTGTAAGATTTTTCTCTTCTTTCCTTTTGTAGTCTTCCTAACAAGAACATTTCTTGGTTTATGTGTTCTATGCTGACACAAATGTGAGTAATTTTAATGATTAAAATGTGAGTGACTTTTTGCAAAAGGGAAAGAAATGAAACAATTATACATAATGTGTCATGGTCTTAAATTATTGATGAGTCTTCTAGCAGCCAAAGAATAAACCTGTGAAATATCTGTCAGTATAAATTATATTTAAACCTCCCATGGGCTTAAGTTGCATAAACAGGATGCAGCCAGATTTATTAAGAAATGTACTTTGCAAATGTGGCCATCTTGAGTTTGTATTAGATGTAGTCAAGCATGGTAGAAATTTTTTCATTCCAACAGGGACTAGAATAAAATAGGACTCATGTATTTAGTGGTATCTTTTTTGTAATATCACTGAGCTAAGCTTCTGCATGACTTGGCCATTTTAGACCTTGCTTTGCATTTCTTCTCTAATACTTTTCATTTTGAATTTCAGTTCCTCAGTAAAAACATGGAATCTTGGTCCCGGACTCAGAAGGTGCCCCCTTTTCCTAATGCCCAGCTTTCATTGCAGGAGCCTTACCAGTTCACAGCAAATTTTAGTTCACTGGGATGGCATGTTTCAATTCTATTAATGTTCACATTTTTATCTGAAGCTTGTTCATGTGTTGTTTTAGGATACCTTATGCCATTTCCTGCCATCTTGTTAGAAGCATACTAAGATCCTAAGGAAATTTTTGTGTAGATTTTGGGAGGAACAAAAGTATAAGGGATTTGGGCTTAATGTTGGCCTTAGGATATACGTGTATTCTCAATTTGTTTTATAATGAAAATCCTAATGTTAGTAAAAAAGAAAAAAATTCCCTGGGAGTTATTTGGAGAGTTATTTGCTGTTTCCCTAAAAGAACCCCCACAAGAAATCACTGCATTACTTTTCTCTTGATTGCAGCTTTTTTTTTTTTTTTTTTACATCACCATTTCTTTTACACACCAGCTTCTCTTGCCAACTTTCCATCCTCCTGCACTACCCCTCACACCTTGTCCTTCGTACACTCTTGGCTATTATGGGGAAATGCTCTCTCTCCAGCTCAGAGCTTTGCTAATCTAGTTTGCATTATAGACACATTTTAAGGGGCTATAAACTCCATGGGAAAGTTTATAATGATTTGAGAACTCACCATGTAAAGGGTTTTCTCACACACACACACCCTCACTTTTTTTTTTTTTTTTTTTTTTTTTTAGCCAATCAATCCATACAGTGTTTTACTGTATTTGTTCATTTTCCCAGAAACTGACACCTTGGTTAACAGTCTCTAACTTTCACTGTGAACACAGTCATTTGTCTTATCTTTTTGAAATCCAGCCTCGTAGAAGATGTGGAGCAGAGATAACTGGATAGTCTCTGGGGCCTCATTTGAAAGCCCGGAAAGGGCAGGCCTGACTTAAAATCTGTCTTCTAACGTTGGCATCAGGCAGAAGGTTTCTGAGAATCCCATTTCAAAACTGTAACACCTCAATAGTTGTAACACATTAATTTGTCATCGCCCATCAATGTGTTGTCCATAATAATTTTACCCAGTCCAGGACTCATTTTTGATATTCATCGTCTTTTGATATGATGGGTTAGTAGAAAAATTATGGAAACTCCCATGGCCTACAGAACACTAGGAATTTTTTAATTGCCCACCCACCTGCTAGGAGTAAGGCTAAGGTGGGCTTCAGCCTTGCACAGGAAGCACTCGGGAGTACAATGCATATATCACAAAATCCCTCTCCCACAGTGAGGTTTGCAAAACATCTTTCTGCTTCCTTCCATTTCCCTAACAATCTATAGTCAATACGACAAGCAACTAGAAGTGGTCTCGGAAGCAAGGTGAGGACTGTCTCTCATATCCAACCTTGGAGATCTCATCTGTCTCTCTTTTTTTTTTTTTTTTTTTTTTTACTCGGCATCTTATAACAAAAAGAAACCCTCCAGTGTGCACTGAAAGAATTCCAGAGAGACCTGAATTTAATTGACATCTTGGCATCAAGGACTGAATAGGATCTTCCTTCATGTTCAGTACCCACAGATCTGACAGATAACACATGTATATATACTAACTAGATAAAGACATTATAGCCATAATAGTGTCTAATCATATTAAGGGTGGAAAATGCCTCCCAAGGATGACTTTACTTGAGAACCGTAATGCTTAATTAGAGAATCTGGAACATGTCCTTCAATTCTGACTGAAGGCCTTTCAACAAATTACCTTTCAGATGACGTAGGCGTCTCTTTGTGAGTGTGTGACCATTGTGAGATTAGAATGCTGCTTAAATACATTTTTAATTGCAGCAGAAGGACATGTAGAGTGCCTGATGGGTCACACAGTTTTCAGAGAGTAAACAAAATGCTAAGGCCTTAAGAAAGGCAAGGGGCCAACATCAGTGATCGGGATGGGCACTAGGGAAGTCCAAACAAGATGGCAGGATATCCCCAACGGAGGAAGTCTCACACTGAAAATAATGGCTTCATTTACTTACCCTTTTTTTTTCCTAGGACTTCATCAGACATTCTCTAGAGTCTGGTATCTCTTTTGGAAATGAGGCACGGACTTGACATCTGTTTCCCAGGCAAAATTATTTCCTTACATGTATCTCTCGTTTCTTTAGTAAGCGTTCTGAGCAATGAACAGGAAACCACAGGACCCAAGAAAACAGATAATCCTGGCATTTGTGTTTCAAAATGCCAGTGGCCAGCACAGTCTACAATCCTCAAATTGTGTGTGCTTCAGTGATCACTCAGTGTGGATTATTAGGCAATAAAACTTCCCTTCACTGTGGGATGTGAAAAAAATATACAAGTAGACATTCTCATTTTAACTTCAAAAATTAAAAGGTCTCTTTAATCTTGTCACAAAAGATCCCAGTTTGCGTTTTCAGGTAATGTTCCTGTGCTTTCTGCAATGGAGATGGAGAGCATTTGATGAACTTCCTATCTTCTTGTTTCAGTAGGGTCTTCATGGTTGTTACTATGTCTCCAAAGCCAAAGCAAAGCAGACATTTAAGGTAATTACTTAGATAATTAAGGGGAAACCTCTCTACTTGGCTTTCACCGTGGAGCTTTGACCTCTAGACAAATGAGGGAAGTTGGGCAACAAAAAGTGAATAATTTACTTTGTTTTTAGTGAGGTATTCAGATGATGGTTCTCCTTTGGTTTTCCCATTATACTTTGTAAAAATGGCAACCTGGGACAGATTGGGAGTGGGTGGCAGGCAGTGTGCTAGCGTTTTTGTCTTTTCTGAGTATAATTCCCATGCAATTCCAGAGTATTCCTTCGTTAAGTTTTTTATTAAAATTGTTCAAAAGTATAAACCTTGGTTTAGCTTCTATAGGCAATATCATCTTAGTCATTGCTTTAAAATATTGAAGATGACATGCCTATGGAATAAAAACAAAGCAGCATATAACTTCAGGGTATTCCCTTTCTGCTCCCATTGCACAAATTGCTCTTTGTGTCCTCTCACACCTGCAACCTCATGGACCCCTGCCACTGCCACATCTCTGCTCCCGACACCATACTTACCCAACATATCAGCAGTGTCTTACCTAACACGTGGGATTTAGTACTTTGGTACAATACAGGTTCAAGAGGATATGAATGAAATATGACTTGAGGTTGCCAGTGTGCATAGAAGGGTTGGTTCATTTTTAGTTTTTAAATATTTATCATTCTGATCTAGAAAGAGCAACTTACTAGAATAATTGTTAACTGTTTTTGCATAAATACAAAATAATCATTAGAAAAGCCCCATTTTGTAAATGATTTAAATAGGATAAATATATCTTGAAACTACATTATGAGAATTAGTTTAGATTTTATTAAGAAAGTATTAAATGCATTTCTTTATGCATAATTTATTCTTCATTTAGTCACCAAATACATGAATATGTGAAATGTGCAAAGAACTACTAGAATTATGGAGGATACTATTTCTGTATAAACTCTGTTTCTTTGTAAAAATCATGCTGAACAATGTAAATAATTGGTCATACGATACTAATGATTCTAACAGTGACATATTTAGTTGGTTATAGACATTAAAGATTGACAAGTATGAGAAAGAGGTTAGTTCTTGAAGAGTCACTTCTAAAGTCCCCCTCAAAGGACCTGAAAATCTATACTAATAATAGAGGAATATGCAAATTGTCCAGGATGCCATCACAGTAACAGTAATGACCAAACAGCAGGCTGCATGGGGTGACCAGGCCAGCAGGGGAGTTAGTGAGGGTGACTAAACGACTGAACAGCAACCTGTTTGGGGCGACCAGGCCGGCAGGGGGGTTGATGAGGGATGATCAAACGAACAGCAGGCTGTGTGGGGCGACCAGGCCGACAGGGGGGGCAGTTAGAGGTGATCAGGCCGGGAGGGGGGGCAAGTTAGGGGTGATCAGGCAGGCAGGCGAGCAGTTAGATGCCAGCGTTCCAGGATTGTGAGAGGGATGTCCGACTGCTAGTTTAGGCCTGATCCCGGGGATGGGGCCTAAACAGGCAGTTGGACATCCCCCGAGGGGTCCTGGGTTGGAGAGGGTGCAGGCTGGGCTGAGGGGGACCCCCCCGCCCCTGCTCCATGCACAGATTTCATGTACTGGGCCTCTGTTATAAAACATTAGGGTTTTATAAGTTTCTGATCATGTTGGGGCAGAAACAGCAGATAACTTTCCTTGGACCTGCTGAAGACATTGCATAAAGACTTATGAAGCAAGTTACTATTAAGTGAAGGTGAATACTTACCTGGAAGGGGAGATTCCATGACCATTAAGTGAAGGTGAAACCCAGGTCTCTTGTGCTAACCAGAGACCTTGTGCTATGACAGCCTTGACCCCATTTATCACCGAGATTGATTGAACCACTCTTGCTGGCTGGGTGTGAAGTTTGCCTTTCACTTATTCAGATGTCACTTGGTTAAGAGGGAAAATGTTGCCTGACTGGTTTTCTTGGTTCAAAGAATATGAGTGTCTGTATTCTTTTCACCACTTACATTGCCACACCTCTCCTTGCTTATCTTAAAAGTATTTTTTTTCATAAGTGTCTTTTTTGAGGGCACAAATTGAATTAAAAAGCCAGGAATATAGTTATCTGATAACCCTAGTCACAATTCTTTGTACTTTAGGGTGAGTCTCCAAAGAAAATCTTTGAAGTTCATATGATCTCAGTAGACAGCATGGATTTTATAGGGAAGGTTTGTAGTGGGGCTGGCATGCTAGTTGTTTTGGGGGAGGGGCAGTTGAAGCCCCACTTTGGAGAGGCTAAACTCAGTAGGGTTCATTTCTCTCCTTTTCTCTGCCTTCCCTTTTTCTTTCCAGAGAAGATGAGTTAGAGAAAGAGAGGGTTCTTTGCCAAGTTTCTGGAATGGCGCCCTCATCCTAGTTCCTTGTTTTACTATTTAAATGTAGATGTAGAATGACAACACTGGCCTTGTCCCAAGTGAAGTGAAATGCACAAAAATCAAGGTCAAGACTTGCTTCCTGGAGACACTTCTCGGAGACCCAGTAATGCCCAGAGAACAGCTTGGAGCCGAGCTTTATCACTGGGCTCTTTTCTGGCCCTGGAACAATCAGAGGCCCTTCAGCAGTTGCAGCCCGTTCCAGGGTCATCGGTCCTTTCGGCTTTGAACCCAGGAAATTCTGGGAGAATATGAAGGGCTTCTGAGACCTTGGCAAGCAGGCTTTGGAAGGCTTTATCACACCTTGGACCCAAGGGCTGAAATACCTGGAGATCAGCAGAGGCCAACCCCCTAATTCTTCCTCCAGGGCTGCAGTCTGCTGCTTATGGTTCCACTTTGCTGTCATGCCACTCCCTGAAGGAAGCTCGGCCTCCTGACCCTGAGACTCTTGCTGAGAGGCTTGCTAAGCTGTCTTCAACCTTGACTCTCATTCTAGCTGGTTTTGCTCAGTGGATAGAGCGTCGGCCTGCATACCAAAGGGTCGCAGGTTCGATATGGGTCAAGGTCACATACCCTGGTTGCAGGCTCCTCCAGGCCTAGGCCACCCCCTCCCCCCGCCCCCAACCAAAAAAAAACACACACACATAAAAAAACCTCCGAGTCTCATGACCCTAGCCCAGTGATGGCGAACCTATGACACGAGTGTCAGAGGTGACAGGCAAACTAATTTTTTTGGTTGATTTTTTCTTTGTTAAATGGCATTTAAATATATAAAATAAATATAAAAAATATAAGTCTTTGTTTTACTATGGTTGCAAATATCAAAAAATTTCTATATGTGATCTGGCACCAGAGTTAAGTTAGGGTTTTTCAAAATGCTGACACGCCGAGCTCAAAAGGTTCGCCATCACTGCCCTAGTCTGTACCTAGTTTTCAGTGTTTCCTGCCTTGTTTCATACGCCTTTTCACAGGAGGGTCTTATGTTCTAATCATCTTCATTCCTTAAGCCCAGTTCCACCCCTCAGTCTTAGTCCCTCAGATTTAGACCACCTTCAGATCTTGCGAGGTGGGCAAAGGGCTGGAATTAACACTTGTCCTGGGACCTGCTTGATGTGAACTGTTGTTCTCTTTGTAGCAAGATTATCTTTTCTGTCTGCCCTGATGGCACATCCTAGATCATTTCACTCCCGGGATGCCACTTTTTTTGTTGTTGTTAATCCTCACTTGAGGATATTTTTTCTATTTATTTTAGATAGAGTGGAAAAGTGGGGGTTGGGGGTAGAGAAAGAAACATGGATGTGAGAGGGACACATCGATTGGTTGCCTTCCGCATGCATCCTGACCAGGGCCTGGGATTGAACCTGCAACCTAGGTATGCGCCCTTGACCAGGAGTCGAACCCACAACCCTTCTGTGTGTGGGTTGACATTTGGAACACTGGCCAGGACTCAAGATGGCACTTTTGACTCCCTTCCCACAGCAGGCTATAGAAAACGTAGTAAACATTTTAACCATTTAGATCACAGCAGTTTCCATATAACCAGAGGATACTGAGGGAAGTGTTGATGTACTTAAAATGCCTCCACCCAGGCTTTGCTGCTCAGACATTCCCAGTCAAATACATCAAGGTAGTTTTTTTTATTTAATTTTACATGTAATTTCACACTCAGTAATCTCCAAATATATTTATTATGTTATAAGTATTTCTACAGAATAAACTAGTGCTTTCTCACATTACTGCATGTTGGATCTACTAAAATTGGCTTATCTTCAACCATGTTCTCTCTCTGATTTCCTTAAAGTGAGGGGCTTTATAAACAAGACATATCTGTGAGCAACATGTATTTAGTGTGCTATATTAGACAGAGAACTTTGACCATATTTTAAAAGAAGAAAACATTTGAATATTTATCTAAGGAACACATAGTTGAGTTGCTTGGGAGAGAACTTAAAGCAGTACTTGGTATATTGACTTTAAGGATTTAGATCATGTTGGGAGGACATCAAAGTTTAATTTAGACATCTACCTTTCATTAATCTTTCATGGGAGACATTCTTCAGATTTGGAGTTGGAATTCCCAATATGATTACCTATCATAGGATTTTTCCATTAATCTGAACTTGTGGAACCAAGAAAGGCTATTAGGAGAAGGAAGTCTGAGATGAGGCTCTAGGATGCTAAGGAGAAAGGAAAGCATTTCAAGTAGAATCAGAAAGGAAACAGCATGCACGAAGGCTCGGAAGCATAGAGAGAAGGGACACCTTCCCTCTAGTGTCCTCTGTGAATTATTTAATCTTTTTAATGGGTTCTTCACTCTTCCCAGTTCCATGGAGGATGTTAAGAGTCCCCGCATTTGCTGAGTGAAAGGCATCAATATTTCCGTATGTAGGAAACAAAGAAAAATAATTCTGAGAAGTCAGCTTCCGCTAGAGGAGAGTTACATTTATTTATTTATTTCTGTAAATGAGAAGTATTGGGAACAGAGGGGAACAAGAAGTGTTCTGTTGAGAGGAATGACTTGCATATTTTAGCTTGGTCTGTTCATTCTTATATAAACTAGGGAAAAACAATGGTCCCATTAAGTGTTATCATTTATCACTTCAGTGTTTTTTCCTTTGGGGCGGAAAACAGCCTAGAATCAGGGAGTGCTTTGATTCTGTGGTGTGGGTTTAAATTCTATCTGCTTACCCACAAGAAAATTCTGAAGCATGGGCTGTAGAATTTTATTCTTCACGAGCGCTAGTCACCTTTCTCAGTTTTTGTCCAGCCCAGTAGTTTGGGAGGTGATGGCGAGACCATAGAGAATAGAGTGAGAAGTTTTGGACCATGCCCACCTACCCTCCACTCTACCTGTCATCTCCCTCGTCAGCTCTAGCCATATTGGACTTCCCTTCTTTCAGCACGCCATGCTGTTTTCTGCTGAACGGCCTTTGGGAACACTGCTTGTCTTTCTGGAATGCATATCCTTTCTCTGCCCATTTCCTAACATCTCATTTTTTAATCCTTACCCCTGCTGTCCTTCCTCCAAAAAACTTGCCTACCTCCCCACATGTCTGTCATGGGTTCTGATCCGCAGTGCCTACCCTAGACTTGCCTTCTTCATCATTAAGGGCCTTTAGGGTGTGACTGATATTGGAGTGGCTCAGAGATTCCTCTCAGTACAGCACAGTCTCTGGTCCTTGGTCTTGCATGTGAGTGTTGTGTGATAAATACAGGGTGAGGCAAAAGTAGGTTTGCCATTGTTCCTATAGAAAATGATACAAATAATTAAGAAATAATAATATAAGAATAAACTCTGCATTTTGGGTACTCACAACTGTAAACCTACTTCTGTCCCTCCCTGTGTTTGCCAAACGTATTGTACTTGAATAAACATACTGTTGAGACAGTGCAGGGTTTTGGAAAGTTGAGGGACTCTGAAAACACGGATGTGGAAAATGGATTGCATTAGTTGGCTGTGAGAAACAAAAACCAACAAGACGTCAGTGACTTAAAGAAGATGGAAGTCTATTTCTCCAGCGTGCAAGTCCAGGGCAGTTGGATGACTGCTCCTCAGAGTCCTCAGGCACTCAAGGTTTCTCCAGCCCATCACTCTGCCATTGCTAGTGCTGGGTCCCAGACACATGGCCCCGGGCAGAACCGTGGAGGAAGGGATAAAGAAGGGACACAGCATCTGTGCCACTTAAGGAAAGTTCCTGACTCACTTGACTCTTCTGCTTACATCTCCTTGGCTGTAACTTAGACATGTGGCCGCATCCACCTGCAGGGAGACTGGGAAAGGAGCCTTTTATTCTAGCAGCTCTGCCCCCACTAAACTTTCTACTGCCCTGGAGAAAGATAAAAGGTAGTAGGAATGGTCTGTCCTTCCCAGGAAGTCAGGGTAAACACCATGAAGATCAGATGTAAGCCAAACTGCATGTGGCAGATCATCCAGCGTTAATTGTGGCCTTGAATCGACTTTGATTCTGGAATTTGTAATAAAACTTAAAGGCACAAGAGTTACTGATACTAAAATGATATATGCTTTTGAATAGCGGTTTTTGTTTTTGTTTGGCTGTTTTTGTGGAATTCTTACAGGAGACAAACCTATCGTGGCTGGTTTTAATAAGGAAGAGCATGCTTTTCTCATGAAATGTATCAACTTGCAAGAAGCTTAATTCTAACTGGATGCAAGATTGAATTCAAGCCATATAAGTCTTTAACTTTCAAAAGGAGAGTAAGCATGGTTTAGAAAGAAAGAAAGAAAAAATAGTCACAGGCCCTGTTTACTTCATGCTTGACTATTTACAAAGCACCTTGAATTAAGGACATTTGGCCCTTAACAGCCCCCAGAGCTAGACAGAGTCACAGATGAGAAGCTGAGCAGTGAAAATCAGGCCAGAATCAGACAGCTTACAAGTGATGAAGTCAGGACTGAACCACGTTCATGTCTTATTTTTAAGTTATTCCTCCTGTCTCCAAATGTGTGTCAAAGCCTGATGAGGGAACATGTGGAAACATGGATAAGAAAAGACACGTCTGCTCAATGTCTTTCCGGGAAAGCAGGCAGCAGGAGGACTTAGGAAGTGGAGACGGATACCTGGTATTCTTTAGTCATAATTCGTAGAGACATTTCACATGGAATCCTCCGTGGTGGGGGACTTTTCGTGACGTAAGTATTGCACCAAAGGTAGCCATGTGGAGTGGCAGGGAATACTGTCTTTGGATAAACAAGGGACAGCACACACACACTGAAGACACACTGTGGTCCACACGCTGGTGTCACTAGGCAAGCGAGAGCAGATTGCTTTGTATTCTGAGTTATTTCCTGAGCGAGAGGCGTCCCCAAGCAGGCCCTTCAGAGCTAGGCTTTATGGAGAGCTGGATTAAATGAGATTCAAGGATATTATGGCTGCCCTCACAGGATCTCTATTTCCTGACGCAGGTCCCCGCCCCTGCTATTTCAGCAGGTCATGTATGAGTGCAGCTGCCACTTGGCCTGGTTCAGAATGTTTCGCTCACAGGTTTAATTAAAATTTCTGGCAAGCACCATCTATCATTCCTCTTTTGTAATTTTTCTTGCCCAGAGAGAGAAGCGCAGTGCTCATTACCTCTTGCGTGTTTCTAGTGCCTTTGTTTCTACAGGCAAAGATTCGGAGCCCCTTTAACAGCTCACGGGATTTCATTGGGAACCTTAATGCAAAGCAAGGCACAATTGTGGATCTGTGCTTCTATCTAAAAATGTGTGAATAAATATGGGGTTTATTATTTAACTCCGTGAAATATGGAGACCCAGAACATAAAATCAGCAGGAATTATTTTGTATAATAATGTAACAAAGTAATCCACCTTGAGATAGCTAGACCCTCAGGTCTTGTGCTTGTAGAAATGAGGGTTCATAGGCTAATTTCAGTATCTCAGAAAGCAAAATGATACTTGTACCTTCACCAATGGCCAGGGTGTGTGGGTGCACCAAAACATCAGGCTTTAGGTCAAATTAGTATAATAATTATTTCTTTTGTTGTTGTTGTTAATCCTCGCCTGAAGATATTTTTCCATTGATTTTTATGGAGAGTGGAAGAGAGAGGGAAAGACAGAAAAAAACATCAATTGGTTGCCTCCTGCACAGGCCTGGCCAGGGCCTGGGCTGGGGGGAGCCTGCAACCAAGGTACGTGTCCTTGATCAGAATTGAACCCAGGACTCTTTCGGTCCACAAGCAATGCTCTAGCTACTGAGCCAAATTAGCTAGAACAATAATTATTTCTTTATTCTAATCAATTGATGTTTTACATAGCATATATATCTCTATCTCTATCTCTGTCTCTATCTCTATCTCTATATATGTTTTGATTAATTAAAATGGGGAGTAAGTTATTTCTTAATAAACAGATTTTGCAGGCAAATTCTCTCAGCATGATATGTAAGAAGAATGGCAAGGGCATTCTCACTGTTGGAGAATGAAAAGGGGCTGGGGGGGGGGGGTGTATAGAGAAAACAGAGCCCTCCCTGGTATTCTTTTATCACTTGAAGTCACGCAACAACTGTGAGAATGAATTCTATCATCGATAACAAAGGGGATTCATGATATCTATGACATATTTGTTAATGAGAACTAGAAAGGATACCCAGTCCAGTAATGAGCACACAGTAACTTACAAAGGTTGATTACCTATAAAAGTCATGGTCATTATCATCATCACCACCATCATCTTCACCCTCATTCCATCAAAACATGGGCTTTAAAAGAAAAATGAAGTAAAAGGGTTCCTTAATTGTGAACTGATTGGGGAGCACCATTTGAAGTCTCAACAAGGTTAAGACTCAGCGGATCCTGGCAAAGGCAGCTTGAGCAAGTCATGTCAATTAAGGGCCCCCTGTCATGATCTGTGAAAAGCAAAGCATTGGATTGCTATCTAAGGTATTTTCTGGCCTAGATAGTTCATATTTCTCACCGCCCCACCAAGACCTCCCCTCCCCAGCTCTGCCATGACTAGCGGTGTTGCCTGGTGAGTCACTGCTCTCCTGGGAGCCTGTGTCCTCATCTGTAAAATAGATATAGAAATGCCTGCCTTCCAGGTTGTTGTACAGTAAGTGTGTGGCCTGGAGCAGAAACTGCTTAAACTATAAGGGGCAGCTGATCACTCTGAGGAGTTCACTGAGCCCATCGCACGATCTAGGTCTGCTGGGTTCTTCACCATCTGGGTGTGCTCCTCTTGCCGGTGTCCTTCCTCCGGGGGCCTGGGAATCACACCTGGTCCTGCACACGTGTTCTCACACGTGGCCTAGGGCGGCCCTCTGCTTATCTTCATCCTCACTCTCACGGAAGCGCGTTTAACCTGCATCTGTAAGACATCCCTCTTAGTGTCTTTCTTCCTGGTGTTCTTTCCTAGGTGTCCCCCTCTATAAGGTCTGAGGTCATAGATTAGACTCATTTGCAGACCCCTTTGCAGCTTCTGGCATGAGTATAGAAGGCTCCAATAAACCTAATGAAAGTAAACGCCTTCGATTAAATGGCAAGGGCATCCTCACTTTTGGAGAACAATAGGGGGTTGGTGGGGGAGTGGGGGAGGAGTAGAAAAAATTCTAAAGTTCCCCTATCACGCTCTCCATGCTCTATCCTCAGTGATTCTGAAGGTCAAGGACACTTGTTTGATCTGTGTTTGAGCTGTAGTTGTTTTGTCAACTAAGCCCAACCTACTCTATGTATTATTGCTGAGAAGGAAAAACAAAAAAATAACCCACGGCACTCAGAAAGGACATCCTTATAGGTTGTGTGGACAGTCAGGTCTCACTGTCCTGAGTGGGTGGTGGTGTCCTCTCTCACACTCTCACCTAGCTTCTCTGATTCATTCTGTCGCATTGTCCTCGTTGGAAACTATTCTTCCTTTCTCCTGACACATTCTTACTATGTAGGAGCTGTGCTTCACCAGGAAGTGCCAGATGGCACTGAATCACCAGCTGCTTTATATTCAAGAACAATTTTTTATACAGAACAGAACATTGTACGTGCTGATTAAAGGACTTAGCTGATGTCCTGGGAATCAGAGAATGTCCCAGTCACTCCACAGCTGTGCCTGGACAGTTTGTGTGGATCGCAGTCTTCTTGGAGGCTCTTTGCTAAGTGCGTCTCCACCTTTCCCTTTGCTACTGCGGCTCTTGGAGTGTTTGCTCTGAGCTCCCTGCCACTCACGGTACTGGGTGACATGCCCCCATCACGGAAGGGTTGTTACAAAGCCTCCGAGTGTTAGGAAGCCTCCTCTGTTGGATGAGGAGTCTACAGGAATATACTAGTAAATGACCCCAAAACCCCCCAGAAATATTAACATTGATGGTTTTACTTTTATGGGAGAATTGCCATTATAATTCGAGAACATGTCAACATGTTAGCGTGTCCAGGAATTGCTTTCACGCAAATACTATGAGTTCCATGTCATGTTCTGAATGGATTCTGAGCTTAAAAGGCTGACTTATTGGATAAGTCCTGCAAAAGGAGTTCGTTTTCTATGGGGAACTTTGGTTAAAAACCAAAGGGGTAAAAAACAACAGTGCAAAACCCATTCTCTTATTATTGCATCTTTCCAAAGGCAAGCCACCTTTGCTGGGGCCACCTCAGAAGAGCATAAAATGTTCCTAATTACGTCTCATAGTTATGCTAAAACAATCACAAATCTTGCCAGACCTCCATTATTTGAAAGCAGATCTGCATGTATATCAGTTGAGTTTGTTTGTTTTTTTAATTAGTGAAAAGGAGAACTTTATCTGAGATGTCACCATCGATTTTGACTATTTTGTAAACAATTGGCTGGATAGACATACCGGCAGAGACTACTTAGGAATGCCTTGAGGTGGATTTTGGAAGCTCAACCAGTAAGACCAGCCTTAGATCTCATCACTTAACAAGTCACTGTGCGTTGCCCATTTATCCAGATACTCATTCAGTAAAAGGTTATCACTCATCCATTATGTGCAAAGATCTGTGTTCAATAATAGGCATTTATAGTTAGCACTAATAATAAATTACCTCTCAAGATACATCCTAGACATTTTGCTGTGGTCCTAAAAGATAATCAGTAATGTAGGATGGAAATGATTCTGTCTGCCACAGACCTCCATGAATGTTGGCCTTGTGGAAATACTGTTTATTTCAACAGGCAAACACAGATTCCTGCCTGTGTCACTGAAGGCACACAATTGATCACAAAAGGAATAGAACACCAACGGGTGGGATGTTGTTGGTGCGGGTGAGCTGCATACCTGTATCTCTTTCAGGGCCAAGCATCACACCCATAACCTTCTTCCTGACTATTGGGTATTTTCAGTTCTCTCTTTGAGGATTTATCAACAAGAAGTGAGGAAAGGCTTCTAAAACTATTAAAAACTTACTCGTAGTCACCATCCTATAGGTGCTCAGCAATAGCTATCTAGTAGAATTACCTGGAGAATTTTAAGAAAACTACCCTCCCTAAGAAAATCCGATTCAATTAGTCTGGGATAAGGTCTGGCAATCCACATTTTAATATGCATCCGAGTAACTGTCTTTAGTTTCCCACATGAATTGTTTTTTCTTAACACTATGAAATGGGAACAAGCTGTTTTTACAGCTGATATAGCACTTTGTTTGAGCATTTATCAGCCTTTGGTAAGGGAGAATAGAAATTAAGACAAAATCCCTGGTCTCAAAAATACCACAGACTTCGAGTTCTGTGAAATGTGTAACATAAATCCCACTCTGTGGCTCATTACACTGTGTGTCCCTGGCCAAGTCGTTCAATCTCTGTGTTGCTTGGCAATTAAACTGCAAAGGGAGAAGCTTTTACATAAGGTTGTCAAAGGCATTAAATGAGATAAATCGCTCAATGGGGAATCACTATTATTTATTATTGTATCATGTTCATCATCATTATGTATTGCATGTAAGAATTTATGCAATTAAATGTGATATATGTAATCTATGTACATATAACATGCATAATTATCATGTCTATAATTAGTTTGTGTGTATATATGTGTATACATACAAACATAAACTAAATGTTGCTCTCACAAATATTCTACAGTGAAATGTAGATTTACATAGGAAAAAAAAAAGAAGCTTAGTGCTTTTTAAGCCCAGTAAAATAAATACAAGGCAATGATGAGATATGTTGGAGAAAAATGTGTTTACTGCTTTCATTCCAGTAGAATTTTAACAGTGCAGCACTAATTTTTAGTCGAGGATGAGCCCACACACTTGTGTGCTGCTGCCACCTAGTGCCGAGATGTAAGAACGTCAATTTTGCTACATTTTCGTTGACAGGTATTGAAGGTTAGAAAACAGCTTGCTTGGTACCTTGATAGCGATTTTGAAACAGACATTACATAACGTTGAGATGTGTCTGTGGGAATTTACTTGTTCCCTTTATCTCTTCAAGTATGAAATGGTTGACCCAAGCGAAATGGTTTACAGGCTTTTTGCTCGTCACATGGCTTGTCGGTCTTGAAAGGTATCAGGGTGCCTTTGCAACATGAGATGGTGTACATTTCCTCCTCTGGTCTGCATTTCAGCACTGCACTTCTGCCCTGTGTAGCCACTGCAGCCCCTTTCTTGTTACTGTTATTATTCCTATAGCAAAATATTTTGTGTCTTGCATGTTAACTAATCACGTGGGTGAAAACAACACTAAAAGGAGAGCTCAGGTGACAGGAAAAAACAAGAAATTACAGCTGAGATGGGGAAAATAATTCAAATGTTTCTTACAGGAATGGTTTCAGCTTAATTTTACTTTGTATGAACAGTCATATGGTGTAGAAGAGGGTTCCTCAAATCCTGCATGGTTGACATATTGCACCAGATAATTCTCTATGGAGGGCACTGTCCTGTGAGTTGTAGGAGTGTTAGTAGCATCTGTGGCCTCTACCCACCAGACTCCAGTGCAATTACCCCTCCATTTGTGAGGACCGAAAATGCATCCAGAAATTGCCAAATGCCTCCTGGGTTGAGAACTACACATGTAAAAGCATGCTGTGGTCATTACATATAAACTAGTGATTTTTATCATTTTTAATTTATCTAGGGTTTGTAATAATTGATGACAAAAATGATGTAATGCCTAGTGAATTGTAAGCAAATTCAACCAATCTATTCATTCATTTATTCAGTCAATCATATGTTTAAGGGGATGGCTGTAGATGGTAATTATGTGGTGTGAGTTTGTCAGTCGTGTTGTCAGCATGGACACCTTTCTGTTAGCAAGTTCGGACTGGAGTCTGTATGTGAGGTCTTATATAAACAAGTACACTACTGGAAGTTTAGCTGAATTTGAAGCAAAGTGTTAGGAAATATAGGTTAGATGTGTGAATGAGGAGTGGGTATTGTTAATGCTTCGACATCATTATTTAACTTATAATAAGAGGGACACAGGATGGTGTTTTACTTGAAAACTATGGTTTCTTAGTGACCTGCAGATATTGCCATGCATCTAAGTCCCCCAAATATGTGAAGACGCATGTACAAACAGGAACTTATCATGTGCAACGGGCGCTTGAGGAAAGAAAAGGAAGTGGCCAACGGACCCACATGGCTCAGGATTTGTTCTGTGAATTTTGTCATTTGAGAGAATTGGACTATACAGATAAACAAATAGAAAATTGTTCCAGTGCTCTGGCCAGGCCCCAGTTAGTCAAACAGTATCCCTCTTAACAGTAGGGGAAGGAAGAAAAGACACAGGGATGATGGTAGATCCCAATATGTATCAGTATCAGATGGGATAAATTTATGTAAGTTATTTCTCTAATCATGTGTATATAACACACCTGTACACACATGCGTGCGCACACGCGCGCACACACACGAAGAACTTTATAAAATCATGAACAGAAATGAGAGTATAGAGATAGAAAATTATGGAAATATAAAAATAGAAGATGGGCTGGTGAAAATTTTAGTGTAAACTTTGACAAGAAAAAAGATACCAGAATTTTTAAAGGTAAAAGTAAATTTAAGAGCCAGGAAAACCACCAGGCAAACTTTGTGAGGTTGTGTCTGAAAAGGAGGTGAATTTGAGGGGCAGTTTTGGTTAATAACTTCCTAGAGCATTAGATATGTGTGACTTTTACCAAGAGAGTGTGTGGCCCCAGAGAACAAAAGGCTCATTTATAAGTGAGCATGTGACCAGTCCCTGAAGCAAGAATGGATAGACACAGTTGGTTATGAATTGTTTAATTCTTCTGGACTTCATCTTTATGAAGGCCAAACAGTTTGGAAGCTTCTAAACTTCACCTACTCATATTGGAAAATGAATGATGGACATAGAACATTCAGTAATTTTTTTAAAAAAAATTCAGAACAAACCAATCTATTCACAATGTGTAGCAAAGAGAATAACTGTGTAGGGAGATAAAAACAAAAGATTTTTTTTAAAAATCCATATACAAATAGTAATATTTTTACATATACATTGATAGGTGAGATTGGTTTATACTTTTCCTCTATGCTCTTGACCTGTTCACACAGCATGAGAAATGGAGTTAGGGGAAGAGCAAGCCTTTGGTGCCTCAGAGAAGGTTTGTGGAGCCAGTTAGGATCACAGGGACCACAGGGATCAAGCTTTGGAGAGGGTGTGGCATTCTATTAGAGTTCAGGGAGAAATAAGAACAAGGGATCATGATCTTGGAAAGAGTTTCTAGAAGAGAAATGCTGAGACTCATGATTGTTCAAGAGTCAAGAACATGTTATAGAAAAGGGGAAGATAACTAAAAGGGAACCAGTACATAAAAGCAAAGTTAATGTCACAGTCTTACCTGAAGATATTATGGTGGTTTTGCTTGGTGATGGGAAAAATCCAAATGTGTGTAATATGAAAATAACTTTAAAAGTAACATTAGAGGATAAAATGAAATAAGCCATTAGGTACTATTAAAATGTTAGAAAACCCATTTGAGATTTGGGTAGCCCAGAGGTACGTAGGGCCTGAATACTCTTCCATTATACACTACTCCTGAAGTGTATCAAAGTGGGGGAAAAGATCATCATTAATTTTGTAGTGATTTCAGATAAAATTACATCTTTGTGTAGTGACGTATATGAGAATTTGCCAGCTAGTTTGCAAAAGAAGAATATGATTTTTATAGCAGTAAATTGTTTTCTGGATGATGAATTATATATATTTCCTATGTTGATGTTTTAGAAATTCTATTTTCCCCATTTTTCTTTTGTTTTCTTAAATAGAAGAACTGAGTATTTTAACTTTAATTTTTATAAAGAAATTCATGTATGTCATTAATAAAATGGTGCTATAAGATGTCTGACCCCAAAGAGCAAACTTGCCTCCTCCCTTTCCTTCCCTTCCCACTCCTTTCTCCTGAGTTCTCCCTGGAAGCAACTAGTTTTACCTCTTGTAGCTGCTTCTTTTGTCTCCAAGTTTTCAAACCACACAGTGATGCTGATGTATCTTTGTTTTTAAATTTCAGACATTTCCTATGGTACAATCATGAGCTACCTTGGGGCTTATGCATGTACCATAGAAAATGTTTAAAAATCAATACTCAGCATTTACTTTATTGTGATCATGTAAACATTGTAGTGTGCCACAACTACTTTTCCTTTTATAACAATTTCTATTTTCCTTGAAGTCAGTAATGTCTCATTTTGTTGTCGTAAGTCTGACTAAGAAGCCCCTAGCCAGAGCTCCTTGGAGAACTGTAAAAGCCATCACAATGATGTCACAGGAAGACACACCAGTTCATCTATCAGTTTCATTTCCGGTCCTTGCACATCTCCCCCTTCCTCAGGTTGGCCTCACTGTGTCACCTGAGTCTTTAACTTGTTCTTACACTGGACCCTCTATTTCCTGGATCACACGTCTTTAGCTGTTTATTCCATTGTTTTTGCAGAGGCCATCCTGAGAAAATGTGTAATAATTCATTAATCCAAGACATATTTATTGAACATATATAATGAAAAAGCAGTGTTATAGGGGCTAAGATATATCAGAGAACAAAACAGTAGGTTCCTGACTCCTTTGAGGACTTTATATTCCTGTGTATATGTATTTGTGTGTGTGTATGTGTGTGTGTGTGTGTGTGTAGGGTTGCCAGATAAAATAAAATAATGTTCAGTTACACTTGAATTTTAGATAAACAATTCTTTTTAGAATGAGTATGTTCCAAATACAGTAGGGGAAATACTTATTCTAAGAACGTTCTTCATTGTTTATTTGAATTTTAAATTCAATGGGATATCCTGTATTTTTATATAATAAAAATCTGGCAACCCTAGTTAGGAGGAATTATGCTATATAAACAGTAAACATCAATTGTACGTTGTAGAGCTTACTAGAAAGTAGCAAATGTCATGGTGGGTGGAGAAGGAAGAGTAAGGCCGGGTAAGGCAGATTGGGAGTGCCAGGAGCAGGGACTGTGATTTTAAAAGAGTGATTAGGGTAAACCTCATTGAGAAGGTGAGAGATTAGCAAGAGCATGGAGGAGGTAAGGAGTTAGCTCTGCAGTTACCTGGGGGGTAAATGTCTTCTAGACAGAAGGGACACCAAGTCAGGAGCATGCCCGGAGTGGTGGAGTGTCTGAGAAAAAGCAAGGAGGCCATGTGGCTGTAACAGAGCATTTGGGGGCCCAGTGCTGAGACAGGAAGTCAGAGAGGTCACGGGAGTCCAGACCACACAGGAACTTGAAGGCCATCGGATGTGGGGAGCCTGCAGGGTTTTGAGTAAGTTGTAGCATGAGTTGCCTTCTGTTTTAACAAGATCCCTCTTGTTTCTCTGTTGAGAATATACTGAGGGGCAAGGAAGGGCAGATGCAGGAAGAGCAGTTAGAAGGTCATTGCAGTCATCCAGGTGAGATGAAAGAACCTGGGACTAGGGAGGTAGCAGTGGATATGGTGAGGACGGATTGGATTTGGGTGAATTTTTTTCTCTACCATTTTATTGTGACCATTTTCAAAAACACACAGAAGTCAAGTCAATACCCATAGAAGTACCATTTGGGTTGTGTAATGGACACTTTGCTTTAAGAGGAAGGAAGCTTATGTTTTCAAATATTTTGTCAGTAAAAAAGATCTGAATATATTTGAGTAATACTTTGTTTTCCATTTTAATGGGTTTACCAATATGCTAAAGGTACATGAAAAACAGCAGCGAAGTAATAGTTTTTTCAGTGTCTGGATTACAGACAATATTGTTACTTTTCAGGACCGAAGATGACACAGGTTGGAAATCGCTGGCGTGTATCATCACAAAATAACATGTGGCTCCCTGAGGGCTGATTCCTGTCTGTTGGGTTTTGGCATCAGTGTGTAAAAGAGAGAATGGGAGTGCAGACTGAATCAGACAAACGTTTGATGAGTGGAAGGAATGGGTTTCCATTGCCCCTCAGATCCCAGCTTTCCTTCCTGAATAGTTACTACGTTTTGGGGGTGGGTGAATTCTAGTTTCCATCGGACCAGCTACAAATCCTTCCTCTGGGCAGCGGTTCCTTCCAGCACCAGCCTCTTCCACCTCATTACTCTCCCTGTGCTGAGTGTCCTATGAAATATTTATAACTTTGCCTTCCCTGTCTGAAGTGATGCCATAGGTAGTTAGATTGTGGTGAGGCACCTTAATTTTATTTGGCGCAGGGCTGGGGAAGTGGGGGCCTTACACCACGGTAGGTGAGAACTAACCCGCTGTTGGAATCAGGTGCTCCTACATACGTTTCCAAGCAGAGGCAAATGGCACTCTTGCCAGTCAATCCTTACATTCTTTCGTTAGCCTCTTCTCATGTTTGCTTCCAGAAAGGAGCTACTAAGAGTCATGAGTCTTCAATGAGACTGGGAAGTGAACTTCCTCGGAAGGAAACAGCAAAAGCAGCCCGGACATTTTTTTCTGACCAGCTTCAGTAGCCATAAGATCTCTGACTCAAAGCCCTGTTCCAGGTGGGAGGTGGGGTATTCCCATTTATGGTCCCGTAGTAGTACTTCACCCTTCAAACGAGAGTTTGAGGATTACATTTGCCCTAATGTATGTTTTATTACTAAAGACAACGCATCACAAAACTGGGAATCAGAAGAGTAAATCTGTGTTCTTGCTCTGTGTTCGTGAGCCGCTCAAACTCTCTAAGCCTATTTCTCCATTTGTGCAATGGGAGTAGTACTGAGCAGGGGTGACAGCAAAATGACATGAGACAAGAGAAAGTACTTCGCACACTGTCAGGGATCTCTCCCCTATATGATTCCTTCAACATTTTTTTTTTGTTTGGATGAATCAATCAGGTTCAAATTCAGATATATTCTTCTGAGCACATATTAAACATCTTCTTTGACCTGTGGCTGGGGTGTGTGCAGACTGGGCAATATGATCAGCAATGGTGACATCATAAAGATGTCAAAATGGTTTCCCAAGAAAATAAGTGTTATCCATGTGAAGACAACCATGGGACTCAAGACAACCAGGACCCCTGGCAAAGCTCCTTTAGCAGGTATAGTGAAGTAGTAATGAGTATTGTCTTCAAGTCAGAGAGAATCAGATTCACATCTAAATATTGTCAGTTCCTAGGTAAGTGATCTGGGGAAATTTTCTTAATTTTTCTGAGCTACCATTTTCTCATATGTAAATGTAGATAATAATGCACACCACTTAAAAGTTGCTCCAAGAATTAAATAAAATCTATAAGAAGCCTATTATTATCATCACAACAATATTATTGTTTTAATAATAATAACAACAATGGCCGGCTACTATTGAGTATCATGTGCCAGGAAGTTTTGCTTCATGCTTATATATATATTGATATCTTTGTCCAAACAACTCTAGGAAGAAGAAATTGTTATAATCATTTTACAGATGAGAAACTGAGGCATAGAGAGATTAACTAAATGTCTCAGAGTTGTACAACTAGTTAGTAGGAACCATATTTAGGCAGTCTGGTAAAGGGAAAACAAATGCTTACTGGTAAGCCATCCCTCAGAAGCCTTATCTAAGAAAAAGGCATCATTATTAAAGGACTGTTAGGGAAATAAAAATGAGACATGCTTTATGAACAGTAAAGCAATAATTCCAAAATATTATTTATTTTAGTAATATTTAACCCTTTATCATTTCAAATAGCTAGAGATGATGACAAACGAGTGTGCACATGTCAGCTGTGGTTAACAGAGCCTCAGTTGCCCCGGAACAGGTAACCTGATCACTTACCCGCAAAATGCAGGTATCAGGCTTTCAACATGGCAAACCAGAGATGGAACACCTGCCATCTTACTCCTCCGTGTGGCAGGGTCCTGCAGGCAGAGAGCTGAATTCCCAGTTGCCCAATGTTGAACATATGCCATTTTAGCATAATATTAGATGGTGACAGAGTCTGTTGTCCTATAAATTAATTTAACACTCGTTCTCTGGAGAGCAGACGCCTGCATTCTAAAAACAATATTTTCACTCAAGTTATGATGGCTTGTAAAAACACACCGAACAGGGTTGACAAGGAGGTATTAGGAAGCATATGATATCCCTGGAGGCTGAACTGATCTAAATTAAGGTAGGGTATCTCTTCTAGGCAATCCGTGTCAGAGATGGTTGCCTCTTGAAAGGATGGCTGGCTGGAGAGTGGTTAACAGAGTGGGCAGAAATGTGAGCCGTTGTGGTCCGCTAAGTGGGAAAGGACTTAATGAGAACTAGAGTTGTGCTGAGTGTACCAAACACTCTTGAATTAAAAGATAAAAGGGAGGGGGTGAAATTTTTACTAAGTAATTTGTCACTATAGTGAGCAATATTTTTAGAAATGCCAGGTGTAATGAGGACTTCTGAAGAAGTTCACCAAGAGAATAGTATCATTAATTAATTCTGGATACATTCTTCCTCTTTCCTGCCTTCCCTCTTCTCCTTTTTCTCTTTCCTATCACTTAAAAAAATTATTGGTTAACTTGAAAGAGGGAGAAACATCCATTTGTTTTTCCACCCATTCATGGATCCATTGGTTAATTCCTGGATATGTCCTGACCGGAGTTCAAACCTGCAACCTTGGCATATGGGAATGACGCTCTAACCAACTGAGCTACCCAGCCAAGACTCCTGTCCATTTTTAAAAAATTGATTCGCAAAAGACTTTCCCTTTTTCTTTTTTATGTCATTCATTCATTCTTTGACCTAAAAGCTATCTTTCAAGCAATTCTCTAAACAATAGTTGATGTGGATTATCTTTCACATCCCAGTTTTTTCACTGTGTCTTCTAAAGACAAATAATTTCCTCTTTTCCCTTTTCTTATCTTTCCAAAAATATGCGATGTCTGCTACTTATCACATATTGTAATTGTTGACAGGTATGCAAACCATGCCACCCTTTCGGGAGGTCACAGGGAATTAGAGAAAGATAGACAAGTAAATAAGGCAACAAAGTATTAAAGGCACTTTGCAGGAAATTCACAAGATTCAAAGAAGGCAATCTAAAGGTTAGAGAGTACAAAAGTCCTATATAATAAAAGCATAGTATGCAAATTGTCCCCTTGACCTGGAGTTCCTCCAGGAGTTCAACCAGGGGTGGGGCCGGCCGGGGGAATGGAGGGAGGCCCCAGAAGGAGGGAGGCTACTGCTAGGGAAGGAAGGGAGCACCCGGACGGCAGCCAGCAACCCCTAGGGACCCTACCAGTGCACAAAATTCGTGCACTGGGCCTCTAGTATTTCATAAAGGCATTGATGCCTGGGTGAAGCATTAGTAGGTGTTAACTTTGTTCATTCACTCATTTAGCAAATATTTACTGAGTGCCCATTGTATACTTGGCACTGTGCTGGGCCCTCTGGGGATGAAATATCACAAGGAATAACTTTGCCCGGCACTTAACAAATGAATATTTGTTAAATGGCCAAAGGAAGGGACTTCATTTGAATTCACCTGATGAAAGAGGAGCATTTTTCTGCATGCAGAAAAGCATAACACTTTCAGGGGATTCCAAAGAATTCAGAATATTTATGGGGTAGGTACTTTGGAGGGTGGCATGGGCACAGACAAGAAGGGCACAGTATAGCTGCACAGGTGTGCAGTGCACAACCTGCACAGTTGTATGTGGTCATTCTGGCATAGAGAGAAATCAGGTGGGGAAGGAATTCTAGCTGGGCCATGAAGTGCCTGGTGTGTCACACAGTTGTTCTCAAGGGGGTTGGTGGGACAGAGGTAGGTGAGGGGTATCAGGTTTGCTGGTGGATTGTTTCTCCAAATTATGTATGTTTTTGCCCTAACCTGGAGGTACAGATTCCACCCAGTCCCAACACATACACAATACTGATCTCCCAGAATCTTTGACTTCTTGTGGGGATAGAGTCCTATTCCTCGGGTGGGTTGGAGATAAAAATAGCCGAGAAACTCTGCAGAGAACCACTCACGGTGTTTAGCCATGGCAGTGGCATGATCAGATCGTCCCTGTAGAAAGACCACTCTGGCCCTGGACTACAGGGTGAATCAGTGGAGTGTGAGAGACCATGAGGGCACCTGCTGGAAAGCTTTTCATCCTCAGGGTCTAAGGACATTGGTATTCAGAGCACTCGGCAGATATTCCTGCTTGTCTCTGTTTTCAAGGTCACCGACATAAGATTGGAATCAGAATGAAACAGATTTGTCAGTGTTGTCCTGACACCTGAAGCATTTCACAGGGATTATGATTTAGAGCAGATGTGAACATGCAAGCTGGTCTCTGCTGGGGAATTAATGAAGGAAAGCTACCAGATAGGAGCATGAAGCATTTAGCTTGAATAGCATAGAGGTATACAGCTTGATCACCTCAAAAATCAAATGCATTACCAATAAATCCACAGTAGTTTCTGGCTGTTCTGTGAGACAAATGTATTTGTTTCTTTTTGTTTAGTAAAACCTAGGATAGTCTGTGATCTCTATAAATATTGGCTATGCCTCGTCAACAAAAAAATGAAGTTGATGTATTTGTTTCTAAAGACTAATTCATTTTCCCAAGAGAAGAAAAAGACCTATTTTTTCTTGCTTTAAGCTCTTAGTATCTACTCTACATAATGTGATTCTACTCTGTCTCTCCAAGCTCCAAAATTAAGCGGGAAAATACCTCTTTTCTGAAATCCTGTTGTCATATATGAGAGCCAGAGTACTGACCCCCGATACCACAGTGACATCAGACTTATAAGGAGCTATTGATTAACCACTTCTACACCTTTTAAATTTTCCTGTTATGTTCTAAATTGATATGGGAGAATCAACATTTCTTTTCAACCCATTTTTTTCTCCTTTGAATTCAGTACCTGGGTGAGCTATAGCACTTGTTGGTTATGAGACAGTTTTTATCTTATAATGTCAGGAAAGTAAGACTGAAAGGTGGTACTAGAAAGCAGGCTTTAGGTCAACACATACTAGCCTAACCAATTGTGCATTAAATCTAGTTAAGACAAAGGTAGGACTGATCTGAGGTTGCAAACCACTGCTGGGTCAGTATAGTAAGAGATTCACCCGCCTTTAAGTATTGAATTCATTTTAAAGTAATACATTTTGGATTAGTACAGTTCAATCATAAATGCAAGTATTTGGTTGGGAATAAAGCGGATGTGATTTCCAGCCTGGCTCTGGGGAACCCCCTCTGTGACCCTTTCTCTGTCTGTCTGTACATCTGTGAAAGGAGAGTATTGCCAATGACCTCAATGTTGTGTGTGTTTTTTAATGTTCTTTTTCCCCCCCAAGGCATATTTGTGGATTACCTGGCACTTAGTATGTTCTCTAATATTACGACTCTATGTCATTTGAGGGAAAAAGGTTCCCTTTTGCTGGCACATAGGAAGAGGCCTTCTTTGAAAACTACACATAATTAAGCATTAGTATAGGTCCAAGTCATTAGACAAAATGCGTTTGATAAGAATGGGAAGGCTTCTTCCCATTACTGAAAAAAATTACTAAAAAAAACAGCAACATAATATTGAGGCAGATAGATTCTTTTCTCTGGGGGCAAGAAATGTGACTGAGAGACATCAAAAAAGGAAATGCTTGCAACGTGTGTAACAACCCAGATCTGCTTACAGAACACCCTTAAGGCCATTGGGAGAAACACTGAGGCGAGATTTTTATTATTATGTCCCCTTCCTCCTTCCGCACTAAGAAATGTTGTCATCTGCAGGAGTCTCTTTCCCTTTGTTGAGATCAGGGGCATAGTGAGAAATGAGGCCGATTGTAAAAAATAGTAACCGTCAGAATAGACCTACCGTGCAAAAAACACTGTTTGCGACATGCACTGGGGAAGACTTATAACAACTCTAACTTACTTTTCTTTACTCAAGAAGAAATGCAACCAGCATAGAAAGTCAATATTAAATACCCAATTGGCATGTGCATGGATGCTCCTGGGGTCAAGAGGAGTTATGTTTTGGGAGGAAGAACACAAAATTGTTCAACGTTGTGAAGCATCAAAAATAAAAGAGCCGTAGATATACCCTCATCAGAGAATCAAAACCCAGTCTTGCTTATGCCAACAGATACCTGGCAAAATATATCCTGTCATTACTGGACACATGCTTATTTCTGAAAGAATTAGGGCCGCTAGGGGATAATCTTCTGAAATTCAATCCAATGTTTAGTTAGGGTTTACTAGAACGTAAACACTAGAAATCATTTTACATGAGCATTTAATCTGCTTAAGCTCCTTATGACTATTTCTGACATTGATGTTCCATTCCCTGCCTGTGATGAATTATCACAAGTAAGTAATTAAGCAGACAGACATGAAAAACCAAATCTAGGAGTTTGACAGAATAACTGGGCGTGGTAATAATGAACCGGTTCTGCCCTGATTTGCTGAGTGAACTTGCACAAGCTATATAAGAGCATCAGCTATTCTCCCAAGAGCATCCACTTTTCACAAAATGGTCGGAATACTGATAGTGCTATACCAAAGTAGAGCCTGTGGCAATATACCCGGAAAGGACTACTATATGATTGCCGTATTGACATTGTTCTGAGCGTCCATACATGAGATTCCCAAAATGAGAAATACGTCACCACTCTCTTCAGAGAGCCCACACATTATTAAAGGGGGCATACAGGTAAAGTAGCAATTGCAATATGGTAGAAGGAGTGAAACAATAAAATCAGGTGTAAACTAAACAGAATACAGTCATGAATACTTCCCTGGTGAGAGGTGTGATCATAGATTTTTCAGGTGGAGGTGATGTTTGAATTGGGGAGGTTTGTGGTCATGGTAAATAGGGAGAACAAAGCAGAAAGTCCACAGTTAGGGCAGATGTGAAAAATGTGCCAAAAGAAAGAGTATGTTTTCCGGGCACAGAAAACTGAAAGAATTCATGGGTCCCAAAGCACAGAAATCTGAAAGAATTCATGGGTCCCAGAGCTCAGGGCAGGGCATTTGAGGTTTCAGGGCTGGTCATGGAGAATAATGTATGCAAATAAAGGGAACTAAACCTCAGCCTACTGGAGAGAGGGAGCCAGTGAAGGTATTTAGGCAGGAGACATCAGTTTTGCATGTTAAGGAATTCTTTTTGGTAGTAAATTAATAAGTGGATCAAGAGAGGGGAAGGCTCGAGGCAGTCGGGCATTTACATAGCCCAGGGAAAAGGCGAGGCACTGAGTGAAACAGTAGCAATGGTAGCAAATACCCTGAGAAATGTTTAGGAAGGAAATGAATGTGTTTGGTTTCTGACTCATTACAGAGATGCCCATGCCATCAACCTTATTAGCAAAGGCTTGAGGGACCTTCCAGTGTGAGGTGATGGACAGGGATGTCTTTGCATTTTGATTCTCAGGGAAGAGGCAGGGGCTAGAGTTACACTTTGGAAACAAGAGTAGGTTGGGTAGTGAAAACCATAAGGTTGCAAATAGAATGAGAAAAGCCGTGGAGAATGGGTAAATCCTTCAGGTTCCTTTAGAACAGCAGAACTTAAAAATAGCAGAAATCGCACCTATGAAAGAGGCAGAGGGAGAACAATCAGATAGCTAGGTAACAGGAGATCCAGGGCAGAGAGTCCTGTCAGAGAGAGTAAAGGAGTAGGGAGATTCAAGGAAGGAATGGTGGATACTATCAGAGAGCTTACTTGAGTGATCAAAAATTGTAAGGATTGAGGACCATCTACTGGAGTTGATAACTCTAGAAGCCACCTGGTTCCTTTTCCCAGTGCAGTCAGGTGAGGTTAGGGGCAGAAGCAAAGCCTACTGTGGGTTGGACAGTGAATAGCAAGTTAGAAGTGGTGACACTGAGTGAAAACGGAGCTATCAGGAATATCAGATGTAAGGAGAAAGCATGAGAACAGAGTAGATGGGGTGGAAGGAGAAGAGTTTTGCTTTGGACACGAGTGGGAGAGGCTTGAATATGTTTACTTCCTGAAGGTTATGGACCATTATATGATAAATTGGACAGCGAGAAGAGAGAGGGGATGTTCCGTGCAGCAAGGTTCTGCATGAGTGGCAATGGGAACGGTGATGTAGGGGGAGGAATTGACCTTGGGCAGAAAGACATTTTTTTTTCCTGTAATTAGAAAGGTGGAGGAAAGGATAAATGTAGGATGAAGTAAAATAGCCAGTGAAGATGCCAAGAGAGAGAAGCCGGGCCTAATAAAGGTGAAGCCATCCGAAGATGGATGACAATGGAGAGAGGGAGGGTGAGAATAAGAAGAGAGGAATCGGACATGGAGCCAAGTAAAACAGAAAGGAAAAGAATTAATTGCAATTGGCCCTGGAGTTGGAAAGAGTTCTTCGGCAGAGCTCAGCAGCTGGCCCCTGGTTTAGAAGGACAATTTCTACACTTGCTCCAAGATTGGGGTTTTGTAGGCAAGCACTGGTGGGGAGGGAGAAGAGTGACAGAGATCTGGTTTATAGCATGTTGATTTGCTTTTAGGTTAAACAAGAGCGGTTTTGTTTAGGGAGATGAAAGTGGGTGTTACATTTTTTTCTTGAGACTGACCACATACCAAAAAAAGGCAGGGGACTTCTACAGGGCTATGAACCCCAATGGTCCTTATTCCCAGGCTTGAAACTGTTGCCCACTGGTCCACTGACTTTCTTAGCAAATGATAGGTTGCTGATTATCTACAGGAAGGATATGGAAGAGGAGGTGGTCAGACATTTAATTCCTATACTATGCACATTCAGTATGACTGTTTCATGTTGGATCCACTTTGCTTGGGCCTATGGATTCACTAGATTCTGCAAAGAGAGTTTGCACTTAAACATTTACTGTTTTTCAAAGTTGTTAACTAATTGTTTAAAAATGATTCTTCTGGTTGAAATAGCCTCACACTGAAATGAACTTGGCCATTCTGCCAAAGATGTTTAGAGGCAATTCTAACTGTAATTTTCAGGGCTAAGAGATGCCAGCAATTCAGCAATAGGCAAAGTCACTCTCTGAGAACAGTGGGAGGAAGGGTCAAAGTAGGATTTTGACACTAGCCTTTGTTCCAGCAACTCCCAAGTTTTGGAAGCAGGCAGTACAGGCACACACAGGAACTTGTGGGACCGGGAATAGGACAGCCTAGTTAAGTTCTGAGGAACTTTATATATATGGAGGATCTGTTGTGGCAAGAACACTAGATTGGAAGTCAGGAAACCTGGGTCTTATTCTAAGAAAATCACATAAAAGATCTTAGCTTCAGTGTCTTCATCTGAAACAAAACAAAACAAAATAAAAACATGGACTGCTGTGGACTGCACCAGGGGAGGCAAAATAGTTAAAAGCCAAATCTTGACTCCTTGTACCTGCTTTCTATTTCAGGGACTCCCATGCGATTTTGTTTAACATGTAGAATCTGCTGCTAAAATAAGTTTAAAAACTCTTAGCTAGAATGTGTTCCCTAAGACTTGTCTATTCTAAAATTCCAGTATTCTAAATGGGAATGACCTGTGGTCCTACTTGATGTAACTCTCATGAGTCTAACAGCTTTAATTTTTGACACTCAGCACGTTTGTTATTTGATTTTGAAAACAGCTTCGTGCCAACCACGACTTGGGATTTCTTAGCTTGAGTCCGTGGGTGGATTTCTGGGCTCTGTGAAACCCCTAAGCACACATGCAGGACTTGGTGGGTATGGGCACACAGAAAGATTTCAAAACTTTCACCACATCCTCAACAAGTGGATGGAAGCAGTAAATGAACACAAGCTATCCCCGGCTGGATGGGAGTCAAAGACATAGAGCATCAATTTTAGGGATAGTGGGTGCTGAACGGGCATTTTCTACTTTAAAAAGTCAGCTACACATTTCACTTTCATGTTACACCGTCGGTAACTTTCACAAGAAAATTGCACAGGTCTTTCCAATAAAGGGAGGAGAAAAGACCAAGACATACTCTGAGAAAAGCTGTCCGGATCGCAAGTTGACACACAGATTTGAATAGAATAGATAGTTCCTGCAATGAGAACAACTTCCCTGATCCCCAAGATTACATGGCCAGTATGTCTTCACAACATTGTGGGCCGGGGACAGGGTCAGCAGGTCTGGTGATGGTGCCGCCTATCCCGTGAGCTTACATTTTCCGATAGATGCCAAGTTCAAATTCTGTGGCTCTCCATGCCAAACCTCAACTGACATGTTTTTGCTGGAGAGAAAGAACCACACATTCTTCACCTTTTCAACCTGTAGCCTTGTTAACCTGGAGTTCTGAACGGCTCACGGGCCTGAAGGTAAGTCTTCTTAAAAAGATGTATTCTAAAGTAATAAGGAAGCATAAGAGTAGAGGAAAACAAACATGTTTGGCCAATTCAATAACATCTTGCCTTGGAAGACCTCTGTTTTCCTGAGTGCATTTGCAGTTCTATTTGGCATCAAATATTTGTGTGGTTATTAGTGTTATATTCAATAGCAGACATTTCCGTCATCTTCTAAGTCCCGGTTCCAAGGCGGATACCCTGGTGGGGAGACTAGAAGCACTGATCTGAGGCAGCAGCAGGAAAGGGGGGCAGAGATCGGCCTGTAATGGAATGGCAGGTGTCAGAGAAACGCCTCCTGACACATTAAACCAATCCAGGGTTTGGACACAGACCCATTCACAAAGCCGGGTGAGCCTGGCTTCTGGGATGTGGACCCGGACCCACTCGCGTGGCATAAACGAAGCCTCTTTCATAAACGGTTCGCTAAGTCAGTCGCTAGGACGCCCCGAGCAGATAGACAACCGGGCGTGAAAAACAAGACAGACCGAACGCAGTAACAACACTTAGAGCCAAAAGTTGACTCGAGATACTGTAAGAACGCTCGGAATTTAACACGCTTGCTCTCCTTTCATTGCAGATGCTGCACAACAAACACGTCATGGTCCGCGTGGGAGGAGGATGGGAAACGTTCGCGGGGTATTTGTTGAAACACGACCCCTGCCGGATGCTGCAGATCTCCCGTGTGGATGGCAAAACGTCCCCCATCCAGAGCAAGTCTCCAACCCTTAAGGACATGAATCCAGATAACTACCTGGTGGTCTCTGCCAACTATAAGGCTAAGAAGGAGATTAAGTGAAACCAGTTGGTCAGGACAAGGGGACTCTCAGAATGGCCTGTATCCACTCTCCAGGGTAGTCAGTTTAGTTCACAAGCTCTGAAAATTACTTTGGAAAAAGGTGTCACCGACAGGGAAGTGTCATCATATTGGAAAAGGTTCACAGAGTAGCACTATTTATTTTAATGCTTCTGTAGAAAATGACCTATGAAAAGGCATTCTAAACTCAGATTTAGATTAGACAAACTGGAGGCAAATTATTACTTCTCAACAGGCGAATACAGTATTTAGAAATACAAATCTAGCTAGAGGTTAAAAAAACACACAACCTGTTATTAGAAGAAAAAAAAAATTTTTTTTTTTAGGATTTCTAGATAAAACAGAAAGTGCCTGCTTTATGTCTACAGAGTAAAAGCACCCCAGACATTTTTTTTAACTGCCAGATTTTTAAAAAGTGACAATTAGTGTGATAATGTGCTACTAAAAACATCCAACAGCACTATCAGTAAGTACAGAGTATTCACAACAGTAAAACTTTACTGGAAAGGCCACTTTAGAAAAGTTTACATTCACTTGGAAGATTGCCTTAAAGTTTATCCCTTACCTATGACCAAGTATCTGGGGTACTTTTGGAAGTTTTCAGTACACCCCCTAGAGAACCGCTTATGAATTGCCCCACACATTCCTAAAAAACATGGCTGTGTTGAGGCTGACAGTGTCATTCACACACATAAGCTGACATACATTTATATTTTGACAGAGTAAATTGTACAGTCCAATGTTCATTGACTTCATGTTATTTGAAAGCGTTCTTATTAAAACATATCTTTAGTTAATCCTACTTTGCTATGCTGTCTAGTAAAGTCTATTCACTGTAGCTAATAATGTTACAGACGTATGTATACCCTTGTACACCCAGGACAGAGCTGTTTTGTACCCATAAACAGCAAAATATTGTCCTTGCTGATTCAAGAATTAAAGAGATAAATTGAAAAAAAAAAAAAAAACGTGTCTCGATATCAATGCTTCATTCGAAAATGAAGATAATCTTCAAATGGCATCTTTCCCTGAGAGTTAAAGGAAAAGTCAAATTTTAGTTAGTTGGTACCTCCTGTACTGTGGGCCACTGAATGATGGTGTGTGTTCGTCTAAGCCAGCGGTTCTCAACCTTCCTAATGCCGCGACCCTTTAATACATGCAGTTCCTCATGTTGTGGTGAGCCCCAACCATAAAATTATTTTCGTTGCTACTTCATAACTGTAATGTTGCTACTGTTATGAATCGTAATGTAAATATCTGATATGTTGGATGGTCTTAGGCGACCCCTGTGAAAGGGTTGTTTGACCCCCAAAGGCGCCGCGACCCACAGGTTGAGAACCGCTGGAGCAGAGTCTAGTTTTTCCCATAGGTGGCCCCTCACGTGCTGCTACCTTGAGTATATATAGTCGGAGTTAATGTCATTTCCTCATTTTTCAACAACAAACGCCCACTTTTTAATTTTTTTTCTCCAGAAAGTCAGGGAGGAAGTATCCGTCTGCCACATGACTGATTTAATCAAAGCAGACACCACCTGTTAGTAGGGAAGTTGTTTTGTGTGTTTTTTAAAAATATATTAAATTGGGGTGACATTGGTCAACATGAACATGTAGGTTTCAGGTGTGGTTTCTTTGTTACAAGATCTGCATATTGCACTGTGTGTCCACCACCCAAAGGCAAATTTTCGTGTCACCTTGTATTAGGACACAATATGGACGTTGTTTAACAGGCATAGTGTAATGTGGTGCTGCTGGAAGTGGGAGTAATCCTTCTGGGGGAAAAAAATTAAAGTTTTGTAGGAAATGAAATCACCTGGGAACAGTGAACAATTGTACTCTCTCAAAAAACAGATATTGAGTGATAGGATTTTTATGTTACTAAACGAACACTGAATTTCCCTGTATAGTAACTGGCAACAGTATTTCCATCAAAACTTTCTCCTGTGCTTAAATTTTTCCTGTAAATATATTTTCAATAATTAAACATAATTGTTTAGTTAAAAATATCTAGGTTAACTAAACTATTAATCTCTTCATGAATTTTGTTTTCTGATGTTAACACCACAGATGTATTGTTACAGTACTGCAGAGTATGAGAGGGTCTCCTGGGGCTACCACGGGTCAGAGGACTGTGTTCCTTTCTGAAGAGACTCCATTTCTTTGCCCTTTTTACCTTCCAGAGGCTGCCTGATTTCCTGGGCTCATGTCCCCCTTCCTGTCTTCAGAGCAAACAATAGAATCCCACAATGATGCTTCTTCGTTTGCATCTCTTTGACCACAGGTTGGAAAGGTTCTCTGCTTTTAAGGATCGATGTGATCACCTAGATAATCCGATATCATTTCCCCATGTTATGATCATGAACTGAATCACATCTGCAAAATACCTTTCGCCATGTAATGTAACATGCTCCCCAGATTCCAGGGATTAGGATGTGAACATGTTTGGGGGAGAGTGGCATTATTCTTCCTGCCTGTATCACATCATTTAAGTGTCACCAAGAACAGGGTGGCAAATGACATTGGGGTCTAGCTGCTGCTAGCTGGATGGCACTTGACACCAGGAATATGGACAGTGAGACCACATTCAGAAGGAAATGGCCAAATGCAGATGGCTCTTACTAACTCCCTACTGAAAATTACTGTTCTTTTTTTTCAAATTTGTTTTGGCTATTATACATGCTCAATCTCCATATAAATCTTAGGATCATCTTGTCATTTTCCCTGAAAAACCTTGCTGATATTTTGCATTGAATTTATTGAGCAACTTGAGAATTGCTCTCTTGACAATATTGATTCTCCCAGTCTGTGAACATGCAATGTCTCACCGTTTGTCGTAAAAAATTATTTCAGCAACATTTTGTAGTTTTTAGTTCAGATCTTTGTTTTTCCTAAATATTTTATCCTATTAGATATTATGATTGGAGTAATATTAATTTTCAGATTATTTTATCTTTCAAATAGAAATAGAATTGACCTTCATATATTTAGTATTCTGCAAACTTGCTTAATTCATTTTATCTTGCGTAGGAATTTTATCTTGTGTAGGAATTTTCTACATGAGACACTTTATATTCTTTTTAAAACCTATGCTAAATAGTTCTAATCTCCAACTAAAAAATTTAGAATGAGAAAATGGTACCTTAGGAGTTATTAGGTAGATTGAGGAGTTTAGGATAACTCCTTGACTTCTGACTTATGGGATGAAATAGATTCCAAGCAATAGCCTACAGAGAGCCAGTTTCTGTGTAGAGCTAATTAGTTCCATTTGAGATAAGTTTGAAGTACTTACAACAGATTGCTCAAACCTGTTTTTATGGCTGGAAGATATTAACTCAAAACTACACAACTCAAGTATGGTGCTACAAGAATAGACAATGCAATTCAGGATATAATAAAAATATCATATCCAGGTCAAGTACTTGATGAACATTCAGTTCTTAAACCACAATGATCATATTTGGAGGCAAGATTTGCAAGATGATGCATATCTAGAAGAGGAAGAACAAGACAATAAAAAGCCATGTCATATGGGAAATTTAAAGGGTTTGAGTTGTTGGGACAAAAACATCTCTGTGAAATCAGAATTTTTTCAGTCTGCTATATCTACAAATGCCTGTCAGTGGCTTTTGAGAAAATTAAGGAAAATGGCCACAGTACCACATTTGAGCCAACTTAAAGCACATACAGTAGTCATGGGAATCTGAGATGCTTGCTTGGAGATGTTGAAGGGAATACACTTCAAACCTCAACACAGATAGGCATGCATATCTACTGACCTCTTACTGATTTAGTTATGCAGAAGTTATTATTCAAATTAAAATTGACAAGTTACTCTTTCTTCTAAGGCAGTGGTTCTCAACCTTGGCTGCACATTAGAATCACCTGGGAATCTTTTTAAAATCCTGATTTCTGGGCCTCATCCTCCAGGATTTTAAAAAGATTCCCAGGTGATTCTAATGTGCAGCCAAGGTTGAGAACCACTGTTCTAAGGGCATAGCATGATTCTTCAGCAAATAAACAAGTTGAACTATTGGATGAGAAAAAGAAAATTCAAGTTTTATGCCAAATGCTCCCGGGGTACACCAAGGATGATAGCTGGACCCTCTTACAGTATTATTTCTCTAAGGAAAGAGGAGACTAAAAATATTTCCTTTTTTTAGTATTGGAGAAGAAACATGCCTACTTATAATTCAGGGATTGTATGAACACACCGAACGGCTCTTAGCTCTGTTCTCATTAATCCCAAAGAGATGAAAGCATCGCTGAAGTTAACCTAACCACTAACCCAAGTTCTAATTATTTAAGATGTAGTGAGATAAAATTTTGTTAAACAGAGAGAGCCAAGGCCAATTTTTATATGGGGAAAAAATGCATATTTATAATTCTATATGGCAATACAGAATTTATAACAAAAAATTGTGTGGGAAAACGCAATTGGCAAAACAAGTGTCCCTCACATATAGATGCTTTAAAAATCATGCACTGTGTCAACAAAGAGGCCATGTGATACACAACTTTATGTTACCAGCCATACTAATATAAATAGTTCGGTGACTAGAATAAGAAAGCAGTGATTCAGGCATTTTACATTTTAACACAATAGTTACATATGTGCATTTCACTGTTACATTTACATTTTACTTACGAATTTGGTTGGGGTGTTTGGGTGCCATATTAAGCATTATGTTTCCCTATTTAAACTATGAATTATGGTAAATTGGCTCTAAAATACGGTTTTCATTAGAAGTGATGCATAACTTTATGAGGGGGATGCCCTGTACGTGGCTGCACCTGTACGTGTGTGTACACATTTTCTTTAGTAATTTAGTCAGGTTTCCCAATAGGCATTTAGTCTCCCCCTTTCCCATCCCCTTCGTGACACTATCCCTAACATTCGAGTATCACCCCTTAGCCCATGTAACTTAGGTGGTTTTGGGGAAGCCATGGAGGCAGGTCATGGTTGGCTGGAGCAGGACATCCCACTGTTCCATAAAGCAATACACCAGCCTAACAGTTAAGTAAGCGTGGTATTTGGAAATAGGGCAGTATCCCCTAGATGTAGACCTTCTGTTTACACTAACCCAAGTGGTAATTCTTTAGGATGCAGTGCAAGATAAAATTGTTCTTTCTGTATTAAAACAGATGGAAGGATTTGCACAGTCCAAGGATGATACGTCTAGTTCTACATCCATTCAGCTGTCAATGATCCCTTTTCCTTTCGGCCTTGGAAAAGTTAATCATGTTCATAAAGCCAAAATTTTATATCTAAAACGCAACTCAATGATTTCACTATCCTTTATGAACAAAAACACCACTGATCTTCCAAGAGATGAAGAAAATTGAGCCTAACTATATGTTTGCATGGATATCATGAAATACATCATGCCATAATAGAAAAGGTAGTTTTTCCAATGAGTAGTCAAGAGACTTATATTATAGTTCAAACTCATTAAAATTAACATACACAATATATTGCAATATAACACAAGTCTTATGGTAGGGATGAGCGAGACAGGGGCTGTTTTCTTCCTGTAAATCAAATGAGCTGGTCTACACTGAGTGGCCAGATTATTATGACCACCCCATCAGTACTTCATTGACACTTCCAAAAATACTGAATATTGAAAACTTCCTAAGCAAATACTCTCAAGGTTTTATTATTATTATTATTATTATTTGCATAACTAATTCACTTCATTGTACAGACGGGGTGGTCATAATAATCTGGCCACTCAGTGTATTTTGTCCCTATTGACAGTAGCCACAGATTCTACTATAGGGATCAGGTTACAGTCTTGCCATCCAAAAGAGTTAGCGACCACAATAGCTCATTAAAATATACAGTGATTCTTCTATTTTAGCTCTTTATATATTAAACAGAAATATTCAAAAAACAAAAATGCGCCTAGCTGGTGTGACTCAGTGATTGGGCATCAACCTATGAACCAGATCAGTTTGATTCCCTGTCAGGGCACATGCCCGGGTTTCGGGCTCCATCCCCAGTAGGGGGCATACAGGAGGCAGCCAATAAGGATTCTCTCTCATCATTGATGTGTCTCTCTCCCTTCTTCTCTGAAGTCAATCAAATATTTTTTAAAAAATGCTATAAAACTCATGTTAGTAATAGAAACCTACAAAGTTTATAACTATGCATCATACAGAATTACCTCATAATATTTTTATGTTTAAAGTAGTCCTTTTAAAATACAGTACTTACACGTTTATATTTCATACATTTATATTTGTCTTGGCAAATGCTTATCTGTATAAATCTTATGACGACTTTTTAACAAATACAAAAGAATACAAACATCTATGAAATCTGGACAAATACATTGCCAGTCAGTATGATCATCTAGATTCTTAGTTTAACTCATTCAGTTACTATAAAGATCTCCATGGAGCTGAATTTAATATTGTACAACAGCACATCACTGCCCTCTGATGGTACCACACTAATATATAATTTTAAACTCAAGCAAAATAATTATTATAATGTGAAATATCTGTTAAAGTTTATAAAGCTACACAAGTAAAAACTAAATTAGGAAAAATTAAATATTTTCTACAAATATTCATTATAGTAAGCTATAAAAATTTACAGTGTTCCTTCACATAATCCCTTCAAATGATTTTTCAAGATTTTCCCTGATGATCAGTTTAAAGGCACTAAATCCATACAGTTTAAGCAAAAGTCTTCATTATGTAATGAAACAAAAGGAAATATCAGGCTAAGCAACTATAAATAGCTAGGAGGAAAAATAAAATTGTAAATTTTAATATTTGAGATGTATGCAAAATCTTCACATGCAATGCAGATATATTCACGATTTAAATTTAACTATTATCCACCTCTTGCAAAAGAAGCAAATGCAGGAAAATAAGTATTCAATGAAAGTTCTGGCCATTTTCTAAGTCTGGAAATCAAAAGCATGTTTAATATTTCCATACTGAAAGAGCACTGCGTTTAATGGCACTAAAATTACAAAGTCTAAATCTCCATTTATTCAAAGAGAGTAAGCTAAATGGAGGATGTCCACTTGATTGCAGATACTAGTCATTGGCAGGAGACTCTCACTCAGATTATCCTTTATGAAACGGTCCACTAGAAAATAAAAACATACAGAGAAAAGTAATTTTATTTAGGGTTATATAATAATATGTAATATGTGAAGAAACAGGCAAAGAGAAGACGATGGGATATGCCAGCGATTTTCAACCAGTGTGTTGCGGCACACAGGCGTGCCACGAGAATTTTTAAAACACATGATACCTGACTATTTAGTCAGGGGCACTGACCTCTTTTCCCATAGACTGTCAAATAGAAAAATGACAACGGCCAACACAATAGCCATCCGGTGTGAATGAGTCAAAATTATACTTTTTTTTTTTGTCTTATTGGCAAAAAATATAATGTATTTTTTGATGTGCCACAGAATTTTAGTAATTTGTTTGTGTCCCATGAGGCGAAAAAGGCTGAAAGTTGCTGGGATATGCAAATGCAAACTAATAGCAGTGCTTAGTAAAATTTCACTTTGCAGTCAGTGTCTGAAAGAAGATATATGATCATTTAAAAATATAAAAATATCTGGTCAAATTAATGGGTAGCTAAATTCGAAATATCCAATCATCAGTGAAGGAAAAACCCCCACAAAAACACCACCAATCAAAAACAACAATGAAGTTACAAAATGAAAATAAAGGAATTCTTGTTTGAGGCACAGAACCAAGAAATGGTAGAAACTATTAAATAATGGTTGGCAGTCTTTGCCTTGCTTGAGTTGAGAAATTATTCCACTTGTTGTTCTGATTAAATCCGCAATGATAAGTTCTAAAACAGCCACTGGGATAGGGCCAGAGATATTTTAAGTCTGTTGGGTAGTATTTTCCAAGTATATTGAAGATCTATTATTGTGGCTATAGATACATTTAAAAAAATAAGGTTTATTCCAAATAAACTTGCTTTCCTTTATTACAGAACGTCTTAGAGACTTGATTACTGTACCCTTTTTAAACTTCAAGAAAGGGATACTGTATACAATATAGTATTCAGAATTTTAAACAATTTTTTAGCACGGGACTCTCTTTTTCACAATGTATCTATCTCTTAGGACTAGAGTTAAAAACACTAGAGCAGCGATTCTCAATCTGGCTTGACATTAGATGGCCTTGGGGAGCTTAAACCAGTACTGATGGCTACACCCCACTCTCAGAGATTCTGTCAGCCTTGTTTGCAAGCTCCTCCTAAGACTCTAATGTGCAGCCGGGGCTGAGAGCCACTGTACTCGAGGTCTGCCATTACTCCTGTAGCGGTGTAGCCTGTACTCATGCTAGTCTGCATCCTGGTGCCATCATCACCTTGACTTCTTAAGATCAGGCTGCCTTTCCAAAGGACAGTGCTGAATATTATCCTGGGAAGAGGCAGAGCTAGACAGGAGATGACTGTGTGGAGGGCAGGCAGATGGGAAAAGGACATTTTCCTCATACCATGGAGTCGGGTCAGATCAGGAGGACTCTGTCTACATTACAGGACATTCCAGGCCAGCCTGAACAGCAGGCCTGACAGCAGCCCTTAAAGAACTCTAGGCCAAAGGGATTGAGAATTAAAGTTATTCTCTGCCTTGCATTTTCCCTTCTGTTATCCTTGAGCCCCCTACATTTTATTATGAACTCTGGATGAGCCGTGCATGTGGTCAAGGGGAAAGCAGAATGTCCCTTAAAGCCAGTGTGTTGATGGTAGAAGTGGTTAGGAATATTCCATGGAAAAATGACAGTGGCAACGGTAGTTGGTTCATGAGAATGAGCCACTCTTACTGGGAAAATCTTCTCACCACTGCCCACTCTGATGGCCTTGAGGGCCATTTTTATTAGGGGAGCCAGAGAGATTTCCTGTAAGAACAACATTCAAAGAGATAAAGGTAGTAAATTTACATTGGGATGTTTTTCATTGTGAGCTCTTCTGAGGGGACCAGAAGCGGTATAAAGCCTAATTTATGTTTAATTTATAGGCTTCAGGGCATGGAAGCTATAGGGCTAATTAAGACAGCCCTTTCTTTCGTAGAATTTAAGAGTTGATGTTAAATTTGTTAGCTGAGGAGTTGTAAAATAAGTACCTTCTTAATTCTGATGAAATATAAAGTATCATTTTCTTAAAACATTGTATGTGGCTTTAAGTCACTTAGTAATTCATTTTTTTTCCTACTACGAAATCAATCTCAGCATCATTATCAGTCCTGTAATTTAATTTTCACGAATTGTTTTTGAGAAACCTCTATGAAGTAAACCTGATGACACAAATCTTTATCGCAACAGAATACTGAAAGTAAGCATCTATACTTTTCATAAAGTATTTTACCTTCTATCTCCCAACTGTTTTACCTTATATTAAATTTATTCTATTCTATTGTCAGGAGTATATTAAAAAACTAAGCAAAATGGTCATGGCTACTTACTTTAATACTGAAACCAATTACTTTATACATTTATAAAGTTAACGAAGTGTTTTAATTTCATTTAAGTGAAATTACATAAAGTCTCATACAATTATAAAACACAGGTAAATCTTCTCTATGTGACATTCCTGAGCCAGAATCGCATCTGCACTTAGAATGCTCCTAAACTGCCTGCCCCACAAACATGTATGTATTTATATATAGTTTTGAGAGTAAACTGAATTGAGTGAATTGGCTAAATAAGTGGTATGTGAACCCTATTTTTCTAAGTCTTAACATGTAAAATAAAACCCAGATGCTCCTAATAGGTTGCAAAGATCCCCAAGTTCAAGGGCCTTGTTTAATTTGTCCACCATTATATTTCCAGTGACAAGAGCTGCAATTGTTACACGGGGAGGTGCATGTGTCACACTCACTCTGGTACACCCTACTGCCCAAATTAACATTTCCATAACTATGGTATGAGTGACAATGAGAAGAGCAAAAATATCAAATCACTGAGTAAACACATTGTAGGTTACAAAAACAAATTTATAGTGTATCAGAATTTAGTAGGATTGATGTATAAATGGAAACGAGAAATGATGTTTCAAAATGACACTGAATTTGGGTGATTTTGACTCCTTTATACTTTTCCATAATATTTGAGTTTTCTACACATTTAAGATTAGTATTAATTATATAAAGTATTAAGATAATCAGGAAAACTCCATTTGAATTTTGGGAAAAGGACGTAAACCTATTCCAAATAAATGTATTATTCACGCTTTTAAATTAATTCATAATGTTCTGGCAACCCATATCAACAGAACATTATTGAATGGATTGCTACTTAGGTTTTTTAAAATTCCAGGTGAATTTAAATTTTAACTAAATTTTAATACTTACTCTAAGTCCACCTTCAGGTGCTCCCCCAGATGTAGCGATTTGTTTTTCTATTTTTTCCTTCCGCTTTCTCTTTTGTTCCACAGACTGAGCATCCAAAATGCCCCGAGATGCAGCCTTTAAGAAATTTAAGGGGTACAAAACAACAATCAAAATTAGTATCGAAGGATTTTTTTGTCTGTTTGTTTGTTTTTTTGCTTTGGAAGCGGGGTATTGGTCTATTTTGGTAACAAAGAATTAGACTATTTCTACAACAGCTTTATGTAAAAAAATTATCATTTTTTCATTTGGTATTTTGAAACTGTACAAATTTTTCTCCTAAACTTATTTCATATCTGTCAGTGTTTTTATTTGGCATGGTCATTTTATCCCAGGGAATACTGCCATTAAAGGGACATCTCACATAGAATACATATGTATAATAATTTTCATATATTAGATAATACAAGTGCATTGATGTAGCCTATAGAAACGCAGAGATCGTTTTGAAAAATAATTACCTTTAAATATAAATTTAATAGATATGGATAATGGATAAATACTACTAGTCATAGACATCTATCAAGAATAAAGTACTAAATTCTCTAAATAGGTAAAATTTCATTTTTAGTCTCACCTCCTTCTGTCTTCTTTCTGCAGCCTCTGCAAGCTTTGCTCTTTTCTCTTCCTAAGGAAAATATGTAACAAATATGTTTTAAAATAAAACCAAACATTAGCATGGAATTTACATACCTATCTATATCTTAAACGTATTACGTTTATAGAAACAGTTCATAGAAAAATATTTAGTACTGCCCCAAAATGTTCTAAGAGTGCCAGTACTATACTTTTATAAAATAATCGACTTTCTGAATCTCATTCTCACAATTAATGAACACACCTTCAAATAGGAGCATGCTAAAACATGTATGATACATACTGTATGCCATATATTATATGTACAAACACACACACACACACACACACACACAACATAACACAGGTTGGTCTATAAAATAATCCATTTCCTTGGGCTCAAAAAAAATAAAAGGCTTACAAACAAGCAAACAAGTCAGGACAATAAAACAATAACCTTTAATAATACAAGGTTTAATACTGCCAATTATAAGGGAGTTTGAAGTAGGTTGGTGTTTTTAAGAGGTTCATGGATGAAGTGGGAGAATCTCACTTTGTATGATAGGAAGAACTGTAGGAAATGATGAAAGGTACTGTTCTAGGTTGGGAAACAATAATTTTCTATATCATGTATTAATTATAAAATCTTTAAATGATAAGACAGTAAGTAGCATTCTCTTGGGAGCTATGCTAGTAATTCCCCTTTTTTTCCCCATACCAATTCATTCATTCATTGTACAAATACAGTATTTACTGAGTACCTGTCATGTCTACAGAACCTGCCTCGGTGCTGAGGATATAGCAATGAAAAAACTCAGATAAATGTTTCCACCCAAATGAAACTTAAAATTACAACGAGGGCACACAGTCAAATATAGTCAAGTAAATATGGTAGTAAGTACTTGGGATATAGGAAAGATAAGAAAGAGAAGGATGGGTGGTATGGTAGGGGATCTATTTTATTTAGTATGATCAAGAAAAACCTCAACAATAAAGTAGCACTCACTAGTGAACCAGATGGTTATCTATGGGGATGGGTGGGGTTTAACAAATACTGACAGATTAGGATTTTATCAACAGCCAGATAAACAAAATTAACAACATTTAAAAGCAACTGTAGCAAGAAAGACAAGGGGAACTTTCTGGTTCCAACTTCCAGGTCATTTTTAGTACCTATAATCAAATGGCTGAAGAGTTAATGCTCTTTCTTAAATAACTAATATCTTTCAACGAATTTTTAGCTAGACAGGAATGTAAGTTTTCTGTTATCAATTCCCAGTAAGGAGTACTCATGTAAAGATACCGTTAAAAACTGAAAGCTACGAAAAGTATAAATGCAGTGTACCACAAACCACAAATCGCTGTTACATTTGGATTTCTAATAAACAACGAATAATTCCTAGAATAAGTAACTCCCATTACTGTGTGTGAGAAATCTACTTTTAAAGTGCATTCCTTGTTTATCTGACAATTTAAATGGGCGTCCTGTGTTTAATTGCTAAATATGGCAACTTCACAAATTATAAACTCTGTACCACATAAAATAATCTTTTTTTTAAAAAAAAGGAAGGACGTAAAGAGATTACTAATACAATATCCAAGAAAGCTCGGGGTAAGGGACTTTATTAAGCACCTTCTTTAAACAGTTGATACAGACACAGGAAAATGCACATCTTCCACTAGAAGACGCAACACTCCAGTTCAGGAAAAAAAGAGGCATTTCATTTGCACCCCCGCCCCCCACACCGCCCGCGTCGGGTCGCACCAACTTCTAATTTGGCCCAAGTCGGCGAAAAAGACCCAGGAGTTGCCTTCGGGCAATTTTTATGTAACCGAAGTGGGGAGAACACGGAGGCGGCGGCCCAGGTGCCGCGGGCAGGACCCCAAGGTCCCTCGGGGCGCGGCCGCACGTCTCCGCCACCGGGGTGCCCACCCGCGGGCTCTGCGGCTCGCGCCCCCAACCGCCCGGCCGAGTGCTCGCGGCACCGGCTCCCCCCGCCCCCGCCCCCTCCCCCTCCCGCTCCCCCTCCCCCTCCCCCTCCCGCAGCGCCCGTCCCGCGAACAGGTGCGCGCGGCGCGGGCGGCGACGCGCAGACGCGGCCTTACTCACAGGGTCCGGCGAGGGAGGCTCGGGCTCCCCGAGACAGGGCAGACACAGCCCCATGGGGACGGCGGCTGCAGGTCCCCCCGCCTGGCCCGGTAAGTGCGCACGGCACGGCGCGGGGACACGCGCGTCCCACCCAGAAGGGCCGCGCTCCCGGGCCCCCGCCGCGCCGCCGGTGTCTTCGCAGCTCGGCTCCGCCCCTTGTTGCAACAATCCTGCCGCTCGCGACTCCGCCCCGGCCCCGCGGCTCGCTTCCGCCCCCCAGAGGCGACTCGCCACCCCACCTCCGGGGCCCCGCCCGGCCAGTGCCCGCGGGCGGACCGGGCCTGGGTGCCTGGAAACGCCTGCGCCCGCCCGCAGCGAGCTGGCTCCGGATGGAGAAATGGGATTCGCGGCTCCCTTTGCCTGTCCATTTATGAATCAGTGCCCCGACACGGATAGTTTATGCGACTTCTTCTGTGAAACGGGACCCTGGCCTCCTAGAAATCAAAGTTTAATGGAACTAAGCTGGCTGAAATTGCAAATGGACTGCAGTGCCATTTCCTGCCTTCTAAGTGGCTCAGTATTATTCCCATTGAGAGAGAGCAGAGTGTGCAGTTCTTGGCTGTGCTTTGGAAGCCAGCCTCGTGAATGTGGCATGAGTTGAGGTGCCCATTGGTTTCTGGTGTTTTGGGAAATGATGGAGGTTGATTTATTCAGAAATATTTGGGTGCTCAGATTTTAATAAGCATAAAAGTCATCTGGGCATCTGGTTAACATGTGGTTTATAATTTAGTAAGTTTAGGGTAAAACTTGAGATTCATTTCTGGGAAGCTCCTGGGTAAGGCTGAAGTTGCTGATATCTTCACACAATTGCTTTTGATATTTTTCCTTGCATTGTACTAGTTTTTCTTGCTTGTTGGAATATCTTAAAATCTTAAAAAGGTAGGATGTGAAGTGACAGTTAGCTCCTCAGAAAGAACCGTTATGTGGTTTCAGGTCTAATGTTTAAGTCTTTAACCCATTTAAGTATTTTTTGTGAGGTGTGTAAGATTGGGGGCTAATTTCATTCTGGGGCATGTCATTATCCAGTTTTTCCAACACCATTTTTTGAAGAGACTATCCTTTCCCCGTTGCATATTCTTAGCTCCCTTATCACATAGTAGTGGCTTATTTCTGGGATCTTGATTCTGTTCTATTGGTCTGTAAGTCTATTTTTATGCCAGTTCTCTACCGTTTGATTGCTATAACTTTGTAGTATCGTTTGAAATCAGGAAGTGTGATGCCTCCAGTTTTGTTCTTCTTTCTCAGCATTGCTTTGGCAATTTGGGATTTTTTTGGTTCCATACAAATTTTAGGATTGTGAGTTGTATTTCTGTGAACAATGCCATTGGAATTTTCATAGGAATTGCATTGAATCTGCAGATTGTTTTGAACACAATGGACACTTTAACAATATTAACTCTTCTGATCCTTAAACACGGCATATGCATTTATTTATGCCCTAAGGAAACACAGATTTGCTTTTTGTGGCTCTAGAGCAGCCTTGGGCAAACTACGGCCTGTGGGCCGGATCTGCCCGTTTGAAATGAATAAAACTAAAAAAAAAAGACCATACCCTTTTATGTAATGATGTTTACTTTGAATTTATATTAGTTCACATAAACACTCCATCCATGCTTTTGTTCCGGCCCTCTGGTCCAGTTTAAGAACCCATTGTGGCCCTCGAGTTAAAAAGTTTGCCCACCCCTGCTCTAGAGTGACTATATTTTATAGTTTCAGATAATTTGGATCATGTGTACTTCTTCAACACTAAGTGTTAAAATTCATTAATGTTATTGTGCGTGTGTCTTCAATAACATTCCATTTATATAGATGAATCACATTTAAAAATGAATTTACATATCCATTGACATATGGGCTGTTTGCATTTTGAGGCTATTAAGAACAAAACTCTGTAAATATTGGTGTACAGTTCTTTGTGTGAACATGTATTTTTCTCTTTAGAGACACCTAAGATTGAAATAAGTGGGTTATATTTCACAGTATGGAAAAAACTGTTAGGATTTTTTGTTGTTGTTAATCCTCATTGAGGATATTTTTCCCATTGATTTTTAGACAGAGTGGAAGGGAAGGGGAGAGACAGAGAGAGAAACATCAATGTGGGAGAGACACATAGATTGGTTGACTTCTACAAGTGCCCAAATGGGGACTGGTGTCTGGGATCGAGCCTGCAACTGAGATACATACCCTGGATGGAATTGAACCTGGGATCCTTCAGGCCTCGGGCCAACAGTGCAGCCACTGAGCCAAATTAGCTAAGGCTTTTAGGAATTTTTTTAAGGCAAAGTACTTAAACCATTTTCATTTATATCAGCGCTGTAAGAAAGTACTATTTAGTTTTCATCCTAGCCAACAGTTGGTATAATCAGTCTTTTTCATTTTATGAATTCAAATGGACATATAATAGTATTATTTCGCATTTCCCATGTTTTCATGTACTGTACTTGTTTACTTGCATGTTTGTTTAGAAATGTCAGTTCATATATTTTGTACATTTTATTGGATAGTTGGAGTTCAAATTTTTAAAATATATTTTGTGGTCAAAAGACACATTCGGTATCACTTCAGGCCTCTATGACATTCACTGAGATTTATCTGGAGGCCCAGCAGCAGATGGTCTATTTTCGTCTTCCAGTGTACACTTGAAAGGATAGGTGTTCTGTTGATGTTGGGTGGAATGTCTTATAAATAGCAGTAAAATCTTGAATGGTAGTGCTATCTTCTACATCTTTAATAATTTTCTATTTGTTGCATCAATTTTCAAGAGAGGAAACTATGTTTCAGTTATAATTGTGGATTTACCTATTTTTGAGTTCTAGTTTTTGCTTAATGTCTTTTGATGCTTTATTATTGGGTGTATCTATTTATGATTATGTCTTTGTGATTAATTGAAGCTTTCATTATCATAAAGTGTTCATCTATACACCCGGTAATATGATTTATTCTGAAGACGTATTCGTGTTAGTAACAGCCATTCTACTTTTAGGATTTGTGTTTTCATGGGACATAGTGTTGCTTCTTCTTATTTTTATACCTATCAACGTTCATATGCAAAGCATGTATGCGGTAGATATATTGTAGTTCTTTTTGCCTTTTTTAAAATCCAGCTTGACAATCTCTGCCTGTTGGGAGAAATTTCTGCATTGGTCTTGCATGTTTCTGTATGTTCTCTGAGCAAAGGTTTTAACATTTTTTCCCCTAGACCCGTGGTCGACAAACTGCGGCTCGAGAGCCACATGTGGCTCTTTGGCCCCTTGAGTGTGGCTCTCCCTAAGCCTTAGGAGTACCCTAATTAAGTTAACAACAATGCATCTACCTATATAGTTTAAGTTAAAGAAATTTGGTTCTCAAAAGAAATTTCAGTCGTTGTACTGTTGATATTTGGCTCTGTTGACTAATGAGTCTGCCAACCACTGCCCTAGACTGTTTTTTTAAGGATGTTATATAGTAAGTAAACTTGGATGATAGTTTACAGCAGATTTGTTTACTGTCCAGTATAGTGGAGATAATATCTTTCTCTGGAGCAAAGTTGGGCAAGTTCCTTAGCAGCCCTGTATGTAAGATTGGGGCTTTCTTAGTTGTACCATGAACCCACGGTGTACAGTATCCACCTGGCACAGCTCTGCCTCTCCTCATGGGGCTTGGCGAGTCAAGGGAACCAGCGTAAGCATGGGTTTGATACTGCCCGCTGTGCCAGACATAATACAGTTATTGTTCTCCACCCAGTAAGTCTGTTTTCTGCCAGCGTCTATGAAACTGTGACAGTCTAACTTGTTTCTTCTAAGTAGAAGAACATTTTGAATTCTTCACAGGTCTTGATCCTGCCTTTTAATTGGAGTGTTTAGACCATCTAGGTTTAATGTAGCTAGTGATTATTTGGGATTTAATCTATTATTTTGCCATTTGTTTTCTTTATTATTAAATCCATTCTTTTCTTTTTCTATCTTCATTTGGATGGATTTTAAGTATTCCATTTTTATCACTACTTAGTTATATTTCTCTGTGTGTATGGTTTCTCTAGTACCTACAACATGTCTTTAACATATCCAAGTCTACCTTTAAATAGTATACTTTTTCTCCTAAAATATAAGAAATGTTTGATGATTGTACTCTCCCACCCTTTGTTATTGTTGTCATACATTTACCTCTATGTGTTATTACAGCCATAACAATTAATTTTGCTTAAAAGAGTCAGTTCATTTTAAAATCAAATTAGAATAAAGTGATTTTATATTTACTTGTATGTACATTATTTCCAGAGCTTTTTATTGTTCTGTGTAAATCTAAGAATCTATCTGATACTATTTTTCTTCCACCTAAAGAGCTTTCTCCTACGTTTGATATTTTTTTTTTTGCCACTTCTGAAAAAAAGTCTGCATTTTTGCCTTCAGTTTTGAAGGACAGTTTTGTTCCATATAAAACTTTAGTTTCACAGGTTTTTCTTTAATCAATTCTTTAAAGATGTCATTCTGGCTTACATAGTTTTTAATGAGGTTTGTGGATGTTTATGCTTGTTTCTCAATATTTAATGACCATTTTCCCCTGCTGTTTTCCTTTCTCTTTTCAATTATTCAGCAATTCAGTTATGAGGTAATTTGATACATTTTGGTCTTTATATTGCTTGTTTATTAAGCTTTTTGGATCCATGGGATTAATTTTAATTAAATTTGGAAAAGTTGTGGGAATTCGTTTTTACTCCCATCCTCCCCTATTTAGACATTCTCAATTATTCATATGTTAGACCACATGATATGGTGTGACATGTCAGTGAGGCACTAATAAATTTTCCAGTCTATTTTTTTTTGTCTCAGTTTGGATTAATTCTCTTGCTATATCTGCTATATCCTCAATTTCATGACTTTTTTTTTTTTTTACATCTAATATACTGTTAATCTCATGACTTTTTAAAGTTCAGATTTTTTCAGTTATACAAGTTCTATTTAGTTCTTTTAAATATTTTTTATTCCTCTTTGTTCATGTTTTTCTTTAAATTACTGAACATAGTCAACATATATTTTATTTAAATTAATTCTTCTAATTATGTAACTTCTTTTCATTTCTGTGTTTCTTTCTATTGACTTGATTTTCCTGATTATGTGTTACATTTTTTCTGCTTCTTAACATGCCTAGCAATTTTGATTGGATACTAGACATTGGACATTGATAGTGGACTAAGATTACACAGATCTGACTTTGTTGAGTTTCACACTGTGAACATGCAGTTTAGCATTCAGCAAAGACTCAGTGCAAGCCATGTAAGAGCTACAAAGTGCTATCTGTATATAGTTCCTTATGCTCTGGAAATTCTGCCTACAACTTCCAGCTGCCCCAGACTTCCTGAATTGTTATCTCTGTTGCTCAACTCATCCTCAACCCAAGAAAATTGCCGTGCTCTGCTTATAACTCTTTTTTCTGCATCAATATCTGGATTGCTCCCCCACCCAGTAAATGGGTAGTCATTGGGTTCACCTATTTCTCCTCTGTTAGGGATCACAGCCCTTTTTTGACTTTTGTCTTATATCTGAAAACCATTGTTTTACATATTGTTTCCTGTTTTCTAGTTGCTTAGTGTGGAAACATAATTCTGGTACTTCCATCATGCCCAGAAGCAGAATACCCTGTATTTCAAGTTATATTATTTTGGAGGCTGCAAATGATCACTGAATGTAATGGCCCTGTCAATCTAATAGTTGGCAGTTCTTTAGTTTTAAAACAATTGTGATAATTTTATATTTTGTTAATAATTATGTAATTAAGCAAGCATTTTACAGAGGCATATGATTATCATCCATATCAAACACAAAATTAATATTTAATTCAATATTCAAATTTTACCTTGGATGAAAATTATAATTGCACTATAGCTTACTTGCAATATCAACCCTTAATACGGGTTTCAGTTAAACATTTTGTTTAAACACAGGTCATTATAAATATACAGCAGAGGAAAACTGCTTTTCCTTATTATTAAAACATAATTTTAAATCTTTACATAAATCATAAATCTAACTAAACAAATTTCAAATTTCCAAAATTTCAAATTTCCAAAAAGTGGTAGGGAGATATGCTGTTTATTGACATTCTAGAGCCTGTGGCTTGGATGTGAAATGGTTGCATTCTGTTTATTTTGCAGAAAGTGCAGAGTATTGCCTTTATTTTTCAAATGGAGTAAAACCTGGAAATGCCACTTGGTGTCAGAAATCCACAGATTTCTTCCATACAGGCTCCAGCTTTATGGCCACTAAGAGATCAAAATACACAAGAAAAAGAAATTCAGTTTGTTTACATGAAGAAATATTTATGCAGCTATAAATCATCTGCAAAAGGTATCAAAGGGAGAAGCCTTTCTTCTGCTAAGAGAATTATGTAAGAACTAGAAATGCTATTCCCAATTTAAGCCGCGTTCAGATACAATCCAGATATGAAAATCACTAATATCCAATATCACTAATATCTGGGGGAAAATTGATAGAAACATTTTTTTTTTCTGTGAGTCAGGCAACAAATACTAGGAACAGAAAGAATTCGTGGGAGATGAGGATAACACTTTGGCTCAAAGTCATTTCTAAACATAATGGGTGTAACAGAAATGTTAAACATGGGGATTTTCTTTTAGTAGACTTACGCTCTGTTTGGTGTAGAGTTTTCTGATGTGTTCAGGCCTAGTCTGAATAACCATCTGGCAGAAGATTTTGTCATTTATTTTCCAATTAATATAATCCAAAATACTTAAGTGAATAATTTTGTCAGATAGTATATGGCAAAGCAAAAAATGGAATCCAGAACATGGTTTCAAAGATCACACTCTTCATTAAACCACAGCACCTCCAGGGATGATTACAAAGGAGATTTCAATAATAGATGAGAATTTCATTAGAGGAGCTTTAAGGTACCTTCCCAGACTGCAAGTACACATTTCTCAAAGGAAAGTGGAAAAACACAATTTAGATTCTTACATATATTAAGATTGAGGATATCTGATGTATTAAGGGCCCATTCATTAGATGGAAGTCTTCATACTTACTATGAGCCCTGGTTCTGGAACGGGAGCAGGCTTTGCAAACCGCTTATTAAGTTTCATCTTCTCTTTCTTTAGGGCTTTCATATTCTGAATACGTTTATTTATGGACTTGTGGAAAATAAAAAAAATAAAAACTATTTTTATAACAAAAAAGTAACATGCTGATTATATTTTTGGTTTATGTCAATAAAAAAGATGAACCAATCAGTGCATATGACTTACATAGCTACATAAAAGTAGGAAAAAAAATCTTTTCAAATGTGTGGTTTATAGATGAAAAAGCATATGGGACTTACCAGTAGAATTTTCAAAAGAGACTATTTACTCTTAATCCCTACTTTACCAACCATTTAGTACATTTAGATAGATCCATTAAAGGCACTAAAAGGGCATGGCCAGTATGGCTTAGCGGTTGAATGTCATTCTAGGAACCAATGTTCCTGGTCAGGGTACATGCCCAGGTTGCGGGCTTGATCCCCAATAGGGGGCATGCAGAAGGCAGTGGATCTATGATGTTTCCCTCTCATTTATGTTTCTATCTCTCTAACCCTCTCCCTCTTTTGCAAAAAAATATAAAAATAAACATAAAATAAAAAACCCAAAGGGATTTTTATAGTAATTAGAGAACAAAATCCATGCACATTCTTTAGTTCTCTTAAATGCTGCATATCACACAGAGCTTTTTTTATGTCCCCGCTGTATGACATCTATAAGTAGCAGGTACCTAAGGGATCACACTAGGATGCATTGAAGAATATTACAGTGAAGAGGATATGAATAATAGGAACTTTTATATACTGCCAATAGGAGTGTATTTGGTACAATTGCTTTGAAAACAATGAGGCCTTACTTCATAACAATGAAAAACTCTCTTTTCCTATGATCCTATTATCTACTCCTGCCTAAATAATAAAGCAAAACTTTTGTTCACTGGGAAAAAAAGACATACTGGACTGTTTGCAATAGCGTTGTTTATTACAGGCAAATGTGCAAACTACCCACTGCCCATCAACAGTAAGTCACAAGATTCCAGAGTCCCAAGAAAGATAACACAGAAGTGTCTATCTAATAAAGGTTCTCTCATATCCGGACCATCACACATAAAGGAACAAGATAAAGTCACAATTTTGAAATACCCAGAATGATTTATTTAAACATTACCTGCCTTTCAGTGACATCTGAAGGACGAGAAATTCTTGGTCCTTCCTACAAAATATGTGCAATAATTAAAAAAAAAAACTATCAAGCCATGAGCAAACAGAAAGATTAGTTATTATAACAGGAAGTATATGGGTACAGTTTTTTATTAATATACTAGAGACCTGGTGCACAAATTCATGCACTGGTGGGGTGCCTCGGCCTGGCTGGTGATCGGAGCTGATCGGGGCTGTCTCTCCCAGTCCCAATCAGGCCAATGGGGGCCAGCCGGCTGGGGAGGGACCACAGGAGGGCTCCAGAGCGTGTCTAGCCTGTCTCGCACAGTCCCCATTGACCGGACCCCAGCAGCAAGCTAACCTACCGGTTGGAGCGTCTGACCCCTGGTGGTCAGTGCGCATCATAGTGACTGGTGAAATGGTCAAACGTACAGTCGAACGAATGGTCAGACACTTAGCATATTACGCTTTTATTATATGGGATGCATATTATGTTGATGGCAAGTGGCAGGAGCAGAAGAATATCAAGGTAAAAACCAGGTTGGAGATTGTTGATAGTACTAGAAGAGAACCAGCTATGAACAACATTATTGGCATGAAAATTGATAAAGGGAAGCTTCATTTAAAATGGAGTTGGAGACCAGGAGGAGGAGACCTCAGGCAGCACCACTTGACATCAATTACAGACCCTCTCAGGAAGAACTGTCACTTATGGGTCGCAACAGGAAGAGACTTACCACTCCAGCAGGAGGAAGCAAGGTTTTCTTCCTTGCAACTCAGCCAGTGAGAAGCCACTTTCACTTTTCCCCCCAATGGGTTTCCTTTCAAAACAATCTCTACCCACTTCCTCCTTTTTCTTTATAAAATTCCTCTCCTTTGCTTGTTGGATTAACCTATAGTTTTTGCTATAGCATACTTGTCTAGAATAGCGATTCTCTTACTATTCTCAGGTGTAGCCATTATGCTGCAAAAATAGTTGTCTGTTTTATTTTTTGGACAACACAGGGAACATATTGACCCTATCAAGAGATTACAGATGTAGGATAAATCCAAACATTCATGTTTCTGTTGGTACATGACTTCAATGGTGCCATGCTGATCTTTGCTTAAGGAACTGGTTTTTAGTCCAGGTTCTAAAGCCTGGGAAAACTGGGGCGATTGAGAAACTCCACCAGATGGTTTGATTTTCTGAGGCACAGCGAGTTTGGCTGGTAGTTAATAGGTTTCCACATCTCGCCCCACCCAACCAAATTTCTAAATTATACAATAAATACTTCCCTCTGTCCTCATTTTGATCAGTTGTTTAACCCAAAGACCTAAAAGTAACCTCCTCCCCATCTGAATATTGAGAAGTTCATCCTTTTTCCCACCTCTGTAACTCTCACCCCACCGTATAGGTCGGCTCAATGTGTCGGTTAACAAACATGATGGAACAGTGGCGGCACCTATAAGGCATAGTGTAGGGCTTTTCCTTGTCCTGGGCAGGGCAGGTTTTGAAGCCCAGGATCAAGTCTGTCTACTTCACCAGGGATTTCCCACCCCCAGCACCAAACGGCATTCTCTGGCCTACGAGCTCATAGCCTGGGCAAGGGTGGCCGAGGTGGGGTTAAGGGCAGGAGACTCACGGGGTTAACTTGGGTGCTTTCATCCCCTATACAGTGCAGGCACATGCTTCAGAGCCTCAGAGCGCTCCTGGCGCCCACTGCGTGATCTCAACCAAGTAATTGCAGGCAGGCCACCTGCTCCTAGGAGCCCCGCCCTGTCTCATCACAATTCTCTTTATCCTCCCCCTGTGAGCCCCGCCCTCTCTTTAGCTGTCTTCCCATCCCAATGAAAGGAAGGTGAAGTCTCCAGCTGTCTAGCTGTCTAGAGGGCACTAGTGGCATTAGGGATGCCAGGTTACCTCAGTTCCATATCCTTCCAGCTCTTTTGCTCTGACAACCACAGAATACCAATTTTTCATCTTTTCTGTCCTTATCTCTACTCTCCACCAAGTGCCCTTCACTTCGATTCCATGGCCCCTCATGAACCCCTATGGTCAGGGTTCTCAATTCCTTGATCTCACTGTTCTTCCCTCATAGCTTCCAGTTGGATCAGCCTTCTCCCTGGGCTGAAATGGGAGAATACTTGAAGATTCCTGCAATACATACATACCCATAACTCCAACTTAACCTGTGTCCTCATCAGGGCTTACCACTTCTTTTATGTTGCACCTCTTTCTTTTTTATATTCTGTAGCATCCCCTTCAAACCACCTCCCTGCTATTAAAATCTCTGAACCCAGCATCTCCCAGGCGCCTCCCTGCTATTAAAATCTCTGAACCCAGCATCTCCCAGGCGCTTTCAGCAGAAGTTGGACGGCCCTTGCTCCATTCCCTGACAATAGCAAACACACGTAGAACTAGTGCTCAGCATTGTTAGATGAATTTATACATATTAGCTCACCAACTCCTTACAACAACCCCAAAAGGGTAAGTACGTGTGGTTGTTATCATCTGGGAAACGGCACTGGTGCGGTAAATCACTTGTCCAAGGTTATACAATTAGTGGGTGAGCTGGGATTTCTCTACACAGTTGGCCTCAGAGCCTGTGCTCTTAATCACTGTGCTTTGCCACCAATAGCTTTTAAAAGCCCAGAGGTGCTAGCTATCTCCACTCCTTGCCATGTATGAGCCTATATATAACCGTGTTTGTATCCACATTACCCTTTTCCTGTAATCCTATTGGGATTGAAAAAGTTGTCCTCCTCCTCCTAACTGAAATAAATTTCTTTACTTCTGTTCTCATGCCATTTCCCTCCTAGAAACCTCTTCAGAGATCTTACTCCACATATTGCTTCCTCTTTTCGTTAGCCTCTCTCTATTTCCTTTCCTTTAAACGTTTAAAATCCATATACTCAAATCTTCTCTTCAAATGAGTAAACCAAAACCCTTGAACAACAACTGATTATAACTATTGTCCATCACCTCTATTTACAGGAAACTTTCACAGGAGTTGTCTGCACTTCTCGCCTCCTCTTCTTTACATCCAGTGTAATATTTGGCTCACTGCAACTTTCTTCAACCCTTACTACCCTATGGGTACTTGTTTCGAAATGGTCACTAATGGTCTTCCTGCTGAATTCAATGAACACTTCGTACCAGGTGACTTTTGCATTGTTAGAAACTGTAGAGATATCTTGAAAGATTATCTTAGGAAATTTACTCTTCCCCCTGTTTTCTCTGCCTTTTTATTTATATTGGGAGTCTGTGCCAGGCCTAAGGTTTCTGTGGGGCTCATGACATCTGCTAGCTCATTCCTATATGCAGCCGTAATTAGAGCCCTGATTTATCTGCTGGTCCAGAAGGAACTTAAAAGCCAGAAACAGTGACATATCATTTATATCATACCAAAGAGGATATATGATTAAAAGTACATAAAGATATTGTCAAAGACAATTTCTCAAAGGTAATAATGCCCCCCCACCCCGCAAATGCTCCCTGTTATTTCCAGCATTCTAACTGCAGTAAGTGGTAATCTGCGTTCCTTGCAGTGACTCAGTGGCCTAGAGACACATTAAGTGTGGCCCGAGCTAGTGCTACACCACAGAGGTGAGAAGTTACAGCTCTAGGTGGTGGAAAGAACAAGCAGGTGCTTGTGAAATTAACTCCTATCCAGGGTCAGGTTCAGGTATATAGTAGCCCTAAGGATGAAAGTGTATAATGCCCTTCCTACATTTATTTCAAAATTGAAGGGCTAAATTATCTGTGGTAGGTTAATAACTGTTCTCAAAATACATCCAAGTCCTAATGCTTGGAACCTATTTCTATTTCCTTATTTCAAAAAAAGGTCTTTGCAGATTAAATTAAGAATTTAAATTAAGATTAAATTAAGAATTTTGAGATAAGATTATCCTGGATTATCTGGGTGGACCCTATATACCATCACCAGTGTCTTTATAAGACAGAGGTAAAAAGAGAGATTAGACACTCAGAGAGGAGAAAGATAAGTGAAGGTGGAGACAGACATGAAATGTTGTGGCTTCAAGCCAGTGCATGCAGGAAGCAAGCCAATGAATGCAGTCAATGAAAGGGTTCTACCCAGCACCATGGGGAGAGCAAGACCCTGCCAATATCTTCATTGTAGATTTCTGGCCTCCATAATTGTAAAGAATAAACTTCTTCTTTTCTAAGCCACCAAGTTTGTGGTCATTTGTTATAGCAGCAATAGGAAACTAATACACTAACCCATGATATAAATGTAAAACAGTCCAACAAAAAGTGCTGGATTTTACCCCTAGTTTAACTCCTTCATTGATTCCTTTGTTCAATATTAACTCTAGAATTCTAAGTTAATTTCTCATGTGGCTAGAGTTTATATGGGGACAACAACAGAGAATATAGATAATGAGTTACCAAAGGAATATATAGGGTATCCCAAAAAATGTATACATACCCTTTGAATAATTATAAAGGCAGTGTTTATTAAAATTCATTTCATTTTCAAAATTGATCTATCAGCTGTTAAAGTGTGTATACATTTTTGGGGGAGACCCTACATATAGTCTCTTTCTCCATGAGAATAAATAGAATCCATGATAATTCTTTAGAATATTATATATGAATAATTTATAATTCTTAGAATCAGGAAGTTTACTTGCTTTAGCAAACATCATTTTTTCCTAGAGTGACTAGAAGTTATGCCCAGCAGGTGGCACCACAATCATAATATTTACAGGGTTATAACAATTTGCAGTCAGGGAGAAAACAAAAATTATTACATAGCCAGAAGATGGTGCTAGGTGACCAATCTTTAAAAACCAAGTCTGAATTTGAAATAGCTTCATTTTTACTCATTCCAGGATATATAATCAAGGTATTGTTGACATCATTTTTTTTGAAATTCTTCAGTGCTTTTAGTAGCTTCAAATTTAAACTTCAGATTTATTACTTTTACAGTAAAAGAATTCACACTGACCAGCTCATAAAAGCAAGTACTTTCCTACTCTACTTTTTATCACTCCCAGTCCTTGCAAAGAAAAATATATTAAAAAATATTTTATTGTTTCTCTATCTTCATATGTTTTAAGATTATACCTTTTAAAAATTATAGACCCTCATCATGCCCACAAGAGTGGAGCGTGGACACTGAGGTGCAGGTGCAGGAAAGTCTCACATCTCTAAATTGCCAGTAAAAACCATTAGTGATAGGGAAATGGTCCTGTCTCCCCCCTGCCCTCCAAATCTCTCCCAAGTATTGGCAGTAACAATTTGCATCCAGAACACTAGCTGCAAGAGTATTGGAGGGATTTAGGTTATAGCTTTCCAAACCCTCCAAACTGAAGAAGAGTGGACTGGAGGTTGAGAATTAAAGTATTCCCTTCTATAGAGAAGCTCCAAGTAGGACAAAAATCACTGATCATCCAGATAAAATATGATCATCCAGATAAAATAGCTATTAACATTCTGTCACTTATCTATTATTATCCGTTTTATGCTATGAAAGTTTTCCCTGTACATTATTACATTATCACTATTGCCATTGTTGTCTGTCTTAGGAAAGCAATTGCTACCAGCAGCCTGTGCTTTTTTTTTTTTTTACATAAAGACTTATAAAATGTACTTTTTGAGATGGAATAATGCTGGTGACTCAGACTTAAGATTGCTTTCTGGAGCAGATAATACCAAAAGGAAAACTTCATAAAGAAGTTCCTGTTGTGTGGGGATTATTTCAGTGCAACCATTCCATTCGCACAGGCCATTGCAAAGTCTGTTATGTGGGCACGGATATTGATTGGGGACTTTCTGTGCTGAGGTCCATTCTGTTTGGATGTCTACCCCAAAGCCTTCTGTTTTCGCAGCAATCCCAACCAGTCCGCAGCATTTCAGAGGCGTTTTCAGCTGAATCCCTCCTCCTCCTTTAACATTCATCGCCACGGGCTCCTCAGGGTTGCGCGGCCCATACAAAACAAGATTTACACCGGCTTTTGGCTCTTTTCTCTCCATGTGCAGGGCTCACCCCACAGCAGCACGCTGTGCTGTATCTCAGGAACCTGCTGAGAAAGCACTGGTGTCATTCATCTCCTGCTCTTGCACGTCCCAGCTCTGCTGCTTCTGCGATCCCTGCTGCCTCCTAGTGCAGCACAAACAAGATAAAAGTGGACGGGAGCAGAGGTGTTGGTTGCAGTAGCTAAAGATGATTCCTCACGGGAAGGTCCCCAAAGCAGTCCTCTTACCAGCAGACTCTCATTTTCGATTGCACACTACAGTTTACTCAGGGAGCGGTGCTGCATAGCCCCTTTGGACTAAAACTCAAATTCTGTTTCCACACATCTGCCTTTTCTCTGGTTATGTTTTGAGTAATAGGAGGAAAGAGCAAAGATAGCCACCTACAGCGTCCTGCCTTTCTTTACTCCTGCTCCGAGCTAGGGAGCTTGGGCGGCAGACATTGGTGGTTGCACATTCAAATGCATCTCTTCTTTCTCGCTAACAGGATTCCAAATGGGTTTGGGGAATAAGGTGCCCAGCTCCATGATTATTATTCTGGAGCTGGAGGGCAGTGAGGTAGAAGGCAAGTCGGAGGGGAATATCCTAGGAATAATTTCCCTTCCAGGTAAAAGAGCCAAGAAACCCACCTTGCCCTTGCCCCTTTCCCCTGCTTCAGATGCTGCCATGCCCCAGCTGTGGCAGCACCCCTCAGCCACATGGGGTGCACTCCCCACACTGCACTGGCAGAAGAGGGGGAGGAGCCTGGGTCTTTGATAACAGTGCTGAATTGCTGCTCCCATACGAGCTTCTCCTACCCCTACATTTGGTAAGATGGTAAGTGCCTGTGTTGTTAAAACTGGTTTTAATGGGAGATTGTGTTCGTTCAAGGGCAGGCCTTCTCCCTGATAGATATGGCATTTTGATACCTTTAAAAAAGTTTTTTTTTTTTTTTTAAGTTGAAGCAGCTGGCGCATCATTTCGGTGAACTCTGCCAGGATGTTGTGGGCTAGAACTGGGTCGGGAGGGATGAGCATCTGAAGCATCTGGATGAGGAAAAAGTCTCCCCATACAGGCAAGTTAATTGCCAGGAAGCTTAGAGGCTCAAAGCCAGAAAACCCGTAATGCCCAAGTACACCTGAGGCTGAGAATGGAAGATAAAACACAAAAGATCAAAAGTCCCTGGATGGGTGAGCAGAAGCAAGAGCATGGGTCAAGTGAGGGAATCACGGGGATTCATGAAAAGGACAGGAGCCCAAGGCTGGCAGTTGTTGGATGCTTTCCTGCCCCCTAAGGAGTGTGTGATCCTGGCTTAAAAGCATGACTTCAGAGAGATAAATGAGTCCTTTTTCTAACATCCCAGCATCTCTTCTATTCCCCTTTCCCTAAGCTCTGAAGCACGGAGGGCATCTTATGTTAAGAAGGGGATTTGTAGGTATCCGAATGAAAAGTTCTGCTATGTGATTTTCTGCAGGATAGTTCCTATGCTAAAATCACCAGCCACAGGAACATTCTGTTCAGAGAGTGGGAAAAATGCGATTAGGGGATTTTCACAGAGTGCGCTTTGTAAAGTCAAGTTAAGAAGCCTTTACTTAGAGCCTTTTATGAGCTGGGCACTGGACCCGTTGCCATCTTCCAGGAATAACAATGCCACATTGTACAGGAACCTTGGAAAATCCACACAAAATGTAGCAAAGGACACACTTTCTCTTTCAGTCAAGCTAGTTTTGCTCTTTGAAAGCAATCTTGATCTAGCAGAAGAAGTAGAACCTTTTTGTCTCATACATCATGACATACCTTCCTGTGATGTTTCTTTTCCAGCATGTGGACACCAGGAAGGTCAGCCTCTTTAAGGGGGAGGACAGAAACATTCACTTGGAAGCAAACTTTGTATGTTTCATAATCACTTGTCAAAGCTTCCTGAAGCATTTGAATTTATTCATTAGCGACTGTATCAGTCAGAATTATTAAGTGCAAGCAACGAGCACAGAATTTATTGAAAGATCATTGAGCAGTACTCAGAATCTCTAAAAAGGTTAGAAACTGTAGCCAGGAACAATATCCCAGATGACACTGAAGAACTGGTCAAGTCTAGATACCACAGTAGACACTGTAGCGCCATTAACACTGGCCCATGGCGCTGCTACAGTCTTACTTTTGATGCTACCTCTGCATAAGGGACTCTGTGCAGGCGCTGGAGTTTGCATTCCTAACATGTGGTTCAATATTCAGGATGTCTGCATGTGATTAGAGGAGACTGGGCTACATACCGAGCCTCATAGCGGAAAAGGCCAGGAAAATGAAAATTTGGAAGTTTGTCTTTCTATAGTAGAAAATGAGGTTTGTCTTACTAGGTAGGCATTTCCCTAAATGGTATAATGAAGCATTTAGCAATGCCTGTAGGTGTTTTTATTGTCACATCTTGGCTAAGGGAGGGAAGAAGGGGGACACAGTTTGCTTCTGACATCTAATGGGGAGAGGCTAGGGATGTTGCTAAACACCTTAACTGGCACAGGACAGCTCAAATTACCAGAGAATTATCTGGTATAAATTGTCAGCAGTGACATAGTTGAAAAGCCCTCCCCTTACTAGAAAAGGGTTTCAGATACCCATGGCCAAATGATTGACCCATATTCATGTAGTGGCCAATGAGTTTTTCATCTCTGTTCAGCTTATTTTTGCAGTTTTTTTCCTTTTCTTCAATTCTACTTCTCTTTCTTTTGTGAGAAAAGACATATATGAAGAAGATGTAATGGGTTCACTATCAACAAGGAAAGATGTTCAGAGAAAACAACAATTTGGGCAAAAAGCAAAGATGACAAGTGACAGAATCTTGATTGTAACAGCAAGATTTTAAAGTTCATGATCTCTCCACTCTGCCATGATTTTCTTCTGTGGTCCCCTGAGGCCCCGACCGAGTGTTTAGGATGTTACTGTTATGATTTTATAGAAAGTCTACATATAGCACACAACTAATTAGGGAGGAGTCCATGATCCCAATTTCATTGGCGTCATCCTCTAACCAGCTGAGTTGATCGTGTACTCCGCCTGCAGCCGACTCTTTCAGATCCCTCACAGATCATCCAGCTGCTTCCAGAAGGACTCACGCCACATTGAAGTGACAGCGATATACATAGAATTAAACGAGTACTTTCTGACTGTCTATGTAGGCCAGGGCCGGAAGGGGAAGGACGCTGAAGTAGCAGTGGCACCCCTAAATGGGGGTGTAGGAATAGTAGTCCCTGTCCTCCCATTCCACCCACTATTATGCTGCATCCACTCTGTCCTGGGCTCCAAGGCAGCGCTATTTTCTGCTGAGCACAGCCCTGGGGTAGGAGTTTGCTCTGGCTCCCGAGAAATCCACTGCAGCAGGGGCAAGCACTTGCATCAGTCTCAATTGCAGGGTCCAGGGCAGGGGATTCAGGTCTAGCCACGCGCTTCAGACATGCCTGCACAGCCAGCAGAAGATCCCTTTGCAATGTCTCGGTGCCCTCTGTGTCAATCAGGCTTTGGCACTAGCCATGATGCTCACATAGCATAGAGTATTGTGTGGGGGCAACCAACTTCAGGTGGCACAGGCAGTTTTAGAATCCCCCAGCCTCCAGGGGGCGTATCTGAGCTCTGGCTCCAGAGACAAGGAGAGAAAACATGCTCTTCCAACAAGAGGAAGGACTAGGATTTCTGGTCATCACCGGGGAGGGCTTCAGTGGGTGGGAGACTGGACTCTTTGATAAGCTGGAAATATGTGAATGTAAAGGCTGTGTTTTAGGAAATTTATTGGAGGCTGTTGTTTACATCCTACATTATACAGCAGGTTATTTCAGTTCTCATACATGAGTACACTTAATTATAAAAATTTTATAAAAAAGATATTGTGTTACTCTGATCTCTAGTTTACAAAAGATATGGCTGAGGACTGGAGATGCTAAGTAATATGGCATTATTACATAGCAAGAGATTTGTTCTCAGATCCATACATTTTCAAGTCCTCGACTTTTAAATGCCACATACTGTATATGTATATCCCACATTCAAAGGCTGTTAAATCGCGTTGTTTACCCATATCTTCAGAAAGTGATTTTGCCTCTCTGAAAAAATCACTTCTGTCGTGGTAAACAACCCGCTTCCCTATTTATAATGGTCTGGCCCTCTAGCAACTTCAGCGCGAAATTATAGCTAATTTGCCTACAAATGTCAGGTGGTCATAATAATCTGGCCACTCAGTGTATATGCTGTCAAGCAGCCCTAGTTTTACTTCTTATGGGTGAGAGTATCACCTAGTTGCTTGTTGTCTTTCTACCCTTTGTCATTCCACCTGTGCATTTTGGGAATGATTAATACTCTGGGCCACACAGCTCATCCATTGGACAGCCACAAGGGGGCAGCCTTAAAACACTGAGAGAAGACCTGTAAAATTAGTAAAGGAAGAAAAAAATGTTTCCCTATTCTCCACCCTCCTTACCGCCACCAAAAACTAGTGTTGTTTTTTTAAAGTGAGGATCGTGACATTTTAAAGGGTCTTAAAGTCAAATGATGTAAACTGTAATTGAAAAATGAAGTTAAAAAAGAAAAACGTCAATTTAATGATCCACAATTGACTTTTTTTTTTTTTTTTTAATAAAGGAACACAAGATGTGAGAGCACATCGCATCTAGTAAGGGTGCTATTACGTGGAAATGTATTCCATTTTCATGATATGTAATGAGGGCGCGTGTAAATGTAAAATGTATTTCTCACTGTGGACCACATGGTTAAAAGCCACTGGATGGCATGCAACTGTTGTGGGAAACCACCAGGGCATTGCCTGAGTCCAGGAGGGGGGGATGGATAGGAGGGAGTGGTCATCTTAGTAAAACAGAGTGCAGAGGAGTAACTTGTCCTGGAGTCCAATATTTCAAAAGTACAGTGGATGGGGAACACACACACACACACACACACACACACGCACACACACACGCACACACATACACACATGCACACACATACACACACGCACACATACACACACGCACACACATACACACACATACACACACGCGCACACGCACACACGCACTCCTTCTCAACTAGTTCTTCTGGTCCTTTGTTGGCAGCTTCCCTGTACTTGGAGGAAGGACTGTATAACCCGGGAACCTAGTATTTATTCAGCATCTGTGGTGTGCCAGTTGCTTTACATATTATCACTTACCTTTATCATTCTTATGAGCCAATGGGAAGAATAGAATTGCTTGACTTTTCAGATAAAAGCCTGAGTCCCCAGGGTAACTATGGTTTCCATCCACTTGGTAAATTTTCATTTTTCCATTTTTCTGGTGACAGGCCTCCCCAGAGGATGGAAACAGGAGGGCCCCTCTGTGGTCACAGGGATTGGGGGAACTGGATAGGAAGGGAAGGGAGGTGGTCCACCTTTGGGCAGTTGAACTAAATTCCACTGGAATTTGTGCTGGAGCTGGCAGTGAAAACTCCCCCTTTTTCTTCGTCCCTGGGCAGAATTATATAAGATGTTCATCTTGATAGGAGCAAAGAAGTTTGATCAAGAGACACAGGTTAATTAAAAGTGGACAGCACGTGGAATCAATACCATGATCTTGCTCTCCTGCTCTTTTGAGCCACTGTTGGAGCTCCCCACTGGGTACATCCAAGTGGAAGCCAGAGGGTATTCAAAGTCCATACAAGTCAGCCTCTGAAGCAGAGATCAAGAGGAGATGGGTGGAGAGTAGACTGGATGAAGGAATGGACATGACCTACTGTGGATGTCAGTGCACGTACACACAGACACACAACGCACAATGGACCCCAGGGGTCCTGATCTATGCCAATAATTAGTGTACAATTCACTCCTTGGCTGCAATAAAGGAATGTTTTTTATTACCGGAGGAGCTGGCCTGAGCGCAGTTTTTTCTATTAAAATTTCTGACTCATTGCAATTAGTGATAGCTCTAAACCATCCAGGTAGAAAAATGGAAAAGTAACCTAATTTACTTCTAGAGTTTTGCAAATAATTGCATCAGATGAGGTTGCAGAACAAAAATCCTAGTAGTCTCCCAGGAGACAATTTTCGTAATGACATAATTAGAGCTGGCAATCACAGGGGCTGAGGTAATGGAGCAAATGATGAGAAATATAATATTCCTCTTGTCCTTCAGCATAAATGCTTTTCAGAAAAAAACATACCTTTTGCATAATTTGGCCACATTTCTATTTCACATATTAATTTTAGTGATCTACAGTGTTTCTGACTGTACAGTGAACCATTGAGTTCTTATTATGAGGCGTAGTCCAGCTAATTTAAATGCAGTTCAAGGAAATTCAAGCACACAGTCCCTAAGGCTAGGATAAATATGTTCCTCTCTGGATGTCATGCATAGGTTGCTGCAGGTTTGCTTTGGAGTAGATTTTCAAGGCTTTTGCTATAGGGGCCTAAGTTTCAGAAGTTATGTAATTACAATAAATTGGACTTCACTGTCCCTGAGGCTCTAACATTTTCAAGTTTTGAAAATGGTCATTAACAGATGTGCAGGTAACTTGTTAAAAGGATTGAGAGAAGTGAAATAGCTGGCATCGCCCCTGTGTTAGAGGGTGTCAGGGACAACGGGCAGCTTGCTTGCTTGAGGTGATTGTAAATTAGTATATCAGCTTCCCTGAAACCGTGCCCTGGGCAGCTCTTGGAGGGAGGCAGCATCAAGGCGAAAAAGACTTTCAGGCTGAATCCCAGCTCCCATGTGGGCATGTCTTCCGATGCCAGTTCCTGAAAGGCAGAACCCTGCTCATTAAAATCAGCCGCACAATACCTGGTCAGACAGAGCAAAGGAACTGTTTGACCCCAGGGGTCCTGATCTATCAGAGAAGTTCAAACGGGAGGAAGCTGGTATTTGTTTCAATAGCATCCCAGCTTCTCAGTACCAACTTGCTTAATCCATTTGGGCTGTTCTAACAAAATACCACAGACTGGGTAGCTTATAAAAAACAGGGATTTATTTCTCTCAGTTCTGGAGGCTGGAAGTCCAAGATCAAACACCTGTCACGTTAAGTCATTACTGGCTGGGGTTTCAGTTTTTATAGTGAAATCTTAAGTTTGCTTCTGTCTCTTAAGAGAATTAAGACCATTCCCCAAGTGAGTATGTGATTTAAGAAAATCACATCTTAGTAAGTGTGAGCATGCACCCGAATGGTTACTTCTACTAACTCTAAGAAATATTTAATTGATAAATACCAATGTAATTGACAATTCCTATTAAAGACTGTGTGTGTGTGTGTGTGTTTTAAAGGCTGTTTCAACCTCTCCCAATTAATAAAAGATGACTATAATAAAGTCTTTGTGCAGGCATATTTTGGAAATTCGATTGATATGTATGTACCCTTTTATGAATTGGGATGGTAATATAGTTATTACTATAAAATTTACTGAAACATAGTTGGAAATATATAAAAACCAGTTGGATCCATGATGAGGAAGTGAGTAGAAAAATTGCTAAATTTATGTGGATTAAGAGAGGATCTCTAAAAAAAACCCAACAGCTACACCTAATATTAGTCATAGATTTGGGGGTTGCTCTTTTGAGTACCCATATATCACAAACATGGTCATTGTGGTGCAGAATAAAGTGGGGACCTTAAACTGGTTAGGTTATATTAATTTGAATGCTCTGATTTTTAATAATCAGCTATAAAAGTGCATAATTTAATTATGCCATGTCATTGAACTGTGCCAATAACAACAGCACCATTTCCCAAACAGCATGAATAAAATAAATCATTAGAATATTTTGATTATTAGTGTATGTCAAATTATTTCTCCCACCTTTATTGACGTTTTTGTTTAGTAATTAGTAAAGGAATAGCATACCTGTGCTGCACCTGCCCAGGATGTCTCAGTTGTGTGCTGTTCACTCAGCAGCTCCCTGAAGCTGCCAAGAATAACAGGATTATGGGGGAGAGAAATGATTCTCTTTGACTTTAAGTATAGTTTATGCCTTTCATTTTGCTTTCTATTTCCCAACATGAGTATGTTCCACAGCTGGATGTGCTTTTTCTCCAGAATCAACATGTTGCCACCTCCATCCCATGGTTCATGCCATCTTAACTCCACCATAGTCACCAGAGCTACAATGTACACCTGCCTTTTTATTTTTTCCCAGTAGAAATTCAGGTACAACATTCTGGTATTTTTTGGTATTCTAGTAACAAGTGCCTAATGGAAAGTGAATGCTTAAATGATAGTATTCCTCTAGCCCTTTAAATGGGCTTGGTTGTTCACATCTTCAGTGTTTTAATGGGAAGTAGGAGAAAAACAACAACCAAAAGATAATTAGAGAAAGAGGGAGGGAAGCTAATCAGGAGGGAGAGAGCCAGTTTTATTCCTTAATGAGTAAGTAAACATGGTAAATGGAAAATGTAAGAAATTTAGCCTCAATCTCCTCATTTGAGAAATGGAAAATACAATTACAAATACCTTTGCTCAGAGGATGGCTGTTTAGAAAAATTGACATCACATAGGCGGGAGGGAAAGCTCACATGGGTGCTCAATAACTTGTTCACTCCCTTTTCTCTTTTCTGAGGGGCCAAAGCTAACACAAGCTAACACAGTACTTCACTTCCTTTAGTTTCAGCTTCTTCAACTACATGGGGGCATATTCTAGGGGACCTAAGGTGACCCAGTGCTCAGAGTCTCTCCCAAGCAGTGTGTGATAAGGGGCTTAGGACACTAGAGGATGAGAAAAAAGAAACAAACAAACAAACAAACAAACAAACAAACAAACAAACAAGGGATTCTCTCCCCTTCCCCTGAGCATCAAGAAACCCACTCCAGCTCCTAGAGTCAGAACCAGAGGGTTTCTTGTGGTGCTCTCACTACGCACATCATTACTCACTTCCATGTTTAGGGTTATGTTGAGTCCAGGTTGGACTCAAAACCAAAGCAGCCAAAACCGGTTTGGCTCAGTGGATAGAGCGTCGGCCTGCGGACTGAAAGGTCCCAGGTTCGATTCCGGTCAAGGGCATGTACCTGGGTTGCGGGCACATCTCCAGTGGGAGATGTGCAGGAGGCAGCTGATCGATGTTTCTCTCTCATCGATGTTTCTGACTTTCTATCTCTCTCCCTTCCTCTCTGTGAAAAATCAATAAAATATATATATATATATTTAAAAAAAAAAAAACCAAAGCAAAAAAAAATAAAAATAAAAATAAATCAAATGAAGTGAAGCTCACTCATGGTTCAGTGGTACTTAAGATACTGATCTTCTTCCTCAACCTGCCCGCTACTGTTTCTTTCAGAGGCCTCAGACATTCTGTGCATGTTTCCCCCTTGCAGTCAGTGTGAGAGACAGGGTGGGGCGTGTGTACGCCATCGTACCTGGGGCAGGCGCAAATGTTTCTCAGGAATTTTGATGTAAGTGAGCTTTTTGAAAGAGGTTTCTGGAGTAAACAGCTAAACTGAAGGCATACCTGTCAGATCAGTGGCAGTCTGCTCTGCCAGAGAGTAAAGCCCTTGGCACTGTTGTACTTCATTCACATTACAGAGATCCCAGAATGCCTAGACCTGTAGTAGCAATTCATGTGGAGATGTTTACGACTTAAAAAATGGACTTAGCAATACTCTTTATTCATGTTAGTGCCTCATTAATAGTTCATTAGTCTTCATCCACATGGACGGCAAACAAATGTCATCTCACGTCCTACTCATCTCATCTAGTTGTGGCTACTTGGCATATGGGTCTGAGAAGAACAGAGAGAACCCATAATGCTCGTGTGCAGGAAGGTGTGCTGGGATTGAAGAGCATGTCACATCTGTCATGGGCAGAGACAAGGCCTATGCATGCCACCTTCCTGCCTTCCTGGATCTACCTGAGTTCATGGAAGGGAACCCTAATATATATAAAGAGCTAGGTGGCGTCACGACCGAACGGGCGACTGGTCACCATGAAGTGCATGGAGCACCTCTTGGTCCCCCCCTCCCCCCAGCCCCTGAGCCACTCACCATGGGGGGCGGGGGCTGGTGGCGGGGCGGGACTGGGGTGGTGGGCTGCTTTGCGGGGTGGCTGTAAGCTTAGCAGAGCAGTCACCCAGGTGGCAGTGAGTGAAGCCGTCGCGGGGTGGGGGTGGGGGGAGCCTGCAGAGCAGTGGCGGGGTGGGGAGAGTTTCACTGAGTGTCCAGCAGCGAGCTTCATGGGGTAGCAGCAAGCTTCCCTGAGCAGTTGGGGGGCTGAGCATTGCAGAGCATCCCGGGGCAGGGAGCTTCACATAGTGTGGCAGGGCGGCAGAGGCCATGCGGCAGAGGCCAAGTTAGGCCGAGGGACCCTAACTGCGCACAGTTTCGTGCTTGCTGGGCCTCTAGTGTGTGTATATACATATGGTGGTGAAGCAATAATAATAATGGTTTAATATCAATAGTGAATCTTTGGCATTTTGTAGTCCCACTGAAGGTGAAGTTCTGTTTGATCAAAGGGAAGCATGCCACAGCCATGATCACCAATAGCCCCTTTGTTGTCCCAAAGTATTAATAACTATCTTCGCCATTCTTAGAACTGTAGATCAAATGCTGTGTTTCACAGCTTAATTTTAAATGAAGCCAATTAGCATTAATGTCTATTAAAAAATGATTTCAGAGAGGAAGAGAGAGGGAGAGAGAGATAGAAACATCAATGATGAGTAAGGATCATCTGTCAGTTGTCTCCTGCACGCCCCCACTGGGGAACAAGCCCACAACCGGGGCGTGTGCCCTGCCTGACCAGGAATCAGACCGTGACCTCCTGGTTCACAGGTTGACCCTCAACCACTGAGCCACCATCGCCCAGCAATATCTGAATTTTAATAGTCCTTAGCTCTGAGTTGATTCACTCCAGTAATTTTAAATGGGGGCTATAAAGTGAAGTGGGAGTATTTAGGAAACCTGTGGGAGGTACTACTAGTATTGGATGGTGGGTACAGTGTAGGAATTCTAGAAGGCCTGCAATGTGAAGGGAAGCCCTAGGAAAAAAAAGGAATAGTCTTTATCCAGCAGGACTCCAATATCCAGTGAAAGAAAATTCATAGATACCTTTAGACTGGCGAAGAGGTGTGCATGTGCGAGACACTTGTGAATAACCCTGTCCAGGCAGTGTTTGTCTATATCATTTGCCTTTTGTCCTTGGAATGAGATGATCGCATTCAAGCTGTGAAGATACATAGCTTGTGCCACTGCTGGCATTAAAAACACATTGTTTTGAAGGGCAAGGATGATTGGAGAGGCAGAAATGCTTGCCTAGGAGAAAAGACAAATTAATTAATCTGTCAAATTATGTCTCTAAGAGCCTGAATGCAGATGATTCTTGCATACCAAGTCTGCTCTCACTGTAGTGCTGAATGCCCATTTTTTTTGCTTCTCTGTGCTCTAATTTATGATTATGTACAATCTAGCACAGTATTTACAACCACAGTACATAGAAGCCAAGGGATCTTTTACAATATTAAACAATACACATCACTCTTAAATTTGCATATATATAGATATAAAAGCAATGTATGTGCAGTGACATATGTATGGGCAACAAGACAATGAGTGAATTGTTTTATTTTTAAAATGATCTTTAATAAGACTTTAAATTATTAAAATTGACTTTTACTCAGATAATTTTTGTTTACAAGTTTGGTATTAAGTATAATTGGTGTATTATTCTAACTTTAAAAGTTTAAGTATTTTAGAAAAAAAAACATTTTATTCTATTTAAGCTTTCTTCATAATGATTTTCTTTTAAGTTACTGTCTTTTTAAATAAATTCTTATTTAAAAAATTCTTTATTATTATTATATACCAAAGTACTAAAATTTTATTTCCCAAAGAAACAGAACAGAACAATTGGCTTGCTGATAATGCACCTTCAATGTTTTTCTCCTGTCCTAGCTGGTTTGGCTCAGTGGATAAAGTGTTGGCCTTCAGACTGAAAGGTCCCAGGTTCAATTCTGGTTAAGGGAACATGCCCGGGCTGTGGGCTTGATCCCCAGTGGGGGGCATGCAGTAGGCAGCCCATCAGTGATTCTCTCTCATCATTGATGCATCTATCTCTCTCTCCCTCTCCCTTCTATAAAATCAATAAAAAATATTTTTAAAAAATTTAAAAAAAGATTTTTCTCCTAGTTCTTCTTCTCCCAGGGTTCACCAGTTTGCCACCCGAAAGCCTCTCTGACAAGAAAATTCCGGGGTCACAAATAGACCCTAAACCAAGCATGTCAAACTCATGGCCCGCCGGCCGCATGTAAATATTTTTGCGAACCAGCCAATATAACGGTATGTAAGAAATGTTTTAATAAAAATTCTGTAGCTTAATTTTTACAATATCCTGTTATACATAATCTATCCTATCTAATAAAGATGGAATATGCAAATTGACCATCACTTCTCGACAAAGATGGTGGCACCCACAGCCAATAAGGAGGGAATATGCAAATTGATGCGACAAAGATGGTGGCAGCCGGGCTGGGACACTTGTGTCATTGCCATGGTGATGATGCAGGTGTTCTGCCCCAGCCCGGCCGCTCTGGGCCTCTGGGCAGCACGCAAAGGTGGAAGGCAGCTCTGGGCCAGAGCGAAGGCGGTGCTGGCAGATACCTGCTTTCAGCAGGCCGTGGCCACAGAGCTGGATGCGAGCAGGAGCCTGGCTCTTAGCTCCAGTGACAGCAACAAAGTTTCAATTATAGAAGGTAAATAAATCCCAGAATAAAAAATGAAAAGAAAAGGAGGAGAGGCTGGGAGCTTCATTCACCGGCCAGCCTAAAAACGGCCCTCAGCCCCTCACCCAGACTGGCCAGGCACCCCAGTGGGGACCCCCACCCTAAAGGGGATGTGGCCAGCCTGAAAACAACCATCAGCCCCTCATCCAGGCTGGCCAGGCACCCAAGCGGGACCCCCACCCTGATCCGGGACACCCGCAGGGCAAACCAGCCGGCCCCCACCTGTGCACCAGGCCTCTATCCTTTATAGTAAAAGGGTAATATGCAACCTGACCCTAACAGCAGAAGGACTGGGAATGACTGGTCACTATGACACACACTGACCACCAGGGGGCAGACACTCAATGCAGGGGATGCCCCTGGTGGTCAGTGCGCTCCCACAGGGGGAGCTCTGCTCAGCCACAAGTCTGGCTGATGGCTGCCAGTACAGCAGTGGTGGTGGGAGCCTCTCCCGCCTCCTCAGAAGCGCTAAGGATGTCTGACTGAAGCTTAGGTCTGCTCCTTTCTGGCAAGTGGACATCCCCCGAGGGCTGCCGGGCTGCCAGAGAGATGTCTGACTGCCAGCTTAGGCCCGTGCATGAATTTTGTGCACCAGGCCTGTAGTTATTAATAATGAACTACAATGTTTGCTAATGATTGATTACTATAATCGTGTTGCATTCATTTCCGTATGTGCCTTATACACAGGCACACCATTTCTCTCCACTAATGCTAGCAGCAAGTATTTTAGCAGCCAATTGCCACATCATTAGTCTTGTACTGACTTGTTTGGTGTGCACAACAGGAAGTATATCTGTTTCGGAGAACAAGAAAAATAGGTTTATTTGAGTTATGCTTATTATTTTGTGCAGTTATTCAGTATCTGATAAGTTAATATTTAAGAAAAATTATTAATTTTTTAAAAAATGTTCTATTATTTTATGTTAATGACTACTCATTTATTTCAGCCCTTTGTATTCAGCATGTCTCTATCAAAATAAACTTATGTTTCTATGAAAATTGAAGCTTTTGTTTTTTGCGGTCCACATAAAATTAAACCTTGTTTATTTGGTCCATGTTAGCCTTTGAGTTTGACATGCTTGCCCTAAAGTATCTCAGGCCATTGTAGCTGCATCTCAAAGTGGTGTAGTGTCAAAAACATCCTGATCTGAAAAGGCCAGTAAGAAAGAAAAATTATTTAAATTCAAGATCTCTGTGAGCTTTTGTTTTGTGAATAGTTTGAAAATGGATTAATATATTTGGGGGGTTTGGTATTTAAATGGAGCAAAATGAATAACAGTTCACTTGAATAAACATTCAACTGGGCTCACACATTACGTTGGTCCTGAGAACACAGAGAGAAATAAGATAGATTCCTTGTCCTTGAATATCTTATATAGTCGTGAGTTGTGCATTTAAAATTTTTCTGCCTAATTTTTTCCCCCTGAAGATAAAATAAATGTGTGGCCCTAGCTGGTGTTGCCCATTGGATAGGGTTGTGGGTTCGATTCCAGGTCAAGGACACCATACCTGGGTCACAGTTCCATCTCTGGCCTGGGTCAGGTGCGTGCAGGAGATAATCAATCCATGTGTCTCCCTCACATGGATGTTTTTTTTTTCTCTCTCTCTTCCCTCACTTCCTTCAACTCTCTCTAAAAATCAATGAAAAAAATATCCTTGAGTGAGAATAAAAATAAAAATAAAAATGAAAAACAAAATAAATGTGCCACCCCAGGAATTCTGAGAGCAGGAGCTCCTCCATAATGTCCGTATATGAGGAGCTTAGAGAAACAATGTAGTTGGAAAAATGGGCCCCAAGGTATTTCTTGCTTTTAGTTTGATTGTATGTTAAAGACAATAAAAGAAGCAGTTTTCCATTTATCCTTAATCTGCATTTTTTAATAAAAGGTAAAATTAATTATTTTTATTTCCTCTTGCTGGGGGTGGAGGAAAGGACATCATGCCAGTATGGAAAGATCTCGAGTTCTCTGAGTCATTCCTCAAGGCGGCCCCCTTCAAGGGATGTGACCTGAGTTCCCCCTCAAGGGAACAGCCAGCCTTTGAAGTCTAGAATTTTACTTTAAAAGATCATGCAGATTTTTCATTCTACTTTGAAATATATCTTGTTTTCATATGAAATGAACTGTTCTGAAATCTTACAGAAAAGTGTACACCCCAGGTGTATTCCGTGGTTATATTGCTGCTTCTCCTGTCATGTATCTTGTGGGATTTTTGTGCACTCAGCTGAGAAACTGCGGCAGTAGAGCATGGAAATATGAAAGCGATTCCATGATATAAGTATGAGATTATAGTTTTTTCATTAAAAATATTGAAAAAATACTTCTATTGAAGTTACTTTGATGTGACAGAACCACAGAACGTACTTTTTTCAGTGCTTTCTATTACTTATATTATAAAAAATGTTATAACCACTAATAAAATGCTTTACCAAAGGAGCATAGACATGGCTTTATCTTACAGAATTTCCTGTACTGCAGTAAAATGTTAACCAATGAGACTTATATGCTGCCTAGACTAGTGATCTTAATTCTCTGCATCTCAGATTTATTTTTTTAAAAACCTTACTTCCAAAATTTTTTGGCAAAATAAAAACAGGATAGGAATTCTTAAGATCTACATGGGCCTCATGGACCTCTGTAAACTTATTATATCTGTATGTAGTGCTCATAGGTATTTCAAAGGATAGAGGCAAAATTCTTCTGCCCAAATTCATAACATTAGCTATGAAATAAGTGAAATTTCAAAATTCTATCAATGGATCTGGCCTGTATTCACTGACAGCAAGTAGCTATTTCCATCATTTTTGTTGTGATTACTTGGAAGCTTATGGTTAAATTTTTACTTTATATATTCTTGGAGAAAATTTAATATTGTTGTTCTCCACATTTTCCACAGTTTTTAAAATGTCCATCATTTCGATCTAACAGTGCTTTTGTCTTGAACATCAATCTCTTTTGGAATTGTGCAGGATAAAAATTACCCTATTGTTGCCTGGCTGGTGTGGCTAAGTGGTTGAGCATCGACCCATGAACTAGGAGGTCATGGTTGGATTTCAGGTCAGGACACATGTCTAGGTTGCAAGCTCGATCTCCAGTAGGGGGCGTATAGGAGGCAGCCAATTGGTTTTGATCAATGTTTCAATATTTCTCTCTCTCTTTCTCTACCTTACCCTCTCTCTAAAAATCAATAAAACCAAATATCTATATCTATATCTATCTATCTATATCTATCTATCTATCTATCTATCTATCTATCTATCTATCTATCTATCATCTATCTATAAAGAGGTAATATGCAAATTGTCCAGGATACCGTAATGTCATGACCGCTCAGAAGGAGGCTGCGCACGCAGATGGGTGGGAGGGGACTGTGTGCATGGTGAGGCAAGCCACGGATGGAGCAGGCCCAGAGACAGGGGTGCCTGCCCATGTGGAGTGTAGACAGGGATCCTGCCAGCTGCAGCACGCCAGCAGTCCTGCCTCTGTGGGTGAGCTGCAGAGGAAACACCTTTTCTGACCGCTCATTGGCTAAGCTCCCAGTACGCCACTCACAGTGTTCTTGGAAACTTGGGTAATAAGGATCCAAGAAGGTGATCTAGTGTTTTTCCACCTCATTCCTGGAGGAAAAAACATGAAGGTCTGCTGCTGGAGGGGCTAAGAAATGTCATATCTTGCCCTAGCTGGTTTGGTTCAGAGCCTTGGCCTGCAGACCGCAGGGTCCAGGTTCGATTCTGATCAAGGGCATGTACCTAGGTTGCAGATTCCTCTCTTGCTGGGGCCCAGGTCAGGGATCATACAGGGGGCAACCAATTGAAGTGTCCCTCTCACATTGATGTTTCTCTCTGTCTTTCCCTCTCTTTTCCATGCTCTCTAAAAATCAATGGAAAAATATCCTCAGGTGAGGATAAAAAGAAAAAGAAAGAAATGTCATATCCTATGAAAGAGACATCTTGAAAATGCCTAAAGAAAGTTGTCATTTTTTTGTGGTGAAGGGACTGGAGTTTATGTTAATGAAAACACCTTGGCGGCTGCAGCGGCCGGCTATGGCAACAACAGCGGGGTGATGGGGGTGGCGCCTTTCCCTGATCAGCCTGGTTGCCTCCCACAGAGGGAGGCCAGACTGCAGCTTAGGCCCGCTTCCCCATGGGGAGCGGGCCTAAGCCATCAGTAGGACATCCCCTGAGGACTCCTGGACTGTGAGAGGGGGCAGGCTGGGCTGAGGCCCCCCCCCCCCCCCGCACAGTGCACGAATTTCGTGCACCAAGCCTCGCGTATATGTGTGTGTGTGTGTGTGTATGTGTATATATATATATATATACATTTATTTATTTATTTATTTATTTATTTATTTATTTATTTTACCCTATTGTTAATTAGTTATCTAATTCCACATATTATCTAACACCTTGTGCTATGAAACAGGAGGCACATGCATTCAGGAAGTACTCAGGACAATAGGTGGCATTTGTTATAGGATCATACCCACCAAATATATCTACTATGGCATTAGAGGTTTAGCTGCAGAATTGAGACAAATTCTGCATGATCCAAATAAATATAAAGATTCTTCAACGTGGGCTTTAGTAGTGATTGGCTCAACTCCCAGTAAAGATTGAGGACACTGTGCTGGTTACTAGAGTTAACTTTAACATTCTCATGAACTTAAAACTATAACATGTAGAACAGGTTAATGATTTTAATTTCCATTCTTTTTTCTTCCATGGAAAATTGAAGAAATCCATTTACCAAAGCAGTTGAGAAAATTGTTTTCCTCAGTTTTCTAGATTTGGTTTATTGCTTAGTGTGTGTCCCTTGCTATTTTATTCCTAGGAGATTCTATGCATTAGTCTAAGATTCCTTTTGGAGAAAGAGTCTATTTCAATTTTATTGACAACGAGGTTTGAATTCCTTCCAATGTGCAAGTTATTACAGAGAAATGACTTCATTTTCTGTTGACATGGCTCTGAGATTTGCTGTATCTCTTAAGTGTTCTGTGTTTTACAGTCAGTTGGGTAAGTATTCTATATCAAGGTGGTATGAGTTCACAACCTATAGTTTTATAATCTAGTCTCATATAATAAAAGATTTCATGACATTCCATTGCAAAACCAGAAATGACCGGATCTGAATCTATGAATGGCCTTTATTTCTCCCATTTATTGTGAATAGTTACGCATTTCATTGCAGTAATATGAATGTGTTTGATTAGAGGATACTGTCTGCCTCACACTCCTCCAGGGGATAATATAAGAATCAGATTATGCACTTTCCTACTTTTCTAAAGTCATCAAATTTCTGAACTCTAAAACAATCTGCCCTCAAGAAATTCACTTAAGGGATTATGAATCTGAAAAGCAAGAACCTCTATTTTTCATTCAGATTATACTTCCTTATAGAGGTGGTAAAACAATTAAACATCGTAAAGGCTATAGTTTTACTGTTTAACTATTTCAGTGTTCCTGCTAGGAGACTTATTATTACTTTAAATAGCATAGACTTCACTAGAAGCTATTATGGTAGTCTTGGCCAAATTTTAATAAAAGGAGAGAGATGATTACTCAAATCTTACCCTGATCTCTCATCCTCTTATGCATAAGCTTTTGCTTTATAAATCTTTCATTCAATTATTTTCAAGTAATTTATTTGGATACTTTAAAATCCTAATTGGTACAAAGAAGTGTCTAAAACTCAGTGCTAATATTTAAGGATGCCTTCTGAAAAATATTTTTCTATTTTTAAAATTGCTTGAGTAATCCAACAAGTTCAGAGATTTCTGAAAGAATGTTTATGTTCATATTGTTTGGATTTAATGTCAGATTCTTATAAAACTATGTTAGAAAGGAATTCTTTTGGGCTCAGTTTTAGACATTTTGAGGAGACAAAAGTGAGTGTGAGACTATACACATCCCCTGCACCCACAGATACCTTACAAACTGTTGCACAACATGTGAACCCCTTAATTCAGTTCTCAGATTGAAATAATAAAATAAAATCAGGAGAGGAGAGCTTATTGGTGAAGGGTTTTCTCTGGAGAACTGTGCAAGTTTCCACATGGTGATGGGTAGGGTGGGCTGTTTTCTGACTCCACACTTGATCAGAAGTTTCTCTTGCAGAACTTTACAATGTGTTTCCTACAGTGGGAGTCACAGAGGATGGGTGCCTGACTCACACTGGAGAAAGCCAGACTGATCTGACTCCAGTCCTGAGAGTGAGATAGGGGTTCCCAAGAGCTCTTGGGGCTCACTGAAAGGACTGCTGTGCGGAGATCAGCCTGAACTGCCTGAGTGAGTGGGGCTAGGTCTCTGATTGCAGAGCTCCAATAGTACTTTTCTTGCGGGTAAAAATAGTGGTCATAGATGGATTGTGTAAAAATTAATGTGAATTGTTATACAAAGTAGTATGTTTTGTCTGTGTAAAATGGGGGCATATCTATATTTACTGTTGGTGACAAGAGGTAATTAGGGAAAGAATACATTTATTCAAACTAGAGTCAAGTAGATGCTAAGAGGCTAGCAGGTTGGAGAAGAGAATTGACTCACAATAAGAGCCTTCAAAATGCGTGCTTTGGATAGCCTTTATGTACCCCCCAATTCAGGAATAATCACAAAGCTTTGTATGCTTTTCCAGAATCTATTTCTATCCCTCTTCCCGTCTCTCTCTATCATTCTCTCTCTTTACGAGTTATATTTCCAGGGTGTATACTCACTTAATCAATCATCTTAACTTTTGTTATGCTTCTAATTAACTCATAAAATGTATTTTTACCTGCAGTGAAATATATGATCAACTAGATTAGTATGGTAAAAAATCAGGTCTCTGAGCCTGGCCAGTGTTGCTCAGTGGTTGAGCATCATGATTTGATTTCTGATCAGGGTACATGCCGGTTGAGGGCCTGATGCTCAGTGTGGGGCATGCAAGAAGCAGCCAATCAATGATTCTCTTTCATCATTGATGTTTCTATCTCCCTCTTCCTCTCTCTCTCCCTTCCTCTCTAAAATCAATTATATATATAAATATACCCTTTAAATATATACATATATATATATATATGTAAAGGGTCTTTGAGCCCTAGCCAGTTTGACTCAATGGTTAGAGGGCTAGCCAGAGGACTGAAGTGTCATGGTTTGATTCTGGTTAAGCACATATACCTTGATTGCAGGCTCGATTCCCTCTCAGCTTGGGGTGCATGAGAAAGGCAACCAATGGATGTGTCTCTTTCACATCACTGTTTCTCTCTGTCTTTCCCCCTCCCTTCCACACTCTCTCTAAAAAAAAAAATCAATGGAAAAAATATCCTTGGGTGAGGATTAACAAGATATGGCTGCTGGGTAGTAAGCTGGGCTCTCCTACTAGCTAAGTAATCCCACCTCTGAACCCTCACCTCACTTCCCATCCCTCATTCCTCTCCCCTAACCTCCACTCCTGCCACCACCACTTGTTTATTAAAAGTTCCATCTCATCGCCGAAACCGGTTTGGCTCAGTGGAGAGCTTCGGCCTGCGGACTGAAGGGTCCCGGGTTTGATTCCGGTCAAGGGCATGTGCCTGGGTTGCGGGCACATCCCCAGTGGGAGATGTGCGGGAGGCAGCTGATCGATGTTTCTCTCTCATCAGTGTTTCTAACTCTCTATCTCTCTCCCTTCCTCTCTGTAAAAAATCCTTAAAAAAAATTAAAAAAAAAAGTTCCATCTCATCAAAATTACATTATGCTTACAAATAATCAAAATCTTTGTTATACATATTTCCTCTGCCTGGATGTCATCTGTATCTCTCTCTCTCTCTCTCTCTCTCTCTCTCTCTCTCTCTCTCACAAAACATTCTTTCCCCAACTCATACTTGGTCCTTCTAAATGCTCCATAAGTGATTTTTATACAAAAGTCTTCCAAGAACTTCCTGGCCCGAACCCATGGTCCTCTTTATGACCCTAAGGTACTTTCTGCATGCATTTACTGGGACTCATCCTGTGGCTGTTGGTTTATGTGCCTGGCTCCCCACCTAAATTATATTCTCAGTGAAGGAAGAAAATGTGTATATTTGTCATTATTCCGTCAGTGTCCAGTTCTGTGCCATACACAGAGCGAGGGCTTAATGAGTATTTGCTGAATGAATATGTAATTGAATTACATGTGGGAGAACTGATAACTGGACAACACAACAGAAAAAAGCTCATGTATAAAAATTAATAATACCAATGGGGGAAAAGGAGACATATATAATACTTTAAACAATAAAGATTAAAAAAATTAATAATGCTACCCACTTCATGGGGTTCTGTTAATGTTTAAATGAGTTAAGATGCTTAAGTAGTGCCTGGTACATAGTAAGCTTTATGTAAGTGTTAGCTTTTGCTGCTAACAGTAAATTTAGTGATTTGGGATGTTAAGAAACAATACGGGACCCAACTTTGGATGCAATAACCAGAGAATTAGAGTTGAAGATGCTGTTGATGCCAGAACTGAATTGAGAAAATAGAGGAATGACCATAATCTGTTTTCTACTTCTCTGATCTTTGTGTCAAGCTTAGTCTAAGGTGGCTTTGGAATACATCAATGGAGCTCTAATATTGGATATCACGAGAGAGCTGTTCACGTTAATAAATGTGATTATAAATGCAAAATTGAAATCAGCGGGCGCAGATCCAGGGATCACTCTCAAACTCAATAACCTCAACTTTCCCCATCAAATAGGTATGTCTGAGACTTAGGAAGGTAGGTGTTCAGTTTCAGTGCAACTCTCAGTGTCTTTAACAAGGCAGATGAACTGGACCATGAAATAGCTCCATGCCCAGAAAGTAGACTGAAAGGACGGAAAAAGCTGGAATCTAGTTTAACATTCTCATTTGATCTCCCACACATTCTGGGACCATTTTTGAAGAAGATATGACCAGCACTTTCATTTCACATTCATAAAATAAAAATCTTCCAATAGAAAAGCTATTTAAAATGATCAGACAGAAAGCTTTTAAACGAATACCAAACGTTTCTGAAATTTTTCAGTAATCCCTCTTTCCTTTCCCAGAGTGTATGGCTTTAGTCTACTGGGTTGGCTATGAGCATCATTTTTACTCATGTGAGACTAGGCCTTACAAAGCCCATTCTTCAAAATGGAGGTATATTAACATGTAATGAAAAGATTATTTTCTTACTAGAGGCCCAGTGCACAAAATTTGTACATGGGGCAGGGTTCCCTCAGCCCAGCCTACACCCTCTCCCATCTAGGACTCCTTGGGGGATAACTGATTGCCGACAATCCGACATCCCTCTCACAATCCGGGACTGCTGGCTCCTAAGTGTTCACCTGCCTGCCTGCCTAATCATCCCTAATCACCTCTGCCTGCTGGCCTGGTCATCCCCAACTGCCCCCCTCTGCCAGCCTGGTTGCCCCCAACTGCTCTCCTGCCAGCCTGGTCACCCCCAACTGCACCCCCCACCAGCCTGGTCGCCCCACACAGCCTGCTGTTCAGTTGTTTGGTCAGCCCTCAATAACCCCCCTGCCAGCCTGGTCACCCCACGCAGCCTGCTGTTCAGTTGTTACTGTTACTGTGACGGCATCCCAGACAGTTTGCATATTCCTCTATTATTAGTATAGATTGGGAATTCTATCTCTGATAAGAAAGTTTGACCTTGTATACTAGTCCTTTCTTTGTTATTCTTTGTGGCTAGTCTTGGTATGTTTGACTCCTTCATATATTCTTGCTAAACTGTGAGATAATGTAATACTGATTTTTCTCTGAAGTTACATTTAGTTGCAAATGGTAGCATTTTTCAGATCAAATGATATTCTATTTCTTTACCAAAACTTTTTGGAAAAGATAAATTTTTAACATAAGGGAACATCTAGGAAAAGTCCATGATATATAGTATAACTGAAATTTGTAGAAACGGCATTCATTGTCAAATAATTCACAAATAATATTTTGTGAAACAGTGTGGAAAAGAAGCAGAATAGCATAAGGTATAAATGAATGTTTATTGGAATTAGATAGAAAGTTTACTCCTAACACTTGTGGGGCCCAATGAAGAATTTAAATGGAGGCCACAAAACTAAATAGATGAATGTTAACAAAATTAGGAAACTGAAAATATATGCTGCATTTCCTTGTCTTCATAAATATTCTTCATAATGACCTGGAAAGCCATATTCAAATTGGAATGCTCAAAATCTTTGGAGCTTTCATTGAAACATGGCAGCACAGAGAGAGGAGGCTGCTGGCCTCTGAACCATGGCTCACTCTTTCTCCTCACCCCTGGATGTGTCCTGAATCATGAGATGTCTCTTGTACACATGTGTGAAAGTCCTGAGGTTGCATGTCCCAGCTCTGTTCAGGTTTCTTACAGACCTGTGTGCAGAGGGGCGGGAGTGGGGGGTGTCACACCTAATGATGTAGTAAACTCTTAGGAGACCCTCAAACAGTAGAAGCAGGAACAGCCACAGTTGGCCTGGAAATAACAGTTCTTGGTGCTAACGAGCTCTGAAAGGTGGTAGGGTCCAAGTACAGGGAATGCGGCTGGGTGAGAGGAGGACCAGAGAGGGTCCCTCTCAAGCACAGGACCCAGAACATTGGGTCCTCTTACTTGAATTGATAATAATAGTGATATTGCAGTGGGCCTTTGGTTTAAACCTTGTTCATCAATCATTAACTGTCCATGCTTAGACAAGTTACCGAACCATTGTTAAGTGTTGGTCTGGGGCCAGAATGTCTTGGTTTAAATTCCTGCTCCACCAGTAACTAGCACTATCACCTGCTAGTCCTGCCCTGTCACTGCCCTGTCCCTCAGTGTCCTCATCTGAAAATTATGGATAATCATAGTCCCTATCTCAGAGGGTTGTTATGAGGGATAAGTTAATATTTCTAAAGCGCTTACTTAGTATGCTTTCTAGCACTAATTAGCACTGTGTGTTTATTTAAAAAGTAAAATAAATATCTTCCTCATTTGTAAAAATGGGGATAATAATAGTGTTTGCCACTTAGAATTATTGCCATAATTAAATAGGATAATGACGACAAAGCACTTATTTAATGTCTGGTACCTGGTAATAGTAAGTACCAAAGTATTAAATAATTAAGAAAAAGTAATGAGAATGAAACAACTGTACACCCATATTAAAAAAAAAATGAATCTAGACATAGACCTTACACCCTTCACAAATTCTAACTCAAAATGGATTAGAGATCTAAATGTAAAATAAAAAACTATAAAACTTGAAGGTAACATGGGAGAAAACCTAGAGGACCTTGGGTCTACAATAACTTTTTAATTATAACACAAGAGTCATGGTAAATAGAAGCAAGACTTGATAAGCTTGACTTCATTAAAATGAAACACTTCTGCTTTATGAAAGACAATATTAAGAGAAAACAGTGAAGAAAACAGACAAGGATCTCTTCCCTCTGGAGATTAAAGGTGGTGTGGCAACATTTCTTGATTGCTCAGGCGATACAATAGGAGCCCTGTTGATACAAATATAGATTTATGTATCGGAAGGTCATAGAGGGAGTGATTCCAGCTTCACTGTCTGGCTGGGTAATGTCTTCATGCCCAATCAGTATTTCACAATATAGTCCAATAAAGTATGTCATAGTAGCATTATTTGTTTTGTATCAGAGTAGAAAATGTACTCAGAGAGATTAGGCCAAGTTCATTTTGCCTCTCCCATTATATTGGGCATTTAGGTCCAGCTCATCTAACTCAGCATTCCGTATCCTTTGTTCTCAGAGTCCTTTGCAAACAACTGTGTCTTGAACTATTCATTTTTTTTTTAAAATTTAGCTATCTAGTTTTATCTTTCTAAATGTATCATAAACCTGGCAACATTAGGGACCATGTTTCATGTTTCTACATTATTCATAGACAGTTTCCTGAGGAAAGAGAATGTAGTAGCTGCTCATGAATACATATGATTATTCTTTCTCAATTTTTAAAATAGAATGCTTTTAGGGCATAGAAATTTTGCTTAGAAGGCAGTGAAAGCTAGTGTGTTGTATATAAAATAGCAAAGGTAAATCTTCAAAAGACATCCTATCCTTCTGGACTATATTCCTTTCCATTGACCAGTGTGTTTGTTATAACACAGTAAAAGCTAGGAAAATTCTAGGACAAGTGGAATAGGGAAACTGAGACTTAAACAGCAATTTGCAGCCACCTAGTAAATCCTACCTTCCCAAACCGAGGATACTTAAGAGTAAATGGTTTGCACTTTTCTTCCCCAACCAGAGGGTAAGTAGCTTAAATCACCCTACACAGGGAGACAGATAACAGAAATCCTATTAATTAAGTGCCATTTGCCAACGACACCTAAGGACGGACAAATGAAGAGAATAAATCTCATTTTGGTCCATCAGCATGAAGCTGATGAACATTCTATTGAGCTCCCCCTAAGACCTCCCCAATGCCCAGCCTTTAACACCCCTGAAAATGAAGGTCCAGTGCATTCTCCCTCCAGGGAGCATGCCTGTGCCAGCCCCTTCCCCTAACCCAGCCGTGGGCAAACTACGGCCCGCGGGCCGGATCCGGCCGTTTGAAATGAATAAAACTAAAAAAAAAAAAAAGACCATACCCTTTTATGTAATGATGTTTACTTTGAATTTATATTACTTCACACAAACACTCCATCCATGCTTTTGTTCCGGCCCTCCGGTCCAGTTTAAGAACCCATTGTGGCCCTCAAGTCAAAAATTTTTCCCACCCCTGCCCTAACCTCTGAGCAGCCCAGCCTAAGCTCTCTTGCTACATCTTCTATGCCCTTCCTTAGTTCATTGTCGTAAGTATATTTTTTGCTGCTGTCAACAAATTCTTGCTTTCTTTTCTACACTTTTCTCATGATTGAAATATTTCCCTCAAGAAGACAAGAAGCCAGGTCTCCTAGTCTTGTCAGTAACACTTGGATCTGCAAACAGATGTTCATGGAACAAAATAGCTACTGGTCAGTACAGTTACCAGTTCTGTATGCACCAATGAATGTTCCAACTTTAGAAAGAGTTGGCTAAATATGCTTGATTTCACCGGAATGTATTTTCTCTAAGGGACTGGGAATCTTGATCTTGCTAGCATGTATTAAACTGACAAAGTGCTTTTACTTGGTTTCTTGGATTGGCCTGCAACTGTAACCTACCTGTTTACTGAAATGAGGGATAGATTCACTTTTAAGCTATAAAGTTCTATGGTTTTTGATAAGTGCATACTGTCATTTAACCAATATTATAATATCATACAGAATAGTTTCACGGTCTTAAAAAAAAATCCCCTGTGCATCACCGGACAGTCCCTGACAGTCACTATACTGTTTAGTGGGGGTATCCAGGACGAGTCACCTAAAGATGTGCCTCTGTGAGAAGCAGATTGTTTCGAGCTAAAGACAACTTTGACCCACCTATATGGCAGGGACAACTTGTATTCAACATTTACTCTTCTTACCATCCTGCAATGACTGTTTGAAGCCCCAAGGTGCATGACCTCATCCCCTGTAACATTAGCTCAGGATGTCTTACACACCTCAATCCTCCTTTCTATCGCCCAACCTCCCCCACATGTGGGCTCTCTGAACCTGCCATGTATGCGGGTTCCCACAGACATGTCTCTATTAAATTTGATTATTTTTTCTTTCTTATCTGTTTCATGTCTATTTGATCATTAGACTGGCAAGAAAAATATTGAGTTTGTTCCTCCCACATATTACCAAATCTATAGTTTTGAGTTTTTTGTGTTTTTTTTTTTTTTTTTGCATAAAAATGAATATGAATGGAATCATACAATATGTGACTTTTCAAACTGGCTTTTTTTTTTTCACTTAGAAATATGCAATGAAGGATACTCCATGGCTTTTTGTGGTTTAGTAGCTCATTTGCTATTATTGAAAATATTCTGAATTATGAATGTTAAAACATTGTGTTTACCTATTCATATATTAGAGGTCACTTTTTATTTCCAGTTTTGGGTGATTATTAAATTTGGTGATCTGTTGTAAATATTCATGTGCTGGTTTTTGTGTGAACATAAATTTTCTTACCAACTGAATAAGTATCTAGGAACACAATTGCTGGGTCATATTGTAAAACTGTGTTTAGCATTGTGAAAAACTGCAAAACTATCTTCCAAAGTGACTTTTTGGATTTCCACCAACAATGAGTCATGGTCCTTGTTGCTCTTTTTATATCCAGGGAGTGTTGTGGTACCTCATTGTTTTAATTTGAATTTCCCTAATGACAAATTATGTTTAACTCAATATTAATTTTTATATACTTATTTAACATTTGTATATTTTTTTGTCTGCTCATATCTTTCGCCCATTTTTTATTTGGGTTGTTTGATTTTTTTTTTTTATGTTGGGTTTTAGGTGGTCTTTTTATTTGTTTTGGATACAAGTCCTTTATATTATATATTTTGTAATTATTTCCCCCTCAGTCCATTAAGACTCTTAATTCTCCTAATAGTTTTTTTTCATAAAGCAGAAATCTTAAATTTTAATGATTCTAATTTATAATTTTTTTTCTTTCATGAATCATACTTTTAGTGTTGTATATAAAAACTCATTGCCGAACCTAAGTTATATAGATATTCTCCTGTATTTTCTTATAGAAGTTTTTTAGTTTTCCATTTTATATTTAGGTCTATAATCCAGTTTGAATTCATTATTTTTGTCAGTGGTGTAAGGTGTGTGCTTAGGTTCTTATTTTTACACTAGGGGCCCGGTGCACGAAATTCGTGCACTGGGTGTGGGGCGGGGGGGAGTGTCCCTCAGCCCAGCCTGCCCCCTCTCACATACTGGGAGCCCTCAGGCATTGACCCCCATCACCCTCCAATCACAGGATCGGCCCCTTGCCCAGGCCGGACGCCTCTGGCTGAGGTGTCCGGCCTGGGCAGCGGGGACCTGCAGTGGCAGCGGCCCCGCGATCGTGGGCTTCGCTTTAGGCCCAGGCAAGGGGCCCCTAGCTCCTGGGACTGCCAGCTTCGACCATGCCCAGCTCCCATCGCTGGCTCCACCCCTACTTCCTGCTATCACTGGCCAGGGCGGAAAAGGCGCCTGATTCTCCGATCATGGCTCGGGGGCAGGGCAAAGGCGGCCCCAGGGTTTCCGATCACTGTCAATGGCAGGGGGCTTCTTCCTGCTTTCCCTTTCCCTTCCCTGCATTGTGCCTACATATGCAAATTAACCGCCATCTTGTTGGCAGTTAACTGCCAATCTTAGTTGACAGTTAACTGCCAATCTTAGTTGGCAGTTAATTTGCATATAGCCCTGATTAGCCAATGAAAAGGGTAGCTCGTACGCCAATTACCATTTTTCTCTTTTATTAGTGTTGATTTGGAAGTCTGCAGTTATAGCACCATTTCTTTAAAATGACTCTATTTTCTCCATTAAATTAACTATAAACTTTGTCAAAAATCAGTTGACTACATTCATGTCAGTGTACTACTGGGGTCTATTCTGTTCCATTTATCTATGTGTCTGTTTTTCTTTATGTTGCCAGTACCACTCTATCTAGATTACTGAAACTTTACATACATCTAGAAATGTGACTTCTCTAAATTTGTTGTTGTTCTTCAATATTGTGTTGGGTAGTCTTGACTTTTTACTCTTCCATGAACATTTTAGAATAAGTTTGTTGATACCTACAAAATAGTTTACCAGGATTATTATTCTTCTTCTTCTTCTTCTTCTTCTTCTTCTTCTTCTTCTTCTTCTTCTTCTTCTTCTTCTTCTTTTTATTATTATTATTTATTATTATTAGAGTTTGTTGAATGTATAGATTAGGTTAGGAAAAATTGACATCTTAATATTGATGCCAACCCACAAATATGGTATAAGTCGCCATTGATTTATATTTTCATTGATTTATTTAATCAGTTTTTTAAATTTCTCTATATGGAACCTATACATATTTTGTTAATTTATATCTAAGTATTTCTGGTATTTTGTATTATTCCCATGATGTAATTTGAAAATTTTAAATTTTGCCGAAACCGGTTTGGCTCAGTGGATAGAGCGTCGGCCTGCGGACTGAGAGGTCCCAGGTTCGATTCCGGTCAAGGGCATGTACCTGGGTTGCGGGCATATCCCCAGTAGGAGATGTGCAGGAGGCAGCTGATCGATGATTCTCTCTCATCGATGTTTCTAACTCTCTATCTCTCTCCCTTCCTCTCTGTAAAAAATCAATAAAAAAAAAATATTAAAAAAATAAATAAATAAAAAAAAGAAAATTTTAAATTTTAATTGTTCGTTGCTATTTTATAGGAAAGCAACTGACTTTTGTATATTGACCTTGTATTTTGAGACCTTGATATATTCATTCATTATTTCCAAAAGCATTTATCAGTTTTTTATTTTCTACATTGATATTATCTATCATCGCAAATGAAGACAGTTTTATTACCTCCTTTGTAATCTTTATACCTTTCTATTGATTTTCTTTGCTCTGTGAGACTAAATTGAACAGGGATGAGTGTAGGAGAGGTCATGCTTTCCTTATTCTGATCTTAGAGGAAAAGTGTCCAATCTCTCACCATGAAGCATGATGTTAGCTGTAGGGTTTTTATAGGTGTTTTTTATCCAGCTGAGGAAGTTCCTTTCTTTCCTAGTTTGCTAAGAATTTTTATTTGGACAAATGTTGAATTTTGTCAAATATTTTTTTAAATATATTTTATTGATTTTTTACAGAGAGGAAGAGAGTGGGATAGAGAGTTAGAAATAGAGATGAGAGAGAAACATCAATTAGCCGCCTCCTGCACACCTCCTACTGGGGATGTGCCTGCAACCAAGGTACATGCCCTTGACCGGAATTGAACCTGGGACCCTTCAGCCCGCAGGCCCCAACGCTCTATCCGCTCTATCCGCTGAGCCAAACTGGTCAGGGCCATATTAGCTGAATCTTTGGGAAGCTACATTGTTTGCAGAAATGAAGTAGAATAATTCTTTTCAAACGCAAATACAAAAGTTGTTGCATTTGTAAAATAGATATCTATGCCTGAAGTAGAAAGTAAAAAATATTATTGAATGTCTTTGTTAATACATCATCTCAATAAAAATTAACAGCAACAAAATCTTCAAGAATATAAATCCCATAACCAGATAGAACAAAACAAATAAAAATGCTTTGTGTTTGTGTTGTTATCAGACAAAACAAACCTTGAGGCAAAACAAACAAACAAATAAAAACACACCAATATTAAGGATAAAGAGGGATGATACATAATTGTAAAATGGAAAAGTAATGATTTTGAACCTGTATTTCCATAAGCATATATGAAATCATGTGGGGGAGGGACAAATGAGACTACAACGTCAGGATGAGGGCCTGCGTTCAATCTGTGTAATTGCACAGGGCCCCACGTATAGAAGGACAGTGTGCTTGATTTAACACTCTACTGTCACCATTTTAGAATTCCTTGTAATTTTTGAACAAAGGACCTCATATATTTATTTAGCCTGAGCCCCACAGATGGTGTAGCCAGTTCTCCTCAGAATGCCGAGGCTAGGATCAAGGACATCTTCTTTGATGGGAAAGACTGCTGAACTTAATTTTTCATGGGTCCAGAGAATCATATTTTCCCAACACCTCAAATTCATTTGCTTGCAAAGTTGCCTGCTGCTGCTACTGGTATTCTTGTACAGTTCCCTACTTAGTTGTCTTTAGGCTCATTCAGCTTGGAAGGTTAGTTCTCTTTTTGTATCTCACATGGAAGGCTGTTTCCCACTTCACTGTAAAAGGTAGAGTAGGGGAGGTGCAGGGCCCCTTCTCTAGAGCACGTTCCCTCATCGGTCCCGCAGCACACTGGCCCCCAATATCTCTGAAACCTAAATATTGAGAAGGATCAACCATTTGAAAATCTAGGAAAATGATTTTTTTGCCAGGCACAGGGAACAGTAATTGTAAAGGACCTGAGTGGGAAATGAGCTCTGAGGGTTTGATTATTAGAAAAAAAAGGTAATATGCCGGGGTCCGACCCCAGGAGGTCCAGGGGTCCCCAAAGGTGTGGACGGAGTCGGCAAAGAGGGAAAGACTCGGAGGCAGCGTTCAGTTGATCAGCAGCCTAGCCAGGATCTCTAGCCAAGTTCTGGTTAGGATCTCCAGCCAAGTTCTGGTCTGGATTTCCAGCGAAGTTCTGGTTAGGATCTCCAGCCAGGTTCTGTGTCCATGTTCTCTTGCTAGGTTCTCCAGGTTCTCCAGCCAGGTTCTGTAGCCATGTTCCCTCGCTAGGTTCTCCAGCCAGGTTCTGTCCAGGTTCTCCAGCCAGGTTCAGTCACCAGGTTCTAGTCAGGTTCTCTTGCCAATTTCTGTAGTCAGGTTCAGTCCAGGATCTTTTGCCATGTTCTCTCGCTAGGTTCTGTCTCTAGGTTCTGAGGCCAGTTTCTGTCCAGGATCTTTTGCCATGTTCTCTCCAGCAAAGTTCTTCTGTCTCTAGAGAACGTTCTGTGTAGGTTCTGTGCCTAGGTTCTGTCTCTCTTGGTTCTGTCTTCTAAGTTCTGTGTTCTAAGTTCTGACTTGTTACATCTGTATTTATACCAGTTGATTCCAATCCTATCAATCTCTATTCCAAAGGTTAGGGCGTTTCTTATCTCCATTCCAGGGAGTAAAGATTATGTAGCTTAAGCATGATTGTTCGTAGTTAAAGTGATTAATTACCCGCCTGGCACTTAGTTAAGAGGTTTTATTCCCTCCCTAACTTCAGGGGAAAATCCCTACCTGGGGAAACAACCTTTCTCAGAGACCTTGGTTAAAACACATAGTGCCAAGAAGGTGAGCAAACATATTAAGAACAGTATGCCATATATGCCAGTTCCCTTGAAACAGCAAGCATGGTCCGGCTTCGGGCAGTAATATAGTTTGAATGTAGTAAGTTATAAGAGAATAGGAGGGAAATAATATTGGATATCGTCAGGCAATACACCACACAGAGCCTTGAATACCACAGTGAGAGAGTCTTGATTTTATTCAGAAAGTAAGGGCAGAAATCAAGAATTGTTAAGCAGGGGAATCACAGTTTTGAGAAAATAGACATTGATATTTAACTGCCTTAGTGATAAGACTTAAAAAGCAATTGATCATCAATTTTGCTCACTCTTAATTATTAAGATGATTTAAAGGCTTTTTAAAAAATACAGATTAATGGAATGCAAAGAGATAGTTACCAGAAGCATGTATACATTAGTGTCCAAGACCAGCGAGTCAATGTAAAATATGTCTAACTATGGATTAGAAGATCCTGGATTTAACTTACCTGGTGTACTTTTTTGTACTAGGGAGACAGTATATACAGTGATTAGGAGGCCCCTTCTTTATTTTATTTTTTAAAAAAATCTTTTTTGTTGAGAATATTACATATGTCCCCCTTTCCCCCCATTGACCCCTTCTAACCCACCAGGAGTACCTGCTTTAATGTTAAAAGACCTGGGTTCAAGTTTCTGCTCCATCCTTTTGGGACAAGTTCTTTAACCTCTTTTAGCTTAACTTTCTTACACTTTAAAATGGAGATAATATCATCTATCCAATAGGGTTTTTTGAGCGTGAAATTGAAGGATAAATGACAAGTATTCTATGCTTAACACCATAAGCATCATGTTAAAATACCACAGTGAATGTAGGTCATTATTCTTGAAATCCAGGCATTGAGGTCACTCCTAAACACCAACCCATATCGTGTAGGGGAGCCGGTGTCTGCCTACATCATTCTACTGATAATTATGATTGCTTGCATTTCTCTTGTCACCTTGGATGCCAAGGTACCAAGTTCACTTAATTCAGTTTATGTATGATTTTGCTATCTCAGGGATATTTTGGCTATTCTTCTTGCATCATCTTCACTAGGTAAGACCTTAATCCTGCCATTCCCCAATATGTTTATGGTATTAACCAAGGAGGGCAGGTTATGCTGCATTCACAAATAAATCCTGAAACCACAGTGGTCTAATTCAAATGAAACCTTAAGTTTTGCTCAAGCTCTCCTCTTTCCTGCAGTAGCACTGTCTGGAGCATGTGGCTTCCAATGTTACTGTATAATTGGAAAAGATAACTGGGGGATTGTATGGCCTGTTTCAAAGAGTTAGTCCTTAAATTTATAGCATACCTATGCAGCGTAAAATTGGATATAGGACATCCAAGTTCATAAAATGGCTGTCCTTATTCCATATTGAGATTCCCTGTATCTGTCCCATTCTTAGCTTCTGCCAGGACCTGTATCTCCTCTCTTGTCTCTCCATACAGGATTTCTAATATCTCCAAACATTCAGAATCCATACATCTGTTTTTAATTCATACCTGTATCTGACTTGCTGCACCTTGAGATCTCTGCTGTGTTTTGCTAAAATAAACAAGCTGTTCTTTCAAGACTATACAGCATTGATTTCAGAGGTTGCTTTTTTCAGATAACTTTTTTCCCCCTTTCTCCAAATGCATTAATATTTTAGAAACTCTTTATTTTACTCATGTAGGAATAGAAAACTAAAGCCAGTTATTACTTTGATAAATCAGATTTCAATTGTAATTTTTTTCAGGGACATTATGCAATTCAAGATGTGCTAAATGAGGATTTTAAAAGCAAAAATCTAATAAATGGTACAGTTGAGGTTACTTCTGGTTTGTTCAGTAGCAAAAATATTTAAATATTCATATATTTTACCCATTATACAGACTACTCACAGATTTAACTAAGATTATTTTGAATATGTTAAGATAAGTACAACTGAATGGAAATGAAGTAATTAAAATGTAAAGTAAAATGAATGAAGTGATTCTGAAATCTAATTATGTTAATGTTCAAATGTTTTACTTTGCCATCTAAAATCTGCATATATTTGATGCTTCCTCTTCTCTTACACTCAAACTACTTTCTCAGAAAAATCCTAAATAGCATTAAAAAAAAAGACTTTATTTTATAGAGCAGTTTTAGATCCACAGAAAAATTGCCAGATATGGTACAGAGATTTCCCATATACTCCCTACCCCAATATATACATAGCTTATTCCATTACCAACCTCCCTCACCAGAGTGATTAGTTACATTAGTAAATTGATAAACCTACACTGACGCATCAGTCACCGAAAATTCATACTTCGCACTGCATTGTGGTATTCACTGCCTTAAAAGTCCCCTGTGCCATGTCTGTTTAACCCTGCCCTTCACCGCCCCAACCCACCCGTGGCAACAATTGATTTTTATTGTCTCCATAGTTTTGTGTTTTCCAGAATGTCATATAGTTGGAATCATACAGTATGTACCTTTTGGCTTCTTTCAAATGGTAATCAGTATTTAAGATTCCTGCATGTATTTTTTTGGCCTGATAATCATTTCTTTTCAGTGCTGAATAAATAAAATTGTCTGGATGTACCACAGTTTATTTATCCATTAATCTACTTAGGATATCTCGGTTGCTTCCATGTTTTGGCAACTATGAATAAAACTGTTATAAACAGGTGTGAAGGTTTTTGGTGTGAACGTAGTTTTCTACTCCTTTGAGTTGGTAGTTCCAAGGAACAAGATTGCTAGATATTTAGTAAGAGTATATTTAGTTTTGTAAGAAACCACCAAACTGTTTTCCAGTTTAGCTGAGTCTTTTTGCATTCCCTTTAGCAAGGAATGAGCATTTCTGTTGCTTCACATCATTGTCAGCATTTGGCATTGTCACTGTTCAGATATTGGTCATTCTGATAGGCTTGTGGTGGTATCTCGTTGTTTTAAATTGCATTTTTTAATGACATATGATGTGAGTTTTAAGACTTCTTTATACATTTTGAGTAATAGTTCTTTATCAAATGTGTCTTTTGCAAATATTTTCTTCCAGTCTATGGTTTATCTTCTCGTACTTTTGACATTGCCTTTCACAGACCAGGCAAACAAACAAATAAAAACCAGAAAAAAAGATAACAAATGTTAATGAGGGTGTAGAAAAATTGGAACCCTCTACACTGTTTAATAGGAATGTAAAATGGTGCAGCTACTATAGAAAACAATCAAAAATTAAAAATAGTTCTACTGTATGATCCATCAAACCACCTTCTGGGTATATATTCAAAAGAACTGAAGTAAGGTTGTCGAAGAGGTATCTGTGCTCCCATGTTCACTGCAGCACTATTCACAATAGCCAGGAGTTCAGGTGTCCAGTATTGCTCATCAGAAATTCTCCTTCTCTGAGGTGATAGCTCTTATTACCTAAAATATTCATCTTATTTTACAGTTACAGATGTTTTCTTCTATATTATTGATTGATATTTAAATTTTAATTAATTTATATCTTAGGTTCTTTAAAGTAAATATGTTCTTTAAATGTAGGTACCGGGACTTTTATGTATTCCTATTATGGTGAGTAAAAATAAATAATTGGTATTTAGTTAAAGAGATTTCTTAAAAAATGGATTTAAATGTTATCCAATGTGTTCACAATTTATTCATTTTTTTGAAGCTCATATTTAGGCACAACATCTGTTTTACAATGAAAATCATTAGTTTGTTTTATAGTAACTAGATGTTAATGAGCTCTGTCTCTTGTTATAGGAATCCAAAACAGTGAATCAGAGATCTTTAACTCTTTCATGTAATCAAGATTAGAGAATAATTTACTAAAATAAACATGCCAATAGAAAGCAACATTGCTAATGACATTCTACAATTATTTTTTTTATGTAGAGATATTATCTTTCTAATACATTATTTAATTTAAAATAAATAATAAATATTTATGATTTATTGTGTTTCTTTTAAATTATTTATTGAAGCATTGCAAATATAACCTCTAGTCTATCCATATTTATTTTGATACTTAAAGTGTATGACTTTATTTGTTTAGTGTAAGTAGAGATCTATTGATTTGCAAAGCAGGAGTTTATAATAATCTCTAAGGCTGATTTAAATTTTTTTAGCAGTAGCTCTGTCTCTGTCTAGAAAATATTTAATTCTATAAGAAATTCATCAAAATCCCTAAAGATTATGATATGAAAGATGAAATAGAAAACTGTACACTGATAGGTGGTGACATCTAATATTATTTTCTTAGAACGAGGAGACTCATTATATTTACAGTTGCTGTTATTTTGTACTGGAGACATCTGAAAATACCAAGACAAACACAAACAGAACGAAGGAGGAATCTCCTTGCTCATAAACCAAGGAGGATAGATCTGGCTCAAAACATGAGAATATATTTTAAATCCACACTGTCAGTGGGGAAAGAAATTAAGGGATTAGGTGAATTGGGTTAAGGATTGGGGGAAGAGAAGCCAAGCCTTTCATTGCCCTCAAGACACACACGTAGTGACAAAGATGTGTTGGTAAAACAAATGCTTATTGCCTCTTCATAAACATGTTTTTCATAAACTCATATGAATTCATGCATTCAATTATCTGTTACCTCAGGAAGGCCATAAACAGCATCTGGAGAATGTGATGCTCATTTCATTAGCTGACCCGGAAACGGTAGTGTATTGTGAATAATATAATACATACAATTATTGGGTTGGGAGGGCAGACAGAGGCAATGTTAAATTCTCAAGTGGAGTTGTAAGTCTTCCTTTATTGTGCTTCTGCATCAACAGGGAGGCTCAAAAATATTCTTTATATCCATTATCAAAAAGAGGCTGCACAATGTGCAATGCAATATGAAAATCATTTTCCCAAAAGAGAATGTACTCTTAACAAAATGAGACACACATTCTTCCTATGAAAACATAAAGAGAACCACTCCTCTGGAAAATTTGGACTGTTTGGCTAGTGATTTGGTATAGAATACAGGTTTATCAAAATGCAATGATTAGCAATAATATGTTCTAGGAAATAAAGGACTTAAATAGATGGAGGGTTCTAGATTATCTATATATATAAAAGGCTAATATGCAAGTGCCCCCTCAGGAGTTCAACTGGGAGACTGGGAGTTTGATCACTTGCTATGACATGTGCTGACCACTAGTGGGTGGCATGGAACAAAGGAAGCCCCCAGGCCAGCAGCCAGCAGCCAGGGAAAGAAGGCCCTGGCTGGCAGCTGGAAGGCCTCAATCGGCCCTGATCGCCGCCAGGCCTAGGGACCCTACCTGTGCACAAATTTCATGCATTGGGCCTCTAGTGTAATAATAAGTTGGTACATTGTCTATAAATAAAATGCATAGAAATCAGAGATGGAAGAGAGAAACGGGGAGAGAGAGATCAGTAAAGGTGCTAACTTATAATGGAGGGAAACGATGATTCAACTTTCTTGTCTTGGGAATCCTAGGAAACTTAAAATAACACATGAAATTCAGGATTCTGAAGTTTTGCCACTTAACTAATCTTTTTTTAAAGAGTCTTTGTTTTTTGTCCAGAGGCCTGGGTTTAAAAAATATAGATATAGATATAGATTTTAGAGAGGAAGGGAGATGGAGAGAGAGATAGAAACATCAGTGATGAGAGAGAATCATTGATCAGCTGCTGCCTCCTGCATGCCTTACACTGGCGATGGAGTCCATAACCAGGGCATTAGGGTAAATATTACTATCATCTTGAGTATCACAGTACAAGTGTCCATATCTTGCTTGATGTGTTATATTGGATGATGTAAATAAGGACAGATGGGTAGACATATCATGATGAAGCCATCTTCACTGGGGGAAACTCACGTCCACAGCATTGTAGTGTTTGTATAGGGCCTGCATTACCTTTTCATTTTAGGGCAGTGCACGGATGTCAAACAGTTATCATGGTCTGGATCAGGAAGTGACTTTGAGCTCTGACTTCTAAACTGCATGATTAGGTCAGGTCCAGACCCTTTCCTGCTAGAATCAGAACCAGGATTAAGGAGCCATATTAACTGGTAGAACATCGAGTCCAGCTCTATTTTCCCAGCTCACGTTAATGGTTATCAGCACTAGCACCTCCCTTTGAGTGAAAGCAGGAAGGTTGAGGTTCAAGTCTCATATTTCCATGGAGCTCTGAGAGAGGTAATTTCTGTTCTGGGAGGCCAACCTTCAGGGCATTACTCTTGATAATTAAACATACTTCTTATCCTGCAAAATTTTATAAATATAAATTAGGTAAATCTCTTTACCCATCCTTTATAGTTTCAAGGCACATGGCACAGATTTGAGATTTTATTAATATAAAACACAATATTTAGCAGCATTGATTCAATTGTTTCTAGATAAAACTGGCAAGACCTATTTTAGGCTACCAAATTACCATCTTGCTTGAAGATAACTCTCCATTTTTACTTCATTGACTTTGGGTACATGCCTCCCTTTATACTAATGTACCAACCACCCGGAGAGTCAAATCGCATTTTCTATTTCCTCTCATTCTTGACTACAACTGACTGGTTATTTTGTAATTTTTCTTATTTTCTCCCTAACCCTCAATAGTATAGCGAATATATATATATATATATATATATATATATATATATATATATATATAATTTCATATTTGCTTAATTTACTTACTTATAGGGAAAGTTGGAGGCATTATTTCTTTTCTCTGCTTGTGACTGTTTTCTTTCTTCTTTCTCAACTGTCCTCTCCTCTGTTGCTTGTAGAAAGACAGAGTGTAGCTTCCTGCCTCCATACACCTTGGCTCTCTCCTAACACCCTGACACTTCCCGGAATGACCCAGTTCACTCATGGATATGCGAGGCAATGTCAGCACCGAAATACAGTGAATAGGATGGGGCAGGGCTAGAGAGAAACTCTGAAATCCATTAGTATGTGAACCTGAAAAAATCCCTCCCCTGATTTGTAACCTTTCATATAAAATATAGATATTAATATGTATTTCTGGGGATTGCTGTGAGAGTTATATGAGATACATAATACAGGGACTGTTCCTACAATAGTGCCTGGCCTGTAGTTAATATTGAGAAAACATGAATTCCTTTTTTATGGTCACATTATAAAATTACCAGAATGATTTTCATTAAATTTTCTGCAAAGTACACAGCAAGAGATAGAAAATGAAAAAGTATTAAGATAAATGTAGGAATATGGGGTGCTACAGTTGGATTAAAAAAAAAATAATGGGAATTTTTTTAATCTCATGCGTATCAGAACTTCTCGGCAAATCTTCAACAAATAATAGTCTACATTCAAGATACCCATTAAACCACAGTGCTAGGAATTTATTTATTCTCTGACCAGTATGGCTCAGTTGGTTGAGAGTCATCCCACGCACTGAGAGGTTGCCAATTCGATTCCCAGTCAGGGCCCATGCAGGGGTTATGGGCTCCATCCCGAGTGGGGGGCATGCAGGAGGCAGCCAAACCATGTTTATTTTTTCTCATTGTTGTTTCTCTCTCTCTCTCTCTCTCTCTCTCTTTCTTCCTCTTTCTTTAAAATAAAAAGAAACCACACATATTACAAATATAAATTTATTTAAAAGAATTCATTTCTAATACGAATTTTAAATATATAAAAATAAAAGAGAAATTTATTCTGATTTTTCCTAAAGAGACTTACCTACATATATCAGGTTCGAACTCTTCAGGAGCAGGGGCTCTGTCATTCTCACCTTCGTTCCCTACTCTCTATTTCTGGAAGATTACATGATGCCCTGCTGATGTCTTTTATGTTCAGATCCTACTAGATTCAGAAAGTAAATGGTCCCAATCTCTATTCCTGTCATACCTGCGAATCATTATAACATATCTGTTCTTCAGTTTAAATTAAACGGGGCTTCTGAAAACTGAGGTGTTTTTTGAAATCATTTGATCCCTTTTGAATCTTTTTTAGACTGTTCATGCTCTCGGTAAACTAAAGAGCACATCACTGGGAAAGAGTCTAGGAGGTTTAAATGACAAATTGTTATTATTTTTTTGATCTGTGGATTTTAATCAATATTTTATTGAGAAATAGTAGTTGCTATTTAGAAATTTTACTCTACGTTTATTGTGATCACTCAATCATCCTCCGTAATGCTTGCATAACTATGTACATTGAGTTGAGTTAAAATTTCATTTTATAACTAGCTTCTCCTGCTAGTATCATAAAGTGGAGAAATGGAACTTTCAGGAGAGAAAGAGTATGTTCCTAAGGTGTGGGATGTTGTGATAGTATTATGCAGAAAATTAGTCATTTTTCCCATTTATGGCAAAAGGCTTCATTTGAAAAATATTTAGGTCAGTCCAACTGTGATAAAATCACATATGAAAATACTGCCCACAGAGATGGCACTGAGGTGAGATCAGTGAAACTCATCTCAGACACAAGATTTAAGGGGTGCTGAAAGCAGTAATTGAGATATTTTAACGCACCCTTTTCTGAACTAACAAATGCATGCATCACTCCATGGTGAACATTAGTATTTCTGATTTTTCCGTTTGTCTCAAACTCAAGGATGACAGTAATTATGTCTTCATTTAAATTTTTTATATTTTTGTTTATCATTCATTTTTATCTTTTAAAATTGGTGCGTTAAAATACAATTTGTCTTGACTGAGTTTTTTGATACCCCCGTCGAAGGTGTTGGCAACAGAATAAATATTGAGTGAAGCACAAAAGAAAAAAAGTTGCATGCATAGAGCAGCAAAAATCTGTAAGGTAACAGGAATTTGTTAGAATTTTTATAGCTAAAAACAGAAAGTAAAATAATTTAATTTGAAATAATACATGTAAACACACAACACAATAGCAGGTGCATTATAAGCTCTTTGTACTTTGTACATTGCAAACTTTTGTCGTCTATTATTTTATCAATATTATTAGTAGTTATACATCAGTGATTTGTATATTTTTGTGTTTTATTACTCAACCTTTACTCTTTCTAACATAGTCAATAATCTTGAGCTGGGCCAAAATAGGATACTTCAGTGTTTTTAATATTTGTTTTATAAAATTGCTTACATAATTTTATTAATTACTGAATGAGGTTATTTAAAGAGAATTTGGTCAAAATTTTCTCTTATGCAGTGTTCAGATCATTCTTTGGAGAATGCTGGTATCTGTATTTCAGTAAATAATATAGAAATTAAGAATTTTCAAAACTACCAGAAATAATATCTTAAAGGCATATAAATTTGTTTTTCTTCTGAATTTTTTCAAGAAACATGAAGTAAGTATTTTGGAAAAGGAAATGTGCATTTTCAGGCCTTTGACAAAGTTGTGTTTTTATTAAACTAGAGTTAAATTTGAATCTAAACACTAAAAATAATAAGAATTAATATTTAGTAGTAAAAGCATACATTTTTTACTTCCAGAACTTTTCTTCTATTATGTAGAATAATAGTCCTTCTAGTACTTTCACACTTTCTGAAATTCACCTTTAACTTGTGTTATCTACAAAATTGGTGTCTGGTGCAAAGAAAGGTGACTGTGACAGAAACTCTGTAAGAGAAGACAATTCATCCAACCTTGCCAACCTTTGAGCATGCTCTTTCTTAGATGATTAAATATCAGCCAGAAATAAGTAGAAACTGAATTGTTTGTTAATTTAAACTCAGATTATAAACCTAGACAGGTTCTATAAATCAACTTTTCTTCCTTTTTCAATATCATCTGCTTTCAATATTATATCCATTATCGAAGGCCAAAAACAGTATTAAGTGAACATGAAGAAAGGAAACAAATATTAAGATTTTATTGATACCGGACAATGTGCTAGGCAAAGGGCTAAGTATTTTCACATCAGAACACTGAAGTTTGTGATATATCCCCAGATAGGCTTTTATCAAAATTCTGGAGATCAAAAAATACTATGTTTTACCTAAGTTAGTAAATAATAGATAAGAAATTCAAACCTGCATATATGAAACTTATGCTTTTGTCCAATGGGTTCACGACCCAACTGAACCTAATTATTTCTAATTATTTGTTATCAAAATACTTCTTTATTAAAACCTGCTTTCTGTGAAAGTTAATAATTTGCATGTAATTTTACTTGACATAGGGCAGTGACTATCCCCTGGTAATATGAATTTCTACTATGTATTTTACAATGTCCAGTGTGTGCTAAGTTCATAATTAATACACAAACTTGAATAAATCCTTGAGGAGAGGATTTTATTGCATAGGTACCTATAGAAATTTTTCTGTTGGTAATCAGCATTTTCATAGGGAATAGATTTGTTTTTGGATACAGAGATGGTCTCAACCTCTCTCCCCACTAGACAAAATTGCATAAACTCAATCCAAGGTGACTTCATTGTTGAACCTCTTCGTCATCACTTCCTCTTATAAAAATATTCGTCCTTCCCTCATATACTAGTAGTCCTTCCCTCACTCAGTGCATAATTACTATCTCGAACTTATATTGACTTTCTGAGGGCACATTTAAAAAATACATATTCCTGCTATGTCATTCTCATTCTTTCCCTTCTTGTCTTTCCAATCTCAAATTTCCTCTCTTCTGTGAGCTCATCTCCAGCTCTCATGGTAAAACTTATGTTCTAAGGGAAGGAGTAAAGTCTATTAAATAGTCTATTAAGTTGAAAACTTAATCTCAGATACAAATAACAAAATAACCCATTAAACATTTTTAAAATTCACCTTACTTTCTGATAAAACTAATATATGAAGAGACCTGCTTTTGTTCCAAATATTAAGATAAATAAGTTTTTATATATAGGGGATGATCTATGCAGTTCTTTGAAGTAAATCACATTTTTTCCCAGATTTATTCTTCAGTAAGAATAGACTTTGGATAGTGCTTAATGATATCCCCAGGTTTTAAGCATTATATCAAAAGAAGAAAATGTGACTCATATTATTAGAATCTTCTAATAATCACAATTATAAAGGACCTGCATTATTAACCTATTACTTACATGAGTTATGGGTAATTTTTAAGTTAAAAAAATTTATGGTTTAATATATTTTACTAGGGGCCCGGTGCACGAAATTCGTGCACTGGGTGTGTGTGTGGGGGGGGGGGGGAGTGTCCCTCAGCCCAGCCTGCCCCCTCTCACATACTGGGAGCCCTCAGGTGTTGACCCCCATCACCCTCCAATCGCAGGATCGGCCCCTTGCCCAGGCCTGACGCCTCTGGCCTAGGCGTTCGGCCCGGGCAGCGGGGACCTGCAGTTGCAGCGGCCCCGCGATCGTGGGCTTCGCTTTAGGCCCAGGCAAGGGACCCCTAGCTCCCGGGACTGCCAGCTTCGACCGTGTCCAGCTCCCATCGCTGGCTCCACCCCTACTTCCTGCTATCACTGGCCAGGGCGGCAAAGGCACCTGATTCTCCGATCATGGCTGGGGGGCAGGGCAAAGGCGGCCCCAGGGCCGCCTTTGCCCTGCCCCCCAGCTCTTAGCTCCCCCCTGGGTTTCCGATCACTGTCAGTGGCAGGGGGCTTCTTCCTGCTTTCCCTTTCGCCTCCCTGCATTGTGCCTACATATGCAAATTAACCGCCATCTTGTTGGCAGTTAACTGCCAATCTTAGTTGGCAGTTAACTGCCAATCTTAGTTGGCAGTTAATTTGCATATAGCCCTGATTAGCCAGTGAAAAGTGTAGCTCGTACGCCAATTACCATTTTTCTCTTTTATTAGTGTTGATATCATGATCATGAAAATCTAATTAAAGAGGTCATGACTGTCTTCTAATTAATTAATTTAAATTTATTTTTATATTGTGAAGCTTTGTTCCTTTACTTTTTTTTTTTTTTTTAAAAGAAGGTTGAAATTACAAAGACTAGAATCATCTCTGTATACAATACTTCAAAGTAAAAACTCCCTTTGCTACTAAAGGAGTTGATCAAAGTTGTTCTCTGGATCTAAAATATCTCTTTCAGTGATTAGATGAGGAAAATTTTATTACTGACACTAAGGTGAAGATCTAAAATTACTCTCAAACTGAATAAATTTCTTACAAGGACATGTCATTAAAAATATCACTTCTCTTAAGGCTTACATTTTTTCACTTACAAGCATAGAGATGTATGCTGAATTTAAAATAATGTCCTTGAAATCCCTTTTTATATCAAAGTATTTAGATCTTTGGTTCATTTTATTTCATAAACCTAACTAAAAAATACCTGTTTAAGTGAAAGAAAAGCAGTACCTTATTTAATACTACATTCATCTACCAAATACTTTATTTGTTTAAAATCTCTTTATCATGTGAATAGAAAAGATAAGTATTTTTAAGTGACTGAAAAACTTTAATCACCAAAGTATTTTGTTGTCATTGTCAATAAGAATGTATGAAGTAAATGGGGGGGATGAGGACACATTTGTAATACCTTAACTAATAATAAAAAACAAAACAAAAAAAAACACAAGAATGTATGAAGTGAACTAGAATTTCTTTCCTTTCTTTATATTTCTACATTATGCACAAAAATAGACATTTATACAGTTCTGGCCAGTATGGCTTAGTTGGTTGGAGTGTTATCCTGCATACCAAAAGGTAATGTATTCCATCCGTCAGGGCACATAACCAGGTTGCAGGTTCGATCCCCAGTAGGGTCAGGTATGGGAGGCAACTGGTCAATGTTTCTCTCTCACATAGATGTTCGCCACCCCATCCCCTCTTCTCTCCCTTCCTCTCTTTAAGCATGTTCTCAGGTGAGGATTAAAAAAAACCAAACAGTTCTCATGACTCAAAACTCTATTTTATGTGACAATAAAAAATGTGGGTGAGAAGGGCAGTCTACACACAGCAGGAACTCTGCCCCTCTGGGCACATACCTGAGCTTGACATGGGGCCTGAGCCCTGCCTGGGTCACCGCCTAGCAGACAGGAAATAGATACGGTAGGCTTTCTCAGCCCTGCCTCACTTTGGCATCTATCTTTCTTTAATGTATCTGTGAAAATGATTTCCGGATACTTTACTGTTCAGGATATCTGTGAGGGAAATTCAGAATCTGTGTGCCAAACACACAGGGATGCTAAATGGAGTGGAAAGCATTGCCAATGGCTTGGTGCAGCTTCTGAGAGTGAGAGAGAAAAAAAGTGAGGATGTATGTAATGTGAAATAACAGATGCTCCACTGAAAATCTAGTAAGCAACTTATCATTTAGCCATCTGTGTCCCAATGTGGTTCGTAGGAAACTGGCATTTGCAAAATAATTTGCTTTTTTCTTTAGGACTTTTCTAAGGACTGGCCTCAAGATGCTTGCATTTATGCTGACATAAGTCTCAGGGTTCTGGCTGTTACTCACTCACTAGCTTGGTCAAAATTGCTTGGTCTGAAATCCATTCCTTCAATAAGATCAGATAGAGGGTCTATCCCCCAACTTTCAGAATGTTTTTGAGGAAAATATGCTTTCTTTTTTTGTATATTACTTGTAGAAGTTGATGCTGTATACATAATACACAGTAGGTATAGGGACTTCTTAAAATATATTTTTATTGATTTCAGAGAGGAGGGGGAAGGGAGAGAAAATCATTGATTGGCTGCCTCCTGTATGCCCCCTACTGGGGATCAAGCCTGCAACCTGGGCAAGTACCCTGACCAGGAATCGAACCCCTGACCTCCTGGTTCATAGGTTGACACTCAACCACTGAGCAACACCGCCAGGCAAGAGACTTTTTCTTTTTTTTAAGTTGAGGTAAGATAGAGAAAAGGCTTAAAATTAGACTGAGGACATTCAGAAAACATTTATTTTGCACCTACTGTTTCCCAGGAACTGGGTACACATTAACTTAATTAACTTTCTGAGTACCATTGAAGGTATAGTAAAATTTTTTCAGAAAAGAAACTGCTTTGCATACATGCCTTGGAATTACACAATTGCAAATTGATAGAGTACTGATACAAACTCATGTCTCTACAAATTTGGTACTCTCCCATTAAATATTGCCTAAGGTATTTTAAAAGTTCTTTTAAAAAAATGGGGAGTCATTAAAGAGTTTTGAGTCTGGAGAAACGTGATTAACAGTTGTATTTAAGAAACTTAATATGACAATTGTCTACATAATTTTGAATGGAGATATTGAATTCAGGTGCTAGAAGAAAAATGCAAGGACCAAGGAGATTGTAAAAACTGTCTGGATTAGGTTAAGGCCAGTGGAAACTGAAGGAACAACTTTAGCCATAAAGTATATTGCAGCTTATGGTACGTTTCTGAGAAACTGCCGAATTGAATTTTTTTTCACTGCAGAGTTATAGAAATTGTTTTAAAGAAAATAATCACCTTCTTTAAAACATAGGTCAAGTGCAAAATTGAGGGCATTCCAGAAAATTCATGGTGCTATTTTTCTAGCTCAGGAAATGTGTTGGGATGCCAAGCCAATTTCTAACGGTGCTGCAGCTTTTCCTCTATGTCCTGGGGTAACTCTCTAAGTAACCGTGGGCAAAGGAACTTGAAGGCTTGGTGTTTCCAATTTCATTAGTTGGCAACAAGCTCCACAGAAAACTATAAGGAAATACAAGTCAAAAATTTAAGGATGCTTGGTAGGTATTCATGACGGACTACTGAACAAGACACAGCTATGAGGCAGGTATTGCAAGGCTTAAAAAACATCAAAGAAAAGATTCATAAAACCTGACCTAACTCATTATTCCACACATTTTTATTTATTTATTTATTTTTACATGAGATAAGGGAGAGGGAGAGAGAGAGAGATAAACATAATGATGAGAATCATTGATTGGCTGTCTCCTGCACGAACCCACACTGGGGATCAAGCCTGCCACCTGGGCATGTGCCCCAACCTGGGATCAAACCGTGACCTCCTAGTTCATAGGTTGATGCTCAGCTACTGAGCAACACTGGCTGGTCTATTCTCTACATCTTAAGAGCTGTTTGTAAGCCAGTCATCTTCTCTTGAGTTCAGGTACCTTTTAAAAAGGAGATTGCTCAGCTGCAGATGGTCTTAATAAGATTGGGAGACAGTCAACTAAGAATTAGGTGATGCAGTCTGACCACTGTCATGATAAAATAGGGACTAGAAATTCCAGAAAGGGTTTATATAGTCATCAGTATAATCATATAAGACTACTATGTAAAGAATGGAAGAAAACCCTTTTGTAATGTTGTCTGGCCAGAGGAGAGGGAATGCTATAATTTACCCTAATTGATATTCAGGAATCATTACAGTTAAATGATGAAATTACTAGAAACTCTTTTAATATAAAAGCATAACTCTGTAAATATGCTAAAAACCACAGAAATGTTTATTTTAAATGCATGAACTTTATGGTATGTAATATATATAATTTCTAAAACCAGTTTAGTCATTATTTTATCTTAATTACCAATCACTGGGAAGATGCTACATTCATACTAGCTTTGTAATGGTATACCCTGGAGGCTCATTCCCTGGTTTGAGAAATCCCTGTTGCAAGCTATCTTTTTTGGTGTGTGCACAATAAACTTATAAACCAATTACTACTTCAGTGATTCATTGGTTTTACTTTGGCTGTTTCTGAACCTTTGACTTGTTCCTGCATATAAAGATAGAAATATGCATAAAACATCCTTAAAAGGCACAACCTAAAACAAAGAAACAATTATTCTGAGTCAATGTAATGATGTAGTTTTCCCTCATGCCAGCTCATTGCATTGGTTCATTATTTTGTTTTTGATTCACATACTGACCTTAAATAAATGCTAAATCAATTTCATGAATGTATAACCAAGCATTTGGTGAGCATTTTATATGTACAAAACAATTCAATACAGCACCAGGAACTATGCTAGATGTTATAAGTAGAAATGTGATTAAGATATAGTCACAAATTCACGGTGCAAATAGATTAGTAATGGAACTGGCCATATTACAAATATAATTTAATCACAAAAGTATGCCATAGCTAGAGTGACAGTAAAAGGGTAACAATATCAATTCTCGGTTTGCCCACCTCTCCAACCACATCCCTTTCATTCAATTCCATATTCTCCACATACCACTTATACTGTTATTGAACATAATGGGGTTCACTGGTTGGGGTGTTCTATTCAATAATGAGACATTGTTTGTCATTAGGCAATTGTATTTATTTGCAGCAAGTAAAGGAGACGGGATTCATATCCAAAGCTCTCTCTCACCAAAGGAAGACTTAGTCATTTCTTATATATATGTACTAGAGGCCCATTTCACAAAGAGATTCGTGCAATAGGCCTTCCCTTCCCCTGGCTGCCAGCACCGGTTTTCCTTCAGCACCCAGGCCTTCACTCTGGCCGGAGCCTTCAGTCTTCGCTCCGCCGCTTCACCCCTTTGTATGCACATTAACCACCATCTTTGTTGGGTTAATTTGCATACTCTCCTGATTGGCTGGTGAGCATGGCGGAGGGACAGTTAATTTACATGTTTGTCTATTATTAGGTAAGATACTAGTAGCCCTATGCACGAATCTGTGCGCCAGTAGCTCTCTGTGGGGCCTGGCCGCTCTGCACCCGCTGTCCAGAGGCTTTCCACCAGGGTGACAACGCAAGCGTTCCGTGCCTGGGCCTGGCCAGAGGCCCATCCTGGGCTGGGAAATGCAAATGCTTCCCTCCCTGTTCTCAGGAACTCTGATAAAGGGCTTCCTTCCCCTTTCTCGGCTGGCTTTCACCCCTGTATCTCCACCACCAGCCTCTCCTGTCACACTGTCCTCCACCCCCTCCACCCTCTGGCCGCCTGGACTTGACCTGCCTGGGAGTCGGGGGCCACTTGACTCTGCACAGCTCCCCGGTTCCTTCTGTTCTTACACAAGCGTTCTGTGCCCCGGCCTGGCCAGAGGCCCATCCACAGCTGGGCATGGAATGCTCACACTGCCTTCTCTCAGCGGCTGTCCCCCCAAGACTGGGGGATTCCAGCGGGGCTGAGAAGACTGGACACCGCCATCTTGTGGCTATGGGCGCTGCTATCTTTGTGATGGGGTGACAGTTAATTTGCATATTACCCTTTTATTAGATAGGATTGTTTGGTGCATTCTATGTTGATTTCTTCTTTGCAGTTGACTAAACTTGGCCTGTTGGATTGTGGTAAAGCTCATCCAGTTACAGTTGCATCTGCAAAATACTGTGCTACACTTTCACATTTATCAGGAACAGCATTTAGTCAGAATTTCCCAGACTTTGAGACCCTTGTCCTATCTAACAATATAGACGAATCACAGTCACATTAGCAAGGCATGCTCTCATATCTCAGTCCCTTTGCACAAGCGGCACCTTCTTCCTGGATGGTCTCTCTTGTTCCATATACTCTATTCACCTGATTTAACCCTTATTCATTCATCTAGGCTTGGTTTTGGTCTCCTTTCTTAAAGAAGCATTCTCTGACAATCCGAGTGCTTTAGCTGCAACTCGGATATGCTTCTAGCATCTTTTATGCTTTCCTCTACCCAGGTAATATCAAACGTCTTTGTAATTGTCGATTTATGTTTCTTTTTCCTGAAGTTGAAAGACACTTGAAAGTGGGTTCTGATTCTTATTCAACAGTGTGCATGCAGCAACTAGCAGAGGGCCTGGTGCCTTGAAAGTTATCAAAGTTTATTTATTTAGTACATGTACCAATGAATGGATGAAATGAGGAATAAACCTTTGCAGGAAGCTCGGGAACGATTTCCTTCTGGAGCGCAGAAAATGACAAGCTAGTTTTCTGTAGCATACACACACAGTGTAAGTCCTGGTTCTGTCTGGGAAGAGTTGACCATCTCATTTGGAAAATCCTGCATATCCAATTGTACATCAAAGAGCCAGTTGTGAGTTTGCCCAGGCAGCGATTCATAAACATTAGATATATATGACAACCAATGCTGTAGAGAGGAAAGAGATATAATTTCAAATTTGATTGGACCCAGAAGATTTTGTGGGAGAAATGGAATTTTAAAAAGTCTTCATCTAGAAATAGAATCTTTATAGATTTATGTAGAGAAAAATAATTCTAAGTATGGGAAATAATGTAAGCAAAGAAATTAAGGTAGAAAATCAGGGTAATATGCAGCTAACGTGAAGGTAATTTCTGGAAATCCTAAAGGCAACAACATAGAATAGTGGCTATGTGGATGTTGCCAATAGTTATGAGAAAGTAGCCTACTATCCTACAGTTATACATGGAATATAGATGATTAAACTTTTATCTCAGGTCAAATGCAATCACAAAGAGAATGACTCTCTTCTGTAGATGGTCAATCCAAAAGGCTGAATTTATAGAAGCAGAAGAAAGAAGTACAAAATCAAGCTCCCCTGTAATAAATCCACCTTGGCTATTTTTCCTGTGAAAAGTTAGCACTATTAGTGACAGGCAGGATTTGTAGGTTTGATCCTGTAGGACATTCTGCAAAAGAAAAGCAATTTAACACATCCCTCCCTTTTGGTACCTGCAGTGGTAATGAAGTAGAAAAAAAAAGTTTTTGCTTTCTGGCTGTCTAGCTAAATTGCAAAATAAACACCTGGAACTGCATTAACTCATTATGTGCATTTAAAAATATATATATTTTACTGATTTTTTACAGAGAGGAAGGGAGAGAGATAGAGAGTTAGAAACATCGATGAGAGAGAAACATCAATCAGCTGCCTCCTGCACACCCCTCCGCCCCCCCCCCCCCCCCCCCCCCCGCCACTGGGGATGTGCCTGAAACCAAGGAACATGCCCTTGACCGGAATAGAACCTGGAACCCTTCAGTCCGCAGGCTGATGCTCTATCCACCAAGCCAAACCAGCTAGGGTATTATGTGCATTTTTAAGTAGCTCACAAATAGTGGCCTGAATGATACTGATGTTCACTTTCAGAACAGTTGTATTAAAAGAGGAATGATAGCTATTCAAGTTTGTAGTGATTATTTTTTCATTTTTTAATTATAGTTTACATTCAGTATTATTTTGTATTGGTATCAGGTGTACAGAATAGTGGTTAGATAATCATATACTTTACAAAGTGATCCCCCTGATATTTCCAGTGCCCACCTGGAACCATACATTGTTATTACAATATTATTGACTGTATTTCCTATGCTGTATTTTACCTTCCCCTGACTATTTTGTAACTACCAGTTATGCTTTTTAATCCCTTCACTTCTTTCCCCAGTACCCCAACCCCTCTGCCCTCTGGCAGCCATCAGTCTGTTCTCTGTATCTATGATTCTATTTCTGTTTTTTTGTTTATTTATTTATTTTGGTCTTTAGCTTTCACATATAAGTGAAATCATATGGTATTTGTCTTTCTCTGACTGACTTATTTAAATTTATAGTGATTATATTTTCTCAAAGCATAATTTTTCATTAGAAAACCAAAAAACCCCTCTAAATATGATTTTTGAGGGGTAGTGGATTAGGAAGAGAGGGTAGAGAGTGTCAATATGAACTGTTTTCCAATCACTCCCAAATTATATTATTTGAATTCTCACATCAGTCACAATTTCTGCATCAAGACTCACTTTTCTTTCTCCATTCATCAAGTTTAAGCCTATGAACACTTAAGTAGAAAATGTGATCTATCTCCAAGGGAAAGAACTTGTGTGTCACCTAGTAAAGTTCCTGAAATTTCTCTCCATGTGCTAAAACTTCAAGTGTGGATATTTCCTCAGCCCTTATTTTCTTTCACCCATCTATGTGAATCCAGTTATCACTATTCTCCTTTCTCTTCTCCTCTACTCCACTCATTCTAATTGCCTAGCCTGAAAGAGATCCGTGCATATTTCTAATATTTTTATTTAAGCATTTATTTTTCAAGTACCAGTATACAGATCAGTACTTGTTAACTTTTCTGACAGTTTTCTACCACATGAATCCTTAAATAGCATTATTTAAATATAAACTTTATTCTTATACTAGTTATAGCTAGCATTTACTGGCATTTACTATGTCAAATATTGACTAAATATAGTATATGACTTACCTTGTTTAATTGTCACAACAAGCAAATGAGATACTGCTATTATGTTTTTAAAAAATAAGGAAGTGAGGCACAGAGGTTTATTTGAAACCCAGGCAAATTGACTCAGAGTTTACATTCTTAATCTACTTATTATCCGCACCCTTAAGAATAGTGGTGTATACAGAGAGGGCTCTTGCTAAGCACTGTGAAGTTAAATTGAAATTCAAGGAAAGCCAAGGACACTTTTCTTTTGGAAACTCAGTTCCTAAGAGGAAAGCAAGAAAAAAAACACACCTAGTCATTTTAATCACAGGCACCATTCATTTCTGCAAGGAAGACTGGGATTTATCCAGCCAATATTTACTAAGTATCTACCTGGTGAAAACCATGCAGTGTTAGGGAATTTTTAATTCTCATGATTACTAGAGAAAAGAGGCCTGGGAGTTTCAGAACTTTCCTAAAGTTGCATGCAAAAATTTGAGTTTAAGAAAATACATACTTTTTCTCAGTAGGATGTTCAAAGATGTCATCAGAGTTTCTAAGAATTAATGATATTTATAACCATCATCGTGGGACAACAGACGAAGACAGATTGGATGGGACCAGGACACTTATTTGTGCCTAGGCCAGGCATGCCTCAAGTCAGTTCATAAATACTCAGGGTCAACGTAGGGATAGGAGTTTCAGACTCTGTAGTGTTGTATGATTTTTGCTCAGAGCCTTTAAGTACAAATGAGGATCCCAGAAACTGAGTCCGGCCATCTGTCTAACTCTTTCCACGTGAATGATCAACTGACAGGACAACCACTGGCATCAGCACAGTTAGCACTGTGACAGAAACTTGTGCGGCATGTAGAGGAAAAATTAGAAATAAAATCTCTCAACCTGAACAATCCTTTTCTCAAAGACAGAAAAGAAAAAGAAAAGGATTTTACCACTGGGTGAACATTACATCAGACTGGGATGTGCATCTGCAGTAATCTGCTAATGATATTTATAAAGACAGCGAGGAGTCCCATCCTTTGTATAGCACCAAACAGATATAATCCATTACATACCTTTTCTCAAGATTAACAATCATTTGTCTTGGAAAAAGACTTGACTGAACCTTTTGCTCTACATTCTTTCAGCTAGTCCCAAATTCAGCTAGCTAATTGGGGTAGCCATCTGGGCCAGCTAATTGCTTTTATCTGTAGAAATATTAAAACTTTTGAACCCCTATGAAAAACTGCTAGTTATAGCTGTAGGCAAGGCCTGGAGCTGAAATTCTGATGACTAGAAGGTAGGGACTCCAGCTTCATTAATGTATACATTTCAAAGAGATGGCTCTCCAGCTTTTAAGAAGGCTTTCCTGGGTTGTAACACTAGTTTATTTATCCTTTAAAAATATTTAGAGTAGTCCCTCCTTATCCAAAATGTATATGTTCCAAGACGCCCAGCAGATGCCTGAAACCAAGGATAGTAGCCAACCCTATATACACTATATCTTTCCTGTACTGTACATACATAACTATAATAACTTTAATTTGTAAACTAGGCACAGTAAGAGATTAACAACAATAACTAATAATAAAATGGAACCTTTATGACAATATACCATAATGAAAGCTCTGTGAATGGCTTTGGGGCTGTGATTAAGAAAAATAAGGGTTAGTTGAGCACCAGCACTGGGATACCCTGGCGATCTGTAAGACAACCCAGAATGAAGGCTAAGAACAATGAGTTAGTTGAGCATCAGCACTGAGACACTGTGACAATCTCTAAGATAAGCAAGAAGGCTAAGTGGCTAAGGGGAGGATAGCTGATACAGAGTGGATACTCTATGCAAGGATGATTCATGCCCTGGGCAGGATGGGGCGGGACCGCTCAAGAGTTCATCACAGTGAACGATGTGCAATTTGAAACTTAGGAATTGTTTAATTCTGTAATTTTCCATTTAATATTCTCAGGCCACAGTTGATGGCAGGTAACTAAAGTGGTGGAAAGTGAAATTGTGGATAAGGTAGGAATACTTTATATGATAAGATGTATACATATCAAAGGGTTTATAACCACTAGGCATTCCAAGGAGATGGTCCAAGAATAGGAGTGGAGAAAAGGTTTTTGTTTTTTTTTTTTACTTTTGGCATCAGGAAAAATTCTAAAAAAGTTAATTTGCTCTTACAAGAGTAAAATTGCTCCTTTCCAGAATCACCATGGTAAGGAAAATATAGGGCATTGACTTTACATGTAATCTTTAAAGTGAGATTTTTTTCCCATCCCTCGAGATAACAGTTTTAAGTGCTACTGTGTTCAGTATATGTTTCTGGTCCCGTTCTCCAGAAAGCAGGCTCTGAGATGGAAAGTAATGTTCAGGGCATGTAATGGGTGAATTTTTAGGATCAACACCTGCTGAGGAGTGATGGCAGGAGGGTTGGCAGGGAAAGGATAAACTGTGAGGTCACCACCTCTGTTGCTCAGAAGACACTTCCTGCATTGAGACAAGGGTGTGGGAGCTTCGTAAGGGAACCTACATTGACGAATTGCATGCCGACTCTCCCTGGGAAGGAGGTATCACCCTGGGAGAGGCAGTTCTCTTCTGAAAAGGGCACTTGCTAGAGGGGGACTTAGCCATCAGCCCTCTGGGGAACTGACTGCCTCTGTTCCAAAGGGGGCAGGGATCTGGGCAACAAGCCACAGTATCCACTACAGCCTGTTGGACATTTTCCTTTTGAGATCTAAATTCTACTGTATTTCAACACCGTTGTTATATTTATACCAGAGGCCCAGCCCATGGGATAGAGTCCCTAGGCCTAGCCTGCGATCAAGCCCATCTTCTGCCCTGTCGCCAGTCCCCGGTCCCGCCCTGCCTCCACCGCCAGCCACCCAGTTCCCCTCGCAGGCCCCCCACCTCAGAGTGACTGGTCACGTGTTCATTCCGTTCGTTACGCTTATGGTCGCTGGCCTTTTATTATATAGGATATTGTATGACTCATTGTGTGGGTGAACAATTTTAAAGCAAAAAAATTGGCTTTGCTAGAGGATATGTGGATAACTTCTGTGTACTAAAGAACAAATGCAGAAGACTAGGATTGGGCTGTTTAAAAACCAGGCTGCCTAGATGCCGGAAGCCCGTCCATCCTTGCTGCTTGACACAGTCGCTGCAGGATAGAAACATCTGCACAGCATTTGTTTCAAGGGACCTGGCGTATATAGCATACTGTTCTTAATATGTTTGCTCCCCTTAGCACTGTGTGTTTTAACCAAGGTCACCTCTCCGAGAAAGGTTGTTTCCCCAGATAGGGATTTTTCCCTGAAGTTAGGGAGGGGATGAAACTCCTTAACTAAGTGCCAGGCGGGTAGTTAATCAATTTAACTACAAACAATCATGCTTAAGCTACATAATCTTTACTCCCTGGAATGGAGATAAGAAATGCCCTAACCTTTGTAATAGAAATTGACAGGATTAAAATCAACTGGTATAAATACGGATGTAACAAGACAATAAACAGCAGAACGTCTCTGGAGATCCAGACCAGAACTTGGCTGGAGATCCTGGCTGGAGATCCTGGCTAGGCTGCTGATCAACTGAACACTGTCTCCGTGTCATTCCTTCTTCGCCGACTCCGTCTACGCCTTTGGGAACCCCTGGACCTGCTGGGGTTGGACCCCGGCACCTAGATTCAATTCCCAAGTCCCCATCTTTTTTCTCTCTCCTGTCCCTCCTAAGGAGTCTAGGAGGTGCAACCTAGACATTTACAAACCTCCTTAGTGGGAAGTCTATTACTCTTAGTGCTTGGAATACACATTATCAGGATTAAATTCACGGTTTGGCATGGTTATTGAGAGTTCTTTTTTTTTAAATAATAAAGCATTACCTGTGATGAATAACAATGCATACTTTAATTATGAAGTTTGCCAATTTTAACGATCTATTGTATAACACCTTAATAAATGAGTCCTTTCAAAGTTATAATATGTATATAGCATTACTTTACCTTGAAAAGAAAATTTTCTACCTGTGTTCTTCATAATTTGTAGTTATGCAAACAATAAAAATGTTATCTAAGACATTTACTAAACAGCCTCAGTCTCTCTCTTTAGGCTGCTCACAGGTCCAAACTCTTATGCATAGTTTATAAGGCTGTCAGTCTTAGACCCAAGCAAGGGGTACCCCTACCTTCACTGTTTAAAGGATACCACAGGGTCCTCTCCTAGCTGTCCCCTTTTCCACAGGAAGGCAGTCTCTGGGGCTCAGGAGGTAGGCTCATTTGCAGTTCTGGTTCCTGTACCTGCCACCTTCCAGGTCTTTTTTTCAAATTTCTTGCTCAATGGATACCTGTTTCCAGGGCATATGTAGCCCTGGCCTGGGTCAGTTCTTGATAGCAGACATCCTCACAGGTATCTGAAGAGAGGCCTGGTAGACTGCAGGCCAGGGGCCAGCTTGCTCTCACTGTCACATTTTGACATGAATTCCCAAGAAATCCTAGAAACTGGCCTTCTAAATCATTTTGAGGTATTATAAGTCTCAGTAAAAATAATATATTTTACTGTATTTGAGCTTGACTTATAACGCACTCTTCCCTCATGATTCACGAAAGTGGAAGGAAGGCCTGCTCCATGATCGAACCCCTAATTTTATCATCTTTTTTCAACCATCTCTTTTTCTATCTTAAAAATATATTTTCATTGATTTCAGAAAAGAAGGGAGAGATAGAAACATCAATGATGAGAGAGAATCATTGATCCACTGCCTCCTGCACACCCCTTATTAGGGATTGAGCACACAACCCTGGCATATGCCCTGACCAGGAATCGAACTGGTGACCTCTTGGTCCCTGGGCCAATGAACAACTGCTGAGCCACACCCGACCAGGCTCAATCATGTCTTTTCCCTTGTAATGTGCACCTGGAACATACTTAACTTCCTTAACTATTGGCAGTTTCTTAAGTCATTTTGTTTCTTGTCTTCTATGTTTGTATTTGCCTCTTGAGTGATTTCCCTCCATAGACTGTATCCCAGGCTCCAAAATCTATTCTGCTTTGTCCACCAGACCAATTTTCATTGAATAGGCAGCTTAAGTGTTGCCTGGTGAGCCTTTCCCTGGTGTCCCTGTCCTCCCACTTTCCCCCACCTGGGTTCATTTACATACTTGTTTTCTCTATTCTTAATGAAAAATGTTAGCACCAAGGAAATTATTTTCTAGTCACTAGTTACTTGAGGAGAGGTACTATTTCTTAAACATCTTTGTAACAATAAAGTCTTACACAGTATCTCATGAAGATTGAGTGCTTCAAAAACATATGCTCATTGAACAAATCTATATTCAGTAATGATGTTAGCATTTTTAGAATTAGAAAAAATAGCCATATAGATATTACCATGCAGATTTAAGTGTTATATATGATCTCTCTCTTATTTCAGTTGTCCTATGTTGATGAATATTTGGATTTTATGTATATAACTCATATCCTTGAATAGCTTTTGAGGCATAGAGAATTAAATTACTATATCCAGAGAAAGAAAATACATAGCAATGAATCAAGGAAAGCTTTAGTGTTTATTCTGTTCTGGCAACAGAGTCCACTGAGTACTTTTTTTTTTTTTCTAAATTTACTTCAAAGTTATTGATGAAGTTAAAATACATGTTCTTCATTATCGTTACAATTGCAAGAGGATAATCTACTAAGAGAATGTTGCAGATGGTGGTTGGACAATATATAATCCAAATGGAATTGGATTATATTTATTCCATTGGCTGCTAAAGATAATGCTTAAAACTTTATAAATTTAGAGAGTGTTGTCTACATTTATTATACAAACTTGTATCATTTCCTTATAGAAACTGCAAGTTTATTACCTCAGACTTGGCTCTTATAAAGTAAGTACACAGAGCTCTATCAATATGCACAGTTCACATACTTAGACATTTTACATACCTAAACAAAAATGCTACAGTAAAAATGGTGTCAATCTGTTTCTTAAATTAAAAAAATAGGAACGGTCATAATGCCAAAGGTTTTATAGACATATAATTTAATTTACTCTAAATCATAATTTGTGTCAATATCTTCTTAATTATATTTAAATTTAACAAACATGACAACACAGTAACATAAATCATACACCATATCTATCTATCTGTTGATATTGATATAACAATGGCATTCTCTTCATTCTTTTTATTTTCATTTCACAGTACATAATATAAATAATACAAATCTATTAAAATCATTAATTTCAGAAAGGTTTTATTTGTTATATTTTCCCTGGCACCTTTGGTAAATTAAAACTTTGGTGAAAGTTTGTGATACATGGCAATTTTTGAAATAAGAAAAAGCCTGCTTTGCTGCCTTTCTTTACCTTCTGTCATTTTACTAGCATATTTTATAGATGGAAAATAAAAACACAAACCTATGATTTAAACAGATTAGTAACTTCTCCAAATTCACAGGTAGGAAGTTTAGATCCAGGAATTGATCATAGGCTACTAGAAACTGCATACAATTTTATGGTATGTATTTGATAGGTATACTTAACATTTTATTTTTCTTCATCTCACTTTTTTAAAAAAATAGACTCTATTTTTTAAAGAAGTTTTAGGTTCACAGCAAAATTGAGTAGTAAGTACAGATTTCCCATGAGTCCTCTCCCATACACATACAACCTACCCTACTATCATAATCTCACACCAGAGTACTACAGTTTGTACAATCAATGAACTTACATTTATGAATCATTATCAGCAAAAGTCCATCAGTTACATTAGGGTTCACCCTTGGTATTGTACCCTTGGTATGAGTTTGTATAATGCTATGTATCCACACATTATGGTATCATACTGAGCATTTTCACCACAGTGAACATCCTCTGTGCTTTACATACTACTTTTCTACAACATACATTCATCCATTTTATTCTTGTTATTATAGGCCTGGTGCACAAAGTGTATGCACTGGAGGGGGTGTCCCTCAGCCTGGCCTGCGACCTCTCGCAATCCAGGACCCCTCAGGGGATGTCCAACTGCCAGTTTAGGCCCAATCCCAGCCTGGCCTGCAAGGATTGGGCCCAAACCGGCAGTCGACATCGCCTGAGGGATGTAGCAGCGCACCAAGCAGCAGATGGCCAGAGAGGAGCCAGAACCGGCCTGGTGCTGCACTGCTCATGCTCATCCCAGCCTGCTGTCCCTGCTGCCACCGCTCAGTAATGCTGCCATGGAGTTAGGAGAGGCTCCCGCCACTGCGGCAGTGCTCGCCAGCCATGAGCCCAGCTTCTGGCTGAGCAGAGATCCCCCAGTGGGAGCATACTGACTACCAGGGGGCAGCTCCTGCCTTGAGTGTCTTCCCCATGGTGGTCAGTATGTATCATAGCAACTGGTTGACCAGTCATTCTGGTCATTCTGTTGTAACAGTTGCTTAGGCTTTCATATATATAGATAGTATCATACATAGGTATCATATACGTACATGAGATAACCTACAAATAAGAAAAAAATAATTTCAGTTTTCTGTAACCTTTATAATGATACTAGAGGCCCAGTGCACAAAAATTTGTGCACTCGGGGAAGAGGGGGTCACTCAGCCCGGCCTGTGCCCTCTCTCAGTCTGGGACCCCTCGAGGGATGACCACCTGCTGACTGAGGCCTGCTCCGTGGGGGGATTGGGCCTAAGCTGGCAATCAGACATCCCTCTGGCAGCCCGGCAGCCCTCAGGGGATGTCCACTTGCCAGCGGGGAGCAGGCCTAAACTGCAGTCGGACATCCTTAGTGCTGCTGAGGAGGCAGGAGAGGCTCCTACCACCACCGCTGTACTGGCAGCCATCAGCCTGGGTTGTGGCTGAGCAGAGCTCCCCCATGTGGGAGCGCACTGACCACCAGAGGGCAGCTTCTGCATTGAGCGTCTGCCCCCTGGTGGTAAGTGTGTGTCATAGTGACCAGTCATTCCCAGTCTTTCTGCTGTTAGGATCAGTTTGCATATTACCCTTTTACTGTATAGGATAGAGGCCTGGTGCATGGGTGGGGGGCAGCTGGTTTGCCTGAATGATGTCCCGGATCAGGGTAGGGGTCCTTCTTGGGTGCCTGGCCAGCTTGGGTGAGGGGCTGATGGCTGTTTTCAGGCTGCTCGCACCCCCTTCAGGGTGGGGATACCCACTGGGGTGCCTGGCCAGTCTGGATGAGGGGCTGAGGGCTGTTTTCAGGCTGCTTGCACCCCCTTCAGGGTGGAGGTCCCCTCTGGGGTGCCTGGCCAGACTGGATGAGGGGCTCATGGCTTTTTTCAGGATGCCCGCACCCCCTTCAGTGTGGGGGTCCCCACTGGGGTGCCTGGCCAGTCTGGATGAGGGGCTGAGGGATGTTTTCAGGCAGGCCAAGCCTGCAACTGAAGCTCCCAGCCTCTCCTTTTATTCTTTTTCTTTTTTTAATTCTGGGATTTATTTACCTTCTGTAATTGAAACTTTGTTGCGGCTCCAGCTCCAAGGCCAACTGGCTGAAAGCAGGTATCTGGGGTTTGTTTAGCTTCTATAATTGCAACATAGTTGCTTAGAGTGCAGCTCAGAGCCAGGCCGCGGCAGGTGGGGAACCTTGGCTTCCTCCATCACTAGAGCAAGCAAGCCTCCTGCTCGCTTCAGCTGCCTGGCTGCCGGCCGCCATCTTGGTTGGCAGTTAATTTGCATATCACCCTGATTAGCCAATGGGAAGTGTAGTGAAGGTACGGTTAATTACCATGTTTGTCTATTATTAGATAGGATCCTAATTCCCTTTCTATATCATACAACAGCATATTAAATAATTTCAAACTCTTTGCTGCCAACATCCATGCTGTTTTCCCTCTGAAATCAGCCTGTACCTTTCACAGAACCATAGCACACAGTTGGTGCTCAATAAATATTTTCAAAGTGATTATGGTTTGCCACTAACCACAGAATCCAGGAACCATGTGATTTCCTGCTTTGTGGCCTTACAGTGCCACACACACATTGGGTCTTTAAATTAAATGTGGAAACTTATATCAATAATACATGCATTAGTTTCATTGTATATGTTTATTTTCATTGATCAAGAAGTTAAGTACATCAGTATTTAAATCATCTTGTTATGTACTGCAATCACATTTGCCAATTCATGTCTAACTTTAATTATAATTTCTGTAACTCCTAAACTCTAGAGATAACTACAAATGCACTCTGTATTAATTTTTACAGTTACTGGATTTTCTACTTTTGTTAGAGTCGTAAACAGACTATAGGCTGTCAAAAACACATCTGTCTAAACATTTTAATAACCTTACATAATTACTGCTTATCTGAAAGACTGTCAAGGATTCATTACATATTTTCAAAAGGTCCTTAAAAAGTGGAGGTGGTAATGATGCTTTTTGTGGTTAAAAAGTGTCTTTGAACCGTCAATACTGATTTTTTTTCTTCCTTAGAGGCTAAGGATTTTTAATTTCCTTTCTAAATTCTTTCTTTTTTAATGGATAAAGGTAAGACATGCTAACTATAAATTATCAGCCTCCTGAGATGCTCTTATTCGGTTTACAAAGTTTGAAGTCTCATTAAGATCTGATAACAAAAGCTCAAGCAAACCTACCTGATAAAGACAAAAATCTATATTAAAATATGCTCTTTAAAAAGCTTTGAGACTGCTACATTTATAAACCATAATTTAATAAACTTGGTAACGGAAAATATTTTTGTGTAAGATAGTAAGAATATATAATTGACTACAATGTTATGGAGAAATTGAGGACAAAATGCACTTATACATCCATAATTATGTATTTACATGTCACTTGTAACTGAATTATAAATAATAATGGCCAGTCTTTTACATAAAAATGAAATTACTGAATGCAGTGTTGTATGATAATTACATTCACTGAGACTTTTGAACATCCCCTTCGTAGGGGTGCCTGCACTGATCCCACATCTAAATTTGGTGCCCCCATTGCATGTTTTCATAGTCACCTGCAGTGTTCTTTTTCATAGCAATCATATATGGAATTATGGGTTTATTTGCTCAATTACTGTTATTAATGTCTGTCTTCCTCACAGATTCCAAGAGAGGCAAAGGTTTGTTTTATTTCCCTCCTGAATTCCAGTATTTTGGAGGAGGCATCCAGTAAGTCAGTGGTTCTCAACCTTCCTAATGCTGCGACCCTTTAATACAGTTCCTGATGTTGTGGAGACCCCCAATTTCATTGTTACAAATTGAACATAATTAAAGCATATTGATTAATCACAAAAACAATACGTACTTATATATGTGTTTTTCGGTGGTCTTAGGCAACCCCTGTGAAAGGGTCGTTCTACCCCCAAAGGGATCGCGACCCACAGGTTGAGAACTGCTGTAGTAAGTGTTTGTAAAATTAATATAGTAATTAGTAACTGACCCAAATGTTGCGTCTACAAATACCTGAGAAATTCAGGCATAATCACTCAGGCATTTCTTTCTCTTAACTTTTCCAGTAAAGGCCTCATCAATATGTCTTTGTACAGCATTTGAAATTTAATGAATTAAGGCAGGTTGTGCTTGAAGCTTTGAAAAAATCTTCCATCAATCCATTATAGGTGTGCAAATCAGGGGACAAAGGATTTTATCAGTTCTTTCCTTAGAGTTCTAAGACCCATCAATAAACCAAGGATGAAAAGTATCTATTTAGGTCCATTGCCCATTTTTTGATTGGGTTGTTTATCTTTCTTTTGTTAAGCTGTACGAGTTCCCTACAAATGTTGGAGATTAAACCCTTATCGGTGATAACATTGGCAAATATGTTCTCCCATGCAGTGGGCTTTCTTGTTGTTTTGTTGATGGTTTCTTTTGCTGAGCAGAAGCTTTTTATTTTGATGTAGTTCCATTTGTTTATTTTCTCTTTAGTTTCCATTGCCCTAGGAGCGGTATCAGTGAAGAAATTGCTTCAGTGTATGTCTGAGATTTTGCTGCCTTTGAATTCCTCTAGTATTCTTATGGTTTCCCATCTTATGTTTAAGTCCTTTATCCATTTTGAGTTTAATTTTGTGTATGGTGTAAATTGGTGGTCTAGTTTCATTTTTCTGCATGTATCTGTCCAATTTATCCAACACCATTTATTGAAGAGACTATCTTGACTCCATTGTATGTTCTTGCCTCTTTTGTCAAATATGAATTCAGGCCGTGGTCGGCAAACTGTGACTCACGAGCCACATGCGGCTCTTTTGCCCCTTGAGTGTGGCTCTTCCTAAGCCTTAGGAGTAACCTAATTAAGTTAATCACAATCTACCTACCTATATAGTTTAAGTTTAAAAAATTTGGCTCTCAAAAGAAATTTCAATTGTTGTACTGTTGATATTTGGCTCTGTTGACTAATGAGTTTGCCGACCACTGGATAGTGGTTTGGGTCGATTTCTGGGTTCTCTATTCTATTCCATTGATCTATATGTCTGTTCTTGTGCCAGTACCAGGCTGTTTTGAGAACAGTGGCTTTATAATACAGCTTGATATCTGGTATTGAGATCCCGCCGAATTTTTGGAGGGTCCGTTCTAGATCTGTGAAATATGCCGTTGATATTTTAATGGGGAGTGCATTGAATCTATAGATTGCTTTGGGTAGTATGGACATTTTAATGATACTGATTCTACCAATCGATGAACATGGTATGTTCTTCCATCTGTTTTGTCTTCCGCTTTCTCTTTTTTCAGTGTCCTGTAGTTTTCTGCGTACAGGTCTTTTACCTCTTTAGTTAAGTTTATTCCTAGGTATCTTAATTTTTTTGCATGATGGTAAATGGGATTGCAATGGACCTAAATAGATACTTTTCAAAAGAAGACATAAGGAAGGCCAAGAGACATATGAAAACATGCTCAAAGTCACTAATCATCTGAGAGATGCAAATCAAAATGACAATGAGGTAGCATCTCACACCTGTCAGAATGGCTATCATCAACAGATCAGCAAATGGCAAGTGCTGGCAAGGATGTGGAGAAAAAGGAACCCTCGTGCACTGCTAGTGGGAATGCAGACTGGGGCAGCCACTGTGGAGAACAGTATGGAGTTTCCTCAAAAAACTAAAAATGGAACTCCCGTTTAACCCAGTGAGCCCACTTCTAGGAATATATTGCAAGAAACTAGAAACACCAATCAGAAAGGATATATGCACCCCTATGTTCATAGCAGCACAATTCACCATAACTAAGATTTAGAAACAGCCTAAGTGGCCATCAGCAGATGAGTGGATTAAAATATGGTGATACATCTACACAATGGAATACTATGCTGCTATAAAAAAGAAGGGATTCTTACCATTTGCAACAGCATGGATGGAGCTGGAGAGCATTATGCTAAGTGAAATAAGCCAGTTGGAGAAAGATAAATATCACATGATCTCACTCATTTATGGAATATATTGAACTACATAAACTGATGAACAAAAACAGATCCAGAGACAGAGAAGCATTGATCAGTCCGTCAAACCTCAGAGGGAAGGTAGGGGAGGGTGGGGGTAAGGGGGAGAGATCAACCAAAGGACTTGTATGCATGCAGAAAACAGGGGGGTGAAGGCATGAGTGGGGGGGATGAGAGTAATGTGGGGATAAGGACACATATGTAATACCTTAATCAATAAAGAAAACATACACACACACACACACACAAAATAAAGCAAGGATGATAGGTTACTTTACATCAAGCATAAAAAATGTTATATTCCTTGTTCATGTAATATCTTTTTAAAGGTATTGCAATGAAATAATATAGTTCACCCTTGAACACTCTGGGGATTAAAGGTGCTGACCCTTGTGCATTGAAAAATTCATGTATAACTTTTAACATCTCAAAAACCTAACTGTAATTGTTCCTCAGTATCCATGGGGGATTGGTTCCTGGACTTTTGCAGATATAAAAATCCGCAGATGTTCACGTCCCTTATATAAAACTGCGTAGAATAATGCATATAGTCGGCCCTCTGTGTCTTTGAATTCCCATCCACAGTTCGTTGAATCCATGGATGCAATACCTGTAGATACAGAGTGCTGACTGTATATTTATTCTTTAGGAACCTGTGCAATTCAAACGTGTGTTGATCAAGGTCAATGTTATTGAAAAGGGATTTTTCATCCAATATATGTGCCAGGTTAAGAATAACATAAGCTTTTAAACAGACTTAGAAGATGCTCTATTGAGTTTAACAAATTTGAGAATCTATAGCCTTATAAATAATATTTCACCATTGGCTAATTTTATTTTCTCATTTAATCTTTTTAAAGAGAAAACACTTCTGTGAAACACTGTTTTATTTTAAAATTAGTTATTAAATTTTAATTTAATGCTTGTATTAGAAATTCCGTATATATTTTTAAAAGTCAGAAAACATTAAAATGTATAAAAAATTAAGAATTAGTCACAAAAACATGGTAAAATAACTAAATTGAATAGACAAGAAATTTCAACCTGAGTTTCCCATACATATTCTCCCATTTTACAATGAAGCCATATAAATATGTATATATGCATATGCGCAAAATTATCATATTGTAGAGTTAAATCATTATCACTTTAAATGGGTTTTTAATCCAAAATAAGAAAGAACAAGAAATCAAAATACTATGTCTCTCTTTTAGAAATTCCCAATGTACATTAGTATATCAAATCTACTAAGGAAAAAAAACCCTATAAAATTTTATAAGTATTTTTAAGCATTTACTAATTTTAGTGATGTTAATGAAATCATTTTTGTGCCATTCATTTACATTCTGTTATTTCATGAAATATGTTTTGGGAAATATTTATCTAAGCGACTTTTTAACCAGTCAACACAGGTTTATTGAGCATCACTATGGGCAAGAATAAGAAAATCAGAACTTCTTCCCTTCTAGATTTTCTTTTTAATGAGACAGAAAATAAATAATCAAGTAAAATAATTAAGTTTTCTGTAAGGTGCTTTGAACAGGGTGATCTAATTAAAAATAATGAGAAGGGGTGACCTGTTTCTGATAGGGAGGTCGAAAAAGACATTTCTTAAGGGAGGATATTACAGCTGCAATCTGAAGTTAATAAAGGATCCAGTTTTGGAAAAGCCAGGAAAGACCAAGACAAACACAGAAAATTGAAAGTGCCAAGTTATTGAGGTAGGAACAGTGTGATATTTGAGGAACTGGAAATTCCGTGGGCCTGTAGTATACATACTAGTATATGAAGTGCCATCAGAGAACCAGGTTCCATGAAGAGTTAGACAGACATTCATCCAGAGCCTTACAGGCCCATAGCGAGTGATTTTGTTGTTGTTAATCCTCACCTGAGGATACTTTTTCCCCATTGATTTTTAGAGAGAATGGAAGGGAGGGGAGAGACAGAGAGAGAGACACATCGGTGAGAGAGTTGGTTGCCTCCGGCATGGCCCCAACCAGGGCCGTGCAACTGAGGTACATGCTCTTGATAGGAATCAAATCGGGACCCTTCAGTCTGCAGGCCGATGCTCTATCCACTGAGCCAAACCAGCTAGGGCTTGAGTGAATTGTTCTTCGTTCTGTGAAAATGCACCAAAGGGTTTTAAGTCTCATAACAATATGATCTGGTGTACATTTTTGAAGAGTGTCCTGGCTGCTTGCTCTCAGGAAAATGGAAGGACGAAGGACAAAACAGAAAAAGGGAGATGACTTTCAAGGTTATAGAAGTTGTCAAAATTGAGAGAGAAATATGGTTTGAATAAGGGTGGTGACAATGGAGAGGGGACAAGGTGAATAAATCACAATGCAATTTCGAGGTAAAGCTGATAGGATTTGCTAATGGACTTCATGCAGAGACTGATGAAATGATGTGATTGCCATTTACTGTCATTAACTGTGCTTACAAAAAGTAGAAAAGGAACAGGCCCAATGGGAAAAAAAATCAATAATTTTTTATATGATAGGTTTGAAATGCTTTTTAGATATCCAAGTGGAGATGCCAACAGGTTACAGAGAAAATGTTGACTTGAGGTACAAATTTCTGTTATTCGAGTATAACTTATATAACACCAACAATCTATGGCTGATAGAGTGTCAGGAAAAAATTGTGAAAGATTTTGAAACTGAACAGACCAAGAGCATTACGGGGTGTAATCAATGGAAAACTATGTCTTGTTTAAAGCACATTCTTCTGGGATATTTGATTTTATAGGAATTTTGCCTTTTTTTGTCTTTGAGCTATTTTACAACTTATAGATAACTAATGGCAATGAAAATGAAGCTTGTCTTGAGACATGCAAATAAATTTTGGACATTTGAGTCTTCCATTCCCAAAACCAGTTTTGCATATATTTGTAAATTTTGGTCTAACTCCAGTTATTCCCATAAAATAACTGTTATGTTCATAGTTCTCTTTGATGTAATCTTGCTTATTTAATTATGTATCCTCTGCCTTGTCTAAAAAGAAAGTGAGCTCCAGTTATTAATAACTAATAACCTAGCTTTAGTTATTACCTAGCATTTCATGTAGCTGGCAGGTGCCGGCTATTAAAATACAAACTAATAATTTTTTTCAAATGCATGTTAATAATGATATTTTTGTTACCACTACAAAAATAATCTGCAAATAAAGAGAAGAGGACATAGTCTAGTATTTATGCACATGGAACCTAGCTCACCCCCTAATAATACATGTGACTTGCTGCAAGATACTTAATGTACCTTCGTTTCCTCATTTGTAAAATAGTGATAATAACCGTACCCACCTCTTAAGATTGTTAGAAGAATTCGATGAGTTGCAACTTGTTAGAAGTCTAGAAAAGTACCTGTATATCTAGTAAGCAATGTGCTTGTAGAACAAATAACAACAGAGTAGATGAATTAAGTTATATTCGAAAGCTTTAAGTTTTCTTTTTAGTTTCAGTTCTTCCCTACTCGCTGACAAGTTCTTTAAATCAATAAGTAAACAAATGGGTCAAAGCATTTAGCCAATTCCTTTCTTTTTTAATTTTCTCTTTGTTTATCAGGTGCTTACAGCTACCATTTTCAGGTTATTCTGAAGTGTGGTGTTTGGCGCCAGGCAAGGAGGCAGGAATGCATCCTTCATTTTGCTGTAAATTATTCAGAATGTTTATTACTCAACCAACATTTGTTCGGCAGCTGACACCTGCATTTTTAATTTTTTTTTTTTTGCTTGGTGAAGTGTTTTATTTATTTACTTTGAACTGCAAGAAGGATTCTTTTCAGGTCTTTGCAGGATTTCTTTGTGCCTTGCCATTCTCTGTGTGTGTGCACATGGCATTTTCCTAAAGAATTTTGCATTGGGATAATTTAGATATCACAGTATTGTGAACATGCTTGTCCAATGACTTTGTTATGATATTTTAAATCTTAGAACATTGTGTTCAAAAACATATCCAACATTTGAGAAGATGTGGACATTTTAAAATGAATCAGTAACTTCTTCCTATTTTTTCTATACTTATGTTGTCTTTTCTGTGTTAAAAAAAAAAAAGTTAGCCTAGGGCAGGCTCCGGGAAAAAAAGTTAAGTTCAAAACCTCAGCCTGCTTTAAAAACTTCATAAATTTGTCCCTTCTGTACCTTTCCAACCTCATCTGTGATTACATTCCCCATGCACCTATTTTTTTTTAATCTTACTGACTTATATGCTATCTTGCACAACCCTGATATTTTTCTTGCCACTGGCTCTTTGCTCAAGCTGTTCCCTCTGCCTAAAATACTCTTTGCCACCATATACACCTAATAAAGAAATGTCACATTCTCCAAGACACATCCCCAGATACCACCAGGGGTTTTATATGCCTTTCTTTCTCCTTTAGTATGTTTGCAACTCCTATGGAGCACCTGCTATGATCTGCCTTGAGCCAAAATGTCTCTATTTATTTCTCTGTGATTATTTATTTAATTGTAAGCTCCTGAGGCTCAATTGAATTTTTAGTCATGATGGACTAAAGGTCCCTGTGGAATGTATTATCAGGATCAGTTTAAAATACATGTGTGCTGAAAGGTATCATTCTGCACCAGCATGGAATATGGAGTTGAAGCTGAGTTCAGATCTTGTGCTTATGCCTATGCCAGGCAAAACAACTTCTATTGTTCATTTCCTTCATCTGTAAAATGGGAATAAAACCAGTTTCTTCATACATATGTTGCAGAGATTAAAATAATATTGTGACAATCCTATCTTATCTCATAATAGACAAACATGGTAATTAACCATACCTTTGACATGCTTCCCATTGGCTAATCAGGGAGATATGCAAATTAACTGCCAACCAAGATGGTGGCCGGCAGCCAGGCAGCTGAAGCGAACAGGAGGCTTGCTTGCTCTAGTGATGGAGGAAGTCAAGGTTCCCCACCTGCTGCTGCCCAGCTCTGAGCTGCACTCTAAGCAACTATGTTGCAATTATAGAAGCTAAACAATCTCCAGATACCTGCTTTCAGCAGCTGAGGTCTCAGAGCTGAAGCCTAGCTTCAGAGCTAAAGCTGGCTCTCAGCTCCAGTGACAGCCATAGAAGGTAAATAAATCCCAGAATAAAAAAAAAAGAAAAAAAGGAGAGGTTGGGAGCTTCAGTCACCCGCTAGCCTGAAAATGGCCCTTAGCCCCTCACCCAGACTGGCCAGGCACCCCAGTGGGGACCCCAACCCTGAAGGGGGTGTGACCAGCTGCAAACAGCCATCAGCCCCTCATCCAGGCTGGCCAGGCACCCAAGCGGGAACCCCACTCTGATCCAGGACACCCTTCAGGGCAAACCAGCCGGATTTCACCTGTGCACCAGGCCTCTATCCTATATAGTAAAAGGGTAATATGTAAACTGACCCTAACAGCAGAAGGACTGGGAATGACTGGACACTATGACACACACTGAACACCAGGGGGCAGATGCTCAATGCAGGAGCTGCCCTCTGGTGGTCAGGGCGCTCTCATATGGGAGGAGCTCTGCTCAGCCATGAGCCAGGCTGATGGCTGTCAGTGCAGCGGTGGTGGTGGGAGCCTCTCCCGCCTCCTCAGCAGCACTAAGGATGTCCGACTGCAGTTTAGGCCTGCTCCCCGCTGGCAAGTGGACATCCCCCAAGGGCTCCCAGGCTGCCAGAGGGATGTCTGATTGCCATCTTAGGCCCAATCCCCTGGGGAGCGGGCCTAAGCCAGCAGGTGGTCATCCCCTGAGGGGTCCCAGACTGCGAGAGGGCACAGGCTAGGCTGAGGGATCTCCCCTCCCCCCTAGTGCACACATTTTTGTGCACCGGGCCTCTAGTGGTATATAAAGCATAAAGAGTACTGTAAGCATCAATTTCCGTGATCTAGTTTCTTCTCTTAGGCATTTTCTCTCTTTCCTGTGCCTTTTGAGCAGGATTCCACATGCCTACATTTTTTTCCCATGTGTACATCTAAATTTGGTAATGCATGGCTTCATTTGTAATTTATGTATCTAATTTAACACTTAGAAATCCAATGATACTACTGCCCATACTTGCTTCTTTTCATTCATATGTGACACCAATGTAATAATCTACTGCCCATACTTGCTTCTTTTCATTCATATGTGACACCAATGTAATAATCAAGGCAATTGTGTGATGGTTGCACATGTCAGTGATCAGGACAGTGCAGCAGGTATGTGCTGGTGGTAAGTACAGAAAGTTGAATTGTTCTGGCCTGGGTCATGAAGACATAGACTATTATTGTAAAAAGACAATTAAGAATGTAAAATATTGATGCAATTAGAATACATAAAGATTAGTGCATTTTTCATTTTACTGTTTTTAGCATTGCTTCAAAAAGAAATTGGAAGATGAAGAAAAATAAGAGAAAATGATAAAATGTAGACTAGTCTCTTCAAGAGTTTATTATATAATTTAGTAACCAATATATCTGGGCAAGAGGAGACGGGAACTAGATTGTTAAGAGGTTTCATAATGAAAAGTAGATCATCGTTTTTCAGGTTAGGCCTGTTTCCGCTGAGACCAGAGGCATCTTGCTCTTCTGAATGTCGCTGAGTCGCTGTGGTGTCTCACCCATAATAGCTCTGCGTGGTGCCCAGTACTCCACTTTTTCATGGAAAGCTGGAATTTCATTATGCCGTGGTCTGAACTCTTTTGCAGGGGAGTTTGTTTGGACCCTCAGTTGTTGGAAATACAAGGTGGCCAAAAGTAAGTTTACAGTTGTAAGTACGTGAAACACAGTTTATTCTTGTATTATTATTTATTTATTATTGTATTATTTATTTGTATTATTTGTCTTATTATCATTTCATACCCTCACTTATGACTTATCTTTTAGATAACAGCAACTGGTAATGACCAATGTAAGTGAATACTTAAGCAAAACCCACTTTTGCCCACACCTGTATACTACCAGGCTCTTGTTCAGTCCTGCCTCCAAGCCCTACCACCTCCTTCATGTCCTAGGTGCTAGCTCTCTTGCTCTCTTTCTGTCTCAGGATACTCAAAAATCCATCCTGCTTAACACCTAGATGCTACAATATTTTTCATGTACATTGTCATATTATTCAAAGACCTTCCTGTAGTCATTGCTGAAATCTCAATTGTACATATGCAAATATCCAGTAGGAATGTGAGTGCTTACAATTCAACAGAATCTTTGATTCAGCTGCTTTCACCAGCTGTGGAAGAAATGCATTGGGATTTAGGGGCTTCATTTTTAACATATTTTGAAAATTAAATGAGTTCTCCTTTTTAAATTTCCCCAACCATACTTTTATTGCTATAACCTAGTCCTTCAGTAGGTTATAAATATTCAATCTATTATCTCAGTATATAAGCTATTAGCAAAGTGAAATTAAGATTACTTTGCTGATGTAATAAGATAGAGCAATAAAGAAGCCCCAGGAGTTTACTTTAGTGCCAACAAAGTGCTGTTAAAGCAGTGGCCTCTCGCTGCATTTATATATTTTTGTAAAGTAAAACTCACTGAACCGTCTAAGAATTTGCTAACTTGAAGATCTGCAACAACTTTTGGTACCAAACTGTTTATTTCTGCATATATATTCTTCTCACTGACCCCAAGATATCACTGGGGAGGGGGATAAAAGCTTTTCAATTTTTCCTTTTAGAATTATTAATAAGTGAATAAAAAATTAGATTTTGAGGCAGTTACCAAGTGTTTGGTTTTCTCTGGGGTATATGTCCTTACAGACTGAGTAAATTCAAGGGGTGATTGATAAGAGCAAAGTCTAACTAAGTTTTTGAAATCTAAACTATTGAGCAGAGAGAGAACTAGAACTATCGCTTAGCATGGAGCGGTAATGCTGCTTCAAAGGCGTTGTTTAGAGCAGTGATGATGAACCTATGATACGCGTGTCAGAGGTGACACGCGGACTCATTCTTTTGGTTGATTTTTCTTTGCTAAATGGCATTTAAATATATAAAATACATATCAAAAATATAAGTCTTTGTTTTACTATGGTTGCAAATATAAAAAAATTTCTATATGTGACACGGCACCAGAGTTAAGTTAGGGTTTTTCAAAATGCTGACACGCTGAGCTCAAAAGGTTCGCCATCACTGGTTTAGAGAGTAATGAAAAGAAATCAAGACGTAAATACTTCTGGATAATAAATAAGTTCTCCCAAATAAGAAAAAAAATAGTATTTATTGTCAGGCAATATTAAATGATCCTGGTGTATATTGTCTGAAAATATATTGTCTTGAATCTCTGTCTATTATATTATTCAGGATATTGCTTCTACACTAAACAAAGTGTCAGTCATAATTGTAATTTTCAATGGGGTGAATTATTTCCAAAACCATTGTTTGTTCTGTGACACCATGAAAAAATTTGGACTTTTCTTTTGTGAATTTTGCAAGAGATGGTTGGATATCAAAGAGATACTACAGAATTAATTCAGAGAAGAAAAATGTTGAGAAAGGCAATCTTGTGCAAGCAGTCTTTCCACCCCATTGGCCACGTAAAAATGGCTTGGAGCATTTCCTTACCTAGAGATGAAGAGCTCACACAGCTTTGCCAGGTTCATCAGTGAATCTTCCTTGAAGCATGTGGGTCATATGATACCTGGCCAACCCCACTGCTGGACAGGGATGAGGAATTTTACTTTGGCACAAGAGGGGTGCATGTAGGCCTTGGGAAGAAAATTGTTGACCCCCTGAGAACACCACCAACTATTGAAGCTGGTCTTGCTCTGTCTCTTCTGTATGTGAGTAAAGCATTATTGTCTCCAGTGCTTGACTGTGTTCTGTTCTACTTGGCGACTCCAATACCAGATGTAATGGGTAGAACTGTTTGGACTTCTGTTCCTAGTGGCTGGCATTGTGGTGATCTTTCTCCTTGTCCACATGGTTGGAGTCCTCCCCTGGAATTGGAATCAGTGGGAATGTGTTCTGCCAAAAATCACCATGATTTTTCAAGTACTTATGTTTTGTGAAGGAGAAAGAACTGGACTCTGTTTACCTTATGAATGATGCATGCTGTTGAGATGAATCTGAAATGTCCCCTGAAAATTAAAGATAGAAAAAGAAATAAAGGGATTTTTTTCTTTTAATAAAATTTCATATTGATTTTATTACCCCAAATTTTCATATTGATTTTTATCCCAAATTTTGCCCTTATCCTTATGTCTAAGATAGACCATAAAATTATAGGCCATAAAAATGAAACATAAAAATTTTTTCTTATTCTATAACCACGAATAACTGATAAAATATCTTCTCTGACACAGAAGTATTTATTCAAAGTTTATTTAATGGGAAATTGTGTATCATGCATGTATCTCACTTTGGCCTAAAATGTTTCTTTGTGCAAACAAATTAACTACAAATAACTACAAATCTTTTTTAAAAATACTGTGTTTAAAAAATGTGTTTATTGATTTTTAGAGAGAAGAAGGGAGAGGGACAGAGAGCTAGAAATATCAATGATGAGAGAGAATCATTGATCGGCTGCCTCCTGCACACCCCTTACCTGCAACCTGGGCATGTGCCCTGACCGGGAATCCAACCATGGCCTCCTGATTTATGGTGGCTGCTCAACCACTAAGCCATGAAACATTGTGATTTTTATACAGCTAAATTTGCTGCTAGAATTTTCAATGAAAAATAATTATTTGTTTATTTTATCTTTTATGGTATTTGGAAAGTAAGCTGTTCTTCTCTATCCCAATTTCATAATTCAAGCCCTTTTATCTTCTGCCTGAAATATTTTTCCTCAATACATTTTGAAAACATTATAACAATTATGAAGAGTTTAAACTCTGAAGTTAGGTTTTAGTTTTGATTCTGTTACTTGCTAGAGAGGTAATAAGAACACTTTTACTGACATATAAAATTAGAGATTGTTGTTTCTCCTTTCTCTTTTATTGGATTTCCAGGTAGTTAGTGTCAATGTTCTATGTTCCATGTTAGTTGGATTATTTTTTCTTTCATTAACTCATACATATTTTACATCTCTAGTGTTATTAATAGAACCTATCACATACTTCTCTCTCTGAGTTAAATAAGTGAATAAAAGTAAAATACTGAGAATAATTAATGACATATCGTGAGTAAACATTATTTATTATTATTATGTGCCTTTTTCTGTTCCTGGTTCTTGGTGTGCAGTTTAATATGCCTCAGTGCTAATCTTCTCTGCAAGGGAAAGAGAGCTTTCGAGTGTTGCCAAATTTCACCTTATTGAAACAAGCATTCAAGGATTGCTCTGTAGAAGAATTTTAAGTAAAATACCATTTTCCCCAAATTTACTTATTACCACTAGATTACCGTGTTGCATTTTTCATTATTATTTCTACTAGAGGCCCGATGCATGAAATACATGCATGGGTAGCGTCCCTAGGCCTCGCCAGCGATCAGGGCCCATCTGCAGGGCGACCAGTGGGGCGATTGGGGCCCCTCTGTGGCGCCCGCCTTGGCTGGCCTGGGACCTGTGGGCAGCTCCTGCATTGAGCATCTGGCCCCTGGTGGTCAGTGCACATCATAGTAACTGGTCATTCCACCGGTCATTCTGTGATTTGGTCGATTTGCTTATTAGGCTTTTATTATATAGGATTATTGTCAAACTAGAAAATATCTGTTTTAACATTTGATCTTTCAACTATTAAACCAAGAGATACTTAACATATTAATGTCAAGTTGGAAGTTCTTGACTTCTTTACTTACATGTATATTTTAAAATTAATTTATCTCACCTAAATAGCATTGTAGTTACTATTGTTTTCTTTATAGCAAGCTATCCATTATGGGATCATAATTTCTGAAGAAGAAATGGCAGCAAATAATATTTGCGAACTATTACCGCACCTGTTTCAGAATTAAATCCAATTTTATTGTTAGGTAAGCATTGATCATTTTGCAGTGATGGGGAGAGGATGAAGATTTGCCATTAAGTTTTGGAGTTATTAGGGTAGTAGTTTATAATCTCGATTAATAGTTAAATCTCTGCCTTCTTTTCTTTCTATCAAATATATTTTCTCTGGAGAATCTGAGAATGTTATCAACACCTTACTATACATGAGGAGAGAAATAGATCAGGAACATGCAGAGTTTTGTTAAATGTGGTCTGCACTCAAGGGCAGTTAGGAGGGTGTTGTAGTGATTCTTTCATCAGCTGTGTGTTCCTGGAATCTGAAAAGATAATGAAAAGCAGATGCATCCAAAATAGAAAAATAGCCAGACACTATTGTCTAATACTATGCTTTGAGGGATTTTTGCAAAGCCATTTGTAACAGATAATTTTAGAAATCTCGGGGTACATGTTTTATTGGGCTGTCATGCATTTAATCAGTTTTGTTCTGAGGCATTTATGACTGTACACAAATGCCAGACTCTTTGTCCATTTTGGAATGACAGTGTGAAGACTTTAGACTGAGTAATTGCCATGGAGAAATGCTAAATTAATTGGAAAAATAACCTAAGAACATGCCAGAATAAGAGTCTTCTCTTTGACAAAAGAGATCTAATTAGTGAATGAGTATGTAACCAAGGCCTGTGGAAAGTATGTGGTATTCATTACCCATTTGAGACCAAACTTTCTTTCTAATCTTATGTTGCTAAGAGACCCTCTGAAGAAGATCATTGATAACTATGAGGTACAAAAGTTCTACTTTGGCAGGCTGAAGTTCCCTGGGTAATAAGTATTGCGAATACTACAGATAACCTTTAATAAGTTACAGTAGATCTGAGACAGTCCTGACGTTTATTGGGTTGCTGAAAGACAATTCATTGCAGAGCAATTTTCTTAGCTCCTTAAGTGCTTTAACAGTTATTGTCTTGGAGAGAAGAACCAGCCTTTATATTGATTACTTGTGGCCATGACTTTTGTATCAGGAGTGGTTAGATGTTTATAAGTTTGGCTTCCCACACAAGCCCTATTTCTTCAAATCCTATATAATAAAAGGCTAATATGCAAATCCACCGAACGCTGGGAAGACTGGTCACTGTGACGCACACTGATCACCAGGGGGTAGATGCTCAACGCAGGAGCTGCCCCCTGGTGGTCGGTGCACTCCCACAGGGGTAGTGCCTCTCAGTCACAAGCCGGGCTCATGGTTGGCGAGCGCAGCAGCAGTAGTGGGAGCCTCTTCTGCCTCTGTGGCAGTGCTAAAGTTGTAAAAGTCTATTACTTGTTTACAATTTAAACACAGCATTTAGACCTAAATATGAGCCACTCTAAAAAAATTTGCATCATTGTGGTTATAACTTACAGCCTGCTGGATAGATCGGATTAAGCCTTTATACAGCTGGGACACTAAATATCAAATGGGTAATAGCTAGACCATTCATAAAAGTAGAACAATGACTTGCAACATGCAGCCATCAGTCTAAGAAGCTAACGACTGTAATAACCAGTTCCGAAAGCCAAATAACTTCTGTCAACCTCTGTAGCAATGGGTCTTCATAGCAATTGAGAAGACATTGATTTTTGGAAAAAAAAAAAAAAAAAGAACACATTGTTAACATTCATTGTTCAATTATGAGGTAAATTTTGCATTGGAGTGAAGTATGAAAGCTAGAAGTTAAATAAAGATGAAAGGAGCTATCCCCCATGCTAAATATTTTATCTTTGATACATTCATTAGCATTCCCTTCCCTGCTTCTTGCTATTTTCTGAATGGCCTAGTTCCCAAATGCATTCTAGTTTAGTTCTCTTCCAGTTAAGCACCCAGTTTTCTCTTGGGTGATTTGCATAGGTAGACTTAGGTTTGAGAATAAGCAGTATACAAATGTCGTGGGCCCAGGAATACTATATATATATATATATATATATATATATATATATATATATATATACACACACATATATATATACACACATATATATATACACACACTATATATATATATATTTATTTTATAAATAAATATATATATATATGTATTTATTTTACTTCACATTTTATCTGTTGTTGTTTTTTTTAAAACCAAATCTGTTTAGAAGTGCTTTTGGGAAATAATTTACTGGGAGAATATTTATATTGTGTGGAGAGTGATAATAGTTCAAAGAATTCTCAGCTGAGTGGCTATCAATAGGAGGGAAGGTATAAATTTTTTCACATGAATGCCCCTTTCATTTTTATAGAGCCTGAAAATATGAAACAAGAATATTGCATTCTTGACTACAATTCTAAAAAAATACCTGGTTCCTTCCTTTTATTTTACGATTCAAAACAAAATTGCCAAAGGTAAAGTTCTGACTTCCAAAGCCTGTCACTTAAACCTATTTGTCAAATATTCCCAACTCATAAGATATCGTTTTGCATGCATATCCCCTATTAATGCAGTGGACATTATTTGAATAGAATACATTCTGGGAACATTATGCATCCTAAAAGTTTTACACTCTTAGAGTATTGTCCTGATTATTTATGAACATTTATACTACAGACAAGGAATGAGTATGTTGGCATAGAGTTCATGATTAAATAAAACTTGAAATATCGGGGGATCACTCTGTAAAATGAATGATTGTTTAACCACTATTCTGTACATCTGAAACTAATTCAGAATAATATTGAATGTAATCTGTAATTGAAAAAGAAAAAAAATTTAAAATGTCAGACTGGATTCAACTCCCTGATCCACCAATTTTAACTGTGTGCCTGTGGGCAGATTATTCAATCAACCCATCTTTGTTTCTTCATCTGGGAAATGGATCTACCGAGCATTTTATCATTTTTGGACAGTAAATAATTTAATATGAATTAAGCCCTTAGAAAGTTGCCCAGTTTAGCATAAGTGCCAGAACTACCACTTTTCATAGCTCCAGGGGCACTATTCACAAGGTTTCTATGCACCTGGTGCCCTCAGAGCACATCATTATGTGGGCCTGGCACCCCTTTCAGTTGTGTTCCACAATACTGTTGGTGAGCTCATGAAAAGTGTGACTTTTATATTATTGTGATTCACGTCAGGATGGCTGCATTGCAGTTCACTCAGTACTGGTAGCTGCCTGTGATCCTTGCATTATTGGCGTCACTTTTCTGTCCCAAAAGTGTGTGCATTTGGACCATAAATGTATGGTCACTGTATGCATGGCCATTTAGGTGAAGCTTATCAGTGTATTCCTTGCTAGTGGATCTTTTGAGTTCTGATGAAGGACATTTTTCATCTGTTCAAATCTCAAAGTCTACCACATCAGGACTCTGATAGATAATCTCTGTAGCCTATTCATCCGTGTAGGTTTCCAAAACAAGGTCATTGATTTAATTTAGAAGAAAGACAAAGACTTCATTTCATTATTGTTATTTTGTTTTAGTTTCTACAAAGGTTTATATTTTATTTAACTCTCCAGAAAATAGAATTTTGGCATGGTTTCTTAATGTTGTTTATTGCCTGAACTTTATTTAACTGAGGTTTTAGCTTTTCACCATTAGGTAGCCTACTGGGGAATCAGGTCTGCTTCTCTTTTCAAGACAATCCAAGAACCGCCTATACTACTTTAGCATTGATTTCCATATAATAGTCTATATAGAAAATTATATTTACATTTAAATTTATATTTTTGTTTAAAATTATAATTCCATTTCCATTCCAATTGAGGGCAGCTTTAGGTGCATGGATATGGAGTCCATTGAAATAAGCCAGAACATTTTTTAGATTCTAAAATTACAAGGAAAATAACATTTTTCATTTTTAAAAATGAGCTTGCTTCTATGAATGTGCCACGCCAGCACGACCAAGGGTGATCCCAAGTGGGGGAGTGAAAGGATTAAGGAAAGACAGACAAGAGAATAATAGCTGGGTCTCGTTGGGACGCTGCCTCCCTGATGAGGAGACAACGACAGTGCCCACAAGCCCTGTCTTTATTTTATAGCAGATGCCAAGAGGTAAAGTAGGGGCGTAATCACGTTGTTTACAGCATTCTCGTGAGTTCCATCCTCACTCAACTACATGAACCCGAATTCTATCACAAGGCATGTGGGGCTACGTGTTCGGACCATAGGTTCAAGCTCACAACCACAGCCGTTGGCTATGATTGTGCTGGGAGGGCCCTTCCCTTCCAGCTGGGACTTGCACGTGGCAATGAGAGGACCCTGTCCTTTCACTAGTCCGAGGTTTGAACCTGGCCAAAACCCCGTAACCGCGCCCCACATGTGAATTTATTAAGTTAGATTTTATATTCAAAATAGTTAGACATAGTTCTTAATTTTTGACAGTTGCCACCTGTCATAAAGGTGATATAAGTCAGTGGCAAAAAATGGCAGAAGAATATCTGTCATTTTTTGGGGGAGAGGAGGGGGGACAGGGGAAAAACATCTTTCTTGCATTAAAAAATTCAAATAATACAATTTCTTTAAATTGTATTTTAAGGATTCAACAAATTTTTCAAATCTGACAGACTTCTTTTTTTAAATGATAAATGTTAATGTTACATTGAAATCTTTTTTTGATAAGCAAGTGGATTTTGATTCAAATTGAACTTTTTGACATAAAAATTATCTCTATTATAAAAACCCCTTGGCCCTAATGCCCTCACACTGTAATGACCAGAGGCTGCATGAACGGCAAGGCATGTGGGGGTGGGCAGGGACTTGACTCTTGTGTACGTGTGTGAGGCCGGGGAGGAGGTAGGGAAGGAAGAAATGGGTGGTAGTGTAATTTTTCTCTCCTCCTCCTCCTCCTCTTGCTCCACCTCCTCCTCTTGTTCCTCCTCCTCTTCCTCCTCCTCCTCCTCCTCCTTCTCTTCCTCCTCCTCCTCCTCCTCCTTGTTTCCTATCACTGTGGGTTGGTTTTTACAATTAATTTGGAAAATTTGTCTCCCATGTTGACTTTGGGTTTCCCTAAGTCCTCCTTCTCAGAGAGAGTTTGTATCTTTTAGTTCTTCCTTCTGTAATTTACTGCTATTATCTAGAGAGCCTTGGTGGTGTAGTGTAGAGAAGGCTTTTGTCATGGAGAAGATTCTGAATGTCTATCATAATGATTGCTCTTTACCTTCGCCAAGGAGAACACATAAGGTTCCTTCTTGGCTTTTTACTTTGAGAACATGGTGGACTTTGCAAGAGTAACTTTGCAAATATTGATTTCTCCCTTAAATTATGGGCCCCTGGAATTTCTCACTGTCATGCTAGTCTGAACTCAGCCTTTATCAATTAGTGAAAATAGCACTTGGGTATTCAAACCAATCGATCGCTCCAGGGACTTCTGTTACAATAACCGTATGTGCTTCTCTGCATATACTTGTCTCTCCAGACACCAGGGTGTGTGTTAGTCCTGCAACCTCAGTTCTCTGATGAATCCAAGAAAAGTCAATTAAAAAAATTTGTCTAGTTTGTTCTTGTTGTAAAGCATGGGAGTGATGATTTACAAATTCTTTACATTTAGGAACTGAAACCAGAAACCAAGGCTGTCACTTTTTCACCATCTTGAAACAAATAAAAGAAAAACATATCCCTCTTCATTAACATTCTTGACTTTCTTTTTTTAAAAATATATTTTTATTTATTTCAGAGAGGAAGGGAGAAGGAGAGAGAGATAGAAATATGAGAGAATCATTGATGGGCTGCCTCCTGCACACTCCTCACTGGGGACTGGGCCCGCAACCTGGGCATGTGCCCTTGACCAGAATTCAACCTGGGACCTTTCAGTCCGCAGGCCGACGCTCTATCCACTGAGCCAAACCGGTTTCGGCTTTTCGGCTAGGGAAACATTCTTGACTTTCCCTAATAATTCTTTGTATATGTCCTTTTTGTTATTGTCACACAAAGATCTCCTCTCATTCCCCTAAATCCGTGGTCGGCAAACCGCGGCTCGCGAGCCACCTGCGGCTCTTTGGCCCCTTGACTGTGGCTCTTCCTCAAAACACCACGTGCGGGCGCACGCACAGTGCGATTGAAACTTCGTAGCCCATGCGCAGAAGTTGGTATTTTGTGGGAGAACTGGTATTTTGTGGAAGAGCCACACTCAAGGGGCCAAAGAGCCGCATGTGGCTTGTGAGCCGCGGTTTGCCGAGCTGCAGTTTGCCGACCACTGACCTAAATCATGGAAGATTTTGGCAGTTGAATGATAGACTGTATCTATGCCTCACGTTTTGTCACTGTCAGGGTAATTTTATTGTCTGTTTGGTTGGATGTTAACTATAAAACGAATCAGTCTTAATGATTAATGTCATTACTCAAGCCAACAGTCTTTGACCCAGTTTTTCTTTTTCTCTTAAATGTCCAGCTCTCAATGCCACACAGTAAAACTCTCCAGTTATTCTGTTATGGCAAATGTTAATACTTACAAAGAGGACAGTTAAGAAAAATCAGAATTGGAAATGAACTGAGTACAAAAACATCAAATTCACCATCATTCTCTGATATCTATAAGAGCCTTTCAAGATAGTGAACCTTTCAAATGTAGTTCTTAGATTTTTTAAGTATTGATAATGGTATTTATTAATCTGTATTTTCAAAGATTTAAAGTTATATATGAAAGCATAATCTGGTGGTTAAAAGGGATCTGCAGAACTGTCAAATAAGGAAATAAGTGTTTTAAGATAGATGACATTAACTACTTAAGTAATTCAGGTTTTCATCTATTAATGAATAAAGATGAAGGAAACTTGAAATATGGGCCAACAAACTTAAAGGTAGCCATCATATGTAAATTTCCAATGCTCTATAGCTTAATCAACTCCTTTATGTAGAAAATGTTTATTTCTGGGATACATTTCCATTTATAGATAATATTCATGATTTAACATAATTGGCACCAGATCTCAATCATTAAAACTAAAGATTTTAATTAAAACAGCTGGTGAAAATGAATTTCATGATCCGTAGATATATTAGATATAACATTAAAGAGATTAGGGACAACAAATTGCATTAAATGGAAGATAAAAGCTTTTATTTCAGGTTATATAGTAAGATATAAAGTCTGCACTTCTGATTCCTAAATAATATATGAATAAATCACTTGTAGAAACCAGAAATCATATAAGTTGAGCTTTTATTAATCTGAGGAAACTCGAAGATTGAGTTTCTCTTAGAATAAAAAAAAGTGGCATGGATTGCTTTTTCTGGGCTACTTCTTGAGGGCTATATGTGAGGGCAGTAAGAAAAGAGTTCTCACTGTATTTCTGTCCAGAGAGGAGACAAGTTAGGTAACACCCCATACACAAATGAAAGAATAAACACCATAACATATGAAATGTGTTCAACTTTGCTGATATCCAGAGGATATCAATAATTTTATATTAAAACTCTATATTAAAACCATGATAATATTCCATTACACATTCAGCATATTGGCAAATGTTCTACCAACTAAAAAGCTAAAAAAAAATTATCATTTGCAACCTTGAAAGTAGTAATTGAAACAAGTAAGACTCTTCAATGTTTCCTAAAACTAATTTGTGAAAGTTTACTGAGGATTAGTAGATTTTAATATTTTCAAGTATCTTCTCACAAATTATTGATTAATTATAGAAGGAAAATTATAGTGAATAAACCTGTGGAATCCCACCTTATCCATATGATTAAAGTTAACATTACCAAAAATGGAACAAATTAACCTCAATTTCTTATAATACACTAGAGGCCCGATGCAAGAAAATTCGTGCAAGAGTAGGCCTTCCTTCCCCTGGCTGCCAGCACCGGCTTTCCTCTGGCATCCGGGACCCATGCTGGCTTCCCTCCAGCTGCCAGCAGGCACCTGGAAACCAGGCTGGCTTCCCCCACCCCCCTGGCCCTGGCATTCAGGAAGAACATCCAGAATGATGTCCAGTTTAATTAACATATTACCCTTTTATTATTATAGATAATCATAATCTAACATGGCAAACATGGGCAAACTAAAACTGAGAAACATTACACAATAACAACTTATTTAGCTCTGGCAGGTGTGGCTCTGTTGGATGGAAATCTTCCCATGCACCAAGAGGTCACCAATTCAATTCCTCTCAGGACACTTTCAGGGCAGGGGAGGGGCATTTGCTGCAGGCTGGATCCTCTCCCTTTCTCTCTCTCTCTAAAAAAAATCAATAAAAGCATATGTATAAAATAAAAATAAATATAATCTATTCAATGTAATTCTACAAACCATTTTGAAAAGAAACAATGAAGTTAAAGTACACTTTCAAAGTACATTGTTTTAGGGAATATCTTTCTCATTTAGAATATTTATAACATATTGTTAATTGATGTGCAAAAAGATCTTGTTCTCATTATGTTTGTGTGTTGTTTTGTCAAATAGATATGCTGCCCACAATACACTGCAAGAGAGTACAATAGTTCTTTCCCCTTTAGGCTATTAGATAATTGTGCTTTATAAAGTTTACTTTCACTTAAATATTGACTTTACTATCAACTAAATTTCTACTGGTTTTCTTCAAATCCTGTGCTTTTGTCATCTGTGTATTCATTCTTCATATTTTAGAAGATTTAAAGAAGGTTCTATAGATGATTTTTCTTCAATTTTATATTCTTACTGCTTTACTCTGGAACTAATAGGAAGAATAAATTAAGTTTTAGTGGGGGAAATCTTTATTCTGCATAAAAACTTAAACTATTTTAAAAGAGAAACTAACCATAAAATCTGCCTCTTTACATGGTTAAACATTTCCTTGACAATGATTAGATATTAAATTGAAATTTTATGTAATGTGCACATTGGAGACAATTTGGCTTTCTATTTCCAGTGTGAAAGCATTCTTAAAGTCAGTTTCTTTCATTGTATGAGAATGCATCTAATTTGCATTTTGGCTTAACATAAATAGAATCCATATTCTGGACACAATGTTTTTACATAAAATTAAAAGTTGAATATTTAATATTAACTACAGACTCTCTAATATCTGTGAACACAAAATGTATTCATGTTCCTTTTCAATTTCATGAGAATATTTAACATTGTATAAACTTTGAGTGATGTTTTAAATGTTAGAGAAAAAGGTAATGTAGAATACCTAAACTTTGGGAAATGTTGCCTTTCCTAAACAGACAAAAACAATGAAAGTAAAATACTTAAAAGTTATTTGATCCAAGTAATATATGTAGATACACCAAGGTATAACTTAGTCTTTCTCTTTTTTGTTGTTGTTGTATGGGCTAGATTAAGTAACTCATTCCAAATAACATAGTATAACAAAGAAAAATATTAGCATCATAGTGGGCAAACCTGATAAACACAACTGTAACTAGATGATTATGATAAACATCATCAGTAATATCATGTAGCCTGTGATATGATACTATAAGAAGAACACTATATTTCTGGTGTTCTTTCTAAAAATCTAAAACCCTTTTCTAATCATGAGAAACATTAGTCAATTTTAACTTGAATGACATTCTACAAAATCCTTGGCCAGTCTTCCTTCAAACAGTGAAGGTCAAGAAAAAACTAAGAAACTGGCAAATACTTGGGGACACTAAAGAGACATGAATAAATGTGTGCTGTTATCCAAATTGGGTTTAGTATAGAAAAAGGACATTAGCAGAAAAGCTGGTCAAATTCAAGTAACATTTGGAATTTATTTTATAATAATGTACTAAGGTTGGTTTCTTCATTGCAACACATAAAATGTGTACAATGTAAAATGTTAAAAGGAGGAACTGAAACCAGGTGAGGGGTTTCTGTAAATCTAAAAATGTTATTTTTAAATGAAAAAATAAATGGAATAGACTCAGCCATGGCTTCCATGAAGGAAGGAAGGGAGGAAGGAGGAAGAAAGGAAGGAAGGAAAGGAGGGAGGAAGGGAGAAAGGGAGAAAGGGAGAAAAGCTGAATTATATAAACACAATAACATTATATACTTCAGGTTCTCCTGGGGACAGTAAATTTAATTTAAATTTAGAACACTAATTGCTGCAGTGAGAATAATGCTGAAAATGAACTAATACTAGTTAATAGTACAGGTGTGACAGCTATGAGAAATTAGTAATTTAGTATTCAACTCTGCAGGTAAATGTCAATGCTTAATTGCTAGTTCACCATATTAACAATGAATAGAAGATTCATCATGCGATTGAGTCAATAGAATGAAGCCACATCTGTAATTGATTTTTTGATTGTCAGTCATTAAAAACTGTTTAGTCTAATTTAAGGATGCTTCAGAGAACATACACTTATTGGGATTAAAAATGTAGAAAGGGAAATATTTTTGGATTCTTTTTTCTTTTTGCTCTTCTGGTTAGTTGTTTATTGCTTCCTCATATTTCAAATTGTTGATTTGAGTCTCAAAATCCCCTACTCTACTGTTAAATCCTTGTATATTATTCTTTATTTCAGTCAGTGTATGTTTAATTTCTGACTGGTCCTTTTCCCTTTTTTTTTGGAGGTTTCTAGAAGATTCTTGAGTAATCTTATGTGTTTTTGAACTCTATATTCAGTAGTTTGCTTTCTTCCATTTCTTCCATGTTTCCTTGTTTCCACACATTTTGGCTGCTTTCCTGTATTTGTTTCTATGTATTGGGTAGAGTTATGTCTCCTTGAGTTGATAGAGTGACCTTGTGTAGTAGGTGTTCTATAGGGCCCAGTGGCTCAGCCTCCCCAATCACCTGAGCTGGGAGCACTAGGTGAACCCCTTTGTGGGCTGTGAGCACAGTCTTGATTGCTGTTGGTGTCACTGGGAGGAATTGACCTCCAGGCCAATTGGCTGTGAGGACCAGCTTCGACTACAGTGAGAGAGCTGCTATGCAGGAGACACCTCTATGGAGGAGGACTTGCTTCAGTGGAGCTTTGGTGCTCACTTGAATGTGTTGCTTATGGATGTGTAGAGTTGTAATCTGGTATGGTCTGACAGTGACCACTGGGTACACTGGCTCTTGGGTCTCCAGGGAGGTACAAAGTCAGCCACTGCCTGGGGCTAGCAGGAGCTACTGAGAGATCTGCAAATTCATCCTTTTTGTATCAGGTTTGGAAGTGCCCTGACGAGGCCCAGCTATGAAGCAAGGCAGGCTTGGTCCTTTTATTGGTAGTTTTGGGGCTCCCTGACCCAGCTGCAGCTTGTTTGAGAGATTTTACCCTGAGCAAGGAAAGGGCACAGCTTGGTTGGGATTGTAAATTGGAAGAGGCAGGGTTTTAGGGAATCCCCAGGGCGGAGCAAACAGAAATGGCTGCCAGTCAGCCCTGCCACGGTCCCTGCAAGCACCTCTGTCTGTGAGAAAGCTGCCACCATGTTCCTGCCTGGATGTCAGACAATCCAGTTCCTCCTCGTAAGTGTCTGTGTTCCCCAGAGCCTCGTCCCGGTGCTGGAGCTCAGTGGAAGCGGGACCTTTTAAGTTCAGTTTGTGGTGCCGGCCTTCTAAGAGGAACAGCTGGGCCTCCAGCAGCCTCTGTGTCACTGAGTCCCAATCCCTACTATTTTTACATCCGTAGTTCTTACGGCCTATGGGGACTTCTTTTCCCAGCTCTGGGACTCTGGGCTGGAGGTCTGGTGTGGGACCCCTTGCTCCTCCTGGCAGCCTCCGCAGAGATGATCTCCCTCCGGATTAAAAAGAAAGCACACACGGGTGCCAGACCAGCCCGCTCCGTGCCTCTACACCTCTCACAAGTCTCCGTGTGCTTTCTTCTTGACTCTGCTCATTGGAGGACTCCCATTCAGCCAGCTTTTCAGTGGTTCTGGATGATGGTTGTTCTGCATTTTATTTGTAATTTTTATGTGCTTGTGGGAGGTGGTGAGTACAGGCATTTACCTATGCAGACGTCTTCCAAACCCTCTCCGTCCTAACTAAATTACAATAAAACCAATGACTTCTATGATCAATAATTTAAAAGGGAAATTAGAGATAAAAATACCATCTAGTATTTCAAGGATACACATATGAACAAGAGCAATAGTAGAAGATGGTAAATAGGGGTTTGTTTTTGAGGTACTAGAGAAAAGTCTGTGACATTCACTCTCTATCCTGACATCTCTATTTTTGGAAGTTGAATAAATAAGCTTGAATGTGTTACTCTTTCAACTAGAAGCAACAAACCCAAACAAAAACAAACTAGAAGAGGAATTTGTTCCAAGGTTTTAAATGGACAGAAACTTCATGGACCCAAGCTTAAGAATGCACAAGAGGGTTGGAAGCAGCAATGGAGTCTTTTAGGAATTTATTTGGCCTCCTCTTTCTTGTCTTTGTGCACCTCCATTCCCTCCGCATCCTCGAGCTGACTTCAATCTTCCTGGAACTGGCTCTCTCTGCTGGAGCCAGAAGATATCTGCATCATGGCTCAAAGGAGTCTTCACTGTAGTTCTAATTTTTACAGACACTAAAGGACTAGCTCTGGAGAGAGATATTACTTGGATAGTTGGGTCAGCTGCCTGCCCTGTTAATCCATCAACTCTGATAAGTGGAAGTGGGATCACATGGAAAAAATCTGGTTGCTTAAGAGGCTCATCTCTGCCTTTGTGGAGGAGATAGTTCCTGGGACTGGGGTAGTGGTTCCCCGCTTAAACAAACAAACAAAAAATGTGTATTATGAGTATGTTTTTCTTCCATGTGAGTATAATTTACAGTACAAAGGTGAAATTCAAGAAATAATTTTGAATGGGTGGTTTTTTAGAATACAGTAATAGCTAATTTCTCATCTATCACCCTTTATTTGTTATATGATGTTATTTGATGTTATATTGACTGCCTAAGCACACTAATTTATGAAGGAACAAGAAATAATCATTTCATTTAATGAAAGCTTTTTAAAAATCTTTATTGTTGAACATTTTGCATAGGACCTCCTCCACCCCCCCACCCCCCGCATTAACCTCTTCCAGCCTGCTCCCATTACCCCCTCCCGCCCCCTCCCTCACCACCCCATTGTCTGTGTCCAGGGGTTATGAATACATGCATACAAGTTCATTGGTTGATCTTTTCCCATCCACCCTCCCCTGCCTTCCCTCTGAGGTTCAACAGTCTGTTCATGTTTCTATGACTCTGAGCCTACTTTTGATACCAGAAACTATGTTAGATGCTTTAAATGTAATTAATAGAACTAAGCATTTAATTGTTTCAGTGAATGTCTCATTTCTCAGGCACTGTTCAAGGGCCTGGAAATTCAGCTACTTGGAACATTTCATTGCAGTGGTAATGGGTGTTCACAAGCAGAAGGAAAGGGTGCTATGGGGAAGTGGAACCAGGGAGTTATCTCACTTGATATTTACATAAACCCTGCTAGATAATGTGACAGAGAAGTTATCTGTCATTTAGCATTGCTAATTTTTTTTTCACCTAGAGGCCTAGAGGGTGGGAGGGAGCCTAAATTAGAAGTCAGGCATTTCTTATACAGAAGGCCTTGCTTTGTTATAATGAGGGGATATTAAAAACGTGAATGTTGCTGTGATGAACACAAAGTCCAAAAGATGGTCGTTCCTGGCACAGAAGAAGGCTAAAAACGCAGGTCACTGACTGGGAATCACATTTTCTTGCTGTGGATTTTCTCTACAAAAACAGATGAAAAGTACAGAAAAAGTGGGTGCAACTTTCTCATGAGCTAAATTACCAAGAAGTGCCAAATCAATCTAGCTTTTGTTACTAATGGTGCCATAAACACTTCATATCCACACTTCTCTATAGACTTACTTTTCTGAAAGAAAATCAGTTTCTTGTAAAAGTGGTGCTGGCACAGATGGAATATTTTGAATTTTATTTACACAGAGAAATTTAAGGGAAGAAAATTTTGATGGCTTATATTTTTAAAAATGAGATTCTTTTTAAAATATATATATATTTTATTGATTTTTTTTTTTTTTTACAGAGAGGAAGAGAGAGTTAGAAACATCCATAAGAGAGAAACATCGATCAGCTGCCTCCTGCACACCCCCAACTGGGGATGTGCCCGCAACCAAGATACATGCCCTTGACAGGAATTGAACCTGGGACCCTTCAGTCAGCAGGCGGATGCTCTATCCACTGAGCCAGGTTAGGGCAAAAAAAAAAAATGAGATTCTTTTAAAAAATTCTTTATTGTTGAAAGTATTACAGATGCCTCCCTTTTTTCCCATTGACCCCTTCTGGCCCGCAACTTCCCCCTGCCCCTGGCCTTCACCACACTATTGCCTGTGTCCATGCTTTATGCATCCCATTTCTTTGGCTTTTGTTTTATTTCAGTGCCACTACACAAATAAAGCAAGAAATATCTCTCCTCCCCCCCACCCCCCAAAAAAGTAAAGAAAAAAAATATCTGGAGTCTTGAATTTTTATGACTTTTACAATAACAAGTGTTGCGCTAAATCTGCATTTTTTCATTGCTGAGAATAATGAAAATCAAATGATTGTGGTTGAAGCATGAATTTGATTCTCTGTGAAAGATTTGAGTTATCAGGTGTCACATTTTTTATATAATGAGGAATTTTATATTTTTCTATTTATTTTGCATAGAGAAGTTCTATACATTTTTAAGATTATTCATTTTAATAAATGAATTTATGGCAACTTGGTAATAGCTAAAATTTATAGAGAAGTTACCACACATTCAATATGCCTCAGTTAGTAAAGCAACAGCTAACAGGATTATTCTGAGCCAACATTCTGAGAGGATACACATATGTTTCAAAATTTTTTTTTTTTTTTTTTTTTTTTTTTTTTTTTTTTAAATATATTTTATTGATTTTTTACAGAGAGGAAGGGAGAGAGATAGAGAGTTAGAAACATCGATGAGAAAGAAACATCGATCAGCCGCCTCCCGCACATCTCCCACTGGGGATGCGCCCGCAACCCAGGCACACGCCCCTGACCGGAATCGAACCCGGGACCCCTCAGTCCGCAGGCCGACGCTCTATCCACTGAGCCAAACCGGTTTCGGCATGTTTCAAAATTTTACAAAGTCTATATATTAAAAATAAGTTTACTTTTTAGTAGTAATCAGGCAAAACTAGAGACAGTTTCTCTCTGAGTGGTTCATTATTTCTCAATGCACTTTACTTTTTGCCTGGCTCTGTGGTCTGAATGCAATAACAATTTATTCTTTGTTTCCCAAGTATACTATAAGGGGTTAATAAATATTCAAACACTTCAAAGTATAATAATAAAAATGAATAAGAAATTTTAGGACTCTTACAAATTCTGATTTTTCCTCATCATTTTAATTTGAGTATTGAGATTATCTTTACAGGTGGCCCTTTTACTGTTAAATTGGGGGATTTATTATGCTAAATGAAATGTGAATACAGTATGATCAAGAAAGTCATGCACTTTCAATTATTTCAAGATTAAGCAAATTAATGGAGATTTTCATGTCATAGTTTCCTATGGTGTTGCAGAAAGATTGATGACATATAGAGACATTAAAAATAATTAAGCATTTCAAACAAACAAAATATCTAAATGTTTTCTCATGCAGGCTTGCTATAATCTCTCCTTACATTTTTCCCCTCCAAGTAGCACGTTATTTTCTGAACCGAGTTCTTAAGTGAGTTAGAAGATGTGAAATGGTAGTCTTTTGAAGCTCAATAATTGAACTTATTATTAATTTCTTTCACAGTTTTGAATCATGTGGACTGTGAAACATGTAAAAGTCACTATGCCAGTGGAATGAATTCTACTGGGAATGGAAGAGAATGAGTAATTAAAAGTGCAGCAAGGGAAATTGCTTATGCTTAACATCCAGTTTCAACAGTGACTGGCTCTGCAAATTTAGGCAAGCTAGCAAACCTCTCAGCAGTTAGTTCATCCTCTAATTGTTTTGGGTAATAATACTAGTGGTTTTCTGATGGTTGATTTGGTTTTGGGAATAATGCTCTATAAATTTTATTTATTGCCATAATTATAGTATATCTCCAGCACTCATATTTCTTTATAGTTTTGTTTTCTGTATTCATTGTTGAATATTAACTCTTCTCAAAAGATGAAAACTGAGGTCCTATATGGAAATTCTCCAGAAGTAGAAGGCAACATGCAGAGGAAACAATGGATGTGGAAAAAATGTGAAGATCTCTGATCTTTGTGATTAGGTCAGTTCACCCAGCGTCTTTCTCTTATCTCTTTTGATATCACTTGTCACAGTGTTATTTTTACATACTTTCAGTAAGATTTTGATTAGGCACTGTGCCGAATTTGTATGACATAAATAATAATAGTCACAAAAGTGATGATGACAAGAATGATAGCAACTATTAATAGATAACCAAGCTGGTGATATCACTTTATATATATATATTTTTTTTTATAATTTAAATGCTTTATTGTTGAAAGTATTACATATGTCTCCTTTCTCCCCCATTGATCTCTCCCTAGCCGCTCCTGCCCCTCAGCACAGGTGTGCGACCCCCCAGTGTCTGTGTCCATTGGTTATGCTTACATGCATACATACAAGTCCTTTGGTTGATCACTTACCACACACACCATCCCCCTCACCCTACCTTACCTCTGCGGTTTGATGGTCTGTTTGATGCTTCTATGTCTCTGGATCTCCATTTGTTATTCAGTTTATGTTGTTCATTTATTCCATAAATGAGTGAGATCGTGTGATATTTATCTTTCTCTGACTGGCTTATTTTGCTTAGCATAATGTTTTCCAGGTTCATCCATGCTGTTGCAAATGGTAAGAGTTTTTTTGTTTTTTTACAGCAGCATAGTGTTCCATTGCGTAGACATACCATCGTTTGTTCTTTTTACCCACTAACCTGCTGATGGGCACTTAGGTTGTTTCCAAATCTTAGATATTGTAAATTGTGCTGCTATGAACATAGGGGTGCATATATCCTTTCTGATTGGTGTTTCTGGTTTCTTGGGATATATTCCTAGCATTGGGATCACTGGGTCAAATGGGAGTTCCATTTTTGGTTTTTTGAGGAAACTCCGTACTGTTCTCCACAGTGGCTGCACCAGTCTGCATTCCCACCAGCAGTGCACGAGGGTTTCTTTTCCTCCACATCCTCTCGAGCACTTGTGGTTTGTTGATTTGTTGATGACAGCCATGCTGGCAGGTGTGAGATGGTACCTCATTGAAATTTTGATTTGAATCTCTCGGATGATTAGTGACTTTGAGCATTTTTTCATATGCCTCTTGGCCTTCTGTATGTCCATGTTAGAAAAGTGTCTGCTTAGGTCCTTTGCCCGTTTTTTGATTGGATTGTTTATCTTCCTTTTGTTAAGTTGTATGAGTTTCCTATAAATTTTGGAGATTAAACCCTTATCGGATGTAACATTGGCAAATATGTTCTCCCATGCAGTGGGCTCTCTTGTTTTTTGGTTGATGTTTTCTTTTGCTGTGCAGAAGTTTTTTATTTTGATGTAGTCCTATTTGTTTATTTTCTCCTTAGTTTCTATTGTCCTAGGAGCTGTATTGTAGTAAAGATATTGCTATGAGAATATTTGTGTATATTATCTCATTAATTGAGTTGTGTATGGATTATAATGACCACTTTTTAAAAATGATTTTTATTGATTATTTTAGGGAGAGAGGAAGGGAGAGAGATAGAAAGATAGAAACATCGATGCCAGAGGAACATAGATTGGCTGCCTCCTGCACACCCCCTACTGGGAATCGAGCCTGCAACCCTGGCATGTGCCCCGACTGGTGATCAAACCAGTGACATCTGTGTTCACTGGTTGGTGCTCAACCAATGAAGCACATTTGCTGGGCAGTGTAAATACCATTTTTATAAAATAGAAAGCTGAAATTTGATTAGCTGGTACAAGTATTACAGTGAGAAAAAGAGTTTGAAACTTGAAACTGTCTGCTAAGATTCCAAATAACTTTCTTCCTTTCCTTATTTGTATAAACATGTTTCAGAAGTTAGAACTTCATAAGTTGCCAAAATACATGTTATGTGTTTTAGATAAAAATAACAGAAGTTACGTTTTTTCAAAAGAAATTCAGTATCAAAATTCACATCTGCCAGGAAAAGACAGAGAGAAGGGGAGAGAAAAAACATAGCCAAAACCACAGAATCTTCCTACTAAAATGTTAAGTATTTAATTCCTTTTGATATAATGCATTAGATTTATGAAATATTCATTGTTCTGTTCAGTTCTTTAAAAACAAGAGTTATTTTTTTTTAATAAAATGAGGGTCATATTAAAAATTTATGTCCGGATCACATTCTCTAGGAACCTAAGTCTTAGGAACATAAAATGGTGAGTGATATGCAGTTTGTTCTGAAAGGATTTTTATGTCAATTAACTTACTTTAATAGGTCCTTCTTGTGCTTAGTTTGCATTTTGTTTTTACTTCATACTTGTGCAGAAATATGAGATTATTTTTAATATGTTATTTTTATACATACCAAAAGTATTTCCACATTATTTTGACGATAGATGTTTAGATTAACTTAAAGCTGAATCTGTTTAAATGGAAATGTGCTAATGTACTTTAGCTTTGTAGAAATGGACTTTTAGAAGTATAATTTCTGGATCGTTGTACCCTGAAAAGTTATAAATTGGTCTTTTTCTTACAGATGCTTCTATTTGGTGGGAATATATGATTTAGCAATAAGAATTATATATATAAGTAATTCTCAATTTGTTGCAGTCATTTTGTATTGATGGGTGCATTAGCAATGTTCTCCTTAGCATATTACATACTATTTAATTTAGTTTTATTCAAGAGAAAATAGAATAATTCATCAGAAATAAAAAAAGTTTTTATTTATAACTCTGTTACAAGGTAGGAAGGATTAAGCTAGCCACAGTGTATAACTTCCACCAAGAACAACAGCAAACATTGGATAAAATGGAGGAAATATTTATAGGAGAATAATGGTTATAAACTAAGGAAATAAAAACTTGAGAGACTAATTTATTGGAGTGTCATAAACCTCAACTGGTTGCACTTAATTTTGCAGACATATTTCCCCCAGAAATTTGCTAATTCTTACTCCCAATAATTGAGGTTCAAATTTTGCACTTGGATAGGGCTATTGAAAAGGGCACAGGAAAAAAAAAAAAGTAGCGCTTTTTGAAGACATTGACCTTAGCACATATCTGGTTTACCCTCAGGACGTTTGCTGAAATTGGGGTTATGTTATATGGATACTAAACAATTATATGTAATCCTACTAACATATTGAATGGATTTTCAGCAGCCTCATGAAGCACAAATTAGAGATTGGAACCTATTACAGGGAAGAACCCTGTAAATTACACTGGGCTGTCACTTCAGTATTATATATGGCTAGGCATAAATCAGAGGTAGATTGAACCTGCAGTACTGTGAACAGTTCTTGCCTTGATCATATTCTTGAATTGACAGTCAGATTCTTCCATCATTTTATTAACCTAGCAGAGGAAATTGTGAACCCTCTCTGGAGGAATATAATACCTAGAGCCTTTGAAATTCTTTTAAACACCGTTTCTGGCATCAAAATTTACTACACATAACAAAACATAGGAGTACATAAATGGAAACCAAGATCAGAAACAGAAAACAAAAACAAATTTAAATGATGTAAATTTATTTAATAGATGACAAGAGACTTAAATTTATCATAGAAACAAATAGAAGTAAATAAATTAAATGATGGAGAATCAAAATTTCAAATAAAGAATAAAATGCAAATTCTAGAATTAAAGGTCATCACTTGATATGAAGACATTCTTAAAAATTTAACAAAAGACCAAATGCAGCAAAAAGCAGAAAAAGTGAACTGAAAGAATTATCAATACAAAATGCCAAACTGATGCACACAGATAAAAAAGAAAAGAAAACATAGAAATATAGAAATGAGCTTTGGAGATGTGTGAGTAAAAGTGTAAAGGTCTAACAAATGTCTGAATGCAGTCCCGTCATAAGACATGAGAAAAAGGGAGGAGAAAAAATATTTGAAGAGATAATGACTACACAATTTTTCCAGAAGCCCTATGAAATTCAAGACTAACAAACACAAAGAGTACAGTTTCCCCTGTGTGTCACAGAAGATTGTTGGAAAACAAAGACACACATAATAGGATGGAGAAAGGGAGGGGGAAAAACATTACCTTAGAGCAGTGGTTCTCAACCTGTGGGTCACGACCCCTTTGGAAGTCGAACAACCCTTTCACAGGGGTCGCCTAAGACCATCCTGCATATCAGATATTTACATTATGATTCATAACAGTAGCAACATTGCAGTTATGAAGTAGCAACGAAAATAATTTTATGGTTGGGTCACAACATGAGGAACTGTATTTAAAGGGCCAGAAGGTTGAGAACCACTGCCTTAGAGGAACAACGCTGAGACTGAAAGCTGACTCTAATGCAGAAATTATGGAAACAGAAAATCATTGAAATAAACATAACAATCACCTATAATAATGCTTAAGTGCTGTAATGCTATAGCATGCAATAAAAATATATTTTACCCTATTGCAACATGTGAAAGTGAAATATCTCACTTTCCTCTGGGATAAGAAATGCTGAAATTGTATCATGTTTACTACATGTTTGGCATTGTTCTATGCTCTTTACATATATATTCACTAATTCAGTCCCCATTTTTTTTAAAAAAATCTAGTTGGCAGATGTTATTTTTATTGACAGTGTACAAGTGTCAAAACTGAAACTCATACCATTTAAATAATTTGGCTATAGTCACTCAACTAGTAAAAGGCAGAACCAAAATCCAAACCCAACAGTCTAGCTTTGAAGTTAATAATATAGAAAATCAATATAATATTTTTAAAAACTTTAAACCACTCTAAAAAAATTATGTTACCAGAATACTCTCAGTAAATTTTTTATGAAAACAATTATGATGATCAGAGTAGAGTGTCATGTGATTTGGAGGACAGGAGACTTCTCTGGCTCCCAGGTTAAAATATCTTTAACATGATATTTAAGTTCTCCACGATATAGTCATTGTCAATTTCTTTGGCCTCACCTCCTACCATTTCATTAAACACTAGAGACCTGATGCACGAAATTCATGCATGGGTAGGGTCCCTAAACCTGGCTAGCGAACAGGGTCGATTGAGGCCTTCTGGCTGCCAGTCAGGTCCTTCCTTCCCCCGGCTGCCAGCTGCCAGCCAGGGCCTTCCTTCCCCTGGCTGCTGGCTGTCGGCTGGGGCCTTTCTTTGTTCCGCACCACCCCCTGGTGGTCAGTGCACATCATAGCGAGCGGTCAAACTTCCAGTTGGTCCAGCTCCAGAGGGGTAAATTTGCATATTAACCTTTTATTATATAGGATTGCCTGTCTGCAGTTGTATTCCAATACTATCACATATCGGAAAGTTTCTAATCACACTAAGCTCTCTTCCTGACTCTGAACCTGTTTATTCCTTTTGAGTAGATCACCCCTACCTCCACCCCTGTAGCACATCAAAGCCATCTCTTTCACTAAAGGTCTCCCCTCACTACAGAATCAGTCCTTCCGTTATAAATCATTTGTCCCTTTACATAATTTGTGAAGATTTTTTCACTCAATAAGGATTTATTGTTCATATATCAATTTCTCCAAACTGATTTTAATCAAAGTTTAGGTCTTTTTATTCACCTCCATGTTCTCATTTCTTAAGTCAGTGCCAGGCACTTGGTGTTTACTCAAAACTAACACATGGGAATGAACAAATTGATAAATAAATGACTATGGAAAGTATGAAATAAATCCATAAACATTTGATATTTTGGGATAAATGTTTCTGAATTGAAGTTGAAGCTTCATAGAAATGAGTAGATGTTTATGGTACCCATTTACTTATTTTTCAAACTTTAATCAAATTATTTATGAAACATTTGTGATGTTCAACTTAGAGCATATGTAGTTTGGGAGATGGGCAATTAAAGATGAGTCTGTATCAAAAGTCCACAGAAAAGCAAAGAGGATTCAATTCATAAGGGATGCAAACAGTTATAAGACATGATAGAGGATAATAAAGGCTATAAAAATACTCTGATAAAGTGTTAGAGAATTAAAAAGAAGGAAGAATTTTCTCCTATGAGGTTATCAAAGAGTATTTTCATATATTCTATTACTCATGTATTATGTTTTTTAAAAAAATTATTAATATGTTTTTATTGATTTCAGAGAGTAAGGGAAAGGAGAAAGAGATAGAAACATCAATGATGAGAGAGAATCATTGATTGGCTGCCTCCTACTTGGGATTAAGCCCACAACCTGGGCATGTGCCCTTGACTGGAATCGAATGCAGGACCTTTCAGTTCACAGGCCGAAACTCTATCCACTGAGCCAAACTGGCTAGGGCTCATGTATTATCTTTTAGATGTCTCCAATGCCTTGCTCAATGATGGACACATAGTAGATCCTTAATTTTTATGATATGACTATAAGATTTAGGGATATGGAAATATGCCAGAAGAGTATTCAGGAGAGAAATAGGTAGAAACAATCTCAGAAGCAGGGACAAATGGGGCAAGTATGGGAGGAAATGTCTATCTGTTTTTAAGGGAGAGAGTGAAGGGTATGGGTATGGTAAGAATGAAGATTCCAAGAGAATAACATTGCACTAGAGGATTTTTGGATTATCTGTCCAGCAAAGGTAGGAAAGGAAAAAGAACTCAAACTGACTTTATAGTACATTTTATTAAGACATAATCCACATACATATAATTTATTCATTTAAATTGTACAATTCAATACTTTTTCATATATTCACATAACTGTGTAACCATCACCACAAACAATTCCTGCATCATTTAGTTCTGATACCAATGTCTCAAGGTGATTATGATTAAACAACATGTTTACAAATCACCCAATAAAGCACCTGGCTCCTATTAAACATTGCTTAATAAATGCCAGCACATACTGTTAGTCAAGTGAATTATAAGTGACAGAGAGGAGCTCTATGAATTGTCTCTACAGCGATCTGAACCTTAGACTGCCACAGTTATTAAATTTGGAGCAGAATTGTTGACTCGCCTCAAATAATGTTCAGAAAACTTTTATAAACAGCTAGTCTAGTATTACCAGTCATTGAAAAGTGAATCAATAGGAGATAGTAAGTCATCAAATCTAAGGAACCAGCTAAATTGATAGCAAGCTCATGTGGGAAGGGGCTCAATGCCAGAAAATGTTTCACCAGCAGAGGTCAAAGTTGAGACACCACTCAAGGCCTCCCATGGCTTCTTAATGGTGCAAGTGCCTCTTCTGACCTTTCCTTATCTTGTAGAGATAAAAGCTTCCATTTGACCCAGTGATCCCACTTCTGGGAATATGCCCTAAAAACCCCAAAACACCAATCAGAAACAGAAATTGCCAGCCATGAATACTATATCTAACTATGTTCTTCTTTCGATATGAAGGAGAAATAAAGGCTTTTTCAGATATACAGAAGCTAAGAGCATTTACCATCAGAAGTTCTACATTGTAAGAAATACTCAAATGGGCTATACCACATGAAAGAAAGAACAAAAGCTCACAAAACTATGAGTAAGATCACCAACAGGCAAACAGATGCAGGATATTAAACTCTTTTATAGAGTAGGGTACTATTCCCTAAAATATCACATAAAGGTGTTAGAAATAAGGCGATCCCCAAAGTCAGGGGTCCTGGTAAAACACAAAACATACTCGGGAGCCAGGCAGCAAGGCAAACATCTTTACTTCTACATAGAAGGGTACGCACACCAAGCAGGTGGTCTGTTCAGCTTTGTAATCCCTGACACACGTGACCTGTCCCTTGCTTTTGATTGGAGCTCAGGCGCTAAGTCTTTTGTGATTGGCTAATTCAAAGGGAGGGGTTGGCCTTTGCTGTTTCAAGATGGCGGCCCCCAGGGGAGCTGCAAGCCATGTGGCCAACATGGCGGCTGCCAAGTCACGCAGTCCAAAATGGCGGCTGTCTAAACTGTTCTTTGACAGAGAAGATGATTTGTTTATTCTCACAAAGGTTAAAAAGGTGATAATATTCAAAAAGAGGTGGAAGCCCTGGGCAGTGTGGCTCAGTTGGTAGGAGCATTGTTTCATATACCCATACACTGAATGGTCACAGGTTTGATTCCTGGTCAGGACACATATCTAGGCTGTGAGTTCACACCCTGGTTAGGGTAAGTGCAAGAGACAGCCCCCCCCCCCCTCAAAAAAAAAGGCAGCCTTTCTGCTTATTTTCAGCAAAGCTTGATGGTTTATGCATTTCAAATGTAAGAGGACACAAGTGCAGCTATCAATGTTCAGTGGTTTATGACTTAAAAAATATTTTTGAAGTCTTGTTTAGAGTAGCAGGTATTGACAAATCTCAGGGAAATGAAGGACAGAAGGTTACATAAATTTCAGTTAAGTTAAGATTGTGTGTGTGTGTGTGTGTGTGTGTGTGATTATATGTTCCTCCTATGGTTGCTAAGAAGTCTCTGTCTTCCTAACAGGGAATACAAGCAAATACGTGATGTGGGAGAGTTTATTACTCAGGAGGTTGGTCTCCGGTAGAGAGAGCTTGGGTCTGGGGTTCTGCTTTTATTGGAACCCCAATAAGGGTGGGACCTAGAGTTTAATGCACTCCCTCTTTATTGGTAAATTTAATACATAACAGTGGGAATTTAAAGGGCGAAGAGAAAAAGCAAGCTGGCTCTTTTTGTAGTTGTGTGCCTGCAATGTGTTTATTAAAATACCCGTCATGACGCTAATGGCTCCCTGAAGTGGATGCCTTGCCAATCAAAGCTTAATAAGGCATTTGCATTGCAAAAAGAAGAGCCAGTAATGCACATAATATTTTTTATTTTATTTTTTTAAAATTTCTTTATTGTTTAAGGTATTACATATGTTTCCTTATACCCCCATTGCCCCCTCACCCCCCCCCCACTCATGCCCTCACCCCCCTGTTGTCTGTGTCCATTGGTTATGCTTATATGCATGCATACAAGTCCTTTGGTTGATCTCTCCCCCTTATCCCCAACCTCCCCTACCTTCCCTCTGAGGTTTAACTGTCTGTTTAATGCTTCTCTGTCTCTGGATTCGTTTTTTGTTCATCAGTTTATGTTGCTCATTATATTCCATAAATGAGTGAGATATGTGATATTCATCATTCTTTGGCTGGCTTAATTCACTTAGCATAATGCTCTCCAGTTCCATCCATGCTGTTGCAAATGGTAAGAATCCCTTCATTTTTTTACTGCAGCATAGTATTCCATTGTGTAGATGTACCACAGTTTTTTAATCCACTCATCTGCTGATGGGCACTTAGGCTGTTTCCAGATCTTAGCTATGGTGAATTGTGCTGCTGTGAACATAGGGGTGCACATATCCTTTCTGATTGGTGTTTCTAGGTTCTTGGGATATATTCCTAGAAGTGGAATCACTGGGTAAAATGGGAGTTCCATTTTTAGTTTTTTGAGAAAACTCCATACCGTTCATAATCTTTATTCTCCCTCCTCCCCCCCCCCCCCACCATCCTCTCTTTTCCAAGACCCTGATTTTTCTGGGATGGCATACATAGTGAACACATACAACATAAGCTCTTGTGTCAGGCTTCCTTTTCTAGAATCCAGGGAAGACACCCCTAAAAAAAATTCCTGTTCTTCCAAGTTAGTAATAAAGAGAAATGATTCAGCTTTTTCCCCCCTGCTTTTTATAACAGAAACTGTATTTCTGATAAGTAAATAGCCCAATGATGAGAAAAAGCTAATATATGATAAACCAATATCAATAAATATAAAGAAATGATAATATTAGAAAATTATCATGATGCCGCCTAGGTGAAGATACTTGAAGGTAGGGCCTGGGCAACTAAGAGACAAGTTCACAAAAGAATGGAGTCAGGATTATATCTGTATTGTGTTGGAGCAGCTGGGATCCAGAGCCAGATGTCAAGGGACAGAACGGATACGTAAATAAATTGTGCTAGAGTCAACCAGTGGAACATTATAAACCAGGGGCATATATGAAACATGTGGATGAATCTTAGTAATAACATGAGTGAAAAAAACCAAATCCCAGAATACTGCATGTCATGTTATACTCTATGACAAACCACAAAACTAAGAAAAATATTGCTTCAGTTTAAACATATCTTAAAAAATCCTATCTAATAATAGGCAACATGGTAATTGACCGTACCTTCGCTACACCTCCCATTGGCTAAACAGCGTGATATGCAAATTAACTGCCAACAAAGATGGCGAGCCGCCATCCAGGCCCCTGTGTGCCGCCTAAGCCCTGCCCCCAGCCGGGACCCCCGTGTGCAGCCCTGGGCGGCGGGACTCTGTGTCCGTGATCATGATCATGATCAGAAACCGGGCCGCAGGCAATGCAGCCCCCCGGGACCCAGGAGCCGCCTTGCCTGTGGCCCGTGATCGTGATCATGATTGGAAACCAGGCCGCAGGCAAGGTAGCACCCTGGGACCCAGGAGCCGCCCTGCCTGTGGCCTGTGATTGTGATCGGAAAGCCGGGCGCAGGCAAGGCGGCACTCTGAGACCCAGGAGCCACCTTGCCTGCGGCCCGTGATCGTGATTGGAAAGCTGGGCGCAGGCAAGGCGGCCTTCTGGAACCCAGGAGCCCATCGACGAGGTCTGCAGGTGAAGCAGCGATCAAGCTATGAGGAGGAGGGTAGGGGGTCGGAAGGAGCCTCAGGAGCAGCTCTGGCTGGAGACTGAAGACTCCTGCCGGAGCAAGGAGCAAAGACTGAAGGTTCCAGCTGCAGCGAAGACTGTGTCCAGAGCGAAGATGGAAGGCGGTATCCAGAGTGAAGGTCTGAGTCCCGGGTGCCAGAGGAAAACTGGTGCTGGCAGCCAGGGGAAAGAAGGCCTATTTCATGAATCTTCGTGCAACGGGCCTCTAGTTTTAAATAAAAAAGCAAGACAGTGAAAAACATGTACAGTTATTTGTTGCGAATGCAGTAAGATGAGGGGGATACTGGATGTATTTAGGTACATGATAATCTAGTCTCAAGTTGTGTTCATTTTTTAAAGGATAAAAATTAATCCAGCTCTATGTACCTGGGTTTAAAATTTAAATTACCTCTCCCATGTGAAGTTCTTAATGAGTGAACAATTTGTTTCCAAATTTTTTAAAAAATAATATTATTGACCTGAGTGTTGAGTCCTGTGGTATTCTTGCAGCCCAACAAAATGTTAACATGGAAACCAACTTTTAACATGAAGAATATGATGAAAGAAATTTTCAGAACCCTAGGTCTCTATGGAAACAGTTAAAACAGGGAAAAGAAATGTCATGCTTGCCTGCCTTTTATTTTCTGCTTCATTGAAAAATGGCTTATTTGAAATAAACGATATTTTTAAAATGTGATATGCTTTCAATCTCTGTTTGAATGAAATTAATATTATCATCCCCCTAAAGAGTAGTTGTACTAGTATATTAGTTAACTTAGCTTATTTTCCTCTTTTTTTTTTCCATATTGACTACATTACTGGAACTTAAAATTATATATAACACAATTAGGCTATATGATGTAGCCTATTGCTCCTCGGCTATAAGTCTGTACAGCCTGTTACAGTATAAAACAACATGAAATTGTATATATACAGAATTTTATATATTACTATGGACTAAAATGTGTCCCCTCAAAATTCACACTTGAAGCCTTAACTCCCCAATGTGACTGTATCTGGGGATACCTTCTTAGGTGCTCTGGGGTATGCAGAAGACAAATTCACTTTTTGCCTATACAAACAGATGTCTTAGTGGGTGCTAAATCTCAATTTTATTATAAATATCCAGACACTGCAGGCAAAATGTCTCTTTTGGCTTGAGTTATGTTCATGCCTTCTATCTGCGAATGGGTTAATATAAACAACTTTCTACATATTAAATAATTGCTTAGAAAAACAATGCAATCTTTTTTGTTTTTTTGTTTTCCATATGTCTCGTGTTCATTCATATGTTTAGTAATATTTCTAGATCTTACCCCCTCTGAGCTCATGGTAGAGTCACAATCCCTGCCCACCATCCGCCTGGGTTTCTGAGTAACAGCCCGCCATCAGTCAGCCTGGGTTTCTGGAACTGACTTGGAAGGACATGTAGCCTGAGGAAGAAATAAGCCTTCATTTTGTTAAGCTATTGAGTTTTGGGGGTTCTTGTATTACTATAGAATATCTTAGGCTATCCAGAGAGTTGCGATGTTTCTTAACCATTTTAGCATTTAAACATAACCATCATAATTAACTTCCACAGTTACTTTGGCTCTTAAAATTTAAATTAACATCAAGCTTGGGTGAAGCAGTTAGTAAAGGTCCCAATTCCTTCATTTAAATGAAAGAGCGAAGCAAGTAGGACAGGATGAGGAGTCTCCTGAGATTTCTCAACTGGCTGACTGTGCCCCATTTCTACTTGTTCTTAGAAACAGATACTTATATCTGAAGGAACTCATAAAACATCTGAAGTCTTAGACTGCAAAAACAGACATAGGCTAGTGGAGTGGTCTTCTTTTCTTCCACTTGAAGAATGTAGAAGGGGGAAGAAAAAAAAAAGGCCCTTGAAGGATAACAAATGGAACGAATAACCTGGCTTGATATATGCTCTTACAGTTAAATGTTTTAGTGGTGCAATTTAGCCTAGGGTTGTATTGCATCTCTCAAGAATGGGAAAAGATAGGTTTCTATAGTAGCTGAACTTACTAACATTTAAACTGATCATGCTGGAGATGGGCATTTTCAAGAGAAAAGTTTAAAATAAATGACAAGTTTTAGAACCAATATTCTTTGAATACCCACTGTTTGCTACCTAGTTAGGATTATATATAATTAACGTATTTTACAACCTCATCAACATTTTGAGCTTATTCTGTTACTCTTATCATTATTCTTATTTACATATGAAAGGAAGGAATTGAAGTTTGGGGTTCTAATTCATTTTTTCCAATGTTCCTAAGTTAATACATTATGTAACTGGGGTTCATTTAACACATTTATTGTGCCCTTGTATTTGACGTCTGAGAGAAAGATCAGAATCAAGTATGATTCCATCATTTTTTGGACTCGACCAAATGAAAGAGTGGAGTCACTATTAATAATCTGGAACTTATTAGAAATCATTGTGTCCCATACATATTGCAAACTTCAAAAATCATCAGTTCTACAATTCTCAATACTACTTAGAGTAAGTTATCTAATTCTCTACTTTTCCCATACACGCCCTCCACTAGTTGCACCAAGTTCTGAAGATATAGATGTATGTTTAGTCATTAAACAGATGTATGATTATTTGAACCACCAAGATTTGATGATCACTTTAGCAATGAATAGAGGATGGGTGAAAATTTTTTTGTTTACCTGTGCCTCTTTCAGTGTTGCTTTTTTAGAATTATACCTTATATTTTGAACAGTATTGTAACCTAACCACTATGACATTTTGAGTTCTTCAAGCATCATTGGATTCCCTCACATTAAGCTTTCAGACACATCTGCCTGTCAGTGATGATGCCAAAGGTACTCATTTTTCATTGAAGGGAAGAGCTAAGGTTTATTTTATACTCAGGTTTTATTCTTTGACCCATTACATTTTTTTAAATAATATTCTGGACAATAATTGAATGTCTTTGAAGGATATGGAAGGCTTTCTGATAGCCGGGGTAGAAGTGTGTCTAAGTGTTTACATATGGGTAAATGATATTAAAAAACATAGGAAGTTCAACCTATTTTTTTTTAAGAACTTACAGGAAAAGCAATTGTCAAAGTGTCATACAGGTTAAAAAAGAAAGAAAATCCAATCAACTGCTCAGTGGGATCAAATTCCCTTCTGCTCTTATATCCTTAGGCATGTCACAGAGCAGATCTAATTCCTTTGTTTTTCATTTCAACATGAAACTTGAAACTGAAATAAAGCCAGATCATTTGTGCCAGGGTTGAAAAAGGGCTCAAAATTAGCTTCCCAGGAGCAATAATACAATATCTTACTATTTGCTGCTGGTGGTATGATAGTCACCATATACTATTGGTTCAAGGACAAGAGGGAAGACCCAGTGGCATTTGGTCAGTCATTCTCTATACTGAGAGCAGCAGAGGGAAAGGTCATCATTGAGCTCTACCAGCTCTTTTGGTTCATTGTGCAGAGCACAGATGTTCTCTCTGACTTTATTTTGCTCCTGTCATCACAAGCTTGAACACAAACAAACTTCAAGTGCTGTATTTTGCTTATTGAGTCACATACATGTACTTTAACACAGTTCCCCCTTGCACTCAGGTGCACAGCTAGACTATGTTCCCACCCCTTTCATAATCAGGAGGGGCCATGTGCCTTAGTTCTGACTGATAGAATTGAGTGGGAATGGCAAGGCTCTGAGTTTTCATGGAGTCATACATACCAAAATAACCACCTGAAAAGCGACCTTACTCATCTGATTCACACCTATTAGAACTGTTTATAAGTGAAAGATTTTGATTGTACTGAAATATTATATATCGGTTCTACATTTTTAGCAACTGCACTATAGACAAGTCCACATGACATTTAAGGCCACTTACACCAGTGGTTCTCAACCTGTGGTTCGCAACCCCTTTGGGGGTCGAACGACCCTTTCACAGGGGTTGCCTAAGACCATCAGAAAACACATATGTAATTACATATTGTTTTTGTGATTAATCACTATGCTTTAATTATGTTCAATTTGTAACAATGAAAATACATCCTGCATATCAGATATTTACATTACGATTCATAACAGTAGCAAATTTACAGTTATGAAGTAGCAACGAAAATAATTTTATGGTTGAGGGGTCACCATAACATGAGGAACTGTATTAAAGGGTTACAGCATTATGAAGATTGAGAACCACTGACTTACACCTTGTCAGACGAGTTTTCTTTCGCATGGCATTTTGTTTGGCAGCATATTTTCTAGCTATAGTAGTATGCTATTTATTCTAAATTCTCCAAAGTCATTTAATACTTCCTTTTTCATATCGCTGCCTTTTGTTAAGGATACCTTTTCTTGGATTGTGTTTAAGTGCCAGGAAAACTGTACTCAGCCTTTTTGAGAAACTTTGCCAATTCTAGTAGTGAAAATAATTGCTCATGAATACCCCACAGTATCTTTTTAAATTGTTTTTATTTTTTTAATTATTCTTTATTGTTGAAAGTATTACATATGTTCCCCCTTTTTCCCTCATTGACCCCCCTCCAGCCCACCTCTACCCCAGGTCTTCAGCACCCTATTGTCTGTGTCCATCCGATGGTACCTTTTGCTCAACTGTTACAGCTTTTATATCTATCTCACCAATAGTTATCAGGCAAAGACCTAGCATATGCCAATTAAAACCTGATAAATGAGAAACACATTAAAGAGTATACAGGAAATCTATTCTCTTATATTTTAATAAGAAGCCTATCTACTGGTTTTGTTTGTTGAAATCTCATTCCCTGAGATTCTGGTACTGTGCTCCTCCCCTATGTGTAGAAAATGCAAGGTGATAGAAAATACGTTATTACCTAGGGAGAGAGAGAGAGAGAGAGAGAGAGAGAGAGAGAGAGAGAGAGGGAGAGAGAGAGAGAGAATGAGTGAATATAAATATTAAACAAAATCAGGACTTCTAAGAGATATTAATACACTCATGATCATTTCAGTGTTATTCACAATAGCCAAGAGATGGGAGCTGCTAAATTGCACATCAGTGGATGGATGGATGTTTTTTAAATTAACATATACATATAATGGAAGATTATTTAATCTTAAAAAACAAGGAAATTCTGACAGACGCTACAATATGGACAGACATTGAGGACATTATGATAAATGAAATAAGCCAATCAGAAAAGGACAAATACTATGTTATCCTACTTATATGATTTAGCCAGAGTAGTCAAATTCATAGAGACAGAAAGTAAAATAGTGATTATCACATGCCTGATGAGAGGGGAAAATGGGGAATTTTTCTTTAATGGGTATTAAGTTTCAGTTGAGGAAGATAAAAAGAGTGGTGGTGATGGTTGCACAACAATGTGAATGTATTGAATGTCAATGAACTGAACACTTAAAAATGGTTAACATGGTAAATTTAATTTTGTTATGTATATTTTACCACACTTTTTTTAAAAAAAATCAAGATTATGCAAAGTTAAACAGCACATCTTTTTTTGGCACATTTTATTCCTAGGATTTAAAGAACAAAGACTAACTTAAAAGGTGGTCAAGTGACACCAATTACCAACATTAACATGACTAAATTTAGGTGGCATCCATGGAAGACACAATCTTTAGAGCATGCATCTTGAAATTTTGAGGTGGTAAACCTTGAAAATGTAAGAACAAGAGGACAGATTATTTTACTTCATATTCCTCTTTCCCCAAATTTATCACTGCTACCTCATTGTGCTAAGCATTTCTTGGTTATTACATGTAAATATTTCTCATCTTAAGACTTCATAGATTTGACTCTTGGAGTTTCAGGAAAACTAACCATTGACTCTTTCTGAGATAACTTGGTAGTTTTTAAGCGGCTGAGCTGCGGTGAGGTAGGAAGCACTTGTTTCAAGTTCATTATTCGTGCCCTGCCAAAGGAAAGCGGAAGCAGTAAGTGCTGAGAAGGGTTAGAAATGTGCTGGGTTGTTGATTTTTTAAAAAATATGTTTTATTGATTTTTTACAGAGAGGAAGGGAGAGGGATAGAGAGTTAGAAACATTGATGAGAGAGAAACATCCATCAGCTGCCTCCTGCACATCTCCTACTGAGGATGTGCCCTCAACCAAGATACATACCCTTGACCGGAATTGAACCTGGGACCCTTCAGTCTGCAGGCCGAAGCTCTATCCACTGAGCCAAACCGGTTAGGGCTGATTTTTAATTAAGAATAAAATAAAATGGAGCAGGTGTCTCTGGGACAAGACAATAGAACAGGACATCTGACAATGATGGCATATTTTACCTCTGAATACTTGTAACTATCTGGGAATTGTTGCAAATAGTCTATAAATTAAAGAATTCTGCAGTGCATTTTCTGAGTCACCTTGGAATCCTCTGCAGCTGCAAAGCTCGCATGATATATAAAGCTCGCTTTATAATTTGCCTTTCACATGGAGTTAGTTTCTAAATAAATTTTTGTCTATATTTTGCCCTGTGTTCTTTCTCCTTGACCTTTCTAATTCCACTGATTTTTTTGAAATAGGTCATTCTGTGTTTCAAAATAATGTATTTTTAGGTGAAGTTTATCTAACTGATTAAGATATACAGTAAACTAAATCATTGCTGCAAAGTTTCCTCATACAAGAAATAATGTTTAATTTTTCATTTCATTTAGTTCGCTGTGTCTGCTGCTGCTTTTTCTAATTTCGTTATCATTCTGTTTCCTATGAATTTCCCTTTAGTTTCTCTATCCTTTGTCATAATGTCACATTCTCTATTCTTTTATCCTGTTTCTTTTAAAGCGTGCATCATGATCATTTGTAAATTTCAGTGTTCCCTACTTTCTCTATATTCTTTATTCCAATTTATTTTCATCCTCTTTGTAATTTTCAGTTCCATATGAATTACCACACACTAAAAAGGAAATAATAATTTATGTTTTTAGAACCTTTTATATACCAGTCCCTATGCTGAGCATTTTTCTTTATAGTAGATAGTGTCATTTTTATTTTTAAATCGGGAGACTCAAGAGAGATTATGGAGCGTATCCTGTAGTTAGATAATGATGTAAGAATTTCACCTGCATAAATGGGCTTCCTGGAAGTAATGAGTGATAGCAATAGTAGGACAGTCTCCTAATACAATATTATTCTTTTCTTTTTCATTTTTAGGGAGCATTTCTAGTGCCATCAGTTTCATATGCAATGACTAGACATTTGGCAGCAGATAGGAGAGAGGACACTCTGAAGTGCTGAGCTGGAGACACCGTGGACCTGTCCATGGGAGGAGTCCTTGAGCTCTTAGTGATGGTGAGTGATCATCTGCCTTGTTCCTGAATTCTTCAGGCAGGTAGACTCACTCAATGGACAAAACCATGTATATATGTCCTTCACCTTTATGCTATGATCCAACTTCTCTAACACCCCAATCAGTTCTTCAGCTTCTTGACTTTTCTTACCATTTATAGTGTTATTCATCCTTCAGGCTTTATACTCAGACCCTTTTCGCTATCTTAGACGTTTCACTTCTTCAGTCATAATGATCTTCGCCCTAAGCCTATAGTAGTTTAGCTTCTCATGGTAAATATTTCATTTATTTCAGTCTGGGCTCATGAACCTTACATTTTAGTGCAACTTCTTGTGAGCAATTCCCCTAGATGTGTTGGCTCTGCATTTCTCAGACTCAGGGAAGAAATCTAATTGCTATGGAACTTTTTCGGCCATTGTAAACGAGCAGCAGAACCAACAGTTGTTGCTGCTCTTGCCTGTTAATTAAACCAGTTTCTATAACATTGCATTAATAGTTCATGGGGAAAAAAAGGAGTAATAAAAAATTCAAGCCAAAACCGGTTTGGCTCAGTGGATAGAGCGTCGGCTTGCGGACTGAAAGGTCCCAGGTTCGATTCCGGTCAAAGGCATGTACCTGGGTTGCGGGCACATCCCCAGTAGGAGGTGTGCAGGAGGCAGCTGATCGATGTTTCTCTCTCATCGATGTTTCTAACTCTCTATCTCTCTCCCTTCCTCTCTGTAAAAAATCAATAAAATATATTTAAAAAAAAAATTCAAAAAGGAGAATTTTTCTTACCTTCCTTGGATGGGGGCATTACACCCTTGTATATGTGAGTGTCTCAGGGATTCTAACTCAGAGATTACTTAGCAATTAGAGAATGGTGAGAACTGTAATTCGAGGTCTTTCCGGCATGGCTGCATTGCTACACATTTTATTAAAAAGTCAGATTTATACATGATCCAATATAAGATGTTCTGTGTCTTTGGGATCCAAAATTATACTCTTTTTTTAAATATATTTTATTGATTTTTTACAGAGAGGAAGGGAGAGAGATAGTTAGAAACATCGATGAGAGAGAAACATCGATCAGCTGCCTCCTGCACATCTCCCACTGGGGATGTGCCCGCAACCCAGGTACATGCCCTTGACCGGAATCGAACCCGGGACCTTTCAGTCCGCAGGCCGACGCTCTATCCACTGAGCCAAACCCGTTTCGGCCAAAATTATACTCTTGACACATGATTTTGCCCAAGTGAAGCTGACTGCAAAGACATGAGGTGCGGGCATTATCCACTAGGTCCACTGTTGGCTGTTGGGTGGGGTGTGCATATATCTTAGCTGATAGATGCTTGTAAGAAAATTTCTTAATGCATTAGAGAAAACTGGCATCTGTAATTTATCAGAACAGCCCCTTGAAAAGTGAATAAAATAGCCACACCATTTTTTAAATCATAGGTCTCATACTTGCTTGTTAAAATAAATGTTACTCATTTTGAAAAGGTATGACTTGCAGTTCTAGTATGTAATTTCATAGCTTTTACGATGTGTTTCTACTTTAAAATTGTAACTTATTCTTTTATTGAGACATGTAATTGTAACTATATTAAAAGTAAAATAAATATTTTTGCCAGTACCTCTAAACATTTCTCCAAAAAAACCCTAAACACAGCAGTTTAAAATATGTATACCTATACTAAAGAGCATCTCTACTGGAGAAATAGACATATGCACTATTGTATTAATGCAGGATATGTTGTGTATTATATTCAATAAAGAAAACATTGAAAAAATCTATAAAGCTAATTATAACAAAGTCAAAGAGATTAGCGAGGATAAAAGAAAGAATAACACAAATGAAAGAAGCAAACCAAAACAGCAGAGAAGTTACAATAAGATACAAGGGAAACTTAAAGAATAATAATGACCCACTAGCCAAACTCACAATAACAACAACAAAAATTTACTTTTTCTAATTACATTTAATTGGAAGTTGTTTGACCAACCTGCTTAAAGTGGAATTGTGCCATCTTTGAAAGAACACATGAGTAGATGCTGGGAAGCATATTCCTAAATAGCCAGTTACTGTGTACAACTAAATTTAACTACTGTTAACCCATTTTTAATTTCCATAATGAGGGAGCTGGTTCCTTTCCAGATCCATGGCTCCCTTGTACTTCGATAACTTCTGTACATATGAAACCTGTGGCGTTGAAACAGAAGTAGCAACTAAAGAAAGAAAAGGGGGCATGGAGTCAGAGAGATGCTGGCACTGTAAAACTAGCCTTTTCCCTGTGCAGGGAAAAATCCCCCCAGGTAGCTCAAATGAAAGAACAGTCCTAGACACTCTGTCACAGCAGAATTTTTCTGGGGAAGAAAAAAGATTTTGACTAATAGTCCAATTCTATCCAATTTCACTGAAATTCATCATTACTCCTTGCAAGTTGATAGTTACTCAAAGCCCTTAGAATTTCTGTGGACTTAGCAGGTTTTTGAAACCTGTATTAATTCGATGTCTTATAGATAATCGCTGGTTGCCAGATCCATTCAGCACTTAGACAAAGATCCCTTGTTGTCAGAATGCTGAGCAAGTACAGTGGGGCCTTGACTTACGAATGTCCCGACTAACGAGTTTTTTGAGATACCAGCTGTCTCTCCGCCTATTTTTTTTGCATTGAGTTGAGAGAGTAATTTGAGTTAATGAGCTCCTTAACGAGCTCGGTCTTGGAACGAATTAAACTCGTAAGTCAAGGCCCCACTGTAATCTTTCTTTAAAAACCCCTTAACAAATTTAATTTTGGAGAATTAATGTAATCCATCTCCAAATATTCTTATAGATGATATTTGTGACCTTGAGTTGGGAGAAAGGACAAGCAGGATATAAAACCTAAAAAAGTCCGTTGTGAAACACATTTCATGAACAGACTTGGCTGTGAAAAGAAGATACGGGTTTTTTTTTTCTTGTTCTTTAAGCAAGTGGCCGCGTTAGTGTGTAGAATGTGCTCTATCATGCATAGCTAAACCTCAGTTCAGCTACACAGTTTATGTTCATAAGGATACGACATTACAGCCTGAGATAATTCTATGAAATATTTAATGAAAGTCATTGTTCGTATTGTTATGGAAAATTAGAGAGAGTGTATACATTTGATAGAGCTCCTTCCCATTCGTTACCTATCGCCACAGGGCGTGGTGGATGGGATTCTCTATATGGAATCAGTTCCAAGTCCAGCTCTGTCACTTGCTAGCTGGCGACTTGGGCATATCACTTAGTTCTTTGATTTATAGTTTTTCATGTTAAAAGCGTTAAAATAATATAAAATTCACAGAAGTGCTGAGAGTTTTAAAAATACATCTACATCTATATAGTGTCAGTGTTTCAGCAAAATAGGGCCCCACTCCCTTCAACAATTTATGAGAAGTTCTGTTGCTTTATTCTCAAATTCGTCATCACCCATGCCCTAGTCTGGGCAAAGGTACCGTTATTAAATTATCTCTGTATCAATGATACTGTGTGTTTTCCCGACTGGATCCTGCCAGATACAGTCATTTAATCTCCCTGTGAAGGATTAAGTCACAGACTTTTATTTTTATTTGTTTTTTTTGTCTCTTAAGTTATTCATAGTGTACCACATGCTCCTGGTTAGCATAGGTTTATAAGAATTGTAATGAATGAAGTGATTATATACTTTTTTTTGTTTCACATTAGGAAAAGCTTCATAAATCTAATTTTACTGTACGTTAGCTGTGACACATCTTCTAAATTATATTTACAAGTAATTGCACATAGTGAAAAGTACTTGGACTTTTTCAAATTATGTCTATAAAATCACATTCTCATTCTGTTCTCATTTTTTAAAATTATATTTTAATAGCTTCAGTGCCCTCCAAAGCCATAACAATATAATTATTTTGAATATATTGTGCTTCGTGCCTATTTTCTATTCATGAACCATCTGTGTTATTGAAAACCTTGCAATTAATACTTAGGATTTAATGAATTACTGGAGAGAAAACCCCTCTACTGTTACACATTGAAGGACTGAATTATTTTCCACCAGTGAAAATATAGAGTACAGGTATTTTACACAGGTGCCCACTTATATCCATCTTTTCTCATGGTTTACTGGATGGGTTGTAATCACTCTTAATTTGGAAACAATTTTGTTCAAATCTGCAGTTGATGAATGGTAAAGTTTCATGTTCAGCCTTGAGGTTAAAGAGGAAGGGTTATAGAGAGGCTTGTTTCATTAGTCAGGATAAGTGATGTGAGCTGCTGCAACATTCTCTGAGATCTCAGTGGCTTGCATACACAAAACTTGGTTTTTATTGCTCACTCCAGTGAAGGGTCTCGTCCATTCTGAGACACAGGGATACAGGCTTCCTCAAACTAGTGATTCAACCACCCCAGCATATGGATTCCTAGATCAACCTGGCAAGGAAAAAAAGAGCTAGTGTTTCACACAGGATGTTTTCAAGGGACAGAACTGAGAAGTAGTTTACATCCCTCTGCCTGCTGCCCTGATGGGCACCCCATATCATTTACCTAATCTAATTGCAAGATAACCTGGGAGAGCACATGGAACATTTGATAAATGCTTACTCTGTGCCCCATATCTGCCAAAAGGTGGGGATGGGCATCAGGAGATGAACCTGTCTGCATATCTGTGCACATCAAGTTTCTTCGCCCTGTAATACCTGGATTTCTTTCCTGAGGAGTTCCTGCATAGCTCTTTTGCTAAGTGATTGGTAGCCTACTCTTGTCATAAAGCCTTCCCAGTTACCTTCATGCAGTATAATTGCCCCTTTCCTATATTCTCATATTTTATTTTCTACTAGAGGCCCAGCACACGAAATTCGTGCACAGGTGTATGGTCCCTAGGCCTGGCCTGCGATGAAGGCCATCTTCCCTGGCTGCCTACAGCTGGCTCTGCCCCCCACTGCCACCCACCCTTGGCTCCCCTTTCGCCACCGAGTGATTGGTCCCTGACGGCCGGGGGGAAGGGACTGAGAGGTTGGCTATTCCTGCCCGTTCACTGGCCCCGTCCCCACCATGGGGCGTCCTCTGTGCGTGGGGCGACTGGCGGGGTGGGGGCCTTGGCCTGGCACTGCCCACATCCCACCCCCCCACTGCTGGTTCCCCCCCTTCGCCATCAGGCAGTTGGAGCCTGCCAGCCGGGTAAAGAGACCAAGAGGTGGTCAGCGAGTCTCATAGTGACTGGTCCAGCGGTCGTTCTGGTCATTCTTCCTTTAGGGTCATTTTGCATATTACCCTTTCATTATATAGGATTATGATTATCAATTAAACATTCACTTTATTGCAGCCTATAAATATATATGTAATTCCACCCCGAACTCTACAAGATACATATTATCACTTTTTTATAAATGATGACATAGAGAATTGAAAAAATTAAATAACGTGTGCCACAATATAGTATTGGTAAGTTTCACGGTGAAGATTGCTTGAAGCCAAGATCTGTGTGATTCCAACGTGAACAGCTTTTACCAATGTATATCTGCCTTCACCATCTATCTAGTGTGTACCTTTCCTTACAGCAATTAAGAAAATGCAATGTAATCATGCATATGGTTTCTCTGAGCTTAGTCTTTGAAACTCCAGAGCCCAACATGGTTACAGGCTTTCAAAAATATATCTTAATAAATGATGGGACACAATTTAATTAATGCATATGCAATCTTGTAACAACTATGCCTTCTTGCCAGTTTCAATAGGTTGCAGCACAGCCTAAGTTAACTAAAAAGTATGAGCCATAATTTCATTTAGAGCTCGATAACACCCTTCTGACAAGTGGTCAGGGTCGTCCACAACCCTGACTCCGTGCACACAGGCAGTCTAGGAGAAGTGCCATTGTCTTCTCCATTGCTTCTCTGCTGTTATTACAACTTGAATTAGGTCCTTAAGCCACTCTACAAGGTACCAAAAACCGGGTGGCTTAAAACAGCAGTTATTTATTTTTTCATGGCTTGGGAGCTTCAAAGCCCTAAACTGAAGTGTCAGCAGGGCCCTGCTCTCTCTGAAATTTGTAGAGGAGAATCCTTCCTTGCCTCTTCTTAGTTTCTAGTGGTGGCCATCAGTCCTTGCTGTTTCTCAATGGTGGCTGCATCACTCCAATCTTAGTCTGTCACCCCATGGCGTGCTGTGTCTCTATCTTCACATGAGGCTTTCTACTCTTTATAAGGACACTAGTCATATTGGTTTAGGGCTGACAAATGGCTTTATCTTAATTCTATCTGTAAAGACCCTATTTTCAAATAAGTTCACATTCACAGGTTTTGTGGGTTAGAACTTCAACATCTATGTTTGGAGGATGCAATTCAACCCATAACACTATGATAACTCCCCTGCTTACACCTTTCTTCCTATCATTGTAACTATTCATTTACATCTAACTCATTTATGTTTGCTTTCTAGGGATTCTATAAATTACTATACCTTGTTTTATTTTTTTTTAAATTCTGAGAGTACATTTATTAAAGCTGGGGGAAGTGGAACAAGAAAGGGCTTAAGATAAAAGAAGCAACAGGACAGAGCCTAGATGGGGCAGCTTTGGCTCTCTGCAAATGTTACAGGAAAGAAATGAGCCAAGGCTGGGCTGCTGTTAGCTCGCTGAAAAGTCAGAGAAAAGGGGACCTTGGAGACAGGCCTGCTGCCTGCTGCTCCCCTGGTTGCAAGTCGCTTGGGAACCCTTAGAATTTAGGAGATGCAAACCCTAAAGGGACAAAAGGCATAGGTGTGCTCCTGGGAGGGAGAGCAACCCTGTACCTTGTTCTCTCTTTGGTTCTGGTTTCCTCTCCTTCCCTACTCTGTTGCCTCATCCAGGCCACTTTAGATCCAGGGGCCAGGAGCCCTGTATGTTTGGGTACTTGGAGAGATCTCTGGTTGCCAAAAGATAATCACCATCTCTATTCAACTTCTGTCTCTGTGGTCCCTGCATGATAGTCCCTAGAACTACTAAGCCAAGAGCATATTCCTCTTGTCAGTCCTGCAGTGTGTAGCTCCAGAGGATTTATAACATACTCTTCTCTGGCTAGAGGCTGGAAAAATAGAGACGAATGACAGCTGAAGAACACCCTATTACCTCTTCGGTATATTCAGTGATGTGATGACCCAACTCCAGCTTTCTGTTTTTGTTTAGTTTTGTTTTTCACAAAATGATTTATTATTAGATACCTCTGATCCTGCTTGAAGTGATCACTGACCACCCGAGACATAAGGCAGCGTACCAGTATCCGCCCCCACCCGGTGCAGTGTGAGAGAGGGTAATACCATTTTTTAAATGAAGAAACAGAGCAGATGTTACAAATAATTTGCATAAAAATGAGGGTCATTTATAAAGTTGAAAAAGTGGTTAATAAAAATAAATTGCGTCAAAAGTGAAAAGCTGCATAGTTTCAATATTTAGCATCCATGGGCTGTATAGTAACCTGCAGTTAGTGGATTGTGCACACAGTATCCAATCTCTCTCCTCACAGTCCCTGGATCTCCATCCCCTCTTGGTTCTTCAGTATTTGTGTCAGTTCCGTAGGGTGAATTTCATGTGCCAAAGAGCAAACTGATGTACGAATTAGCAGATTTTTGTTGTTAAAGTTCAGTTTTTGTGTTTAAAGACGGAAGGATATAAAAATAAGGATCTTTATGAGATGCCTTAACATAAGAATTAATGAAGTTCACTGGCTTCCCAAAGCCTTCACTTACCTCTTGTTTCAGTTGCCATTCAGGAAGAGATGCTATGGCAACAAAGGCAACTACTTTCAATATTAAGTACATAATTTGGAAATTTATTGTTTCAGGTGTGCATGTTACATGTAAAAAAGTGACAAGAAGAAAATAATATTAACTGAAAAATTCCTGAGCTTTTTGGATTAAAATGATTGTCACAATTTCAAAGAAATCACAAACTTTAATATCTTCCAAAAGTCAGCAGAACCATATAGAACATTTTGTATTGCATGCATGTTCATTTTTATGCATGTCAAAAGACTCAGCAGAAATTTTTAAAAAATCTAAAAATTATTTTAAATTTTGACATTTGTTTCTATAATTAACTGAACCCAGAGACTCCTGTCCCTGGTAAAATATAGAGTATTTTGGGAGGCCACTTTAGGTGAATGACTCATGTCACATATCATCTTATTGCTAGAAAGTGTAGCTCCCAGGTGGAGTAAGTTAGCTGCTTTAGACGATGCAGCAAAGGCTCCAGATTGTGAGAATGGTCTCAGCAGAAAAAGGTAGTGTAAAATGCTGACTTCTGGGGAAATATAATGAACCTTTGCTTTTGCTTTAACCTTTCCTAATGGCAAGTAGCTATAAGCTATAATGAGAGAGAGGGACAGACAGACAGAGAGGAAAAGACAGAGACACAGAGACAGATAGAAAGAGATGAGCAAGTTATTTAGGCATTGTGTTGGAATTTTGTGGATTGTCTGTAATCCACAATGAGAATTTTGATAAAATTTTCCAAACTTTTTTTTTTTTTTGCAAAAGTATAACATATAATTATCATAGACTATAATTTGAATGGTAAGATATAGGAAAAAAAAAAAAGGAAATGCCTAGGTCCACATATCATTAATCTTGTAATTACTTCAGAACATAAGAATATAATGAAGATACTTAGAAGAGGCAAATGAGATCTTGCCATTTGACATGCTAGATGAGTTATCTATTAATGCATTTACTTTCATATTCATTAAGAAATTTATTAGATACCAATAGTATGGCAGGCACTGTGTTAGAAATTTAAAATTAAGATCAAAAATCTTGTTCTAGTTGGTTTGACTCAGTGGATAGAACATTTGCCTGGGAACTGAAGGGTCCTGGGTTCCATTCTGGTCAAGGGCACATGCCCAGTTGCAGGCTCGATCCCCAGTGGAGGGGAGTGCAGGAGGCATCCGATCAATGATTCTCATCATTGATACTTCTCTCTCTCTCTCTCTCTCTCTCTCTCTCTCTCTCTCTCTCTCTCTCTCTCTCTCCCTCTCCCTTCCTCTCTGAAATCAATAAAAATATATTTTTAAAAGATTAAAAATCTTTCTTTTTTCAAAAAAAAATTCATACTAGTAGAGGAGCCTGGCATAACATAGACTTTCAATACAACAGAAGAAAGGACTTGTGTAGGAGGGGTGGTCAAAGTGCCGCCAAATTTTTCATTAACACTGAGAGAAACCCTCATGGAAACCCTTTTATGGGTAGAACCATTTTAGAATGTTTAATTTTTCAATATTGTTTTAGTTACATTGAAGGTAGCCAATGTTGGGACCTACTTTACAATAGGCACTTCCAAGAGAACCATGTGAGGGTAGGAGTCCTGGCTATGAATTAATTTCATATGGTGTACCTGTTCTAGACTCGGCTGGGCTCTAAAAGAGTGTTACACAGTCTAGGCCAGTGGTTCTCAACCTTCTGGCCCTTTAAATACAGTTCCTCATATTGTGACCCAAACATAAAATTATTTTTGTTGCTACTTCATAACTGTAATGTTGCTACTTTTATGAATCATAATGTAAATATCTGATATGCAGGATGGTCTTAGGCGACTCCTGTGAAAGGGTCGTTCGACTGCCAAAGGGGTCGAGACCCACAGGTTGAGAACCACTGGTCTAGGCCATATCCGCCAAACATTTAAGGCAATAAATATTGAACTTGTAGACTTTGAACTTTTGGAGAATAGGTTATCATCTACTTTTTTTTTTTTTTTTAAGATTCATAGTTCCCTGCATAGTTCAAAAGAAATGCTCAGTAACAGCCTGTTAAATAATCCCATTTATGCTAGTAACTATGGATGCAGTAGGAAAACTATATACTTTAAATCTCTCACCAATGAGTTATTCTTCCATCTCTGCATTTTCATTGCTTAATATGAGTTGTAGAATATGGTAAATTTGACTTTAGTTGACTAGTCAGTTAGTTTACATTTTCTTTATTGACATTGCCCAATTTTAAAATGGGCTGCAATGTCATCTACTTACCAAACATCTACATTTGCTGCATTGGGCTAGGAACTTAACTAAAGAAAAAATACTCAGACTTATTCCACTGAGTTGCTTTTATTCTTGGGAGAAGCCAGTTGATAGTTTTTACTCTAGTGATTTATTTTTGTTATTTATATTTGCTCATTACATTTAATGCAATATAATTACAAAATATGATTGGCACTATGTTATGTGCGATCATTTTCTTTATTAATTATATCCAAAGCTCACTGTCTCCTTTATACAGGCTTCTTGAAGTTTAATAATTTTTCAAAGTAATTCAAGAGCCTTAATCAATAGAATGTGTGTGTTTTTTTGCAAAGATATAATTATTTGGTTTAATTGATAGTAATTCATTTTTAAGTAGGTATTTTTAAAAATAGTCTGCATGGATTTCTGTTTTGCTTTGCCTTATGAGAAATATCAATCAATAGATTGCTTCTTTGAAAAAGGGATCAAATATCCAATTCTTTGTGAGAAAGAGACAAAAATTATTCAATTATTGACTCCACTTTCATTGTTTATAGTCAGTACTTCATTTTATTCATAAACATTAATATTTCTTCATCCACAAATATTTATTCATAAATATTCAAAGAGAAATGATGTCAAAGTTGAATGATTTTAAACATATATATATATATATATATATTTTATAATCTCATGATTTAAATTTTCTTCTTTATTGATTCAGGTATTTCATATGTGTCCTTCTCCCCCTATTGCCCCCCAACCCCCCAATCATGCCCTCACCCTCCTGGTGTCTGTGTTCATTGGTTAGGCTTATATGCATGCATACAAGTCCTTTGGTTGATCTCTCCCCCTTACCCCCAACATCCCCTCTCTTCCCTCTGAGGCTTGATGGTCTGATCGATGCTTCTCTTTCCCTGGATCTGTTTGTTTTTGTTCATCAGTTTACGTTGCTCATTATATTTTACAAATGAGTGAGATCATGTGATATATATCTTTCTCTGACTGGCTTAATTCACTTAGCATAATGCTCTCCAGTTCCATCCATGCTGTTCCAAATGGTAAGAATTCCTTCTTTTTTTCACCACAGCATAGTATTCCATTGTGTAGATGTACCACCATATTTTAATCTACTCATCTGCTGATGGGCACTTAGGCTGTTTCCAAATCTTAGCCATGGTTGAATTGTGCTGCTATGAACATAGGGGTGCATATATCCTTTCTGATTGGTGTTTCTAGTTTCTTGGGATATATTTCTTGAAGTGGGATCACTGGGTCAAATGGGAGTTCCATTTTTAACCTTTTGAGGAAACTTCATACTGTTTTTCACAGTGGCTGCCCCAGTCTGCATTCCCACCAGCAGTGCACGAGTGTTCCCTTTTCTCTGCATCCTCTCCAGCACTTGTCGTTTTTTGATTTGTTGATGATAGCCATTCTGACAGGTGTGAGATGGTACCTCATTGTCATTTTGATTTGCATCTCTTAGATGACTAGTGACTTTGAGCATGTTTTCATATGTCTTCTTTCAAAAAGTCCATTTAGGTCCATTGCCCATTTTTTTGATTGGGTTGCTTAACTTCCTTTTGTAAAGTTGTATGAGTTCCCTGTAAATGTTGGAGATTAAACTCTTATTGGTGATAGGATTGGCAAATATGTTCTCCCATGCAGTGGGCTTTCTTGTTGTTTTGTTGATGGTTTCTTTTGGTGAGCAGAAGCTTTTTATTTTGATGTAGTCCCATTTGTTTATTTTCTCTTTAGTTTCCATTGCCCAAGGAGCTGTATTGGAGAAGAAATTGCTTCAGTATATGTCTGAGATTTTGCTGCCTATGGACTCCTCTAATATTTTTATGGTTTCCGGTCTTATGTTTAAGTATTTTATCCATTTTGAGTTTATTTTTGTGTATGGTGTAAGTTGGTGGTCTAGTTTCATATTTTTGCATATTTCTGTCCAATTTTCCCAACACCATTTATTGAAGGGACTGTCTTGACTCCATTGTACTAGTATGTTCTTGCTGCCTTTGTCAAATATTAATTGAGCATAGTGGTTTGGGTTGATTTCTGGGTTCTCCGTTTATACATATGTTTTAAGCATCATTGGATTCATTTATAAACTTTTAATAAAATTAATTTTGAGGACTCTTTAAAAACTTTTCCTTGTATGTTGGCATGATAAAATGTGTGTGTGAGCAATATTTTAAACACTAGGATTTTTAAAAACAAGACCAACTTCAGAATTTTCAATTTAAGTATAATTTAAAACAAACAGTATTTGTTGATAATAAAATAGAGTGATGATAAGTTACTGTACTTTTTTCAGATAAAATATATTTTGTAGTGTAGAGATTCACATTTACTGTTACCAAAAATATCTGGAAATAGACATATTTGAAATAGCATTGACTACGATAATTCTAAAAGCCGGATGCCTCTATTCTAGTAACCCAATACACTTAATGTTCCCCATCCAATGGGTTTTCTTGTCCACGTGCCTTAATACTCTCTCTTTTCTCTTCCTGAGAGAGACACTGCTCTCTACCTCTCCAAATCTGTTAAAGGCTCATCAAAGCTTAATTAAAATGTATCCTCTTCAATGAGAGTTTCTTAATAGCTTCTCAATACTTTCTAGAAATGGTCTGTACAATACTGTTTTTTCCTCTCTTATACTTTCTTTTTGTTTATATTTGTGTAATGAAATGTATTCCTTCATTAGGATAACTATGAGCTTCTTTTTTTTAATTTTATTTTTTTTAATTGCTTAAAGTATTACAAACAGTATTACATATGTGTCGATTGCTACCCCCCCCGCCCTAGACAGTCCCCTAGCCTCCCCTATCCCCCAGTGTCTTATGTCCATTGGTTATGCTTATATGCATGCATACAAGTCCTTTGGTTGATCTCTTACCTCCCTCCCTCCTGCCCCCAAACCCTCCCCGGCCTTCCCACTGCAGTTTGACAATCTGTTTGAGGCAGCTCTGCCTCTGTATCTATTATTGTTCAAAAGTTTATAATGGTCTCTATTATCCATGAATGAGTGAGATCATGTGGTATTTTTCCTTCATTGACTGGCTTATTTCACTTAGCATAATGCTCTCCAGTTCCATCCATGCTGTTGCAAATGGTAAGAGTTCCTTCCTTTTTAGAGCAGCATAGTATTCCATCGTGTAGATGTACCACAGTTTTCTAATCCATTCATCTACTGATGGGCACTTAGGCTGTTTCCAGATCTTAGCTATGGTGAATTGTGCTGCTATGAACATAGGGGTGCATATATCCTTTCTGATTGGTGTTTCTGGTTTCTTGGGATATATTCCTAGAAGTGGGATCACAGGGTCAAATGGGAGTTCCATTTTCAGTTTTTTGAGGAAACTCCATACTGTCTTCCATAGTGGCTGCACCAGTCTGCATTCCCACCAGCAGTGCACAAGTGTTCCTTTTTCTCCACATCCTCTCCAGCACTTGTCGTTTGTTGATTTGTTGATGATAGCCAGTCTGACAGGTGTGAGATGGTACCTCATTGCTGTTTTGATTTGCATCTCTCGGATGATTAGTGACTTTGAGCATGTTTACATATTTCTCTTGGCTTTCTGAATGTCCTCTTTTGAAAGGTGTCTATTTAGGTCCTTTGCCCATTTTTTGATTGGATTGTTTATCTTCCTTTTGTTAAGTTGTATGAGTTCCCTATAAATTTTGGAGATTAGGCCCTTATCAGATATGACATTGGCAAATATGTGTTCCCACACAGTGGGTTTTCTCGTTGTTTTGTTGATGGTTTCTTTTGCTGTGCAGAAGCTTTTTATTTTGATGTAGTCCCATTTGTTCATTTTCTCTTTAGTTTCAAGTACCCTAGGAGCTGTATCAGTGAAGAAATTGCTTCGGCATATGTCTGAGATTTTGTTGCCTTTGGATTCTTCTAGAATTTTTATGGTTTCCTGTCGTACATTTAAGTCCTTTATCCATTTTGAGTTTATTTTTGTGTATGGTGTAAGTTGGTGGTCTAGTTTCATTTTCTTGCATATATCAGTCCAATTTTCCCAACACCATTTATTGAAGAGACTATCTTGGCTCCATTGTATGTTCTTGCCTCCTTTGTCAAATATTAATTGAGCATATTGGTTCGGGCCGATTTCTGGGCTCTCTATTCTATTCCGTTGATCTATATGCCTATTCTTGTGCCAGTATCAGGCAGTTTTGAGAACAGTGGCTTTGTAATACATCTTGATATCTGGTATTGAGATCCCACCTACTTTGTTCTTTTTCAGGATTGCTGCAGCTATTCGGGGTCTTTTTTTTATTCCAGATGAATTTTTGGAGAGTTTGTTCTAGATCTATGAAGTATGCCTTTGGTATTTTAATGGGAAGTGCGTTGAATTTATAGATTGCTTTGGGTATTATGGACATTTTAATGATGTTGAGTCTACCAATCCATGAACACGGTATGTTCTTCCATCTGTTTATGTCTTCCTCTATCTCTTTTTTTCAACGTCCTGTAGTTTTCTGAGTAGAGGTCTTTTCCCTCTTTAGTTAAGTTTATTCCTAGGTAGCTTAATTTTTTTGGTGTGATGGTAAACGGGGTTGTTTTTATAATCTCTCTTTCTGAAAGTTCACTATTGGTGTATAGAAATGCCTCAGATTTCTTGGGGTTAATTTTGTATCCTGCTACATTGCCAAATTCATGTAGTAAGTCTAGTAGCTTTTTGATGGAGTCTCTAGGGTTTTGTATGTATAATATCATGTCGTCTGCAAATAAGGACAGTTTTACTTCCTCTTTTCCAATTTGGATGCCTTTTATTTCTTCTTCTTGCCGAATTGCAATGGCTAACACTTCCAGTACTATGTTGAACAGGAGTGGTGAGAGGGGGCATCCCTGTCTTGTTCCTGTTCTTAGGGGAAATGATGTTAGTTTTTGTCCATTGAGTATGATGCTGGCTGTGGGCCTGTCATATATGGCTTTTATTATGTTGAGGTATGATCCTTCTACTCCCGCCTTACTGAGAGTTTTTATCAAAAATGCGTGTTGAGTTTTGTCAAATGCTTTTTCTGCATCAATTGATATGACCATGTGGTTTTTTTCTTTCAATTTGTTTATGTGATGTATCACGTTTATTGATTTGCAGATATTGTACCTTCCTTGCATCCCTGGGATAAATCCTACTTGGTCATGGTGTATGATCTTTCTGATGTACTGCTGGATCCGATTTGCTAAGATTTTGTTGAGGATTTTGGCATCTATGTTCATGAGGGATATTGTCCTGTAATTCTCTTTCATTGTGTTGTCTTTACCTGGTTTTGGTATTAGGGTGATGCTGGCTTCATAGAATGAGCTTGGAAGTGTTCCTTCCTCTTGAATTTTTTGTAGTAGTCTGAGGAGGATAGGTTTTAATTCTTCCTTGAATGTTTGGTAAAACTCCCCTGTGAAGCCGTCTGGTCCTGGGCTTTTGTTTGATGGAAGCTTTTTGATGACTGCCATGAGCTTCTTGAGAAATAACTTGGTAATTAAAATATTTTCATATCCTAAACCATTGGCGGAATAGAAAACAAGCTTCTACAACTCCAGCTAGAAATGAAGACAAGCAATCCAGCCAAAGTCAGCAGCAAGAAAACACAGTAAATTAGACCTCTCCCTTTCCACTTCCCTCAGCAATGCATTTTAATACATAGTGTGAACACATTGTCTCATTAAGTGATAACCACACCTAGTGATAAAACCATTAAAGTATGCCATCCTATTTTGTCATACACAGTGTGTTATTGTGACCACTCTATACGCACTAGATATTTCCAGAGAATCCCTAAGAATTATAGTTTTCTTGGGGGGAAAAATCCACCTCTTGGTGTTTCAAAGCAATAAAGTAATATGAGCAAATGAGATTCTACTGAATTCCTGCTGCTATTTCTCTTAGGGCATTTGCTGGTGAGAAATATATATATATATCTCAACACTAATAAAAGAGAAAAATGGTAATTGGCGTACGAGCTACCCTTTTCATTGGCTAATCAGGGCTATATGCAAATTAACTGCCAACTAAGATTGGCAGTTAACTGCCAACAAGATGGCGGTTAATTTGCATATGTAGGCACAATGCAGGGAGGCGAAAGGGAAAGCAGGAAGAAGCCCCCTGCCACTGACAGTGATCGGAAACCCAGGGGGGAGCTAAGAGCTGGGGGGCAGGGCAAAGGTGGCCCTGGGGCCGCCTTTGCCCTGCCCCCCAGCCATGATCGGAGAATCAGGTGCCTTTGCTGCCCTGGCCAGTGATAGCAGGAAGTAGGGGTGGAGCCAGCGATGGGAGCTGGGCACGGTCGAAGCTGGCAGTCCCAGGAGCTAGGGGTCCCTTGCCTGGGCCTAAAGCGAAGCCCACGATCACGGGGCCGCTGCAGCTCCGGGTCCTCGCTGCCCGGGCCGGACACCTAGGCCAGAGGCGTCAGGCCTGGGCAAGGGGCCGATCCTGCGATTGGAGGGTGATGGGGGTCAACGCCTGAGGGCTCCCAGTATGTGAGAGGGGGCAGGCTGGGCTGAGGGACACTCCCCCCCGCCCCACACCCAGTGCACGAATTTCGTGCACCGGGCCCTAGTATATATATATTAGTGTTTCCTGTTTTTTATTGTTATTTTCTATTTTTTCTTATGCCAAAATATTTTACTCCATTTCATAAGTCTTTTAAATTTCTCTGTTATTCTAAACCAAATCTATAATTTGTGTAATGTGAAGGTGTTTGCATCTTCCTAATATAATACAAGCGTGAAGTTTTCCTAAATTCAGAAGAATTGGCAATGGTTTTAATTTTTCATCTGTTTTTTTTCCCCCCTGCAAATTCATTTTTTAAAGTACTCTTATATTTAAGTAATACCTAAAAGTCTTCCTACATCTTCTCCCAGCTTCTAGTGTTTAGTGAGTAAAACTGGACTTCTATACTAGTCAATGAGATGCTCTAAAGCACACCGAGTTTAAATTGAATTAAAATCTCCTATCATTTCCTTTTAAAAAGTATTTTTATTGATTTCAGAAAGGAAAGGAGAGGGAGAGAGCTTAAAAGATCAATGAATAGAATCATGGATCGGCTGCCTCCTGCATGCCCCCTACTGAGGATCGAGCCCGCAAACTTGGCATGTGTCCTGACTGGAAATTGAACCGTGACCTCCTGGCTCATAGGTCAGTGGAATTTTATGCAAGAGGTACAGATACCCATTCAACTTCAATGAACAACTTAAGTATTCACATGCCTATTGGCACCCACATAAGATACCCTGTAACCTCTGGGTTAAGAACTTTGACTCCAACATGAACAATCATCCAAGCACAATTACTGTTAATTAACATGATTAATTAATCTTTCTCCTGTGTTCTTTCCTTTCTTACTGTAAAAGTTTTTACTTAAAAAGATTTTTTATATGTCACTTGGAACAGCAAATGCAGTCAAATGTCCACCTATAACCCTGCTTAATGAATAAGGTTCCCTGGGGCTCTTATTCAGAGGAACATGCTGGGCCCCTCATACTGATTTCCTCCGTAAATAAAACTGACAGTCTTCAGTACAGGAGTGGATCAATTGCAGAAATCTTTGAACTGCCTGGCATTGTGTTGTACCAAATTGAAATTGTTCAGTTAGAATTGATCTCTCCCATCTCTGTATCTGTATTATAGTGCTGTCTATTACTCACGTTTTTATGTAAAAGTATAGCTTCCAAATCAGTGTGAGCTCCCTGATGGAAAGTGCTTTTTTAAATCATTTTTCAAATCATCCATAGACGCATATGGCCCTTAAAGAATAGTAGAAAAGTAAGGTTTTATATATAGAAAAATATATATCGGTATCTACCTATATGTCTAGATACCTACATGCATATCTAGGTTGATCAAATGATATATCTATTTATCTTTACCTGCTGCTTGTATTTATGTAATATTTTTTCAAAACACTGCATTTTTTATGCATCTATGCTGTTTTAAGGTCTGCACTGAGGTATTGATAGATATGATGTTATTTAATCCTCATGGCAAAATACTTTGAAATAGATCTTGTTATCTTAGTTTGTAGTGGACAAAATAGAAGCTCAAATTTATATACGGTAGCTAATAAGAAATACTGCTGGGATTTGAACATATTCTTTATTATTAAAAGATTTAGCTAACATGACTAAAAAAAGATCTATGCAGTGTAATTATATTTACTTTATTTCTCTTATCTCTGCCTTTATAAAGTACTTTTAATTTTGGTAAGGCAAGTACTAGCTTCCCAGGTTTTGTACTATTGCGCATTTGCCATTTAAATATAGAAAGCTTAATGGATTGCTGTTTTCTAGACTTTCTTTTTTAAAATATATTTTTATTGGTTTCAGAGAGGAAGGGAGAGGGATAGAGAGATAGAAACATCAATGATGAGAGAGAATTGACTGGCTGTCTCTGAACACCCCCTATTGGTGGGGTATCGAGCCTGCACCCCCAGAATGTGCCCTTGGCCAGAATCAAACCTGGGACCCTTCAGTCCGCAGACCAACACTATCCATTGAGCCAAACCAGATTGGGCTGTTTTCTAGACTTTCAACGCTTGTTTATTTGCCATGTCCAGAGGCATCAGTATCAATCACCAACAACTCTCCTATGCTTTCAAGTTAATCTAGTCCTCTGTCCCTAGAACTACCGTTCTTACCAAGTTTATTCCCAGAATCATTAGTAATCAGTTGCCATGAAATTTAAGATGGAAGTCTAATTGTGAAAAAGGGAAGTGTGCATGCATTTACCAATTACATATTCAAAAAATATATTTACTCCAAAAAGTAATCTGTTTAGATTTTTATGGCTAAGCATTCTAATAAAGTATCCATTGTTCTTTCATATCATGAGTAGTAAGTATTATAATTTCACTCTCATTGTTTGGAAGACCAGTGTGAAGCTGGTAGTTTTTAAAGAGGCTGATAAGGCAAATGTATCGTTAATAAGTGATAATGTTAAATAATTGTTTATAAAGAATAACTTTAAATAGAATCAGAGACTTTGCAGCTTAAACTCTTTCTACCTGTGTCATGCAGCTGACTTCAGCCGTCTTTTTGCCGGAGGCTGGTTAAGAAAGGCCCTTGTGATTTTGCAATTAAATAATTTTACTGCATAGCTACTGTGAGTATGGCGTAGGTAAGACTTTTTTATAACTCAGAGTTCTCACTCTTTCTAAAACTTGGATGTTAAGCTGGATGTCTGACAAACTTACAGCTCTAATGAAAAGATTGAAAAAAACAGAACACAGGAGGTGGTGTTAGCTGTGGATAGCAAATTACTGCAGGAAAGAGATGAGGTCAGGAAGGGTTCACTTACTGGCAAGCAGAAATAAAAGAAACAGAAATTTAAAGGATCCATGGACTTGCAATGTGTGACAGAAAACATATACTTGGGGATTTTGCCCTTGAGAAGACTTCTGTTAATGTCTAGAGATATTTTGTTTAAACAACTTGGTGGTGAGTTATTACTGGAAAACAAAACAAGAAAACAGAATCCATGTACATTCTCTAGAGTAATATTCTCTGTGACAGTCTACTCTAGGAGGACTTGACTGGTGCTCTTTGTCCTTGGGGAAATACTACCTTAATCCACTTTAAATTTGGGTTTACCAAATGATCTTCTGAATAAAAATCTACCTGTTCAAGAGCCTTCCTATTGAGAAGGGGCATCCTGGATCAGAGACTCAGACATTCCTATCGCTATAGAGGTGTATGTCACATCTATAATAATAAAAGTGTAATATGCTAATTAGACTGGACAGCTGAATGACCTTCCGGACTTCATTCCAGATATCCTTCCGGATGAAGCTGCTGCGGGGGGTGGGGGGGTGGTGGGGGGTGGGGGCTGAGCCAGAGGCGGTTAGGGGAAATTAGGCAGGCATGCAGCCAAGCAGTTAGGGTGATCAGGCAGGCAGGCGACTGGTTAGGGGTGATCAGGCAGGCAAACAAAGGCAGTTAGGGATGATCAGGAAGGTAGGCAAGTGGATAGGGGCAATCAGGCAGGCAGGCAGGTGAGTGGTTAGGGGTGATCAGGCAGGCAAGCAAAGGCAGTTAGGGGTGATCAGGCAGGTAAGCAAGTGGTTAGGGGAGATCAGGCAGGCAGGCAGGCAAGCGGTTAGGAGCCAGTGGTCTCGGATTATGAGAGGGATGTGTGACTGCCAGTTTAGGACCGATCCCAAAGGGATTGCTAGAGGGTGCAGGCTGGGCTGATGGACACCCGCTCTGTGCACAAATTTCATGCACCGGGCCTCTAGTCCTATCTAATAATAGAGAAACATGGTAATTAACCATAACTTTGCTACCCTTCCCATTGGCTAATCAGCAAGATATGCAAATTAACTGCCAACCAAGATGGTGGCCGGCAGCCAGGCAGCTGAAGCGAACAGGAGGCTTGCTTGCTCCAGTGATGGAGGCAGCCAAGGTTCCCCACATGCCGCTGCCGGCCTCTGAGCTGCAGTCTAAGAAACAATGTTGCAAATATAGAAGCTAAAATAACTCCATGCTTTCAGCCAGCTGGCTGAGCTGGAGTTGCAACAGTGTTTCAATTATAGAACCCAAACAAACCAGATACCTGCTTTCAGCAGCTGAGGTCTCAGAGCTGGAGTCGAGCCTCAGAGCTAAAGCCAGCTCTCAGTTCCAGTGACAGCCATAGAAGGTAAATAAATCCCAGAATAAAAAAAGAAAAAAGAAGAAAAGGAGAGGTTGGGAGCTTTAGTCAACCGCCAGCCTGAAAACGGCCCTCAGCCCCTCACCCAGACTGGTCAGGCACCCCAGTGGGGACCCCCACCCTGAAGGGGGTGTGACCAGCTGAAAACAGCTATTATCCCCTCATCCAGGCTGGCCAGGCACCCAAGTGGGGACCTCCACCCTGAAGGGGGTATGACCAGCTGAAAACAGCCATCATCCCCTCACCCAGGCTGGCAAGGCACCCAAGCGGGACCCCCACCCTGATCTGGGATACTCTTCAGGGCAAACCAGCCGGCCCCCACCTGTGCACCAGGCCTCTATCCTATATAGTAAAAGGGTAATATGCAAACTGACCCTAACAGCAGAAGGACTGGCAATGACTGGTCACTATGACACACAGTGACCATCACGGGGCAGACGCTCAATGCAGGAGCTGCCCTCTGGTGGTCAGGGTGCTCTCACATGGGAGGAGCTCTGCTCAGCCACAAGCCAGGCTGATGGCTGCCAGTACAGCGGTGGTGGTGGGAGCCTCTCCTACCTCCACAGCAGTGCTAAGGATGTCCGACTGCAGTTTAGGCCTGCTCCCCGCTGGCAAGTGGACATTCCCCGAGGGCTGCCGGACTGCCAGAGGGATGTCTGATTGCCAGCTTAGACCCAATCCCCCGGGGAGAAGGCCTCAGCCAGCAGGTGGTCATCCCCTGAGGGGTCCCAGACTGCGAGAGGGCACAGGCCGGGCTGAGGGACCTCCCTCCCCCCTGAGTCCACAAATTTTTGTGCACCAGGCCTCTAGTCTATATAATAAAAGCCTAAGTGACCATTATGGTGGAACGACCAGAACAATCAATCGCTATGATGCACACTGACCACCAGGGGGCAGATGGTCAATGCAGGAGCTGAACCCTGGTTGTCAGTGTGCTCCCACTGGGGGAGCACCACTGAGCCAGAAGCCAGACTCACGGCTGGCGAACATCTCCCATCTCCTCTGCAAAACTAAGGAGCAAGGGGTCCTGGACATCCCCCGAGGGGTCCTGGACTCAAGAAGGCACAGGCCAGGCCGAGAGACCCCCCTCCATGTTCGAATTTCATGTACCAGGCCTCTAGTTATAAATATAAAGATGTAGCATCAGGTTTATCTGTTTCTCACTTCCCCGATTAGTTCCTGAAAGTCAGCTACCAGGACTTAGAAGGTCTCTGGGGGAATAAGAACATCCTGTCTAGGGGCAGGAGAGACTCCTTCAGGTTTTATTTCACCATCAACAGCGGCTTCTGCTCTCAGGACTGGCATTTCTCCTTCCTCGGCTGAGGTAACTGACTGCCGGGCTGCAGCTAAGTGCTACAAGACAAGCTGCATGGCGCAAGTTTAGGCATGCTTCTTAGAAAGAAGATAATAGGATCAGGAAAACCCTGCCTTCATACAGATATATATTCCAGCAAAAATCACAAGTGAGAGGTATAGCTTACAAGTGAGAGGTATAGCAATATACAACAACTACCTCACAGCCTTCAGATATCCAGCAGCCTCCTGCCAGGAAGAAAGAAAAAGAGCTAATCCTGATACATGCTCTCAGATCAGTAACCCACAGATGGTGTTAACAACAAAGTCCCGATATCAGTTGTGCAGTACAGTGTTATCAACTGTAGTCACCATGCTAATCACCACTAGATCATCAGAACTTATTCATCGTGTAACAAATTTTCTACCCTTTTACAGATCTCTCTTTAAATCCTGGCAACTGCTTTTGTACTCTCTATTTTTATGAGTTAAACTGCCTCCCCCTGTGTTTAGATTCCATATATATGTGATACTACATAGCATATATCTTTCTCTGGCTTATTTCACTTAGCGTAATGCCCTAACACGTTCACCCATGTTGTCACAAATGGCAGGATTTCCTTCTTTTATATATATATATATCAGATCCTGAATCCAATCACATCTGCAATCACATTGATACTGTATTTTCTGTATCTATTCCTCCATTGATAGACACTTAGGTTGTTTCCATACCTTGGCTATTTTGAATAATGCTTCAATTAATATGGGAGTACAGATATCTCCTCAAGATAATGATTTCATTTCCTTTGGACATATACTCAGAGATTAGTTCGTTGGTTCAAACAGTAGTTCTAGTTTTAATATTTTCAGGAACTTCCATATTATTTTCTATAGTGGCTGGACCAGTTTACATTACCAGCTAAAGTGGAGTAGGCTTCCCTTTGTCTTAACATCCTTATCAACAATTGTTATCTCTCCTCTTTCTGATAATAGACATCCTAAAAATTGTGAGTTTATATCTTATTTTGGTTTTTATTTCAGCAACTGTGGAAATGACAAGGGGAAGAAAATAATTGAGTATAAGAGATATTTAGAGATGATTTGTGCGTTTATTGAGTTCTAAGATACTTTCTTCATGCAGTTGTGCAAATATTTAATTTCATTTTCTCCTCTGAATTTTAATCTTTTTATTTCCCAAAGCTTGAGTGATTTCTGAACATCACATTCTATTTCTGCATAGATAAGAGCTGCTTCACAAAGTTTCATGAAAGGATATTGTTTAATATTTCTCTCAGTTTGTAGAATGCTGGGACAGAATAGATAAAATAGCTAAGATTGCTTTCCATATCTTAGCTAAGATTTCATGGTATACTTGGTTTTGCTGTCTTCTATTGGCTGCATGCTATTATGGGCAAATCATTTTTAAGTCAAATTTGTGTAACTCGGATCATTCAAATTTATTTATTTTATTAACAAGACTATATTTTGTATGCTATTCTCCCATACAATGACACACTGATAATTTATTTAAATGTAAACTGTTACCAATTTGAGAATCTATACTAATAAAAGGGTAATATGTTAATTAGACCAGACATCTTCTGGATGTTCTTCTGTACAAAGCCATGGTGTCGGGGTCAGAGGCAGAGGCAGTTAGGGGTGATCAGGCTGGCAGGGAGGGTAGTTAGGGGTGATCAGGCTGGCAGGAGAGGGCAGTTAGGGGTGATCAGGCTGGCAGGGAGGGTAGTTAGGGGTGATCAGGCTGGCAGGTGAGGGCAGTTAGGGGTGATCAGGCTGGCAGGGAGGGCAGTTAGGGGTGATCAGGCTGGCAGGAGAGGGCAGTTAGGGGTGATCAGGCTGGTAGGGAGGGTAGTTAGGCGTGATCAGGCTGGCAGGTGAGGGCAGTTAGGGGTGATCAGGCTGGCAGGGAGAGTAGTTAGGGGTGATCAGGCTGGCAGAGGAGGGCAGTTAGGGGTGATCAGGTTGGCAGGGGAGGGCAGTTAGGGGCAATCAGGCCAGCACCAGCAGGGGAGCAGTTAGGGGGCAATCAGGCTGGCAGGCAGAGGTGGTTTGAAGCAATCAGGCAGGCAGGCAGGAGAGTGTTTGGGAGCCAGCGGGGCTGGATTGCAAGAGGAATGTCCGGCTGCTGCGGGATTAGGCCTAAACTGACAGTTGGACATCGCTCGAGGTGCCCCGGATTGGAGAGGGTGCAGGCCGGGCTGAGGGAGCCCCCACCACCCATGCCTGAATTTCATGCCCTGGGCCTCTAGTAATGTAATAATATACATTCTCTCTCTCTGTTGCATACATACATATGTATGTATATCCATATACGTACATATATACTTATACACACACACACACAGGATGGTGCAAAAGTAGATTTACATTTGTGAGTACATGAAACAGTTTATTCTTGTATTATTATTAATTATTGTATTATTTTCCATAAGAACAAGGGTAAGCCTACTTTTGTCATATTGATAATAATAAAAGCATAATATGCAAATCGACCGAACGGCTGAAGGCCCTTCCAGACCACCTTCCAGATGACCTTCCCGATGAAGCAAAGGCAGCCGCTGTGGCTGCGAGGGCCTACTCTAGCATGAGTTTCATGCATTGGGCCTCTAGTTACATATATACTAGAGGCACACACACACAGTTGGCTGTTTGTATCTGTGGGTTCCGCTCCTGCAGATTCAATCAACTGCCAGATAGATTTTTTTTTTAAAGTTGTGTTGTTGCAGACATGAACTATGTATCTAGCGTACAATGATTGCGTTGGTACTGAACACATCTGGGTTTTTTTCTTGTCATTATTCCCTAAGCAGCACAGTATAACAATTACTTACACAACATTTACATTGTACGAGGTATTATAAATAATCTAGAGATGATTTAAAGTGTACAGGAGGATGTGTGTAGATTATATGCAAATCCTCTGTCATTTTATTTAAAAGACTTGGAACCAATTCCCTGTGGATGCCAAGGGATGACCATATGCTTTTAACTGATATGTCAATTCTTGATATTTGTTCAGTGAAGCAGTTTCTTTTATTATGAAGAATATATAACAAATTAGAGGTGTTTAGAGACAAAAAATAAATTGATTTTTCCATTCCAATAAAATTATTTTTATGTCACATATGAACTTCCATTCACCATCCTCATGCATATGCATTTCACATAATTGTCATCATTATGCAAATGGATTGTCTGCTTCTGAAATACTATTACCAACATTTCTTCTTCTCTTGAGAGACTCCATAGTTATGAATTCCAATTTCATATTCTGTTGATATTCCAATATTATTAAAACATTTATGTTGTTTTTTTATTCATGTGCTATCTTCTATCTATATATTAAAAATTATATGATTTGTACATATATATGAGTGTATATATGTACCAATGTATGTTTGTATGTGTGTTTGTGTGTGTGTGTGTGTGCGTAGTTTCTATTTATTTTTCTATGATGAATTCGTAGAAGTAGAGTAATAGGACCAACAATTACAAATTTCTATGTTACTCTTGCTGTGTACTTTTGCAATTTTTCCTAAACCATTTGGTTTGAATTTTTTAAAAATGCATTTATTTATTTATTTTTTAAAATGTATTTTTATTGATTTTAGAGAGGAAGGGAGAGGGAGAGAAATATAGAAGCATCATTGATGAGAGAGAATAATTGATTGGCTGCCACAAGCTGGGCATGTGCCCTTGGCCAGAATCGAACCCAGGAACCCTCAGTCTGCAGGTCAATGCTCTATCCACTGAGCCAAACCAGCTAGGGCCTGCCTACATGTATTTAAATTATGCCAATTCTCACAACTCACTTGTCTGACCTTGGGGTAGTATACTGTACAACACTGGAAGCAATATCAGCCCCTAGGAGATATGTGGTTCTCACAATAATTGGTGGATGTTACTGGTTTTGCATATGTAGGGGTCAGCATTTCTAGAAGGCTGAATGTCAAAGGGTAGTTCTGTACAACAAAGAAATCTCCAATGTACCCTACCCTGAGTATCCTCAAACTGGACAGGAAGAGTCCCATCCCATCCCTACATATCACAAACACTCAAAACATGAATTTATTAAAGAATTAAGATGCCTCTTCCACTTGGGATCCACACAGCTTTGGTAACCCTAAATATCCCCCCTGGGGACACTGGTCTAATGTCTGCAAAACAAAGGATGACTGTGTGAATGCTGTGAAGATTTCTGGGTGGTGCCACTGCAATGAAGGAATGAAGGAAGGATTTGAGAGACATAAATGCTGTATTACATAGAGAAAGAAATATGAACTTGTTAAAGCCCCTCATTCAGATAACATGAATGCAGTCAATTCTTACATAATTAAAAAGTGTGCAAGAAGTGCCGAGAATTCTTTTTGTTTGTTTCTCTTTCTGTTCCTACTTGTGATTCCAGAGTTATTCACAAATTTATGTTATGTTTTGAACACTCACAATTGGCTGTATAAGGAACATTTTGCAATATTAAATACTGCATGTTACTCTTAAATCTGTTTATTTGCAGGTCTAGATGAAATCTGCAAGAAACAAGATACCACTTATTTATATTGATCATAAAATGGCCAGGAAGCATTGAATGTCCATTTGGTATTAAATGCTAAATATTGAGAATAGTTTTATTTTATAAACATATTTAATATGATAATTAAACCAATTAGAACATCTACTTTATTTAAATATATTTGATTTGAAATTTGACATTAATTTTATAAATATGTAGTTTGCCTTTTAATTTAATAAAGCATTAAATAAAATTTTACTGGAAAACAAATATAAAAAATAATTTATATTCTTGCCCTCGACACTGCAATTGTTAGGAGTGTACAAGCCCACTACAAGAATAAATATAAAGTACTTTATTATACTAGTGTGCAAGAGCACCAAAAATTATTACAGGAAAATTTTTAAAATATCCAATAATTTAGAAGTAGGCCATTATTGAGGAGGAACCTACATATCAGAAAAGGCTTTGTCCTGATGTCATTGAATACTTACTCACTCACTCATATTTAATTGTAATTGTGTAGTTTAGTGTAACAGTTACTGGAAAATCAGAGAAATTGATTATAAATAAATGAAATATATGAGACATTTAGGCTGGGGATCGGGCCTAAGTCAGCAGTTGGACATCCCTCTCACAATTCGGGACCACTGGCTCCTAACTGCTCACCTGACTTCCTGCCTGATTACGCCTAACTGGCCCCCCTGCCAGCCTGATCACCCCCTAACTGCCTCTGCCTGCTGGCTGGATTGCCCCTAACTGCCCCACCCCTCTGGCCTGGTCACCCCTTACTGACCCCCCATCGGCCTGGTTACCCACAGCTGCCCCCCTCTGCTGGCCTGGTCACCCCTAACTAGCCCCCTGATGTCCTTGTCTCTCCCAACTGCTGCCCCCGCCGCCAGCCTGGTCACCCCTCACTGCCCTCCTCCCCCGCCCCTCCTGCTGGCCTGATTGCCCCCAACTGCTGCCCTGCTGGTCTGGTTGCCCCAGCTCCTCCCCCCCACCCCCCGCCAGCCTGGTAACACCCAACTGCCCCCTCTGCCAGCCTGGTCACCCCACATAGCCTGCTGTTCAGTTGTTTGGTCATCCTTCACTAAGCCCCTGCCAGCCTTGTCGCCCCAGGCAGCCTGCTGGTCATTACTGTTACTGTGACGGTGTCCTGGACAATTTGCATATCATCTATTATTAGTATAGATATGTTTGGAGGTGGGTAAAAATAATAGTACAGGTTTTAGACATGTCAAAATTGAGATGTCTATTAGACATTTAATTTGCACAAACAGCTCTAGAGCCCTATCTTATATTCTTTTAGTTTTTCTTTTACTTTAAGCATTGATATAACAAGCTTCATGTAGGGTTGCCCTGGTAGGCTCTTACCTCAGATACAGTATGAAGTTTTACTTCTCGGGTTGTGTGATGCTGGGTATGTGAAGTCTACTGGGTCCCACCCAAGCATGAGGAACTTAAAATCAAGAGAGAGTTAATAACTCACATAGTAACACTTGACCAGTTATGGATGGGAATAAGTGGAAATGTGAACTCTTCAAAATTCAAATGCGTAGTTTTAAGGCACAATTATAAAATCCATAGAAAGTTATGGGAGATTTAAACCCCAGTTGACTTGAATTAAATCTATTTGGTGGCCAAAACAAATTGTAAATAATATATATCTATTTATAATCCTTATTTTTACACTTAAAGTATATTTGTTAATACTCTTCAATTTTTATATCATGTTTTAAAAAAGTTTGCTCCATGGAAAGAATATTGATAACATTATTCTTTGCATTAAACATTTAAATATTCTATGCTTATAATATTGCTATTTACTACTGTCACTATTATATGAATTCTAATTACACTGTAAGTTTTCTCCATTTTTTTTTATTAACCTATGTGAATCTTTGTATTTAAAGTGGGTTTCTTGTAGAGTCATAGAATTGAGTCTTGATTTTTTTTCTTGTGTGTCCCTTATGATGATCTCAGACTTTTAATTGGAGTTCTACATTTAATATGATATTAATAGGTTTGGGTTGAAATACAAATATTTTAAATTGACCTTTAATTATAATTTATATCATTAATTTTTACTGTTTTGCTAATACTAAATAGTTATCAAAACTTTTGATTCAGTAGGAAAAGAATAGACTATTTTGAAGTTATAATAAATAAAATAAATTTATATTTTTATTTTTTAAATAGTCCTTACAGTGTGTAGTTATTATTTGTATAAAAAGGAGATTACACACTACTGTAATAAGAATAGTTCTTTTATAGATCCACGCTAAAATTTACCACCATCTATTTTCCTAAATGTTTCCTTGAGTAGCAGAATGCAGTTTTCTCATAGTATACACCTGTGTTTTCTTCTGGTTTTAGTCCACATTTACATAATAGCCACCTGAAAATGCAGACCATATAATATTTATCCCAGATTATGGGGATATGTAGCAAGCCATTCAAATGATGGGTTGCATTTTCCCCTTTCCCAAGCAGATGTTTTTTGGTTGTATAGGCAACTTTGTTGATTATCTTCTCCCCTTGGGTTCCAGTACTAAATGAGAATAACTATTTATTATCACTTGTTCTTAAACAGATACCTTCTGACCTATCACAGAAGTATGACTTGAAAAAGACTGAAACACAAGAAGACCGGTATTCTTCTGACCTATAAAGAGGCCTCTAAGTAGACAGTTGTATAATACATGTAATATTGGCATGCTGATAAAGCAGACTTTAAGGGGAGGAAAGGCTGAAATCTGATTATATGTTCCGGTAGGCCTTTCTCTCTCTAGAACTGAAAAAGTTTTAAGAGAGTTGGATATGGTCAATATTTCCATTTCATCTTCATATAGTAATGATCTTCCAACAGAAAAGATATTAAAAAAAAAAAAACTAAATGGAAAACTTTTTAATGGAATATTAGAAGTTTCTTAACTTTTCTATATTAGCTTTTTCCTGCCCCAAATATATTGCTTTCATCTACTGGTTTGGCTGTGCACAATATTTCATCGTTTTCAGTCATGTGTGACTCGGCCTTTCCAAGGTCATTTTTCAAAATGGAGATTTATCAACATTTAATGAAAAGATTAATTCTTTCTGGTTTGGGAGTTCTATTTTGGCAAGAAATTTTGATCTTGTAAGATATTTTTTTCTTTCCCTATTCTTTCTAACTGTTCTTAGTGTATTTGTCTTCCATTTTTTTATATGTTCCTATTAATCTCAAAGCTAATGTAATATTGATTTTTTTTCTGAAGTTATGTTTTGTTGGAAATTGGAAGCATTCTTTAGATCAAATAATGTAGTATTTTTTAACTGCGACACTGAGTGAGATGAATTAACATGGTGGAATATCTAGGAAAACTTATGATCCCTTCCGTTACACGATAGCAACAGAAAAATGTGTAGGAAGGGCAATTCAGCTGTCAAATTTTTACGTCAATACTTTAAACAAGTCACCTAACTTGAAATACTGTGTCAATCATGTTTTAAGAGGTTTCTTTATCCTTAATAAATGGTTTTAAAAAATGGTAGCAACGGAAGAGAGACTGGAAATGCTGAAGTGAATTCCTAGGTGTCATTCTAAATGCACTCACAGTTAGGGGGGACATCAAAAGTTCTTCCCAAGTCTTTTATTTCTTAAAAATGAAATAGTCTCCATGCTAGAGAGACTCATTTTGGGGTGGCAAATTTTGTTTTCCCATAAAAGGAAAGTTCCTGAGACATATTAGATGATCAATATATTTTTATTGACTATATGAATAAAAATGAATTGCAGTCTGAACTCAAATAATTTGTTTTTGCTGAGGGCTAGAATATAAATTACTTCATCAGTCAGTATGAAGTCAGGTGGGAACAAAGAAATTTATTTTCTATATTAATTTTAACAATACAGCATTGTGTAACTAAGACAATTTTATCTGTCCTCAAATGTTTACAGATCACAAAGATCAGAATTACGTAAGAAACTTTTGAATTTATTACATCTAATATGAGACACATCATCTAAATTTCCTCAAGTTCACTAGGTAATCCTAATTTGTTGCAAGATTGGGAACCATTGCTCTAGCTCAATCCGCCAACCCATTCATCATTACGGTGTCCCTGGAAGGCCAATTACCATTGCTGCCTCCAATGGCTCTTGTGATAGAGGACTCGCTATTTTTTTAAAAAAATACATATCACAAAGAAAGAAAGAGATAGGGAAGGAGGAATAGAGGGAGGGGAGAGAGAGAGAGAGAGAGAGAGAGAGAGAGAGAGAGAGAGATACTGTTAAAAAAACTTCTATTGAACACTTATATGTGAGAAGCCTAGGCTGAGACCTTTACATTCATCTCACTTTTTAAAAAACTTACCTCTCAGATATGTTTTTGATTAGTCTCTGAGAAACTAAATAACTTTTCCAATCTCATACAGTTAAGTAAACGGAAAAATTACGATTTGAAACCAGGCTTTTCTGACTGAATAGTTCTTGTAATTAAATATTTTACTCTGTTTTATTATAATCAACAATAATGCAAAAACTAATATTGCATATTAGCATGGGCATGTATTATGGTTCAGTAAGAGCCACAGAATGATCAACAAATCTATACCTATCTACTCAAGTACAAAAATGTATTTTTTGTTAATCCTCACCTGAGGATATATTTGCCATTGATTTTTCAGAGAGTAGAAGAAATGGGAAGAGACAGAGAGAGAAACATCAATGTGAGAGAAACACATGGATTGGTTGCTTCTTGCACATACCTCTGCTGGGGCCAGGGATCAAGTCTGCAACTGAAGTACGTGCCCTGCACCAGGAATTGAACCTGTGGCCCTTTGGTGCAAGGGCTGGTGCTCTAACCAATGAGCAAACTGGCTAGGGCTCAAGTACAAAAATATTAAGTCAGGAATTGAATGATATTTTTAAAAAACATGTTCAATTTGAATAGGATTAGTATTTTGTTCAGAAAGCAGTCATTTTCACAGGTCAAGTTATTTCTTTTTATCTTATCTTTAGATTAGATCCTATTTAATTAAATTTGGATTTTTAGTCAGGCAATCAGTTCTCTTTTTGGAAGGTTATTGAATACAGCAGATAATAGCAAAATAATAAGATATCTAGAAGCAAAGCAGCCCATTTCCTAGATCAATACTTATTTTCAGAGTGAAATCAGAAAAATTATTTTAATTTTTCTTTCTGCAAATAGAAAGTTTGATATTTTTAAAACAAACTTCTACTTCATATTCCTTCCTTTGTATTTCTTCAAAACAACTACAATGTATACTTCCTGAAATTCATCCAAATATCTTCTGTAATATTTTGAAACCTTAATCTGATGGAGAAGATGGAAAAGTAGGATAGGGAAAAAGTTTAGGGTCAATTAATATCTTCTTGTTGAAGTTGACAACTCAAAATTTTGTGCCTACCTCGCCTCAGCATATATTTGTTTCAAGTTAAAAGTATATAAACTGGTGAAGAAGATATTTTATAAAGATAATATATTTGGTAAATAAATAAAATTTGAAACCAGAGAAATTCACTGATTTTCTTACACCCTAGGCTAGTATTTCTTATGTTGGGTTTATACAAATAAGTAAACCCTACTCACCCAGATATTGTGATGTACAGTGGCCCTTATTTGCAGTTTCACTTTCTGTGGTTTCCATTACCCACGGTCAACCATGGTCCAAATTTATTAAATGGAAAATTCCAGAAATAAACAGTTCATAAGTTTTAAATTGGATGGCATTAGTAACAAGATGAAATCTTGTGCTGTGTGACTCCATTCCATCTAGGTTGTAAATCATCCCTTTTGTCCAGTGTATCCATTCTGTGTGAGTTATATGCCAGGGGCTTTTATTATTAGTTTTTGTTAATCTCTTACTGTGCATAATTTAATTAAATTTTATCATAGTTATATATGTATGTGTAGGAAAAAACAGTATATATGTATATATATACCTGGTATATGGTTTGGTACTATTCGTGCTTTCAGGCATCTACTGGGACTCTTGGATAAGACCTCAGTGGATAAGGGGAGGGATTGCTGTATAAAGGTAATTCAAGTAAATTATACATTGGGTTTTATTTTCCCCCCTTTTCTTAGAGAAAAACACTTTTTTAAGGACTTAATGGAAATAATTTTAAATTGCTATTTATTTATGTGAAGCTAGATTAATTTTAGATGTTCCCCTTTATACCACCAATATTTCAAATTTTCTGTGCCATTTCCCTCATCTGTCTACTCTTGAATTAGTTTCATTTACTCTCAGGGCTTATTTGAATCCAGAGAAAAACTTACCAAAATCCTTTCAAGCAAAGTGGACTTATTTTGAAATTATAGAGGTGATTATATTTCATTTTTAAAATTCCAGTCCTTTTATTCAAGAAGGTGAAGGGAAAGGAGAACAAAGCTCCACATTATTAAATCAGAATTTAAATGAATTGCTTAATAGAGAGGAAGAGATCTAAAGAATTAGGTTGTCATAAATCATGAAATAAAGTATATTATACTCTAATAGTTTTTTTTGAGGCTAAAAGTGAGCCATGGTATTCTTTGTAATTGTAGGTTAATAATACCAGTCCCTTACAATAACAACACCACTTGTTGAGCCAAACACTACTCTTCCTAAACCATGCATGAAACCTGTGTATTATCTACTAGACTAGAAATTTTCAACTTGTGTGCCTTGAGAAATTTTAAAACATGCAATAATACCTCACTATTTAGTCAGAGGCACTGACATATTTTCCCTTGTGTTGTCAAATAAAATAATAACAACAGTCAACACAACAATAGCCATCTAGTGTGAATGTCCTGTTGTGAACCATAAATATATAGGTTATATAAAAGAGTTTTATCTTATTGGTCATGTTTTATACTAAGGTTGCAACTGACTGGTTAATTCTTGGAACCAGAAATTCTTATATACAAGCATAAGCATCTGATTTTTAAAAAGTCATTTTGGAGCAAAAGTGTAGGTTATTACTATTATCTTTTTGTAAACAATCAAAATTATACCTATATTTTTTGTCAGATTGGCAAAAAATATATGTTTTGGTGTGCTATAGAATTTTAGTAATTAGTTTATGTGCACCCTGAGATTAAAAGGTTGAAAATTGCTGTAGTAGACAGTCAAAGCTCTGTTCTTAATTTAGAATATCCAGAAAGAAGAAATGTTTTATTTAAAAAGAAAAAGCATAGAACTCACCCAGTTAAATAAAACTGCTCTGTTTGAATATTGGGGATAAAAATGTGTCCCTATTTTCCTTTTATTCACATATTGGTTTTATTATAAATGTTTTTCTGAGGCAACCTCAAAAATCATTTAACATCTGGGCTACTTTAATGTGATAATAAATAAGTTGAGATTTTTCAACTCTGTGTTGAATAGATCTTAGTCCTCCCCTTTGAACACATGCTTTATCATATTGATGGGGCAAGTGTGTAGAATTAGTTGACAACATGAAATTTAGGCTTAGGAAGAGAAAAGGGATGAGAATGTGAAAAACACAAGTGTATATATTTGCAAAGTAACCTCTAGAGAGGTACTGTGAGTGCAAACAAATTACGTTTGCCACACAGGGATGGGGGAAGGAGCCAAACTGGGTAAATAAGAATCTGACACAGAGCCTGGAGTGTATTGTCTGGATTTGTGTGCTACCGTGGAAGTCATCATGGTTAGAGTCACAGTTGTTGATTCTATCAGGTAGGAAAGGAGGTTGAGCTCACCTCTGAATGATAGAATGGAGTCTTTAGTGAAAATGCCCACTGAGTGTAAGAAAAATATGTAGTTTAATCCCTTAAAATGCTTCCTATTTGGGGGTGCACAGTGATGAGATTCTCTAAGTGGGAGCTAACTAGAGAGGGAAAAACAATTATTCCGTACTTCTCTCATCTCCTTCAATAGTTAAGATTCAGTCAAGAAAACAGAAACCACTCTGGAATGTTCAATTAAGAAGAGATTTAACACCCTCATAAGGGCTGGTGGTCAGGATAGCTGTTAGTCTGAGTATTAGGACCTAGATGTTGCTACCACCAAGCAGGTCAGAACGTGTATTTCAGAGCAATATGCACCTCTGAGAAAGGTGAGACTCATGGAGAGGACCCAGAGGCTGACCCAGAATTCCAGGACTGATAAAAATACGTCCGTCTTCCATTTCCACAGCAGTAAAACTCCTGCTTTCCTTCAGCTTTTCAAATCTTGTGAGAGTGCCTGTTATTAGTAAATTCTAAACTGGAGTCCTGCGCAAAGGATTTCTGAAAAATGTAGTTTCCAAGCTTCTAGATTGTCATGCAAAGGACAACCAGAAAGGGATAGAATTTTAGTAATTAGTGTATGTGCACCGTGAGATGAAAAAGCTCCCTCCTAACAAGGATTTTTTGTTTTGTTTTATTTTACCTTCGCTATAAACTTCTCTCTCTTAGGATCCTTCGCATAACAAGTACTTATTGAAATTATCTGTGGTACAAAGCATGTTTAAATGGAGAAGTAATTTGAGAGCAAATCAAGGAACTGGAGAGACTGTGACCTTTAGAGACCTAGATGTATTCATCTACTAGGGCTACCATAATAAAATTCACAGACTGAGAGGCTTAAACAACAAAAAATTATTCTCCTCCCAGTTCTGGAGGCTGGAAGTTGGAGATCAAAGTGTCAGTAGGGTTTGTTCCCTCTGAAGTCCAAAGGGAGAACGGGTTCCATATGTTTCTCCTGGCTTCTGGTGGTTTGCTGGATGTCTTTGGCATCCTTTGACTTGGAGACACATCACTCCAACCGCAGCAGTAGCACTTGGGGTGTTGATGAGTTCTCGGGGATCCTGCAGAAAGATAGTGCAGGACTAGAATGTAGAGACCATAGAAAACCATGCTAGGTAGTGTACCCATATAGGCACACACGTTGTGTAGAAACTTTCGATGTGTCAGGCCTGAAGCAAACGGTGTTGTGACAAGTCGGTGTAAAATGAGCAGATGATATTCACAGAGAAAGAAGAATAACCTCTCTCTCCTGGAGGCTGTGTCAGCCGTTCAGTGATCATTCCCTCCTGCTTCTGTTTCAGTTTTGTGCGGGTCTAAGTGAACAGCCTCTGTCCTGCGACTGATTTGGTTCCCATGTGCTGCACCGAATCTTCTTCCTCTTATCATCCACTTTGCAGGCTTTCTGCAGTTGCTTTTCTGACTGCTTTTTTTTTTTTTTTTAATCACAGTTGGAGAGCTATGTTGTTCCCAAAGGAAGCCTTCCTTTGTCACAGGAGAGAAAAATGTGTGTCTTCCCAGCAGGATGACACAGAGGGCAATTGATGCCCTGGGAACAAATGCATAAACGGTCTCTCTAATGTCTTCTGTTTCTCCGCTTTAAAGTACTATCAGGGGAAGAAAGTTGCAAAAGATCTTCAAATAGAAAACTGCAGTGTTTGAAGTTAACTATTTATTGACTGTATGTTAGTGTCACAAGTATTGCAGAGATTACCTAGGGGTCAGAGAGACCTGAAATAGTCTCAGCATCCCTACTGGAGAGTAGTTAACATGAATGGATCAGAAAAATGACAAGGTAATTCCAAATCATATCTTTCTTGAATATTTTAGTCAATGGCATGCTCTTTGAACTTATCAGCGACACAAACAAGCCAAAGATTCAAAGAAGATCAGGTGGCGGAAAACTAAGGTTTAAGGGAACTGGTGTTATTTATGTAGAAGAAGAAAATGGGGGGAAAAAAGGTTCTCAAAAATGTCAGCCTCACAGGCGAGGGATCATGAACCTTTCATCTCTAATACTGTTTATGACCATGAAAGACAGTGACAACTCTGGTGTGCTAGGATTTATTTTCCCCATAAGACATGTTCCAGGAGTAAGGATGAATGTGACTCTGCCCTTGAAAAATTCAAATTTAGAAAAATTTAAATGAAAAGTTACATATAATAAATATAAAGTCTTGTCTGGGATATTTTTAAATTGTTATGTTTGCAATTGGTTTCAGAGGAAGTATTTTAAGTACACATTCAGTACTCTGGTTTTATGGAAACAATACATGTACACTATTACTTGTTGCAGTCTTGTTAGAAAAGAACTTAATAAGCCTGAATTGAAAATTCTTAGTGGTTTTTATGGAATTCCCAGAATGAGTGTCTGTATTCCTGTATTCATCAGAAAAAGCATGAATTCTCTATCAGTAAACTGTGTGGTGTAGGGATAAAACACTTAAAGAAAACACTATCATTTTCTCAACATCTGCTCAGGCACTGTCAGGCATTGGGTTGTGAAATTTATAGGCATTGCATACATTGTGTAACCCTCACTGGAAACCCAAGAGGTAGGTCCTGTAAGTGAGGAAGGTGGGATACAGAAAATTTGGTTGTGGTCTCCAATGCGATTGAAGAATTAGTTATAATAAAGGACTGCTGCAAGGATAATGGAGCGAATAAGGAAAGACTCTCCTTGTCCTCTGGCATGTCGATTGTAATTTGGCACTGTTAGGAGTGGATCTTACCACTTTAATCTGGCAATCCCTGCATTAAAATTTTCAAATATGTCTTATACTAACTGATACTCTTATTTTAACGCTATGACAAAGGTGTTCAAAATATGAAGAACAGGTGAGAATTTTGCCGTGATCATTGCTGTAGCTATTCGTGAGTTGATAATTGGCCTCTGCAGTGCTCAGTGGTAACAGGCCACAGGTCAATGCCTAATGTGATCAATCCTAGCCAACCACAGGAATATGTTTCCTTTTGTACCAGGGGAAGGGCTGGTGCTATTTCCACCTCTGAATGGTGGTCTTGAAGGGTTGGGCTAAAGTCAGTGTTCTGCCATGACACATGGCCAGGTTATCCTAACCTCACCCTTTGACACTGACAATCTATAGATATTATTGCTCCTTTATAACTGTTGGTGGAATTAGAATTCTTTTGTCAATGTGTCTGTAGATTTGATGGCTTGGGGGAAGTGACCTAATCTGCTTCCATCCTCTGTCACCTTATCTCCACTCTTCTAATTCCACTTGCCCCTTTATTCCCTGAAATGTGGAACTTAATTATGTATTCTAATGTTTTCTCCATGAATTGCTTGATTTTGCTCACCTAGATATTAACAGGATTCTAGTCGAAAATGAGTAGCAGCTGTAAATTTAGTGAGTAGTTTCTTATCATAAAACCATATGATACATTATAAGCATGAACATTCAATCACCACCTAATCTGTACATTATTTCATATCGTTAAAGTGTTACATCAAATATTTAGGGGTTTTGATATTTTTTTTTCTAAAAATAAAGCCTTTAAGCAGAGAGATACAGTCATTGATGGAAGAAGGGCCTTATCTCTTATTAGAAATTACTATAATTCAAGCTTTGTAAATTAATTAATTCTTATTTACAACAAGCAAAATTAATTGTGTTCTTTAAATTGAAAAGTAAAGAGAGGTGGGATAAAGTTAGCATTTACAATGTAGAAATAAATAATTTAAAACCACACAATAAAGAAAAAAATAAATTCTTTGTGGTTTATTTTAAAATAAGTAATGAAATAGGAAGATTACATCTCTAAAAATAGAGGGCTTTTGAACTTCATTGGCAACTGAGCTTTCAATCAGCACTTTTGTTTTGAGAATAGGGTATCTGAAGTATATGAAAGAGCTGAAGATCCCTGATTCACTGTTTTAAATTCATTTTCATTCAGGAAAAAAATTCAATATAGTAGTTTCCAACAACCTGGTGATTTTTACTTGAATAATCGAGATTTTAACTAGGTTAGACCTTTTTTTTTTTTTTTTTGGTGCCAAAACCTGGGATTGAACCATGGGTTAGATCTTTAACATTGATAAGTAAAGGACAGACTGGAGAAACACTAGCATCCAGTTGAAGCATTATCTTCATGTTTCTCTTAAGCTCTATTCTAGACCAAAAACATGAAAGGTTGTGTGAATGCATCAGAACTTATCTGATTAACAATAAACAAGATAAAAGTTATTAGAATGTAATTAGTAAAGTTTTAAAACTGCAAGCAACAATGTAGGAGATTGCATTTTTTAATTGCTAACACAAATCAACAGACAATAGGAAGTATGACTTTAGTGGGAGAAATCTCCCTGAGAAAAACTGAGTGACTAAATACATTGATATTGACTATATACTGTCTTTGGTAAGAAAGAAGAACAGACTGTCAAACTATAGCAGGAAGGTGGGGGAGTGTTGATGAGGTAAGAGATCAACCGAAAGACTTGTATGCATGCATATAAGCACAACCAACAGATGCAAGATACTGAGGGTGGGGGGATGAGGGCAAGTGCCAGGGGGTAGGAGAGGCGGGAGCAGGGGAGGTCAGTGGGGAGAAAAAAGAGACATATGTACTACTATTTGTAATACCTTAAACAATAAAATTTAAAAAAAGAAAAGAAATAAAGCCCCCCCCTCAAAAAAAAAGATCAAATAATGTTATTTTAGAAATCAAATTACAGTGGGGCCTTGACTTACTAGTTTAATTCATTCCGAGACCGAGCTCATTAAGGAGCTCATTAACTCAAATTACTCTATCATCTCAATGCAAAAAATCGGCTGAGAGACAGCTGGTATCTCAAAAAACTCATTAGTTGGGACACTCGTAAGTCAAGGCCCCACTGTATATTCAAATACTTTTCAGGCCCAGGAAAAATATTTTAGGTTGATTATGTTTTTAAAAAAGAAAGAATTATATATTTTTTAAATTAGACATGATAATTTTTTAAAAAAAGGAAAAAAAAAGAAAGGTAAAATACTCTTAAAATGCCATTAACTATATTTGACCTAATCCAACTCTCTATTAACAAGATTTTATTTATTAGTATTGATGGAATGAAGGTGATGAATTAGACAATACTCCACAAGTGGAGAAAAAGAAATTATGGGATAATAAACTTGAATTAGAAATTTAGCCAAAGTAAATACAAATAATCTCTCAGGTTATGGCTTAAGATCAACACACTTTGAGTTCTATATCGTGGCACTTCTGAACTTCTTACTGGAGACCATAGTCAAGTGGCTGTTATGATTCAAAAGTTTAAAGGAAGCATTTAATGCTAACACTTACCTAGCACTTATGCTCTGTGAGAGGCCCTAAGTGACTGGCATATGTAAATTAATTCAGTCTTCTCCACAGCACTATGAGAGAGGTAACATCAGTAGTTCCCAACCTTCCATTATATTATACAAATGAAGAAATAACTGGAAGTTTAAAAATCTGTGACTTTTTCAAAGTAAATTATTGGTTTGAAGTCTCAAAATTCTGAGATTATCATAATTAAACCCTATTCCACTTTACATTTTGCCAATTTTTGTGATTTATGTATATGAATGTATAGAGATTTTTATTTATTTTTTTATTTTATCACATGACTATTATTGAAGGGAATCTCAGAATGATATTAGTTATTGTCATTCTCTCTCTCTCTCTCTCTCTCTCTCTCTCTCTCTCTCTCTCTATATATATATATATATATATATATATATATATATATATATATTAGAGGCCTGTTGCAGAAAGAGATTCATGCAATAGGCCTTCCTTTCCCCTGACTGCTGGCACCGGCTTGCCTCTGGCACCCGGGGCCCAGGCCTTCGCTCTGGCCGAGTTCTGGCCGGAGCCGGCCCCGGAAATGTCAGGCCTCGCTCCACTGCTTGGAGCCTATGTATGCAAATTAACCGCCATCTTTGTTGGCGGTTAATTTGCATATCATGCTGATTAGCCAATGGGAAGCATAGCGAAGGTACAGTCAATTACCATCTTTGTCTATTATTAGATAGGATATATATTTGGCATATGACTGCTTTAATAGAAAATTTTTAAGTGCATAGTATATTAGGAATTGTGCTATGTTATGCTATGAATGCAAAGATGGGGACATCTGTGGTTGCAGAATTCTAAAATTGTCTTAGAGAGTTCTAGCCCCTATTATATATACACCTTCTCCCACTATTTAATAGAACACTGATCCAGGTATTTCTCTGAAGGGATTTTGCAGATGTCACTAAAATACCAAATCATTTGACTTTCATATACAGAGATTATCTGTGTAGGTCTGAACTAATCACATGAGCCCTTTAAATATCCACCCAAAAGGCAGAGACAGAGATCCAAGATAGGTGCAGAGTAGCGGGAGGCTACACTTACCTCCTCCCTAGATCAGACTGGAATTACAACTAAAATAAGAGTAATCAGCCTGGATAACCAACTAAGGAGAAGTCTTAGAAGCAAAGATTTACAGATGAAGCCAAATCAAGACTGGTGAGAAAGGCAGAAACATGAAAAGGGCTGGCCCCTCTCCCACAGGCAGTGGCCGAGTTCCTGGAGCGATATCTCAGCCAGGGGCATGGCTTCTCAAACCCAAGATGAGCTCCCCAGTTCAGAGCACCAGAGCTGGGGAGAGGTGCCCACATAACATCTGGCTGTGAAAATTAGTTGGGTGTGTGTGTGTGGGGGGACGGTTTCTGTCCAGGGAGAGATGAGTCTGTTAGAAACAAAGGCACCATCTTAAAGGGCTAACACACAAAATCCCATTTACAGCCACTCTGGACTCTGGCAGAGGGAGGGCAGAAAGGACTAGAGTCACATGATAGGCTGGGGTTTGTGGCTCTGGAGAGGTAGTTGAAGGAACAGCTGCCATAATCCCTGAGCTGACTTCTTCTCACACACCACAGACACCATCTGTCTTGGGTGGAGCACTCCCCTCCACATGGCATCTGCTGGGAAAATGCAATAGCCCCACCCTCTGGACTCTCTGCCACACTACCCAGTAGAGTTTGTGCCCTGCTGAGGAGTTAGATGCTGCTCTGGGTGTAGAGATCTGGGCAGACTCAGGGGGTATGAGTGACTTAGTTGTGCGACTTTGGGGCAGGGGCCATTCCTTCCACATTCCTGTGAACCTCACTGATGCCTACCCCTCATGGGAGTTCTGCTAGCCCCACTGTCTGGGCCCCTGGCAGTCCCACGCTCCTGACTCCTGGTGGCTCTGCTCTGCCTAGGTCTGAGTAGAATCCATGACAGACTAAGTTGTGTGGCTCTGGGGTGAGGATCATTCCCCCACCTTCCCTTTAGTCTGACCAGCACCTACCCCTCACGGGATATCAACTAGCCCAGTGGTCAGCAAACTCATTAGTCAACAAAGCCAAATATCAACAGTACAATGATTGAAATTTTTTTTGAGAGCCAAATTTTTTAAATTTAAACTATATTGGTAGGTACATTGTTATTAACTTAATTAGGGTACTCCTAAGCTGGCCTTTGCCAAAAACGTCCTCAGTCTGAGGGGTCGACCTAAGCGAATGTACCCCCACTTCTTCTAACGCCACTTCTTCAAAATAGACTTGTCCAGGCCGAAAACCGACTTCTGCCCATGGGCCATGAAGTTTCAATTGCACAGTAGTGCGCCCGCATGTGGTATTTTGTGGAAGAGCCACACTCAAGGGGCCAAAGAGCCACATATGGCTCGTGAGCCGCGGTTTGCCAACCACTGCACTAGCCCCATCCTCTTGACTCCTGGCATCCCTGCCCTGCTGAGATTGAGCTCCTGGAAGAATGTGGGACAGACTGATTTGTATGGCTCTAGGATTGGGGCCATTTTTCCCTCTCATGCCCAACCAGTGCAGAGCCCTCCATTTAAAGGTTACATCTTACTAAAGGGGTGATAAATGGTGATAGGAGACTTGATTTGGGGTGGTGAACATACAATACAATATACAGAAGATGTATTATAGAATTGTACACCTAACATATATAATTTTATTAACCAGTATCCCCACAATATATTCAATATTTTTTTAAAGTCAGAGAGAGGGAAGTAAGTTATTTGAAGCCCAAAAGAATTGAATGAATGCTTGCTGGTTTGAAGCTAGAAAGGGCAAGGGCAAGGAATGCCAGTGGCTTCTAGGAGCTGAAAGAGGACCCCAACTCACAGCCAGCAAAGATACTGGGACCTCAACCAGGGATCTTAGCCATGCCATGCCAGACTTCTGACCTATGCAAAGATGAGCTAATCAATGAATTCTGTATTAAGCTGATAAATATATGACAATGTGTAATACCAAGTGCTATACTTTAAGAAGAAGCATGAAGACTTTGCAGCCAGAGAGACTTCAAAATCTCTGCTTCATAGGACCCTAAATTGGAAATACTGAAATTTATTCATCTTTAATTATTTTATATATAAAACAAGAATAATATATTATCTCCCTTATGGAGTTATCATAAAAATTCAAAATATGCATATAAAGATCTGTGAGAGTAGCGTATAAACAAACTATCGTCAAAATGATATATTATGAAGTTACTAGCTACTCAGTGGTACCTATTACAATTATAACTAATAAATTATTGTCACTTTTGTTTAGGATCTTTGGAAATTATAGAGGGATTCCATTTGGATAAAGCATTCCAGTAAATATATGTACATAAATTTATGGTATTTAGCAGAAAGTGCAAGTAGTATCTGAAGAATAAGAAAATAGATTATAAATTCCACCTGATAAAACGCCTCAAAGAATGCAACATCTTGCATCTTTTATGGGAAATTTAAATCTGCCTATAAAGTCATTTGAGAATGTTTTTACAGTTGAGAGCCCTACTAACATATCCAATCACCAGAGTTGCCAACTTCATGCGTATTTTTGAGGATTTACTGTTCCATTCTGTCTTCAAATCTATTTTTGTTATGGGATTCTGTGAGTCATTACCTTTACCTACATTTTATTTTGAAGTTGCTTCCAGTTATGTTACTATAATTCACTTTAACTTTTTCTCTAAATTTCATGCACAAAACATAAGAGTTCTGTATCCAAATGAAATATATAGCAGAATAAGCAAGGTAAACGTCACTTCATTTGTGTCTCTGTTCCTTTGACCTTTGTTTGCTTCCTCATGGATTTTCCAGGCATCTGCTCTAAGGAGATATTACTATTGATAATGTGGCAGTAAGAGGAGAAAACAATGATATAATTAATTAGGAGTCTATTTAGTCTAAATCTATGCTGGAAAAAAATTGATGGGCTTGCCACTTTTGCACAATTCTTTACAAGGCTAAATTTATTTATATTTGTCTCTAAAGTGGGGTTATTCAGTGTTCTACTTTGAATTCTAGTAGTAACTTTCCAGAATTTACTAAATCATCTTTACTACTTACACATGGCTAAGAGCCTTGCTCCTTATGCTTAGATATAGCTCTACATCATTGAAATGACCAATTCATATTATTTTGCTATCTGGTGACCAAGACATTTTTTTGCTTAATTTTAGTTTAGTATAATAGGTAGCAAATTGCTGTGCTTTCTAGAATTGAACCTATGTATTAGCTTCTGCACTCAACACTTAGGAAATATGTAGTTGCTGCTTGTTCAGTGTGTGGTTTCTGAATAAAAACTATGTTAAAATAGAGTTCTTTGAGATATTTAAATTCAAATGCTTGTTCTCTATTTATAAGAATGACAAATAGGCTAGTTAATCTTGCATATTTAGAATTTATGAGTATAAATGCAAATTGAATATTTCAAATACCTAAAAGATAATTTAGCATTTAAGAAAATGTATAGGTAGCCCAGCCAGTGTAGCTCAGTGGTTGAATGTTGACCTATGAATCAGGAGATCAAGGTTCAATTCCTCATCAGGGCACATGCCTGGGTTGTGAGCTTGATCCCCTGCAGAGGGCATGCAGGAGGCAGCTGATTAATGATTATCTCTCGTCATTGCTGTTTCTATCTCTCCCTCTCCCGTCCTCTCTTAAATAAAAAAAAATATATATATAAAATATATATAATATATATATATAATATATATATATATATATACTTAAAAAAAGAGAAAATGTTTAGGTAACTTCAAAGCAAGTTGCTAATTCAACAATTTAACTTCTTTCAAATTAAATATGACATAAAATTGTTTACAGTTTCTTCTACCATTTACCCTCTTTCTATTTTTTAATTTGTGTCAATATTAGCACTGCTTTTATATTTTCAAAACGATTTATATTTTTATATAAAAGTAATTATGTTCTCTATTTTTCTATATTTTGATTGTAAAAATCAAAAAGTGCAGTAAGTAGCACTCTACTATAATTAAAGAACTAAAGTTCATTCCTAAAATAAGAGTTGTAATAAGGTCCTGCTCGGGCCAGTGTGGTTAAGTAGGTTGGGTGTCACCCTGTGCACCAAAAGATTACTAGTTCAATTCCTGGTCAGGATACATGCTAGAGTTGTGGGCTCAATCCCTTGTAGGGTTGTCCAGGAGACAGCAAATCAGTGTTCCACTCTCACATGGCTGTTTCTCTCTCCCTTGCCTTTCTCTCTCTCTAAAAATCAATAAAATGTCTAAAATAAAATTAAAAAGAATTGTAATGGGCCCTATAGAAAACAATGTTAATTTACTATCCTGAGTCATTTAAAGGTTGAAGTTATAAGAATGAAGAATAAGTATGTTATTTACTTAAACTTTATCAATTATTTTAATACTAGGGGCCCAGTGCACGGGGGGGGGGGGGGGTGGCTCTCTCAGCCCAGCCTGCCCCCTCTCACATACTGGGAGCCCTCAGGGGATGTCCTAGTGATGGCTTAGGCCCGCTCCCTGCTCCCCTTGAGGATAGGGCCTAAGCTGCAGTCTGGCCTCCCTTTGTGGGAGGCGACCAGGCTGATCAGGGGAAGGCGCCAGCCCCATCACTCTGCTGCTGCAGCCACTGCCAGCCACCTCAGCTGCCAAGGTGTTTTCATCAACACGGACTTCCAGTCCCTTCACCATGAAAAAATGACAACTTTCTTTAGGCGTTTTTAAGATGTGTTTTTCATAGGATATGACATTTTTTTCTTTCTTTTTTTTATCCTCACTGAGGATATGTTTCCATTGATTTTTAGAGAATGTGGAAGAGAGAAGAAAAGACAGAGAGAAACATCAATGTGAGAAGGACACTTTGATTGGTTGCCTCCTGCATGAGCCCTGACCTGGGCCCTGGCCAGGGAGGAGCCTGCAACCTAGGTACATGACCTTGATCAGAATCAACCTGGACCCTGTGGTTGGCAGGCTGAGGCTCTATCCACTGAGCCAAACTGGCTAGGGCAGGATATGACATTTCTTAGCCCTCCAGCAGCAGACCTTCATTTTTTCCTCCAGGGGTGAGGTGGAAAAATCCTAGATCACCTTTTTGGCTTCTTATTACCCAAGTTACCAAGAACATTACCAGTGGCATATAGGGAGCTTAGCCAATGACCTGTCAGAAAAGGTGTTTCTTCTGCAGGTCATCCTCGGAGGCAGGACTGTTGACAAGCCTAGGCTGGCACACCCCCTGTCTCCGGGCCTGCTCAAGCCTCCAATGCGGCTTGGGCAGGGCCCCCCCGCTCTGATCAAGCCTCTGCCCTGGCGTGGGCAGGGCCCCCTTGGCTCTGATCAGGCCTCCGCTATGGCTTAGGCAGGGCCCCCGGCTCCGATCAAGCCTCAACTGTGGCTTGGGCAGGGTCCCCCGCTCCTCTCTGGCCCTCCTCAAGCCTCTGCTGCCCCGCCCCCACAGGGCCAAGGCCCATAGGCCAGGAGTGGCCAGGGTGTTCTGGGACTGAGGCCGCTCAAGGCCTACGCTGGGGCCTGCAGGCTCTGAGCTGCCTGGGTCCCTAGGATGTTCCTGGACACAGGCCACTGGGCACCTGCATATGTCAAATAACCCGCCATCTTTGTTAATAGGCATACTCACTCCTGATTGGCTGGTGGGTGTGGCTTGTGGGCATCGTGAAGGTAAGGTCAATTTGCATTTTTCTCTTTTATTAGTATAGATTACAAATTTTAGCTTTTTACTATTTGCATCTGAATTTCATACATATAATTTTTTGTTTTATTTCCTCTGAAGTTTCTTTTCACCTTTCTTTTCTGTGTCTTCTTAAAATAGTGAACACATATCATAGATCTAAGATTATTCTTTATCTTATAGATATTACATCTACTTTATTTCTGAATTGTTCTTCTTGGAGTTCTGACCTCAAGCTCCATTCTAGCCCAGTGGATCTCTAGGCCAGTTTCCACAGCTAAAATTGAGATCTTACTTCATATAACTCTTAAATTGAGAACATTGTTTCTAGGAATCAATGTCTTTTTAGGGTGTTATTTTAAATTGTTGTTTGGTTGATTGGCCTGTTGGTTGGATTATTAACTTACTGTTGTTTTGTGGGTTTGTTGTTTTTTTTTCAGAAGGAATATATAAAAGGTAAGCTCTGAGTTCCTAAAGAATGAAACTGTCTCTGTTTTGATCTCACACTGAATATGGATGCTATGAAATAGGACAGAAAAGTAATGAGAAGTCAGAACTCCAAAGTCAGAAGCCTTGTGCTCAAATAGCAGCACCAGCATTCTGTGTCTTTGAGAAAGTTACTTATTCTCTTCGTGCTTCTAATTTCTTATGTGATTGATGCGATTTTAATGGTGTTTAAGACACAAGATTAAATAAATTAGTATAGAAAGAAGAGGGTTTGTCATATTGTGAGCATAATATGAACATGGATATTAATAGAATATGGGTCCCAAGTCTGGATTCAAGTTATCATTCATCAAAATGTAAAAGCCTTTGCTCCCTTATTGTCCAGTATGTGGTGTTATTTCTGAGAAATTTGAACAATCTCATTTTTATTCTTTTGCGATAATCTGCTTTGGTATCTATAAAACCTTTTAGAATCCCCTGTATTTGACATTCTGAATATCATGTGATTGTGTCTAGGTGAGGATTTACTTCATTGATTCAGCCTTTGTTGTTCCCATTGATCTGAAAATTTGTTATCTTCTGCTTTAGGAAATTTTCTTGATTATTCTTGAATGTTTTTATTTTTTTAATTTTCACTCTTCTCTGTTTATGACTAAATATGATGGCAAGCGATAGACATTCTCAAGTGAACTAGATACTCCAAAATATAGTGCCCATGGTTCTTTCCTGAAAAACATTTTATGGGGAAACTATCAGTTAGTGAGAAGGGTGATGAAGAAATAAAATAAGATGCATCAGAGAATGACTGAGTATATCCTGCTTTTCCACTTGACATGTCAAACATTTATTTGCATACTATAAGAAAGTGTACTACATATTATTTTATTTTTTTTAAATATATATTTTATTGATTTTTTACAGAGAGGAAGATAGAGGGATAGAGAGTTAGAAACATCAATGAGAGAGAAACATCCATCAGCTGCCTCCTGCACACCCCCTACTGAGGATGTGCCTGCAACCAAGGTACATGCCTTTTATGGGAATTTTACCTGGGACCCTTCAGTCTGCAGCCCGACGCTCTATCCACTGAGCCAAACCAGTTAGGGCTACATATTATTTTAATAGCTTTTGGACTATAGCCGTAGTAAAACTTCTTTGGACAATGATGATTTTTTTTTTTCATTTGCTAAGGGGGAATGTTTCTTCCCTACTCCTCCTGTTTCCTTACATGAATAACATCCATTAACATAATACTCCTTGCTTCTCTCAATCCTATCTACTATCCCTTAGTTACCCTTACTCAGTCTCAAAGAGATTTACCTGATTTGTAAATTTCAGAGGAGCCATGCTCCTTCTCTTTTTTCCCTTTTGAACTGATGCCATAAACAAGTATGTAATTTGGGTTGCTCTTCTGTATGCCATTGATTTTGAAGGACTCTCTGCTCCTATAAGGTAGCAGCAATGGTAAAGGAGCTGGCAGACTTGGGGGTGGAATGTCAGAGAAACCAACAGGAGGGACCTTAGCCAGATACCTTAAGAAAGATGCATGCAATTTTGAAGAAAAATACTAACTAATGAAAATTTAAATCTTAAAATCTTAACTAAAGATTTAAACTTTGTTGCTTCTTTACTAAACACAGACTTTTCCCTTGGTAGTATGCAGCTTATATTTTCAATGTAGTTATATCTTTATACACATACAGTTCATTGTCTTCTAATATTTACAGCATAGTAAGAGACTTTAAATCTTAACTCTCATGGTATTTTTAAAGGAGATTGCAGTTTAAGATGTCTTACTTTATAAAAGATAAGATATACAGTGGCTGTTTCTATAGAAGCAGGGCTACAAATATTGTGCCTTAGAAATCATAAAAGTTCCAGGGTTTTAAGAAAAAGCACCATCTTTTGGAGGCATTAGCTAGATGTTGAACTACTACCATAGAAGACACTGAGTATGCTGACCAGGTATATGGGAGCTTTAGGATCCAGATTCCTGCAGGTTGACCTTCAATTCTATAGGCACAGTTCCCCTTAGAAAGCATGATGCATTAGAACACCAGTGTAGTTTGTTAATGCTAGCTATGGAACTATGTTCAAAGAAAAACTTAAATTAATATTCTTTAATATACTGGATAGGAAATAAATACATATCGAATAATGCCCCATTCCAAATTTCTAAACTTTTAAAGAAGATGGCAATGTCTCAAGACATTTCATTGATGTAATTATAAATCCTATGCAATGTTTTTTTCCTAAACAGTTAAGAATGAAAGTTATTGAATCCACATGTGAGTAGAATCTACAAATTTCTATGAAATAGATATCTATTCAGTGAGGTTTAGAAAATTAAAATAGGCCAAAACCATGGAAGAATTTAGGAATGTGTCAAATATTCCTCCTCAGTATTTCACAGGTAAAATATTTCAACCTTTAAGGAATATGTAATTTCCATGTAAATTAAAACCATTACTAACATTAAGATGGAACCTAAGAATTATAGCATAAACGATAATGTAAAACGATAGTATCTCTGACCTTTGATTATCTCTCAATACTAATGTATCAGCAACTCTTGCTAATTGTGTCTCCTAAATATCTCTCAAATCTATCCACTTCTCTTCACCTCTAATACTTTTCCTCATAGGAGGTAGACAACATTCTTAAGCATGGCTGAATAACATTGCTTTCTCTGGCCCTGCCTACCATTCTAGATTCATCAGGCAATATGCATTACCACTGACTCATTCTTTTTTTAAAATATATTTTTATTGTTTTTTTACAGAGAGGAAGGGAGAGGGATAGAGAATTAGAAACATCGATGAGAGAGAAACATTGATCAGCTGCCTCCTGCACACTCCCTACTGGGGATGTGCCCGCAACCAAGGTACATGCCCTTGACCGGAATCGAACCTGGGACCCTTGAGTCCGCGGGCTGACGCTCTATCTATCCACTGGGCCAAACCGGTTAGGGAATACCACTGACTCATTCTTATGGACACATATAGACCCTGTAAAAAGGAATTAGATTTGTGTTAACTTGAATGGACATCCCCTAGAGGTCTGGCCGGAGAATTGGGATGACCGCTAGAAATCTGGAGCTGTTGTGGAATCATAAGTGACCAGTCAAATAAGGCATGTACAGTGTCAAGACTCTGAAGGTGGCGCGGTCAATGTGGCTCAGTGCTTGAGCATATACCTATGAACTAGGAGGTCACAAGTCAGAGCACATGCCCAGGTTGCAGGCTCAATCCCTAGTGTGGGGCATGCAGGAGGTAGCTGATTAGTGATTCTCTGTCATCATTGATGTTTCTCTCTCTCTCTCCTTCCCCACTCCTCTCTGAAATCAATAAAAATATATATTTTTAAAAGAATCTGAAGGTGGAAAGCCCCAGTACTGGAAGATAACTTTTGAAGAACCTAAAAAAGCATTTTCTGTGAGAGGAAACCATTTGGATTTCTCCCATTTTCATCCAATTACCAAACTAGGCTGAAATTGGAAGAAAGAGAAGGTTTACAATATGCAAGACTGAATTTTTGCTATGGATTGTACTAGACTTTTTCTTACCTAAAAATGACATTATTAAATACCTAAAAGTGAGTGGAAAGTCAGTAGGATCTACCCAAGGGAATGTGAAATGGTAGAAAGGGACATTCAGCACATGTGCAGAAAAAGCATAACGTGTTACTTTATTTTATTTTATTATTATTTTTTCCATGGTTTGATCAGCCAACCCCTTCACTATAGTTTCACTGGTGACCAGCCTTCAGGACTCCAGCTCTCCGGCAACTCAGCTCCCAGAACAGGGTAATATAACCCTCTTCCTTTGCTCCACTGGCCCTAGCGGTGTCAGCAGTTCCCTGGGATTGTCAGTCTGAATTGTCTCTCTTTTTTTAAAAATTTATCTTTATTGGTGAAAGTATTACAGATGTCCTCTTTTATTTTCCCATTGACCAACTCCACCCGCCCCTCCCAGGTCTTTACCACACTATTGTCTGTGTCCAGGGGCTATGCATATATGCATAGAACTTCCTAGGTTAATCTCTCCCCACCCGCACACCTCCACCTCCCCACCCACCTCCCTCTGAGATTCCTGTCTGTTCCATGCTTCTATGTCTCTGGGTCTATTTTGTTTCTCGGTTTATTTTGTTCATGAGATTCCATATATGAGTGAGATCATATGATGCCTGTCTTTCTCTGACTGGCTTATTTCACTTAATACAATACTCTCCAGGTCCTACCATGCTGCCTCAAATGGTAAGAGATCCTTCTATTTTTACTGCTGCATAGTATTTCATGGTATAAATGTACCACAGCTTTTTATATCCACTCATCTATTGATGGGCACTTGGGCTGTTTCCAGATCTTAGCTATTGTAAATTGTGCTGCTGTTGTCTCTTGAGTTCCTTCCTTCAGCTTTCCCAGCAACTGTTACTAGTTCCCTCTATTTAACTGAAGCCACTCCTCTTTTTTTTTGACTTGACTCTTTTAACGTGTTTTATAATAAAGGTAATTTATAGCTTTAAAAATAATAAAACTATTTTGATTTAAAGATAACTTACAGAATACATGTGAAGCATTAAACTCAGTAAATACAAAAATGATGGGTAAAAAAGATACATGTTAGTCTAATCAGTTATTTAGACATACTGCAAAGTTGCAAGAATTATATAGTGAATACTAATTTTTATTCATAAAAATGGATTAATCATAAAGAAAGGTCAAAAAAGTTTTCTGTTTTTATAAATATAATTTAATAGTGAAAGCAGAAACCACAGAAACAGGCTCTCTAATTAAGGAGAAGAGTTCATATTTTCTTAATAGCTAACCATATAATTTAAGGAGGTTTGGATTTAAAAGAAAAGTATTCAATTCAAACCCATGTCTATCACTACTACTCATATTATCTTTTCCAATTCAATGTACTTCTCTTGAGCTCTAGTTGTCTCACCTGCAAGCCTGGCAGGACAATACCAACCTACTATAATTTCTGTGAGGATGGATTGTTATTAGGTCATGAAACTAGTCTGTAAATTTGAAAATACTGCAGTATAGAAATATTAGTTAATAGTATTCTTTTCTTTCACAGTCAGCTCTATAATCTTTGGATCTTCATATGTTCTTACTAAAAAGTATTTAGTCCATCATTTTTGTCTGTTTTCACATAAAATTAGCTTCATCCTCTAATTATTTGTAAGCCTTTTAGTCTCCATGGCAGTTTCAACTGCATCTTTCTCAAGTTGCAACAATATTATCACAGGCAATTTTCAGGTGCAGAGAAATCAAGCTTTTATTTAAAGAAAAAATCAATCATGCTCTCAGTTTCTTTCCTAATATATTTTTTTATGTTCATTGGTTAGGAAATGCATTTTGAAAGTCCTTTGAAAATACTACCTAAACTTTATTTGAAAAAGATATAAGAATGGGATAAGGAAGCAAGAATATATGTAGATTTAGAAACCAATGTATAAATATGTGAACATTAACATAATTTTAGAATTGCTTCTTTTTTATTTTACATTTCAATTATTTCATTTACATGAATCTGGAATTATGCTATCTATAATAATAAAAGCATAATATGCTAATTAGACCAGACAGGTGAACGACCATTTGGACATCATTCCGGACATCCTTCCAGACGAAGCCACGGTGGTGGGGGCCAAGGCAGAGGCAGTTAGAGGAGATCAGGCAGGCAAGTGAGTGGTTAGGGGTGATCAGGCAGGCAGGCAGGTGAGCGGTTAGGGTGATCAGACAGGCAGACAGAGGCAGTTAGGGGCGATCAGGCAGGTAGGAGAGTGGTTAGGGATGATCAGGCAGGCAGGCAAGTGGTTAGGAGCCAGCAGTCCTGGATTGTGACAGGGATGCCTGACTGCCAGTTTAGGCCCTATCCTGTGAGGGGTCCCGGATTGCGAGAGGGTGCAGGCCGGGCTGAGGGACCCTCCACCCCCTGCATGAATTTCATGCACCGGGCCTCTAGTAGTCTTTTAATATCAGATAACCATGTTTTTTTTTTTTTTTTTTAAAAAAAACAACAACAAACAAACAGTATTAGGTCACTACCTGTAAAGATACATCTCAGTCCTGGCCTGCTGGCTCAGTTGGTTGGAGCATCATCCCTTACACCTAAAGGTGGAGGGTTTGATTCCCAGCAGGGCACATACCTAGGTTGTGGTTTGATCCCTGGTCTGGGTGCCTACAGGTAGACAACTGATCAATCTTTCTCTCTCACACTGATCTCTCTCTCCTCCTTCCTTCCACCCTCCCTTCCTCTCTCTAAACACACACACACACACACACACACACATATCCTCAGGTGAGGATTTTAAAAAATATATATATATCTCATAGTTTTGTTTGTGGTCATGGCAGAGACTGTTAGTATTCCTCTGCATTCCCAACCTCCCTTGCAGGTGGGTCATGTGATGGGATCCTTGCAAAAGGACCATGGACAGAAGTGCTGCTGTTAGATAGGATGAAGCTCTTAAGGTCTGGGAAGTTCTAAGTGTTATTTTTTCCTAAAGGTTAAATTATAGATTATAGACACGGCAGTGAACAGGATGAGCTGACGGGAACTCTATGGGATAAAAGTAGCCACTGCAAAGAAGAAATCAACATATAATTCACCAAGTAGTATATATAAGCAATGGCTAAGCCTCCTTACCAGGAAGAACTCTGGATATGAATTCCCTGTCTCCTTTACTTGCTGCAAGTAATTAAAACCTCCTTGAGACAGCCACATCTCATTTTTTAATAGAGCATCCTAAGTGGCAAACACGAGTGTGGTAACACTGCAAGACATTTCCATTTCCAGGTCTGGCCCCTCAACAGACACCACACAAACCTCTGGTTCTGTCTTACCCTGCTAGCTTCTAGCAGTCTTGGAGCTGTGTGGTTCCAGTTGGTATCGCTATAAAACAGAGGAGGGCCACCCAACCCCACTGTACTCTGCATGAGCCAGAAACAACCTCTGCTATGTTTAACCACTTTCATTTGTTGTTGCAAATTAATAGAGCAAGAGTTCTAGGACTGAAGGGATTAAGGGACTAGGACTTAGTGAAGGAGGACAGTTGAAGAAGGACAGTATTCTTAAGAAGGCAAGGAATTCCAAAAGTGAACTCAGGCAATAGAATCAGAAACTTGGTCCCTGTCCCAGCTGATGTGGCTAAGTTGATTGAAGCATGGCCCTGTACACCAAAGGTGGCGAGTTCAATTTCCAGTCAGGGCATATACCCAGGTTGCCAGTTCCATGGTTCCATCCCCAGTTGGCGTGTGCCAGAGGCAACCAATAGATCCCTCCCTCCCTCCCTCCAATGTCCATCTCAGTTCATCCCTCCATGGGAAAAAAGTCCAACCGTGGGGCCAGAATAAAGGCTCTTCCCATAGTTTCTGCGCCATATTGCAGTCCAGTCCAAGCCAGCATCCTGCATGTGGAGTCTGCACGGCCATGGGTCATGTGGCTGCTGAAGGCCATGTGGCTATGGAGAGAGAAGAGGCAAACACCCGGGCAAGTGGGAGTGATTGAGTAGGAGAGAACAAGAGTCAGGGAGAAGGAGAGCAAGAGAGAAAAAGCTCTTTTGTTCGGGGTTTTAACCAAGAGCTTAACCAATTAACTTTTCAAGATGTTCCACGCTTCTGATGGGGTCCATTCCCTAGCCAACCCGTTATTTCCCAGGCTAGCCTGGCAGAAAGCACTTAGCCTGTATCACCCCAACTTCACTGCACATGCACTCATCTCCCCCTTTGTTGGACCCCTTCCCCCAGGGATCTTCAGAGAATGGGCTGGTGGTTCCTGTGGACTGCGAAGCTCTAAGTCCTGGTGAAGCTGTCCAGATGACCATGCTTATAATGCCTGGCCTTCCTTTTGCTCTCTTTCTATTATTAATATTAACTAGATAATTAGGATGATAAATTCATTTTTAAACAAAATTCCTTGAGCATGGTGCTATGTGCGCAGCTGCCATTAAATCACGCTACTGCAGCGAGTGTGGCATGTATGGATTGGGGTAAAGTGATGCATCCTGTGGTCCTTTCAGTGTAGAAATAGGTCATTGTTTGTTCAAATTAATCAATTTAACCAAGAACATGCATTAGATAATTAGAATCCACATGTACTTTTGTTTGAATAGATTTTTTTATTTCATAAAACTGGGACTAGGATTCTTTTCAGAATTACATTGCACATTTTCATTCTCTGAAGAATGTTTTAAATTCTTTTTTTCTGTACATGGCACTTTTTTTTTGTGGCATTTTGTACAGGAGGATTTTAAGTTTGACAGTATCATGGACATGCCTGTCCAAAGTTCTTGTCATCACATTTCAGGACTGGAAATATATATTCAAAAACATATCAAACATCTGTCAAGAGCTGGACATCTCTGACTGAGTCAAAGTCACTTCTTCCCAATTCTCCCTTAATTATATCATTCTTCTGTGTTTAAAAAAGTAACCTCAGGGATGACTAGGCAAAACTGTCGACTTTAAATCCTCAGCCTGTAATTCAAAGTTTTCCATATTTTGTTCTTTCCATATATTTTCATTCTTATTCTGAAAAGGCACTCCTTTGAATCTTGTTTTTCAGTCTTATTGACTTTGTTAAATAATTCTTTATTGTGGAAAGCATTACATATGTGCCCCCCACCCCCGCATTGACCCCTTCCTTCCCCCTACCAATCCCCCCACCAGGCCTTTAGCACCCTGTTGTCTGTATCCATGGGTTATGCATATATGCATACAAAGTCTTTGGTTGATTAGCCTTCCTCTAAAACTCCAATTTCATTTCTTGGTTGGGGCCTTTGCCTAACCTCCTCTACATAGAATATTTTTTTGCCCCCATATAAACTCGAAAAACATTGAATATTACAAATTCCATTTAAATTCTTCTTTAAAATATTTCTGTCTCTGTTATTTATTATACTAGAGGCCCGGTGCACAAAAATTTGTGCACTCGGCAGGGTGGAGGGGGTCCCTCAGCCCGGCCTGTGCCCTCTCGCAGTCTGGGACCCCTCGGGAGATAACGACCTGCTGGCTTAGGCCTGCTCCCCGGTGGCAGAGGGCAGGCCCAATCCCTAGGTGCAGCCCCTGGTCGGGCTCAGAGCAGGGCCAATTGGGGAGTTGGGGCACCACCCCCTTTCATGCACAAAGCAGGGAGGATCCGGAGGTTGTGATGCCACCCTCAGTCACGCTCAGGGCAGGGCCGATTGGGGGGTTGGGGCACCGCCCCCTGTCACACTCAAGGCAGGGTCAATGGGGAGATTGCGGCACCACCCCCTGTCAAGCACAGAGCAGGGCCAATCAGGGGGTTGGGGCGCTGCCCCCTGTCACGCACAGAGCAGGGCCCATCGGGGGGTTGGGGCTCCGTACCCTGTCACGCACAGAGCAGGGCTGATCAGGGGGTTGAGGAGCTCCCCCCCTGTCATGCACAGAGCAGGGCCGATCAGGGGGTTGAGGAGCTCCCCCCTGTCACCCACAGAGTAGGGCCGATAGGGGAGTTGGGGTACCGGCCCCTGTCACACACAGAGCAGGGCAGACAGGGGGTTGGGGCGCCACCCTCTATCACCCACAGAACAGGGCCAATCAGGGTGTTGGGGCGCCGCCACTGTCACACTCAGGGTAGGGCTGATGGGGAGGTTATGGCTCTACCCCGTCACACACAGAGCAGGGCCGATCAGGGGGTTGGGGCGCTGCCCCCTGTCACACACAGAGAAGGGACCGTGGGGTGGGGGTTGGGACGCCACACCCTGTCACACACAGAGCCGCAGGGCGATCAGGGGGTTGGGGAGCTCCCTCCTATCAGGCACAGAGCAGGACTGATCAGGGGGTTGGGGCGCCTTCCCCTGTCACGAACAGAGCAGGGCCGATAGGGAGGTTGTGGCCCCGCCCCCTGTCACACACAGAGCCGCAGGGCAATCAGGGGGTTTGGGCGCTGCCCCCGTCACACTGATCCTGGTGCCGGGAGGCCTCTCGGCTCCGCTGATCCCGGTGTTGGGAGGCATATTACCCTTTTACTATATAGCATAGAGGCCTGGTGCACGGGTGGGGGCTGGCTGGTTTGCCCTGAAGGGTGTCCTGGATCAGGGTGGGGGTCCCCACTGGGGTGCCTGGACAGCCTGGGTGAGGGGATGATGGCTGTTTGCAGCTGGTCACATACCCTTCAGGGTGGGGGTCCCCACTGGGGTGCCTGGCCAGCCTGGGTGAGGGGATGATGGCTGTTTGCAGCTGGTCACACACCCTTCAGGGTGGGGGTCCCCACTGGGGTGCCTGGCCAGTCTGGGTGAGGGGATGATGGCTGTTTGCAGCTGGTCACACATTCTTCAGGGTGGGGGTCCCCACTGGGGTGCCTGGCCAGCCTGGGTGAGGGGATGATGGCTGTTTGCAGCTGGTCACACACCCTTCAGGGTGGGGGTCCCCACTGGGGTGCCTGGCCAGTCTGGGTGAGGGGATGATGGCTGTTTGCAGCTGGTCACACATTCTTCAGGGTGGGGGTCCCCACTGGGGTGCCTGGCCAGTCTGGGTGAGGGGCTGAGGGCTGTTTTCAGGCTGGCGGGTGACTGAAGCTCCCAACTGCTCCTTTTTTTCTTTCTTTTTTCTTTTTATTCTTTGCCAGGTTTAGCTTTGAGGCTTGGCTCCAGGTCTTAGGCCTCCGCTGCTGAAAGCAGGTTTCTGGCCTTTGTTTACCTTCTGTATTTGAAACAATGTTGAGATCCTGCTGGCTGAAGCCCGGCGGACTAAAGCAGGTTTCTGGGGTTTTGTTTAGCTTCTATATTTGTTATATAGTTGCTTAGAGTTGCAGCTCAGAGGCCTGCAGCAATAGGCGGAGAACGTTGGAGTCCTCCATTACTGAAGCAAGCAAGCCTCATGTTAGTTTCAAGCTGCCTGGCTGTCGGCCGCCATCTTGGCTGGCAGTTAATTTGCATATTGCCCTGATTAGCCAATGGGAAGGGTAGCGGTCATACGCTAATTACCCATGTTTCTCTTTTATTAGATAGGATACTAGAGGCCTAATGCATGAAATTCCTGCAAGAGTAGGCCTTCCTTCCCCTGGCTGCCAGCACCAGCTTCCCTCTGGCACCCAGGACCCAGGTTTCCCTCAAAGAGGGAGGTCCTGCCCACCTGTGGCAGCCTGCCAGTAGGTGGCCTGGGCCTCCCTCTGCGGGGTGATCATAGGGTGATGGCCGGGCCCTGACCAATCACATCGCACCCACCTTGGCTGGCCTGGCGCCAGTGGGTGTCATAGCATGATCCTGGATGGTCATCCTGAAGATCGTCTGGCCTATTAGCATATTATGTTTTTATTATTATAGATTATATTTCATCATGCTCAGATTCTTTTATGGATTGAGTTTAAATTCCCAAAATAATAACTTGTGCCTAATAGATTTCTTTGTTTCACTGATTATTTATATTTATGTTGCTTTAGGGGGCACTTAATCTAGAATCCTCTCAAGGGATTTTAACAGTTACACAAAAGCAACAACTGTTTAAAGTAGGTTTCAATTCTCAGTGTTAAAAAAGACAAATAAAATAAATATTTAGCATGTACCAGTGAACGTTATTTGATTTTATGTGCATAAATTAGTTCATATTTACTAGAATTGTTGAAGGGATTATCCACATTTTATTGATGAGTAAATTATTCCTCAAAATGAATAAGCAACTTGTCCAAGATCACATAGTCAAGATCTGGCAGGACTGGAAAACCCACTCAGTTTACCTTCCTCCAATTCCTCTGTTCTTTCTACTTTAGCATATATTTGACCCTTGAACAATGGGTTTGATCTCTGCGGGTGCATTTATGAACAGACTTTTTTTCAGTAAATACAGTCAGCTCTCCACATCCTTGGAGTTCAGATCCTCAGAAATTGAACTACTGTACTTCTAATTTTTATATTTTTTGGCTTCAGAAAACAAAGAGATTTGGAACACCTACATAAGGTATTTACAAATGATTATCAGAAGGAGAAAAATTGGATAGAATATTTAAATTTTATTTGCAGGTTTTTAGGTGATTTCTTTTTTTAAAAAGTCCTTTGATACTCTTCTCTTCTGCATAGCAAATCAACACAAACACAGCAACTTAACAGAAAAGTACATGTATTATTTCACAGTTTCCGTGAGTTAGAATCCCAGTATGGCTTCGCTGGTCTCTACTCAGAATTTCATAAGCTGCGATCAAGATGACAGCCGAGCCTGGGTCTAGTTGAGGCTTGGGGTCCTCTTGCAAGTTTCCGTGGTTGTTGACAGAATCCATTTCTTTGCAGCTTCTGCCACATCAAGTGATCTGCTTCTTCAGTGCCAGCAGCAGAAACAGAGAAGGTCTCCACAGTTTTCAGTCTCTGAGCTCAGGTAAGTCCTGAACCCTCTTTTAAAGGTCTGGCCTACACCAGATAATCTCCCTTTGATTAATTAAATTTACATGATTGGGGACTTTAATTACATTAGAAACATGAGACAATCCTTTCATTTTGTCATATAATGTAACATAATCACAGATGCATGTGACACATCTTCATATTCACAGGCCTCACTCAGACTCAAAGTGTGGCTCTTTGAAGATCAAATTCTGCCCATCACAGGTATATTTTAATGAGCATTCAGTATTCTATTAAGATGTTAACATTTGAGCTGAGAAAATAACACACACAGTTCTTCTATTTCTAAATTCTTCTGATTGATATTTAGACTACTTACAATCAGGAATTAGTAATTAAGTATGATCTATGTAAATAACATTGTTGTTAGAGTTATTTCTTAGAAGTAAACCATTCTTATACAATCTTTGTTTCTGAAGAGATGACTGTATAATAAATATTGAAGAATATTCTGGAGAGGGTTTAGTGTTAGATGAACTAATTGTATGGCTATGTGTAATAAGCTACTATTGACTATGATTCAAACCTAGAAAGAGATGAAGGCTGAAAATTTGCCATTAGATTTGGTCAATGGAAATAGCAAAGTTTTATACTTGATTAGCCATCAAATATCTTTCTAAAGCTTGTATATAAGATTAATAATTCCTTTGGGGATATGAAGGTCATTGTGCATTTCCTACTTGAGATATCATCTCACCACGCATGGGACAGCCAGCTTAGAAATATGAAACAGCTTATTAGAGGTAAGTCAACGCTCAAGGGCCATGAGGATATTGCTGGAGCAATTCTGTTTACTTGTTTGCTAGAGCCCAAGGAGTTGATGAATAAGCAAGCATGGTGATACAATTAAAAATGAGAAATGATGCAAACATTATGCTCCCAGGACTTTCTCCAGAGATTATTATGCAAATATTAGAGTACAAATTGTGTTGGATTCTCCTTCATTTTCATCTTTGGTAAACTTATTTCAGAATTAGTTTTGCTGTATAGGTATTTATGAATCTTACCAAAACCCAGACCCTTCCCTTGTAGAGAAAAGTTATATGGACTTCAGAAGGAAATTGCCAAGCATAAATCACCTCAGAATGTGCATGAATATATGTTTCCCATGGCAGAAGGGATCTATTCAGGAAAAATGTCTAGACAACCAAGACAGACAGGAAGAGTATGACAATAGTTACCTACCAATTTCGTGTCCCATCAAGGCCCCCTGAAGTTGAACCATAAATATGAGGCACATATTTCTCTTAGGCAGATTGCATAATTATCTGTTCTACCAGCTAAAAAGAATTTCAAAGGCTGCTGATAACTTTTAAATCGATTACATTAGTTGGAGGGTCTCAAATTTCAGTGGGCTTAAGAATTACCTGATTATACATGATTCTTTGGATAAGGTTCAACCTTCTTTGAAGTAGCTTAGACTTGAGTCAAGAAAAAAATCACTTCTACGTGGAAATATAAGAAAACAGTAACCAGGTTAAAAGACAATTTTGAATGTAGCATGTTAGAACAGGAACTTCCTTGTGATTAGAAAGCACACACATGAACATGCATACATATACACATGGACAAATTATCATTAGTAGAATAGTAAATTACAGGCCTTTAAATATGAGTCAGGTTTTTGAATTCTTACTGAGAAAAAAATAAGACTGTGTTGTGTTTTAAGAGTAGTCCCATGTGATAAAAATATAACATAAGCCATATGTGCAATTTAAAATTGTTTCATTATCACATTAAAAATACAAAAAGGGCTGGGAGAGGTCAAGGGGGAAAAAGGAGACATATGTAATACTTTTAACAATAAAGAATTTTAAAAAAGAAGTTTGAAAAAATAAATAAAAAGAAAAAAAGAAAAAAAGAGGAAAAATAATTTACTGATATGTTTCCTTTCATTTTTTGATACATTTTGGAAATTAAATAAATGCCATGTAACATAAAACAAGGGCTGTTGGATTCCAGATATTTCATTGTCAAGATTCCAGAAGAGGTCTCAAGTTCACGCTGCATGGAAGCAGCAGGGCCCTCTTCCTGGGCTGGCTGATGACTTCCTGGGCATTCCTGGGGAGGCTCTGTCACCAGCTCTACTCCATTTGCACCTTGGTGCTCACTACTCAGTGTTGCCACGGTGAAAAGCAATTTGATTTCAAATGGGTGCCTTTGATTCTAGATGTCGATTTTATGGCAGTCCATCCAGCATTTGTATCAATCCACTTTTGTTATCTTTAGCTATGGCATATCAATCGCTATGGCACATCCCTTTGTGCCTTTTCTTTGTACTTTTGATCACTCAGAATGATGATAGTCTCTTCCTTTGAGTTACCTTAAAGCTGAAGGCTTTTCTTCATTGACTCATTAGCACTGTTGCAAATCTTCTGGTGGCTACAGCAGAGCCCCCTGCTTTGGGAAATACCCAAAAATGATTTCCTGGTTTCCTACCAGCTTATATGTTAAATCAGACCATCCTAAACATACTTAGAGTGAGGAAAATTCATCTAGCCATTTTAAAATGATGTCATAAATGTGTAAATGGAAACAATTTTTTTATGTACAGACAACAAAGTTAATTTTTAAAAATAGATTGAATTATCACATAAACTTCTCTTAAATTATTAAAGTTCCTTACCCAAAGGTAATAGGACTAATAGTTTAGATTTTACTTTCTGTAAGCTTGAAATCCAAATATGATTACAATAGTTTAGGAAGTTGACACTTTTTATAAAAATGACATATTATCAACACTCTCAATGTAGACATCAGTTTTGCATTATTCATAATCTAATGTAGCATAATTAGGAGCTAAGTGAAAATTGAAGGGTCCATTCACCCACTAATTACTTTAATGCGTGACTTTCATTGGTTTCATTTTTCCATTGCTGCCTCATTTCTTGCTACTTACCATTCTCTGTCTAAAACCCCTACTGCTGCAAATTTAGTTCCAGCTGCCCTTGGGGTTGTGTTTAGATTTGGGGCTGAGAAGAAACATAGTATACAAATTATCTGGAATATGGGTTTTGAAAATTGTGGGCACAGGAATATTTGGTTTGAAATTTGAGGCTGAGACTGAATCCTCCTTGAAAGTAATATTTTATTGGCAGCACTTTTGAACCATGTGGAGAGTGAGACTGACTCAAAGTATTGTCAGCCAAGTGACTGTGTCAGGAGGAGGAATGGTGTGAATCTTTTCACTGGAGTGCCACTTTTTATCTTCACCGAATCTGAAAATATAAAGCATAAATAATAAACATATGAATACAATCTTGGAAAATATGCAATCTGTTCACTTTACAATTCAAAAAAAGAAAAATGCCAAAAGTGAAATGACCACTTTACTAAGCCTAACACTTCAGTTTATTCCTTTGAAATGTTCCAGCTTGCTTTTGCATATTTTGCATGCATACCGCCTATTAACACAACAGAAAGCATTTCAATAGCATAAATTAGGGAAGTATGCCAGCATGGCACAGTCCTGTTCTCTGCTCAAATGATCACAAGGCTGCAATGAAGGTGTCATTCAAGCTGAGGATTTGCCTGGAGAAAAACCCACTTTGGGCTTCACTCTTGTCAGAAATTATAGCTTGCCATGGAGCACCAAGGTGCCTGTGTCCTTGCTGTCAGCTAGCGGGTGGCCACTTTCAGTTCCTGGAGGCTTTTCTTCTTTGTTGCAAAGTGGCCCCCTCCATTGTCAAAGCAGCAATGATCTGTCTGATCCTTCTTGTGCATGTTGATTCTTACTCCTTCTGCCTCTAAGCTCTAAATCCAGATACAAGGGCTTATGCCATTAGGTTAGACCCCCTGCCTGATAATCTTTATTTTAAAGTCACTGACTTGGGACCTTAATACCTCTGCAGAATCCCTGTTGCCATATGAGGTGATATAATCACGAGAGTGACGGCTCATCAAATTCACAGGGTCCACACTCAGGGAGGAAATTGTTACAAGACTGCACCTCATTGGGGGGCATCTTAGAATTCTGCCAGTCACAATCATGTCATATATAATTCAGATTTAGAGAAAAACTGTTATTTATGAAAGATTATGGAAACAGCCTGCCTGCTACCAACCAGGAGATGAAACTCAGGAGTACAAAAGGAAAGCAAAAATAGGATCCAAATATAAACCCAGGTAATGAGTAATCAGAGTTAATGTGAGTTGAACAAAATGATGCCATTGGAGAAGGGAGGCTCTGCTAACTCTGAGCGTTGTTGATATCGGGTGGTTTCAGTTATTTAAGCTAGCATTTTCTTTGTCATAACCTTGGAAATTTCTCGAACCATAAGACTTAGGTTCAGTTGCACCTGGTATAGTTTTGTATAATAGGCTGAATGGAGGGCAGGGTAGACATAGTGGAGATATTAGCTTTTATAGGATTTTGCCCAGCCTTACTATTTCTACTTATGAATCCAGACTTCTTCCTGTGCCTTTGCTCAGAGAGAAAGAAAACCCATTTACTGTATTTTACTTTGAAATGTTAGGTTTGTGGCATCCCACATGCAGTGACATATTCAGAAAGGTTTGCTTACACTAAGGTATTTGCTAGTGGCTTTCCTGGAAGTGAATAGGTGCAGGATTAGCAACCTGTCACCTAACCTTTCTGAGATTTCTCTTTAGAAAGATTATAAAATCTATAAATTACAATTATCTCAAGTGGACAGAAAAGCTGTTCTTTTTTTAATATATCATTTTCATGTTTTTATTTTTCCATTATATATATATATATATATATATATATATATATATATATATATATATTTCAGAGAGGAAGGGAGAGGGAGAGAGAGATAGAAACATCAAAACATCAGTGATGAAAGAGAATCATGGATCGGCTGCCTCCTGCACACCCCCTACTGGGAATCGAGCTGGCAACCCGGGCATATGCCCTGCCCGGGAATCTAACCCAGTACCCTTCAGTCCACAGGTCAATGCTCTATCCACTGAGCCAAACCAGCTAGTGACAGAAAAGCTGTTCCTGAGTGACACAGAACTTTAGTCAGGCTCAAACTCTAGGCACTGGATATCTTGGGATTGATATTTGGGGACCTTTAAACACAGTTCCTCGCCCAGCCACCATGGCTCAGTGGTTGTGTGTTGACCTATGAACTAGGAGATCATGGTTTGATTCCTGATCAGGGGACATGCCCAGCTGCTGGCTTGATCCCCAGGAGGGTTTGTGCAGGAGGCAGCCAATCAATGGTTATCTCTCATCATGGATGTTTCTATTTCTCCCTTTACCTTCCTCTCTGAAATCAATACAAAGATATTTTTAAATAAAAATAAACACAGCTCCTCCATTGTCCCCTGCTTTCCTGTAGGATGATGTGTTAACACATGGCAGTACTTAAAGCTGTTGAGAAGGAAGCAATATGCTGAATCATAATTCTTAGAAAACATTAGGGATGATCAATACGTTCCTCAAGATTTATCTTTAGTCCTTCAGTAGTCCCAGTGGCACACTAATTAATAAGATTTGGGCTATGTAGCAGTGACATAGCAACACATTTTCTCTACCAGTGCAGGCTCATTGTGGTCAGATTTTTGTCTTTTCTGTACCAGACTTTATCCTCATTTCTTAGAATAGTGTCCAAACAAAATATGCACCTGTTGAACGACAAAGAACTGTATTGATGTGACCTCTCAAACATATGAGGGCAAAGACAACAGCCCCGTGATTACTGTGCTCCCCGTGCCTACAAGTTCCCTACTCTCTGAGGACCATGCTGATCACTGAACTTTGGGTCTGTCTCTGTAAGAAATGGGGAGGAATCATGCCAACTGTAAACCCAGGCCCAGCCATTTGTAGTCTGTCACTGACAGCCTTTCTATCCGTTCTTCCTTTTGCAGTCAGGTAAACATGTTTATAATTCCCATCACTGATTACTCATGATGTTGAACTTTTGCTTGATGAGTGCAGCATTTATCGTTGCATCCCCAGTGCTTAGCTTTATGCCTAACAAGGAGTGTTCAATAAATACTCTTCAGAAGACTGACCATTTCTTTGTCTCCCAGGCTCATTTCTTTATTACAATCCACAAATTTAGCCCCTATTAGTTGAAAATGCAGTGTTTACGAATTGCCATGTATGCCAGACAGTTAAAGGCAGTGTATCAAAATGTGAGACTTGATCAGAACTCTCTGGGGACAATCTAAGTGGGAAACCAGATGTGGTTAAGACAATCAGATAAGTCAAAATATGAGACTGTGGATGTGAGTGTTTCAGAATGAGTGATAAAAAGAAAATATCTGTAGAAATGAAAAGAAGAGCTGAAACATATTGGGCTACAGAGGACAGAAAACACGTGATTATGAAGGAGATAATTTGAATTGTCCATCAGAGTGTGTAAACTTGCATATAGGGGAAGAGCAGGACATCGCCTTAAAAACTGGTTACATTAGTGTCATGCTTTCCCTAGTTCTCTATGTCCTAGGCACATTCTTTCCTTCAATTTCTCATCTGAGGGCCTTTTATTGCATCTGTTCTCTTTTGCCTGGAAAACACCTCCCTTCCCTTTCCACTCTTCTTTTCCCACAATTATCTTTTACTTTTCAGTTGAAAGTTTTATTTATTCTGGGCAAATTTCTGTTGCTCTCTACCCTTTACTCAGTTAATCAGCACCTTTCCCCCAATTGAGCCAGCTTCTCATATAATTCACTCTCATTGCATTTCATGACTTTTCCTTGGAAGTATTTGCTGTGATATTAATTAATAAACTGCAAGCTCAGAGAAATTTCTAATAACTGCTTCAATATTTTAATAAAGGATGCTCATTAAATCCTTACTTAATTTTTGAATTACAGATGAACACTAGACTATAAGTCGGAAGATGCCAGGTTTGGTTGATGTGAAATCTATAAACTCTGGGCTGACATTTGAGGCTGCCAGTTTTCACTAGGGGAGGTCTTAGGCTCTCTGGGATCTTTGGACAGTTATGAAAATAAGAGTTAAGAATTCAAGAAGCCAACTAATAATTCTTGCTGCAACTTATGAAAAAATAGTAAAGATAAGAGGGGAAAAAACTTAGCGTACAAATTTAGATAGGGAAGGTAAAGGGCAGAGCCAGAGTCACTCTAGCTTTCAAAAATGTTGCTCTCTCAATTCCCATGCACCTCATGCTCTATGCATTATTGATCATAAGAAACTTCAAGGCCGTATCTGCACTTCACTTCAGTGCACTTGCACTTATTACTCATTCAGTTTGAAGTGTCTTTCTATCCCTTTCAGTCAACTCTGGACTTCCTAGTAAATATTGCACTGCTACCTTTTGTTATCTCACTCCCAATAATAGGAACTTTACTAGAGGCCTGCTGCACGATATTTGTGCACTGAGGAGGGGGGCCCTCAGTTGGGCCTGTGCCCTTTTGCAGTCTGAGACCTCTCAGGGGATGTCTGATTGGGCCTAAGCCAGCAATCAGACATCCCTCTCACAGTCTGGGGCTCCCACTCTCTGGGACTCTCGCTCCTTACTGCCCACCTGCAGTGGAGGTGGGAGAGGTTCCTGCCACCGCTGCTATGCTCACCAGCTGTGAGCCTGGCTTCTGGCTGAGCGGTGGTCTCCCTGTGGTAGCGCACTGACCACCAGGGCGAAGCTCCTGCATTGAGCGTCTGCCCTGGTCAGTGCATATCATAGTGACAGGTTGTTCCACCATTCGGTCAATTTGCATATTATACTTTTATTATATAGGACTAGAGGCCCAGTGCACAAAAATTTGTGCACTCGGGGGAAAGGGGGGCGTCCCTCAGCCCGGCCTGTGCCCTCTCACAGTCTGGGACCCCTCGGGAGATAACGACCTGCTGGCTTAGGCCTGCTCCCGGGTGGCAGAGGGCAGGCCCAATCCCTAGGTGCAGCCCCTGGTTGGGCTCAGAGCAGGGCTGATTGGGGAGTTGGGGCACTGCCCCTGTCATGCACAGAGCAGGGCGGATCGGGAAGTTGTGATGCCACCCTCAGTCATGCTCAGGGTAGGGCCGATTGGGGGGTTGGGGCACCGCCCCCTGTCACACTCAAGGCAGGGTCGATGGGGAGGTTGCGGCACCACCCCCTGTCATGCACAGAGCAGGGCCAATCAAGGGGTTGGGGAGCTCCCCCCTGTCACTCACAGAGCAGGGCCCATCAGGGGGTTGGGGAGCTCCCCCCTGTCACTCACAGAGTAGGGCCGATAGGGGAGTTGGGGCACTGCCCCCTGTCACACACTGAGCAGGGCGGATCAGGGGGTTGGGGCGCCACACCCTGTCACACTCAGGGCAGGGCCAATGGGGAGGTTATGGCTCTACCCCGTCACACACAGAGCTGGGCCAGTGGGGGGCGGTTGGGGCATCACCCTCTATCACCCACAGAGCAGGGCCAATCAGGGGTTGGGGCGCCGCCACTGTCACACACAGAGCAGGGCCGATCAGGGGGTTGGGTCACCGCAACCTGTCACACACAGAGCCGCAGGGCAATCAAGGGTTTGGGGAACTCCCCCCTATCAGGCACAGAGCAGGGCTGATCAGGGGGTTGGGGCACCTTCCCCTGTCACAAACAGAGCAGGGCCGATAGGGAGGTTGTGGCCCCGACCCCTGTCACACACAGAGCTGCAGAGCGATCAGGGGGTTTGGGCGCTGCCCCCTGTCACGCTGATCCCAGTGCCGGGAGGCCTCGTGGCTCCACTGATCCCGGTGCTGGGAGGCATATTACCCTTTTACTATATAGGATAGAGGCCTGGTGCACGGGCGGGGGCTGGCTGGTTTGCCCTGAAGGGTGTCCCGGATCAGGGTGGGGGTCCCGCTTGGGTGCCTGGCCAGCCTGGGTGAGGGGATGATGGCTGTTTGCAGCTGGTCACATACCCTTCAGGGTGGGGGTCCCCACTGGCTGCCTGGCCAGTCTGGGTGAGGGGCTGAGGGCTGTTTTCAGGCTGGCGTGTGACTGAAGCTCCCAACCGCTCCTTTTTTTCTTTTTTGTAATTCTGGGCCAGCTTTGGCTCTGAGGCTTGGCTCCAGGTCTTAGGCCTCCGCTGCTGAAAGCAGGTTTCTGGCCTTTGTTTACCTTCTGTATTTGAAACAATGTTGCGATCCTGCTGGCTGAAGCTCTGCCGACTAAAGCAGGTTTCTGGGGTTTTGTTTAGCTTCTCTATTTGTAACATAGTTGCTTAGAGTTGCAGCTCAGAGGCTGGCAGCGGCAGGCGGGGAATGTTGGAGTCCTCCGTCACTGAAGCAAGCAAGCCTCATGTTCGCTTTAAGCTGCCTGGCTGCCGGCCGCCATCTTGGCTGGCAGTTAATTTTCATATTGCCCTGATTAGCCAATGGAAAGGGTAGCGGTCGTATGCTAATTACCATGTTTCTCTTTTATTAGATAGTATAACATACTATGCCATTTGCTGTTGTACATCCAATATATGATAGCATCCTGGAAATTGAAAATGTCCCAAAATGTTTATGAAATGAATGAATGGGTGAACAAACTAGAAAATTATACTTCTTCACTTCCAATACATGTTTTTGTTTGTTTGTATTTTTTTGTTGTTTTGTTTTGTTTTTACAAGTGATTTTTTATCTGATACAGAGGCTAGGAAAGTGAGAACAACTACAACAAAAGATTGATAGATTACATAAATATAAGTTTCATCAATATTATTGAACTATCATGTTAAACATAAAAAATATTCATATGTATAAAAAAATAGGATAGTCATTTTTGGATAGCTGTGTGTTTTAAAGATTAAAAGTTCCTGTCACTCCCCCTGGAAATTATAATAGGAAGTCCTGAATAACATCAAATCAATAAAAATTATAATAATAAATTCAATATTGAAAACACATTTTTAAAGACAATTTTGAAAAACTATAAAAATTCTTTTTTCTTTTTTTAAAAATATATTTTATTGATTTTTTACAGAGAGGAAGGGAGAGGGATAGAGAGTTAGAAACATTGATGAGAGAGAAACATCGATGAGCTGCCTCCTGCACACCTCCCAGGGGGGATGTGCCTGCAACCAAGGTACATGTCCTTGACTGGAATCAAACCTGGGACCTTTCAGTCCACAGGCCGATGCTCTATCTACTGAGCCAAACCAGCTAGGGCTTTTTTAAAGTACATTTATTCTTTTAATTATTTCAACAGTCAGTCAGTGAAATTATGATGCATAGAATTAGATAAAACATAATCTTAGCCTCAGGACCATGGTTATCTTCAAATTATACAGTGATCCATTCTTTATAAAGCATATTAAGGAATTAATCAGATGAAGGTAGAAATCATATACTAGGAGATGTTTAATATAGTGCTATTTCTCATTTAAATTTATGCAAAAAGCTTTATGAGAACGAGACAATAAATTACTGTATATCCACATTAAAGATGTATTATTCAGACATTAAATATGTATGTCACTCATGAAAGTCTTCAAGTATAAAAGCTAACTTTAGTGAATTTAAATTATTGTAAAATATATTTGTGTTTTTTATTTAAGACTGTAAAATGGTAAGTTGGAATATAAACTAGTCCCTTTATGCTAGTACGTTAGAAGTTGGGGGTTAATATTAAAGATTTTGCAGTTGTTAAAATATTTAAGACTTAAAGTATCCTGAGTAACAAAATTCAATGATAGACACACACTAGGGACTACAAAAGTTAGTATTACTCAAATTTTGCAGAAATAGGTTCTAAGTCTAGTAAGGTCAATGTGGTTAATAGAAATAGTGAGATTTCAGTTCATCTGATTTTTCAGTGAGGTATTCAATCTCATCTGTCATAGAATTATTTCCAAAATGGATTTAGGTAAAATTTTGAGGTATTTGGGGAGGTGGTATTAGCTTAGGTTGTTATTGCTTTGGTAGTCAGAAAAATGGCTCCCCGGGTACCTGCATCTTCTTATTCCTGAAATTTGTGTTTCACAGCTCCAAGAAAAAGTCCCATTGTTATTTGAACCTGATTTAAAAGTTCTTCCCTAAGAAAACATTATCCCCAGTCTTTAATCAATTCTAATTGCTTAATAACACAGTTGCCTAAGGATAAAATTCTAGTTGGGGAAATCAAGATCCCAGGCAAAACATTCAAAAAAAGATCTAGAATAGGAGATGCTCATATAAAAACTCTGACATTTTCCTGTGGATCCAGTGAACACTTGAGAATGCCTAGTCTGATTTGGATCTTCTCTGCAAGGAGGAACTAAAAACTAGGTAAATAGAAAAACTGCCCAGGGGTTGAAGGGCTGTATCAACACACACATAGAACCACTTAGCAAAAGATGGAAGACTTACTAGGTCGAACAATTTTTTAAAGATCTTTGACCAACCATTAGCTGATCACTAAACTGACTGAGAAGACAGCTTAGTAGCCACATACTATAGAGAATATAAACTTTACAGAGTTAATTATGTAAGGTTTTTTTTTAGAAAGAGAATATACACACACTAGCAACAACAAATCATGGCATAGTGTTCTAATTTCTAAAGTTGCCACATTATTATCTAAGAAGCTCAATTGTCAATAAAAAAATAAACAAGCCAAACCGGTTTGGCTCAGTGGATAGAGCGTCTGCCTGAGGACTGGGGGGTCCCGGGTTCGATTCCGGTCGAGGGCACGTATCTCGGTTGCGGGCACATCCCCAGTGGGAGGTGTGCAGGAGGCGGCTGGTCGATGTTTCTCTCTCATCCATGTTTCTAACTCTCTATCCCTCTCCCTTCCTCTCTGTGGAAAATCAATAAAATATATTTTAAAAAAATAAACAAAACTATAAGATACACAAAGAAATAGAAAACTATGACCTATACACAGGAGGAAAAAATAGTCAATGGAAACACTCTCTGAGTGAGCATAGATGTTGGAGTTACTGGACAAAAAGTTTAGATTTGCTTTTAAAAGTGTATTCAAACAACAAAAGAATTAAAGAAAAATGTAAAAGTGATGTTTTACCAAAGAGACAATAACAATAAATTATTTAGAAATAAACTAATAAGAAATTTTGGAGTTAAAGAGTAAAATAATAGAAATGAACATTTCATTATAGAGGGGTTTAATGTCAGATATGAACTAGCAGTAAAATGAGAAAATTTGAAAATAGGTCAATTGAGATTTTCAGTCTGAGGAACACAACTGATAAAGAATAAATATTAATGATTAGTGCCTCAGAGATATGTGAAACACCAATAGGAATTCCAACATGTGTACAGTGGGATCCCAGAAGGAGAAGAAAGAAATGCCATAAATATATATATATAGATGTGAATAAATGATGGTTGAAAAATTCTCAGATTAGATTAAAACATTGTTCTTCATTAGAATAACCTCAATCACAATTTTCCAGGATAGTTAGAGATTGAATTGAAATGCAAAATTGAGTTTGAGTAAATTTTAAGACATATTCCAAGCTTACCTTTCAATTTAAAATTTCTTCTCCAGTTGTTTTTCAAAAATTTGTCTTTTTTATCTACTGCCACATTCAATAGGTTTCTTAATTTATCAATTATCTATCATCTATCTATCTACCTATCTACCTACCTACCTACCTCAATTTTTAACCTGAAAATAAAAGGCCAAGATGAGAGGCAAGGTTCATTTTTTTGAGATCCAAAAAATCAGGAAACACTGATTCAAGAAGAAACCCAAATAGCATTCTGATTAGGAGTTGGAGGCAAAGGGTATTTATGAGAAAGGGAAGGGGAATAATTAAATGAATACATGAAAGGAATTTCTATGGGTATTAATAAGCTAAGGGAGAAATTTCTATAGTTGCAGTAAGCTGACACAATGATGCTAATTCAAGATTTTTTAAAATTTTCAGTGCAGTAGTCATATCTGCTTTTCTGGCTTTGCAAACAGTTGTTGGAGTGCAGTGCTGCCTTGAATCCAGTCCAAAGGTTGAGCCCAGTTGTAACATTCCAAAGATCTGAGGAGTGTCATGTAAGGCAGAGTTCCTCTGGGATGGCCGCTCCGATCCCATATTAAAGTGGCTTTGTTTATATTATTTATTAATTTTATCCATTCATTCATCCATCTATCCACCCATCCATCTATCCATCCATGCATTTATCTATCATGTATTTATCAGAGGCAATAATTCTTGTTTAATATCACAGAATATATTATCTCTTCTTTGCATGTTAAGTGTCCTTGTGAACGTTTTTTTTTCTTTTTGCTCTTCTGGCTTTTTACAAATCTATTCCTCTTGAGTTTGTCTTTACACATCTCACATTTCACATTCATGGTTTTGATTGCTTGTTCCAAAATGAGTTTATTTAAAGAAACCTCAGTGCTAATTTCCATAGTTCAATGAAATGCACTCCTGGTGTCTACTGTACCTGGAATGTTCCCTTTGTGGTTAATTTTTTCTCTTTATTTGAGGATGAATGCAAATGTTTCTTCCTTAGGAAGTATTTCCTTTTGCACATGTCTAAAGAATGCAGTGTAATTACTGATTCTATTTCTTACTCATTCTTTAGTTTTTAATAGGATTTCTGAAATCTCCATTTTCATTTTTATAACAATTGATCTGAGCATTAAGCTTTCAGACTAATGTTAACAAAATTGGCTTAACAAAGTCAAATGCTTTATCCTTTTAAAAATAGTTCTTTAGAAAAATCATGCTTCACAGCTATGTTTATCATGTCTCTTTCCAATCGACTACCACAAAAAATCAAGTGCCTCTTGAAATCCTCAACCTAAATTATACTGCTTTGGTGGTAAATGCAGAGATTTACTAAAGATTAACAGCCATTTGAAGCCCATTTAGAGACAGGAATGATGCTACATTTTCTGTGTTCTTTTAATATAATCCATTGTGTTGAAAATATTAGTTTCTTTGTGATTGAGTTTTTACAACTTCATATTGAAAGTAGAATAGTTCACTAAAATATACTTTTGCTACATCAATGAAGTGGCTACATATTTTAAAATGTGAATATTTTTTTTAAAAAGTATTTGTTTTAACTTCTGAGTTTGAATCTACATGGTCCATCACAGAGCTGTTCCAGAAATATGCCTGAGCAGATTAATGTTGAAAACCTTAAGTATTCATTCAATATTAATATGAAATATTTACTTCACCTTTAAAGGACATTTAAAATGTTGCTAAAATTTAATAAATTAAGAAATTTTGAACAAAGTATTAAAAACACACAGAAAACAGTAGCAGAATTTCTGTGATTCATGCATAAAATTGATTTATGAGCTTTCTAACCTGCCTTCTTGTATCAGAAAGGAGACTAATCTGAGTCCCTTAGAGGATCATAATACTTGCTATTGAATTATTCTCCACATGAAAGTTACATGCAGTGATATCATCTTGCTCCCTCCTTTCCAAATATAGTAAAATATCCTTAGAGCTAATTAAATCCTATAATGCTTTGTGATGGCTAATTTTACGTGTCAATTTGATGGGGCTGAGGGATGCCCAGATAGTTGGGTGTGTCTGTGAGGGTATCTCTGGAAGAGTTAGCATTTGAATCAGTAGACTGAGGAAAGAATCTTGCCTTCACCAATGCATGAGGGCATCATCCAATCCACTGAGGGCCTGTGTAGAACTGAAAGTCAGAGGAAGGTCAAATTCTCTCTCTGCTTGAGTTGAGACATCCATCTCCTCCTGTCCTTGGACATGGGTGCTCTTGGAATATGTGTTAAAATTTACTCAAACTCAATTTTGCATTTCTTTTTTTTTTTAATTTTTTATATATATTTTATTGATTTTCCACAGAGAGGAAGGGAGAGAGATAGAGAGCCAGAAACACCGACGAGAGAGAAACATTGATCAGCTGCCTCCCGCACATCCCCCACTGGGGATGTGTCCGCAACCCAGGCACATGCCCCTGACCGGAATCGAACCAGGGACCCCTCAGTCCACAGGCCGACGCTCCATCCACTGAGCCAAACCGGCCTCGGCTCAATTTTGCATTTCAATTCAATCTCTAACTATCCTGGAAAATTGTAATTGAGGTTATTCTAATGAAGAACATTGTTTTCATCTAATCTGAGAATTTTTCAACCATCATTTATTCACATCTATAACAATATATATATATTTATGGCATTTCTTTCTTCTCCTTCTGGGATCCCATTGTACACATGTTGGAATTCCTATTGGTGTTTCACATATCTCTGAGGCACTAATCATTAATATTTATTCTTTATCAGTTGTGTTCCTCAGACTGAAAATCTCAATTGACCTATTTTCAAATTTTCTCATTTTACTGCTAGTTCATATCTGACATTAAACCCCTCTATAGTGAAATGTTCATTTCTATTATTTTACTCTTTAACTCCAAAATTTCTTATTAGTTTTGTTTCTAAATAATTTATTGTTATTGTCTCTTTGGTAAAACATCACCATTCATTTTTCTGGTTCTCAAGATGGCAGATTGTAGGACTTCTAGGCCCCCATAGCTACATGAATCAACTGCTATAATAAATCTTTCTCTCTCTCTCTCTCTCTCTCTCTCTCTCTCTCTATATATATATATATATATATATATATATATATATATATATATATATATATATATATGATTTATCTTGATAATGCCCCAAATCATAGCATTTCATTTAATTTTCATTGTAATTAATGTGCATTTTATAGAGGCAAATAAAAATAGAATTTCTTACCTTCATTTAAGGAACATTGTTAACATTCCTCTGTCAAGAGGTGGGGTCTATCTCCCTTCACCTTGAACTGCAGTGAATGGGACATTTTATAATTGTTAAGGCTGTCACAAAAGGTTATACAACTTCTGTCAGGTTTGGAACCTAGTGCCCATGTGGGAGAAAGCCACATATCCATATAAAATCTGCGTGAGCATCAGTTACTGAAAGGTGTTTTTCAGTCCCAATAAGATGGTACCTTTACCTATTCGTATCACAAAAGAGGCTGTTATGTAGCTATAAAAATATGATGGACGGGGCAGGTTTTTTTAAATAGAAAAAAGGGAGGGTTAAGAGAAATTTTTTCAGGATAAACAATACTATTTAAAACATTTTTGGAATTTGAAAGGCAAAAGGCTGAAGATTTTGTAGTCTCTTGAGTAGAAGTGTAGACAACAACATGATTTTTAGAAAGCAAGATGGCTTCTATCCCTCATTCTACAGGCAGGATTGAAATTTTTAATAATGATGTATCCTTTTCCTCTGATGCACTGACTCAACTGTCAGTGTTGATCTGTGGGATCATGTTTTTCTCTGTTCCTCTAGGGGTACCTTGCATCTTCTGGCATGGAGGAAACTATGTCAGACACAGGTCATCTTAGTTCACAGTCTCTGACATTTCTTGAACCTAGAAACTTTTCAAGAAGCCCCTTGATCTGACTTTTGGGTTGATCCTAATAATATCTGGAGCTATAATTTGGCCTGTTTCCTGGTGTCCAGTCAGTCTACCTTAGCTAACTGAGCTTAAGGTTGAATTACAAGTAAATCTTTTGCTCTATCATTTCTCAGATAAATGGAAGAGTATAGGCTTATTATCTGTGCATGTAAAATATTTATAATTATCGAATATTTTATATTCATAATAGCATTTGATACACATTTTATTTAGGACACTGTTCATATGTCACTTTCTCAAAGGGCCTTTTTAGATCACTGCAGGATCCATTTTCTTGCCTATTTTATTCTAAGATATTTTATCTAATCATTTCATTTTCTTTTAGTCGATGATTTTCTCTTTCACTGGGATGTGCACTTCATAAGAGCAAAGGATTTTGTTCTTTCTATTTACCACTATATATCCAGAATTGTATCTGGTACATATTCAGTGCTCAAACTGTAATTATAATTTTTAACTAGTCTTACAGTGCAGATATGGTCCATTTAGTGATGATGAAACAAATTCATTAGGGCCTCTTAATTTGCTTAAGGGACAGAGCTAATAAGTAGCATAATCTGTTTGTCTTTGCTCCTTTCTTTCTGGGTACCTCTAAAGGTTACCTTTGAAACCAAGTTCAATTACACTTGTTATTTGGAAAATATGGTTTGCTTTGCAGAGGAATCTGAAAACAGTTTAGTGTCATTAACCAGTTAAAGGAGACAAACATTTTTTATGGCTAGATATAACATGAGTGATATAGAAAACAATCTTGGGCAATGCCCTGGAAGCAGTGAAGTGTCAAGTTAGAAAGTTCTGTAGCTCAGGATTCCCTAAAGCAGATATTTTAGAGGTTTTTAAAGGAGGCCTCTTGCTAAGCATGTCAGACACATCTCCAAAACAACTTCATCTTTTGGTTTCTTTTCATAAATACCAAAATCACAGAATTCCATTACATTCCCATTGTAACTAGCATGCATTTCATAGAGGCAAGTCAAGATAGATATATTTTCTAGCTTTTTAATATCTTCAGTTGTTTCTCCAAATTTATTAGAGTTTTCCCTCTTTATAATCATTACTAGAGGCCGAGTGCATGAAAATTCATGCACTGGAGGGGGCGTCCCTCAGCCCGGCCTGCCCCATTTCATAGTCCGGGAGCCCTCAGGAGTGGGAGGCAACCTGGCGATCAGGGGAAGGTGACACCCCCATCACACCTCTGCTGCTGCCATTGCGGGCAGTGCAAGCCTCACCTGGCCCTGGTTACCTGAGCCTTGGGTGGCCCTGGGTGGCTGGGCAGCCACCATCCAAGGCTTGCCTGCACCTCAGGCTGGCTCTGGGTGGCTGAGGGGTCTGGGGGACTCCAGAGGCAGATGTGCAGAGCGGCTGGACCCGCCTGGAGGTGGGCCCAGCTTTGCCATGCGCCTGCCGTCTTGGCAGGGCTGAGGGGACTGGGCACCGCCACTTGTGGCTGTGGGCACTGCCATCTTTGAGTGCATGGCAGTTAATTAGCATATTCCCTCTTTATTGGCTGTGAGGGTACCACTATCTTGTGAGGGTGTTATGGTCAATTAGCAAAGTCCCTCTTTATTAGATAGGATGGCTCCTATTTCAAGAAGAGATTTCAGTTGTCACTGTGAAGTTTTCTCCCTTCTATGTAGCTATAGATTTTGAGAGAAACACAGATATATCAGAATCCACACAGAAGTGCATATATTTATTTCTATGATAATGTAGTACTTTTGAGAATGCTACATGACTTTCTATTTCACTAAACATCAAACATAACCTGTGGATAATGTGCTTGCCTGACATTTTCAAAAAGCATGTCACTTTTTGAAACTCTCAAAGATTTACTCAAAAGCAGTTAAGAGTTTCTTACTTGCTATTTCAAAGCAGCAACCTTAAGTTATATTGAAGGGGAAGTTAAAAATGTTCGCCAGCAGAAATCACACTCAATAGCTTCCATCTACCCCTTCTAAAGCTGTACAAAACACACACTAAGCTAATATGAGTTTAAGAGCTTTGTAAGGACACCCCCTGTGTACTCTTCACCCAGCACTCATTCAATTTCACTTGCTTCTCTTAGGCCTGGAAGAGATGAGCAAATTGCCACAGGCTAAAAATATCTTTAGGATATGAGTTTACACCCTTTTAAAACACTCAGAAGAGGCACATCTTAGTAGTGAATTGTTTCCTTATTTTCCCCTTCAGACCACTTTTCAGGCTGAAGAATGATACACGACCTCTCAGCAGTGTGTGCCAGTGCCCAAAGGTTCAGAACAGAATACTTCTGGAGGGAACCTGCATGTCCTTGTTCCTATGCATGATTTCAGCAGAGCCTCCAAATACAATTTTCCTGTTTATTGTTCATTCTTCTCCAAGGGATCAGCATATGCCTCTTCTTGGAACAATGGCATAGTGTCCTGATTTAGACCTTGACCATTGGTGCGCAAGTGCCTAGAATGAAAACCTGGTTGACTACTTACTGGACGTGTGACTTTGAACAAGTTGCTTAACCTCTCCATCCTTCAGTTTTCTCCCCTTTCAAATGGATATTATAATAGTACCTTAAACCTAGGATGATTGTTTTGCTTAACTCATTAAATGAATAAAAATTGCTTTGAACACGACACAGCACAGAGTACCTGCATATGGATATTTGCTATCACCCTAGTCACTGCATGCGCACAGACACACATACACACACACCCACACATTTGTGGTTTCTTTGCTACTTTTTTAAAAGTCCTAATTTTTCTCATTAATCTTATTAATCATTGATTCGACATGCTAGATATTCTAAGGTATGACAAGAGATCGTCAAGTAAAGACTTGCTGAGTGTAAATGTCCCGCATTTCTCCACACTGCTTAACCGAGTGATCAGTAGAATCTTTCCAAGTCATTTCTGGGCTCAAATATTTACCCTACTGTCTAACAAAAACAGACTCTCTATTTCCTATGCTTTATACAAGTCATATTTTATTCCTACCATTTCCTCTAAATCTTTCCCTTGAGTGACCAACTCAAAAGTTACTTCTATTATAAAACCTTTCTCGAATTCTCTGGTCACAATGACTTTCTTCCTGCTTCAATTGTATTTTGGTTTGGCTTTATATCTCTTTCTTTTAAAAATATTCTTTTTTGAGGTATATTTTACCTACAGAGAAATGCTCAAATTTTAAGTTTACAGTTCCCTGAGTTTTGACAAATGCATATACCTATGAAGTCTAGGTGTATGCATTTCTATAATTATAGAACACTATCTTCCCTCCTGAATGTTTCTTTGAGCTCCTTCCCAGTAAATCCCCACAATCTCTCTCAGGTAAATCTGTTCTGATGTACATCACCATACTTTAGACTTGACTGTGTTAGAACATCTTATGAAATGAATTAAAGAATTCTAGACAATCATGGTAGAGGGTTGTGCAGTAGTCTCTATTAAATAATGCCTATATCTGAAGTCCCTCTTAAAGGAATCTGGCTAGGATACCACAGTATCTGGCACAGAGTAGGTACTCTTTAATTATTTCAGTTGAGTTACATATTAACAGTGGGACTTCAGAGACAATGATTTCACTTGCAATCAGACAAGAGTGACTTATATTATAAGCTGACATTTCTCTTCTGTCTTACATGGTATTCATTTCTCCCTGTGCTTTAGAACTTATCCTACATTGCCATCGTATCTATACCGATTCAGTAAATCACGAAAGACAAACCCTTGGCCTTGAGAATAACAGGCTGGGCCCAGAGAGTACTTTATCTAGTGTTTTGTTCAAAGTCTGCCTAGAGCACCTCAAGAGTTTCACATAAAATGATACCCTGACAGTGTTTACAGAGAGCGTAATGAAATGCCAACTTGCAGAACTTAGCACATATTCTGCATTATCTCGCAGTCACCGAATTCGTAATATCTGTTTAATATGTGCAAGTAATTCAGCTTTCCCCAAGGTATATAATTTTTGTCAAAATAAATAAATATTCAAATCCCTCTTGGCTATGGGCTTGGTATACGGTTGAAAAAGAACTTTCTTGCATTTGAAATGAAGGGAATCTAAAATATTCAACATTGGCAATTTGGGACTCTAAATTTATGGAGATCACATAAATTCAGATCACGCGTGGAAACTTCCTAATTGAATTTTCAATCAAGATCGTATAACTAACAAAAGCCACATGAATGTTGCCTACATCTAAGTAGTCTACTTTGCAAGGTCATACACTTATTTCTTAACAGGATTCCCTGGGGTTGGTCCAGACAAAGTTATAGAAAACAAAAATGTATTTTTCCTCACTGCTATTTTACAATCATTTTAATATATTACCCATCCTAATGACCCAGTCTAATATCACATTTACACTCAAATCACAAAGGTATGCCACAGATGAGGTTAAGTCTAAAAACAAACCCAAAGGAAACATTCTAAAATTATGAGCAACAATACAAGATTTTGAATATGAACATAGCTTGTGAGTCACATTACACATACAGAGTGAGAAGTCAGATGTATTGATACATAGAGGAGCTCATGTACGTACAGTAAGAATATATTTAACAATGTTGCTTTCACAATATCAGCCCTCTGAAGAATGCAGCCCAACAGAAATGTTTATTTGTTCTTCCTGTGCCAGCCACAGGGTCTACAAAACCAAATAAGACTGGCACCTTTCCTGCTTTCACAGGACAGACACAAGAAAGAAATAATTGCACACATGGTCACTGAATTTATTTGACATGTGTGCGGAATACTGTCTGAGTATATTTAACATCTTCTAAATGTCTGGCTTCTTTTTGTAGGCTCTCACTCGGAGCTTTGACCCTTATGCAGTTGGTTTGGTTCCATAGTTCCCTGGTCTACAGCAGTTCAAAAATTGGAAATAGATGCTAAGTAGATGAGATCTGCTGGAGGCAGGCATCTGACAATAAAAAACATATGTGACAGTAGGCAACTCACAACAATGTAAAAAAAGAGGCACGGAACTGTAGCTTAGTTCAATAATTCAATATTTTTCCAACTTTTGTCTTTATGTATGTGATTTATTTTTTAAAGCAAATCTTACCTGGAAGTGCAAATAAATGAAATGCATAAATGTAGGGCAGCTCAAAAGCCAAAGCTGATAGATCTCAAAGAATGTTCTTCAGAAACCTTAGCTTGCCTTAAAAATAATACAATAAGAGATACCTTCATGCCACTCACAAAAGATTAGATTCAGTTCAGTATCTCCTCTGAAAGATTACAACAGTATGAACAATATAAATGAAGAATTTACACTGACAAAATAGAGAGAGAATTTGATTGTATCGAAAATCTTAGATTCTTGGTTCTTTCTTTTGCTGTCTTTTTGTGTTTTAGTCACTGTTGATGCTTCTAATAGCTTCCTGTTGCTGTTGTAAAAGTTGTCACATATTTAGAGGCTAAAGTAGTACAAATTTATTATCTCTTGGTTTTTGAGGTCAGAAGTCTGATAAGAGACTCATGGGGCTATAATTAAAGTGCCAGCAAGAGCTACATTTTTTTTTTTTCCTAGAGGTTTCAGAAAGATTCTTATCTCTTATAGTTTCTACTAGGGGCCCCGTGCACAAAATGTGTGCACTGGGAGGGGGAGGGCCCTCAGCCTGGCCCCTTTCCTAGGGCACACTCTAGGAGTCTGGGACCCCTCGGGGGATGTCCCACTGCCAGCTTAGGCCTGATCCCCCCCTAAGCCAACAGTTGGACATCCCTCTCGCAGTCCAGGACCCCTTGCTCCTTACCACCCACCTGCTTGCTGCTCCGCGAAAGCAGGAGAGGCTCCCGCCACAGCCATGAGCCTGGCTTCTGGTAGAGCAGTACCCTCCCGCCCCCCATGGGAGTGTACTGACCACCAGGGGGCAGCTCCTCCATTGAGAATCTTCCCCCTGGTGGTCAGTGCTCATCATAGCAACCAGTCATTCTGCCAGTCGCTCAGCAGGTTGTTCTGCTGTCCGATCGATTTGCATATTTGGTTTTATCATATAGGATAGGTTCAACTTTTATTAGCTAATGGGTCCTTTCCATTTTCTAATGGGAAGCATCTCTCTGACCATTCTTTCACGATCATATATTTTTCTTTTATTTCCTTCTTCTACCTCCCCTTCCACTTTTAAAGATTATAGTTGCCTATTTGAGTAATCTAACCAAAACAAACAAACAAATAAAATCCTTGAAAACCCTTGGCTCTCAAGGCCTGGGAAGAATGCTGTGTTATCTTGGCTCCACCTTCTAGGATTGTGTCTACATCCTCTGAGTCATTTTCCCTTGTTCACAATGGTCGCATGCAGTTGCAATTGAGTAGTTCTATCAGCATTTTCTGTGGTTTTTTTTTGCGCTTGTTGAATTTTGGGATTCTGTCAACCTTCTTTAATTTACTCTCTCTGCCCTCTTCAGTCCAGCTGGCCGAGTTTCTGCTGATATAATGTTCTCCTATATAGTTGATAAGAGGCTTCTCTCCAGAACTTTTCTAGGTAATCTCATCTCTAGTTTTGACTTTTATGGAGATAGCTGAATTCTGAGGAGCTCCATGAGTCACATGCTAAGGCCCTTTATATGACCAAGTAATCCGACCACTTGGTCTTTCTGAGGTATCAGCACAAGACTGTCTGGCCATGCTCTCAGCTTTATGGGTTTTCCCTGTAGAGCAGGGGTGGGAACCTTTTTTTTCTGCCAAGGTCCATTTGGATACCTATAAATCATTTGTGGGACATACAAAATTATAACTTAAAAATTAGCCTGCTATCTTTGGTCAAACATTCAATTAGCTCACCCCCTAATGTCTTGGCATGGCCAGACCCAATGATTTCTCGGGCCTTATATGGCCCAGGGGCCAGATGTTCCCACCCCTGGTCTAGGGCATGCTTTCCTGACAGCAGATCTCTTAATTTTAGCATTTTTTTACAGTCTGGGTAGGCTGAGAATTTTCCAAATCTTCACATTTCTGTGTGTGTGTGTGTGTGTGTGTGTGTGTGTGTATGTGTTTAGCAGTTCTTTCTTCAGTCTATCCCCTTTCTCTTGTGTTTTTCTATAAGCAGAAGGAAGAAACCTGGACACATATTCAAATATCTTTTTGTAACTCTCTCCTCAGCTAAAACTCCACATCTTTATTTACAAGTCTGCATTCTACATAACTGCCGGAAACAATTCAGATAATCTTGCTACCACTTTCCCTGTTTTCAATAATGTTTCTTCTTTCCATCAGTGGAATTACCAGCACCATTAGTGTACATATTCGTACTGACAGTTTCTTCATAACAATTTAGACATTCTCTAAGACGAGAAATGTTTTCTAACCATGCTCCATATTTCCTCCTGAGGCCTCCCCAAGAGAGTCATTCATATTTATACAGGATGGGGCTAAAGTAGGTTTACAGCTGTTAATACATGAAGCACTTGTTTAGTATTATCATTTATTAATTATTGTATTATTTTCCAAACGAATAACTAGACCTTTTTTTGCCCCACCCTTTATTCTCACTAATAGTCTGTTCCAGGCAATCTCGGATTTGTCTATCATGCTCCTCAAAATTTTTCCAGCTTTTGTTTATTTGTCCCACTCCAAAACCACTTCTACATTTTTAAGTATTTGTTACAGACATGCCCCACTTTCAAGTAACAACATTTGTATTAGTTTTCTGCTTTTGCTACAATGAATTATCACAGCCTTAGTGGCTTACAGCACATACATTTATTACTAACAATTTTGAAGGTTAGCAATCTCACGAGGAACCCACAGGGCTGAAGTCAACCGGTGGGCAGGACTGTCTTTGTGGAGGCTCTAGTCTAGAAAGTGCCCTGCCTTTTGCAGCTTCTCGAGCCCGCCCCCTTTCTTTGGCTTATGAGCTCCTTAGTCCATATTTAAAGCCAGAAATGTCAGGTCAATTTCTATTCTTGCTGACTCTTCTGATTATCTCTTCCATTTTTAAGGACTTCTATGACTATATAGGGCACACCTGGATAATCTAGGATAGTCTCCTATTTTAAGACCAGCTGATTAGCAACCTCACTTCATTGTGCAAGCTTTAATCTCTTTTTTGCTTTGTAACCTAGCATATTCACATATTCTAAGGATTAGGACAGAGATATCTTTTGGGAATGAATATTCTGTCTACTTCAATGCTTACTTTTCCTCTCGTCTTAAAAGCAGTTTTACTGATATGTTTTTAAGAAGTTGGTTTTGAGGCTTAGTGAATTTAAAATGATATATGTGAGAGATTTTTGTGTACTATAAAATGATATATAGGCTTAAGTTATTTTGGTTTTCTATATTAATTTGTTTTTGCTTTATATTAGAAAGATGTCTTTAAGGTGTACTTAATTTTTTTTTAAATAGCATGTCTAAAAAGGTATGCCTTTAAAAATTATTCCATTAACTAATTAAGATAAAACTGGTAAGAATTACTAATAGTAATGATAGCATTTACTATTCTTCAGTAGTATACTAGGCACAGTATTAGGTTCATTTTATACATTAGTTTCAATCCTCCCAACAATTATGCAAACTAAGCTATACAATCTGTATTTATAGATGTTGAAACTGAAAGCAGGAATCATTAAATAACACAACCTAACTCAGTCACAGTTATTCAGCAGCAGAAGCTGGCTTTGAGCTTTAAATTTCAGTCTTTTCACATATACATAGTGTCTTTCTTATTACATGACAAAGAAAAACATTTTTATTTTTAACCTACTGAAGTTTATCGTATTTCCAGCATAGACCTTAACCTGTGGAAACAAAAAAATATTGTGAAAGTAATTACATATAGTTTTTGATATATATGTATATAGTAGTACTATTTTTTAAAAAGGAAATAATACCAATGGTTTATAAAAGAGGGTGTGGTAAATATGTAGGTAAAGGGTCAGTTATAAACAATTTTAGGGCAGAGGTAGTTTTGAAGAAGTATTTAAATGATGGAATGGAATTCCACCTAAAAATATTGGTGCTAGGAGAAGAATTATGGATTGATAGTTTGGAATTTCAGGAAGAAGGGCCACCAACAATGAATGCAAAAATGTGAAATGTGAGACATGAAAAAAATTTCAAAGTATATTCCAATCCCTGTCTCTACTCTGTCACCCACATGCCACACACTGTAGGTCATATTCTTCTTGCAAAATAATTTTTGACCCTTCACCTTGATGTCATTTTGCCAGGTATTTTTGTCGCTGTGAGTGGTAGAAGTCCAAGGAGCCAGCCTTATACTGGGACAGCTAACGTCATTATATATAGATATGACTGCAGGTACAGAGTATCTCACTAGACCCAAACTAAATGCATCTCTAAATCGACTTTCCCTCAGATAGATCTCAAAATAGCTCATAATGACAAATAATGTGGCAAAAGAGAAGTTGGAGTGGAAACAGAAAGCGGTCATAATCCGATTGCGGTTAAAATATTTTATAATTTTGCATATTTTTCAAAAACACATAATTATACAAACACATTTTCTTTAGAGCACTTTCCCAGGCTTTAGGAAAAGCCTGTGCAAGTGAGGGTCTCTAGAGCTTGGGTGCACTTGTTTCATGTATGTATGGGAAAGTAAGTCTTTTATACCATGTAATTTCTCAAATGTCAGCACTGTGTTTCTATTTGGGTAATCTGGTTGTTCATGCATATTTTATAGTATGTCACTACAAATTCTTTTAGAAAGCAATTTGTAAAGCAAGTGGTATATGAATTATGAACTCTTACAGAAGTAGGACAGGGAATCAGATGTCAAATATCAAGTTTTGCCATTCTCACCCCTTGTATGAACTTAGGTTAATACTCAAGTCTCTGGACTCCAGGTCTCTAAACTAAATAGTGTTAAGGTCTAAAATTAAGTCCAAATACCATGCTATCTGGTAAAACCAAGAGAACCTTAAATGGCCTAACCACAAATTTTCCTCCCCAGTCTGCTTCTACAGATAGGTTAAATTCGCTAGCCAAACAACCCTTCTCATCAGGGGACAAGGCACAGTTTTTCCTGCTTACCCCTGAGTAGTAAGTTTCTGTCTTTTCAAGCCTGTAAACAGTGGTTCTCAACCTTCTGGCCCTTTAAATACAGTTCCTCATGTTGTGACCCAACCATAAAATTATTTTTGTTGCTACTTCATAACTGTAATGTTGCTACTGTTATGAATTGTAATGTAAATATCTGATATGCAGGATGGTCTTCGGCGACCCCTGTGAAAGGGTCGTTCGACTGCCAAAGGGGTTGCGACCCACAGGTTGAGAACCACTGCTGTAGAATTATTCAAACAAGCCAACCACATGCTTGAATGGAAACAAGGGTCACGTTGTTACAGTAGTAACTAGCTAGTTTATTAGCATTAATGACAGGAGGAAAGCAAAGGGAAGGCCAGACTTTATAAGCATGGCCATCTGGGCAACTTCACCAGGAAGCTGCAACTCTACACTCCCCAGGGAACCATCGCTGCAGTCCATTCCCTGCAAATCACTGGGGGAAGGGGCCTAACAAAAGGGGAGACAGATAAATGCCCAGTGAAGTGGGGAAGGTGCTTGTCTGTCAGTCTAATCAGGAAACAAAGATAATTGGCTAAAGGGGTGGAGCCACTGCAAACCTGGGAAATCCCGAAGGCTTAATTGGTTATGCTCCCAGGTAAAATCCCAAAAGACAGAGAATTCTCCTTCTAGTGTTCCTTTTGCTTGCTCCTGCTTCTGTGCACTCACTTGTTCTGTGACCTGCACTAGCCCTCCATGTGGCCCTAAAGGGCGCATGGCCCATGGCCATGTGGACCCCACACACAATGGACTGCAACTGGGAACGCAAGCTAACTTAGCCAGCTGCTGGACTGGACTGGACCTTAACATGAAGCAGGAACTCTGGCTTTGATTCTAGCTCTGACTTTTCCCATGGTGAGAAGGAGGGCGATGGAACCTTGGAGAGAAACTCCCTTAATGTCATCTCATCACTAAAGCTTTCCAGGATACCTCATCCTTTTGTGGACATCAGGAAATTCTTGTTCCCAGGATTCCCCAAGAAGCCCACTTCCACCAGCAAGAAGTCAGGACACAGGGGACACCCCACAGATAACACCACTCTTTTCACAGTAAAAAGGCTGCCTCCCACAGAGCCTGCTCATCATTCTGTTCCTAAGTGCAGCCTCTGTGTGACCCTGCATGGTGTGCAGTGTCCTCATCCCCTGGGCTGTGGGTGTATGGGACTAATAACGTGCTATTAATCTCATCTGCTCAGTGTCAGGTGTCATGTAATTAGCCACACCTATAACCCTAGGAGGGAATCCCTCCCACACTATGACTCCCAACTTCTGTTTCTCAGCCCATTCCCCACTCCAACTCTGAGCAGAAACAACTCTAGCACAGATTTTTTTTCTACTACATAACCAGGGGAGGGATGCTTCATACATGGAACTCTTGACATTTATTGTTGTACTTTCAATTATATAAAAACAGGTCCAAACTGCCTGCCTCACTAAAAAGCAATCTGTATTTTCACACCAGTCTAAAGGACATTAGGAAACGCTAGCTCTATATTTTGTGAAGCTATTTGAATTCAATGCTTTCATTTTAACCACTGGTAACCCTCACAAAAACAGGGAAAATGCCATATTTAATCATTGGGAAATAATAGATGCCAATGCCCATCATATGGTTTGTGCTTCAAAATGGTAGCAACCGTTATTAATTTTTACTATGAGACAGTGTTTGACCCTGTAAGTATATGTGCTCTATCACATGATACATGACTAAGTAAAATACTTAATTTTCTTCATTTTCTCAGTTTCTAACACACAAATTATTTTTTGTACTTCTAGAAGACACAGCCATGGCAGTTATCCTATAGGCATCTTATCCAGGTGACATCCTTGTTTATGATTTAAAAAATCATTAATGATTGCCCTGGCCAGTGTGGCTCAGTTGATTGGGCATCATCCCACGCACCAAAAGGTTGTTGGTTTGATTCCTTGTCAGGGCATATATCCACCTTGCAGGCTCAGTCCTCAGTAGGGGGTGTGCAGGAGGCAGCCAATCAATGTTTTGCTCTCACATCAATGTTTCTCTCTCTCTCCCTCTCATTAATTTTCATGTGTTCATGATAGGGCTATGCAATACCCATATGTAATTTTGTCTAATTTAATCCTCGTGTTGATCCTATAAATTAGGTATACTTACTTCCTATTTCACAAGTAAGGTAACTGTGATTAGAGAATATAAAATAACTAGAGGCCCTGTGCACAAAATTCATTCACTGGAGGGGTGTCCGTCAGCCCTGCCTACACCATCTCCAATCTGGGACTCCTCAGGGGATGTCTGACTGCCGGTTTAGGCCCGGTTTCTGAGGGCTTCTTGTTAATGCAGATATCTGGGCTGAGCTGCAGGTGGCTTCTGTTGATGCATGTATCTGGGCTGTGCAAGAGTTGGGGTCAGAAGTTCCTGTAAGATATTCGCTCAAAGAGGACATGATTTTGCAAAGCTTAGCTTTGCAGAACAAACTTAGTTCCCCTTGGGCATTTGTTAGATTTTTGTAAGACTCAAGCCTTGCGTTCTCTAGTTAACCCTTTCAGGACTTACTTCTTTTCTGTCCATGTCCGTTTTCAGCACTGCCACCTCCCGAAATGCTTCCCCCACAGATGGGCTGTTACCTCCAGGCCTCTGCTCAGTCCTTTCTTCTCAGCTCACTCACCCCTTTCATTATGGCAGCGTTTCCCACATTGCTACCTACACCCCACAGGTCATCTTCCTATCTCTCTTTTGTTCTCCCCCAAGTGAACATGTGGCCTCATGCCATTCTGGGTCTTTCTAACACATCTCAGCCATGAGACTAGCACCTAGGATCCTCTCAGCCTATTTTACAGATGTTCATTCCAGCACTCAGAAGCCACCATTCCGTGAGATTAATTGTTCTTTGCATGGAACAGTGCATGGCAAAGGAGGAGCCTGTTTCTGCTCACACAAACGGGGAAGGCATTTCTGCAAAGGCAAACAAAGGGACTTCTCTTTGCAGGTTTTTATCTTTTTGTTTGATTATTTTTTTTTTGCAGCCTGTTGAGGTGCACTGGGGTCTGTTTAGAATTAATAAACCTCAGCAGGGATGTTGCTAAGTTCCTTGCTAAAATGATCACAAAGAAGATGGAGTTTGAATATTTTACTTTTGTTGTTTTGTCTTTTATTTTTATTTCCCCTTTAATGAATAAAGGAACAATGCCATCCATCAAAGAACAGAATGAAACTGTGGCAACATATGCCTTTTTTTCATATTAGTGAGGGGCTTAAATACTGGATGATTCTTAAAAACAACGTCTCATGATGAGTGTGTGTTGTGGGCAGAGTTGAGAGGAAGCAGGGCAGCAGCAAGGTGATAGGAGAAGGTCAGGGGAGCAGGGAGGTTGTTAGAACTGTCCAGGTGTCAGAGCAGGGATCTAAAGTAGCAGGGGGAGGGGCAGGGCACAAAGGAAGTGTGACAGGATGGCAGGAGTTCTTAGGTGAGGCTATGCCTGCATTTCAAAAATTATGTTTAATATTGTGACATTGTTTCATGTATGAGAAACAAGCAAAAAACCTTGCTCAGAGTTCTTAAGTGAAAAATCAGAAATTGCAAAAGAATAAGAATTACTGTATTAGAGACTGTACTAAAAATAGCAAAATAAATCCTTTAATTCAAACCTGTCATAATTAATTACATTTGACTACTCTTAATCCTCTAGCATAATAGGAAAATTTATAATGCATTATTTTAGATGCCACAACATTGCAGCAGTGGGCTTGTGACAGGTGCAGCAGAATATAATTAGATTTCCCTGTTAGAGGAAGAGAGAAGAAAAGCCATGAGACCTGAAAATCCTTATATACTAAACTAGTACCTTTTGCATCTGGCAGTTGGCAAAGTGAATGTTAATTATGTTAATAGAACCAATTAAACAGATAAGAAAGGCAATTGTGTGAGACATGCTTAGCATATATCTTTTTGAAGAGCATGATTTTTATCAATGGAGTATATCTGTATATACTGAAATAATTTCCTGAAATAATTAACAAACCTGGAAGCTCATTCTTTTTCTTTTTCTTTTTAGGACCAGGGTACAGTATAGCGTAGCACTACAACTTTTGCTCTACAGTATGACTGCCTGGGTTTGAATTTTATTCTCCCAACTTACCTGCTCTAGGATTTTTGTGAAGTCACTTTAGTTTTCTAAGTCTCAGTTTCCTCATATATAAGATTGAGATAGTATAAGAATGCTTTAGTACAGGGCATGAAACAATAAAGCTCTCAGTACATGTGTAATTCTTCACAATTGCATTTATCTTGTCTCTGCCAAGGACAAGGAGATTATATTGTACCTTATGACCCTGTACAAATCATCTTATGCAATAATGTGTGATCCAATTTGAATTAGAAAGTTAAGGGTTTGACTTAAGGATTCCCTATTTTCTGTTAGATAAACATGGGAAAGACATTTTTGCATTTGTGAGAGAGAAACATCAATCAGCTGCCTCCTGCACACCCCCCAATGGGGATGTGCCCGCAACCAAGGTACATGCCCTTGACCTGAATCGAACCTGGGACCCTTCAGTCCACAGGCTGATGCTCTATCCACTGAGCCAAACCTGTTAGGGCACAACTTGTACTTCTTAATCCCTTCACCTTTTTCACCTATTTCCCCATCTTCCTCCCTTCTGGCAAGCATCACTCTGTTCTCTGTATCTATGAGTCTGTTTCTATTTTGTTTGTTTGCATTTATTTTTTTTCTATAGATTCCACATATAAGAATTCTTGATTAAAGAAATAACAATAATAATAGTATTTGGGGAAGATTTTTGTAAAAAGTAAATGATTTATGAATCACGTGTCACATAGTGGCACTTATGTCGCCTTCTTTGTTTTTGTTTTGTCTTTTCTAAGTTTTGCTGTTAAGATATATGACTAATATTTTTTAGCAAGTCTCATCTTAAAAGAGGATTGGAAATGAGTTCAATACATCAATCTGACCAAAATATACCAACGTTCCTTATTCAACATTTGGGAAGGTTGTAAGGCACAATGCCTTTGAATGCCCTGTTCTACAAACAAAAAAATATTCATTTATTTTTCATTGCTTATTAAACTATGTTATTTTTATTAAAGGTGCCTTTCTCTAAAAAAGTTGACATTCATCATGTTTTCTGAGTATGAGGCTATATATACATAGAAAAGAGAAAGAACTTAAACTTCTCTACTGTGCTTATAATATTCAGATTTTATAGTTTGGCATAGAATTCCACAATGTTTAATAAGATTTCAGTGTATGAAAGGATCATGAAGGCCAAATGATGTGAGGAGCTTAGGAAGGGAAGTCTGGAGGAGCGCTCCCAGCAGGCATGCCCAGACCTCCACAGACGCCTTGGAAGAGCTAGTCATCGAGATGAGATGTGAAGCCCAGGCAGGATGTGTAATGGTGATCTGGAGTGGAGAAGTTAGGATTTGGTGCTTTTTCTGTTCTGTGTGGTAGAATGCTCCAAGTGTAGTGGCATGAAACAACAATTTCACTGTGCTTACCTACTCTGTGGACAGGAATTTAGACAGTGCTTGGTTTTGCTGCGTGATTTCTGGGGAAGACTCAAATCAAAGGCGTCAGATGACTTGACGTCTGGGGCCAGCCATCAGCAAGAAGCTTCTCCACTCACCTTTGGCAGATGGCGTGAGTGGCCAGAAGGCTGAGCTCCCCTGGAACTGTGAATGGGATACCCATGCATTGCCTCATAACGTGCCCCGGGCTTCTCAAGCATGATGGCTGGATTTTGAGAGAAATTGCCCAAGAGCAAGTGGCCCAAGAGAACACAGTGAATTGCATGGCCTTTTCTTTTCCGGACTCGAAGACACCCAGGCTTCTAGTGCCGCCTGTTAGTTACATGTGAGTCACAATGGCCAGTTAGATTCAAGGGGAGGGAGCATTTGCAGACTTATTTGAAAACCTCCACCTAGAGCAAACCAGTGACTTCATCTTTCTATTTCTCAGAGTAATAAATACAAGACCTTTAACCTATTGCTTTGGGATATATGATTTCAGAACTGGATGATATTTTTTTTTGGGGGGGGGCAATGGTTGTATGTGCTCAAAAGCAGCTAGCATTATCTACACCTTTGTGAATTCCTTCCTCTTTCGTTCATAGATGAAGATGTGAAGGTTGGTTCAGAAGGTTTGAACTGAACAGTGAACTGAGCTCTCAGGAGGGCTGTCTCAAAGACAAGAATATTTGAGAGTTCAAGAGGGATAGTAAGAACAATCTTAAATATCAGATGGATGATTTTTTTATATAAATATTTTGCTTTGCGATCAAAGGTGAGTTTTACCAATAAGTTTATTCTTTTTTAAGGAAATAGCACCATTACAACAAGGCCTCTTTATGACTCTCTGACATAAAAATTACCAGTGATCTTTATTAAAAATAAAACCCTCATAACTTTTAAAATGTGTTAAATTTAAATTGCTTAGTTTAACCTTAAAAGTAGGAGCTTGTCCCTGCTGTTAGTTGTAATTCAGGAAATGGATCAGAGAATCATAAAATCTTAAAACTTCAAGGGACATTGAGAATTATCTACCTCGTCCCTATACTTTATATGATAAGGGTAATGAAAATCAAAGAAGTTAATTACTCACCCAAGATCACAGAGAGAATTAATAACACAGCTTCAAATTATAGAACTTTTTTCTATAAGTGTTTTTTTTTACTTCTAATTTCTTTATTAAGATATTACATATGTGTCCTTAGCTCGCCATCCCCCCCACTCATACCCTCACCCCCCTGTTGTCTGTGTCCATTTGTTAGGCTTATATGCATGCATACGAGTCCTTTGATTGATCTCTCCTCCTTACGCCCACCCTCCCCTACCTTCCCTCTGAGGTTTGATGTTCTGATTGATGATTCTCTGTCTCTGGATCTGTTTTTGCTCATCAGTTTATGTTGTTCATTATATTACATGAATGAGTGAGATCATGTGATATTTATCTTTCTGTGACTGGCTTATTTCACTTAGCATAATGCTCTCCAGTTCCATCCATGCTGTTGCAAATGGTAAGAACTCTTTTTTTTTTTTTTTTTTTAACGTAGTGTAGTATTCCATTGTGTAGATGTATCACCATTTTTTAATCCACTCATCTGCTGATGGGCACTTAGGCTGTTTCCAAATCTTAGCTATGGTGAGCTGTGCTGCTATGAACATAGGGGTGCATATATCCTTTCTGATTGGTGTTTCTGGTTTCTTGGGATATATTCCTAGAAGTGGGATCAGTGGGTCAAATGGGAGTTCCATTTTTAGTTTTTTGAGGAAACTCCATACTGTCTTCCATAGTGGCTGCACCAGTCTGCATTCCCACCAGCAGTGCATGAGGGTTCCTTTTTCTCCGCATCCTCGCCAGCAAGTCATTTGTTGATTTGTTGATGATAGCCATTCTGACAGGTGTGAGATGGTACCACATTGTTGTTTTGATTTGCATCTCTCGGATGATTAGTGACTTTGAGCATGTTTTCATATGTCTCTTGGCCTTCCTTCTGGCTTCTTTCGAAAAGTATCTATTTAGGTCCGTTGCCCATTTTTTGGTTGGGTTGTTTATCTTCCTTTTGTTAAGTTGTATGAGTTCCCTGTAAACGTTGGAGATTAAACCCTTATCAGTGATAACATTGGCAATATGAGTGCTTTTGAAACACTCTTTACTCTGTCTTTCTTATGTCCCATTCTCCCAGCTCTCAAACTTTTCTATCAGTAAAAAGAAACTTCTTTGTCAGACTGGAAACATTCTTTCTCATCAAATTGTAAAGTGCACAGTTATAATAAAACTACATTCCAATAGAACTTAAGACACCTCTGATTGTAACCTTCTCCCAACTTTTTACATGCAGGATGACTGTCATTGGTTGACAGTTAATGGAAGGTTTTGTGTTTCAGACAGACATGGATGGCAACCACTTCTTCAACATTCATTGCTGTTAAATTTGCAAATAATATGGATAACACAGGAGTTATTTCATATCTTATTCATAATGTTGAATGGTTAAGTGGAGGGAAAAGCACTTACTGACCATGAACTATTTTATATAGCTGCCAAAGTAAAATTTATTGTACTTTAGCCTGACAGAAGGAGAAATTTGCTTACTCATCTAATTGCTTTCATTTATTGAACTTTGCCTTGGTTTTAAAATAGTTTTGCAGCATATCTGCGATGATCATCACATTATATACATTACATTAAATTGAACTAAATTAAACCAAAACTGCTTTTAGCAACAAGGATTGAATTACAAATGAAATGTAACTTTTATCCTCATGTATTAATTGAATGATTAGTTGATTTATTGATTAAGTCAATAAAGAACCATTGAGTTCTATATATATGCTAAAAACTGTGTTAGGAATTGGGGACAGTTGGTGCTCTTAAAGTTTGTTCAAATACTACTCACACTTTTCTGCCACGGGAACAGAAAAGAGAAAAACATACTTGACTTTGCAAAAATACCAAAACCCTTTTGGGAAGAGGGAGAATGTGTTAATCATGAGGCTTCGCCTAAATTATCTGGCAAAGTCCTTTGAGGCTGTAGATAGCACAAATTATTTGTTGAAATGCACAATTGATGGGTCTGAGGTAAATAAAACTGACTATCAGCAGTGTAACACAGTTTAATCTTTTAGGTCTTATAATCTATATTGTTTGTGTTTGATGAAGTCTAAAAGTCAATTGGGAATGAGCACAATTGGTTCTTGAAGATGGACAAGATCTAAATAGACAGTAATGGAGAAGCTCATGAGGGGAACGCATTCATACTGTGGTGAAAGCAAGAATACTTAGAGTTGAACGAGATAATTCCAGCATACTTGTTTTTTTCAGTGATAGAGACAAAAAGTTGCCCTCTCTGTAAAACTGATATATTCACATTTTAAAGGAGAAAATGACCTGATACTTATCGGTAGCTGTTTTAATTACTTTTATTCATTCTATGTCAATCGTAATCAGCTCTCTGAGTATTTGACAGGACAGTGTAAAGTCACCGAGCTCTTGTTCTTTATGAATACGTTTCTATTCCCAAGAAAGGCATTTTTACACAGTGAGGCTCATTATAGTCCAGCACCTCATTGCAATCAACTTGTCCATTGCAATTTCCAGTGCATAAGGTATGCGCAAGCATCAGTGTATGGCTTGCCACAGAGTCTCATGTTGCCAATAGAATCACACACAGAGAATTATTTGGTGCATAACATGAATTCCCTGATGTATTAAATGCAAATGATGAGAAGCCTTAGAGACCAGGGCTGAGACTTACCACTAATGAGAAAATCTGCCACAAAAGAGAAATATCATACTGAGAGTCAGCTGTTACAGTGGATACGACAAAGGATTTGGCCTCAGGAACTCCAGTGTCAGAACTGCTTCTGTCACTTGCTAGTTGCAGACCTTGGACAATTGACATTAATCTAGATAATTTTTTTGTTTCTTTATCTATAAAATAGATCTGTTCTACATATGAATGTGAACAATAATCAGCCGTGAGTTTGACACTTGGGAACAAAATCTAATGAGATAGAGAATACACATGTTATTTCTCTTATTTATTTCTCTCTCTACTTTAAGTTGGCTAACCCTATTTAATCTATTTATATGCTTAAAACATACTTGAGAGAACTTCTATTGTAAGTGGCCAATAAGGTATGGGCAAAGAGGGAAATACATCTTTGGAATTTGGGGAAGTAGGCTCAAATCAGATGCTGAAATGATAACTTGTGATGTGGTCAAAAGTCTGCTAATCCTGTTTCATAACAACACTATTATTGGGTAAGTCTCTTCTATCCCCATTTTACAGATAATTAACCTAGCTCCTTGCGCAAGAAAAATAAATGTATTTTTATCTAGATACATATGTGTACATACATATCTATGCATATATGTAAAGCTTTCCTTATAGCAAAAGTGATATGTTAGCTTTAAGGACTTTAAAACAGTAAGCAATAGAGCTGAAACTATAACACATTTTCTTGATAACAAACACTATGCTTCATCTTCTAAATCATGCTTAGTCCTTAGTATATGAAAGCATGTTAATGACCCAGTTAGAGTTGTTAAGAATTTGTCTTTCCTCCATCCAGAAGGATTTAAATAATTAGACTTTATAATGTAGCCAAGGTACTAAAACAGGTGTAATTTTTCCTGTAGTGGAAATAAAATAATTCAAAAAAGATCTTATCTGTATGTTAAGCCATCATATTTTTAAGACAGCACAATAACTCCAGTAAAACTCTTGACTTCATAAAGAAATTCCACTCTTGCCTGGCTGGTGTGGCTTAGTGCTTGAGTGTCGACCCATGAACCAGGATGTTATGGTTCAAATCCCAGTCAGGGCACATGCCAAGGTTGCAGGCTTGATCGCCAGTGTGGGGCTTGCAGAAAGCAGATAATCAATTATTGATGTTTCTATCTCTCACTTTCTCTCCCTTCCTCTCTGAAATCAATAAAAAACATATCTTAAAAAAACAGGAAAAAATAAATTTTGCTCTTTAATATCTTGTCCTTGAGGTGATATATTTTATCTACTTTTAGTCCCTTTCATTGTCATTTCTGTACTTCAGAAACCTTAACTTTTTTTCATTAATTCAATGGTGGAATTTTTATTTTTATTTTTTTTATTGAATTCAGAGGGGGAGAGGGAGAGATAGAAACATCAATGATAATAGAGAATCATTGATTGGCTGCCTCCTGCACTCCCCCTACTAGGGATTGAGCCCACAGCCTGGGCATGTGCCCTTGACGGGAATCAAATCCGGAACCCTTCAGTCTGCAGGCTGATGCTCTAACCACTGAGAAACTGGCTAAACCAATGGTGGAATTTTTACCTTTACTTTGTTCTAAGGATGCAGCCAATTCAATCTGAAAAAAGGGTTATTCTCTTTCAGGATTTAGTTACCTGGATCCAAAGTTTTTAAACATCTTGAATAAATGCAATTAGTTCTCTTCACATGCTTTGATGCATAAGTGGGTGGGGGCTAAAAGAGGAGAGAGGGAAGGGAAATGAAGGGAAGAAAGAAAAAGGAAACTCTTCTATGCTTTCTATAAGTTAAAGGAGCCACATTATTATATTCCTTTTGGTGTGGGCTTCTGTGGGCAGATTATTTTTTTAATAAAATATTATGGCTAAACACATTTATGGGCCTTTTTAAGTGTCATATATTTTGTTATAATGTCTCATTTCACATATTGCCTATATTTCAGCTATTACCAAAAACAGAATCTCCACCAAAACAAATACATGTAACTCTTCAAATTTTTTTTCTTTTGAACTTAAAGTTGGCAATTGAGATGTATGACAGTGGCTTCTCAACAAAGCAGCAGATGAGGAATGAGGATCCTCAATTCATGGAATTCTCACAATGGTGAAAACCAACTTAGTATAAAATCTCATTCAAGTTCAAGCCAATGCAAGTAGACTAATTTCAGAAATGTGATTATGTAATAATTCTAAAGAATGTCAGATAACCCAAGGTTTATAAAATGTGAATTTTGCATTATAAATGTTATCAATTGCATGGCTGTTTTTAATATTATAATTGAAAATATGGAATGGAACTTGAGTTTTAATTCTGACACTTTGAAGAATGCATGCTCTTGACAAAGAAAGTTACAGTTTCTTGGCACCAATTTTATCAAATAAGAGATAACACCATATACAAGTATGGTTATTGTAAGTTCTAGAATTTTCCAACATTCAAAATCAAGTAGTTTGCACAGCCAATCAGAAGCATTATGTAATACAAGGTAACATGTAGGTGACCTAGCAGATAGGAGTAAACATTTATTTGGAGTTTACTTCCTGTATATCCAAAAATGCTTTGAGATAATTGAGTTCAAAGATGTGTGAACAGTATCAAAATAATCATCAGCTGTCTTCCAAGGGTAACAGAAATGACTTGAAATTAAAGGTGATCATAAATAATCAAAGTATTTTATGAACAGTAGAGGTCTTAAGCATGCTCCAGTGTTTTTATTAAAGTTATTATTATAACTTATTTCATGACTCCTCCACCAATATGATAATGTGGTACACAGGTTCTTGCATCGTATCTCCCCTAAGTACTTCTGGAATGACTTAGATATGATTTGATGACTATACTTTTATTTTTGTCTAAGTTCAACTCCTTTTTGTCGAGTAGTCACAGTGTTGATGCAGGGGACATCTCAAGGGGATTCAACCAAAGGGAATCCTATGACGAAATGTCCAAACCATCTCTCTCTGTTTTTGACATGTGTTTTCCCAGAGATATTAAATCAATGCTGTTTGTTCCTCAGCATATTAAATAAAGTTTAAAATAAAATGGGTATAGAACACATTTTATTATAATGGCCAGTTGCATATTGAGAATATTTAGTTTTCCTTTCATTGCAGTCTCTTCTTTGTGTTGCAACGTTTTTGTAAGTTAAACCATGGAAAAGATATGGGGCCCACCAGCCAGACTATCACTTCAACCAAAATAAGCCAAAGCATTACTTGAAGGATTTTGAGATGATAAGAAGATGGTGTGTTCTAGCACCATACTTAGGGTCAGAAGGTCAGAATATGAAATGTGACTAAATCTGGGCTCTGAATTTGCCTCATTGGATTTTTCTTAGATTATGCTAATCCTTCAAGGCTTCTGTTTACTCACCTGATAAATATGAAATCTGTCATTCTGAATGCTTAATCTATACTGGATGGAAATAGAATGACAGATTTTCTTTTGACATGTGGTAGAATTTTCATAATAACACTAATATAGTACCAATGTAGTGGTCTTAATATACCAATATGTTACTAATATTAAAATGCTAGTATATTACAGGATGTTTACTATAACTTGTTTTTAAAATAAGTTATGTATGATAATATTTTTAAACTGTATTGTAAGAAGAAAGTTGTTGGGATTCAACAGCTTTGAAATTATATTTTGATACCTCAAACTCAGATTTCAGAAAACAGAGGCACTGAACTGAAGGCTATGAGGAGAATAGATAGAATTAAGACTCAGGAGGGCCCTAGCCAGTTTGGCTCGGTGGATAGAGCGTCAGCCTGCAGACTGAAAGGTCCCAGGTTCGATTCCGGTCAAGGGCATGTACCTTGGTTGCGGGCACATCCCCAGTGGGGGGTGTGCAGGAGGCAGCTGATCGATGTTTCTCTCTCATCGATGTTTCTAACTCTATATTTCCCTCCCTTCCTCTCTGTAAAAAATCAATAAAATATATTTATTTAAAAAAAAGCCTCAGGAGGTATCAACAGTGTTATAGAGAACTTGAAACTTCTGTCACATGTTCTGGACTCTTCCTGCCTCAAAGCATTGGCAGATACATGAATCTCCCCAGTTGACATTGCTATTCTTTTAGATAGAACCAATAAAGATAGAATTGTTCTTATTTGTAACATCTGGCACAGGGATAATATCAGTGATTCTCAAAGTGTGTAAAGAGGAACACTAATCCTACAAAATTTATTAGCCAACACAGTTTAGAAATCTAAATAAAATATTCTCATCTTAAAGCTATGAAATATACATTTGTGTTCATATCCTAAAATATTTGAGAAGTTATAAAGTCAAGAAATTATGTTTATGTTTGACCGACCATATTTTTTCTTTAAAAAGTTTTGACCACTTAATCCTTTTCTAAACATAGGATTGATTAACACATTACACTTGACTCTGTAGGTGTCCCAACCATATCCTATCACCCTTGCAATTTTAGTACAAGCGTTTTCAGGGGCCAGTACTTGTATCCCTTTTCTGAGGATTTTAATGCTCCCCTACAAACTCCCCCTGCAGAGGGCTTTGCCTGCTTAGTTGGCAGTTAAGAAGTGCTGAGAATTAACACCCTTGACCCTCAAAGAGTGTCTAACAAGACCTGGTGCACAAGTACTCCAGGTCCCTCACATTTTGTGTGCTGTGTTTTACACTAACTTCTGAAATTTCCCATGAAAGAGTAATCTCCACTCACCTCCAATAGTACCTGGTGTCAAAAGGTAATCTTTATTGGCTGCCTTTTCTTCCAGTCTCACTTCACCACTGGTGTTTCTTTCATATCCTAGGCAAGCTACTTGCACTTGAACCCTTGCCTTAGGGTACACCTTTTGGGAACTTAAACTAAGACACATATTTTGAAAACTGGGTGCTTCTTGCTTTACTTTTCAGTGACCCAGATAATAGGATGATTAGTTCTGACAGCTTCTGAACACAAATCTCAAGGTTTCTGTACCTCAGGTTCTTTCTATTGTGTCACTTTACTTGTCATATATTTTTAAAAAATAATTTTTGCTGACTTTCTATCCTAGATATTTAGTTTCTGGGTGCCTTTAAAGGCTTTCAAAGTAAAAAATTGCACTTACCAAAGTTAAACAAGAAAAGAAGACTTTATTTTAAGACCATCGTAATAGGGGAGGAAGGCTGAACTGAACTCTGCTGAAACAAATGTTGGGAGTATCTTTAAGTGCTGGGGTGAGCTAGTGAAAGGCTCTGGATGACAGAAAGAAGAGGGAATGTCAGGGACCAAGATGTGGAGAGCATATTGAATCATTCCTGAGTTTATAATTGTTTTTCTCTATGATTAGGTCATCTGAATTAGCTCATAGGTGCTCATCCATCTTAGTCTCCTGCCCTCCAGTGGACACAGAAGCATTATTTCTTTCAAGGTTTACATTCCAATAAGATGGTTTTCAGGTTCTTGAAAAACACATTTCCTCAGTTGTAAAATAGGAAAGAAGCTTGGAGATTTACATACATTTCAAAGAGAAAATACCTGGTATATACAGCTGTAAGCTTTTTGAAAATTTGATTTTAGAGTGAGGAAAGGAGAGGGAGGGAGGGAGGGAGGGAGGAAGAGAGAGAGAGAGAGAGAGAGAGAGAGAGAGAGAGAGAGAGAGAGAGAGAGAGACAGACATTGATTTGTTGCCTCCTGAGAATCAAACCTGCAACCTGGCTATGTGCCCTGACCGGAATAGAATTCGAGACCTTTTGGTGTATGGGATGATGCTCCAGCCAATTGAGCCACACCACCCAGGGCAATTGTAATCCTTTTAAAGTAAATGTTCTAGAAAAAGGAAGCCAGTGGCCTATTGTCAAGAAGAATTCTTTCTAAAGATTAATCAGTCTGAGGGGAGTATTAAGGTCATCTTGGTCAATTGCAATTAATGAATATCTAAGGACATCCTTTCCTTAGTCTTGTCTTGTGCAGCTGTGGAGAGTAGTATAAGAATTTCCTTTTACTTGTGTGAAAATGGAACACTTACAACGCTAAGCCTCATTTACAAAAAGCTGGTAGTAATCACACCTTATTTGGTATCTTTGTAAAAATCAAAAGAAATAATTCATCTAAAGTTATTGACATAGTATATTAATCTACTAGGGCTGCCATAACAAAATACCATAGACTAGGAGGCTTAAACAGTAGATTTTTCCCTCCTCACATTTCTTAGAGATGGAAATCCAAGATCAAAGTGCTGGTAATGTTGGTGGTGTCTGGTGAGAGCTCACTTCCTGGCTTGCAGACAGCCACCTTCTCATTGTTTCCTCACATAACCCTTCTTTGTAAGTAGGCATCTCTGATGTCTCTTATTCCTCCTCCTCCTCCTCTTGCTCCACCTCCTTCTCTTGCTCCTCCTCCTCCTCCTCCTTCTCCTCCTCCTCTTTTTCCTCCTCCTCCTTCTCGTTCTCCTCCTTTCTTTATTATTTACAGTATTACAGATGTTCTTCATTTCCCCCCTCTCTATTGGATTAAAGCCCACCCCTATGACCTCATTTAACCTTAACTACATTTTTAAAGGCCCAAGGTCCAAATACATTCACCCCAAGGTATAGGACTTCAACTTATGAATTTGGAAAGATGCAGTTCAATCCATTTGACATAGTTTCTGGATCACAATAGGAAAACAATAACTAGTAACTGTTATCATTATGCATGCAACAACTGGAGGCTCTGAATAGAAGATATATTTAATAGTGTATTAAGGAAGTTTGAAAAGCACAGAGCACGGGTATTTGGAGGCAGGCAGCCCTAATCCTACAATAGAGATATAAGGAATTCACAGATCAGTCATGAGTAAGAAAACTTATTTCTAAAAAGTCGCTGGATAGTGCCTCTTTGATTTCATAAGTTTTACATTGATTCAGCAGGCTTTTTTCTTATGTTGCATTAATATTGGAGAAACATTGTTTTATAAAGAACAGTCCCGGTAGCAAATTTGTATTTTAGAGTTATACTAAAAAGACTAAGCAACTAAATTCATGAACTAGTCCAAAACAAAGAAGAACCTCTATAGTCTTCTCAGCCCATTTACTTAAGATCATATTGATTGTGGAAGCAAATAAATACTGATCGGGCATTAGGGGATATATCTGAAAGTAAAACTTGAACCATAAAATTCATTCAACAAAAACCACACATGCTGTTGACAGAATAGACCTCTAGAGAAGGACAATGGAAAGCATTTAAGGAAAAGCAAAGTTGAAAATGTAAATATTCTGATGGAAATTTTTTGAAGAAATCAATTTACTCTTTTATAATCTCATATTGTGGGTATTTCCAACCTGCACCATTAGAACCATTACATGATTTGCAAATACCTTTTTAAAGTTAGACAGTCTTTTTTTGCACTACTCAGTCTTATATCAGGAGCAAAGAATCCCAGATGTATGAGAATGCAATCGGAAAAGCAAACTACATTAACATTCCCTGAGCCACTGACAGGTTGAAAGGAAAGTGCTAAGGTTTGAATATATACTCGGCCCTTCTTCTTTCACCCCAATCTAGTGAATTCAGTAATTCCTGCCTAAAATTGTCCTGCATCAGAGCCATTCACCCGCTTTGATGGTAGTACAATGTCAAACAGATGTGATTGGCTTTGTAGTCTTTATCAGATAGATTGTGTGAGGCAAACATTGCAGAACAGTATAACTGCAAAATGTCAAGGATTCTTGTATATTGTATAAAGCAGGAGGGTGCCTCACAAATCCTTTAAGATAATATTCTAACAAGCCCTTGTCAGGAAATCTGCAGTCTTGGGGGAATCTTTTTCACCTTCAGGGTTTCCAGTGTGTTTATGGAGAGTGGGGTAGAGAAAAGACGTGTTCATTGCTTCCCAAATTCCAATTATGACAAACCATCTTCTTCCTTACGATGGAAGGAAAATAAAAAACGTGTCTCAGAGAATAAGGAGTGAGAAGACCAAAACGGGTGTGTGGGGGAGAGGTTGTGATGTTCTGAAGCAGAATTAAGGGCACCAAAAATCTGGACCCCTGACCTGCCTGTCTTCTGATGTCCTCTGGCATTGTTTACCCCATCAGCTAAATGAATTAAGCATGCCATTAAAAATCTCCTTGACTGCTGATCAATCAACAAGGTTTTCAGAGTGCCTAAATTAATCTCTGGGGAAACATCACTTTGATTAATTCTTCTTGTCACATTCACATACACGCTTACAAACTCAGACGCACACACAGATTAGTGAAGCGCTGTTTTGGTATCTTATGGTTAATTTTCACTTTTAGACATTACGTGAAACATTTGCTCCATCTTTTTGTTTAAATTTTCCCCCATCTTTGTGAAACAATTACTATTATTTAGTTAATTTTGTTAATGGGGAAGCTGAGACTTAGTATGTCTGTTCCTTGACCAGAGTCCCAAACTAATGAATGGCAGACCTAATAATTTAACCACTGTCAGTAGGCAAGAGAGTTTACTTATTAAGAGATAAACTCTTGCGTCAGATAGCATATCCTTGAATTTTGAATGTACTAATTGCTATCTATGAAACTTTTTGTGTGTTTCTTTTTTTTGCCTCTCAGTTTTCCCTTCTGTGATATGGAGATAAAAATATTTTGTACCTTTCTGATTGGTGTTTCTGGTTTCTTGGGATATATTCCTAGAAGTGGGATCACAGGGTCAAATGGGAGTTCCATTTTCAGTTTTTTGAGGAAACTCCATACTGTCTTCCACAGTGGCTGCACCAGTCTGCATTCCCACCAGCAGTGCACGAGTGTTCCTTTTTCTCCACATCCTCTCCAGCACTGTTGTTTGTTGATTTGTTGATGATAGCCAGTCTGACAGGTGTGAGATGGTACCTCATTGTTGTTTTGATTTGCACCTCTCAGATAATTAGTGACTCCAAGAAACCAGAAACACCAATCAGAAAGGATATATGCACCCATATGTTCATAGCAGCACAATTCACCATAGCCAAGATCTGGAAACAGCCTAACTGCCCATCAGTAGATGAATGGATTAGAAAACTGTGGTACATCTACACGATGGAATACTATGCTGCTGTAAAAAAAGAAGGAACTCTTACCATTTGCAACAGCATGGATGGAACTGGAGAGCATTATGCTAAGTGAAATAAGCCAGTCAATGAAGGAAAAATACCACATGATCTCACTCATTCATGGATAATAGAGACCATTATAAAATTTTGAACAATAATAGATACAGAGGCAGAGCTGCCTCAAAGAGATTGTCAAACTGCAGCGGGAAGGCCAGGGAGGGTTGGGGGGCAGGAGGGAGGGGGGTAAGGGGTCAACCTAAGGACTTGTATGCATGCATATAAGCATAACCAATGGACATAAGACACTGGGGGGTAGGGGAGGCCAGGGGACTGTCAAAGGCAGGGGAAAAAAAAAGGACACATATGTAATACCCTTGTAATACTTTAAGCAATAAAAAAAATATTTTGTACCTCATAGGAACATTGTGACAAATGAATTAATGTGTATGTAGAGTATTCAGAAAAGTGTCTGGAATGTAGCACATGCCCAGTAAGAGTTCGTTATGAAGATGATGATGATAGCGATTGTTGTGATGACAAGGACTCACATTGCTTCTAGAGATGAAAGAGCTTTCTCTGCAGTGGGTGGAGCTTCGGTCCCTTGCTGGAAGCACATTTCTCTAAGAATGTTCTTCAGCCAAAACTAGCCTACTTGTTCTACACGTACTTCTTGTACTGTTGTTACTCGTTGACCACTATGGAAATGCATTATGATGTCCCCTGCAGAAGCTGGGAACTCTGGGCACCATCTTCACATCATGCCTAACTTATGGAGTTAGGGAAGGGGACACCCAGCAGAGGCAGGATCGATGTAACCAGGTGCCCGAAGCTCTTTAGTGTGGCTTTCAGAGGAAAGATCTGCTCTTTCCATCTGAAGCCCCTAGATTGGTTTATCCTCATTCACTCTACTTCTGTACTCACCCTCAATATAGATGGGAATTTCGGGGACTCCTGACACCACCCTCTGGTTGAAAAATTCTTTACAAGTTCTTCAAAGTAATTAAAGAAATTCTGGCTTCAAGGATAAAGCCTAGCAAAACCCATAATTATTTTAGAAGAATTTTTGGATCACCTTTGTGTTTCAGTGGTTATCAGTGCAATGCTAAGAAAAATATGTTTTAAACCAAAAATACTCATTTTTTGTGGATTATTATAGATGGGAATTTGACTGTTTTCAGAAACCATTCTTGTATTGTGCTTGACTTAATATCAGGGTTGAGAAAGGTTTTTGTTTTCACAATAATGATGGTATTAAAATCTTAAAATTAGGCAATGAAGGAAAAAGTGCAATGCAATAGCATGTTTTCAGATTTCACCAAAGCCATTAACAAATTGCTAGTAGATGTTTAAGAAAAGTTAGTCAGTAGAACTCATAAACTCTTTCAGTTTTGATGTATATTATGGTGTGAGTTTATATGGGGGTTTTACGATGGTTTGTATGGAAAACAATACAATAATTAGTAAATAGTAACATAATAATAAACTCTGTTTTATATACTCACAATTGTAAACCTACTTTTACTCCACCCTGTATTTATATAAAATTCTATATATAAAATCACTGAACTTTGGCCACATTTTACCACAAGCAAATCCAGCCCATCAGAATGAGTCATTATCTTGAATGTAAGTATGCAAGTCAGGCACTCCAGTAAGAGTTAACAGAGATTTCCCTTTATTTTCTCAATTTTCATATTTGCCTCTTGTTCTCTTCTTTTAATCTCTCTCTCTTTCTCTCTCTCCCCCTCCCCTTCTCCCTCTCTCCCTCTCGCCCTCTCTTTCTCTCCCATCCCACACAGAGACTTGTGAATTCCAAAATTAATCTGTAATGGTAGCTGATGTGACATTTTACATTCAACCTAGATAACCTAGATCAAACTTTAAAATTCTGGAATGTTATGAAACTGCTTCTAAAAATGAGTTTTATTTCAATGACACCTTTATTAATCCCATTTTATTAATAAGATGGCATCATACATTTCTGTAGCTCAAAGTGTACTTTGATCTCCTTACTTTTGATTATCAAAAAAGCTCTCTGCGAAAGTAAGGACATATAAGAAAACTCTTATTTTATAGGTTATGAAAGTAACTAAAATTAGTTGAACAACATGATGATACAGTTCATTTTTGTAAATCCTGGTGTGCTAAGTTGTCCATACTCATTTACAACGCTAAAGTTCTTGCTTCATTCTAAAATGTTGTCTATCAGAATATTTGTGAGTGGTTAGCTCAAGTGAGTAAAGCACAAAAGAATCTGAGGTTAGAGGTTTGGATGCCACTAACACTGGTAGTTTCTCCTAATTCCATTTCCATGGGCTCAATCTCAGCCACTCTTTTAAAAAAATATATAGTTTTATTGATTTTAGGGAGGAAGAAAGAGGGAGAGAGAGATAGAAACAACAATAATGACAGAGAACCATTGATTGGCTGCCTCCTGCATGCCCCCTACTGGGCATCGAGCCTGCAACCTGGGCATATGCCTTTGACTGGAATCGAACCCGGGACCTTTCAGTCCGCAGGTTGATGCTCTATCCACTGAGCCAAACCAGCCAGGGCCCAGCCACTCTTGATATTCACCTTATTGGCCAGCATCTTTATCAACAGAAAGAAGAACACAATTCTATGCACATTCACCATCTACTACTGGAAAACAAGCTTGAGGTCTACAATTTGTTGGACCAGAATATTTATCGGAAAGTCACCTGAAATGCAGGCACCTTTCCCAGTCATGTTGCCTTCTGCTGAGTCTGTGTGTAATGGTGCTCTTTCCCCATGTGCCCTGCAGGGTGATAAAGGGATCTGGCGAGGCTGACAGACACTTAAACTTTTATGTACCAACCAATAAAAAGCTTTACATGTAATGAGCATTCTTTTCAGGGGACCACTACCTGACACGGCGCTCTTAAAACCAAAATTAAGTAAACTAGAATTTCTTTTACTTCAAAGTCGCTGTTAGCAACAACCAAAAAAAGTACTTTCCTGTCATTTCTGATAACAAATGATGAAATATTATTCAAATTAACCCAGAAAATAAATGAAAAATTTAGTTCCTCAAACTCTTAACCCAGTTCACACTCTAGTGTGCTATCATTTATTCACAAAAATGCCTATAAAATATTGTTTACAGTCCACGGTATGATAACTCCACACAAACACACATCCCTCAATGATGAGGCAGTTTATTTTCAAACAGCGTAATGTTATTTCCTACTATTTTTCATTATCTTCTGCTATATAAAACTAGTTGCTTGTCCTTAGACTGATTTAAAATGGTTCTTTTTCCAATTATTTGTGTTTTGATTATTTTTTACTTTCTTATTTTGGGGAAAATATTTACATTTATATAATCACCAATTATTCATTGACTCTAGCTGAGATCTACAGCATAAAAAGAATAAAACTAATATGAATAAAACTATAATAATAAGTTACAACTATATACAGACTCTTTACATTTTACAAAGTACTTTTATGAATTGAATCACATCTAATTCTCAAGACACTTGTGTGAGTAAGAATTTATTGCTCACATTTTACCAATCAGGGAAGTAAAGCTTGAAGAATTTTTGACCTAGCACAAATCTTATATTTAGCCAGGGGTCAGTGCTTTGACTAAAGTCTGAGCACTCTCTTGGGATCCTCACTGCTGCTTTTCCAGTATCTTAGTGTGATGGTACCCCCTCTTCACTGCATTTGCAGGTCTCTTATGTAAGTTAGACTTAAATTTTTGAATTTCGTTATCAAGACGTGGCAAAATATCTAATCTATATTATGATCATGTAAATGCATCATCAATCCTCTTTTCCAAGCAACTTACAATATTAAATATCACATAATTTATTTCCTGTTATTCTCAACATGACTTGGTTGCTATTAATAGCAGTGCCATACAGTGACTATAACCTTTTTCTGTTACTAAGAACAGTCAATGACCAAAATCCTTATAGTACTGATATAATCTCTTACCAGAGACCCATTTCCATCCATAAATCCAGACCTTGTATTCAGACCCTGAAACAAATTATTTTCTATTTTCTCTCAAGTAGCAGCACAATTTTGTCTTTTGATTGCAAGTTTTCATTTTTGAAATAGCCAGCATTCATTTTGGGTTCAGTCTGGTAACGAAAGTTGATGACCAAAACAATTATATGTTCTAGAAATAAAATAGTTCTGGTGTTGGTAAGACCTTTAGGCAAATACCAAACTTGAAGCAAGTTATAGTCTTTCAAATCACTTGTTATTGTCTTTTTAAATAATCTGCAACAAATTTACTACCTAAATGATGGTCTCTACCACTCAAAGATATTTTGTCTCTTTGTTATAGCATTATTATATTCTAACTAGGAGCCCGGTGCACAAAATTGCGTGGCCCGCCCACCCACCCACTGCTCTGCCTTGACACCCGAACCTCTCCACGCAGAGCTCCAGTGCGCCTGGCCCCACCCCCTAACCTCTCTGGCCTTCTCTGGCCACTTCAAGCCCTGCCCTCAGTCCCTTGAGTGGCCTTGGGCTTGTCCCACCTTCTCCGGGAACCTCCCCGCTTCCGCCCCATGTCCGTAGCAACACGGCAGCTCCGCCCCATCATGGCTCTGGAGGAGAGCGTGGACACCTCCTGCCTGCTGAGCTGTGCTCCTTCCCTAGGCAGGTGAATGGCGGGGCACTCTGAGTGTGAGCGGTGGGTGGCAAAGGACTGGTGAGGGTGACATTATAGGCTCTCACCCTGGCCCTCCTGGGCATGGCCCTCCTCCCGGTGCCTCCCTGCTTCCACCCTGTCTCCGGGAGCAATGCCTCGCTGTGCACTCGCAGACAGCCTCCTCCTTAGCGATCATGACTGTGACACCATTAGGACCAATTAGCATATTGCCTCTTTATATATGTATAGATACCACCTAACTTTTTGTAATTCACTATGCTCTATTAAAATGTGTGTGTGTGTGTGTATGTGTATGTTTAAAAGTATGTTGACAATCTATAAAAGGAAATGTAAAACATTCTCTGGCTAGAATAGATTTATCTTATCTTGAATAATGATTGCCTAATCAACAGTACTAACCATTTGAGCACTGCAATATGGATGAGTGATGATGAATGGAGAATACCAGGAAATCAAATATCCTCAAGTAAGAATATACATATCACATAAGTGGTATGGAGTTGCAGCAGCCTTTAAGGATCAGATAAAGACTTTGCTTATATAGAAGTAATCTGGAATTTATGGTACTATAGTTACTGTGAGTCTATGATAAATTCCAGGGAAAGCAAGTAGATTTTCTTTTGTCAATTAGGCAAGAGATCAAGCTGAGAGATACCAGTTAAGTCATGATCAGAAACACCTAGGCTATCATTACAGAAAAATAAAATAAGAACCACTTGCTAAAGAGACTAGGCAGTAGGAGAGCAGAAGGTAGACAAGGAATCTGGCAGGCAATTTATGGACAGATTTCTTGAACAAGATACATCATGAGTCATAGGCTCCCTACATCACTGTTTACAGACATATCAAACATGGATTGCCTTACCATACTAGTACAGTTGTACTAAATCAAATTTAAATATTGGACAATAGAGGGCAAGGTTATTATGAATGTAGACTTAGTAAAAACAGCAATAAATTACATTTACATAATTTAAACTTTTTAAATTATTTAATTGCATGCACTTTTTATTTGGTTTAGTATTATTGAATAAATGCATTTTTGAAAAATGGGTTTAATTTTTCTTTCATATTAGGCATGCTTACAGGGAAGCTTATTTCTATAAACCATAATGCATACCACTCCAATCCACCAACTGATAATAAGCTAAAATACTCATTCTAATTTCAGGAAATGTAGAAGAAAAAGAATTTCCATTTTTTTAAAAAATCTGTAAATTATGGTTAAAATTAATGATAACAGCCAAAGCCAGTTATATTAGTCATTTACTTAATCTATCTTTAATTTATTGAAGCAAATTTAATCTTAGTCTTAGTTTATATTGGAATTTTGTCAATATCTACAGTAATCTGAAATTATAGAATGACATTAGTATATTTAGATCTGTGCTCTCTACCATCAAAGTAGTCAATGGGATCCAAGTTTTATCTTTGATCTTAAAAAAATTGAAATTCAAACTAAAGTCATATTTTAGTGAGCTCAATAAATGCAGAAGGAGAAAGTACAATGAAACAGAAACAGGATAAATTAGTTCAGACATTGAGATTAATGATTTACTTTCTTAGCTAAATCATAAAGACCATTTGACTGGTGTGATAGGTTTGGAGTTAATTATGAGTGGTTAGAGTCTGATAATTTTGGAGAGTAGCACACAAAATATTAGATGTGGAGTATGAGCGGAAAAGAGACTAAGGACAATTCTCCCAAGGTTTGTTTTTGTGGTTTTCTCAGCAACTTTTACACCTCGGGGAAACTCTGTGAGGAGTACTTGATGAAAGGAAAGAAATATTATTAGTCATGCATTGTAAATTAGGTTCTCCAGATGCACACAGTGAGATGCAGCTTGAGGTACAAAATGTTTGTTAGGAGTTAACACCTGTGAAGGGAAGATGGGTAAAACAAGACTGGTTAGAGGAAAATGCTTAATTGCAATGCAGGACTGTCACAATGTCGTGACATTTGATGGGGTGCTCTGTGTTGAGTATTGCCTACCAGTGTCCTGCAGAAGGCTGAAATGGCTAAGCCTATATATCCCAACCTCCCTCAGTCACTGAATATGGCTTCACCCCAAACAAGGCAGCTTTCTGCACGTGAGGCACACCCTAAAAGATCTGGCAATTGGAAATGGTCTGCTGACCGCACTAACTACATGGGGGCAAAAAAACCTGTCCTTGAAAGAAGATCCAGGTAGTGAATATGCATGTATAGTGTAACCCACCTCTGGTGGCATTTTGATCCACTTTTCATACTTACCATATTTTTCCATGTATAAGATGCCCCAGGTATAAAATACCCCCCCCCACTTTTCCAAACCAAAATTAAGAAATCAATATTTTAAACGCAAAACAGAACACATTTTTATTAAGTAATTGCCGCAGGTAATGTTTACATACCAGCACTATGATAGTACACAGCACATCACTTTATTCAGCCTCTGTTGCATCACTGCTCTCTTCTTCATCACCATTAGTTCCAGACATACCAGTTTCTTCAACTTATAGGCAGAAGAAACTAGCTGATAATGGGAAAGGAAGAAGAATCATGTGATTAATGATAGCTGCATTATATAATTATAGAACCATAAAAATAAAGATCTATGAATTGTTGTTACTGAGGTCTCAGGCTACAGAATTTCTACAACCGCCTGACAGACTTAACCATGCTGGGACTCTTTTTCTTAAATGTTCATGAAAATACATTAAAAACTTTCCCACATATGTTTATACACCTTTGTTTCTGGACTGAACTAATGGTTTCTGTTCCTTACCATATGCTGAATCTTAGTAGAAAACTTAAAGCAACCATTTTTTTTCAAAAGTAGCAGCCTGAGAACTACCATATTCATTGTGTTAGCCAAATCAACATTCAAGGTGAACCTGAACAATGGAAATACTGTCAGTTACCACAAACAAGTTTGTTACACTCATTGCCTCATCAGTGCAATTTATTTGGTTCAACAAAATTATAAGTACTTGGCATCATTCAAAAACTGTACATACAGGTGGAGGTATAGAATTTCCTCCTAATATACATATTTCTGTCAACTCCACCCAAGATATTTTTAAATTGCCAGAATTATTTGCTATGCTACTATTGTTTCTTAATATAAATCATAAATTATTTATAGCTATGCTGATACTGATGAAGTACTTATTCACTGACAACATTTATTTCCCTTAATCTTGTCAAATGGCTGCTGTTCAATATGAGGTGTCCTTAATTAACAACTAAGTATAATTAAAATATATTACATTGTCAAGATTGTAATCATTTTGATGTTTACAAGGACAATAGTATTGTTTCTATGAAAATGCAATACTCAAATATTTAGGTCCTCAAAATTTTCTCAGTGATATAAAAGGGTCAGCTTTTGAAATCATTGGTTTAAAATTATAATATAAAATTATAATACATATCAACCCCACTAAAAATAGTTAATACTTAAAACAGATGTTTATAATATAATTCTTAGAGGTAGATTTTTTATATGAAATAGAGAATGGAATAATTTTATGATAATTTACCTCTAGTAAGAATCAAAGCTTGAAGCCATCTCTCCCTCTTTTTTTTTTTTAAGCAAATTATATTTTAATTAGGTCAAAAAGCCAGAAAAGTTAACAGTAGTAAAATTCCTTGAAAACATATTAATAACTGTAAGTGCCCAGCCTACATCGTGAGTTCATTTCTCCTTGGCAGTCTGTTGGGGATGTTCATTAAAAACAAAGGTTTTGAAAGATTTTTCATTTTGTTATTTACTTAAAAGGAAAACATATAATGTAAAAGTCTAGATAAGGTGTGCTTTCAATCATATTGAAATAAAATTAGGTCATTGATTTTTCTTGTGATTTTTTAAAAATCAGCCTTCCTCTGGATTTTGTGATCCATCATCTAACACTATCTTCACATTTGAGGCATATTATTGTATACTAAATATTGTGGGACTTACAACACATTTTGCATAAAATATGCATTGCTTTTGTTCTATCAACAACAGACATAGTGATCAAATAGATATATATTTCAGAGACATTAGGGTCTAACAAAGGAAAGCTCATTATAATTACTTGCTCAGAGATCACATTTTTATAAAATCCAGTGTTAGCAAGAAGTCAGCCAAGTCAATTTAAGGAGAACGTCCCACCTTTGATGTCAGATCATCCTTGATATCTGTTTTTTTTTTTTATCTTCTACTATCTCTCACGTGATATGGGATCATCCAGGCATATCTTCTTCAGCAAGAATCCTTTTATTTTTTTATTAAATTTTATTATTTATTTTTTAAATTTCAAACTGGGTCTTTTATTTTTATTAGCTCGTTTGTTTTAGTCTTTTTTAAAATTTTATTTTATTCTTTAAAATATTACAGATAGTAGTACATATGTCTCTTTTCAGCAAGAATCCTTTTAGATTGGTTTAGTCAGTGTCACCCTTAACTCTGATGTTTCCTCTTAGTAATTTTTCACCCACTAACCCCCACCCAGCTTCTTCGCTATTCTGACTGGCCTTTGTTGAGTTTGGAACTGAGCTCAGTTGTATTCCGAGGTCTCTTCCCCCTCTATGGCAATAGTCCTGGATAAACTATTTTTACCACTTTACTGTTTAGTTTCAGTTTTGCATTTATGCCATGCAATCCAAGGATCTGTTTGGGGGCAAGTGAACAAACACATGAGGTGACAAATTCGCTTAGCCAAAAACATGCAACACGTGTATAAACAACCTGGAATTTATGGACACTTAAAAATGAGCAACATCTTTGGAAATGTTCCTAATTAAATTAGGGGAACAGAATTGGCTTCTCAGCAGCCAGCTCAAGCTTTCTGACTGTTTCTAGAAGTGTTTGAGCAATAAATCCTCCTCTGAAAACTATGGTGAAAAGGAACAAAAAATACCGCTATAAAGAGGAACCACACGACATCTGTTAGATGAAGGTTCTGCCCTAATGAAATGAGAGGTGGGCATCAGATGGCAGAGCATCTGAATAGAAGTACTAGGAAAATATAAGTTATCTGGAGGTACTACATTTACTACATTTATTGTGTCCTACAGGGTTTGAATGGAAAATAAATCCTCTCCTACAGGAGCCTCTAGTGCAAGTTTGATTGCATTATTAAAGGAAAACCATGGCGATTCTCTTGCCTCTTTAATCACTGGTTTCAGACAGCTTGAACTTGACAGGGATCTTTCAGTTGCAGCAAATTAACCCAAGTCAAACCACCTTAAGGAAGCAAGGGGAATTCTTGGCTCTCATTATTGAAAAGAGCAGGTATGGCCTTCAAGCATGAAAATCTTCTGGCATATTTGATGGTAGAAATAGCCTCTGGATTCAGTCAGTTCAGTTAACATTTTTTTATTTTTTTTATTTTGCCTTTTCTCTTTATCAGCTTCAGTAGCAGGAATGTTTTCTTTCCATGGAAAGTTTCTGAATCGCATTCTGAAAATTTAGCAACCCAGTTAGAAAGAAACTGTCCTTTTTTTCCCTCCATTAAAACTGTGATAAAGAAAATGAGAGATACTAACTTCTCTTTGTTTCTACAAGGCTGCCTCTGCCTAATGATTCTGATTCCAGTTTACAATGTGTGGGTTCTTTCCCAACACCAACTAGAAAAATCCAATATCAACTGCATGTCCCATAGTTCAACTCAATTCTGACATGATCTACCTGGAGATAGTGTCATATCCCACAGTTTAAAGGCTCAGTCCTACAAGAATGCCCTCTTTCCCCCACATTAGATGCCAAGTACATGTCCAGGTCATCTCCTGTATATAGATTAGAGGTTCCAATGTTCCCTCTCCTTAGGTTTGATTAACTTGCTATACTGGCTTGCAAAACTCAGAGAAACACTTGACTTACTAGATTGCAAGTTTATTATAAGAGGATATAATTTAGGAATAGCTAAATGGAAGACATGCATAAGGCAAGGAGTGGGAAAAGGCATAAATGTTCTAAGCTCTCTCCCAAAGCATGTATTTCCCCAAATCTCCCCTGTTCACCAACCCGGAAACTCTTTGAATCCATCCTTTTTGGATTTTTGTAAAGGCTCTATTATATATGCATGATTGATTACATCACTGACCTTGGTGATGGAGAGTCAACCTCTAGCCCTTCTTACATCCCTGGAAGTCAGGGGGGTGGGACTGAAACTCTCATTCCTCCAGTCACAGGGATGGTTTCTAATGGTGACCAACACATCCTTAAATGTGGTCCAAAAGTCATCTCATTAACATAAACTCAGGTGTGGTTGAAAGGGGTTTGTCATAAATATAAAGACACCCTCATTTCTCTTATCACATAGGATATTCCAAGGGTATTAGAAGCTATGTCCCAGGAAAGGAAGACCAAAGATATATTTCTTATTACTAATCACAATATCACACTGCCTTTTTTAAATTTCTTTGTTACAATGAATAATAAACCCAACTTGTTCAATTATGTGTATGTTTTTGGTAGTCATTGGATTGAAGGTATTGGCATTTGAGAAAAAATAAAATTTCACTGATTATATAATCCTAATCTTAGTAGCTGTCTTTTCATCATTAAGAAGGACCCTTAATTTTATCTTTGATCAAGTAATTATAATGAGCCTTCCTATGTTAGACCACAGAGTGTCTCTGAAATATGTATCTGGTCGCTATGTCTTTTTTTGAAAGGAAAAATATTAATTCATATTTTATACGAAACATTGTAAACCCCATAGCATGTAGTAATTTTATAGTAAAACTAGAAGCCCGGTGCACGAATTCATGCATGGGTGGGGTCTGGCCAGCCTGCCCTGATTGGGGCAGATAGGCTAGGCCGGGGGGTGGCTCAAGAAGGGGGAGGGGGTGTGGGAGGTTGGCCAGCCATCCCACCACCCTCAGGGTGTGGGGGGCCGATCAGGGGTGGGGACAGCCAGGGGGAGGGGCCCTGGGCAGTTGGCAGACAGGCCCAGCCCCCTGGTCGAACTCCCGTTGAACTCCCTGTGGAGGGGGAAATTTGCATATTACCCTTTTATTATATAGGATGCTATAAGTGTGAAGATTGTGGATTATAAAATATAGATAAAGGCTATTATTTTTACTTGTTAAATGACTGGGATTTTTTTATTAAAAACTTTTAATGTTGATATTGCAGACTTCCCCCACACCCCCCTTTGCCCACCTCCAACTAACCTTGTCAGCCCTACCCTTAGCCTTTACCACACTATTGTCCATATCTATGGGATATGCATATATATATTTTAAAAAATCAAAAGAAAAAGTAATAACTTAATTTTCTTTCAATGTTGCTTGAAAATACACATTATCTAGATTTCCACATTTTTTGTTCCTTCTAAGCAAATAACAAGCTCAGCATCTTATTTAGCACACATTTTTCTCATGATATGTCTTAAAAAGTACAATATTTTAACTTCAACATTACCAATGTTATGCTATAACTTAACCTTTAAAATACTTACTTAATATCTAAAAATATTATAAGCACTAAGCTCTGAAGATTTAACAGTACCTAGCAATTCATTAGTTCCACTTCATTTCCCAGATCATACATCACTAGAATAGCTCTATGCCTCTAATTATTTAGAAAACTACAAAGCACTGTATCAGTATATGCACCTACAGCTTTCTTAGTTTATTTAAGTGCTGGGGTAACTGAAATCATGCATACTTATAATTCTACCTATATAGATGTACAAAGACCAATATTGTCTTTACCTTCTGACAAATTCTTTTTTTAGTGCATGCAGATCAATAACTTAATTAAACCACTCTGAAACTGAAATAGAGATCAAATAATTTTTTTCTGTGATTATTGCTATTGGTCTTACAATGAGTTAATAGAAATGCAAATGAATTACAAACTCTCTTTCATGTGTCTTTAATTTCACATATAATGAGATCATATAGATGTGACATTTTATTTTTATTCATTTATTTATTTATTTTAAAATATATTTTTATTGATTTCAGAGAAGAAGGGAGAGGAAGAGAGAGAAGCATCAATGAGAGAGAAAAATCATTGATAGGCTGCCTCCTGCTGGGGATTGAGCCCACAATCAGGCATGTGCCCTGTCCAGGAATTGAATGGTGACTTCCTGGTTCATAGGTTGATGCTCAACCACTGAGCACACTGGCCAGGCAGGAGTGACTTTTTAAATTTTTATTTTATTTTTCTTATAATATGTCAATATAAAAAAATGAGAAAAGATGGACTAAAACAAAGGTCAAGCATTTGGATGCATCTTTATTTTTCTGGAGAAAAGCTTTAGGAATTTCATCCAATTTTCAATTTAGGAGACATAATTAAGTGGATGTATTTTTTACAGAAGTAGCTTTTGAATCATGATAATCATTGTTAGTCAGGGTTCTTAGAAAAAACATTTATTCATTGTTAGTGAGAATGAAATCTGGCTCAAATTTTTCTTGAACCCTTCAACTTTGCATTAAAAGTTATATTTATACATACACTTTCTCACTCTGTAATTTCTAGTAATTTATTCTAATACAATTACCAAAATGCTGATAAAATTTTAGGTAGAAGGCCATTCAAGGAAGCATTCTTATAAAAATAAAATGTGGCCGAAACCGGTTTGGCTCAATGGATAAGAGCGTCGGCCTGCGGACTGAAAGGTCCCAGGTTTGATTCCAGTCAAGGGCATGTACATGGGTTGCCAGCACATCCCCAGTGGGGGATGTGCAGGAGGCAGCTGATCGATGTTTCTCTCACATCGATGTTTCTAACTCTCTATCTCTCTCCCTTCCTCTCTGTAAAAAATCAATAAAATATATTTAAAAATAATAATAATAATAAAATGTGGCAAATCAGTTAAAAAAATCAAGCATAGAATAGAATATTCAGTAGCCACTGAGATTAAGAGAATAGTCTATCTTCCCGACCACAAGATTTAGCAACCCATTTGCTGCTTCTCATACATATTCTTTCTTTTTTCCAGTTACTATAGATGAGTTTTCCAATCTGTTTTGGGCTTGCCTCTGCCTCCTTGTTTAATTGTTCAATTTTTTACCTACCTTTTTCCCAGAGACACACAAATATGTGTAGCAGGGTTATGATTCAAACAAGGGCTATTTTTGGACTCCAGAGCTTAGGATGTTCTTTCCCCTAAGTGCAAATATTCAGAAACTTTCTATAATTGCTAAAAGTTTGTTTCTTTTCAGCATTTCTTCACATCGAAATAGGTAAATATCAAAATTAGGTTCCATTAAGACACATTTGTAATACCGTAACTAATAAAGAATTAAAAAAATAAAGTAAAAAAAATAAAAATTAAAAAATAAAATGCAAAAAAAAGAGACTCAGTCTTGTTCTTTCTCTAAAGTAGTATCACTACAGGAATGATCTCTTCTACTTACCAGTTTTTCTTATCAATATGCAACATAAATATTAATACCTGTCTTAATCCCACATACCCACTTAACTATAGTCAGATTCCTCAGATCTACTTTAAGAGTTGTCCATACTTCAATTCCTACTTTCCCACCTCTCTCCTAAACTCTAATTTAGATCTCATCCCCATAGCTCTTCTGACCTAACCCTTGTCAAAGTCAGCAATGACCTTCATATCACTAGGACCAATGGACAATTCTCAGTTCTAATCTTATTTTGACTCATGAACATCATTTTATACATTTGACTATTCTCTTTTTCTTTAAAATACACATTCATTTGTGTTTTGGTATTAAAACCCTACCTCTAAATGAAGGGTGGGGTTTCATGGACCAGTCCTTGGAGCTTTTCTCTTCTCTCTCTACTTTCACACTGTAAAATCTATAGGAAAAATATCAAGTCAGTGACAAATATGGGCCATATATATAATTTAAAATTTTGATAATAAAGAATAGTCGTTTAATTTTCATATGTATCTTCCTTAAGACAATATATAAAATTCAATCCATATACAATTATTGAGGAATTTTAGATTATTTTTGCATCCAATATATTTAAAATACAGTGTATTTTATGTTTATAGTACATCTAATTTCCTACACCTCTCATTTCCAATATTCAGAAGTCACATGTGGTTAGAGCTACCATACTGATCAATGTGGCTCTCTCTGAACTCATTTACAGCTTTAATACCATACCTCTGCCGAATAATCTCAAATTAACATATTTGGAACCGCTTCTCTGAAATACCCTTTCCTACAATACCTCTTTGACATGGCCGCTTGGATGTCCAATAGCACATCAGATTAAAGTACAAAATGATTGCTAGCCCCGATTCAGACAAATGTCTTTTCCATTTCAGAAATGATAACTGTTTTTCAAGTTGCTCAGGTCCCTCAAAAAAGTATGTATATACTTTTACACACACACACACACACACACACACACACACACACACACTCACAGGAGAGTTACACATGAATGCTGGTCTACAAGGAGCAGCTAGGTAATAATGACATCTTTTTTTAAATTTAATAATTGAGTGCTTTTCACACTTGAATCTAATAGTTTGAGCAACATTTAGGAGAGCTATATTTAGGGCAGATTAGATAAATACAAATGGCTTCTATCACTGTAGTAGTTTTGCACTTAATTTTTTTTTCTGATCCCTTAAAAAGCATTTTCCAAAGCACAATACGGAAAAAAGCACAATATGAAGTGATAATTACATCTACTTGGACATTTTCTTTCTGTTTTGTTTTATTAGATTCCACATATAAGAAAAATGATACTGTCTATCGTTTTCTGTCTGACTTGTTTCACTTAACATAATTCCCTTAAAGATCATTCATGTTGCCACAAATGGCAAGACTTCCTTCTTTATTCAGCTGAGTAATATTCCATTATATAGCTATATACATCTTCTTTATCCACTCATCCATCAATGGGTACTAGGTTGTTTCCATATCTTGGTCATTATGAATAACGCTGCAGTGAATATGAGGGTACATATATCTTTTCAAATCAGTGCTTTCGTTTTCTTTGAATAAATACCCGGAAGTGGTATTTATGACATGATAGCTCTAGTTTTAATCTTTGGAGGATCGCCATACTGTTTTCCATAGTGACTGCACCAATTTACATTTCTACCAACAGTGCAGAGGGTTTTCTTTTTTTCTCCACACCCTCTCCAACACTTGTTATTTCTTGTCTTTTTGATAATAGCTATTTTAACAGGTATGAGGTGATATCTTTTTGTGGTTTTAATTTGCATTTCCCTGATGATTAGAAGTATTTTAGCATCTTTCTATGTGCCTTTTGGTCATTTGTATGTCTTCTTTGAAAAATGTCTATTCCTGTACTCCACCCATCTTCAAATTAGATTATTTGTTTTTTTCCTGCTATGGATTCATGAGTTCTTTATATAGTTTGGATATTAACCTCTTATCAGATATATGATTTGCAAATATTTTCTCCCATTAAATAACTCACCTTTTCATTTTGTGATCTTTTTCCTTTCCAGTGGAAAAGCTTTTTAGTTTGATGCACTCCCACTTGTTTATTGTTGCTTTTGTTGCCTTTACTTTTGGGCTCAGATCCAAAAAAATTGTTGTCAAGCCCAATGTCAAGGAGCTTACCCCTATGTTTTCTTCTAGGAGTTTTATGGTTTCGGCTCTTACATGCAAGTCTTAGTCCATTTTGAGTTAATGTTTGTATATGTTAGTCGTCTAGTTTCACTCTTTTGCCTGTGGCTGTTCAGTTTCCCCAACACTATTTAGTAAAGAGACTGTCCTTACCTCATTGCATATTCTCACCTCCCTCTTGTAAACTAATTGACTATATATGCATGGGTTTATTTCTGTGCTCTCTATTCTGTTCTATTTGTCTTTGTACCTATTTTTATGTGAATACCATATTGTTTTAACTACTAAAGCTTTTGTAATATAGATTGAAATCAGGTAGCATGATGCCCCAACCAGAATTCGGGAGATGTGCTGTTACTTGCCTAGGTTCAGCTACACAGTGGTGTTATCAAGGCACCTGGCTTGTAACCTAATGCTTACAAGACAGTTGCTGTAGATGAGCCATTATGAAAATCTTCAAGGGAGAAGGAGTGGAAGTGGAGGCAGTCATTTTTGTCCCTTGCCCTTTCATCAGGAAATCAACAGATTTCCCACAACCTCCCATTAGACTTTTGCTGATGACTTACTGATATTGTCTGTGTCATACTCCCACCTGCCAGAAGTGCTGAAATAGCAAGCTGAGACCTTGCTGCCTCCAACAAATTCAAGGTTACGTTAGCAGAAAGTACGGTGGGAAATAGATGTTGGATAATATCTTAGTGTCTGCCATAATAGTCATCAAGGGAAACATCACAATTCGGTTAGACTTCCATGTACTCGTTTTATGGTTTAGTATTTATTGTTTTAATAGTGAATTACCTCTGGGAAAGTGATACTGCAAACTTTTCATTGCTTAGTTCCTCTGAAGTTCTAATTTAGTGCTAATATGAGAAGACTATTCTCAAACAGAAATTTTTATGGACTTTGTTTGGGTGTTTGCTTTTTTTTTTTTTTTTTTTTTAAGGAACAGCAACTGAACAATGTGCTGCTAGAGAAATTATCCCCAATCCCTCAGTAAACTTATTACACTCTTGCTACACTGGTTTTCCTTATTTTTCTCAACTATACCAAGTTCATTCTGACCTCATGACTTTCTCGTGATTATTTTGGAAAGCTTTCTGCCAGTCAAAACCTCCACCTATCATTACTGTCTTCCCAGCCTGATTCCCCCTCCAGGTTTGGTTTAAGTATCCCCTCCTTGGGATATTTTCTCTGATTGGATGCCTCCTCTACATAGCCTCAGTTTCATTAGTCCTATTTTATTCATTTTGTTCTTTTAGAATTTTCGTCTTCTGGAACTATTTATTTATGCATTCACCTGCTTATTGTCTGACTCTTCCAAATTTAATGTTAAGTTACTCAAGTGCAGGGAAATTTATCTGATTTAATACTACATTTTCTGAATCTAAAACAGTGCTTACTTACACACAGTAGTCACTTAATAAATATTGATTTAAAAAAGGAAAGTATTCTTAACATAAAGTTCTTGATTAGAATAAGAGGATTAATTTAAATATTAAGCACTTAAGTATATAATTGCTTCATTTATATCATGGATGAAAAACTTCCTTTTGTTGACACAAACTTCCAACACCCATCATCTAATGATGGTTAAATCTTGCTGGCATGGGGGTCATTAGATTTGCTTATATTGCTGTGAGACATTAGATATTAATTTAAAAATGCAATCATCCCCAATTAAAAGATGGGCAAAATATCTGAACAGACATCTAACAAAAGAAGATATATAGATAGCAAATAAGCATATGAAAAGCTGCTCAACATCATATGTAATTATAAAATTGCAAATTAAAACAATTAGATATCACCACACACCTGTTAAAATGGCAAAAACCCAAAACACAACACCAAATGCTGGTGAGACTATGGAGCCACAGGAACTCTTATTCATTTCTGGCGGGATTTCAAAATAAAACAGCCACTTTGGAAATCATTTGGTAGTTTCTGAAAAAACTAAGTATACTTTAGCCATATGACCCAGCAATCATACTCCATGGTATTTAACGATATGAGTTGGAAACTTACATCCCCACAAAAACCTACACATTAACATTTATAGCAGCTTTATTAAAAATGATGAACACTTGGAAGCAACCTATATGCCCTTCATATGTGAATTGATAAACAAAATGTAGTACATCCACACAATGGAATATTAGTCAGCAACAAAAAGAAGTGATCTATCAAGCCACGGAAAGACATGGCAGAACATTAAATTCATAAGGCAAAGCAAGAGAAGCCAATCTGACAAGGCTTTGTGCTGTCTAATTTCAACTATTTGGCATTCTGGAAAAGACGAAACTATGGAGACAGTAAAGAGATCAATAGTTGCCCAAGATCTGGAGGTGGAAGGTGGGAAGGGTGATGAGGGATTTTTAGAGCAATGAAGTATTCTGTTCAATACTCTAATGTGAGGTACATGTCATTAGAAATTTGTCAAAACCCATAGAATATATAAAATAAGAAATGAACCCTAATTTACAACTATGGATTCTAGTTAATAATAATATATTAATACTGGCTTAGTGGTTTTAACAAGTATACTAGACTAATGCAAGAAAATAGGAACTAGAGGGAGTATTGTGGTATATGGGAATACTTTATATTTTCTGATACATTTTTCTGTAAACCTAAAATTACTCAAAAAACTAACGCCTATTTTTCTTAAACATAATTCTTCTCTCAAAGTAACATTGAAATACAGAGTACTTCTCTGTAGTCTCTCTGTGTTAACAACCTATAATAAGAAAACTTGAAGAGTAACTTGCCTTGTCATTCCTATCCACTAAAGAATTGATTTAGTCTCTTTCTCCCTTAGGTTACTTGAATAACAAAGACCAAAAACATTCCCAAATCCTGTTGAATTCAGGGCTATGGGATTCTGTGTTCAAAGTTATGTCTGGAATGGCTTTTATAATTGTTACACAAACAGCATGTCAACCTTCTCAGAGATCTGCATGTCTTCGGAAAAAATAACAAAAAATAACTGTAATAATAACTGCTTGTATATAAAACTAACAAGTATTTCATTTTCTTCCTCAGGAAAAGGTAAAATTTCATCTTTGAGGTAAAATAAAACTCTGACATAGTGATAACAAGTGAGAAACCATAATGTATCATCTTGTTATTTGTAAAATGGAGAATAATGTCTCACCTCTGAGGGTAGGAAAACAAATCCCAGCCCTAGCAGCACACGAAAACTAACATGTCTAAATATCTCCTATGGCTTCGGTATCATGTGGAACAATCCAGTTCATGTTACTCCATATCACATTACGACTAGTTCCTGTGATTTTCTGTCCACAGTCTAGGATGAATCAAGGCTTGAGAATCAAGCCAAATTAAGAGGATCAAAAATTATGACTAGATGTAATATTTATTAGAGTTAATAAAATGTTGTCATCTTCTCTATTGACTTTCATAATCATGATAATGCCTAGCTTTATCAGTTTTATCCAGTAGAGTAGTTTCACCATGGTTTTGCTTTCTTTTATTATTTTTCCTAACAAATATCTATAGTTCAGGAAAGGTTAGGGCCCATGAAACTGGCCAGTCATTTACAAAGCCTGACTGGTTCATTGATTGCTGGTCTCCTGATTCACCCTTATAACTAGCTAAAAGGTTGACTTCACACTGATGAAACCTTTCAGGGGGCCAGGCAATAGAATGTATTGATGAAATGTCTAACGGTGAGAAATGCAATTGCAATTCACTGTGAAATTCTAATTGGGAATCTGTTTTAAGACTTCACAGTTGAGAAGTAGTTCCATTTGTTTCCTCCTGCTTGTGAGTCAGTGTTTTAAAACCAGCTGATTGCTGGGGGAAGTGGTAATGACAGATCCTGAATTTCTTTCCAGATTATCTGATGGCACGATCCAGAGAATAGAGGTTGTTTCCTAACGCTCTTTATCTTCACCGAGAGCTGACTTTTTCCAGGACCACGTGCATTTTTAGCTTTCCCCTTTGGAGGATAATCAGAAGTGCTGCTTATGTGAGGGCTTCTACTCAGCATTGAACAGAAATTATCTCAAGTCAAAAGAGAGTAACTCTCTGAAGTAGGCATTACCATTCCCATTTTATAGCGGAAGAACCCGAGACTTGAGAACTTCAATAACCTGTTCAAGGGTTTAAAACTAAAATATGGGAGCATTTGATTTGGAAGCACCCTCATTCTTTATAATGCTGTTCCTTTCCCTGTGTACTCTAAGGCCAGCAGAGATCAGGATATAAAATAGGTTGCCAAAATGAATATTGAAATTCTCCAAGTCATTGTTGCTTCTCCCTACCTGTTACCTCTATCATCATATACAAATATGTTCTTTTAATCTCATGTAATTTTGCTATTCTGTACACCTATTCATTAATCTACTGGTCATGCCGCCAGACTTACCGTGGCTGGGGCCCTGGACTTGGATACTTTCATTATTCATGTTGGCAACCTATTTTATATCTTGATCTCAATATTTCTCAATGGTTTCTTCAAGTTCCTTCACATCCACTCCAGCAAATCACACCTAGGGAGGAATCTGGACTTTGGTTTATCCCCAAATAGTTTATATAGAAAACAACTCTGACATCTCACTCTCACAACTGTCAGACATTGTTACATCTCTCTTACTCTCTAACTACTCGCATTTATTACCTCATCAATATTCCCTTACTAGACCTCTCAGTCTATCAGTGATCTTATCAGTGACGGCGAACCTTTTGAGCTCGGCGTGTCAGCATTTTGAAAAACCCTAACTTAACTCTGGTGCCGTGTCACATATGGAAATTTTTTGATATTTGCAACCACAGTAAAAAAAAGATTTATATTTTTGATATTTATTTTATATATTTAAATGCCATTTAACAAAGAAAAATCAACCAAAAAAATGAGTTCGCGTGTCACCTCTGACACGCATGTCATAGGTTCACCATCACTGCCTTAGATAATCACTTACTTGTCTACCTTGGTCTAGTAATAATATTAGGAGTAATAATAAAACCATTGATATCATTTATTACTATTTAGTAATTATTTTCCATGCAGTGCAAATAGCACTTTATATGCTTTGTGAACTGAGTCTCAGATAAGGCCATCCAAGGCCATAGAGTTTATAAATGACATAACTAGGATAAGAAAACTACCCTGTCACTCCAATGCCCCCCTTTTTAGAAAAAATATATCCACTGCCTCATTAGCATAGACTCCTCCTGACATGCACCTGTGATTATCACTGTCAACTCTCTGATTTGCAAAGCTCTACCTCTGACTCATCGCCATGCAGTCATAGTGGGTCTCCAATGCTGTTAGTTTTCTATCCCTATGACAGCAGTCAGATTTCATTTCTAGCCACTTCAACTCTGACTGCAAACATTATTTTTTCCTTAAATTCCTCAAACTGTTCACCAAACAAGACAAAAGGCAATGCCTCTCTCTCTCTCTCTCTCTCTCTCTCTCTCTCTCTCTCTCTCTCTCTCATTCTCTCTCTCTCTCTCTCTCTCAGACAGAGGAGATAAATTTGCACCCTACTTTAAAGAGAAAATTTATCTATTCAGGCAAAAGATTCTCAGCTTGCTGTCCCCCTTTACCTCTTATTTGAACCTTTAGCACCCTTGCATCTCTCCTTCCTGTCTCAGTAGAAAAGATGTCCTCCATCTTCCTGTCCAAAGCTAACCTCTCTACCTAGGTTTTAGGAGTACAGGAGCTTAATCCAGAAACATTTTCCTCTCTTTCATAATTTTATATACTCGTATCCCTTTTAACCTCTACTAAATCTATCCATATGTAATGTTTAGGAGTGATTTTTGCCCATAAGTAACAAAAAACACTTCTATCAGTGGCTTAAGAAAATAGGGGTCACTTTTTTCCCCACACACAGCAGAACATCTGGAATTCGACAGTTGCTGTCTTTGGTTTATAGCTTAGCAATGTCAGGGATAATGAACTCTTCATTCCCATCCTTTCATGTAAATATGTTGCTGTAGTTCCCTGCATCATACCTCTTTAGAAAGCTCCCAGCAGACACCCCCCACTCTGTTCTTATTGGCTAGAATTTATTGGTTAGATTGGTTTTGCAAAGCTCCCCAAATGTTTTATAGAATGAGAGGCTGAGCATCTAGTTTTTTTATGGCTAAGTAGTGAAGGCAGGAAAGGGCATGATTTTGTGAATCCCTGGTGTCTGTCAAAGCAAGTAGGTCTACTTTAATGTATTCTATCTATAAAGAGGACAGCCTGTGTCTTGTCCTTTCTCTGTGGGACTTGAGCTGCTTCAGGCTTGACCCTCTACAGGGGCTTGTTGGCAACCCAGCTCCCTAATATCTGGATTTATCCCTGTGAACACTTAGTTCTGTGACCACCTCTGCCAGGATACAGGAGTTCACACTCTTCATTCACTTCTGTCTGAAAATATTTGTGGGTATGATCTTGTATGCTAATCAGTTCTTTCAATTTTATTTTGCATTTATTAGTTTTACACATTTTATTTCTCTACTATCATTTTAACATTGTATTTGGGGAGAAATTTAAAGGTATGTTCAATCTGCCTTCCTTAACTGAGAGTTTTATTGTATTACATTGAGTGATTATTTTTATGTCTGTATTTTTCACTAGATTCTGAATTATAGAGGCAGATTCCACTTATCTATTTTGCTGCATTTTCCTAGTACCATGCACAGTTCTTAACTACTCCATTATTGACAAATGGGAGTGGATGAATTAATTAAAGACTAAATGCCTATAAGGATTTGAAATCCAAATGTCAGACTTGAAGTACAGGATTTCTCTCCCCTTTACCACTTGCATAAAGCAGTTAAATTTTTATTTCCTACCTCAGGTCCTTAATTTATCAATCTTTCAATTAAAAGTAATATACTTCATTTTCTATCCTAAGGTAATTTCAAATAATAGATATTAGCATGATTTATGAATTATAAAATATTAGCAGTTATTATTTGATAACTTTTTATTTTGAGAATCATTATGCAGAATGTGACAGAATGATTAATTAATCAATCCAAAATTATTAATTTGTTGGTTCCTTCAAAAGAAACCAGAAAATTAATTATCATCCATCAAATATTTATTGACTACTTACTATGTACTAGGCAATGCTCTTGGTATACCAGAAATATATCAGTGACCACAACACAAATTCCTGCTCACATGAGGCATGCTTTCTGGTAGGTGATACAAAGTACATGTATTATTTTTCCATTTGTTATTGTAACAAATTTCCACAGACCTTTTGCTTAAAACAACAAAAATTGATTACCTTACATGGTCAAAAGTCTGACATGTTTCACAGTTTAAAATCAAGATTTAGGCAGGATTTTTATTTTTGAGGCTCCAAAGAATTTGCTTCCTTGCTTTTTCCAGCTTCAAGAGGCTGCCTGTATTCCTTGACTTGTGGCCTCATTCATGCTGCCATCTCTCTGGCTTGACACTGATACCCCTGTCTCCCTCTTTATCTTATAAAGACTCTTGTACCCACCCAGAAAATCCAGGACAATCACCCTAGTTTAGGGTCATTCGGTCAGCAATCTTAATTTCATCTACAACCTTAATTTCCCTTTTCTATGTAAGGTAACATATTCAAAGATTCCAGAGATTAATATGTGGGCATCTTGGTAGGCCATTATTCTGCCCTCACAATATCTCTATCCCTTAGCTCCTTGTACTCCTTTTCATTAAAAACTAACATGTCATCTCATCTTTCTTTATGAATCTGTGATATAACAAACCAAATGGTAAAAATATAGGCATATAAAGCAATGTGAATGCAGGTAGCCTCAGTTTTAAAAAAAATCTATGAGAAAAAAATACTGTGTAAATTATAATGGGACAAATCACAGTTGGTTTATTATTCTTTCCTCCTCTTAAGTAGATACAAGAACAATGGGAGTGTACTCCTCCAGCAGTCCATGTTTTAAAGAACTTAGCAGTTATTACTTTGGGTTAATGGTGAGCTTATCATTTGCTCTACTACCATTGAGGTCATTGGAGGCAAGAACTTTAACTCTCATCAGTTTATACCATGTTGCAGCCAGCACATTGGTCTTGTCTGAAGTAGGTATGATCCAGGCGCTGTGATGGGTGCTGGGAATATAATGCTGAGCATATATGAGAACAGTTCTGATTTTGTCTGAATTTAGAATTTAGAGGCAAAAATATATATGCATGTGTTATTGGCGCTGTAAAATAAAAATTTTTAAAAAGAGGAAAACTGATAATAACAGCAGAGTATCCTTAGCCATATCTCCTACTATTATGCACTTGTTTTGTCACTTGCAGAGTTATAAAGTAGGAATTATTTGATAACCTATTGGTTTCCATTGTATTCCCCCAGAAGCCAACCCTGAGATAAGAAATTGGATGTGATATGTTCATTTGGAAGGCGGAGAAAGTACCAGTAGAAAAGTGGAATGTGAAATGGGTGCAGAAAGGCAGAAAATGAAAGGTGGATTATGAAAATAGTACCACTAAAAATGAAAGGTAGATTATGAAGATAGTTCCACTAAAAACTACACTTTTACATTTGAAAACTAATTTAAAAATCAGAGCATGAGATATCCTCAAATACGTGTTCAAGCTAAGTTATAGACATGATATTGATACACTTAGTTTAAAAGTTTAGGTGAATTTAGAAAAATCTGGGACAATCAATTTGCTCAGTGATGTTTTCTACTTATTGCCAATTCAAACACTAACCACCCCCCTAACTAAAAACTTCAGGCTAAATTAGGGAAAGAAGTTCTGCTTCAGACCTTTAACAGGCCCCCTCCAGTTTCAGCAAACATTTTGCCACAGGAAACCTCAATATTCTATAGGGCATTTTCTCTTTCGCCTTCTGGTTATTGGTCACAATGCAATATGGTCATTTTCAGCCATAAAAATTAAAAAATTCGTGAACAAGTGAGGTATAAAATTGTACCAATGAAAGAAGAATCTAATCTAGTAAAAGAGAAACATGCAAATTGACCTTACCTCCGCCACACACACAAGTCATGCCCACAAGTCACGCCCACAAGTCACGCACACCAGCCAATCAGGAGCAAATATGCAAATTAACCCAATTAAGATGGCGGAGGCTATGGAGCTGGAGCGTTGTCCCCGACAATGGAGGAAGCCATGCTTCCTGCCTACCCTGCTGGCCCTGAGCTCTGCTCAAGTCTATAAAGTTTCAATTATAGAAGTTAAATAAATCCTAGATACATGCTTCCAGCCCCAGCTGTGACCAGCCTGAACATGGCCATCAGCCCCTCACCCAGGCTGGCCACACCCCATGGGGTAAGGGTCCCCGCTGGGGGCTTGACCAGCCTGAACATGGCCCTCAGCCCCTCACCCAGGCTGGCCAGGCACCCAAGTGGGACCCCCACCCTGATTCAGGACACCCTTCAGGGAAAACCAGCTGGCCCCCACCTGTGCACCAGACCTCTATCCTATATAATAAAATGGTAATATGCAAATTGGCCCTAACAGCAGAAAAACTGGGAATGACTAGTCACTATGACACATACTGACCACCAGGGGGCAGACAGATGCTCAATGCAGGAGCTGCCCCCTGGTGGTCAGTGCACTCCCACAGCAGGAGCTCTGTTTAGCCACAAGCCAGGCTGCCAGCTGCCAGCACAGCGGTGGTGGTGGGAGCCTCTCCTGCCTCCTCAGCAGTGCTAAGGATGTCCGACTGTAGCTTAGGCCTGCTCTCCGCTGGCAAGTGGACATCCCCTGAGGGCTCCCAGCTGCCAGAGGGATGTCTGACTGCCAGCTTAGGCCCGTTCCCCCAAGGAGCAGGCCTAAGCCAGCAGGTTGACATCCCCTGAGAGAGGGGACAGGCCGGGCTGAGGGACCCCCCCCCCCAAGTGCACAAATTTTTGTGCACTGGGCCTCTGGTAAATGAAATAAGAATGAATGCAGTCCTTTTTGTATTTATTTATTTAAGAGTTATCTAGTAACCACTAAATGTAATGCATTCTGGGAGGTATTAGAGGAGATATAAACACAGATTAAATTGTGACTTTGGGGAAATGTATAATGTATTTCACAAAATAGCAGTTTTAATGAAGGACATAAGGTATCTACATAGATGATTATAATGTCTGACAGAGAATATGATACAATTATATGTAAAGGATCTGAATATATTGCTATAAGATTTCTGAACAAATATCAAATAATTTTGATTTAAAGGGCAGAGATGGGCAAAGTGGCACTAAAGATGATGTTTAGACACATGGAGATGGGGGTAAGAAGGCAAAGAATTATAGGTCCAATGTACAGAACAAGAAATAGGGCAGACTTAAGGAAATGCAGAGAAGACTTAGTCAAAATTTAGGCTGGAATGTTAGGTAAAATTAAAAGAACACTGAGATGAAGCTATATTTTGGAGGCTTGATCAAGGAAGGGCTCAGATGTACTAACTGTGAAACTAATTGGGAGTCAGGCATGCTTTTGGAGGATCAGTCTCTGTCCTCTGAAGGACAGATGGGAGCCAAGACAGAAGCCACTGGGGGAGCATCACCACTGTCCCCACAAGAATGAGAGAGATGCTAGTAAAAACTCAACATGCCAAGCCTCATATGTAGGATTCTACTTTTAACTAGTGTTAACTTTCATTTTCACTTTTCATTAATTTTCCTAACCAAGAAAACACCAGATTCTAAAGACAAAGTATAATATTAAAAATCAATGTCAAGTCTTACTGGAGGTGGGGGCGGGGAGAGAGGCTATCTTGAGACTATGAGACCTTGAACAATGGGCATTGTTTGACTCTGGCGGATTCCTGGTGTATGTTTGTAAAAGAATCTATTCTGAAAGATACCAACTATTCTCCTGGAAGACTGGCCTCTTTTCTCTCTATTTACTCCCCCTTTTCTACCTCTGTTTTATGTAGCTCCAACTTTTTCAAGGAATATTTTACTACCTCTCCTTCTATCAGGTAATAGGTTCACAGCCAGCATATTTAGAAGGTCATTTACATTATGTTTCCTTTCAATCCAGAGAGTGACACCCAGATAAAATTTCCTCACAGCACATTCCCATTGCTTGGGTTGGACTACACAGTCTGTACTGCCAATGTGCCCGCTATAACACTTTAGCATTCAGAAAACCTCCCAGGGGCAGCAAGCGAGGCTAGGAAAAAGGCTTTCTGATGTATTCATGGTCACTTATCATATAAACAGCCATGTCCAGCAATGAGAACCGAGGCATTTCTAAATCTAAAGAAATATCACAAAAACTGTTGCCCCTAAGCAGTGTCTCTCATGCTTTTGCACGCATTGTTTTAAGTAAACAATTTTGCTTGAAAGCATTCTATTCTGGATAGTACTCTCTGTGGGAATGCTGAAAATTCTAAGTCTCAAATCAAGCGTGAAAAGTTGCACAATTTCTAATTGCCAAGCCCCATGAAAAGCGTAGATCTCATTGAATGCAAAGCCAAGGGACTTATGGCAACACCTGTCGTCAGGCAAAGGGACATCTAAAGATGCTGGCCCAGTCTCCCAATAAATGTAGTTAATGTTTGTTTAGGGTAAAGCCAATGAAATTCACAGTAAACTGAGCTGTCAGCTAAAAAGGAACTGCATAGAGTGGCTTTGGAGGTTTGTTGTTTTGTGTGTTTTGCTGATTTCCTGCCAGCCACATTATGTCACAGTTTTCCCAATGGCTCCTTGCTAATCTGCAAAAGGTACAACAGGTATATTAAAATGGAATCATTCTTTACTGACCTGGGCTTTAGTGAATTCTGGCAGGTGTTTGGTTTTCATTAAAGGACAGTATGTCCTGGACAACAGGTGTCCAGATCTCTTTAGTGAATATCAAAAATAAAAGTTTTACATGCTATTGATGCCATTATTTTTAATGCATGTGGCTCCTGTTTTCCCCTGCTTTGTGGACTTTATTGCATTTGTCTTCACAGTATAGTGTGCAGTTGTCAACTTTTATTATTCTGGTTTTAACAGATGTCAAAGCAGACATGCTGCCCTAGCCAGTTTGGCTCAATGGATAGAGTGTCAAGGGCATGTACATTCATTACAGGCATGATCCCCTGTGCCAGTCAGGGCACATGTAGGAGGCAACCAATTGATGTGTCTCTCTCACATTGATGTTTCACTATCTGTCTCCCTCCCTCCTTTCCACTCTCTCCAAAAATCAAGGGAAAAATATCCTCCGGTGAGGTTTAACAGCAACAAAAATACCAACAAACAAAACAGACATGCTGGCTTTTTTGTGACTTCCTCAGTGCCACAAAACAGAGCCAGAGCTGTAGCTCTTCCCTGACAGTTTCATGAAATTACACCTCAGTGTGAAATGCCTACTTCTAAACTTTGTGAGAAAGAAAAGTCTCTGTTTTGCTTAAGCTGATGTTTTCAAGATTTGTTATTTGCAGTTAAATATAATTATTAAACAACTAGAGGCCCGGTACATGAAAATTCATGCACTGTAGGGGGGGTACCTCAGCCCAGCCTGCTCCCTCTCACAGTCCAGGAGCCCTCAGGGGCAGGAGGTGACCCAGTGATCAGGGGAAGGTGATGCCCCATCATACCTCTGCTGCTGCCACTGCCAGTAGCACAAGCCTTAGCCGGCCTTGGTTACTGAGCCACAGGCGGCCCTGGGCGACTGGGCAGCTGCCATCCATGGCTTGCCTGCTCCTCGGGCCAGCCAAGCGTGGCTGGGTAGCCGCCATCTGAGGCTTGCCTGTGCCTCAGGCGGCCCTGGGTGGCTGGGTGCTGAGGGGACTGGGGGTCTCTGGAGGCAGGAGCCCCTGCCACCCCAGCAGGGCTGAGGGGACTAGGCGCTGCCATCTTGTGGCTGTGGGCGCCACCATCTTTGAGGGCGTGGCAGTTAATTAGCATATTCCCTCCTTATTGGCTGTTAGAACTGCCATCATTTAGGGCAGGGAAATTAGCATATTCTCTCCTTATTGGCTGTGGGCACCACCATCTTTGCGATGGTGTGAGGGTCAATTATCATATTCCTTCTTTATTAGATAGGATGTGCTAATTATGTTACCATTGGTAGATAATAAATCTGTTCTGAACACTCATTATATTCATTCATAAATTTGTTGTAGCAAATAATAATAGAAAAGTAACAATCTCAATAGGTGTGCTGGAAGGATTAAACGAAAACATTCATGAAAGAAAAATGTGAGGGAAAAAATAGAGTGCAGTCAGATATTCTATACCTTATAAATAAATAAAGTTTGATGAATTTATTTTTACAAGGCTGTAAAAAGGGCAGAAGTTATGTTAATTTAGACAGCGGAATTGTTTTAAATAATAACTTAAAAATAATTACCATAGCAAATTTGCTAATGATTTTAAAAAGACTACTTAAGTAAAATCCATCCAACTGAGGAAACAAAACACAAATCATTAAATCCTAGATCCTCTTTAAAGTGATATGTTACTTATTTATTGCTTTTAGGGGATTATACCTCAATAGAGCAATTAATTTCTCCTGATTTAATATATAATTATTTCCTTTGCATAATTATATTCCCAACATTTACATTTCTAAGAAATCGTGGAACTTCAAAATAGAAAGTTCATTATAATCTAATTTTTAATACTTCAAAAAGTTCCCCTGTGCAAATAACTATATTAACTGCTTGATTAACTCTATTTACCACATTCCTTTTCTCTTTCACCCATGACATTTATTTTTTATTTTTTATTTTTTCCAGATTTATTCAAGAAGTTAATTCTCTATGACTTATTGGAAAAGGAAATATTTTTCTTGGTGTATTTGGTTGACTTGTTTTTGTGTGTGAATTTTGCATTTTTCATTTTCCTGCAATTACTTCCAAAAAGCAATATTAAAAATTGTCCACTAGGCATAAACTGTACAAATGTATGTGTATTCTCCCTACCAAGTCCTTCTGAAAATTCTCCAATGCATCACCCATAATTAAAGTCTAAAATATGTCCTATATCCCTAGCCGGTTTGGCTTAATGGATAGAGTATCTGCCTGCAGACTGAAGGGTCCCAGGTTCAATTCTGATCAAGGGCACATGTGGGCTCTATCCCCAGTCGGGGCCATGTAGGGGGAAGCTGATCAATGATTCTCTCTCATCATTGATGTGTCTATTTCTTTCTCTCTCTCTTCCTTTCTCTCTGAAATAAATAAAAATATATTTAAAAATAAGTACCTATAATCTTTACAATATAAAATTAAAGTATAAAATTATAAACTAGTTATAAAAAACAGCTGACTTCTTAGAGTCCTAATATATAAGCTTATTATACAAAGAGTAGAGGATATTATTATTATTATGTTATAACTAGAATAATGGAATGGGGAGACTGACCTCTTTAGGTTAAGTATAAGTTCATATATTTCATTTGCTTAGTGAATGTTAAATATGTACATAGCCCTGTGGTTAAATGAAGAATGGACCTTTAAATTACTTGAAAGCAAGATCTGCCCACTTCCTTGTGTTAACATAAGAAACATTCAAACCTGTAAAGAATTTTTGTGAGTTTATTTGAGACAATTGCCAGGAAGCATAATCTCAAGGAACTGAGATAATAGTCCCAAGAATGGCAGTTTTTCAACTTGATGTATAAGTGACAATCAAAGGAGGTGACAATAACAATGTGGGCCTCTATGGACTCCTGATTTGGTGGGAGATTGTGCCCTGAGGGGTCTGGAGAAAGGAAATTACCCTGACATCCCAAAGGTATGTTATCATAGGTGCAAAAAGACAGTAGACAGGCTCAGTTAAGGTAAAGATTAACCTTTGTCAAGGAAGATACTGGTCTAGGACATGAATACCTACCATGACCATCTTTTAGTTAGAAAGTTTTACTATCAGACCATCTTACGTGTTTCCTTTAGGTCTCTGAGTTTATAAGGCCACTATGGAAGCCTCCCCTGAGCTTGTCTGTTGTATTGCAAATCAGCGAGCTGGACAAGATGCCTAATGAGCCAATTAGGAGTCATCTTTATTGCGCGCAGGTTCAGAGCAGATGACCTCTGCCAAATTCTGAACACCCAAAGGAGGAAGCATTCTCTTTTTATATCTTTTTAGGTCCTTGTGTAAGTTATTTTACAGACAATTTGTAACCTTGAGTATATATCATACCTAACCAACACCTGTCATATCTATACAGACAGTTTTGTAACCTTGAGTACATATCTATATAGACACCTATAACCTTGGGTGAACAAACACTTGGCATGAGACCATGGGAATTATTATCAGTATGAGTGTATCAGCCCCTTAGATGGCTAGCTTGGAAGGTCAGACAGTTAAGTTTATCTCTTCTATTATTATTGTAGCTAAAAACAAAAGTTATTTTACAGTCTAAAAATAACAGAGTTGACCTACAGAATAAGAGGCTAAGAATAACAGAGTAGTTCAAACAGCAGTTTCAAACAGCGGTTTTTCCAGAGGGACCACTATGCTTCAGTCTGGTAGAGTGTGTGGCCCCGTTTCCATCCACACTAAGTATAATTAGAAAGTGAAGAGGAGCCGATTTTGCTGTCCCAAAATAGGTCTCTTTGGCATAGGGATTATTTTGAGCTAAAGGCAATCAAAGCCCAGCAGATCCAAGAAAACTCTTTACTTCCTTCTCAATTTTTAAAATCTACTTTGGAAAGGGGGTCTGCCCCAGGAAGTGTGATCTTACCAGAGATTCCATTTAGCCTAAGAAACTTACCTGAAAAACAGGGTGACAATTATTTCCCAAACTTCTTTGCCCATGACTTTCCTCCCCTTTATTTCCCCAGTCCCCCTACCCTTTCCTTAACTCAGGATGTTGTAAAAGCTTCACTTACCTCGCTGACTTCTGGGTCTCATTTTTACAAGGCTCCTGTATGGACATAATTACATCTGTTTTTCTCCTGTTAATTTATCTTATATTAATTTAATTATTAGACCAGCCAAAGAACCTAGAATGGAAGAAGGAGACTTTTTTCTGCCTTTACAAAAGGAATATTAGATTTGAATACTTAATGATTTGGAAGTTGGTCTTTCTAGTCTGTATTGAGCAATTCCTTCTCAGAACCCCGGGTCTGGCCTCAGCCACCTGGGTTTAAAAAGATCAACTAAAACTAGAAAACGTTTGAGGATGAGGGAGATGGAATCAAACTCTTATGAGGAAACAACAGAAATAGTTTAAGTTCCTGACTTGGCAAAAAATACTGTGAAGTGTTATGTTTAGTAATTAGGTCTGTCTTTCTCAGCTGCTAAGTGAGTTGTTAAAGGAGAAGTCACATGGAACCATTATATTAAGAAGGCGAGGAAGATTTTGTTCAAGGCTACTGTAGTAGGGAAGAGAGGCCAGAACTCTCTCTGAACTCAGCTCCATTGAAACCAAGGTAGAGGGCTTTTAGCATGGGGGTGAGCTAGTCGAAAAGTACTGGAAGACATTAGGGGGGTTTGATCCATGGAATACACGGAGCACACTGAGTTATTCCTGAGTTTGTGAATGTTTTCGAAACTCTGTGAGTATGCCATCAATGTTCGCTAATTATTAACCAAGGAAGTTAGTTACCAACCTTCCCACAGAGACTAGGAGAGAGGGCACTGCCTTCCTTGGTATTTACATCTTAAAGAGATGGTTCCCATGTTCCTGAGGGAAAAATATGAACCTCCTCTTTAAGAAATGGCAAAATAAGATTCAGTTAGCCTAAAGCAGAGGTGGGCACATCCAGTCTGCCACCCATATGAGGCCAATGAAATCATTTCCTCTGGCCATGCCAAGAGGCATTAGGGGTGAGTTAATTAAATGTTTGACCAAGTATAGCAGGCTAATTTTTAAGTTGATAATTTTGTATGGCCCATGAATGATGTTATCAATATCCAATGGCCCTTGGAAGAAAAAAGGTTCCCCACCCCTGGCCTAAAGGATTACATTTAATTTGTTTTCTTGAAAATGAAAATAGACTCATTTTTTTCTGATTTATAATTCTCTGTATATAATATAATACATAAGGCAAGAGGTTGGGTAAGGTTTGAAGAAAAAAACAATGTGGTGGTTTTTTTTTTTTTAAACAGAAAATAAGGCTTCTAAAATTATATGAAAAATATTGAAATAATTCACTTCATTACATATATTTGGGTAATAAAAAAATAATTGCTAGGAGCTGAGAGAGATTGTGATGAACTGGTTTCTACATTATCCTGTATTGCTTTTCTTTTGTGTGCTTCATTATTAGTGATGGCTGTCCTGTTTATCCCTAACAATTTTATGTTGCTAGTAAAGGAAATGTGCATTCTACAACAGTGCAAATTCATATATGTTGTCCCATTTACTACTTATTATGCTAATAAAAGGCCATGTTTCAGTGATCCTCAAAAGATTGTTTAGGAAGTGCATCACAACTCAACATTCAGTTATTTTCCCCAAAATAAGTGACATGGCTTACCCCTATGACATCCTCAGTTGAAATAGTTCTTTGTAAATGGCTTCTTAGAAATACTGCAGAAGCACTTCATTCTGGAAAAAAAGTTTGGGCTTAAATAGTATCCACACAATAATATCCTGGGGATTTCTAAACATAATTTATGAATATGGTCTTCATAATCTGATGAAATTAGGTTTTCACAGATAGTCAAAAATTGCTTTCTCAGTAAATTGTAAATAATGTTTTTGAACTTCAAATAGTTTAGCCAAATAGGTAAAAGTGTGATAATTACGATTTTATAATTTTTTCTAAATAATCAAGTACATGTGTTGCTTTTTTTTAATATTACTGATATCAAAATACCCATTTTTTGGTTTATTTTATACCAGGGAAAACATGCACCTGAATTAAGTACCTCTAGTTCTCGTATGACTTAACACTAGATGTTAGTATCTTTTTTAATACAGTTCTCATTTGTTTAGACATATCCTCCTGTGTCACACTGGGAAGATCAGTTTTCAAAGGATCCACTTTAAAAACGGTCAATTTTGAAACTGATTTTAATATATGCAAAATTGGTATGCTGCTGCCTTTTCAATCAATCATAAGTGGTTAACTCCAACATAATTCAGATAAGCACTGAAGATTTCCCTACACAAACCATCATAAATGAAACATAACAGTCTCTTCCTATCCATAAAATACTTTCTCCTCAAATATCTGAAAAATTCCAAGAACAAGAATTGTAGCAGTTGCAGTTCACACGCCTTTATGATCTTCCCTTCTCATTATTCAATACAAAACATCATCCAAATCTTTCACATTTGAGTAAGCCAAGGATAAGGGTGGGTAGTCTCCTTGATTCGTTTCACCAATTTAATGCCTTATCCATCAAGAAATGATAAAAAATGAGCCTTTTGTATGCCATGCACTCCTACTCTGCTCATTTTGATTACACAGGATACAGCTGTACCTGCTGAAGTGGCAATTTTAATTATAATATGCTTTAGGAACTTGTCAGCATAAAAATTGTATGACACTTTGGAAACACTAAGGGAACTGTTTGCCTTAACTATCCTTTTTAAGGGAAAAATGAAACTCTTATTTGATATCTTATTATCTGACACTAAAGGATTGTGTCACTCATTCTGTGGGCCTTAGTTTATCAATCATTTAACTTAGTAGAATTAGTGTATTATTAATCCAGGGATCAATGACCTCTAAAGCTCCTTAACATTAAAAAAGAAAATGGTAAATGACTACACCAACCTTTGAAAATTAGAAAGAATGACACACCTAAGTGTTGGTGGCGAAACAGCACTAGATGTTAACCAAGTGAGTTAGATAGGACTTTAGCTCAGCAACCTCGGTACTTGAGTTTGGCTAAGGGAAGAAATAATTCAGAGACAAAGAACTCAAATTGTAGTGAAAGTTAATTTAAAAAGTCAGAGATCAGAAAAGTGAGCCAGCTATGCATGGGCTTAGAAAACAAGTTACAGAGGCAAAATAAGGACCGTTGAAGCTGAGGAGAAAGAAAGCAAACTACACTGGAATTGAACTGGAGACCTCTGGGTGCATGGGACAATGCTCAACCTACTGACCGACACCGGCCAGGGCTGCATAAATGTTTATAAAATGCAAAGTTATTTATGTTGACAGAAAGCAGATTAGTGGTTGCCTGGGGAGGAGTAGAAAGGGGGAGGGATGTCTTAAATCACACATATTTAACCCAATTAATAATTTAAAAATCTGTTCCAGGAGAAAAACAAACAAACAAACAAAAAACCAAAAATACACCTCCAAATCCAGATCAATGAAATATTGCTGCCACAGAGACCTGTGGAAATTTTAGACAAATTTATCAGTCTTCTTGACTTTAAACTTTGCTCAGATCTAGGAAATGCAAAGGGGATCATCCTTGCTGTCTTTTTTTTTTTTATAATATATATTTCTATTGATTTCAGAGAGGAAGAGAGAGATAGAAACATCAATGATGAGATAGAATCATTGATTGGCTGCCTCCAGCATGCCCCCTACTGGGAATTGAGCCCACAACTCGGGCATATGCCCTTGACTGGAATCAAACCTGGCACTTTTCAGTCAGCAGGCTGACGCTCTATCCACTGAGCCAAAGCAGCCACACTATCTAGAAGTCTTTACTCTTGAGCCCAGTACTACCCTTATCATCAGGGAATTTACAATAGCTGTGATTTCTCAGCACTGCCATGAATATTAGCAATAAACAGTATTATTATCTTTCTTCTCTAGGACACCTGTCTCAAGGTCATGTTTATGCCTTTATACTCTGCCTAAATAACTTGAACCTGTCCCTCCTAATGTTTGGTTTTGTAACTTTGACTTTTCTGGAGGTAGGCCACGCACGCAATACTGCTGGTGTCATTTCCAGGTGTGTGACTTTTCTCTAACACCCAGAGAGGATTTTTTTTTTCATGTAATGTGGCTGGATTTCCACTCCTCAGCCTTGAAAAAGTCTGAAAAAATAAGCAAATATTTAACAAAAAGCTATAGTTCATTTAATATAAATTAGCTTGAGTGAAGTTTACATAAATCCTGTATCCATGTGGTTTCCAATATCTTGTTCTTAAGAGCACACTTGACAAGATTAAAACATTTCCAAAGCAACAACAAACAAGTCAGAAATAACTGCAATGCTGTCATTAGCTAATGGTAATGATGTCTCCCAGTGGCAGTGAAAGCATTCACTGTGTGTACACTATTCACTTGGTGACTTTCAGCTTCTGTTTGACTAGATTTATTTACTCAAAATTCTCCAATCCCTCATGCGTTCATTTTTTAAATTTAACAATATTTAAGTAAACATCTGCTGTTTCTTTTATGCAGATTTGAGACATTGCCCTAAGTTTTCCTCTTTCATTTATCACCAAAATAAATCCTATTCTCTGACCTATTTAGCACAACTTTCTCCTTTTTTAATCTCACATCGTTTTGCGATAGTATATGGCAAAATATATTTTGTATAAGTCGGAAATTCATGGCACACTTGTAAAGAATTCATGTACAGAAGTGAGAACCAACTCATGCAGGATGCTGTGCAAGCATGGTACCTCGAAGTAGTCCACCATCAGTAGGACTGCCCTTGAACAATGAAAGGAAGCTTCCCAGGCTCTACCTCAGGGAAGCCAGGGCTTTGGAGCGACATCCTCACAGTTGTCTATGTCATTGTCTCATGTCTGAAGCCAGCATGGGAATGTTGTTCCTTACCTAGACCAGTGGTTCTCAACCTTCCTAATGCCGTGACCCTTTAATACCGTTCCTCATGTTGTGGTGACCCCCAATTTCATTGTTACAATTTGAACATAATTACAGCATAGTGATTAATCACACAATAATATGTAATTATATATGTGTTTTCCAGTGGTCTTAGGCAATCCCTGTGAAAGGGTCGTTCGACTCCCAAAGGGGTTGCGGCCCAAAGGTTGAGAACCGCTGCCCTAGACCTAGATTAGAACCTATGTGAAACTGAGTCACCTTTTCTCCATTTTGAGGTAGGTTCTGACAGAAGTTTTCCAGGGCTTAGTTTATAAGAAAAAGACCTTACCCTACTTCAAAATTGCTCCAATGCCCAGGTCTAGTTAAACTCCAAATCAGATTAGCTCAGTGCCCTACTCAGTGATATCATTGAATAAGAGGCATGTCCTTTTTAGGATACAAATATTTTTACTTCAGACTTTATTATTCTGCTACACCAATGTCTTCAATAGTATAAAAAACTACAAGAGAAAGTAGACACAAATGTATAATTTTTAAAAAATATATTCTATTGATTTTTTACAGAGAGGAAGGGAGAGGAATAGAGAGGTAGAAACATCGATGAGAGAGAAACATCGATCAGCTGCCTCCTGTACACCTCCTACTAGGGATGTGCCCTTGACCGGAATTGAACCTGGGACCTTTCAGTCCGCAGGCTGATGCTCTATCCACTGAGCCAAGCCAGTTAGGACACAAAATGTATAATTTTTGAGAGATAAATAGTCAATAAAATCAAACCCAGCATTATCCAAGAAATTGGAATAATCAGATATAGCTATGATAAAATTTCTAAAGAATTCAGTGGAAAATGAATGCAGCATACAAGCAGAGACAGGTAAGATTAGCAAAGACGTGGCAATGAAACAATACAACTAAAGACATTAAAAAAGAAATGAAGTAAAAATAGAGTTTGATCTCTGTGGCTTCCTGAAAACAAATATTAGTTAGACATTTACTTGACTGAGAATGAGATAGCTCTAGTGTAAGAACATTGCTTGGTAGCAATTTCTTCTTTATCTCTGGATTCTCTTTCATTATTTTTGGTTTCTCTGTTACCAGATTTTATCTGTCGCTACTGCTAGGGCTGGAGGGAGACATGTCTTTGGATGGAAAAGCCATTGGGCCCTGCACTGAGAGCTGTCAGGATGGATTCTGAGGGGCCGAGACAACCAGAAAAGGGCTGTGCTTCTCCCAAACCCTATTAGATTCTTAATCATAGAGGCACCTTTTTTTACTTAGTTGGGGGACCTGGAAGTTGCAGTACCTACCCCCACAATGTGACCTATACAGTGCCCCTTGGCTCAGGTTGCACAGGCTCCTCCAGTGGTCGGCAAACTGCGGCTCGGCAAACCGCGGCTCGCGAGCCACATGCGGCTCTTTGGCCCCTTGAGTGTGGCTCTTCCACAAAATACCGACTTCTGCGCGTGGGCCACGAAGTTTCAATCTCACTGTACGCGCGCACCTGCACGTGATATTTTGTGGAAGAGCCACACTCAAGGGGCCAAAGAGCCACATGTGGCTCACGAGCCATGGTTTGCCGACCACGGCCCTAGACTCACCTGGTGCTGAGGATCAGTGCAGACAGCTGAGGCAGCAATTAGTGCACTGGGTGAACTCCATGCTGTCACCTGCTGGGGTCCTTCTTCCTTCGCTGTCTCACTCTCCTGCCTTCTCTGGGTCCAGCGTTTCTTGAGTGCTCAGCTCTGTCTCTGGCTTCCTGTGCACCCTCTCCTCGTGGCTACAGACAGAGATGGACTAAGCCAATGGCCCCTCTCAAAAGCGGGAGAGGGGAGTGATACCACCGGAGAGGTGAGTCCCATTATACCTGGTTTTACCAGCTCCTGAGCCCTCAGGGGGCTTTGTGACTAGCGCTAGAGGTGGGGCAGAGAGAGGGAGGGGGTTCCCACTGATGGCCTTGAGCGCCTGGTCAGTGGGCTGCACTCATCTGGCTGCACACTTGATCACCTGGGGCTGATAATTTATTCCGGCTGTCCCCATGGATAAGGAAGGAAAGGACAAAGAAAAATCGAATGTGCTAGTAACTGAGTGGGTGTACAAGGTAGGAAATGAAGCCAGATTCACTGGGAAAGACTGTCAGGCTTTTAAGGTGGCAGACGATGTCCCTGACCTGATTAAGCAGTTTGGAGAACAAGGCTTTAGAGAGGGAGTTAAAATATTTTTCTCATTAGAAATGCATAACAATCTCCCTAATTCAGGTGCATGAGTAGCAGGAGTTAACAACCCTCAGAAATACACCATGGGATCACAATGCCATTGCAAGCTTCTTAACAGATAAGTGGGTTATAAAGACGTTTGGGGGCTGTAAGGACACCTGTTGTTTCTGCTTTTTGAAGAATTTTGATCCTCTTTACTTCAGCCTCTGGAATTTCACCAGCAGCTAAGGGGGAGTTGTTGACCAGAGTCCACTCACCTACAAGGGTCATTTTCCTCAGGTGAGGCTCATCAGGGAGACAAACTAAAGAGAAATTTAGAAAATGTTAACAGTAATTAACGTGGATTGAAGATGTTGGAAGGGGAAGTTTTTTGTTTTTTGTTTTTTTTTTTCATTGTATTTTCTAAATATTACAAAATTTTCACAAAAGAATGGAAAAATAAACAAAATCTACCTCAACTTCAGGAACCCTTCCCCTCAGGGAGACCCACAGAGGAATGACTGAAGGTTTAATCAAAATAATAACAGTAATTAACTGAGAGTGATGGACTGGAGAGGATTGTTTTGTTGTTGTTACCAGGTTTTCTGTTATTTCCCAGTAGTCTATAAAGGACATCATATGGGATAGACTTTACTTTGAAAAATAAATTATGCAAATGAAATGACAAAACTCTTCTACAGAAATCTTTTGTAGAATGAAACTCTAGAAAATCCTACTTCAGCTGCTGAGATAAATAACCCTGGATCTTTTTAATAAAATAAACAACTATTAATTCTGCAAAATAACCTGGATAAATTATTATTTACAAAGAATTTATATGTTCACTATTGCACTGGATTCCCACAGTTTTGAAACAGCCAGAAATAGGAGTTGATAGTATGTCTATTGCAGAGATAAAAGAAACTGAACCCCATCAATGTCTTCGGTTTATTTTCCTTTGAAAACTGAGTTATTTCATGAAATCTAAGCATGCCTTACGCTTGAAATATACACAGCTAACATCATGCTTGCTACAAAGTTGGGGTTCAGTATAGATTCAATAGAAGGGTATACATGGGTAGGATAAGTTAGTCAGTAGAAATGTTTGACTTAAGGTTTCACCTCAAGTTTTTTGTGTTAGGTACATGCCATCGACAGAACAATTGTAGATGAGGTAGTTCCCCTCCTCTCATCTTTCTGTTATTCAAAAAAAATATATTTTAGGGTTAGAGGAGTTATAAGTCCTTTCTCCCTTTGCCAAGCCTTATCACGAAGAGAAAGTACATATCTTAACGTATTATTTTTGGTTTTTAATGTGATTGAAGTAATAAGCAACTGTGTAAGACAGAAATAAAACGTTTATTTAAAACTCCAGGTCACTAAAATAACTGAGCAGGAACATATGCAAACTGGATACCACTACCTTGCTTATAGTAAAGGTGGCTCAAATTAAAGTAGACATAATCAACTCATATATGATCTACGTGTCATTTGGTGAGTGAAAGGACTCTGATATTTAGCTTACAAAATAGCATTGCCTTTGCTGGAGTTTTCTAGCAATAACTATTCAGTTCAGTTTGAAAATAAATCATCCAAGATGCATTTTCTGCAATGACATGTGACTAGTTTTTAATTAAGAACATGTATACAGTAGGAAATATCATTCTCATTTGGTAGATACTGTTATGTTTGCATGACAAGTTTATTACCTCATGTGCTCATCATAGAAGTCAAGGACACCCAGCATTTCTATTATTCTCTTTTCCGAGAATAAGGTGGTCACAGAGAGGTCGAATAATTTGTTCCTGGTCATTCTGCTTCAGATAAAATGGAGATTGTACTCAATGTCTGCCTGTATCACTTTACAACCTGTTGGGATAAAGATAACTCTGAAATGAGAGAAAGAGAAAACTTTCCCTCTACTCAACTTTTATTACTTTCTTCTAGACATATTATCATAAAACAACAATCCTCATCATCCTTATCAATATAGGGAAAAAAGATGAAAATAAACTTTGTTTAGACATTTTCACACACAGCCCTGTGTGTGTGTCTCTGTATTTTATATACAAAGCGATCCCAGCTTTCGTTGACCTTTTGTTCATTTTCTGTAGAAAAAAAATTCTCTCTCTTAGATGCAGTAGATGTGTATCAGTAGACTCTATCTTGGAAACGAACCTGTATAAGATTTTAGTAACACTTTGGTGATTTAAGAATTATATTTTCAATTCTGTTATGGTTCAACCTCACATGAAAAGTATTTTCTTCTTGGGGAATTACAAAACCACAGGAATTCATTGCACAGGATATTCTCTCTTCTCTGTCAGAGGGAAATGTAACAAATCCAGAAATTGATTTCATGGCTTCAGAGGGTTGATCTCTATGCATTTTGAAGATCCTGCAGTGCAGACAGCAAGCACACTTAACAGAGGGTTTCCTACTGAATTGTAATAGTTACTCTTGATACTGCGGTAGATACGGACTGTCCATGAAGAATCATAGCTATGAATAAATAATTTCACTAGGAAGTCTCTCACAGTCAATCTTTGATTTTCTTTCTATATTCCCTTCTTTCTCTTGTTTTTTGAACTTTAGTGTTCCCTGGGATTCAGTCCTTGATGCACTTCCTTTATTTCTTTTTTAACCAAGGCAAGCTTACTATCATGCTCATGATTTTGGCATCAGTTAATATTAAATAACTCCCAAATATGCATCCCTTTCCTAGGATTCCTTTGAGTGCTTCAAAGGCAAACTGATTATACTAACCCACTTCCCTTCTTTGCCCCATCCTCCTTCATCTCTTCTGTAATACTCAAACTCCTAAGGCACTCAGTTTATGCCCCTAACACTGATTCATTATTCCCACTTCTTCCTCTCACTCATTCATCAAGACCTCCTCTGTATCTCTTGAACCCAACCTCCTCCCTCCCATCCTCCTTCTCACCAAAGCCCTAGTTTAAGCATTCCTGACCAGGTCAGTATGCTCTTCAATAAATACACCCTGGAGTAACTCACATAAACTGAAAATTCTCCTTTTTGGCTTAAAAGATCCTTGACAGTGGCCCCTGCTTTTCTTCACAATACATGCCTCTTCTCTTGCTGTTCTCTTCCATGTTGCACTTGGACATGTACATATTCCTTCATTTAAAACATCCTATATAATAAAGAGGTAATATGCAAATTAACCCTCACACCCTCACAAGATGGCTGCCTGTGACCAGGCCGGCGGGGGAGCAGTTAAGAGCGATCAGGCCAGCAGGGAGGGGGCAGTTGGAGGCAACCTAGCTGGAAGCAGGGGGAAGTTAGGGGCAACTAGGTTGGCAGGGGGGGCAGTTAGCAGTGATCATGCCAGCAAGGGTGGGCAGTTAGGGGCAAGCAGGCAGGCAGGTAGGCAGGTGAGCAATTAGGAGCCAGTGGTCTAGGATTGTGAGAGGGATGTCTGACTGCCAGTTTAGGCCTGATCCCCTGAGGTGTCCTGGATCGTGAGTGTGCAGGCTGGACTGAGGGGAACCACCCCCCCCCCATGCACGAATTTTGTGCATCGGACCTCTAGTATTCTGAATGAAGTGGTTGTAAATATGATGAAATATAACTTGAGTTGTTCTAGTTCTGTCTTTCTGTCTGACACATGGAGCTTTTAATACCCAGATGGGTTATATGCCTCATGATATTGTACTTTAGGATCTATTGGAAAAGATTCCAAGTCTGTATTTTCTATAAGTTTTGCTAAGCATATATAGAGGGTTATATGGAAGTATTCAGAGCATTCACATAGCCATGGAGTCAAAAAAGGCTTATCAGAAGAGAAAACACCTTATTATACTCTTTAGCAAGACCAATGGATTTCCATGTAATATTTTATTGTTTACATAACACTTTTCACATACAGAGTCATACTTAATCTTCAGCGAAATTTCTGGAGTAAGAATGTTTATCTTCATTTTACTGTGAAAAAATTAGGCTCAGTTCCCTGAGGTTGTTTACATTTACATTTACTCTGTACAGTTGATTTAGGATACATCACTACCTAATTCATATAAACATTTAGAAATCAAAATGAATCTCTGACAGTTTTAAAATAGATTGTTTATCAAGCACTGTAATTGCCAAGTGTTGGAACTATAATACCTGCTATAAACAACCAAGCTACATAATCAATCCTATTTAAGCTTTTCCAATCTTAATTTTTGCATTGAAAATATGTTTAGGCATCATTTTTACCAGTTTCCTGATAGTACACTGCTTAGTTTTACTTTTATCATGATGTACTATCTTGGTTTTAAGTGCCATTTCCCATTGAAAAATCCACAATGTTAGACTAACACTATAAAGAACACATGCTATTTTACTTCTTCATTGCTAGGGTCATTCAAACACTTCCCTCAGGCTTTTCTGTTATTCTTCTGAAAACTCCTGAAATGGAACCATGCATTTGGTTGTTGACTGTGACATTTGCTCCATAGGTCAGACCAAAGAAACTAAGAAAGCACCACCAATTTGACAGAGCCATATGTCTCATCAAATAGATCACTCACAAGCTTCTGACTTTAAATCTGAAATCTTAAATAAAACCAAACCAATAATCACCCTCCAAATACTTGCTAAATGACTATTTTTATAAGAGTAGAAATGTGAGTTAAAACTACACACACGCACACACAAAATTTTGCATACATATATATGTACATCTATAATAATAAAAGCATAATATGCTAATTAGATCGGATGTCCTTCTGGACAACCTTCCGGACAAAGCTGGGGCTGCAAGGAAAGCTCGGGTCCCATGTACCTGCTGGCGGCTGGAGGGAAGCCTAGGACCTGGATGCCAGAGGGAAGCCGGTGCCGACAGCCGGGGGAAGGAAGGCCTACTCTGGCATGAATTTTGTGCATCAGGCCTCTAGTCCTATATAATAAAAGGCTAATATGCAAATTGACCAAATGGTGGAACAACTGGTCGCTATGATGCACACTGACCACCAGGGGGCAGATGCTCAACACAGGAGGGAGCTCTGCTCAGCCAGAAGCCAGGCTCATGGCTGGCAAGCGCAGCAGCAGTGGCAGGAGCCTCTTTTGCCTCCATGGCAGCGCTACAGATGTCCAACTGCTGGGTTAGGCCCGTTCCCCAAAGGGAGCAGCCCTAAATTATCAGTTGGACATCCCTGGAGGGCTCCTGGACTCCAAGAGGGCACAGGCCAGGCTGATGGATCCCCAACCCCTAGTGCATGAATTTTGTCCACCGGGCCTCTAGTATCTTATAAAATATATAAAACACTAAGTATGAACAACATGTGAATAATACAGATATGATCAAGATAATATGCATATATAAATAACTAAGATACATACATATGATCAAAATATAAAAATCTTAGATTTTTGATCATAGGTATTGGATTCTTAGTGTTTTTCATCTGCCTACCCAGTGTTCATTGTCCTCCTTAGGGACATAAAATATGAATTTTGGTGAGAGAAAAAAAATTCCCCTTTTAAGTTCTTGTGATTTAAATGGGCATGACCCACTGCCAAGTGTCATGGGTAGATCCATGCTGCAATTTTGACCAATCAGTCATTCTATCTCTTGACAAGAGACTGGTATGAGTACTGAAAAGAAGATATTATGAGAACTGAAAGAAATTATGCATGTGAACTTATACTACAGAAGATCCCATCAGATATGCCCTTGAAGATTTTTCAAATAACATTTAAAAGTCTGCTTCATTCTATATCTGTGGCTTCTGTGAAATTTGAAAGTAATAGTAGCTGCCATGTTATTTCATTTTAACTTCATTAGTAGCAACTATGTCTGACTTTGTCAGACCTTAACTTCATTGACTTTAAACAGATCCCATAGTTTAGTCCCCAGAATTTGTGCTGCTCTAGTTTAACTGCTCCTCTTGGTCTGCAGTTGAGATAATAAATGTTGAGATTTCTAGTAGTTGGATGCAGATACTAATTTTTTTTTTGTAATTAGTTTGTTTTGCCATTAGCCTGTGGATGATTTTTGCTTATACTCATAGTTAGAGACAGTTCTGAGTGAAATGTGAAATATTTTATATATTTGCAGGTATGTATGCTAAAGTAAAGTGTTTGCATAATTAAATACATGGAGATGGATAAAAGGGATATTTTTATAGAAATAATATTTAATGCTTTAAGCCCTTGAAGTTATATGCTAAGTATCACAAAGTGATCTATCATCAGACTTTTCCATGTTATCTATACGTTATGATGCAATTATGGGACATGGGTCTTGACCATCTCATATTAACGTTTAAACCAGCATTTGCTTTTTGGTCTTAACTTCCATTTTCCACTTCTAACTTATAGCTTATAAACATGTCCAGTGAATATTTATAAAACATCATTTCCATCTTGACTCAAACTTGATACTACCCATTCAAACTTGATCTGGTAAGTTTCAATTCTGACTAGATGTACTAAAAATTCAGTTTTGACATGGACCACCCACAAGTAGCATAGATCTCACAAGTTAAGGGCTCAGACCTCCACAGTCCATGTGATACATGTGGGTTGGAGGGAGGATCAGGTGGCAGAAATACTTACCTGAAAGGATAGTTTGTAGAGTTAAGGCATTCTAAAAATGAGAAGACAGCTTGCTTTTCTGCCGTGATTCACCAAGCCTGGTCATAGAATCTCAGTGCCCATTCATTTTTCTCCTGGAGTCTCTTCTCCTACATAATAAATCATTTACTACTTCCAATCAATGCTCTTTTATTCTCCTTGCAGAGAATTTTGCAAATGAGAGATAGATTTACTCAATAGCAGTTGATCCCCACATGTGGCCTTGAACATTTTACCTTAAATACATTCTTGTTTCTTCCTTATAGGCCTTAAAAGTACAAGTCACTGTGATTCTAATTAAATCTTGCGGCTGGTAAAAGTCTTATGTGTCCCCGTAGTCCCATTTAAATAACCAATTTCTAGAATCTTCACTGTTGTAGCAGATAGGCTCTTTGTAAAAAAGTGGGGGGCGGAGGGTGGAGGCTTAGTATTAGTAGTATTTGTGAAGACTAGGCCTTTCTAGTTTTACATATTTTTAATGGGGAAAAAAGATCTTAATAACTTATCACAGACAAAGAATTTTGAAATAGATGAAGAGCTCAGCTACACTTTTTCCCTGCACTCTTCATTTAAGGAGAAAGCTTTATTCCAACAGAAGTAGTATCTGCAGTCTTTAGGTATGATCATACTTACTTATGATCATATCTATTCCTTACCAAATAGGTTCAATCACATTCACCATCTACTTATATAGCATAATAATTTGCATAATGACATTAGAATCTGTTATTAATCTTAGTGTCAGGATAGTACCAAGTGATATGAACCCAGGATGTTTTTGGTTTATGATGTCCAGGTTTTGACTGAGTTGTTAGCTTTTTAAAAGGTCTCTAGTGACAAAGTAAAACTGGGAAAACCTTCATCTACTGTAATAAGCCCTTGCATTTAAAAAGGGGTTTTAACGCCTCAAGGTATAATTACATGCACTAGCTTCATTTCATCTAAAAAACAGTCTTGTCAGGAAGGAATGGCTATTTACTTATAGGGGTGGGGAAACCGAGACAGAGAGCTTTGGTGATTTCCCAAGGTCACACCGCTTGTGTCAGCATTGGGCAGATACCCCAAAATTCATAAAGGAGATAAGGGATTGAATTGGCATTTATTGACTACAGTTGACCAGGCTCTACACTATATGCTAAAGGCAAAATTTATCTCACTCAAGAGAAACCTCCAATGAGTAGGGGATATTGGTCAAGGTGATTTTACAAATGAAAAGTTGAAGCTCTGAGGGGCAAAGAAATTTACCCAAATAGTGTTCTTAACATCAGAGCTGGGATTACAACCTAAACTTTGATTGTCAGTTCCATACATGAGTATACTCCCTATGCCCCTAACAGAGAACCAATATTAATATTTTCTTAATATGTATTCAACACTATCCAGCAGGCATTGTTTGAATAACTTTTAAACTGGCTGCTAAAATTATAGTTACCTCTGCTCCCTCATTCCAATCAGGATCCTGTCCCTAGGTTTTTTTTTAGAAGCTGTAAATAAAAGAAACCTTTCCTCTATTCTTGGTGTAAGATTAGAGCCTGAAACTGAAGGAAGGCAGGTCTCTTACCTTATGAAGGATAACAACAATAACAACAAGGAAAGACAGTCTTTGTCATTTAATAGCAGAGAATTGACTTCATGGCCTGATGGATGTGAGCAGCCCAATAAATTTATCATTCCAGTCTTGTGGATCTTACTGTTTTGAAGTGGTATCCCTCAGTGCTGGGGTTACAGTCCAACGAAGCATCAGTCTGTTGAGATTGTGCAGAATAAAATATTTGTCCTGCAGAAATGGAGATAAAATGATTATCCGTCATTTCTAATTAGGGACGCCATAGGAAAATTGAGGAGGCCACATTTGCATTAAGGCTGCCCTGCTATGTATGTCAAATCAATTTACTTGCAATTTGCTAAAGATGGGGTGAATTAATCAATTGGGGTGTTAAGTCCCTTGGGTGCCTGTCCCTTAAATGGAAGCTACAAACAGCGCTTGTAATCAGTCATGGCCAAAGTTTCCCGTCTGTAAATATCCCCATAAAGGCAACTTTTGACTGCTCAATATTTTGACACCTAGCTCTTAAATTCAAACCAGCTATGTAAATGTGTGACAATTAATGCTACTTCTGTATATATTCTCTTGGAAAGGCATTTTGTTAATGTTCTCTTGCATTACTGCATTATTCATTCACTAACTATAGGTTAAGTTTATTTAAATCCCAAAGGAAAGCATTGTTTACTTTTTATATCTTACTGGATTTACATATTCCTTAGGAAATAACTTCAGTATCAAAAAATAAATAAAAGCTGTATAACATTAAACATTAATAAATTTATTAAATGTGTTCAAACATAATAGCCTCTAGAATTAGTCTTATGAAGTGTAGGTATTCCTGTCTCAAGTGAAATTATGTTTGATCCTTTTTCACTTTGGGGAGCTGGTCTTGCAGTAGAGGATAAGCTTTGTCATGGAACGTACAGAAAGAGGGAGATATGTGTATATATATATATCTATCTGATGTTGTTTTATAAACGTCAGTTAGCATTCTAACAGGAGTAGACATGAGAAAGCTTCAAAATGGACCCTTTAGAAATTCTATCCAGGAGTAAAAAAGAGGATTCATTTTATTGCAAAATGGCACCTCTGTTAATGACATTTTGAAGAAAAAAAATCACAGAAATGTGAAATCATAAGCTTTTGTGACAGAAAAGCCGCTTGTTTAAAGCTTTGGGCAGGTGTGGGAGAAGAGTTCCAACTTCTGTGAACGTGAAGCTTCAGTTTTCCAATGCTAGTGGGCCGAGTGCATCAACTTCAGCATGAACCATCGTCAAAACACAATCTAGTTTTAATAGTTTGTTATACTACTACGGAGGCAGAGATTAAGACAGGATCCATGTGGCTGAAGTCTATCATCTGTGCTTAAAATATATGATCTGTGCTCTTAAATAATTTGCTTAGATGGTTTCTTAAAAATGTATTATTTACTCTTTTAAATATATTTTTATTGATTTCAGAGAAAAAGAGAGAGGGAGAGACAGATAGAAACATCAATGATGAGAGAGAATCATTGATCAACTGCCTCCTGCACACACCACATCGGGGATTGAACTGCAACCCAGGCATGTGCCCTGACTGGGAATGGAACTGTGACCTCCTGGTTCATAGGTGGATGCTCAACCACTGAGCCATGCCTGCCAGGCCTAAAAATGTATTTTTTAATTCCTTTTATCTACCATACTTGTTAATGTGGACTAAATTAAAAAATCATTTATAATTGATTTCATATTTAAAAATGCAAAACTAAAAATAGTTCATGTAAAAATATTTAAATAGGTAAAGAACAGACTGACAGCTGTCAGAGGTTAGGGTGGTTATGGGACTGGGTGAAAAGGGTGACGGTATTAAACAAAAAACTGACACAAAACACACACACAACACAACAACTTATAGGTATGGACAACAGTATGGTGATTACCAGAGGGAAAGGGGTCAAAGGAGGTAGGATAAGGTAAAAGGGAGATAAATGGTGAAGGAAGGAAACTTGACTTGGATGGTGAACACACAATACAATGTACAGGTGATACAGTATAAAATTGAAACCAATATACTTTTATTAACCAGTGTCATCCCAATAAATTCAATGAAAATGCAAAACACATACACACACACACATACACACACACAATCACAAAATACCTGTCTACTTATCTTTCACTATGCAGGGAAAGATAGTAGAATCTAGTTATGTTGATACAGTCATTTTATTTCTCTCAACAAATGTTTTTACTAGTATCAACTATGTGTGCATATGATATATGGTGAAGAGTTAGTTGATGGCCTACCCATCTTGTTCTATGTTTGTAGGGAATGTGAGAGAGGGTAGTACTGACTCCATGCCCAGCTTCAAACATTAGGCCCTGTGTGGCCTAAACAATCCACAAATCTAACCTATGTCTCTGTCAATCAGTACATGGTATTCCACAGCTGCAAGGACTGCTTCATCTCCCGGCATCTCAAGAGATGAAAACTGAAATTTCTGTTCCATGGTTGATAAACAGAAGCTTGCTCTCTGTAGATTTGGACAACAAAGCTGAAGGCAGCCACTGTGGAACCAAATGAATTTCAAGCCCTAGAAAAGGATACCACTAATTAGACAGGACAGAGAGAAAGAAAGAAACTGGGCCTTTAATGCTATAATTGAATCAAAATGAAAATGAAGTACATACATACACCCTACCTCTGTAATTGCTAGGTACATGAGCCAGCTAATTCTCTTTATTGTTTAAGACAATTTGCATTTGCTTTTGTGTTTGGGCTACTTAAAACTGAAAACATACTGATATGCTGTACACATTACTATATAATTATATCATCAACTTAAAAAATGTTATTCTTGTTTACAAGGATAAGTTAAATCATCATATAATTTACAATTACAGTTTTCATGGAATAAAGATGGTAGGTTTGTTATTCTTTAATTGACTTTACCAGTATTTAACTGTATATCTTTTTTTAAATATATATATTTTATTGATTTTTTACAGAGAGGAAGGGAGAGGGACAGAGAATTAGAAACATCAATGAGAGAGAAACATCAATCAGCTGCCTCCTGCACACTCCCCACTGGGGATGTGCCCACAACCAAGGTACATGCCCTTGACCAGAATCGAACCTGGGACCCTTGAGTCCGCAGGCCGATGCTCTATCCACTGAGCCAAACCGGTTAGGGCAACTGTGTATCTTGTTATTTATTTTTCTTTAGTGTACTCCAAGACTAAATAACCAGCTCCTTTTCACAAATTAATTTATGATGAATTTTCAGTTACCCCTTCGGTTATGGTTAAAGAGTAGATGGCTGTTTGGAATTAAAAGAAAATGGTTAATGGAAGGTGGCCAAATGCATACTTGTTTGCAGTTAGGAGAAAACCTATGGATGGGTCTTGTTAAGCTGGACAAAATTACCATGTAAAGGGAAGAGTGGAGGCCATTGCCCACCTTACAAGCAGGTGAAAGAGAGCTCAGGTAAAGGCTAACAATGACCATGTGCTGCTAGCCAGGTGGAGCAGGTTCCCTAAAACTATTAACAGAATGGTTCCTTCATATCTCAGAATATCAGATCCCAAGGGAAGAGTTGGCTTGTGAACACTGGACTGCAAAGGCCTGTTAAGAATAATGTCCACAGAAGAAGATACCAAATGTAGAGCATGATGCACATGGGAATTGAATTAAAGAAGAGCAATCTGAATTCTCATCAGGAAGGTTAACTAAACAAGGACGATAAAGAGAGTCTTGGGAAACATGTACATAGCCCAGATGACTTAGATCACCAAGATCTTTTCTAGAATGGAGTCATTTTAGAAGATCTCTACCCTAGACCCTGCCATCATGTTTTTGCCGTCTCACCTTATTATATAGGCATTCTGTACCCATTGCACACTTCCCAGTCCTCCACCTTCCCTGCCTGAGGCCTGCAGACTGAAGCAGCCAGTTCACATCACAGCTTTTGTTGAAAGCAGTGTTTGACTTGGATTATGTCGCCGTGGCAGATTATTGAGGAAGAGAGAAAAAGGCTTCTGGCTTCCTCCTCGAGATACCTTGGGACACCCCCAGGGAAGGGCGCCTTTGCCTTCCTCAGAACCAGTGCCTGAAGCTTTTGCTTCACTTTGAAAAGCAAATGTCCCTGGGAAATGTAAACTCCGGGCAGTTACATTCATTTACACTCTATAGATCAGAGTGCTCAGAGAAAAAATCTCCATGGAAGGCAGGAAAAGAATATATGACACACTGCTTATGCCTTAAAGACTGCATAGTGAAACGTGTTCTATTTTTATGGACATAAGAAGTTTCAGGAGATTCTAGGTCATATCATAAACAATGATTCATAGTGAATTGGATGAATAATTACATCACAATTTTTTGCATGTAGCTCTTTATTCAAATTAAGTTTTTTGGGGTGGCACTGGTTAATAGGATAATGTAGGTTTTACGTGTACATTTCTATAAGCTATGATCTGTATGTTGCATTGTGTGCCCACCACCAAAAGTCAAATCATCTTCCGTCATCATATATTTGGCCTCCTTTATCATTTACTCCTCTGGTAACCACCATGCTGTTGTCTGTGTCTATGAGTTTCCGTTTTATATCTCACATATGAGTGAAATCATATGGTTATTAGCATTTTCTGACTGGCTTATTTTGCTTAACATACTCTTGTCAAGGTTCATCCATGTTGTCACAGATGTCAGTATTTTATTTTTCTTATGGCTGAGTAGTATTCCAAGGCATATATGTACCGCATATTCTTTATCCAGTCCTCTATCAAAGGACACGTTGTTGTCTTCATGGCTTGGACACTGTGAATAATGCTGCAGTGAATATAGGGGTGCGCATAGCTTTGCAAATGAATATTTTCGTGGTTTTTGAGTAGAATCCAGAAGAAGGATCGCTGAGTAATATGGTAGCTCTATTCTTAATTTTTAAGGAACTGACATACTGTTTTCCATAGTGGCTGTAACAGTTTATATTCCCACCAGCAGTGAATGAGGTTTCTTTTTTCTCCACAACCTCTTGTTATTACTTGCCTTATTGATAATAGCCATTCTAACAGGTGTGAGGTGGTATCTCATTGTGGTTTTGATTTGCATTTTCCTAACAGCTACTGAAGTTGAGCATCTTTTCATATATCTGTTTGCCATTTGTATGTCTTGATGGGAGAGGTGTCTGTTTAAGTCCTTGATCTATTTTTAATTGGATTGGGTTTTTGTTGTTGTTGGTGGTGTTGAGTATTATGAGTTCTTTATATATTTTGTATATTAACCCCTCATCAGAGCTGTTGCTTGAGAATAGCATCTCCCATTTGGTTGGTTGCCTTTTTGTTTTGTTGGCAGTTTATTTGCTGTGCAGAAGCTTTTTAGTTTGACAAAGTCCCATCCATTTATTTTTTCCTTTACTTCCCTTGCCTTTGGGGTCAAATTTATAAAATCTTCTCTAAGACAAGGTTCATAAGTTTAGTACCTATGTTTTCTTCTATGTACTTTATTGTTTCAGGTCTTATATTTAGGTCTTTGACCCATATTGAATTAATTCTTGTACGTGGAAACAAACTGTAATCTAGTTTGATTCTTTAGCATGTGGCTTTCCAATTTCCCCAGCATCATTTATTGAAGCGACTTTCTTTTCTCCATTGTGTGTTTTGGGATCCTTTGTTAAAAATTATTTGCCGACATACATGTGGTTTTATTTCTGGGCTCTCAATTCTGTTCCATTGATCTGTGTGTCTGTTTTTGTGTTTTTATTTTTTTTCCTCTAATGACAGATAATAGCAAAGTCACCTAAAGGATGTGATTTAAAACATGTTTGAAAGTAACTAATTAAAAATCAAATGAAAGAAATACTTGTTTTTAGGGATAATCTACTTCCAGAGAGTTAGCATTTTATTAAGTTCTCATAAGGATTTGTATTAGGCTTCTCTTTCATGCACAAGCACCCTACTACTCATATATAACGTGTAAAATTTGGAAACTGCCTAAACATGTTTGCACATCTGTTGACATAAGGAAGTAATTTAGTTAAAAATATATTCTTACTTCCCGGCCAGCATGGTTCAGTGGTTGAGTGTCAACCTATGACCCAGGAGGTCACCATTCAATTCTGATCAGGACATGTGAGCAGCTTGTGGGCTTGATCCCCAGTAGGGGCCGTTTAGGAGTCAGCTGACCAATGACTCTCATCATTGTTGTTTCTGTCTTCCTTTCCCGTCCTCTCTGAAATCAATAAAAAATATATTTAAAAAATATATTGTTACTAAGAATATTTTATAATCAGGCAAAATAGATTAAATTAAAATCTAATGCTGATTCCTATCATAAATAAGCCAAAACCTCCTCCAATGCCCATTTGAATTGTTACAATTTTATGATTTAAAAAGTAATCAAGTGAGTATTTTTTTTCTATTTTGTGTATTTTACTTCTTTTGTAAAACAGCAGAGACGTTTTTAGGTTGTCTATAAGCACATCTGTAAAAACAGGGTTATTGTCAAGGGAATTGTGATATTTGTCAATTCAATGAACTCTTCATTTACAAGAGTAGTTGAACATATATTTCTTCTATTACAAAAAAAGACACAAAACAAAAAATATGAGCAGGTGAATTCTGTGGAGGGTTTGATGACTTTCCCTTAAGACAGTGGTGAACTGTCAATATATAGTTTGTAAATTTTTTCACTTAGATGGCCTCTTATACACTCCAAAAATTATGTTTCATATATATTTGAATAAATTAGAAATCAATATTAGATTTCTTTTCTTAAAAATTATTTTTAAGCCTTCAGATGGAATTGTTGCTACCCCACTTCATGGCATTTACTTTCCCTAGACTAACATCCTATCACTCCCTGTTAGCAGACTGTGATATGCAATTTTTTTGTTTCATTAGCTCAATGGGAAGTTTGTTGGTTGTCATCAGAACATAAAATATTACACTTTTTAATATGTAACAAAGAATGTCTATTATCATAATTATAATTAATGTGATTTTGTTTAGAATGTATCTACAGGGAAGCAACACCTTTTCAATTATAACCTGTAATTTTCATTCCTATAAAATGTACAGTATTAATCTTTTCAAAGACATTGTAAACAGACCAAGGTCTAATTATTGGGTAGCCATTTCTCTAGCAGTATAAAATGCTATATCTCTTTAGGTCTCAATCCCAAATCAGAGTTGGGACCAGTTTGTATTTAAATTCTTTATAGCAGCCACAATTGTACAATATAGAGGCATTATCAGTGAGATTCCATTTTCACATCTGAGTTTATGGGGCTATATTAATAAGAAAACAAGTAAAGTGAACAATAATTCTGTGTCAGAAGTACCAAAGTAATTTAAAAGACAGTGTGACATATTATAGGATTACTATCAAGGGAATTGTGATATTTGTCAACTCAATCAATTCTTCATTTACAAGAGTAATTGAACATATATTTATTCTATTACAGAAAAAATATGAGCAGGTGAATTCTGTATAGGGTTTGATGACTTTTCAGGGCTCTGAGCCATGTCTTATCCCATCCAGACAAGCCCAACCTAGTGTTTCTAATTAGATACTAAGCAAGAGATACTTTAAACAAATCTTGTTTGTTGCCTTGTACATTATACAATCACGTTAGCAAAATGACTATGCAGGTTGTATACTATGTTAACTTCTTATTTTCAATAAATATCCCCAAGGCAATAAATAATTTTATTTGTGAGAATAGAGCAATGCCACAATAAATATTCAAGCATATTAATTCTAGGAGAAACTCAAAATAAATTTTAGGTCAATATTTAAAGATTTTATTGATAAAATAAATTTCATGTTGTATAACTATTTGCAATAAATCATCAGTGGCTCCTTATTATGTAGTTTGACATAGAAACCTAAAGACTTTGTCCTGTCTTCAGCTAACAACTCTCTCCCTCCTTCTACATACAAATACATGTTCTGAACTTGAGTTATATTTACTTATTCAATAAAATAAATCACTATGTGTTTTCTGAGGATGTCTTGCTGTGACCCTTTAAAATCTAATCTCAATTTATCTTACTGGTTTTTGTTTTCAACTTTTTTCCCTCTACTTCCACAGTATATTCTGTGAACTTCTAGAGTTGAAAAAAAAATGCATTCTACCCTTCATCCTTTTGAAAGAAAATGTTTTTATCTATCTTGTTCCCAATAGATGGAATTTTTCTTCTCTGTTTATTAGGCTCAAGCACTAACTCAAATGTCAATAACTTATTATTTCTTCTTTCATTTCAGCCACCAGAATCATTATTTCCCGCTTTTGGTCTTCCTTAGTAATTTGTTCATATTATATTACAGCCAAAAAAACCTGCACACACACGCACACACACACACAAAAGCCAACCCAGAAATTATAATAGATGACATTTTCAGAGCATTTGCCATGTTCCAGGTATAGTTTTAAGTAACTTGTAACTCTCAATATTTTCATGAAGTGGGTGGTAGTCTAATCAGCCAGCAAGATGGGAGTCAACTGTGAGTTGTAATCCATCCTATGACTAGACCCTAGTCATGTGGCAAGGGACAATCAATGACTGAGTCACCTTGCAAGTTGATTTTCCAGGCCCAGTTAAGCCTTTTGATGGCACAGCCCTGTTAATGTCTTGACTGCAACCTCATGAGAGATCCTGAAGCAGAATCAGCCAGCTACACCACTGCAGGATTACTGAAGAATTTTATTTTCCTTTAACCTTTATAATGCTTTTTTAACTGAACCTTCTGCCCTTAGGTTGTAGTCTCCTATCATTTTTATCCGCAGGTATTATGTTTTATTTTCTAGGATGAAAGCTGACCCTGCTCCACTCTCCTCTAAAACTCCTCAGAGGTTTCTCATCAACGTTTGTTCTAGCTCCTGTGTGCGCCTCCCATAAGCACCCCCTACAATTCTTTCACACCAGACTCCCCATGCGTGGGCAGATTAGGCCCTCAAATGTGCCCATACCCTAATGCCTAGGACCTTTGAACATGTTATGCCACCTAACAAAGCAGAATTGACAAATATATTTAAATTTAAAGGCTTTAATATAGGGAGAGTATCATGGATCATTCAGGTGGGGCCAACCTAATCCCGAGCCACTAAAAACATGGCATTTTCTCTGGCTGGAAGTAGAGATATGTGGACAGAGGAAAAGTTGAATAGATTCGATGTGTGAGAGGACTTGATTCACTGTTGCTACAGGGGGAGAGCAGAAGGGGAAGGAAGGCAAGTGGAAAGCACGAGAAAGAATGCAGACATCTTCTAGAAGCAAAGACACCTGCCTGGCTGACAACCAGAGAGGAAACAGGGACCTCTGTCCTACAACACAAAGAAACTGAACTTGACCAACAACCTGAGTGAGCTTGGAGGTAGAGCTGTCCTCAAAGCCTCCAGAAAGGATACAGCACTGCTGACACCTTGACTTGGCATGTGAGAGTCTGAGCAGTGGATCCTGTTGGGCCATGCTGCACCCTGACTTTGGTCCACAGAACTGATTCAGTTAAACTGTGTTGTTTTGAGACCATATGTGCTACAGCAGTGATAGGATACACATCCCAGTCTCGGAAATCATTGAGATTTCCAGAACACACTTTCCTATTTCCAGCTTTCTCAGTTCTCTTTCCTCTCTCTGCATCCCCCAACCCACTTTTTCTTTATATAAGAGATTTATTTATTTACTTATTTTAAAAATATTTGTATTGATTTTTTACAGATAGAAAGGGAGAGGGATAGAGAGTTAGAAACATCGATGAGAGAGAAGCATCGATCAGCTGCCTCCTGCACACCCCCTACTGGGGATGTGTCTGCAACCAAGGTACATGCTCTTGACCAGAATCAAACCTAGGACCCTTCAGTCCACAGGCCGACGCTCTATCCACTGAGCCAAACCGGTTAGGGCTATTTTTTTTTTTTGCAGTAAATATATTCTATAGTCTTCCTAATGGCAAGATTGGCAATTCTACCAATCAACTGGTGTCCTAGCATGCTGTTAGCATCTGTATGACTGCAGAGCAGTACAGTGGTTCATGTGGAGCTCCAAACATAAATGGATTAGAAGCTATTTCCTGGGTCTACCACTTACTCGTTGTGTAGCCAAGTGCCCTTTTTACAATGGTCCTTCCCCTATGACATTGAAATTATCTGTTACTGAATTCTTGTCTAGATTATAAGAATTCTGAGTGCAGAGACCATGAGTTTTTTTCTCTTGTGTATCTCCAGGTTTGGACATAACATTGGCATATAGTAACCACTTATTATCTGTTTACCAAACCAAACGTGTATATTGCCTTGCTTTACCACTTGTAAAGAATATTTATGAATATTATCTTATGGCTCACTATAACTTGATATCATCCGTATATCTGTATTTTATATACACGGAAACCAAAGCATAAAGTGCCCGGCACTTAAACAGGCGAGAAAGCTGTTTCACACTAGAAGTTTTGACTTCAAAGTCTATCACACTCTCACAGCACATTCTCAGCATGGGAACGTTTCCTCGTACGACAGATTTCCTCATTAGATGTAGGCAGCAGACCCGAAGCTGAGACTTGTCATCATTGCCATCATGGGATTTAACTTATGCACCACGTAGTTCCCTATGCATAATTCTGTTGGAGGCACAAGAGCCCTATTCATGCTCAAGTGCACCTTACACCTGGATAATTGTAGCGGACAACTTGAATGGAATTGAGTACCATACTGCTGTGAGTCTTCTTTCATAAAATGACTGCCCAGGGAATAAAACAATTATTCATGAAGAACAAGAATTCTCTGACTTTATACTGTCCTGTCAAGTACCCAGGGAGCTGCTTACATGTGGCCCAGACTGGATAAATTAATTAAAATGACCACCGATAAATATCAAGTCATTTTCTTTTATGGGATGTGAATATATTAGATGAGCAATAAGGGTGGAACGTTTGCCTTTGTCTTAGGTGACACCAAGCAAGATGCATTTGGCATATTTAATTCCAAATGTTTTTACTGCAAGTACGGCATATTATTGACCCCTGAAAAGACTTTTTCTCCCCACCTGTTGTGTATCTGGATCTTGTCCATCCTTCAGAACAAGTACATGTTCTTTGTCTACTTTATAATCCTCCCTAACTATATTCTGATATACTATGTTAAACTATATAATTGCAAGTAATTATTCTATACTTACAAAAATGACTAGTTTATTTTTTGACTTAATATACTTACTCTGAATTCATCACCTATTATTTTCTTTACTCTTTGAGTTGAAGAGATCTGAAATGCTTTGGAAAGCTATTAGGTAACCATAGAAAAAGCTCTAAATTATAATATATACATAAAGTTGTCTACAAGTGTGTATGTGTATATATATCTACATATATTTGCTATCTACACAATCAAGTAAGAAACTATACAGGGGTGGGCAAAAGTAGGTCTACAGTTGTGAGTGCACAAAATACAGTTTAACCTTGTATATTATTGCTTATTAATTATTCTATTAGTTTCCATGTAAACAACTCTAAATCTACTTTTGCCCATACCTCTGTGTGTGTGTGTGTGTGTGTGTGTGTTTCCAGTTATCCATTCAACCAGTCAAAGTGTACTATGCTAATGATATTCTAAGGCGGCTCAACCACTCAATGACCACCAGAGGGCAGACAGTTGACCGGTCGACCAGTCACTATGACATGCACTGACCACCAGGGGACAGATGCTCTTACCAGTAGGTTAGCTTGCTGCTGGGGTCCAGCCAATCAGGACTGAATGAAAGTGGCTGGACATGCCCTGGAGCCCTTCCGTGGAACCTCCCCAGATGGCCAACCTCCCATGTCCTTCCCTGGCCCCAGTCATGCACTAGGGGTTAGTGGGTGGGCCCTTAGGCCTGGCCTGCTCCCTCTCACAATCCAGGACCCCTTGGGGGATGTTGGAGAGCTGGTTTGGGCCCAATCCCGCAGGCCAGGCTGAGGGACCCCACTGGTGCACAAATTCATGCACCGGGCCTCAAGAAAGTGTATATATAATTTATTTATTTATATATGATGCTGGAGTTCATTGAATGCTTGTTGAGTGTTAAACCCCAGTTAAGGGCTATAGGTACATTCTTTAACTTCAGTTGTAAGCTTTGAGTTTGGTATCATTACCCTGATTTTAGGGAAAAAATAGAATCGGAAAACTTAAATCACTGACTCAAATCCATACAGGTATAAAGAATAGAGCCAATCTTTAGATCCAAACCTTCTGTACCAAAATCTCAAGTGTGATCCTCCAAGCTCCCCCCCACCCCCAGTTACTAATGAACAAGGCAACTGCATTTGAAAAGGAGCTGCGGCTTTTTAGAGGCAACCAGTGTTTCATTTGCTAACATAAAAAAGGATATTCCATCAAGATTTCATTATCTCTTCTGATAGGCTGCCTTTGAATTTATTTAGTAAAAAGCAAATAAAAAAAATTCAAACAGAACAGAAGAATTCAAACAGCATTCCCTATTACTCTTTCTCAAGGACAATTGGCAATGTTCTTGAGTAGATCTGTGTATTCTAAACAGAAATAAGAGAACCTCAATACTATATGTTTTCAAGAGGTAACATTGAGAAAAATAGCAAAGGAAACTCAATTTTGACCTCATTTGAAAAAAGTTTTGCTTTTAAAGCCCCATGGGATTATTTTAGTCTCACTAGGCTAATCCAGAATAATGTCTATATTTTAAGGTCCTTAACCTTAATTACATCTGCAAAGTTCCTTTTGCCTTATGATATTACATATTCACAGGTTCCAGGCATTAGGGCGTGGGCATTTTGGGGGAAACCATTCTGTGTACTGCAGGAATGTTGGAAATTTTCTTGTAAGGGAGATGCTTGCCATTTCAAGAGCCATTTGCTGCGGAAAGATAATGGACCCAACAACAGTTTGAAAAGAGGCTGGCTGCCTGGCCCATGCCCAGACTCCAAACAGTTTTACAACTGAAAACAAATGTGGTGTTGGGCTGAGTCTGCGATGGAGCATCATCAGCCATGGCCTTCCAGTGGAGCAGAGAGAGAGGCTGGAAGCCACAGTTCTTTTCCCGCATCTCATTTGTTTCAGCAACAGAAATGTGCAGCCCTTGCCAGTTACTCCCCTTCCCTGATTGCAATCTGCTCATTGATGTGCAACCTCCTCATGAATAAGCATGAATAGAAACTTAAAATCCCCTTCTTATTCAAAACTCAGGCATTACATTTAAATAGTTTGTCATAGTGTGCGTATGTACTCCTACACCATGCATGCACATCAGAGTTTGCACTGCAGAGTTTGTGATGGAAAGGGAAAGGTATATCCCTGTCCCTCTCTAGAACTGTTGCTTTGGCATACCTAAGATTTCTCTGTGTTTATTTATTGCTGTTGAGAGATGAAACCAAAGAGCTTACTCACAGCCTTCCTTGGTAAACACTAAACGAGGCATGTGGCCCGCCGTCTGTGAGTTTGACATGCTTGCACTAGAGTGTATCAAAGAGCCAGCATAGAATGAACATTTATTTCATTCCATTTCTTATGGTATTTGCTCAAGGAATCCCTCTTTTTCTTTTTTCCATCTGTGCTCAGAGATAGGCCTTTTATAAATTTTATATGCCCTTTTCTTTCCTCCTTCACTTATGATTGTTAGAGTTGATGAAGTATACTTTCAGTTAATGAAAGAAAAAAGAATATTAAATTTCTAGGTAGATCTTGCTTTTCACTCTTTCAACTGAATCATAAACTTGCATTTTTTTTTTTTTGCTATACTGATCTTGACTGTTATTTGACTGAAAATAGGTGACTTTTCTAGAGTCTGTTTCACTCTTCCCAAGTCAGGTACTCTCACATAAACCTTAGAGAAATTACATTCTTTTACTATTTTATAATGCCGTTTTGTACTCATTCATTCATTCAAGCATTCATTACTAAATAATAGTTTAGCAAGTGTTTATTATATTTCAGAATGAGTTCTAAGTCTGAGGATACAGTGGAGAACAAAACAGGCACAAATTCCAAGTCTCACAGAGCTTGCAGCTTAGTGACAGAGCATCTCCTAAAACTCTAACAGCTGTGCTCTGTAAAACTCCAATGAATGGGTGCTTTTCCCATGGATTATATCATGGATAGTGCCTCCCGGAGGCAGGCAAGGTTAGAGCGTTAGTAAGTGCAGACCACCAAAAAGTAAAAATAAATGACACCCATTTGATTCAGTCATTCCACAAATATTGCTGAGTATTTACTATGTCCTAGTCTCTAGACTTGGAATACCTCGATGAATGAAAGAAACAAAGTTTCATAAAGTTCATCATCTAATGGGAAGCCTTGGGCAATTAAAAAGTAAATCTTAAAAAGAAAAATGATGTTTTATATTAGAAGGAATTTTACAAAGAATTTAGAACAGGATGAGAGAAATATTGCAATGCTAAGGTTGGTATAGTTGCCTTTTTACAAATTGTCACAGTCCACCTTACCAAACTTTGATTTGCCACACTCCTGTTGAATAACCTTTTACTTTAAAGTACCAAATTACCATCATTCCCTAAATTTTCTATCAACTTTTCCACCTCCACATCTCTGCTATGGTAATCTCTCTGACTGGAATGCCCCCCTCGACCTTTCTTACCTAGAGCACTTCCACTGTCATGGGGGAAATCACCCTTGTTCTACAATACTCCTTTCCCAAGAAACTTCCTTGTTTCTCTCCCAAGCAGAATTCATTTGTCCCCTCTTTTCTGACCATAATCTCACCTTGTATTGCATTCTGACTCTAATTATTTCTGGTGAATTTGTGTTTATATTTCCTTCTGTCTCTTCAGTTATCAGTTGCCAACTATTTATTCCAATTAAAGAGTCTGCCTTACTCAGCTCTGCATTTCTAATGCCTAACATAATGTCTGAGCACATTAGGTTTTAGTAAATTTGTATTGCATAGAAACATTAGAGTTAATAAAGAGATGTAAATTTAACCTTAATTTAAAAAGCCAAAAAAGTGGGATAGACCCTCAGATATTTCTGAACATAAGACTGGACTAAGTAGTTTGTAAAAAAATAAAAAAATAATAATGCGAAAGATATGGCCTAACACAGACTTTTGCTAACAATGAATTTCATTTATGGTTCCCTAGGCTTGTATCTATTATTTCCTAATGACTAAATACAATATATTTTACTGGTGTTGTGACAGGGCTGTCAAGAGTGAAGATAGGGCCTTTATGTAAATATTTTTATAGCAAATGGAAATAGATTCTCCTTCAAGCCTTTAGTTCTGGCATGAGAACATCAATTGCTATTTGGCCAGGTAGGCAATTGTGATCCACCTCTCACTGATCAAACAAGGTATAAGAAAGAAGCAAAAGCAAACAAATACCCCACGGTTTTCTTCACGAACTCTATTTATATAGTAGGAGAAAGTCTGTGCTTAATTTATTCCTACTTGGAGATGGGGAGTGGGAGACCCATGGAGTAACAGGAGGTGGAGGTGAGGATGGTAGACCCATGGAGTAGCATAAGTTGGAGGTGGGAAGTAGGTTCTCCAAGGAGTAACAGAAGTTGGGAGGTCTAGCGGAAACAATGAACAGTGAGAGGAGGAGCTTTCATGTTGCAGTAAATTAAAGAAGGTTCTCATTTAACTTTTTATATCATTTACAGTAAGTTAGTATTTGATGTTCAGTGTTCTATGTACTATTCCCATCCTGATTTTAGAAATTTAGATATAATGGAGCTGAAACCAAATATCAAATAATGAGAATAAAGCTATCATAGGGGGCCTATAATTTATACCTTGCCTATTTCCTAAAACAATTTGCAGCAGCATTCCATAAAATGCATATAACACAAATACCATGCTGTAGGAGAGGAATTTGCCCACCCAGTGTCCATTGGCCTAGCTTGTCCTAACATGCTCTTTGGGGGCTGTCAGGCTTCTGGTGAAAGGTTACAGAGCTCACCCATCAATGCTTTGTAGAGGGTGGAGGAAATGCAAGGTGGTTACAGTTTACGCACAGGATACATACCCTGCTCTTGCCTTCATTGAATTTTGCCTGAAGAGTCATAGTAACTAGCTGGTAAGGTCAATTCTCAATCAATAAAACGCTGCCTCTCTTTGTTCCTAAAATCGATGTGTGTGTTTATTTGTATGTCTGTAATTTAAATGTAATTAAACCAAGCACGAGATAAATATTTAAATTTAGCAAAAGCCTGTGAGTGTGAAGTCAGCAGACACTGCCCATGTGAGCGGAGCTGCAGCTCTGCTCCATGCTTTGTATTCCTGTGCTCCACCTGCCTCTTTGATCACTCATGCTGCTGTGATATTTATTTTATGCACATCATTCACTTACTCTTGGGGGATGCATGCCTTCTTCCTCCCTACAGCTGTTTTTCTCAGTAGTTTGAAAGAAAACTCTTTTTGAGACTGTAATTTTATGTCCATATGTTACATTCGTTGTTATGTTTAGGATAATCTCCCCTAATGATCAGCGATTATTACCAAAGTTCTCTAGCCTCTTTTTATCAGTCCCCTGTGCTTTCTTTTTTCCTCAATCTTCCATCCGTTGTGGTTTTAAGCCCTCCTCACTCCTCTCTATTTGAAATCTCTCTCTCTTTTGATACCTGTATTTATTATCTCCAAATGAAATGTCTTATTTATCTCAGTATGCAATTTGTAAGTCCACAAGGCTTGAAGTAACATAAACATATGTTTTTATTGACCATATCTTCCCCAAAATTTATATTTGGGGGCTTCCCAATGAAGAGGATGCCCTTATAAAAAATAAAGCACATGGTCAGAAGGGGCAAATCCAGCTAGAATTAATTTTATTAGTTGCCTAAGAAAGAATAGATTTAACAGACTTGAAGACATACAAAGTTTGCTTGTCACACCATCTGTATGGTTTCATTTATGGCAGGAAGCATGATTATGAAACCAGATTTAGAAACCAGAGTCCTTAGTAAAGTTCTGTTTTATTAATTACACACTGAGAACTTGAGCAAATCATTAAACTTTACTCAGCCTTACTGTTCTTCAGCATTTAAAGTAGATAAGAACCTGTCTCCCAGATTTTTTGCCATATCAAGAAATGTAATTTCATAGCTTTAAACACCTAAAAGTGACTTGAGAAAAAGACAAGATAGGCTTTTTGATGCCTTTTCCTTTTTTTTTTTTTTTTTGACAACCCTGATTCTTTGGTATTGTTATACTCAACAGAATTCACTGATCTCTTCTAGATGTATATATTTTTAATATTAACATTCATCCTTACCAACAAATAAGTTTTACTTTACAGGTTGCCCATGATTATGTTGAGGATGGAAAGACCTCATAAGACTGTCTCTCTTGTCAATCCAGTATGTGTTAGGTGAAAAATCATTTAGTTACAGGTGTTCTTTTAGAAGGATTTAATTTTTAAGTGTATTTAAATAAATTTCAGAGAGTTAGGTGCTTTTGAACTAAAATTGAGATAGAAACCATTCATTCAGTTGTTCACAAGTTTCTGGTGTACTGATCAATAACACCAGGCATCAGTAGGTACTGGGGATGCTGCTATGGGCAGGACAAAGACCCTGTCCTCATAGAGCCCATGCTAAAGCTCCAGTCTGGCTTTAGGGGTCAGGACTGGCCAGTATAGGTCTACAGGGTGTCTGAGTCTATAACAACCATAATGCTTTAATACCGATTGAAGGGGAGCAAAATATACCACCCCAAAATATGCCTCTTTGGCACATTGATTATTTGAGGCTGGTTATTTTTTTAAGAAACAGCAGACACAGGAGAATCTCTGAAAATAGAGTAGACGTTACCCTTTTATAAAATAAATTTACATTTATAAACCTTCATTTGTCAGGGTATCAGCGTTGCTGGTGGAAATGGTGTTCTTCCACGGGATCACGAGAGAAGCATTTCACAGACCCTCACACGGGATATTCTGGAGTGTAGAGTTTTTTTGGGTGGAAATAGAAGGCTGCCCCTCCTGGGTCTCCCATGTTTCATATTTGTCTATCCCGCCATGAAGAAAGTCCAGGCTTGTCTTCATCAAGGCCAACCAAAGTCCAATGTCCAGAGTTTTTGCTTCATGTCACAGGTTCTGCTTAGACCGGTGGAGCCCGTGTGGTCAGCTGTGGCCCACACGGCTGCTAGGTCTGCATGGTTGCTTGTGTTCCTGGGATAGAGAGAGGGAGCTCTTCTTTGGTTTGTCTCAGGCTTGGGAAAGACCCGGAGCTTGTTCAAGATAACCAATAAACTCACCAAGCTTTCACAGGCTTGCACTTGGCCCGACTCACAAGCAATCTGTTATTTCCCAGGCTAGACTGACAGGCCTCTATGGTCAAACATCTTCCCCTGTGCCATTTTGACTTCTATTGTGCATGTGCTTACCCCCCCCCCCCCAGCACCCTCCAACAATCTGGGAAGGGAGGGGTGTTAATCTTTGGTGGGGAATGCTGTGGTCCCCTGGAGTGTGTGAAACTGTAGCCTCCTGGTGAAGCAAACAGGCTCAGTGTCTGATTTAGCTCCCCAGCTCATTAGGCTCAACAATGTCTGATTCCCTTTGCTTCTTCCTCCATCATTATCTAGCTGCCTACAATAATGCCAGGAATGGGAAGATGACTAAATCTCTAGAAACTCTTATTAATGGGGAAATCTATATAAAACCATGTCTTTTTTTACTGTAGTTTTCCTGATAACCTCTCATAACTGGCTCTCCCCCACACCCCAAACATCTTTTCTCTTTAGCTGATGTTCAAGGTGACAGCTTGGGCCATTACAAGAAGTTGCTGTTTCCCCTGGGTATGTCCTGTGTATAGAAGAGGTATACTCATTATTAAACTTCTCTTTGTTTTTCTCTTGTAAATCTTTCTTTTATTATGGAAGGTCCTTAACCAAGAACCTAAAAGGGTGGAAGGAAAAATATTTTTTTCCCCCACAGAATTAAAAGCTAAAAGACATAGGGCTTGCAGTGGAAGAGATTAAGCATAAGCTTCAAAGACACAGGCGCTGGGAAATATGTTTATTATGTGTTCACAGATTTACATATTTTTGAAAAATTACAAACAGAAAATATTTTTAGAAAAATCAGTTAATATCACTGCCCTTCCCACTCTAACTTACTATATATATCTTACCCTGCTTATATCAAGAGGCCATGGGACAACAATGAGCAATTTTGGAATCAGCTGATGGAAAATTCCATGAAAAATGTTTTTAGTTCCCATTTAGTGATATGTAATGGGTCTGCAGTCATATCTGTGTATAGATACATTTTTCTTAGTTGTGTTGGTATAGAAATGGCTCTGGGACTCTCCTTACCCTTGACCTGCACTCACTTGGTAAACCGATGTGAAGGTGTGGGGCCAAAGGTCTTGCTATAAAGTGAACATAGTCCATAGTGCTTAGCGCCGGAAATGAGTGAATAATAGGAAATTATCTGAATTACATATCTGGATATAGACTGAGTGGGGATAGCAGTATGAAATAACATTAATAGTTAAATGACAGTAAATATTTCTTTTTCTGATTCTTTTGATTAAAATATAAGTAGAGATTCTAATTATTTTCTGTAACCTATTCATTTTGAGACAACTATCATTGTGGTGTTGTTTACCTAATCTTAAAACCAGAAACAAGACTCTAATTCTAAAGAGACCTTACTCAGACTAGGTACCTATCCAGATACAGTGGGACCTTGACTTACGAGTTTAATTCGGTCCGAGTCCGAGCTCGTTAAGGAGCTCATTAACTCAAATTACTCTATCAACTCAATGCAAAAAATCGGCCCAGAGACAGCTGGTATCTCAAAAAACTCGTTAGTCGGGACACTCGTAAATTAAGGCCCCACTGTATAACTAAGTTGACTATTTTTATGTTGGTTAAGTCCTGAATTCTCTTAGAGAATTGTCTGAATTTTTCTGATGCTTTGAGTGTCTTGCTTTGATTTCTACTTAGGAAATTATATTTTGAATTGGGACTTAATTACTATTTACCAAAAATAAAATTTTTACATCTGTAAAAAAAAATATATAGTAGAGACAAGGTTTGAGACACATAACCAGACTTATTTTGGGAAAATTTATAAGTCATATATGAAATAAACTTGATAGAAATATTTCCAAATTTGAAAACAATCCTGAAAGTTTTCTTAATATAATCAAATAAAAGTTATAAAACTTAAGAAACATTTTATACAATCTATAATAAAATTATGTTTCATTTAACCATGTGAGAGAAAGAATGACCATGTGTCAAGAAGAGAAGAGTCAGAAAGGGGAAGAAAAGGGTTAAGGAGTGAGGGTGGTGTGAGCAAGTGAAAACAGCATCTTATGAAGTTATGCTCACATATTTTGCAGCGGGTGGTGCTATAAATTTGAAGTGAAAGGTTTCCATGACCACTGCTGCAGTACTTGGCATTCGCATTATATACTGCTGGCATTTTAAGTTAAAATTACTGCCCTGTTCCATACTCCCACTGTTATCAAAAGGCTCTGCTACTTCAAGATTTAGAGCTATTGTTCCCAAGTAATAGGCTTAGATGTTTCTGTAGAGCAGCTTAGTATACCTTCCCTCTTTTTTCCTTCAAATTTCCACCAGATCTGACTCTTGTATGAGTTTCTCAGTCTTTCTCAGAAAGAAACCCCCAACATTGGGAATAGTGTTCATTTTCAAAAGTGTTGGTGGTATTAAATTACATTTAAAGTCACCTTGTCATCGTATGGCTGTCCCTGGGAACTCCTACGGCAGGAGAAATTGTATTATCTCCCTATCACTCCCAGACTCATATAATTTATATAAGTAAAATTATGTTTCCATCTTTATCTATTACTATATTACCCTGGAAATGGCTGTCTTGATATCTAACCAAATTGTTAGAATATGCTTGCAATAGCATGACGTAAATGTAACCTATGTAGATACATATGTTTTTTTGGAGAATTAGTAATCCTATGGAGTACTTTAAAACATATACATGTACTTTTTGTATGTATGTGGTTTGTGTGTGTTTGTGTGTGTGTGTGTGTGTGTGTGTATAGTTATGTGTTTAGAGAATAATGGTACACATCATCTTGAAAAAGTCAGTGATTTAAACTGAGAAATATGCATCCAACTTTTTTATTTCCAAATGGAAGGATAACATGTGTCTATTAATGTTCTAGTTGGTTGTATTTTCCCCTGTAAATATAGATAAGAATATATATCTGACAAAATTTCATCATTGCCTGGCTAGTGTTGCTCAGTGGTTGAGCTTTGAACTATGAACCAGGGAGTCATGGCTCAATTCCTAGTCAGGGCATATGCCCGGGTTGTGGGTTTGATCCCCAGTGTGGGGCATGCAGGAGGCAGCCGATCAATGATTCTCTCTCACCATTGATGTTTCTATCTTGCTCTCTCCCTTCCTCTCTGAAGTCAATAAAAATATATTTTTTAAAAATTTCATCATGAACATAAGAAATCTTAGATGCCTATCATCAAAAATAGTTTTTGAGAAAGAAGCTGAAGTTGGGGTGGTGGTTTGCACTATCAGGGCTACCCAAAGAGAGAAGCCACCATTGTCATGGGGAATGAAAACCAAAGGCAAACGACGGGGCTGTAGGACTATGGGTTGGAAGTGGTATTTTATAGCTTGAGCAGTTGAACTACAATCCAGAGAGGACAATGTCTTGTTATTAAAAAGAAGAGATTTCTCAGTAGCAGGTTGCCAGACATAAGATTAACAAGATGGTTTCCAATATGATTTAATCCCTATTATGCTAAGAAACCAGTTAATCAAGGTTCACTGTAGGCAATTTTCCACTAACTTAAAACTCTGATCTGGAAAGAGGAACTGAAGTTAATGGCAGGTCATGTGTGAATCAATTACTGGGTTCACAGGGGGAAAGTTTTGTTGTCTTTTAAAATCCAGATATTGAGAAATAGTATTCAAGTCTGTCGACATCAGTGCATATTAATAGAGTTTTTAAAGAAGGGCATTAGTAAATATCTCTGAAGTGTCATTAATTTTCTCAAACAATAATTCCCTCAAAGTAGAAATTTATTTTAAAATGTTTATTCTGCCCCCTGGCGTGGCTCAGTGGTTGAGCATCGACCTGTGTACCACTAGGCTGTGGTTCGATTCCTGATCAGGGCACATGCCCCGGTTGAGGGCTTGGTCCCCAGTGTAGGCAGGCTGCACAGGAGACAGCTAATCAATGATTATCTCCCATCATTGATGTTTCTATCTCTCTCTCTCTCCCTTCCCTTCTTCTCTGAAATCAATAAAAATATTTTTAACACTTTTTTAATGTTTTTCCTTTTCTCCCTTCTTTTATTCTTGATCTCTCTTTCTCTGTCTCTTGGTCTCTGTCCCCTTACAGAGCATCATCACAGAAAGATGAAAACAGCCACCTTCTGTCCCAATATTGGGAGAACTTTCCATTTCTCCCCACCTCTGCCCTAACTACACCAGAAATTCCCTGGCATGGGGCAAACAGTCCAGGAAAATATCTATTCTCCACACTAAAGGAGTGGTTGGCTCTCTGTGATTCTATTATTCTATTCAATAAGGAATGATGTTTTTATCTTTGTGAAAAGGATAGTGGTATGTCTTTTCATTCCACTACAAAGTGTGTGTGGTGGGGGGAAGGGGAAGGGACAATCAATCTCTCAAATGTCTCACTTATTAATTTACATGGTTTTCTAAAATCCAAATATTTAGAAAGACATTTTCTGCTTTACCTTAAAAAGTCTGGAAACCTGAATGCAAGTCTATCATATGTGAATTCTTTCATCTCAAAGGTCATCAGAGGTGCTGTGTTGTCTGCTAGGTTAAATGCAAACTACTCATCAAAGAATCCAGCTGCACAAATTGTGCACAGATTCAGAAATCCAATAATTCAGAATGAGTATGGCAGGACGCAGAGAAACCCATTAAAGGAGAAGATTCTATCCTGAGTGTTTATCAGAACTCATTTACCCGATGTCCCCAATTCCTCCAAACTGTTTGGCTCACCTACTTTTTAATTTTTTTGATTCTATTATATGTAAGGCTTTTTTGCTTACATATTGGAGAACTGTAACAAAGTTTCAAATATATCTGGAAAATTTGGAGGGGTATATATTTTCCTCTAATTTCTCTCTTTCAATATAGTCTTGATAGTTTGAATTTGGCTTCTTAAACATCTCTTTTTCATTCCAAATTTGTGAACTAGGTAGTAGGTAATATAAAAAAATTAGTCAATAGAAGACATTATACTAGTAGCAAAAAATTAATTTTAGCCATCCTTGCTTTTTTGAGTCCCTCAGCTTTTTCCCTGTAGAGACACCACTTGCAGTCCTGTGACATACTTCATTTTCTGCTTTCTTTAACTATTGGCCTTTTTCTAACTCAAATCCATATCCATTTCTATCACACATGTGAACTCTCCTTCTATACTGCATCAGCTTGTCTGAAGGCCACTGCTTTGAAATATCCTCTAAGAAAACTTTCATTAACTACCTGCTTCTAACAGAATCCTTGAAAGTTATGACGGTACCAGAAATTTAAAATTCAGCCTATGTCCACATATTTTAAAATACATACTAGTCGATTGGCAAGAAAAATAGCATTCTCACACATACTGCTTATCTATAAGAATATTTTTTCATTCTACATAGATACTAAATATACCTCCTGGCATTTCTCCACCAACCTTTCATTTGCACAGAAAGCAGCTGACTTAATATTAACGCCTGAGAACTTCCTTTTAAATAACACCCATAGTTATCATAAAGGAGGGGAAAAAAGGGTGAAAAAATTGGAGAGACAGGAGAGGGTAGTGGAAAATTAGAAGGCTTATCTATTTTTACTTATCTCTCTTAAAAGGAAATGAATTACAGCGGCAATGAAAAGGGTTGCAGGGATGGCAGGTGCTGTGTAATTAAACCATAAACTCACATGATTTGGTATTATTGTGTGACTTGTGCTCAGCAGACTGCCATTAGATAAAGCGTCCAAAATTCTGTTTTAGAACAATCCTGAGTTAATAAGCTTTCTTATAAGGTAAATGAACAAGGACAGCTCATAGGTTGTTTACCTATGTCATTCATATTCTGGCTGACCATGAAGTCTTCTTTTCAAGGCAACACCACTGAACTTTTTGCTGTTTCTGCTTATATTTGACAGCATTTTTCAAATCTCAAGTTTTGTTGAACTTTCCCCGGCTGAGGTTCCTACCAATACTATTTGCAGGAGTAAAAGCAACCAACAAGTAAGTACAACACAACACTGAGCTTTGGAGGTGCCAAGATAGAAGAAGCAAAGGTAAAAATATTGTATTACTTGTGTACCTTAAGGAAGTCAAGTTTTAAATATGCTTCATTATCAACAAAATAGGGACATGTCATACAGCTCACAATATGTTTTAGATAATGTTTATTGAGCCTCTCGAATCATTGTCAGGTATGACTAGTGGTCTGGGGATATAATGGTGAAAAAGATTAAAAAAAAAAATTTTCCCTCACATTGTAGAGGAAAACACAGGCAATGCAATAAGGGAATGAATGCATAGTAAGGAGAATCACTATGAAGAAAAATAAAGCAGGGAGGATGGGTGGAGAGTGCTATTTTGTGTAAGGTGATCAGAAAAGATCTCTCTCTGGAAGTGGCATGTGGATGGACACATGGGCATTTATATACACGGATACCACCTTCCTATTGTTTGGCTTAAAAAAGTGATAGGTGTCTTAACTGTAATAGACTGCTGTGCCTGCTGTAACAGCCCAAAAGGCAGTCCCCAAAGTCAGGGGATTTGTTGAGCTAGTTTTGTTTTCTGGTTTCCAGAACATCTCCAAGCCTCTATTAAAAAAAAACTAGAATCACTATCTCTGACATTCTTTCCATTTATGCTTAAAAACACACACAAAAAAAACAATTACTATGAGGGGATGGAAGTTTTTCTCTTCTTCCCTCATGCCAACTTGGCTAGATGGCTAGTAAGTGACAGGCTATAGCAGCACATCAGGAAAGAAGAGAGTGTTTGCCATATTAGAGATTTTTGCCCTGGGTGTGAGTATAAGGAATTGAAGCCTGCCAGTCATTTATTCACCATTCATAGTCTAGTAAAATCAGCTTACTGTCTGTGCTACTTCTCAACATTTATTTTTAAAGAAAGCAACAATTAGCAGTGCTGGCATGGCTCAGTGGTTGAGCATTGACCTATGAACCAGAAGGTCACAATTTGATTTCTGGTCAGGGTACAAGCATAGGGTTTAGGGCTTGGTCCCCAGTGCAGGGTATGCAGGTGGCAGCTGATCAGTAATTCTCTCTCATCATTGATGTTTCTATCTCTCTCTTCCTCTCTCTACCTCTATGAAAGCAATACAAATATGTATTTTTAAACAGCAACAAATTTGAACTATATTATAATATATTACTCCCAAATGGAACTATTTACAATATATTACTCTCAATAAATATTTGATGAATGAGTCAGCAAAGGTCAGTTTTCATAGAAGTTTTCTTGTGGAGTATGGAGGGGAATGCCTTCAAGGTATTTTCAGAAAGCTGACTACAGCTGCTGATAGATTCAATCCAAGCTTTTGATTTGTCAGAAAAGCTCAAGCAAGGAAACCAGTCAAGTGTAGCTGGTCACAACACATACTCCGGATATGACACCCCACTGATTTCACAGTTCTGTGACCTAAGTGATTTCAGACAACCACCCTGGGGTTCACAGGTTCTTGTCCCTCATCTAGGACAAATGCAAGACACTTTATTTTCGATGCCTGAGTTCACAAACCCATGACAGTGGTGAAACAAACAAATTGGCCTTGATGCAAAGTATAATGTCATCCCGTATTCATTGAAAATTGTTTCCCATTTCATGGCATTTGATGCATACATTTTTTTTTGCCATTTCTCCTCATAAAACAGGAAATTAATTCAAAAAGATTTTCACTTATTTTGTTTGTGCTTCAGTTGCTGCACTTATATATTTTTGCATTTAAATTATAATTTTAAAATGAATCTTATAAAATGAATCATGCCTTCAATAGTTGTACTACAAGGCAATGTTTATGTTAACGTAGCAAATAAAATCATCCCATTTTTCATCCTGCTTTACTACAGTGAGTTTTGTCTTGTTATTGATTTATTTGTTCCCACAATGCCTACTAAGTACATATTGGATTAACAGGAAGATGCTCTCATCTTTCACAGACTGGTCCTAGATATGGGGTCTTGAGTTTTTTCCATGGGGTCCACTTTTTCCATGGACCTCTGCTCTTCTCAATGCAACTGCCTCACAAGGGCCCTGGAAATGCATCTCCCCCCAGGAAGCCAGTTACCCTTTTTACTGCTTCCTCCCAAGTGTGGTCACAGACCTTTGCTTTAATTGCTCACAGTAACCGCCAAAACCAGATGCTAAATTGTGATGAGAGTGAACCAGAGGTTTAGAAGTGATCATGAGAAGTGTAACCCCAGAATAATAGGAGTGATTTATAATTTCACATAAACCCACAAGTTCAGTCCCATTCTGGGGGGGAGGGGGGTCCCTGGTGAATGCAGAGCTATTTCATCATGAAAAGTGTCAGTTTATCCCTATCGTTTCATGGAGCTTTTTTTTTTTTAGTGGGCATTAGCAATCTCAAGTGTTGAAAAAACATAATTTAAGAAATAGTATGTTGTTACATTTTCACTTATTTTAAAATTTGGGATTCAATTTAAGAATTTTAATATGCTATGGTCATATTTATTTTATGTAATCTATTAATCTTGATTTATACTGGTTTTGGCTGTTTTACAAATTATAATTATTATAATCTCTTTAATGTACTTTCTAGCACACTCCCATAAACCCATCACTTGTCCCAATAATTGGGTAATCACCAATAACTTGAATTTCCCAGATCAATATCAGCCTATGACTCTCCATATCAGCCTATGACTCTCTTTGACAGGAATCACTTATTGTGGTGCAGATTATTATTTGTCCATCTAAATTTTTCTCCCTCTTTTAGTAATAGATTTTAAAGTAGGCATTCAGACATCCCATTAGAAAGCATTATTCCCAATCTGGCTAGAATAGTCATCTGAGTATTTTTTTTTTTTTTTAGATATAAAGACATGAACTGAAAGGATCCAATTTTAAGTATACAATTCATGTAATCTCCCTCATTAATAAGACAGAGAACATTTCCAGAGCATTACCTTGTGCCCTTTACAAGGAAATCCCTCACCAGGTCAAAATATCCATTGATGTGAATTCTGTCAGAGCATCTGAATTTGCTTTTACTAGAATATATGAAATATGCATTCTAATTTGTGTCTATTCTCTTTTACATAGCACTAGGGTTTTTGTTTTGTTAATCCGCAACTGAGGATATTTTTCCATTGATTTTTTTTTTTTTTGAAAGAGTAGGAGGGAGAGAAGGTGGGGCAGAAAAAAAGAAACAGACACATCCTTTGGTTGCCTCCTACACATATCTCCGCCATGTGGTTGAACCTGTGGTATGAATCCCCTTGACCAGGAAACAACCCCTCAACCCTTCAGGTCAACACTCTAAACACTAGGCTACACTAGCCACGGCCACAGTGTTAGGTGTTTGAGATTGCTACGTATTTCAGTTTTAGGATATAGTTTTTTGAGAAGTTATAAAATATATTTCAAAGTGTACTATTTTACTCTCCCATCAACAATGAGATTATTATGAGAGTTCTGATAATAATGCATCAGGGGTCAGCAAACTTTCTATAAAGTCCCTGTTGTAATTACTAAATTATGCTACTGGAGCATGAAAGCATCCACAAAAAATACATAAACTAATGAGCATGGCTGTGTTCTGATAGACTTTATTTATACAAAGAATGAGGCAGCAGACAGATTTGGCCCATCCGTTATAGTTTGCCACCCTTACTCTGAATAATCTTCAGCAATAGGTGTCATAATATTTTTATTTTAGTTATGAAGGTAAGTGTGATTTTACTTTGTGCTTCTCTGATGACTAATGGTGTTGAGAAGACAATCATATATACTTATTGGTTATTCAAACATCTTTCTTTCTTTATTGCCAGGTCACATTTGTTTTCCATTGTTATCGTGTTGTTTTCTATTTTAGTATTGGGAGTAGACAAGTCCTTGCTTAGATGTATGTCTGGGACTATGTTCTCCCACTGTGACTTAGCTGTTTATTTTCTTAGTGGTAGCTCTTCATGAGAGGTTAAGATATTTCACTTTTGCAAGAGTTGTAATTATTTATCTTTTAAAAATATTCTTAATGGTTTATCTTTTTTTTATGAAACCTTTACTTCTTTATGGTTATGAAGATATTCTCCAGTGGTTTTTTTCTTCTTCTAGAAGTGTTGTAGCTATGGATTTCACACAGAGGTATATAATTCAACAATGTTAAGTAGAAGTGGTTATAGTAAGCAAAAATACATTTTTTATATTAGTAGGCAACTGTTAACAGTATGCATTAATAATTAATCTTTAGAAAATTGTCCTTATTTAAAATAATTAAGAAGTATTTTGTCTTTACAATAATTATTACCACACTATCTAGAGTGTTAGTTTCATATAGCATTACCTATAGTTTTTTTACATACCATAAACTATTTTTGTTTAAAGTGTACAATTCACTGATTTTTAACATAATTACAGAATTGTGGGTCATTACCTTTTCTTTTATTTTTATTAAATTGAATTCATGGGGTGACATTGGTTAATAACATTATATAGGTTTCAGGTATACAATTCTACAGTACATCATCTGTATATTGTATTATGGGTTTACCAACCCAAGTAAAATCTCCCTCCATTATCATTTATCCTCCCTTTTACCTTTTTATACCCCCCTCCCCTCTTTCCTTCTGGCAATCACCATACTGTTTTCTGTGTCCAGGAGTCTTTCCTTTTTAAAATTTATTTTCGTAATCCCTTCATCCTTCTCACTCAGCCCCCAAACCCCTCCCCTCTGACAGCTGTCTATAAATAGTTTTTGATAACTCTAAATAAAATAAGTAGTAAAAAATAACAGCGAATGACTAATAACATATTGAAATGTTTGACCCAGCTCAATTCATATCCCCTCAATATTCCAAGGATAATAATTCGGTACTGGCTTTAATGTTTGGATACATGTGCTTAGGCTCTAACCTGATCTTATGGTCCTTACAGCACAGTTTCATAAATGTATGTATTTTAACTGCTGTTATTTTTCATATTCATTATAATATAGTCTTAAATAATAAACAGTGCCAAACAAGAACAGTCCAAAATATGAACAAACCAGTTTCTCATGTATAATTTAATAACATTAAGTACTGTGTTGGCCCACATTTGCAAATCACTATCTCTTAAGAGTCATTTCACTTGTAGTTCAACACTTTTTCATTGATCTAATCAACCAGTACCGTCTTATTCTCAGTGCTATCTACTCTTGGGAATTTTAAAATTTCAGTACAGCCTAATAAGCACCTATAGGCTAACTCATTGGACAGGGTAGCACATTGGCTTATGTCAGTCTTTCCTACATTTGGAACAATATGTGGATGATTGAATACCTATGTGATTGAATACAACATTTAGAGAGTTTATAAAAGCAACATTGCTATTTTGTGTCGAATTGCCAGTTAATACCTGCTCCGGGCCAGCATTGTGCTGTGCAGCAAAAGTAAAAAGATCTGAAAGAACATTTAGCCTCCTGGGGAAAATGAATATCATTAAACTTTGTATAAAACAATGTACTAAGAATTATAGTACCAATGTTAGAATTTTTTTTCAAATATCAAAAAAGCATAAGGTCTACTGAGAAAATGTCATTTAAGCTGGCTCTCTGGGATACTTAGTGTCTTGCTAGAGAAAGGAGAGTGTCAGAGGTAAGGTGGTGTCATTGAGTAGGATATTTCTAGGTGAAAGTGTAGCAGATATAACATTATAGATGAGAATGCCTTTTTTTGCATGATCTACTCATATATATATATAACGATTATTACACAGTGACAACTGGAATGCTGCAATCACCATACAGTCACTTTTATCCATGGTATAGACATAACTGAATTGGATTTTTTTCTTGCTTTCACACATTTGAAGCTTCACTATTTACATAGCAGATGCTCTGCACAGTTGCCTAGACAACTACAATTTTATAACCATTGAGCCATGAAGACAAACGTTCCAAAGCAAAGTGAAAAATTGCTATTCTTTTCAAAATGCTGCTCTGTTCAACTAATTAATCATAGTAAATGTGATGTTGCTGTGCAGTTTTAGCCAATTCCAGACCAATAATTAACATGTGTTTTGTCTATATTTGGTACCAATTATGTTAACAAAAGTCAGGAACATCACTGAAGCTTCCAATAATAAAATATTAGAGCTACAATCCAGTATTTTGTCTGCTTCCTGTATTATCTGACCTAGAAAAAAGATACTATTCTGACCTTTCTGAATATAATGATCTGCACAGATGATAAACAAAAGATAACACGGTCAGAAAACAAATATAGATGCATCTTAACCAGAATAGACAGCTGTTTCATCAAGAAGTTTCAAATTTCTAATAACTAATCTTGAACAAGATAAAGAAGAAAAAAGACAAACAGAGCCAAACTTCATGAAGACTGAAAATTCCATGCTGCTCAGATACTGAGACAGCTGATCAGCTCACACTTTTCTTCATCTTTTTCAATTAGTTTACTTTCAATATTATTTTTTTTGTTTTGTTTCAGGAGTATGCATAATGGTTAGATAATCATATACTTTACAAAGGGTTCCCCCCGATACTTCCAGTACCCACCTGGCACCATGAACAGTTATGCAATATTATTGACTATATTCCCTATACCAGTGATGGTGAACCTTTTGTGCTCAGCGTGTCAGCATTTTGAAAAACCCTAACTTGACTCTGGTGCCGTGTCACATATAGAAAATTTTTGATATTTGCAACCATGGTAAAACAAAGACATATTTTTGATATTTATTTTATATATTTAAATGCCATTTAACAAAGAAAAATCAGCCAAAAAAATGAGTTCGCGTGTCACCTCTGACACGTGTGTCATAGGTTCGCCATCACTGCCCTATACTGTACTTTACAACCCGTTTATCTTATTAATGTAATAGTCAGATGTTTTATTCCTATAATGGAGTTATTTACATGAATGAATTTGGTATCTGGAGACACAGAGATTTCCAGTAGCAAGAGAGCTGGATGGTGGCAAAAGTGTCAGAAGTCTTGACAGCTATCATCTGTGGAATTGATTACAAATGCTCATAATCCCAATACTAACACCACCATTGTCCTCAGTTCAGATAACTGAATGCATTTTAATGGTTTGTAATTATCTTGTACATCATATTTTCAGTGGAAGACTTTATGTTCTAGTCTTTGCTTTAAAATTTAGCAGTGATATAAATTTTGTCAAAAAATTACTCTGTCTCATTTCCTCCCCTTAAAGTTGAGTTAGTAACAATGCACCTCTCTACTGAAACTGGTTCATTATGGCAATCCAGAAATAATAGACCTTGAAATTGTTTACTTGTATTTCATATGAAATGTATATAAGGGTTTTAGTTTTCCTAGATAGAGTTCTGTGGTTCTGAGGGATGTCAATTTTAAAACATGCAAGCAAGTAAGATGGGAATCAAGCTACTTGTTACTAAAATTGAGCTAGACAATTCATCTTGGACAGATTAGGAAATGTACATTTTGAAGCGATATCTCTGCTGAGCTGGGATCATAGTCGCATCTGCAGCCTCCCTGGAGTGGAAGGCATCAGAGTGGGCTCATCTTGTGGATAAGCGGAGAATGGGCTCAGCCTAAGGAAAGGCAGATCCCAAAGAGACACCCAAAGAATGAGTAGAGCACATGTTCGCAATGAATTTTCTAAGTGTTGCCAGCAGGTAAGAAGAGGAAATAGGCAGAGAAAAGTTAAAGTTTTCTCCCCAGTATTTCTCAGAGAGTGGAGATCTCTGTTTCACCCTCAAGCTAGCAATGTGGTGAGGCAGAAGAAATTGTATCTCATAGATCCTTTTACATTTAGTCATCTCACGCCTTTAATTTTGAGTTTCATGCTTAGCCAGGGCTCTAGCTTGCCTCAACAGGAGAATAGACAAGCTGTGTACTAAGGTAGTCCTGGTGTGACCTCTATGAAGCAGTCTGCTATACTATTGTACACACTGCTTCTTTTGAAAACAGATGTATGCACAGAAAACTTTCTGAAATTGGTTAGAATAGTGAAATAGTCCCAAAGCTAGGTTACAGCTTTCACCTCCATAAACCACTATAATATTTTTAAATTTTCTTTTAAGCCACCTCCAGGGTCAAAGAAGAAACTTTGGAGAAACTCACTTTTTATTTGTTCAGTTATCCAATTATGATTTAAATAATATATTGTTAAATGCATACTATTTAACATAATATGGATATCTATTATATATCAGGTACTCTTATTGGTGCTATTTATATACAGTAAATAAAATAAACACACAAAAAAATGTTGTCCTGCCTCATTGCATTATAATAATAGACAGACAGTAATATAATACATAAGATAGTATATTACCCGCTTATGATTATTGTTGCAAAAAGAGTAAAAACAAAAAGAGAGAGTAAGGGGTTCTGGAAAACAAGGAGGAGTTACCTTTTCTATTTTTGTAATGAGAGTTGGCTTTATTGAAAAAGTGACTTTGAATAGAGACTTAAATGAGGTGTAGGAGTGAACTAGCATTTTTCAGTAGAAAAAGGTATCTCCAAATGATTTTTTCTTTTTTTAAATAAATCTTTATTGTTCAGATTATTACAGTTGTTTCTCTTTTCACCCCATAGCTCCCTTCCACCCGGTTCCCACCCCACTCTCTGCCCTTACCCCGCCCCCCCCCACTGTCCTTGTCCATAGGTTTACAATTTTTGTCCAGTCTCTTCCCGCATCCCCCACACTCCCTTCCCCCCTGGTAATTGTCAGTCTACTCCCTTTCTATGCCCCTGATTCTATTCTATTCACCAGTTTATTCTGTTCGACAGATTTTTTTATTTACTTGATTTTTAGATTCAGTTGTTGATAGATATATATTTGTTGTCACTTCGTTGTTCAAAATTTTTACCTGTACCTTTTTCTCCTTCTTCCTATTCTTAAAGAATACCCTTCAGCATTTCATATAATACTAATTTGGCAGTGATGAACTCCTTTAGCTTTTTCTTATCTGTGAAGCTCTTTATCTGACCTTCAATTCTAAAAGTATCACTGGGAGGAATTGACCTTTAGGCCAATTAACTGTGAGGACCAGTTGTGTCTACAAATCTGAGCTGGAGACACCCTTATGGGGCAGGACTTGTTTCAGTGGGGCTTTGGCACTCACTGAGTCTGCCCTGGTTTTTAGGCAGAGAAAGGCCAGGCCATTCATATGCAAAAGCCTCTGCGCACAGCTTGGGTGGGGTTGTAAACTGGGCGGGGCGTAGTCTCAGAGAATCACCAGAATGGAGCAAACCACAGTGGCTGCCAGTCTGCTCTGCCTCAGAAAGGTCCCAGGTCTGTGTCCCGCGGCCTGTGCAGGAACAATGACCCCCGCGAGCACCTCTGCGAGAAAGCCGCCCTCACGTTGTGGCCCAATTCCAGATAGTCCAGTTTCTCCCCGTATGTGTCCGGGTCCGAAAATTCTCACCCAGAACTGGGGTTCAGAGCAGTGGGGAGTTTGTATCTCCCTCCAGATTGAAAAATACAACAGCGCACCCAGCTGCCAGCCCCCTTCGCGCGTGCCTCCGTACCTCCACACCTCCACACCTCTCACCGCCTACCGGACCCAGTGTGCTTTTCTCTTTCCTTCTAGTTGTAGAATTTCCACTCAGCCAGCACTCCCGTGGTTCTGGATGATATTCATTTTGTCTTTTAGTTGTAGTTTTAATGTGGTTGTGTGCGGCAGCAAATCCAGGTGTTTACCTATGCTGCCATCTTGGTTCCTCTGATTTTATCTTTTATTATATAGAAACTAGAGACCCAGTGCATGAAATTCATGCATGGGGACGGGGGAGGTCCCTCAGCCCAGCCTGCACCCTCCTCGGGGGATGTCCAACTGCCTCTTGCAATCCAGGACTGCTGGCTCCTACCTGCTTGCCTATCTGCCTGCCTGATCACCCTTAACCCCTCTGCCTGCCTGCCTAATTGCCCCTAACCACCTCTGCCTGCCTGATTGCCCCTAACTGCTCCCCTACCAGCCTGATTGCCCCTAACTGCCTCTGCCTCGCCCCACACCTGGGACCCAGGATTCCCTCCTCTGGCCAGTCGCAGGCACCCGGGACCCGGGACCCGGGCTTTGCCTGGGATGGCCACAGCTACAGGGGACCATGGGAAGGCAGCTTTGCCTGGGCCACACCACAGGTGCCCGGGACTGTGGGGTGGGTGGATTGTCCCTCTCCTAGGCTGCAGGCGCTGGCATCCAGGAACACGGGGAGGGTGGCTTGTCCCTTTCCTGGGCCACAGGCACAGGCACAGGTGCAGCCATTGGCGCCCAGGACTGCAGGGTGTGCAGCTTGTCCCTCTCCTGGGGCTGCAGGCACAGGCACAGCCGCTGTTACCCGGGACCATGGGGCAGGCGGTTTGTCCCTCTCCCGGGTCGCAGCCTGGCTGGTCCCTATTCCTCTCTTGTGAACTCATTTGTGCCTGGCTGGTCCCCATTCTTCTCTCCCCACCTCTGCACCTCTGCATCACCTACCGGACCCAATGCGCTTTTCTCTTTCTTTCTATCTGTAGAGTATCTGAACAGTTCCAGAGCTAGGGCATGAGGGCATAACAACCATTTGCATATTAGCTCTTTATTATATAGGATACATTTCAAGGCTTATAAAAATTAAGTGAGAAGGTATTATTCAAATGCACATGTGAAATGTCTAAAAAAAATCAATGTTCTAATCCATAATATTTTAGTGACTATAGGTTTACAAACAGATTTTAGCAATAGAATCTTTTCTGTATGAGAAATTCCCCTGGGACCCTAGTTTATAAAGCTCCTAAGAGCAGGGCTTCTCCACTAAGGTGATGATGGGAAGCCCCTCGGTCATGGGTCACACAAAGAACACATAGAGATTTTTAAAAACCAGTAAGCACCAATTAAAATAAATAACATGGATTTGCATATACAAACATGGAAATGTTTTTTCATAACAAACTGAAATGAATACTGTACAGAACAAATGACTACAGCATGAAATCTTTAAAAATGCAAGGCGTGTTATGTGGGTGTGACACAGGTAAAGAATTTGGGAAGAATAACCATTAATCAAGGAACTGAGCTACACTTTGAACAAAAAGATCTATGCCATTTTGGTTGTTTGCAATGAATTTGTTTTACTTTGCACTTGATATGTATTACTTTGAAAAAGGGACCCCTGCCAAGTGTTGTCACATGATAACTGGAAAATGATGTTTATTCAAATTGTTTTCAATTTCAAGTCAAACTCAAATAGCAAAAAACAATTGGATCATTAGATACCACTGTGGAATTCAATGCAAACCCCAGGCATGATTTTCATCTGCCAAAATGCCTCTGTATTATCAATCACTCAGACTCAGTAGTAAGACTGTAAGAGCAGATGGTGGTTCCTAAGATCAACCTTAATTCGTGGCTCATGAGAAGAAGCTTCTCTCTGAGAATTACATGGATGGTTTGTATTTGTATCACATGTGCCATCCAACATCTGTCAGATAACAATTCATTTATCTGCCAATTTATGAAGTTATTCACCACAACCTTGTTCCCTAATAGAATAGTTATTGTATTAAATACATATAAGGCAGTGGCGACTCAGTTATTGGAAAGATTTTCCAACTGTATTATTAATGACTATTTCACTTTAAAATTACCAACTCATATGCTTTCTTTGAAATAGGAGTTAGAGAGACAAAAATCGTCCTCTCTCAATAGAAGAGCAGAAGGGTGGAAAAAAGACAATTCATTCCACATTTTCAAGCCACAAAATATTAGGACACAATTGAAAGTCAGGGGAACTGATATCTGGCACTTCCAATAATATAATATTTGAATAGTGTCATAGGCACTGTGACAGTTAATTTTATGTGTCAACCTGACTGCGCCATTACGTGCCCACCCAGTTGGTTAACTATTATTCCGAGTGTGGCTGTGAATGTTTCTGGATAAGGTTAACATTTGCTTTGGTAGACTGAGTCAAGCAAATTGCCTTTGCAATGTGGGTGGGTGTCATCTAATTTGTTCAAGACCTGAATAGAACACTAGACTGAGTGAACAAGAGAAAATTCTCTTTTTCTGCTAGACTGTCTTTGAGCTGAGATATCAGTCTTTTTCCATCTTCAGACTCAGACTTGAACTAGAACTACCCCATAGACTCTCCTGGGTCTTCATTTTACAGATCGTAGATCATGGGGGCACTGCGGGCATTTTATAAGTATTAAAAATACTTATAAATAGAAGAGATAAGATGTCCTTTTCATTCTCCACTTTGTAGGCCACTGATCTAGACCAGAAGAGGGACTAGCTGAGCCCTCTCTCCTGCCTACTCACAGAGTGCTCTACACGTTTGGGCTCTGCGTGGAAACCACATCAGCCCATTGACTCTTGCGCTTTCGGCCCCCACAAAATCCTCCTGACTGTAAAATTGTATTTTCAGGGACAGTAAAATATGGGCACAAAGGTGTCTGGTGTACATCTCTAAGCATGTCATGCAACCTGGTCCCTGCCTGGATTGCTGTACTGTAGATGGTGCCATGGATATGGTGGCCACTCTCAGCCCTGGCTCAATACTTTACTTCAATCTAATGTGAAAATTATTGCTGTATATTTTTTACAGTTTAGGCTACTCATGATGAAAACTCAGAAGCATTCCAAACACAGAGAGATGTTCAATGGAGAGTATTGGCAATAACTTGGTACAGGTTGTGAGAGGAGAAAAATGTTAACTCTACAGACTCAATTAAATGTAACATAACAGATGCCCCTCTGTATATATAGTAACTTCTCACTCAACCATCTGTGCTCTAACTTGCTTAGTGAAAACATGCATTTACAATGTGTTTTACTTCATCTATAAGAGGCTACCCTTGTGGCATACACGTACACATGGAGGCTTTCTTCTCTGGATCCCAGCTGGTTTTCATTCAACAAGCATGCAACTTGCAAAATAGGAGAATCAAAGGTTGAATTTAGTTAGTTTAAAATTTCATACCTAAATAGTCTTTACCTCCCTAATATTTTTGTTAATTATTTTTATCTTGAGATAATTACAGTAGATTCACATACAGTTGTAAGAAATAGTACAGCTCAGCCAGTGTGACTCAATGGTTGAGTGTTGACCTATAAACCAGGAGGTCACAGTTCCATTCCCAGTCAGGGCACATGCCTGGGTTGCTGGCTCATTCCCCAGTGTAGGGGTATAGGAGGCAGCCAATCAATGATTCTCTCTAATCATTGATGTTTCTATCACTTTCCCCTTCTCCTTTCCTTTCATATATATATACGAAATAGTATAGAAATACTACATACACTTTACATAGTGTGAGAGAGGAAAAATATTTCCTCTATATCTCTAGGGGTTTTGCCTGGCCTGTTCATTAAATTGACATAAAACAGATTAACAAGAGAAACATTTAATTATCTGTGTGCAGGAGCCCCACAAAGACAATGATACCCAAGGACAAGTCAGGCAATGGGGGTTATATATGCCATCCTGAGCTAAGGAATGGGATAGAGCCTTGGGCTTCTAAAGGGAGGAGGGTAATTCACAGGACAGTAAGAAGAGCAGATGTTTGATAATTAGATGTTTGTCCTGTCATACAGATAGGTCATTCAGATAGAAATTTCCTTTGATTGTAGCTCTCTTTCTGGACCAGGCTGCCTATCTAAATTCGTTCAGGTAGTTAAGGGAGAGGTAAAAGTGTTTTCTAAGCCTGCTAGGCCTTGAATGCCTTTGGCTCAAAATAATCTACATGCCAAACTGGGACATTCTGAGCAGCCTAGTGCTGGGAGCCGGTCCATCCTTGCTGTTTCAAGGGACCTGGCATATATGGCATACGGTTCTTAATATGTTTGCTCACCTTCTTGGCGCTGTGTTTTAACCAAGGTCACCTCTCCGAGAAAGGTTGAATCCCCAGGTAGGGATTTTCCCCTGAAGTTAGGGAGGGAATAAAACCCCTCAACTAAGTGCCAGGCGGGTAATTAATCCCTTTAACTATGAACAATCATGCTTAAACTACATAATCTTTTCTCCCTGGAATGGAGATAAGAAACGCCCTAACCTTTGTAATAGAGATTGATAGGATTGAATCAACTGGTATAAATACAGTTGTAACAAGACAGAAACACTCAGAACTTAGAACAGAATCAAGAAGACAGAACCCACACGGAGCCTAGAGACAGAAGAACTTCGCTGGCGAGAGCATGCCGGAGGATCCTGGAGAGGGACTGGCCTCGGAGCCTAGAGACAGAGCCTAGCGGGAGAACATGGCAAGGGATCCTGGACTGAACCTGACTACAGAGATTGGCAGGAGAACCTGACTGGAACCTGGACACTGAACCTGACTGGAGAGCCTGGACAGAACCTGGCTGGAGAACCTAGCGAGGGAACATGGCTGCAGAACCTCGCTGGAGATCCGAAGCAGAGCCTCTCTGGAGATCAAGACCAGAACTTGGCTGGAGATCCTGGCTAGGCTGCTGATCAACTGAACGCTGTCTCCGTGTCATTCCTTCTTCGCCGACTCCGTCTACGCCTTTGGGAACCCCTGGACCCGCTGGGGTTGGACCCCGGCAGCCTAGTTCTGTAGTTCCGACCCCCTTCAGTAGTTTCCCCCAATGCAAACATCTTACCAAACTACCACAATCCCATGTTAACACCTGCAATGAAAACCTCTTGTTTATTTTCTTATGCTTCTCTGCAAATCCCCTTCTGCCATGGAAGGTGGCATATTCATAGGTCAGGACATGAACATCTTTGGAGCACCATTATCCTGACTTCTACCATCCCTGAATTGCATTCATTGACTCATTAATCAGACATTACATTTATATTATAAGCAAAGGCTTTTGGGGATCAGTAAGTGTATGTCATAGGTTTTGTGTAAAAGCAACTTCCAGTTCATTAAGGTTAAAAAGGATTCCGTGCAGAAGTAGGGAAATGACCTAGCAAATGTTTCCACCATTAAAGCTGAAGTTATTCTTGACACTTTTCTCACTTTTCTTTATCTGTCCCCAAACTCATCCATTCAATAACAAGTATTACTGATTTTACTTCCTGAACATGTTTTTAATCTTCTGCTGCCATGACCCTGACCTTAGTCTTTGTACTGCAAAGCCATTAAAGGCAGGGATATTATCTATCCTCCATACAGTCTGGATGCAGTGAATTCAAAGACTGTTTCATTGATCAAGAGAATTGTAAATAGTGCCCAAGCTAGGATAGCCGGAACAGAAATTAAAAGGGAGGCATGACTTCTGCCATACATTATATCACATTATATTGTATATTTATAAGAATCTCTTGGTTTTGTTCCCAGTACAAAAAACAAACAAACAAATAAACAAAACCCACAAAAATTTTTGAAGTAAATAAATTATCTTCCGGAATGCAAATGTCAGCGATAAACACCACAGTGATTCAAAACAGAATGCGGTGTGGTTTTAGTTTAGGAAATGTGCTGCGAAAACAACCCAAGTTCTGACAGAGCTGCAGCTTTTCCATCCTAGAGTTATATATACAAGTAACTGTGGGCAAAGAAAATTGGTATTTATTGTTTCTAATTGTATTAGCAGAAAAGAAGTCCCAACAAACTGAAATTAAATAAAAGTCCCAAAGCTAAATGATATAATTCTCTTAGTAAGATATCTTGGTTACTCCCAGTAATTTCTTATGTTGAAGTCCCAACTCGCAGTATCTCAGATGTGACTGTATTTAGAGATAGGGCAATTAAAGAGGCAATTGCCTTATAATTGGATCCTTAGAGTGAGCTATAATCTAATATGGCTAATGAACTTATAAAAGAGGAGATCAGGCCCTAGCTGGTTTGGCTCAGTGGATAGAGCATTGGTCTGCGGACTGAGTGGTCCCGAGTTCGATTCCAGTTAAGGGCATGTACCTTGGTTGCGGGCACATCCCCAGTAGGAGGTGTGCAGGAGGCAGCTGATCGATGTTTCTCTCTCATCGATGTTTCTAACTTTCTATCCCTCTCCCTTCCTCTCTGTAAAAAAATCAATAAAATATATATTTTTTAAAAAGAGGTGGTCAGGACAGATATGTGAAAATAGAGCCGGGAGAATCTACTTTGTCAAGACCTACATTGGGGTCAAAATGTAAGTACCAGATGCTCAATGAGGTCATCAAGGATAATACTGTGCCTGGGGGAAAGGTAGAGGTGGTGTTGGCCATTAACTGCTCTCACATGAGGCTTGAGATCACTACCAGGGCTAAGAAGTTAACTCCAGGCTAAAGCTGTACTCTAGGCCTCCAGTCGTCACAGACACAGCAGCTTTCCCCACATGTCCCAGGAGGAAAATCCTAAGAGACTTAGAAGGGGCCTGTGTAATACACCATCCCTAAAGTTTAAGCTTCAGTAGCTACACAATAAATGTCCCTCTGGGATCCAGGGCTTAGAAGATAAAACACTATTGCCCTGTGACATACACATGAAAACTGTAAGGTATTATTTTTCTTACAAGACTTGACAGTTTCATTTTGGAGAATCCAACATGCCCACTTCCACATATAATACTAAACTGTGATTTTCCCAGGCAGCAAGTCATAAATGTTAAACAAATGTCGCAGACTCTCTATGGTGTAGAGAGGAAGGAGGCACCTTTTCAAATTGGGGTGGTCAGAGAAAGCTCCATTAGAGAGATGAAGTTTTAATAAACCCTTGAACCACAAAAAGAATCAATTTATAGATAGGCAGGGGCAAAGTATTTCATGCGTGGAAAACAAATGTGAGCAAAAAATATGAAGATAAAAATTGAGGGTACCATGTACCATTTTTCTAAGTAGCCATGCAGAATTTATAGATGCCATAAATAACATACGTAAGAGTGACTATATGGATGCTGTCGATGTTTGAAAGGCAAAAGAGGCTTCTATTCTACAGTCATACATAAGTAATCTGCGAAAATTTTGTTTTTGACTAGCAGACACTGTAATTCATGGAAGTAGAAGTAAAAGGTATATTACACTGTGAGAAATACACCTGGACTTTGCTGACTTCATTAATTTTGAAAAGTTGCAGTAGTTCCCCACTTATCTATGGGGGATACATTTCAATACCTCCAATGGATGCTGGATATATACAGTACTATGTTTTACCGCATACATATATACCTATCATAAAGTTTATTTAACAAAATAGACACAGTAAGAGCTTAACAATAATAACTAATAATAAAATAGGACAATAGTAACAATATATGGTAATAAAGGTTTTGTGAATGAGGTATCTCTGTTTCAAAATATCTTATTGTACTGTACTCACCCTTCCAGTGATGATATGAGATGACACAGTGCCTACCTGATGAGATGGAGTGGGGTGAATGACATAGGCTTTGTGACGTAGCATTGCCCTATTATAAGGCCGACTTGAACACAAGCACGGCAGTACCACAGCAATTGAGCTGATAACCAAGATGGCTACTAAGTGGCTAATGGGGAAGGTAGTGTAAACAGCATGGATACACTAGACAAAGAGATGATTCATGTCCGGGGTGGGACAGAGTGGGACAGTATGAGATTTCATCACACTGAAACTTATGGCTTATTTATTTCTGGAATTTCCCCCTTAATATTGTTGGACTGTGGTTGACCACAGGTAACTGAAGCTTTGGAAAGTGAAATCATGCATGAGGGGGCACTACTGCATATAAATATCAACTCATCACATTGTATATCTTTTATGTGATGTGATCTGTCAATTACATCTCAAAGACTTGCTTAGGGTGGGCAGGGGGTGGGGGGCAAGGGCTTTAGTCCTCCATGGACTTAGCTGGACCCATTGGAAGATCTGGTTTCTCTGATTTAGTCTCAGTTGAAGCACCAAGTTGAAAGTTTAGAGTCTGGCTGCTCCAGTGGATGCCTGGATGAGCCAGTGAGTACAACCCAGTAATGCATCAGAGGGAATACCCATCAGGCAGACCTAACCTGTGAGGTACAGGAGAAAGGAAGAGGCCGCCAGATACAGCCCTCTATACTCCTTACCCCAAAGGAGTGTTCCAAGGCATGGTTCTTTTATAAAGTCTAGAAGATATTTCTTGCTCCCAATCTACTGGCTGCATTTTCTAATAAAGCTGAGGCTGTTGGGGTGTGTTAGTTTCCTAGGGCTGCCATAACAAAGTGCCACAAACTAGGTAGCTTAAAACATCAGGTATTTACTCTCTCACAGTTCTGGAGGCCAGAAGTCTGAAATCAAGTTGTTGGCAGGGTTGTGCTACCTTGGAAGGCTCTAGAGTGGATCCTTCTTTGCATCTTCCTGCACCTCGTGGCCCTGTTTCTTGATTTGTAGTAGCATCACTCTAATCTCTGCCTCTGTCTTCACAGGCCTTCTCCCCAATGTGACTGTGTCTCCATGTGCCCTTTCCCCTTCTTATCAGGACTCCAAACATATTGGGCTTAGGGTCCACCAAGTTCTCTTAACTTATTACACCTGCAAAGATCTTGTTTCCAAATAAAGTCACAGTCCCATGTCCCAAGTGTTAGGACTTAGCCACTGTTTGTTTTATTTTGTTTAGTTTCATTTAAAAATATTTTTATTAAGGTATAGTTGGAATACAATATATTAGTGTCAGGTAAACAACATAGTGATTTGATACTTATATACCTTATGATGTAGCCACCACAATAAGTCTAATAACCATATTTTTAGGGACACATTTCAATGCCAAGACTTACTAAGACAATACCTTTAATTTGCTTATCTCCTTCTAGGCTTCATTTTCTTTCTTTTTTCTTCACGCCCTGCAATTGCATCTCCCAACGAAGCTTTATCATATGCAAAAAGAAAAGAAATTTTACATTGAAACAAAAAATATTTTTATGGCTAAAATCACCAGAAGCAAATTCAAGACAAGTGATACCTTAGAAAATATTTATAACAAATATCATAATAAAAAGGGTACAATTTGCAATATATTAGTCAATATTTAACATGAAGGAAGAAACACCAAAACATGAGAAAAGTGGGAAAAGTCCAAGGACAATGAAATAATGAGGCAAAGTGTCTCTTAAACATAAAAGTAGATTTTCAACTTCACTCATAATAAGAAAAATGAAAATTTCCACTTTTCTGAGAAACCTTTTCCTAAGTGAAAAAAAAAAATTAGACGTTTGACAACCTTCTGCTGGTGAGGCTGCAGGAAACAGGTGCTGTCATAGATTGCAGGTGTTAGGAAAAGTGGTGAGTGAACCTGCCCTGCCCCTGGCACAAGACTGGCAGGCGGAGTACTGGAGGGATCTCAGGCAGATTTCCCTGCTGGCCAGGGGCCTCTGTGTTGCCTGCAATATGCACCCCCATCCAGAGTGGCTCTGCTCTCCTTACTTACTAGCAGCTAGGCCATCACTCTTTAATTTTACTTTAATAGTGTTTGCTCTTATCAACCCACTGGTCTGCTCATCTTTCTTAAAAAGCTGGATTTCCTTAAGAAGATGCTGGTAATACTCTTTAAACACTCTGAACTCCCAGAGCATTTACTGACTTCACCTTAAACTTCACACACTGGACTCTTGATATTACAGAGCCTCAGTTTTACACTTTAAAAAGCAAATAAAATAGAAGATATACAAACCGTTCTACTACCCTTCAAGAAAACTAACAATTATGAAGAACAATTTTCTAACCCAACCTATGCTATTTTCTGCCTTTGATCATTTATTAATTTCCAAATCGTCAGCTTTACAATGGAGCCATTACTTCTTTTTAATGTTTTTAATCATATTTGCTAGAAATATTAGATCATTATAAAATGAATGCAAAGATACAAAATCATTTTAATTTTAACAACTATCTATTAACTTTTAAGTTACCTTTTAGTTTTCTGTGTCAGTTATACTTCATGTAAAATTAAACTCATTTTCTCTTCTTGGTGAGCACATCTTACATGGCTCAGTCACCCTTGCAGACAGATGTGGCCATGTGGCTGAGTTTGAGCCAGTAGACATAATGTGAGCTTACACGGGTCTCTTACGTGTGATCTCCATTCTCCTCTTCTTTGTGTCTTACTGTGGATTGGCGCTGTGAATGTGGAGGCCCAGTGAAAAAATAGCAGAGCTATAAATTGGAATAATCCTAGATGTTCAAATTACCCTCTCAATGGAGAGAAGCTACCTGCCTATCTGTTTTGAACTTTATAGAAATAAACATTAATCCTACCTAAGCTATTTCAGATTTTGCGGTTGCTACTATAGAAACTGCCATTCGCTGAACTATTACATGCCCATTATTAAGAAATGAAAAAAGAGGGAAAGTGTCTTGCCAGAAAACAAGCAGAAATATCGTAAATACTGACAGGCACTGGGTTATACACATGTAATGGAGGATTTATTTGGGTAAGGCTTTCTGTATATCTTATCAGTATTTTAATCAAAATGTGTTGGCTCAAAGGAACAAAAGTGAAGGAAGGAAGGGAGATTGTAGTAAGGAAAGTGGGGTTAATGCACAAAAGCTGTAAGAAAGAGTAAGAAAAAATGGGTCAGGTAGAAAAATAGGGGTTGGCCAAAAGAAACGGGGGGAGGGTTGGTATTAAGTACACTTAGATATCTTGAAGGACAATGTTTCATCCTCCTAATATCTCCTTTGAGGTACTTATTAGAAATTTAAACAATAACACCTATTTGTTTTTCTCACTGGTTTGATGTCACATTTTCTTGACTCTATTTAACTCAGAAATACATGGTCTAAACTTAAGAGATATTTTAAGTCTCAAGATGGCTAAATGTTCAAACTTCCAATGAACATCTGACAGGGTAGTTGACTGAATTTCAAGTCAACTTTTAGTTGTCACAAATAGATCTCCCGTCTCAAATGATTCTGTGCCACATCTATAACCTTTATATCTAAAAGTACTGTGAAAGGGCTCTTTGATGATTTTTGAAGAAATTGGGATTCACTGTGAAACCTTGAGATGTACTCTAATTTGGGGACAGAGAGGTGAATCTTTTAGGCAAATGGTTGGCAAATAGATTATAAAACAGTCACTAATCCAAAAACTTATTAATATCTAATGGATAACCTAAAATATACTTATTCCAATAATTTTACATGGTAATTCATTTAAACACGTTAGCAATTATTACATATCAGTGTAATCTACTCTCACATTTAAGCTTTTCTCCAAAATTGGCTTTTAAATGTTTGAATAACATTTTGTTGCCATCTAACAGTTTATGACTGATACTTAATCTAAACTTATCAATAAAAAAGCATAGTATGTTCAAAATAGTATATAATTTTATGAACTGCAAGTACCTACTTATTTTAATTTATTTTCCTTTTTTTGTCTCTCTCCCTCTAGCCCCCCACCCCTTTCTTCCCTCTAAGAGTCTTCAGTCTGTTCCATGCTTCTAATGTCTCTGGATCTATTTTGTTCATCAGTTTATTTTGTTTATTAGATTCCACATATGAGTGAGATCATGTGATACTTGTCTTTATCTGACTGCCTTATTTTGCTTAGCATAATGCTCTCCTGGTCCCTCCATGTTGTCTGAAAGGGTAGGAGATCCTACTTTTTTTTTTCTTTACAGCTTTTTAAATCCACTCATCGACTGATGGGCACTTGGGCTATTTCCAGATCTTAGCTATTGTAAATTGTGCTGCTATGAACATAAGGGTGTTTCAGGTTTTTTAAGATATATTTCTAGAAGTGGAATCACTGGGTCAAATGGCAAAAGAAACCACCAACAAAATGAAAAAGGAGCCCACTGCATGGGAAAACACATATGCCAATGATACATCTGATAAGGGGTCAATTTCCAAAATATATAAGGAACTCATACAACTTAACAAAAGGAAGACAAACAATCCAATTAAAAATGGACAAAGGCCCTAAATAAAAACTTCTCCAAAGTGGACATACAGATGGCCAAGAGATAAATGAAAAAAATGCTCAAAGTCACTTATCATCAGAGAGGTGCAAATGAAAGCAACAATGAAGTATCACCTCATATCTGTCAGAATGTCTCCCATCAATAAATCAACAAATATCCAGTGCTGGCGAGTATGTGGAGAAAAGGGAGCCCTAGTACACTGCTGGTGGGAATGCAGACTGGTGCAGCCACTATGGAAAACGGTATGGAGTTTCCTAAGAAGAATGTACCCACTTATTTTAGAGAAATGGACAATGTTAGAAACTTTAGGGAAATATATTCTAACTTTCCATTATTTAAAATCAAACACCATCTGTTTTTAATATTGAGTAATATTGAAGATAGTTATTTTTTCTTTTTTTTATGAGAGAAATAATATTTGAGACAAAACAGTATCCAGTCTTAGGTTTATATCTAAGCAACTTCTAGAAAGTACAGTGGATTTGTAGTTTAATACACTATTAACGGGCTGACTCTTCTCCTGTGTAAATAAAATGCAAGGCATTGGATATTTTTCATACTAAATAGAAGACTCCTTTGGCAATAAATAAACTTGCCTCATTAATTTGACTGCTAATGTCTTACTACCCCTACATGATCATGCAAAATCACGAAGTGAACAGCCCAGCACTCTCTCACCATACTGTACATTCCCCAAGGATTCTGCATGAATGGGTGTCTTCTCAATGGTGAAAGGGCAATGGGACTTCCAATTACTTAGATTAATGTTTATAAAAAGCGCTTTAAGCTTAGTTAAAAAGGAAAGCACTTGCTGTAATCGGTTTGGCTCAGTGGATAGAGCGTTGGCCTGCGGACTGAAGGGTCCCAGGTTCGATTCAGGTCAAGGGCATGTACCTGGGTTGCGGGCACATCCCCAGTAGGGGGCGTGCAGGAGGCAGCTGATCAATGTTTCTCTCTCATTGATGTTTCTAACTCTCTAACCCTCTTCCTTCCTCTCTGTAAAAAATCAATAAAATATATTAAACAAAAAAAAAGGAAAGCACTTTACGTTTAGTTAAAAACTTACAAACAAAACTAGGAATACTTGCTATCAGTGAGTACTGGGAATATTTACAGTAAAAGTCAAAAATATATACTACAGGATAATGAAAATCTGAAAAAGCTATGGTTTTCAATATTATATCATATATTTCTAGAGCCATATGTTCTATTCTTTTACTTTAATATTAATTAACAATCTTGTTCATTTACTAAGTACCAAATCCTGTGTTAGATATTGTAAAAGGCATTATCCTGTTCAATTGTTGTAGCCACCCTATGAGGAAGACACTATTTCTATACAAATTTTATACATGAGGAAAATTTTGCTTACTAAAATGCTTTATTTGTACTTATTATATGGTATAGACTATATTGAGTATTGTATAGATATTGATCACTTAATCCTCATAGCAACCTTTTGAAGTAGACACTTTTACTGTACCCATTTTAAAGATGGGAAAACGGTGGGTCAGGAAAGTTGTATAGTTTTCCAAGGTATACAACTACTAGCCAGCACAGTAAAAATACAAACTGAGGCAGTCTAGTTTTATTATTATTTTTTATTTTTTGTAGAGAATGGACTGTATTTTTAATTTAGTAATGAATGTTTAGTGTCATACAAATACAAATATGTCTATTAGCTATCTCACATGTCTGTTATTCAGTTTACTTCAGTCATTATTTTTTTAAAATTTAAATTCATTATTATTTAAAGTATTACTAGTAAGTCTCCTTCTTCCCCCATTGACCTCTCCCTGGCCATCCCCACCCCCCAACACATGCCCTTCCCCTCTTTTTCCCTCCCCCCTTATCTGTGTCCATTGGTTATGCTCATATGCAGAGGCAGTCTGGTTTTAGACCAGCACTTGGAACAGTGTTTCTCAAATTTTAGTTTTCATTATTGCCCCCTTAAGGAGTGTTTTTAGGTCCCCTTTCTTCCTAATTTCCCCCACCCTATCCACAAAATTTTAATACCATAAAAAGATACACTTTTTATGTACTATAAATTTAATTGTGTTTTATATATAACAGGAAAAAAATGTTCACCTCCCTTGGGACCAAGTTTTGTACCTTTAGGGAAAATATCATCCCTGCTGAGAACGTATGACTTAGAGGGATTAAAAGATACTTAAACCAGGTCTTTTTGTGGTATTCTCTTAGACTCAGCTAAGAAGGGTTTCTTCTCTGGATCCTAAAATTTAGAGGGCTGCTTTAGTTTTCCTTGGGCCATACCATTTCCCATGGAACCAGAAATCTAAGAGATTCAGGGATTTGACATTTCATACTCCACTTTTGAATTGCACCATGGAATCGAAAACCACTATTTCAAGCTTCTAGAACCTACTCAATTGAGCCTCTTCCCCAAGTCTAAGCCTAAATACAGGGCAGCATCTATTTAGGTAAAGTTTCGATGTGTGAGCTACGAGAGGCCTTTTTTTTTGATGCAGGACAGAACAGGTAGAAGAAAAGGTAGTGATCCACATGCCAAGGAATGAAAGTCAGATTTCCTCTTTGTGACCATGTTCAAAGCAGAGCTCTAAGGAGTTAGAGAATTCTAAATCTGAATGTGGCCTTCAAGAACATTTTGAAGAATATTTATTAAAATATAATAGAAAAAAAACCCAACCTCATAGACACAGACAATATGGCAATTACCAGAAGGAAAGGAAAGTGGGGAGAGTTAAAAGTGTGTTGATGAAAATAGCTAAGCACTGGATCTACCATTCCTGTGTTGAAGGGGAGAAATGTCCTCCCTCCACTGCATTTTATTGATCACTTATTGGAGAAGTCTTTTAAATATGTGTACAGAATAACTAATGGGAAAAAAGGGGCGTTGCAAAGGCTAGGCATGGAGATCCGAGGACGGTATGCAAGGAAGCATGAGGGAGTCATTTGGTGAACTGATCAGTGGTACCCGTGAGAATAATGCCCTGAAGGGGAGTCCTTCTTGGATTCTTCTAGAACTATTGACTGTATTCTGCTACCTCTGCTGCTGTTTAATTACTGAGGGTGAATAAAGTCAGTGATTTCCATTTACTACCCATGTCTTCACAGTCATTATTTGTGACATTTGGCAACCTTGCCTGTGACTTTCTGTTACTGTATTTTAATAAAAAGTATCAAAACTTTTTCTAGACATTTCATCATGTTCAAATCCATACTGTTCAAAGCCTTGCAGTTTAAAAATTAGTACATGGTTGATCTGAAAAATGCTTCTAATTTCCAACAAAACACAACTTTGAAAAATCAATATTATATTAGCTCTGTGTTTAGAAAGAATGTATGACGAATTGAAAACAAACATAGCAAGAACAGCCAGAGAGAATAAGAAAGAAAAAGACATTTATACAAGGGCAAACTTTCTTGGTAAATAGAGATCTCTCAACCGAGAAAGAATAATATTTTCATTAAAAGTTAATATACCTTCATTTTGAAAAATGCTTTTGAAAGCCCTAGTCACACATGATTAGAAACCCAGTAGCCTAGCCCTATAGGAATGTTAAATGCTTTGCAGAGGTTGGGGGGTGGGGGTGGGGTGGGGAACAATAATATAGAAAATGCTCAGAAATCTTTTGTATTTCATTAAAAAGTCTTCTATCTGATTATTTTAGTAGCTTTCCTTTGACAAGATTGTGACTGTATGAAAGTAAATGGAAATGCTGGTTACATCTATCTCTCTTAAAATGATTCTCAATTCAATAGGGAGAGGTTAGACTGGAATACCCAATCAGTGTTCAGATTTTCTGTCCCTAACGTCTCCTTTCCAGCATGCTGCTAACTCCCTACCCCACTGTGAAGTAAAAACCTATTGTGATGATGTGGAAGAATACTTTTCCTCCTAAGTCTTAGTCTTTAAAACAAGGATCTATTTATCATCTTTTTGTATTGTGTAAGGCTTTTTAAAAATTCAAAACTTATACCAGAATGACACTCTTACTCTTTTTCTTTCCCCAAGAATTCTCTTTCTTGGACATAGGCTCACTTACCAAGCTGACCATCTTCTTAACATTCACCCATTCTTCATCCAGAAATAATTTTCATTACATCATGCAGTTAATCGTGAACTGGACAAGTAATGGGCAAGAAAGGCTTTTTGAGGTGCAGCTGCTCTGCAGTTATCCAGGTTTTCTAACGAGGTAACCATCCTACTCTCCACCAAAGCTGCAGTTAAAATTTCATCAAGTCAATTTGCAACAAGTCAAAATATGAGTCAAAAGGATTAACTCTGTCTCTGTACGTATTTTTCCCTCTGTCATGACAGTTAACATCCCTGAGGTTCTCTTTGATGATACATAATCTTCTTCAGCGTGTGCTAGTAGTGTCAGTGTAGTATCTCTTTTCCTGTCCCTTGTTACTAAATGACTTGCAGATATGCTGCTGCAGTTCAACAGAACACATTCTTTTGAATAGTGATTTACATAAATTTTTATGCTTATGTTACTCCATGGCCAGGCATTTTTTTTTTTCACACTAAGTACATTTAAAGAGACATATACCCAGAAGTGTAGCAGCACTGGCTTTCTGATGGCAGGTTTTGCTTTACCTCCCCAATTCTGGAAGATTAATATCAATACAGAAGCATTAGGAAACCACCACCTAAGCCCTTGATAGTCTTTTCTCTGGTTCTCTAGGTTTCCCATGACTGGTGTCAGGTACTGTCCACAGTACATTTTGGCTTACTAAGGCATGAATAAGATATTAGTTCCTCGTGATTCCTACTAAAAACCCAACAGCAACAGCAAAAACACATTCTGGAGTTATCCAAGGCTCTCTTGGAGCCCCTTCCTACTCATGGCAACAGAAGGCACCCTCCTCCCACTCCTGCCCACAGGGAGCGTGTCTCTCCCCCTTCTTGACTTTCTCATATTATAGACATGAGTAAAGAGGTTCCTGTGTAGTGAAGTAAGTTCCTCTTTGTGTCCTTCGTAAAAGATGTAGGGAACTCTCTTTAGAATTAGGGAGACCTTGTCTGACTACTTCTGTCAGGTTATGCTAACGAATCCCAACACAGCAGCCCTCTCTAGAAACCAATAACAAAGAAAGCTCTGTCATCATTTTCTGTCTCATTCATTTTTTTTTTGTATGCTATATGTATTGCCTTGGTGGCATCATCAAAACTAAGGCTAGACATTTCCTACTCTAAAATATTACTACATAACAGTTTAAAAGTAAGTAGAATTCATATTTCAAAATTTCTTTCAGAATTCTCCCTAGTGTATATATTTTTCTTTATTGATTAAGGTATTACATATGAACATTATGCTAAGTGAAATAAGCCAGTCAGAAAAAGATAAATATCACATGATCTCACTTATTTATGGAATATAATGAACATGAACTGATGAACAAAAACAGATCCAGAGACAGAGAAGCATCGATCAGACCATCAAACCTCAGAGGGAAGATAGGGGAGGGTGGTGGTAAGGGGGAGAGATCAACCAAAGGACTTATATGCATGCATATAAACCTAGTGTATATTTATTAGAACCTCTTAGATTATTAAAAAAATAACTTAGGGAAAAGTATTTTAAAACTATGCTCTAACCCGCCTGTTGTGGCTTCGTGGTTAAGTGTCCACCCATGAACCAAGAGGTCGCTAGTCAATTTCTGGTGAAGGCACATGCCCAGGTTTTGGGCTCAATTCCTAGTAAGGGGCAAGCAGGAGGCAACTAATATTTGATCAATGTTTTTCTCTCATAGATGTTTCTATCTCTCTGTGCCTCTCCCTTCCTCTTTCTCTAAAATCAAATATATTTTAGAAAGAAAACTATTCTCTATAAATCAGCACTAAGTTCTAGACCATTTTTCTTTGTATCTGCAAGAATAAAAACAATACCAAATGCAATGTTTGCAGTTGTCGGGGCCCAGGGCAGACTTCCCCAAGATATGTCCACAATGGCATATTGATTATTTTAATTTAAAATCACTCGAAAAAACAATAGGAGCAGGAAGAGCTCTCTGACTCTTGTCTGTCCCGGTAAATGTAAGAAAGAAATCTCTATGATAGGTGCCTACCCCACTCCTGAAGGACTGAGAGACAGCCTTGTCACAATTTATAAAATCCAGAGTCGAAAAGCGTGTATAAACAAACTTTGTAACACCTTTACTCACTTACTACCCAGACTTTCTTAGATTCCTCACTAAGGCAATACTAAAGCTTTGCTTAGATTCCATTTTAATGAGCAATAACTTTCTTTGTTCAATCCATTTCTTACAAATTTATTGCTCTTTTTTACCTATAAAGTATAAAATGAGGCCTAGCTCTATTATTTCTTTAGTCTCATTTTATGATCTGAGCATCCTATTATGATTTTTCTATGCACATGTATTAAATTATTTTTCTCCTGTTTATCTAGTCTTGTGTCAATATTATTATTTTCTTTTTGGTCTAGCCTTAAAAACAAAAGAATGGCAGAATGGGGAATTTTCTCCCTTCCTCCACACAGTCAACTGAATAGGAAACTCACAAAGGGGAAATATATTTATCAGAGAATCATAACTAATAAAAAACCTGAAGATCGTCTGTAACCTCTTATCCTAACTGTTAAGATAACCCTATAACAGGGGTGGGCAACTAGTGGCATACGTGCCAAACATGGCACGCCAGTAGCTTTTGCTGGCACGCAAAACCCTCTCTTATAATCTTAAATTTACAATTTTTTTCTTAATATTGACTTTTTTATTTTTCAGATAAATTCAGTGTAGGTGCATCTTAGATAAATAAATAATTTTATATAACAAGTTATCTTAAAGACCATAGACATGGATTGACGAGAGAAGGGAAGAGCAATTTCTATGCCTCTGCCTTAACTCTCCCTGCCTTCCTAGATCTGACCAGTGTTTTGGTTTCATCCACATACGCTTGTGAATCTTTGTTCTCAGTGATGAATTTTGTTAAGTCTCGTAATAGGAGTAGCCTGACGGATGAAAGTAGTAGCTCGTGCATATCTCTGAAGGTCAAAGATATGAGTGGCTTATGAGTGAAAAGTTTTGGAGTTATTGGATATGACCCATTGGTGTTTATGAAAACCCTCATTTAGATTTGTTTTCTTTTTAAATAACCAACTTGTTAATTTTTTAAAAGGTTTTTCTAATTAACATAAATGTTCATTAAGTCAATGAGTCAATGAACTAATAGGAATCATTTGTGACAGTTGATCATCAAAGAATTTTTGAATGTAAAGATTAGGGACAGAGTGAATCTTCTACAAATTAATAAATAGTCATAAAATGTTTATGAAAATGGTTTTTTCTGTTTCACCTTTGAGACTATGACTAAGCCTGCTGTAACTTTACCATAATTTTGACAAGAACTACCTAATTCTAAGTTTAGTCACCAACCCATGGGAATTGTAAACTGTGTTTGGAGAAGTGATATCTAACTAAAATCTGGTTAAAAAGAATAGATTTATGGGAAACCAAAATTCTAGGTCCCAAGGAAGTTTGTTATAAATTGTCTACATTTAAATTCACATCATGGTATTTTCTCATTGTTTTATAGTGTTTTTAAAACTTTGCTTATTTTTCAATTCTTGCCAAAGGAAGGATCCTATCACATTATTAGACATTATTAGTACATCAAAGAATCCTAAAGAAAGACTTCTATATCCATTGATATATCACAGTGCTTTTGGAGAGCCAATGAAAATATTTTTAGAAGAGCAGAAGTCATCAGTGAACAAAATATTTTTGTCTTTTCTTTTTTGTCTAATTTACAATGTTCCTCCCTTTTTAGCATAATTTAAACTTATCTTTGGACAATTTTATGTTTTTCAAGATAAATTCTGATAAAGGAGTCCAAGAAATTTAAGGATGTCTAGCAGTGATTACTCACTCTTGTAAAATTTTGTATATATGCTAAACAAGTAATGTTCTACTCTATCCCATTTAGTGAAAATGCATCTTTCTTTTTTTCTCCTTTAATATAAAGTCTTAGTAGAAATACCAGCATTTATCTCTTTATATTGTTAATGGATGTTCAGTCTATAAATAGCTCTAGCATAGTTTTTACTTGTTCTAAGTATCATAAAGTGGAATTACATTTGCAATTTTTATGCTACTTTTATTAGTTCTAAGCATTTTAGTGAGTTTGTTAATGTTAAAATGTAACAAATGAAAATTTTATAGTAGTTAATAAAATAAGAATTTTATTGATATATAAAAGTCTTTTTAATGCCAAGCAGTTGTTTTTTTATTAGGCAATTATACTACATTATGGTTTTTCTTCTCATTGTAATAGAAATATACTTGCATAATAAAATGCAAAAGGAAAATGAAATCATTCATAAATCAACCCATACACAACTACTTTAATATTTTTAAGTATTATAAATGTGCATATAATCATCATAATTTCTCATGCAAACTGAGGGAGATTGGTGGGTGTTCTTCAGCATCCTGCCATGTCTGATTTTGATGCTTCTCCATCTCTTCAAATTGTGTTTTTTGCCTTTTTCTATGCCTTGCAACTTTTTCTTGGTAGCTAGACATGAAGTATTGGGTAACAGGAATGGCTGTGACTTGTCTCCTCCTGACAGCTTCTAGTCAAATGTGAGAAAAGAAGTGACTTAAAAACAGAACTGTTAATCAAAAGAGAGTAAGAACTGAAAACTTTGGAAAATCTCAGCCTATCTATGCTGCAAAAAATAAGAAAGCATATTCGGAAGAGAACACTAAGAGTGTGACTAAACAGCCCTTTGGTAAGACAGCTAGTATGGGTGCAAACCACAGACTTAATCAGACATTTCAGCAGGAAAATAATCCATTTGAACTGAAGGGGAAGGAAGCAGAGACAAATAAAGAGAGATCGTTGGACAGGGCCATAAAACTACTTGGTTGCAAAAATGCAATATTCTTCAAGACAAGGGAAGAAAGGCTCCAAAAGTGATTCAGTAATTATAAGGGCTGCCTCCTTAGTTTCAAAAGTCAGGGCCTTTAACTGGGTTTCAACAGGCCAGATGACCCCAGCCCAAACTCTTTGGGCAGGATGTCTGCACACCATAACGATAGGACATGGCTACCTCCACCTACATTTTAAAAGATGGAGCCACCTGGAGCTGTGGGCATGCCAGCAGTTAGAGGGCTCAAGCAAGGACAATGCCCAGCGAATCTGTGGGGGACCTGGATGAGCCCCTGGTGTGGATGCCAGCCCAGGGGAGCTGCAGACACCTAACTTCAATCCATGAGAACAACCACATGAGCTGCACCCAGCACAGCCATGGGTCAGGATACCCTCGTGTGTCTGGAAGATAAGACCCTCTTTCCATAGGTCTGGTGGGCAGATCATGGAGTTAAAGAAGGTTATTCTCAGGCCTTAAGATTTGCTGTTGTTTGTCCTGTTAGGTTTTAATCCTGTTACCCCTTTTATCTACTTAGTCCTTTTAAAATGGGAATGTCTTCCCTAAAGTATTTCCATAGCATGGGAAATAACAGTTGAGAAATGTTGCATTCAGTAGTGGAAAAGTGTAAACTAAGGTAAATTAAAAATTGTAATATTTGTGTTTCTGAATTTTAATATTGGAAAGATTAATAAAGCAGATACTTATTATTGCATAGAGTAGTATAGATTCCCCTAAATCTAGTTAAATTATAAAAATATCTCAAATAATATAAATTTATTCACGTACATATTTTTTTAGATATTTAAGACAAGATGTTAAACTCTAGCCAAAAAGATATAAAGCAATTCCTGTTTTCAAGTGGCTTACAGTCTAGTTAGTGGAACTGGAAAACAGTTATGGCTGTGTAAAATAGAAAATGAGAGTGCAATAGTTTCAGCTTCTTTACACCATGAGCTTCAGCCTGGTATTTAGTGGCCATTATCTTCTGTTTGATGAAGAAGAGATATATACTGCATTTCAGCTTTTATTGAGATATCAGTAGGCTATTTACAGTTAATTTCTTATCCACAATAGCAATATTTACAAAGTTGTTCTGTATGCCTATAGGTTAACACTCTTTGGAAATGCAGTGCAAGAACATTAGGAGAACAAGAAATAGAAATCACAATATTTTAAAGAAATAGTTTAATGGATTTCTTCTGGTAATTACATAAATATTCACATAAGACAATTGGATATCCAAATGACAAATAGGCAGTGAATAAACATTTGAATAGGTCCTCACTCAGTGGATTAAAATCACCATTAGTTCATTATTCATGGGGACAGCTACAGAAGCGAGTGCTTTTGATTGAGACCTGGGTTCAGGTATCTATCATGTTAAACTTGTGATCTCAAAAAAGCTATTCATATTTAAGAGGCCAAGTCCTTATTTTTAATAGCAATCATGTCAAATAATGTTAAGAGTTATTGTAAGGATTAATGGTGATAAGCTAAAGTAATTATTTATTAAGGACTATTTTCAATATGCTTGTCATTAAAAGCTTGGGAGGACCTGGGGCAGCAGCTCAAAAGGAACTAGAAACTGCCAATTTTATTTTTATGCCTCCATATTTCCTTTGCTTTGTCTTGTGAATTGCTAGCAAATATGAAAAAAAGGTGTTTCCAGACCCTCCCTTCCACTTCCCTTCCCGTATTGTCAATATATGACATTAACTTCCATTTTGAAACTTTTGTTGAAAATAACTTGAAATTCTTTCAATAATATCTTACCTTCACTAAGTAGCATTTGTCATTATCCAGAAAGCAAAGAACTTTTTTTTTCTTGTGGAGAATTAACCAAAAAGCTCTTATGAAAGAGCATTCTCAATGAAAATGCGGGCCTAGCAAGGTGAAAAAGGCAAAAACAAAAATTTGTCACGTGCCTGACCTTTGTTCCTGTCTCTTCCGTTTCTCCCAGTAACACATACTTAAAAATCCATCCTTGTCGATGAGATATGAGACTGGAGAACACTGTGTCCTCTGGTCAATGATGGATGAGCTTTTTAGACCCGTTGGTTCCTTTTAGAAAGCAAATCTCAAATTTTGAACAAACCTGGGTCTCCTTCTGCATATAAAATCATGGAATACAGGTACTGGAGGATCTCTGTCCTGCCTAAGCTCTTCATTTGCGAGAGATAATATGGAACTAAAATTCAAGGAACCCAAGCAATCATCCTAACATCAAACAGCTAGTATGAAAGGGCTCTAAACCCACGTTTTATTTCTGAGTCTAGCATTCTTTTACTTAACTATTAAGTATAAATGCTATAGTTTACTATTTTAAAAAATGTGAGGATAAGAAATAAGAGAAACAATATATAAAACATAAAATTGCATGTGTATTTTCCTAAATAAGTCATATTTTTACTTTCTCACATGGTCCTTTCTCTTATGATAAAAAATGCCTTCTGAATTTAGAAATTGATCTCTTTATATTTGAGACATGAAATGTTTGTTAAATATACTTTAATGTCCAGATGTTTTTTCAATATATTTATATTTTTGTTATGGAATAATTAATACATACAAATGAATATTTTAGCAAATGTGTGTGTGTGTGTGTGTGTGTGTGTAATCTTGAAATAAATACTTGAGAGGCCATCACCTAATTTTAGAATTATTTCTGTTTCCCCATGTGCCTTTCCTGGACCCCAATTCCTTCCTCTGTCTCCCTTTACTCAAGAGACATTGAAGTTGTGTTGTTGTTGCAATTATCCTTTGGCTTTTCTTCATAGATTTATATACTATTTGTTGTTGCTTACTTTTTAAAAAATCTGCATAGGTATTTTATGTTATATATTATTGTGTTGCTTTATTATATTCCTTTTACTTAATAATTTGCTTCTAAGATTCATCCATAGAAATGTTTTATGATATTTAACTTGTAAAATAGGAACAGAAATTTCCAGACCATCTTTGCCATCCAAAAATGTATGTCAAGATCAAAATTTTGTTGACATGCATGAGATGAAAAAAATTTAAATACTAAAATTATTTGCAAAGCATAACATATTCATGTTAGTGAAATTTAAACACTCTCATATCAAATGAACACTTGGAAGCTAAAGCAATACAATTGAGCATAATGTCAATTTGTTTTTTATTAAGTCTATAAATGGTACTAAGTAGAGATATCATTCATGTTTTTTTTTTAATATGGATAACTAATTTTCCTAGTGTCTTACTGACTAAACTTTCTCTCTGATAATGTCATTTCTTTCTTAATCCTTCCTTTTATGTACTTTTTAAAAAATCTTAGACAACTCATTTGACTTCTTACAGATCCTGTTTCATGACAAGCTATGGGATTGAGTTATAATAATATTTATGTCACATTTATATCTAAAATTCAGTGATTCTAATGTCTCTGTGTTCAGTTTTCATTCTCAAGATGGAAATGGAGTGGAGTTATGGGCTGAATGTGTCCCTCTCAAATTCACATGCCCTCAGTACCTCAAAATGTGATATTTGGAGATAGGATTCTTCAAAAGGTAATTAAGTTAAAACGATATCATTGGGGTAGGCCCTAATCCAGTATTACTGATATTCTTATAAGAAGAGGAAATTTGGACTCAGACATGTACAGAGAAAAGACCACATGAAGGCACAAGGAGAAGATGGCCATCTAAAAGCCACAGTGAGGTCTCAGAAGAAACCAATCCTGCCAACATGTTGCTCTTGAACTACCAGCTTCTATAACTGTGAGAAAATAAACTTCTGGTCTTTAAGTCTTTCAGCCTATGGTATTGTGTGTTGGCAGCCCTAGCAAAATAATGCAAATGACATTCTTCAAATATTCAGAAAAATGTGCTTTCAGATGATCAAGGGGTATATAAATGCAAAGCAGGCATGCTTAATTCAGTGTTGATAGTATTCTTAAGACTACTACATACTTGGCCATCTGGTTTCTTTGTTGCTGTTATTTATATGCAATAAAAAAGAATAACTAGCTTGTGCCTGTGTCTCCTAGAATATATTCAAAACATTTGCATATTTTTCCTGAACTGAAGTTTGAAAACTTGAAATTGAATCTCTCCCTTTGGGGATTTTTTTGACTCTTTTCTTCTGATTCATGTCCTCCTACCACAGTGCCGAGCTGACATAGAGAGCCAGATTTCTTTGTTTTCTGGAGATTTCCCTGATGACTTCCTTTATCTGTGGCTTTTGAAAAGCTTTTTGTCCTTTCCCTTTTATAGCTCCACTCTCAATAAGATTTGATTAGTGCTCAATTTTATGAAGGATCTGAAGTCCTGGGCCTATGCAGCTTGGGGCTTTCTTTGCTGGTAAAATGGGCTGGGAGTTCACATAAAATAAGGATTTGTACAGTTTAGAGGAACTCCTGAAATTTACCTGGCTTTTAGTCTCAGTAAGAACTGTATTTTAATGCTAACTTTACTTCTGTCTTTCTTTGTGCCTATGAGTCTCAAAGTCCTTATTTGTAAAGTGAGAACTTAAAGAGTTTACATTTTGGGGTCATGATGATTAAATATTCTTGAATACTTCTGCTAAAATTAAAGAAAACTATAATTCCATTGGCAAAAAAATTAAAAACTTTTTTTTAAAAAAGTATACAGAATAATGACCTGCATCACATCGATACTATATCAGCATATAATTTCTGTTATATAATCTCAAAAATAATCATTAATCTATGAGTGTACTACTAATTACTTTTTAATTATAGTCACAGGATTATTAGCCTTGACAAAGTAAGTTTGTATTAGGATGAAGGGAAAGAGCTAAAGAGGTAATATTTTCTATACATGCTATATTGGCATTTCAGATTTGAAAAAATATCCAGTTCTATAGTAGAGAATGCACAAGATTATTTTATTGATTCTTTTTCTGTAATGTTAGGCAAGCTATTAAACTTGTCTCTTTCTCAGTACCTTCACCAGGGAAAGAACATAGTTTGAGTTTATTTGGATTCCTTTTTAGTTATGAGTACATATGTTTCTAAAATTTATCATAATACTTAATTAAATATTTATTGTACTTGAATACATAGGGTGGTTTCAAATGATAAAATAAAACTGCCCTTGAGGAAAGCTCAGAGTAAAACTTAGATTTTCATGGTTTGTAGTTATTCATATTTTGTATTTCTCTGGGGGTATTGTTGAAAGAGAATTAAATTTAGGATATCTAGAGTTTGAAAGACAGTAGATTATTGGATTATCCACCTAAGAGGTGATGAATGTCATGATCATTTATCACACATAATCTAAATAAAAGTAAGAAGAAATAGACAACAAATTTAAGAAATGTTAAAAGGATACTATAGTAAAAAATAACTTATACAATGGAATATTGTGCAGCTGTAAGAAAGATCTCTTACCCTTTGAGGCAGCATGGAGGGCCCTGGAGAGTATTATGCTCAGCAAAATAAGCCAGTCAGAGAAAAACAAGTATCACATGATCTCACTTATATGTGGAAAGTAATGAACAAAATAAACTGAGAAAAAAAGTAGATCTAGAGACATCGAAGCATGGAACAGACTGAAGAATCTGAGAGGGAGGGTGGGGCATAAGTGGGGAGATATAAACCAACAAATTTATATATATCTACCATGAACACAAACAATAGTGCAGTGAAGACCTTGGGGGAGGGTACAGGGTGGAGGGGTGGGTACAGGGTGGAGGGGGTCACCAGGGTGGAAGAAGGGAACATCTGTAATACTTTCAACAATATAGATAAATTTTAAAAAAATAGTCCACAATTGCTTAACCAAAATTTAAAGCCTAGTTGAAAAACTTACAAATTCTAAACTAGTAGCAATCTAGGTCCCAGAATGAAACTGATGACAAAGTTAACCTGGGTTATTTTGGTGAATTTAAAAAGTGATTATTTTCAAAGATATAATGGTAATAGAAATAATCATAGAATAGGACCATTGCTCCCAGGCTAGGAATATGGATAGAAAGCAGTTACCAGAATTCGGAGGAAGAGTTACATGAATAGTAAGTAGCACACAGGAGGCCTTTCAGGGAAAGGATGTGGGGAATAAATATCCCAGGCCCACATTCTTTTTGTGAATCTACTCTGTTACCTAATTGACTGAACTTTACCAGAAGGTAAATGACAAGGAGGCCTGATGTTGGCCTCAATGGTCAGACTCCGGGAGCATGGTAGAGAAGGTGGATGAGGTGTATTGAGGGTTAAATAGAAAACACCCAGCAAAAAAGAAATCACACAAAAGGGTCACGGAAAGGGGATGTTAACAGGAACACAGTCCTCTAGTAATTATGGAATGCACACATGAACCACTGCCTCTATTATATTGTATTTTTAAGATCACAGCCATCAATAAATCAGGATACCATTGAATTCCAAGTGCCTCATACTTTGGAAACTGTATAATGAATTTTTCATGAATGGATTAATGGAACAAAGAATGATTCAGCTTCCCTTTATCTTGTGGTCGATGTTCCATTTGTCATTTATGACTTTGCTGTACTTGTGGACTTTGTGAGATTATGGATAGTTGTTTAGTTCTGACTTGTGGCTTTAGATGGACATTGTCTGGCATTTCTGACTTACTCACTCTGCTCTCTATTTAAAAAAAAATTCTCATTGAATTATGGTGCTGTAATCTCTGCTTTTATCTCAGGACTTACCTGAAAAATAGCATTTAGAGTGTGACTCACATTAGTACAGTGGGTAATCATGATCAAAGAATAGTGGGGATGATTTTTAGAACTATTTAACATGTGGAATCAATGAGATTTGACAACTAATAGAATTTGGGCATAAAGGGAGACATAATGAGTTCCACGAAAAGGGGGGGACAGAATTTGCCACTGCAAAATATGTGTCCTTGGCCAAAGGATTATCTTGAATTGGTTATTTTTTAAGAAACATCATATATTAGAAAAGCTCTGAAAACTGGGTAGAAGTACCTCTTTTGTAAGAGACATTAATAACCTTACCCTTATTTACTTTGCTTTTTCTGATAACATCGAATAACTGCACCCCTACCCTATCTCCTTTGTCTTTATCTGGAAATGGTATTTAAGGTAGTGATATTAGCTTCCTAAATAGTAGGCATGAGAATTGCCATCAGAGCTCTATAGAGAAAATCTGCATGCCTATAGGAAGTGTGACTTGTAGTCATGCCTATTTAGGGATATTCAGCCAATTTTAGAGCTACTTATGGTTAACTCCTATAAAGTAAGATTTGTAATCACTGGAGAAAGGGACATACATACTGTGATTTAAAGGACTCTGGAGATGTTCTAAATAAGATCTTTCCTCCTTGACTATTTCTAGAAACATTTCCCATTTTGAATTATAGTAATAACTGTCAAGGTCTTATCTACCCTTCTGTCTTAGACTAGGAGCAACTTGATGTCAAAGATAATGTATTTATTTATATCAGAATTGCCTTCAGTAACAAATATAGGACCTAACATAATTTTCCATATGTTTATTCTCAATGCAACAATTTAAATTCATTTTTTCATCATTCAAATGGGTTTTAGAAATGACCTCCTAAGCAGTGTTTCTGACCTTAATTTTTTATCATTACAATTTCCCATCTATGACATTAAACACATTATCATCCCAAACACATGTTTCTAGCCTCATCATCTTCTATTTTGCCCAACCAAGGTTTACATAAGTACCATTTACAATGACATTTGCTATTCTATGAAAAGTACCCCTGCATTAAACCATTATTTTTCAAAAAGCCTAGCCTCATAGTTATCATTTCCCCCCTCTATCTGTTAAAATATTTCAAGTCCTCTAGGACTATATCAAATAAACTTCTACCAACTCTTTAATCACATAACATGTTGGTAATAATTAGATGGTAGTTCAGGTACTATCTAATATTGGATGTTCGATGAAAGCTGGTTGAACAAAACACATTGCAGTATGCATTTCATTTAGATTTGCTCAATAAATAGATTTGTATCTGCCACTGAATTGCAAGATGACTGTGGTCAAGGACCAGGCCTAAATCATTTTTGTGCCTAGGATGATGTTGTGCATGTAACAGCCTTGAAATGAGTGCGGATTAGTAAATTTAATTATTTATTAAGTGCAGTGAAGGACATGCAACCTGTGTACATCCTACCAAGGAAAACCAGAAACATAACTTTGGTTGAATACAATTTGGTTTATTTCTTTGTTCAAAGAAGGAGAACTTGAGGAACTGTGGAGTGTCTCACTAAAAGTATGTCATACACGACTTGATTTGAACTTGTGTTTTAAGATTTTCTGGGGTTGATGCTGTCAAAAAGCAGTGCTAATCCTATCATTTGATACCTTTATAGTAATTCTAAACTAGAAGTAAAATGGCACAAAGTAAATTTGAAGCAATATTTGTGAAGAAAGAGCAGTTATTCATATTAGTAATGAATTGTGGAGGTTTGGCCTTTTTCTAATTTAAACAATATCTCTGTTTCTGTCTATATTCATCTATGATTACAAAGTCGTCTAATTTTTGTCTTTCTTCATCATAGTAACAAGTGGCCTTGTGTGATGTGATATCTTTGACATTTTTGCGTTCAGCAGTAGTGCCTGGCCCAGCTTGTGTACCAGACCAGGTCCTGGCTGTCAGAAGCTGCTTTTCTTCTCACCAGTGAGTGATAGAGCCAAATCCAGGCCTTTATTGCTAATGGGAAACAAAGGAACTTTGGGAGTAGATAGGAACAACACTATCACTACCTGCTGTTATCAACACCTTCATCTCCAGTAGAGATTATTATTGCATATGGACTGTGTGCTTACCATTATTCTTAGAGATTTGGAATCATTGTCTCATTTAGCCCTCACAGCAGCCCTGTGAACCAAGTGCTGTTATCATCCTCACTTTACAGACCTTGAAACTACCTAGCTCAACCACAAAGCTAATAATTGGCACTTCCTTCACTCAGTCACCCTAATTACTCTCTCTGTATATTCAAAGCTCAGTTACACCAGCTGTGTAAAACTTTGAAGAGTTGTGATTTCTCTGAAATTTTACAAATGTTAGGAGGTTTAAGTAAGTCACCTTTAAGATACTTAGGAAATTTAGAGGATTGGTACATGTCCACAGAGCAGGACTTCACATGTGCTGATTCATTTTCCTTTTCTTCTAACAAAGCATATTTTCAGTCATGCTGAGCATTTATGCTTTCTTAGGATTTAACATCTCCTATCAGAACATAATAAAATTAAAATAATCAAATCAACTAATCACAATAATACCTACTTCCTGAGGGAGCAACAGATTCAGTATTTGCGCTGTCTGTATTCTGCTGATCTCTAAGATAGAATTTAAGGAAGGAATTTAAGAGCAAAAAACAGACAGCTCCCTGGCATCCAGAACACTGAGTATTTCAATTATCTGAGCCTGTTGGGACTGTGACCCTGAGCCCAATTCCATTCCCTCTTCTCCCTCTAGAGCTTTTAACAGTCTCTGTAGAAGAGATTTATGTCACTAATATACTATTTTGAAATCATCTGCAAAAACTGATTGTATTATTTCCCAAATAGAAAAGGGATAAATAGGATGAGTAGAAAACTGGAATCTAATTATTTAAATTCATTTATAGCTTTTAAAAATAATTAATTTATGGTCAAATAAGTAAAGAAGGAGAAAAAAGCAAAATATTCCATCCAGGTAGACACTATGTTGTGAGTTGCTACATCTTATTAATACTTGTAGTCCCCACAACACCTAGCACGATGATTACAGATAGGAGTACTCAATAAAAATAATGCTTGCAGAGAGGGTACTATAGTTGGACTGGTATATTGCATTTTGTTGTTCTGTATCACAATCCCAGCTCACTGGCCATCATTCAGAGTGACTTTGGAGAAATTACTTTAACTCCATGTGTGTCATTTTCCATACTACTCACTTTTATGTTCTGCATGCTTTGGGAGTTGCAGAGTATTATGAAGACCAAGTTTTATTGTCAATTACATTTGTATTCAATCTTAACCAAAAAGGTTGTTCGATCAGTTCCTTTCAAAACGGTACATTCCCTATTTCAAACTTCAGATTTTTCCGTGAATGGTTGAGGTCTAGTATAACTTCTGGTACCTCTATATGTGCATCTTGATTTCCTTAGACAAAACTGAAATGAAGTAGAGTGGATGTAGATGGAAGACATAATCGAATAGAAAATAAAGACCTGATTTAGATAAAGACTTAAATGTTCCAAGGATTTTACAATCACACGGCAGGCTAAAATACAATAAGGGGAAACATGCCTTTGATAATCCAAAGAGGCAATGCATGGAAACCTAAGTAATCTCAATATTTATAGTTTAGAGTTAAGATAATAAAAACAAAACTAAACTGCAAAATAAGATTTATTTAATTAAATGAACACAAAGTTTGCCATAGTAGTGAAATTACAAGTTATGAAATGTGAAGGAAAAGTGAAATAGACTAGACAGCTACCATCACTTTTAAATTTCACAGAAGCCAGAAAGAATAGAATGAAACAGAATAAAAGAATTTCAAATGTGGGTTGGAATTTCAAAGGCTGATGAAATATTGTATGTGGACTTTTATACTAAATCTATTCATAGGCTATTTCTCTTTATGCTTGTGAAATCGGTGCCTGACCTTATTTATATGGCTTGAGAGAGAATATGTCCATTGACCAGTCTTGTTATACCTCTACAAATTGGCAGCTTTTTTTCCCTTTATTGATTAAGATATTACAAATGTGTCTTTATCCCCCTGCTGCCCCCCATCCCCCTACTCATGCCCTCATCCCCCGGTGTCTGTATCCATTGCTTATGCTTATATGCATGCATACAAGTCCTTTGGTTGATCTCTCCCCCTTAGCCCCACCCTCCCCTGCCTTCCCTCTGAGGTTTGAGCATCTGATCGATGCTTCTCTGTCTCTAGATCTATTTTTCAGGAATAAAAATGGCAGCTTTTTAAACCTCACTTAAAACACAAGAAAACTGAAAGTACAACATGGTGACTGTAGATAATAATACTGCATTGCATTTTTGAAATTTGCTGAGAGTAGATCTTAAATATTCTTAAAACACACAAAAATGGTAACTATAGGAAATGATGGATGTGTTAATTATCTTGATTTTGGTAATTATTTCATAATGTGTACATGTATTAAATTATTATGTCATGCACCTTTTTAAAAAATCACATTTTACAACCTAAATATATACAGGTGCTTTTTTAATTTTTTTTTCAATCATTCTTCAATAAAGCAGTGAGAACAAACACCAATAACAACAACAGTAACAAAAACACAAGGACTAAGAACAATGAGGATTATTTTTCCTCAAAGGAATATCACTGTTTATTTTAAAAGTAAGCTAATGGAGACTGGACAGATGAAAGAAAAAGATGTATTTTAGCAAAAGAATTGAATATTAACGTAATGCCAAAAATGTAATTAAGTTAAGGCTCTTGAAAGGAGTTTATCCTGGATTACCCAGTTGGGCCCTAAGTACTATCACAGTAGAAGGGAGGAGTGGCCAAGGGTGATTATCCACACACATAGAGGACAAGGCAATGGTGAAATGCAGCAAAGAGATATGATCACAAGCCAAAGAGACACAAAGAGGCAACTAAAAAATTCTCCCCTAGGACCTCTGGAGGGAGTGGAGTCTTGCTAATACCCGATTCTAGCCCAGTGGTACTGATTCCGGACTTCTGACCTCCAGAACTGTGAGAGAATAAATGTCTGTTGTTGTAAGCCATTCCATTTGTGATCATTTGTTTCTGCTGCCATAGGAAACTAATACAAGTTCCATCTCATATGAATCACATTGGTGTAACTACAACTGCAGTTAACATACAGAACTGTTTCATCACAGTGAAGGTCTCTCTCATGATAAAACTTTATGGTCTCTATTTTTAAGAGTCTTTTTATGTTTCTTTTATATATAATGTCCAGGGGTTTTATTTGTATTTAGTGAGAAGAACAGAGAAAATTACATCTAAATGTACTTTTACATTTAAACGTAAATGAAGATAAAAGTCTCCAGAGTCTGTTTATAACAAAGTGTGCTGCCATTTTTCCTCCCAAATAGCATGCAATTCACCTGTGAGTTCATTTGTATGTGCCTAGTTATAGCTGCTGTGGGTTCTACTGCTAACTCGGGTATGCAGCTTGCAAAACTACTCATATATTTTAATGGTCAGGGCTATTAAAGACATTATGTCTGCTTTTCATTTTATTTTGAATTTAATACTCATTAAAAGACAAGAAAAATGGGTTAACAAAAACTGAACCTCTTCAAAATAAAGTTTTTAAAAATGAGAGATGGTACATTTGTTCTAACAAATAACTACTTGGCAATGTAAAAATAGATGATTATTTTTCAAATGTATTTACTTATTTTTCATAGAGTGTGGCATTCTTACAGGAAATTTGAAACAGGTAAAAAAAAATATGAAACATGATAACCAAGGGCTGCAACCCCACCCCCTGAGTTATTCACTGATGGGTTCTTATTCCATGATTTCTGTGTGGTCAGTCTCACCTGAGGAAAGAAACCCAAGTTATGGGGCTGGCAAATGCCATGTGTCCTCTCTGTGCATTTCAGGATGCTGTGCATGTCCTGTTTCCCAATTCCCTCACCCCCTTTGGCAACTGCCTCAGGCCGACCACTATGCTTATTTAATCAAAACAACATTTTAAATTTCCTCTCTAGAACAGTTCTTCCCATCACTGGGTAATCAGGTGAGAGTCACCCGCCCGAGATGCTGAGCTTCTGAGTTTTTCCCCAGTGAATTCGGTCTCACCTCCTGCACAGCACTCAGATTCAACGACTGGCAGATCGATTTCTCCTCGTCCCCGCCTCAGCCCTCCACCTCCCAAAGAGAAGTAAGATAAGTTGATCAGTCACTGGCAGGTATGCAGCTGAGTGGCGAGGACACAGTGGTTGTCCGAAGCATGCACGGTCATCCCGCCCTCTCCAGTTCCTAGAGAAACGCACTCTTCTGGGCTGGGAAGCTCATGGCACCAAATAGTCCTGGCAGGATCTCCCAGGACACTAGTGATGTCACTCCACAAGCCGATTCTAGGCTCCCAGCTCCTAGTTCCCAGAGGCCTTGTTGGGTTCCTCTGTTTTTCTGTCCACCTCAGAAGACAGTCCATCGCCAGACTGGCACAGGAGCTACAGGGCCCGTGGAGAAGGGAGAGCTAAGGCAGCAAGAGAAGGACACCAGCAGGTGACAACATGAAATTCTGCCCAGTGCACTCCTCGCTGCCTTTCACGCCCAGGCTGGTCTTCAGTGCAGTTGAGTCCAGGAGCCTGAAGGACCTGAGCAGAAGGTGCGAGTCTGGACACAGTAGAAGGTCATCTGTGGGGCCAAAGGCACCCAGGTCAGCTCTGTGCATCTTTCCCTCCGTGAGGGCTCCTGTGATTAGAATGCTGATCGGCTGCCATGAAGTCCTTTGGAAGGAAGGCTCAGGACTGCTTCCTGTGCAGAAACAAGAGTTTTCTTCCAAAGACAATGTGTTCCTCTCCAGCCCTAATAGTAGTGAGCATGTTCTGGGAAACAGACCAAAGAAATGGAACAGCATCTAACTACAAGGAGGAAATTGCTACCAGGGAATGTCCTTATCATGGGCTGCCAACATAGGTGTCTGATTTTAGGGTTTAGGGAGCTGGAGAAAGCAGGCTCCCTAAACCCTAAAGCAGTGGTTCTCAACCTTCCTAATGCCATGACCCTTTAATACAGTTCCTCATGTTGTGGTGACCCCCAATTTCATTGTTACAAATTGAACATAATTAAAGCATAGTGATTCATCACAAAAACAAAATGTAATTATATATGTGTTTTCCGATGGTCTTAGACGACCCCTGTGAAAGGGTCATTCGACCCCCAAAGGGGTCGCGACCCACAGGTTGAGAACCGCTGTCCTAAAGGGTTTCAGGTTATGGAATACCTAAAACCTTGTACACACACCAAAAAGGCCCTGGAAGAACCTGTTTTAACTTCCGGGGGATGCCAAGTAGTGAGAGAATGCATACATTGTCATTTGTCTGTCCTCTGACCTGAGCTAAACAAATAGCAAAATGGCCACTGACAGTCAGAAACACATCCATTCTACTGCGATCCTCTTACTGATTCCAAATGGGATATTTCAAGGTATTATTTACATATAAAACATGCATTTTCAGTGAGCAGACTAACCGATCAGTGTTGGCAACTGTATGCAAATAAAAGTACAGATACTGGCATCACTGCAGAAATTCCCGAGTACCCCATTTCAGTTAATGCCCCCGTAAAAGTAAAGGCTTTTCTAATTTCTATCAGCATTGGTTCATTGTTCTTTAAATTTTTATAAATAGAATCATATAGTACAAACTATCTTATGTCCAACCTTCTTTCCCTTAGTAAAAAGTCTCAGAATCATCCATGTTTTGAATCAGCAGTTTGCCCTTTTTTAGTGTTGAGTGATATTCCATTGTATGAATCAACCGTTTGTTTTATCCTTTGACTTGTTCATGGATATTTGAATTGTTTCCGGCCACTGCCTTGTAAGTTGCCAAGAACATTCTTGTACATATATGATCAAAATGGGCATAGTTGCCTTGGCCGGTTTGGCTCAGTGGATGGAGCGTCGGCCTGCGGACTGAAGAGTCCCAGGTTCGATTCGGGTCAAGGGCATGTGCCTTGGTTGCGGGCACATCCCCAGTGGGGAGTGTGCGGGAGGCAGCTGAATCGATGTTTCTCTCTCATCCTCAACATCGATTTTCTGACTCTCTATCCCTCTCCCTTCATCTCTGTGAAAAATCAATACAATGTATGTTTTTAAAAAATGGGCATAGTTGAAAGTTCTAAAACATAGGCCATCTGTTTTTGAAAGTGTTTACTTTTTTTTTTTTTTTTTTTTTTTTTACTCTGACCAGCAAAGTATAAACAATCTAGCTGATCCACATCTTTAGCAATGCTTGGTATTTCAGTCTTTTTTAATTTCAGCAATTATTCTCAGCAGTTTTCCATTTTATTTTATTTATTGTGCCCTTTGGAAAAAAATATTGTATTTTTCACTCTGAAGTTCAATATATTATTTTTAATGATTAATACTCTTTTCCCCCTTACCTAATAAATATTTGCATTCCACATGATCATGAAACTATTTCGTAGATTCATTTCTAGAATTGTTTCTAGAATTGTTATTGTTTTAGCCTTAATCTTTAGGTCTGTGATTCAACTCAAACTAAGTTATATGTGTGTTTGGCATGGAATAGCAGTCAGGTTTCTTTTGTTTTTTGTTTTGTTTCTTTTACTAATAATATTAAGACAGTGACAATTATGCCCTCTGGGATAGTTTCTTACTTTTGATACTTATTTCAGTCATCTCTAGGCATTAAACAGAAAACAGGTCACATACTGCACCTTGAACCTCCCACTTATCCCTTACAGTTGATGAGCAGAGGCACTAAGGTAAGATGGAGAGGTCCTTAACCAGTACCTTAGGATCTAAATCTTATAAGGCAGCTGGTATGAGCTCTTTGAAATTGTTTGTGATTTCAAAGATTTTATTTTTTTTTTCTGTTCATCAGATTATTTATTCACTTAATTCTTAGATTCACTTGTTGATAGATGCATATTTGTTGTTCATAATTTGTATCTTTACCTTTTTCTTCTTCTTCCTCTTCTTAAAGGATACCTTTCAGCATTTCATATAATACTGGTTTGGTGATGATGAACTCCTTTAGCTTTTCCTTATCTGTGAAGCTCTTTATCTGACCTTCAATTCTGAATGATAGCTTTGCTGGATAAAGTAATCTTGGTTGTAGGTTCTTGGTATTCATCACTTTGAGTATTTCTTGCCACTCCCTTCTGGCCTGCAAAGTTTCTGTTGAGAAATCAGCTGACAGTCGTATGGGTACTCCCTTGTAGGTAACTGAGTTTCTTTCTCTTGCTGCTCTTAAGATTCTCTCTTTGTCTTTTGCTCTTGGCATTTTAATTATGATGTGTCTTGATGTGGTCCTCTTTGGATTCCTTTTGTTTGGGGTTCTCTGCGCTTCCTGGACTTGTAAGTCTATTTCTTTCACCAGGTGGGGGAAGTTTTCTGTCATTATTTCTTCAAACAGGTTTTCAATATCTTGCTCTCTCTCATCTTCTGGCACCCCTATAATTCAGATGTTGGTACGCTTGAAGCTGTCCCAAGGCTCCTTACACTATCTTCATATTTTCGGATTCTTCTTTCATTTTGCTTTTCCGGTTGGGTGGTTTTTGCTTCTTCGCATTTCAAATCTTTAACTTGATTCTTGCGCTCCTCTGGTCTGCTGTTGGGAGTCTGTATAATATTCTTTATTTCAGTCAGTGTATGCTTAATTTCTAGTTGGTCCTTTATCACAACATCGAGGGTCTCATTAGATTTATTGAGGATCTCACTATATTTATCGGCGGTCTCACCAGTCTTTTCGAGGGCCTTACTAAATTTATCAGTGGCTTCTAGACAGTTCTTGAGAGACCTTTTGAGCTCTGTATCCAGCATTTTGCCTTCCTCCATTTCTGTCCTGTTTCTTTGTCTCCTCATTTTTTATGCTTTCTTGGTGCACTCCCTAGTGGTCTTTGTGCGCAGTCTTGTTGTAGTTAAGCCTTGATTGTTGTAGGTAACACTGGGGGGAATTTGACCTCCAGGCCAACTGGCTGTCCAAAGATTTTATATGTATACATTTTTCTAGATAGGAAAGCTGAGATTTCTCGAGAGGATTTCTGACCTCCTGACTAAGAAGAGGGCATAAATATGACTCATGTGGACTTTAAAAAAAATCAGAAGTTGTAACTCTAGCCATTTTGCACCTAATGTTACTAAAAACAAATTTATGCTTACCCCTTAACAGCCCCCTATCGATAACTTTTTTGTTGCTAAGTTTATGCTTAATCAGTTTTTAGAGCCTTAGCCTTTTTTTGTTATAAAATGTTAAAAACAAATTTGAGCAAAAGAGATTTTTTAACAAGGCTGTAATTATTTCATGCAAAGAGGTACACATTTAAAAAAATAGAGAAATGCCATAATCATCACATAGGGAACAATTTCTACCAACCTATTTCATGTTCCCTCCTATTTCATGTTTGTCATAACTGTGTATCAGAGTAGCCTGTGTGTGTATCTTTGAACTGGAAATCCTCACCGAAGGGCAAGATCAAGACGACCCTTCGTATGGATGTGGAATCACTTGAATTTGGTATCAGCCCTTGCACCATCTTCTGTATTCTGTGGACAGGTCATATTCCTTCTCCACATCTCTGGGATCAGCTCTAATAGAAGGCCACTCTTTTCTTCTTCTTCCCTTCCTCTTCCTTCTCTTTTACTTCTTCTCTTCTGTCCCTCCTACTCCTTTTTCTCTACTTCTTTTCTCTTGTTTTTCTACTCCTTTTCCTTTAAGACCACTTGTATGCATATAATTTATAAGCAGGCTAGTTATGTTGTGTAATAGTTAATGATAAAGAACCATTTACAAGACTGGCTGTGACAGTAATGGCAAGTTCATTTTTTTTTCTGGTAAAAACCGCTTAGCTCATCAGTGGTTACCAAACAGGAGGTGATCAAGCTCAAGACTTTTAACTGAAAATCTGTGTAAAACAATATCCACAGCAAAAGAAACCATCAACAAAACAATAAGAAAGCCCACTGCATGGGAGAACATATTTGCCAATGTTATCTCCAATAAGGGTTTAACCTCCAACATTTACAGGGAACTCATACAACTTAATAAAAGGAAGATAAACAACCCAATTAAAAATGGGCAATGGACCTAAATAGAAACTTTTCAAAAGAGGACATATAGAAGAGACATATGAAAACATGCTCACAGTCACTAATCATCGGAGAGATGCAAATCAAAATGACAATGAGGTACCATCTCACACCTGTCAGAATGGCTATCATCAACAAATCAACAAATGACAAGTGCTGGCGAGGATGTGGAGAAAAAGGAACCCTCATGCACTGATGGTGAGAATGAATACTGGTACAGCCACTGTAGAAAACAGTATGGAGTTTCCTCAAAAAACTAAAAATGGAACTCCCATTTGACCCAGTGATCCCACTACTAGGAATATATACCATGAAAACAGAAACACCAATCAGAAAGGATATATGCACCCCTATGTTCATAGCAGCACAGTTCACAATAGCTAAGATTTGGAAACAGCCTAAGTGGTCATCAGCAGATGAGTGGATTAAAAAACCTTGGTACAGCTACACAATGGAATACTATGCTGCTGTAAAAAGGAAAGGACTCCTACCATTTGCAACAGCATGGATGGACCTGGAGAGCATTATGCTAAGTGAAATAAGCCAGTTGGAGAAAGATAAATATCACATGATCTCACTCACTTGTGGACAATAATGAACAACATAAACTGATGAATAAAAATGGATCCAGAGACAGAGAAGCATTGATCAGACCATCAAATCTCAGAGGGAAGGTTGGGGAGGGTGGGGGTAAGGGGGAGAGATCAACCAAAGGACTTGTATGCATGCATATAAGCATAACCAATGGACACAGACACCAGGGGAGTGAGGGCATAAGCGAGAGGGGGGAGGTAAAGCAGGGCAATGGGGGGATAAGGACACATATGTAATACCTTAATCAATAAAGAAAATAAAAATTTAAAAAACAATATTCACGATGAGCTTGTGTTTAATTCTTTTCAAATTTATGGAATGAGAGGTTGAGATTCTTTATACAAAAACACATATTACTTAATATTTGCTATTTTTCATTTCAAAACTTCACATTGTTTTAAAGAAAGGTGTTAACCACAATTAGAAAAATTATAGTCATTATAAAATAATATTCTTACTACAGTGATAAAATCTCTTACTTTAAGTATGAAATTTTACATAATCTTCTGGGTTTGTCCATCCCCACCATTTCCTTAGCAACTTTAGTAGCTGAACCATTAGTGTCCTGATTAGTCCATAATTTTCTCCATAGTGAGCATGTATTAGGGCTCCCAATTAAATTTTCTTTGTTACCCTGAAGGAAAGCTCAATATTCAACCTTTAGCAAAAGCCCAGCATTTTGATGTTTAAACTGGCAAATGCCACAGATCTAAAGAAAATTATTTAATCTTGACAATTGGCTCTTCCCCTCAGGAAATGGAAGTTAAACTCTAAAATGCAATTTAATGACATAGATAATATAACCAATATAGAAACTCATTTAAGGTGTGCACAAATAATTGTGGTCAAAGAAGGTAAACATGTATTGTTTAATAGATGCAGCAGGGAATTTCTGTACTTTTTAAATAACGTCAATTGTAGAGGTATGAAGTTGTTACAAGACATCCAGTAGTTTACTTCAGAAGGAAAGAGTTGAGATATTAAAAGAAAAAGTAACATGAAGTGTTCCTTAGTTCTCGGTTTAAAAAAAGTACCCGTGGGGTGCATGACAAGATGTATGTGTTTTGTTCTGATGAACCATTTTGTTCTTTTATGCTGTGGTTCTCCTGTTGGTTCTTTTGTATTGTTCAGTTTTAAATGATTTACTAAGGGTAGAGACATCACAGGGAAGGAGTGAAATACTACAAAATTTTGGTGATTTTTTCCATCAAGCAAATTCTGTGAGGCGATGGTCAGGTAGAGGCCTCCCAATAGGAGTCGCTGTAGGAGTCTTTCCTGGGCCCCCTGATCCTCAGCAGTCACATCATGTTTATTTGATACTATTGTAAGGAAATGCTATCTGTTGTTGATTCTCTTTTGCTGTCCCTTAATCTAACCTCAATATCAAGCAGAAACATGGATGTTAGAACCAGTTCTAACTCAGCATCTCTGAAATACTCTCCCGGTAATTAGAGCTGGTTTTCCCTATCTCTGTTCGCAAAATAAGGCTTCAACACTCACTTCATATGACTCTATACCAGCCTTGGGCAAACTACGGCCCGAGGGCCAGATCAGGCCCGTTTGAAATGAATAAAACTAAAAAAAAAAAAAAAAAAAAAAAAAAAAAAAAAAAAAGACCATACCCTTTTATGTAATGATGTTTACTTTGAATTTATATTAGTTCACACAAACACTCCATCCATGCTTTTGTTCCAGCCCTCCGGTCCAGTTTAAGAACCCATTGTGGCCCTCGAGTCAAAAAGTTTGCGTACCCCTGCTTTATATGCATTCATTCATTTGTGATTAAGTTTTATACCATTCTGAAGCGTCAGACTATAGTAATGTATTCTTCCTATATTTAGGAGATGTTAATATTCCAGTGAGATTGTTTGTTTGTTTTTAACTTTTCTGGAAAAAAAACATTTAAAATGTTGTTAGGAATGTACATTTCCCCTTTGCCACTAATCTGTCATGTTTGCCTACTGAAAAGCTGGCAATATAATATTGTTGTGTATTATTTTTAAGGGGAAAACAGAAGCAAATTAGATTTCACATAATAACCTGTGTTAAGTAGCTAGTACTCCAGTGTTTTATTTTGTTTTTGACTTGTGATGGATGAAAATACCTGGTTTTAATAAAATGTTTAAGATATTTCTGGAACAGTCTGATATGGAACAGTATGCAGTGGGAGAAAGCTGTAGCACCACCTTGCTCTCCCTGATGCCATCAAAGACATTCCATAATTGTCAGTTCACCTGTCTTTAACTGTGTCAAATATCGTATCATGATATTGTGATATATGTCATCTTATGTCAGAAAATCTGGACTTATTAATATGTGTTCTGAACTTAATTTTAGGAAATAACTCTTTATCATGTATTTATGTCCATTTTTAGTGCTTTACCAGTTTTTTGAAAGAAACAATAATCCGATACATGTATCTAATCTTATGATGTAAAGCTATAAATATAGATGCAGATAAGGTTAATTGTATCTATAAGGAAATCTCAGATGGAGTAAGTGAAAGCTCCAAAATTAGGCAGAAAGTCTTTGAGGACAGGGTCTATGCCTTAGGATGCTCAATGCCCTGCTTTGGATATATTTGAGAAAACAGATTTTCTGAATTCTCAGGTGACCTCTAAACACTCTTCCTGCTTCTAAGATGCTATGTCTTTTGGTGTTTATATAATAAATTGGAAAGATGGTAAGTGCAGTAAGTAGAGTCCCTTTAGACCTATGATTATATGTTTTTTGTATTTTATGTTATTTTTCTTTTTAAATTTTATCTTTATTGTTTAAAGTATTACAAATGTCCCCCTTTTTTCCCATTAATCCTCCATCCTCACTCCAATCCCCCCCCCAGGCCTTCCTTCACTCCACTGTTGTCTGTGTCCATGGGTTATGCATATATGCGTGTAAGTCGTTTGATTGATCGCCCCTCCCTCTAAAGATCCTCAGTCTGTCGCATGCTTCAATGTCTATTTTGAACAAGAAACTCATTGGGCTTTTCAGTTGTACTTCTAGTTTTAGTCCTGGTCACATAATTATGATAATTTTCAAACACATTTTACATTGAGTACACAATCCTTCCCTTGTCTTTGCTAAATTTATAAAAATGATCTCTTAGCTTTCAAGATTTTTATGTGAAGTTGCCAATGAATAATAACATTTTTTTCAGGGAAAGAGTCCAAAAGTCTTGCTAAATCAAACTCGCGCTTGATTTGAAAGAGGCAATTATGATGATGTCATTTCCTAAATTATCTTAAATAAATGTAGAATTTGAAGGAACCATAAAGATTAATAAGCTCAGACAGAATAAGGGTAGCTGCGATTACCCTCAAGGCCATCCCCTCCCATTCTTCACCGTCCAAGCAATGCTCCTTCTCTGTAGGGTGGTTCAAAAAGTGATTTTATTTCTTTGTACTGTATCTTGCTCTTAAAATTATCAACACTAATAAAAGAGAAAAATGGTAATTGGCGTACGAGCTACCCTTTTCATTGGCTAATCAGGGCTATATGCAAATTAACTGCCAACTGAGATGGCAGTTAACTGCCAACAAGATGGCAGTTAATTTGCATATGTAGGCACAATGCAGGGAGGCCAAAGGGAAAGCAGGAAGAAGCCCCCTGCCACTGACAGTGATCGGAAACCCAGGGGGGAGCCATGATCAGAGAATCAGGTGCCTTTTCCGCCCTGGCCAGTGATAGCAGGAAGTAGGGGTGGAGCCAGTGATGGGAGCTGGGCACGGTCAAAGCTGGCAGTCCCAGGAGCTAGGGGTCCCTTGCCTGGGTCTAAAGCGAAGCCCACGATCGTGGGGCCGCTGCAGCTGCGGGTCCCCGCTGCCCGGGCCGAACGCCTAGGCCAGAGGCATCAGGCCTGGGCAAGGGGCCGATCCTGCGATTGGAGGGTGATGGGGGTCAACGCCTGAGGGCTCCCAGTATGTGAGAGGGGGCAGGCTGGGCTGAGGGACACTCCCCCCCACACACACACCCAGTGCACGGGGATCAGCGGAGCCACGAGGCCTCCCGGCACCGGCATCAGTGTGACAGGGGGCAGTGCCCAAACCCCCTGAACCCCCTGATCGCCCTGCGGCTCTGTGTGCGACAGGGGGCGGGGCCACAACCTCCCTATCCGCCCTGCTCTGTTCGGGACAGGGGAAGGCGCCCCAACCCCCTGATCAGCCCTGCTCTGTGCCTGATAGGGGGGAGCTCCCCAACCCCCTGATCGCTCTGCGGCTCTGTGTGTGACAGGGTGCAGTGCCCCAACCCCCTGATCGGCCCTGCTCTGTGTGTGACAGGGTGTGGTGCTCCAACCCCCTCCCCCCCGCCCCCCCCAACGGGTCCTGCTCTGTGTGTGACGGGGTAAGGCCATAACCTCCCCTTCGGCCCTGCCCTGAGTGTGGGAGTGGCGGCGCCCCAACCCCTCTGATGGGCTCTGCTCTGTGAGTGACAGGGGGCAGCGCCCCAACCCCCTGATTGGCCCTGCTCTGTGCGTGACAGGGGGTTGCGCCGCAACCTCCCCATCGACCCTGCCTTGAGTGTGACAGGGGGCGGTGCCCCAACCCCCCAATCAGCCCTACCCTGAGCGTGACTGAGGGTGGCATCGCAACCTCCTGATCCTCCCTGCTCTGTGCATGACATGGGGCGGTGCCCCAACTCCCCAAATGGCCCTGCTCTGAGCCCGACCAGGGGCTGCACCTAGGGATTGGGCCTGCCCTCTGCCACCCGGCAGCAGGTCTAAGCCAGCAGGTCGTTATCTCCCGAGGGGTCCCAGACTGGGAGAGGGCACAGGCCGGGCTGAGGGACCCCCCCCTCCCTCCCCGAGTGCACAAATTTTTGTGCACCAGGCCTCTAGTATATTTTATATTACAGTTGGTGATTTCTGTAGTAAAGGAAAAAACAAAGGCATAGATAGATAGATTGAGAGATAGATAAAGTTTGCTGAATATAGTTCATAAAATAGTGCTTGAAAATTATGCACCCTACAAAGACAGGAACCTCTCAAATTATATCATTCTAATTCTCCTACACCTAAAATTGTTATTTTCTTATTAGTAAAATGTATAATTACTTTCAATAAACTGTGATGCTATATGATCTAAGTTTTTAGATCCAGAGTTATTTTAATGTGGAAAATTTAGTGAATATTAAATATTAATATCTTGAATCTTAGTTTGGCTTTTCCTGTTTTGATTTCTGAGCACTCAAACACACACACACATACACACATACACACACATGCATTGGCTTTTGCCCTATTGTTTTATATGTATTTACCCTTACTATTTTTGTTTCTTTTAAATTACTCAGGTTTCATTTAATATGCAAATTAAATAGATACACACATATATAGAAACATACATGAATCATATTTATATTTAAAAAAATAGCAATAGAACATAAGGGTCATAAAAAGGAGAGAGAAATATTCTTGAAAAGTAAAGTAATTCAATGTTTTTGTTTTAGAAAAGTTTTGGACAGAAATAATAAGCTAATATAAATCATTTGGTATAATTATAAAAATTGGCCTATTGATTTCCAGAGAGAAAAGTTGTTTTTATGGCATTAAACTCTAAAACTTATTTTGTAGGACCATCTTTAGTTAGTGTTGAGCCACCTGTTAGGTAATGTCATCAGGAAAGAGTTAAAATATGGATGTGACTGTTTCTTTGGATGACCCTTGGTAATGCAGACCATTAGAAGTCTGATCAATTGAATTTCTAAACTTCCCTTTAGACATTTCCTACCACAAATCACATAAAGAGTGACCTTGGCTCTTTGATTTGTTTGTACTAAGCTCTATGAAGCAAGTCAATGTGTTGACTTTTCTGTGCTACCTGTTTGGATACAATCAAATTGTTGGCCTTATAATGATACTAGAGGTGCCCAATGCATGAATTTGTGCATGGGTGGAGTCCGGCTGACCTGGCCCCAATTGGGATGGATCAGGGCTGGGCTTGTTGGGAGGAGGAGATGGTGGGAGGTGGGCCAGCTAGGGGAAGGGGCTGTGGGCGGTTGGGTGGTGGGCCCCACTACTGGTTGGGGTTTAGGGGCTGATTAAGGGTGGTGGCAGCCATGGGGAGGGCCTGTGGGTGGTGGGTTGGCTAGCCCCACCCCCGAATGGGGTGGGGGTTGCTGATTGGGGGTCAGCAGCCTGGGGGAGGGGCCATGGGTGGTTGGCCAGCTGGCCCTGCCCCTGATAGGGGTGGGAGGGGCAATCTCGGGTGGGGCTGGTGGGGGAGGGGCTGCAGCAGATTGGCTGGCTAGCCCTGCCCCCTATTGGGGGAGATCAGGGTCAGGGCCACCCAGGGGAGGAGCTGTGGGATGTTGGCTAGCCCAGCCCCCTATTGAGGTGGGGTGCAATCAGGATCAGGGATGGCTAGGGGGAGAGGCTATGGGCCTATCAGGGTTGGGCAGGGCTGATGAGGGGTGGAGCTGGGCAGGGGGAGGGGAGGGAGGGTTTGGCTGCCATCCCAGTCTTGATTGGAGATTGGGGTGGGAGAGTCAGATCAGGGGCAGGCCGGCAGCGGGGAGAGGCTGCGGGGTTGGCTGGCTGGCCCCACTCCCTTATTGGGCCAGATTGCTGACCTCAGTGGGTGTCATAGCAACTGGTCATCATGGCTGTTATGGTCACTGGGTTTTTATATATATACTAGAGGCCCGGTGCACAAAAATTTGTGCACTCGGGGGGGGGGGAAAGGGGGGCCCTCAGCCTGGCCTGTGCCCTCTCGCAGTCTGGGACCCCTCGGGAGATAACGCCCTGCTGGCTTAGGCCTGCTCCTGGGTGGCAGAGGGCAGGCCCAATCCCTAGGTGCAGCCCCTGGTCGGGCTCAGAGCAGGGCCGATTGGGGAGTTGGGGCGCCGCCCCCTGTCATGCACAGAGCAGGGCTGATCGGGAGGTTGCGATGCCACCCCCAGTCACGCTCAGGGTAGGGCTGATTGGGGGGTTGGGGCACCATCCCCTGTCACACTAAAGGCAGGGTCGATGGGGAGGTTGCGGCGCCACCCCCTGTCACACACAGAGCAGGGCCAATCCGGGGGTTGGGGCGCTGCCCCCTGTCACGCACAGAGCAGGGCCCATCAGGGGGTTGAGGAGCTCCCCCCTGTCACTCAGAGAGTAGGGCCGATAGGGGAGTTGGGGCACCGCCCCCTGTCACACACAGAGTAGGGCGGATCAGGGGGTTGGGGCGCCGCCCTCTATAACCCACAGAGCAGGGCTGATCAGGGGGTTGGGACGCCACCACTCTCACACGCAGGTCAGGGCCGATGGGGAGGTTATGGCTCTACCCCGTCACACACAGAGCAGGGCCTGTGGGAGGGGTGGGGGATGTGGCGCCACCCTCTATCACCCACAGAGCAGGGCCGATCAGGGGTTTGGGGCTCTGCCACTCTCACACTCAGGGCAGGGCCGATGGGGAGGTTATGGCTCTACCCTGTCACACACAGAGCAGGGCCCGTGGGGGGGGGGTGTTGGGGCGCCGCACCCTGTCACACACAGAGCAGGGCCGATCAGGGGGTTGGGGCGCCGCACCCTGTCACACACAGAGCCGCAGGGCGATCAGAGGTTGGGGAGCTCCCCCGTATCAGGCACAGAGCAGAGCCGATCAGGAGGTTGGGGCGCCTTCCCCTGTCAGGAACAGAGCAGGGCCGATAGGGAGGTTGTGGCCCCGCCCCCTGTCACAGAGCCGCAGGGCGACCAGGGGGTTTGGGCGCTGCCCCCTGTCACGCTGATCCCAGTGCCGGGAGGCCTCTTGGCTCCGCTGATCCCGGTGCTGGGAGGCATATTACCCTTTTACTATATAGAATAGAGGCCTGGTGCATGGGTGGGGCCGGCTGGTTTGCCCTGAAGGGTGTTCTGAATCAGGGTGGGGGTCCCCACTGGGGTGCCTAGCCAGCCTGGGTAAGGCGATGATGGCTGTTTGCAGCTGGTCACACACCATTCAGGGTGGGGGTCCCCACTGGGGTGATTGGCCAGCCTGGGTGAGGGGCTGAGGGCTGTTTGCAGCTGGTCACACACCCTTCAGGGTTGGGGTCCCCACTGGGGTGCCTGACCAGCCTGGGTGAGGGGCTGAGGGCTGTTTGCAGCTGGTCACACACCCTTCAGGGTTGGGGTCCCCACTGGGGTGCCTGGCCAGCCTGGGTGAGGGGATGATGGCTGTTTGCAGCTGGTCACACACCCTTCAGGGTGGGGGTCCCCACTGGAGTGCCTGGCCAGTCTGGGTGAGGGCCTGAGGGCTGTTTTCAGGCTGGCGGGTGACGGAAGCTCCCAACCGCTCCTTTTTTTCTTTTTTCTTTTTTAATTCTCGGCCAGCTTTAGCTCTGAGGCTCCAGCTCTTAGGCCTCCGCTGCTGAAAGTAGGTATCTGGTTTGTTTTGGTTCGAAACAATGTATAACTCCAGCTCTGACTCCAGCTCTGAGATCCCAGCTCGCTGAAAGCTGGTTTCTGGGGTTTTTTTTTTTAGCTTCTATATTTGTTAAAATGTTTCAAACTGCAGGCTCAGAGGTCTGCAAGGCAGGCGGGGAACGTTGGTTTCCTCCGTCACTGAAGCAAGCAAGCCTCATGTTAGTTTCAAGCTGCCTGGCTGCCCGCCGCCATCTTGGCTGACAGTTAATTTGCATATCTCGCTGATTAGCCAATGGGAAGGGTAGCGGTCGTACACCAATTACCATGTTTCTCTTTTATTAGATTAGATAGACTAGAGGCCTAGTGCATGAAAATTAATGCACTGGAGGGGGTGGTCCCTCAGTCCAGCCTGACCCCTCTCTCAGTCCTGGAGCCCTCATAGGAGGGAGGCGACTGGCGATCAGGGGAAGGAGACGCCCCCATCACCCCTCTGCTGCTGCCACTGGCTACAGGCAAGCCTCAGCCGGCCCTGGTTATCTGCACCTTGGGTGGCCCTGGGAAGCTGGGCAGCGGCCATCCGAGGCTTGCCTGCGCCTTGGGCCGGTCCTGGGCAGGTGAGGGGATGAAGGGACTGGGGAACTCCGGAGGCAGGCATGCAGCAAGGCCGGGCCTGCCTGGGGGTGGGCCTGGCCTTACCGTGCGATTGCCACCCCAACAGGGCTGAGGGGACTGGGCGCCACCATCTTGTGACTGTGGGCGCTGCCACCTTTGAGGGTGTGGCAGTTAATTAGCATATTTCATCCTTATAGGCTGTGGACATCGCCATCTTTGAGGGTGTGACAGTCAATTAGCATACTCCCTCCTTATTGGCTGTGGTGCCACCGTTTTTTGTGACTGTGTGAGAGTCAATTAGCATATCCCCTCTTTATTAGATAGGATAATTAATAAATGGTATTGACAAATTAAATACAAGCTTACTTTCTAAGATAAAAACATTGGTTTTTTCTGAAAAAATATTTTTGCATATGTATGTTAAAATCTCTCTAACATAACTTTGTAATTGAATGTTTTACTTATTTTCTTGGAATGTGATTATACACATGTTGAGAGTACTCTTACAATGGCTTAGTCCCAAGATGGTTATTTTATTAGAGATATACTAGAGGCCCGGTGCACGAAATTTATGCACTGGGTGGTGGGGTTCCCTCAGCCCAGCTTGCCCCTCTCACAGTCCGGGAGCCCTCAGTGTATGTCCTACTGATGGCCGCAGTCTGGCAGCAGAGGCTTGGAGCAGGCATCCCGTGTGTGTGTGTGTGTGTGTGTGTGTGTGTGTGTGTGTGTGTGTGTTCCCACTGGGGGTCTGCCCCCAGCCACATTGGAGGCTCAGAGCAGGCACTGTGTGTGTGTGTGTGTGTCTGCTGGGGGCCTGCCCCCAGCCACACCATGGAGGCTGGGAGCAGGAGCCCCTCTGTGTTGATCTCTCAGGCTCCTGGCCTCCACTGCATGTTGTACTCTCCCTTGAGCTATGGCCAGGATGGGGGTGCTGCTTGCAAGCTGGGCTTTCCTGCTCCCTGATCGCCATGGTGACCGGGGAGCAGGCCCAGCTTGGAGCTGCCCCCAGGCGGGGCTTTTCTGCTCCCATTTCAGGACCAGCTTGGGGCTGCCCACAGGCCAGGCTTGCTTTCCTGCTCCCGGATCCTCATGGCGACTGGGGAGAAGACGCAACTCGGGGCTGCCCTCAGGCTGGGCTTGCTTTCCTGCTCCCAGATCAGGCGCAACTGGGGGCTGCCTACAGGCCGCACTTTTCTACTTAACCGATGGCCAGATCACCACAGTGACCAAGGGCCCAGCGGCACTTTCCTTCTCTCCAATAGTCATAGGTCCCGGCTGGGGGCGAGGCTTAGCAATGAGGGGCTTAAGTGGAACGGGGGTCCCAGCTGGTGGCTCAGGTGGCACACAGGGGTCCCATCTGGGGGAAGGGCTTATGCCCCACTGCCCAGGGCTGCACATGGGGCCCCGATGGCAGCTCACACTGTCCAAGCCCTGCCTGTAGTATAGGATAGAGGCCTGGTGCATGGGTGGGGGCCGGCTGGTTTGCCCTGAAAGTATCCCAGATAAGGGTGGGGGTCCCGCTTGCTTGCCTGGCCAGCCTGAATGACAGGATGATGGCTGTTTGCAGCTGGTCACACCCTCTTCAGGGTGGGGGTCCCCACTGGGGTGCCTGGCCAGTCTGGGTGAGTGCCTGAGAGCTGTTTTCAGGCTGGAGGGCAACTTAAGCTCCCAGCCTCTCCTTTTTTTCTTTTTTGTTTTTAATTCTGGGATTTATTTACCTTTTATAGCTGTCACTGGAGCTGAGAGCCGGCTCCAGCTCTGAGGGCTGAAAGCAGGTTTCTGGGTCTGTTTGGCTTCTATAATTGAAACTCTGTTGCCATCACAGCAGCTCTAAGCTCTGAGGCCGAAGCTGGCTGAAAGCAGGTCTCTGGAGCCTGTTTAGCTTCTATAATTGCAACATAGTTGCTTAGAGTGCAGCTCAGAGACTGGCAGCGGTAGGCCGGGAATGCTGGCTTCCTCCATCACTGGAGCAAGCAAGCCTCCTCTTTGCTTCAGCTGCGTGGCTGCCAGCCGCCATCTTGGTTGGCAGTTAATTTGCATATCCTGCTGATTAGCCAATGGGAAGGGTGTTGGGGTTATGGTCAATTTGCATGTTTCTCTTTTATTAGATAGGATTTTGTTTAAATTGAACATATATATTGAAATTACAGATATGTTTATATTGGTAAGGAGAGAGTGGGTACTAAAAATAAAGAGACTTTTTTCTTAAGGGCTGCTTCTCTCCTCATTGGGTCAGCATGTTTTCTAAGGCAAAAACCAACTATCAAGCTTTCTTCCTTATATAGGTAGAATCTACCTCATTTTTCAGTTTACAGTTTGAAACTTTCTTTTGCTGCCTAGTTTCATTTTTAAATAAACCAGCTGTGTTAGATAAAGTAAATCATATTGTGATATCTGTGTGTTTGTTTTCCTCAAATTAATTATTTTCACTTAAATATGTGAGTATAGTTTTTGTTGTTCATCACTTCAGAATTTTTCTATAAAATGTAGCAAAATATCTTGCACATTTGCATCATGCATTAAAATGATTAAAATTATTTCTATGTTCTTATGGAAGAATTGGTTAAGGATATGAATAGAAAAATCATAAAAGATGACAAAAATAAATTACATCTATTAAAATATTCTTAACCCTCCTCATAATGCATAAAATACAAATAAAAGCAATAGTACTAGCTTTTCTCATGTAACAAACTTGAAAGTGAAAAAGCAAATTAGTGCTGACTAGTAAATGGTCACAAGGGAACCTGTACATACACAAGAGAACTCAAGGTCGAGTGCTAGATGATAGAACTTTTGAGAAGACAAATCATAAATGTATTATGAAACCTTCATGTTTAAATTCTATAATAATTTTACAATTAAAATTTATTTCATATGAATATTTCAATGAAAGAGAAATTATATAAAAACTACTTTAATATCTGGAACACCTAAAAGAATACTAAGCAAGTTAACAGTAAGTTTATTACATTTATTAAGACCATGTATAGACCTAACAAAAAAGAACTACTCAACCAAATAGTGTCAAGAACATAAACACTCATAAAGCTTATCCATAGATTTCTATGCATGAAATGACTTTGTAACTTTATCTTGAAATAATCTCCTTTTGTTTCTAATACCAGTACCCCTGTCATGTGCTGGGGTAATGTTTAGATTGTAACTAGCTTCTGAGAAGTGCATGTCACTCTTATGTGAAATTAATCTATAACACACAATCTGTGTTATGTAGGAAATGACTCACTTAAACTTAGTTTTTGTTGTCATCATCATTGGCAACCTCTATGTAACTTTCTTTGATAATAGCTTTTCATACACGCATATGCACACAAACATATGTAAGACTAAATCATAAAAAGAAAAACTAAATGGGACTTTCGATATTTTCCAAAATAAGATGAATAATGATTTCTGCAAGAGAAATTTAGAATAATTTAATGGATATATAAGATGGCTATTCTTACCATGTAAAATTTTCATCTTTGGACTAAATATACCATTTGAGTTTTGTATTTTTAAGAACACAAGAAGACAATCTCATAAACATGGAACTCTATAAATCATGTCTTTCCATTTTTATTCTTCAGTTACACATAAACCTCAGTCTAAGCACTCCAGTTATCATTGTAAGATTTTATTGAGTGCAGTATCACTGATGACTGTCTGCAAAAACATTACAAAATAAGGACTGTTTTAGTTCTAATTTTTCAGTGTATCTCCTTAACCTACTACCTCTTGGTTTTTTTCATGCTTCTAAATATTCAGAATGGACACTTATTGAAGAAAAGGATTGAGATTAAGGAAAATTTCACCTCTGGTGAGGATTTTCACAGAGGTTGAGATTCAAACATTCATCAACTTTTTTATTTTTTATTATATTTCTTTACCTACATTCTACTATTATCCACTAGGAAGTGTGCACCTATATCTACTTTCACCTTTCAGCTTGAGGAATTCAAATGTTTCTTCCAATATCTAGTGGTCTACATTAGTCAGTGAGGTGGAGGTTAGACTATATAATTTGGAGCCAAAATAAATCTGTATTCAAATACTATTTTTTCATGTGATACTTAGTTCCTTAATGTCAACTGATAATCAAAAGGATAAAGACCAATATATTAAGGATGTCGGAATGGAAATAAAAATAGGACATGAAATACTGAGTAGCTTCACCATCCACGTATTTCCTGCCTTGTACTTTTGGATATATAAGAAAAATAGTGCCTTATTTGTTTAAGTCCAATGCATTCTTCAGAATTATAATAGATATATTATAGAACATAATTGACATATCAGTGATATTAATTTATCATGCATATTTCTTTAGCTACCTTAATATTTTATAGAACATATTCTGTTTGATATGCACTTGTGATATTATGAGCAACATAAAATGTACTAATATTAATAATACTAGGGGCCCAGTGCACGAATTTGTGCACCTTGAAAGGAACTGTGAGCTGCAAGGCTGCAGAGGGCACAGGGGTGGTCTTGGCCCATCCTCCGTGCCCCTATCCTGGCCCCTCCCGCTGTGGCCCTCGGTTCCCTTTCTGCTGGAAGCTCCGCTCCTGCTGCTGTCGCTCCCATGCACTGATGGCCCAGAGCAATTGGGGCTGGTGCCAGCAGCGGTTTTGAGCAGAGCTGGCGCAGTCAGTGGATGCAAGTGGCGGCTGCTGCCCCCATCACCCCTCAGGAGCAGGGGGAGGTGGAGAACCCCTCAGGGGCGATCAGGGTTCCAGCTACCACTCCCACCCACTGATGGCACCAAGTGATTGGGACCAGCACCAGGCACTGGCTGCAGGTGTGAGTGGGGCTGGCGCTAGCAGTGGGTGTGAGTGGGGCTGGTGCCAGCAGCAGACGCAAGCACTGGGTGGGACCACGGCCCTCAGAAGCAAAGAATTTTCAGTAACCACCAGAGGCTCGCCCCAATGACAGTGACTGGCGCCCCGCCTTTGTCTGATGACCCTACTCACCTTTTCCACCAACACCCACCATGGTCCTCACACGCCCCCTGGTGATCAGTGCACATCATAGTGACTGGTTGTTCGGTTCTTCTGGTTGTTCCGCTGTTCAGTCTATTTGCATATTAGCCTTTTATTAGATAGGTAATTTTGTATGTGCACGTGTGTGTATGTTTTGCTGCAATTCCTGTGTACAACTTACCTTCCTGAGACACAGAAGTGAAATTTAAGGGACTAATTGGAAAGAGAGAGGCACTAAGTTAAGACAAGAGATACATTCCTTCTTAGAAAACACTGCCATATTATAAACATTATAGGATAATTGGGCAAAGGAAGTGGGAATAGGTAATACATTTACAAAGTTAATATAAATAGTTTATCTAGGGTCATCTGGATGAGTGCTTTTATAGAGTGCAATAGATAATTACACACAACTGTTTCCATACAATATTCTAGTTAATTAGTTTAATAATGAATTATATAATTGTTGCTTTCAGTCATAGAAAGAAATGCTTCATAGTTCTGATTAATGCCTATGTCACTTTCTGGCAGTTTAGTAGTTACTTATAGATGTGTGATGAAGATTAAGGCAGAAGATTGGTTATTTCTCCCTGGCTACTTAAGAGGTTAATCTTCAGCTAAATTTTATTAAGCAGCATGGGAGGAAATACATGGAATAGGACTCAAGAGGGATTTATAAAGAGTAATACTGCCAAGTATCTGCTCCAAGAATAGAGATACCAGTAAATGTACTTCCGTTATGCATATACCAATCCTAAAAGAATTAATAGACATCCAAAATCCAAGAAGAAAACAACTCTATTTTGTTTTGCTCTATTTCATACTAATATGAGTTCATTCATTTTCCCCCATGTCTTCATTTAGGTGAGAGATATGACATACTAGATGGATGTAAAACAGTTTTCCAAGAACTAATTAAGAAGAACAAAAAAAAACCTCATTTGACTTACTTTATTTTTTAAGTAACACAGTTCTGAAGGGAGGTGGTAGATTACTCTGCCAAAGGAAAACATCAAACAAACAAACAACCTGCTGGAAACCACTCCAGACTATGAAAATATTTGCAAAAGACTATGTATACTTTTGTTTTATTTTCAATTGGAATTGTGTCTAGTTGACCATGCCTTCTGGTAACATATGTCCCCACCCTTGAGAATCACCCTAAATCTAGTTGGAAGTGTGCCAACGTGGCTCACATTTTATTTGGAAAACAGGCACAGGCATAGACACAACAGAAGTAGCAGTATTTCTGTGAGGCTTTTCCATATTTTATTAAAGTAAAAGTGTTTGAATTAGACCAATTATAGGACTTTACATTTTTTGGCTGTCATAACTAACTGACAGTTTGGTATTCATTAGTTGGCAAATTCGGAATAATATAAAAGAACAAAATTGCAGCTACTCAGAGAAGAGATATTAGGAGGTGAAGTGTAAGTGATGGTTTAGAAAATCATATGAATTACTGTTCTGAATGACTGAACTTCCAAAATTGTGTCTGTGTGATTTTTTTAATATTCAAACTATTATATGAAATCTTAAATGATTTAAGGTTTATGAATACCTATGAATCAATTTTATTGCTTTGATGTGCAATATATCAATCTCATTACACTGACTCGATATGGTTAATAATTCCTATAAAAATCACTCAGGAGGACATATTTAAATATAGAAGCTGTATATATTCTGTTTTAAAAATATCAGTCTAAATTCTTAGGTTGTTTCTTTGAAGAATACTTCTGGATTTCATTTTCTGTTATTATAAAACATTTTACCATGAACGAAAAAATTTATTATTCATATTCTTTTGGAATTAGATTAATAGAATTATTAGAGAAGTAATTTTACTTCTTAAAAAACGTAAGTAGTGAAAACTACTTCATTAAAGCAAAGTGTTTAGACACAAAACTGTTTCAATTCATATTTGATCAACTTCTACTCATTATTGAGTCCCATGTATTGCTAGGGTCCAACCCCAGCAGGTCCAGGGGTCCCCAAAGGTGAGGACGGAGTCAGCGAAGACTATCCACCCTCTTCCTATGGTGGAGTCCTATCCATCCCGAGAGTGGGGCTTACTTAGGGGTCCCTGTTTGGGCGCCATATGCTGGGGTCTAACCCCAGCAGGTCCAGGGGTCCCCAAAGGTGTGGACGGAGTCGGTGAAGAAGGAATGACATGGAGGCAGTGTTCAGTTGATCAGCAGCCTAGCCAGGATCTCCAGCCAGGATCTCCAGCCAAGTTCTGGTCTGGATCTCCAGAGAGGTTCTGCTTCGTATCTCCAGCCAGGTTCTGTGTCCATGTTCTCTTGCTAGGTTCTCCAGGTTCTCCAGCCAGGTTCTGTAGCCATGTTCCCTCGCTAGGTTCTTCAGCCAGGTTCTGTCCAGGTTCTCCAGCCAGGTTCAGTCACCAGGTTCTAGTCAGGTTCTCTTGCCAATTTTTGTAGTCAGGTTCAGTCCAGGATCTTTTGCCATGTTCTCTCCAGTGAAGTTCTTCTGTCTGTAGGTTCTGTGTAGGTTCTGTCTGTAGGTTCTCTCTTCTAAGTTCTGTCTTGTTACATCTATATTTATACCAGTTGATTCAATCCTATCAATCTCTATTACAAAGGTTAGGGCGTTTCTTATCTCCATTCCAGGGAGTAAAGATTATGTAGCTTAAGCATGATTGTTCATAGTTAAAGTGATTAATTACCCGCCTGGCACTTAGTTGAGGGGTTTTATTCCCTCCCTAACTTCAGGGGAAAATCCCTACCTGGGGATTCAACCTTTCTCGGAGAGGTGACCTTGGTTAAAACACAGCGCCAAGAAGGTGAGCAAACATATTAAGAACCATATGCCATATATGCCAGGTCCCTTGAAACAGCAAGCATGGACCGGCTCCCGGCAATGTATGGAACCCAAATACCCACTAATCCTGATCTTAAAATTCTGGAGAATTCTACAATAGTGAGTTTTGTGTGTGTGTGTGTGTGTGTGTGTGTGTGTGTGTGTGTGTGTGTGTTTAAACACAATATAATATATATATTATTGATTTCAGAGAGGAAGGGAGAGAGGGAGAGGTAGAGGGAGAGAGAGACAGAAACATCAATGATGAGAGAGTATCATTGACCAGCTGCCTCCTGCACGCCTCCCATTGGGGACCAAGCCCACAACCCAGCCAAGTGCCCGTAGCCAGAATCAAACCCAGGGCCCTTCAGTCCACAGGCCAATGCTCTATCCACTGAGCCAAACCAGCTAGAGCTAAAATAGCGAGTTTTTAATCAGCTACAATAAATCCTCCTATAGCTTTCAAAAATGTATTCTAATTTTGTTTTCTGGAGCAGGACAAATTCTATTTCACTCCCATGTGACTTTTACAAGTATACACTTACATTTTTTTCTTTATTGATTAAGGTATTACATATGTGTCCTTATCTCCGCTTTGTCCCCCACTCCCCCACACTCATGCCCTCACCCCCCTGGTGTCTGTGTCCATTGGTTAGTCATATATGCATTTTCAACTGTATACTTATTTTCCTTTATAGACAGTCCCCTATAAATCTAAGGATCCATTTATACTTACAACTCAGAAATAATTTTTTATTCTCACCCAGTAAGAAAACTGAACAATAAATTGAAGTCTCTTATCACATCATTGCCCCTGAGCTTTTGAATAAAATTGTCCATGGAAGGTCGACTTTCAATATTGCACATTTAGTTTTATCCTGACTTGGTACTTGATGCCAAAGAGTTATATTTAGAACAACCTTAAATTTTATGGGCAAGATTCTCCTCAAATTTCTCTTTTCACATAGAATGCTAAGACTAGCTCCAAGGTTATATTATTAATATGTGTCTGTGTCTGCATTGCTTCAACAAATATAAACACTTAGGAAAATTCAAAATAGTTTTTATAGTTGAATTTACTCTAGGAGTGATTTATTTGACAGATAATGTCACACAACTATTGAGATTGGCTGAATTTGGGTCTCTCCCCTCTTTAAGTCAAGGAAAGTTGAACTGTGAATGAGTGACTATGGCAATTGACACAGTACCAGAAGGTAAATTGAGATTTTAAGGCTCAAAGTAAGATGAAACTTTTGAAAATAATAAATTGCGTCTATCTTTATAGTATTGTAAATAAAGAGAATTCTTGTAAAGAAGAGTGAAGTTCATGCTAAAACATGCGTTAGTTGAAAGACTTACAAAGAAAAAATAGAACTAATGAAATGATAAAGTAAAAATGTTGACCTCTCATTTCAACTTGATGGCATGGTAGGATGAATCCAAGGGTAAAAATATTTCTTGTTGAATTCAAATATGCAGTTGTGTATATTTTAAGTGATTCTGGTTGAAAGGGAAGATCAAGGTTACAAAAAATTTGATTTCTCACAAAAAGTATTATATATTTGTACTTTTTGTATTTTCTATTCAACATGTTCAATCTTTTCTTACTGTCTTGAACTATACATAGTTAAAGCTATAGTTCTATAGTTATAATAACTGTCTTCATGTTCTTGATTATTTCTATTATCTGTATCATTTCTGGGTCTGTTTCTATTGATAACATTTTAACCTCCTTATGGACTACATGCGTTTTTTGTATGCAGATACATTTTTGTTCAATGCCACCCACTGTGAAATTTGTTTTTTGGGGTGTTAGATATTTTCATAGTCCTATATACATCCTTGATATTGTTCTGAGGCACAGCTAAGTTATTCTGAAAATATTTGATCAGTTGGAGGCTTGCTTTTAAAACTGTTAGATGAGACCAGCGTGGTTATGAGTTTAGAACTAGTTTTGCTATTGCCATACTACTGAGCTCAAACTTTTCTGAGCATTCTGCTTCATGTCCTGTGAGTCATGAAGTGTTTTGTTGTTGTTGTTGTTGTTGTTGTTGTTGTTGTTGTTGTTTTTACATGCTATTTCTCAGCTAAGAGCTCTACGGTGACCTTTTTGCTAAATTCTGGAGTTCTTTCTGTGTAGCCCTCTCTTCTATGGTATTCTGCACAGAAAACTCTAGCCAACTTGATTTCCTCAGACACCCATCTCTCCTTCTTCAACTCTGCAAGACCACTAGGCTCTACCTAGCTCCTCTACCTCTGTTGCAGCTTGGAAATTACTCCAGGCAATAAATTTGGACAATTGCAAGGCTTGCCTCGTTTGTTTCTGCTCACTCAGGGATCATCCTTTGCATCATGTTCAATGTCTAAAATCCATTATTTTATATTGAGTTTATTTTTAAATGCTTCGTGTGTGAATATAAATATACCCATCTATCCCTCTTGAATTGTAGAAAAGGAATATTAATAATAATTTGAAAATTTCTCTTATAATCCACCATAATATCATTTACTGAAATTACTTGTTATTTTAGACTAGAGGCCTGGTGCAGGAAATTCTGCACTGGTGGGGGGGGGGTGATCCCCTCAGCCCGGCCTGCACTCTCTAGCAGTCCAGGAGTCCTTGGGGGATGTCTGACTGACAGGTAAGGCCCTCTCCCCATGGGACATCTGGCAGTCGGACATCCTTAGCACTGCCACGGAGGCAGGAGAGGTTCCTGCCACCACCACTGCACTTGCCAGCTGTGAGCCCAGCTCAGGGCTCCTGAGTGAGTGGTGCTCCCCCTATGGGAGTGCACTGACCACCAGGAGGCAGCTCCTGCATTGAGTATCTGCCCCCTTGTGGTCAGTGAGCATCATAGCGACCAGTCGTTCTGCTGTTAGGTTGATTTGCATATTAGCCCTTTATTATATAGGATTCTATAGATAATTGCATTTTTACCACAGAAACTTTTGAGGTTTACTTTCAGTATATTGGTCACATGACCCTGATCCTTCCTGGTTTTAATTTACTATGTATATATACCATTAGATAGGAAGTTTGTCTTTTTTCATTTATGTCTAAGTTTCTGATGTTAACCTCTAAATTTTTAAATTCCTGTAAGAAGCAAGTTAGTCATACAAAATCTTTAATAAGGGCCTGAGAGATCACTTAAAAATATGGGCTTTTATACAGACCCTCCCTATAAATCCAGGCATGTTTATAGAGCAAGACTGTTAAAAGGCAGTCTTCTCTTTCCTTTTATTTCTTTTGGAAGTTTATTTACCATTCAGTGTAAATTATTTCAGATAACCAGAGACATAAGTAAAAACATCATTTGCGAGCTGGGCAATAGCATATTCATGCCCACATCAATTTCTCTACACTCCTCCCACCTTTCCATTTTAAGTGCAAAAAATCCACTTACATTTCAGTTGTTGAAACAGGCCATATCTCTTAGTGGCAACTTGTCTTTGTATGAGATAAGATGAGTAAAGCTGCCATAGTCCTTAGTGTCCTCGAGCTCTCTTGGGACTGAAATACTTCAAAGTATTTCTCTCTACTATTCTGAAGAAGGAAGATTTTTGTGCTGGCCCACACAGAGAACTGTTTTACTTTCTGGCATATTTGCTCTTCAGTGCCCAGAAGACTTGAAGTTAATGTTTGTTTTTCTTTGTAAATGTGGCGCTGAAGTACTGATGGCAGGACTTTAGCTCCTGAACCCAGACTGAAGTGCCAACAGGGAGAACGTGCAAAGCTAAGTTGAGAATTACAACTTCAGGACACTGAAATGGGTAGGCAAAGTTTTCATTTCTACGAGAGTGCTTTATTTCCCAACATTCTCAAAATATGTGTGATATAGTGTCAGACATACCTTGTGAAATATAGTTGTAAAATTAAAGAAATAATATATATATTTTTTAATATATTTTGATTTTTTTTACAGAGTGGAAGGAAGAGGGATAGAGAATGAGAACATCAAAGAGAGAGAAACCTCAATCAGCTGCCTCCTGCACCCCCCACCCCCCCCCCCCCTACTGGGGATGTGCCCACAACCAAGGTATATGCCCTTGACTGGAATCGAACCTGGGACCCTTCAGTCCGCAGGCTGATGCTCTATCCACTGAGCCAAACCAGTTAGGGCTAAAGAAAATATTTTTAAATACACATATTATTTATGTATTTGAATAAAAACTAAGAGAAAACAAGTAGTCATTTGTTTGGTTTGGTATTGCAACACATTAAATACTTTAAAAAAATGTTTAAAATATATTTTTATTGATTTCAGCAAGGAAGGGAGAGAAAGAGAGTGACAGAAACATCAATGATGAGAGAGACTCATTGATCAGTTGCCTCCTGCATGCCCCCTACTGGGGACCCAGCTCACAACCCATGCATGTGCCCTGACAGGGGATGGAACCGCAACCTCCTGGTTCATAGGTCAATGCTCAATTACTGAGACATGCTGGCTGGGCTAAATACATTTTCTTTTTTATTTTGAAATGCCTTAATATGTTTCTAAATAATATCCCAAACATTTTATAAAGTGTACTTTTAAGATTGAATGAGAAAATAAGAAAGTTTTCTAAAGAAATGTTATACTCTATACTCTGCAGATAACTTTAAATACTAATTTAATTTCTACTTATAGTATTTATTAAGAAAATAAATGGTGATAATGAACATTTTGTAGCCTTGTGGTTGGGAGATCAACACAGTTCCTAGAGATCTACAGTGGAGAAGGAAACATTGCCTCAGCAAAAGATCCGAAGACTCTGACGTCCTTTCTCAGTAAATCTGTAATAAATTATTCTTCAAACACCAGAAATAAAATCACACGTCTTGAAATAATTCACCAGGGGTGTATTGAGAGTGAAGAAGTTTGAGATCCGGCTGAGGTGTCTAAACTGCGAGGACCATGTACGTGTCCCAAAGACTTAGAGACGGCGTTGTCTAATAGCCAAGACAACTGGTATAAAGAAGACACTGCACAGCTACTGGCAAGAATGGATAATACTCTTCCACCCGACGACAACCACACATTCAAATCCATCCAGTCACATAGGAACTGGGGAAAAGTAGCTTTTAAAGATTTTTCTGGAGAAATGTGCAAACTCAAATGGTTAGAAATTTCTTATAAATTGAGATTTGCACTTTGAAAGAATTAGTCTTGGAAGCTAAAGAACATGGTAAAAATTCCTATAAAAGTAAAACATGCGAGAAACATGCAAACATGCTCTGACTTCTTACCTCCACTTCTTCAAGGAGAAGCGGCCTGTGTATTCCCAAATGCACCCCAAACTCAGTAACCAGGAGCTGATCAAGGTCCTGCCTGAGAAATACAAGGAGCTCCCAGAAGAGACAAAGCTGAAATACATTCAATATTTCCAGAAGGAGAAACAGGAGTTTGAGGAGAAACTGGCTTAGTTCAGGAAAGACCACCCTGATCTATTCCAGAACTCCAGGACATCTGTTGTCCCCAAAAGTATTCCAATCAAAGCCCAAACGAAGTTTCAGGGAAATGGGAAAGAAGTGAACTCTTTCCCAGAAAACTATTTTTTGGAGGAGATAAAATTCCATGAAGAGCTCAGAAGCCCCCCATGAATGAATACCAGAAGTTCCACCAGATTTGTGGCCGTGTAGGGAGCTGCAAGACCTGCCCCTGAGGAGCACATGGAGGAGATTAGCAGCACATCCGGTAGAGCCAGAGGGAGAATTATAAGAAGCAGGCTGAGGAGCTGCAGAAACGGCACAAGGTGGACCTGGATCACTGGGTCCAGAGTTTGTCTCCTGAAGAGTATGCTGCTTACAGAGAGAGAACCTCTGAGAAGCATAAGAACATGGACATGAATGGAGGCCCGGAGCCCAAGATCACCAGGACAGATGTGCAGTCTCCATCAGCAGGCACTCCGCAAGAAGGACTTGCCCAGGCGCAGGGACTGCAAGTTCCAGAGGCAGAGTCACCAGAGGCTGCGCGGGGATCTGAAGAAAATAAGTTATTCGTGGCTCACTGAATGAATGAGCAAATGGGTACTAGATTAATTAATATCTCAACATTATTGAGAATTATCAGAGTGTAATTGTGAGCTATGCAAGTCAGTGGCATATGGATAGCATGGCTAGAGGCACTGAGTTGAGAGGCAGCTGAAAAACCTTCTTAATTAGACACTGATGGCTAATCAGTGAGACTATCTCTTTGGAATTCACTCATATGGAAGCTGTAAGTTTAAAATGTGAGAAAAAAAATAAAATGTGACAAAAATATATTAATAGCAATATAATGAAAGAAAAACTTTTTCTTATTTGTGCCAGCTAAAGGAATACTAAAATACAGGACACTGACCAAAAGAAAATTTCAATTACACAGTTGGGGGGGGGGAAAGAGAACTTATTTTTAAATAATGGTTATGTCAAGTTGAATGGCTGATATAGATCAGTGAAATTTTAAATGAACTCGTTAACTTTGCTTTTTCCATTTATAAGACCAAGTTTCTATTTTATATTCATGTTTTTATTTTTTGTTTGTTTTTAAACATTAATAAAAGGAAGCAGGCATGTGAAGTTGTGGAGATAGTTGATTTATATCTAGACCAGAAAAGCTCTATCTTTATTTTTTGATATTTGGATTTCTAATTTTTGACTCTTGGCAGAGAACAGGATAAGGACATTTAAATTTAAGATGTACTATTTAAGAACAGAAACCCTGTGGAGACCCTCTGGGCCAATTTCTTTACTAATGGTTTACAACTGGCCTAACTAGTTTGACAAACTTGGTTTGAGCTCTTCCAAAACCAAGATGTCTTGCATAGATCATGGTGGTTCAACCTGGAGAAACAGGGCCAGGAGGGAGCTTACTACGGGATGTTTCTTAGACTTCAAACAGAAAAAGCCTCCTCTATTTCTCTTGATGTAGCATATTCTTCATTTAAAAGGATGCTGTGAATTGGTATATCTATTGAGAAGCCAAGTTTAATTTGGAAGATCTCAACAAGATTTTGAGAGAATGATCATCAGTTATGAAAATACTAAATTAGAAGTAGTTACTATTATTCTGCAAGGTAGGGAAACAGTTCAAGACAGGTTTGACAAATCTAACTAAAAGCAGTTTATAGTACGTAGTCATTTCCTAGGCCAGTATTTTCCCTGACAAAGATCAACTTAGGTCTTTACTGAGCCTATTGTCTTTCTGCATCTAAAATACCGTACCTGTGAAATGTCTGGGTAACTTGTAACTTCCCTTTTTCAGGACCCCTCAGGGCACAACAGATAGCACCAGGGAAGAAACCACAAATTCCCTCATTGTTATAGTTATCATGTTAATTGTCCACTATTAACTATCCAGTATCCACCTATTTAAAAGAAGCATGTGTCCATCATTTCACTTTTTACCTAATCCCGGAGGTTTCCCTGCTTTGCTGTCTCCCACCTCCCTAATTATCACCGATGGATTTCATGTAACCCACTTAAGTCTCCTCCTTTGATTGTAATTTATAAAACCAAGCTAAAAATCTGCCACTCTCTGGAGCATTATCCCAATCCATTGAGATTTTGCTTCTTGGCAATTGTCTACAGTTTGGCTCAAATAAACTCACAAAAATTCTTTACAGGTTTGAATTTTTTTTTTTTACATTAACAAATATTAATGGGAACATAGTCATATAGCATGCTTAATGGCAAACGGGGGTGTGTAGCCTTTATAATAATTGCCTAGGGATAAAATTTTAGAGGAATAATATTGCAGAAAAACTAACTAACAAACAAAAAGTCTGAAGGTTATAGTTTACCACAACTTAAACTAAAATACATAGAATTTTAAGATTTTATGATATTTCACAGTAAGCTTAATCTCTTTGCAAGAAAACCATTTCTGAATAAGAAGCAGAAAATTATTTGTTCTAAGCATATTTATAGGCTGTTGGTGCTAGAGTATAAAATCCCAGAAGACTATTGGAAGTAGAGAGAAATAGAGTAAGAATTGTCACATGGAAAGCAGGAATGGTCCATGTAAAGCTAGCTATCAGAAAGGACCTCTTTCTTCATAAGTGAATAAAAACTAGCATAAATGTTTATACAAAACAAGGGATTTGAAGGCATTAAACTTGACCATGATCTTTGTCTTTCACTCTGCCTACTTAGGAAAAATAAGGTTCAGGATAGACACTATGGGTATAAGGAAGGTCTATTCTAAAATGAGCTAGCATTCTTTTCATGCTGTTACCAGCAAGTAATAAAAAACCTTTTAATTTCAAGCTGTTCTTAGGTCCTAAAGTTGAAATCCTGATATCAGTGAACTAGGATGAAATAAGAGGCCAGAAAGCATATAACAGGTCCAGGGCTTTTCTACTCCTGAAAAATACATGAGGAAAGCTCTTTTTTTTTTTTTTTCCCTTCAAGCAGAATAAAGAAAACTGAGTGTTAATACATGGTAGTAAAGGTTGATATTTAGTGTGATAAGTGGCACACCTTCAAACTAAAGTAAGGAATTAATGTGAAGCTTCCACTGCATGTGAATTACTCTGCAAGTGCTATGGATACAAAGGGGATGAGGCTATTGATGCCTTCAATATAATTGCATAGTAAGGGAAGCAGACCAGAACACTAAGCAGAATGTCCTATGGGGATCACTAAAGATGGACAAATAACCCTAGTGTGGGATGATGGAGCCTAGTAAGCGATGGTACAAAAGAGAGGAAGGTTACCAGATTTAACAACAACAAAAAATATAGGACAACCAGTGAAATTTGCAACTTAGATAACATTGTTGTTGATAGCTTTGTTGTTTTGGTATACATATGTTTATACTAAGAAGTATGTATATTATCTGAAACTCAAATTGAATTTGGCATCCTCTATTTTAAATAGCAAACCTATAATTAAGGCAGATTTCACAGAAATATAGATACCTGTAATGAGATCTCAGAGATAAGAGTGAGTTAAGAGGTAAGAGGACATGAGTACATACTAATGGAGTGGCTTATAAAAAAAGCCTGTTGAAATGAGGCAACAAGAAAGGTTCAAGTGCTACATAAAGTTATGTTTTTATACAGATTTTATAAAATGTGTACATAGTGACATCTGGAGAGATAAGCAAAGGTTACACAGTGAAAGAAAGATATGCGGTATGTTTTGACTCATCCTGAGAGCAATAGGGTTCCTCAGAAGGAATTTTACTTTAAATAGTGACATCTGAAATTAACACTTAGGGCTTTTATATTTTTCATTTTGACTAATTTGTTTCCTTAAAGGAGTCTTTTCAAATCATTAATAAATTTAGTACAGTAATTCTCTTTAATGCTTTGTTTATCTGAAGTAATTCAGATACTGTCTAAATTCATACTATTTGTGCCTTCCAAAAGCCTTGTAAAAAGCCAAGCATTCATTTAAAAGGCATGGAAACTGAAATTAACTCATATATTTTTCTTGTACTTTCATGATAGTTTCTTTCAACTTACCAGTTTTAAAGCGCTTTTTTTTTCTTCAGTATTTTGAGATAAACAGAAAGGCCTAAATTCTGATAAAAGTTTGGAAAAAATAAACTTTAAAAGCAGTGCTTTATGTATGCCTGCCAATGTGTCCAGCAAAATAATTTTATAATTCTCTATAATTAGTTGTTATTTATAGTGTTAGGGTTAAGAATTAGAAAACATACACTTAAATTAAAATCAAGTCATTAAATATTTTTTGCCTGATTTAATTCTCAGGTATAAAATATCAAGTGAAAATATTTAAAATAAAAAAGGTACTGCTTTTCAAATAGCTCATAACAATAATTATTGTGACTCAGACTGAAAATTCTGTAGCAATAATTGTAAGAAGTCCTTTACCTTTATGTTCTTGATTCTCTCATTTATTAAAATAAGTATTCATATACTCATTTTATGACTGAAGCTTTTATAATTTTGAACTAAATTCTGGTTGAACTTAATACCATGAAGATAAATCTAATGTATTATCAATTGCATTCAGCTAAAAAGAATAAACAAAGTTAATAAGAGTACCTTAAACAAGTTAAAAATTTCATTTTTTAATCACAGAAAGAGAAGTGTGAAAATAGGAATTTGGGGCTTTGATAGTTCTATAAACCTGTGCTCATTGACTACTGTGCCCGTTGTTTCATAGTCAAAAGTGTTGCTTAAATTTTAGCATCTAGTTTTGTCCTTTTGTGTGTGTGTGTGTTTTTAGATAGAGAAACATCTGTTTCTTGTCAGCTGAGTCCCTGTTCCCATTTTAAACATGCTTTCTCGAACCCCATCTGAAAACTCCCAGCAGCCAGAAATATATCACATAGTCACACATAATTGCAAAGAAGATTGGGAAACTTTATCTGAGCACTCTGCAGCTATAGCAAATGAGAATTCTAGTAAAATGGAAAGGAGAGAATATATTTTTTAACCACCAGACTACATCAAAATTACAACTAAACTACAGAACAACCATAATTTAGAACCACCTGAAATTGAGCTGAACAGAAGTCCTATGAATAAGGATGTACAGAAGAAGCCATGTTGAGACTGGTAGGAAGAGTAGAGACACACATCCACATGTGATGGTGAAAAATAGGAAGGGATATCTTGACTTTAGAGGTCCCCCCTGAGGAGTGAGGGGTCTGAGCCCACATCAGACTCTCCAGCCCAGTGTTCTAGTGCCAGGAAGATAAGTCCCCATAACATCTGGCTTTGAAAACCAGCAGAGCAGAATTATGCCTGAGTGAGATGGAGGTATGCTGGAGTTCCAGACATTCCTGTTAAAAGGCCAGCACATGAGCTTGCTCTGAGTTCCAGCATTGGGGCAGCAGCTGGAAAGATACCAGGGACATGCAAGGAGGAATTGAATTGTCTGCCTGGAGGGACAGCTTTCTCCCAGACAGTAGTGCTCCAGAAGCCATCATTCTAAAAACATACCAAATAACGTCTAAAACGTGCTAAAATCAGAAATCCGTTAACAGTATTTATTTAAGACACTAATATGTAAGCAACATTCCTCTGCCAGTCAGTAGACTTATAGTTTAACTAGAGGCCCGGTGCACAAAAATTTGTGCACTCAGGGGGGCCCTCAGCCCGGCCTATGCCCTCTTGCAGTCTGGGATCGGACCCCAAGCTGGCAGTCATACATCCCTCTGGCAGCACAGCAGCCCTTGGGGGATGTCCACTTACCAGCAGGGAGCAGACCTAAGCTGCAGTCTAATATCCTTAGTGTTGCTGAGGAGGCAGGAGAGGCTCCTGCCACTACCGCTGTGCTGGCAGCCATCAGCCTGGCTTGTGGCTGATCAGAGCTCCCCGTGGAGTGCACTGACCACCAGGGGATAGCTCCTGCATTGAGCATCTGCCGCCTGGTGGTCAGTGTGTGTCATAGTGACCAGTCATTCCCAGTCGTTCTGCTGTTAGGGTCAATTTGCATATTACCCTTTTATTATATAGGATAAAGGCCTGGTGCATGGGTGGGGGCCAGCTGGTTTGCCCTGAAGGGTGTCCCAGATCAGGGTGGGGGTCCCCACTGGGGTGCCTGGCCAGCCTGGGTGAGGGGCTGATGGGTGTTTGCAGCTGGTCACACCCCCTTCAGGGTGGAGGTCCCCACTGGGGTGCCTGGCCAGTCTGGGTGAGGGGCTGAGGGCCTTTTTCAGGCTGGCCAAGCCCCCTGGAGACAGAAGCTCCCAGCCTCTCCTTTTTTTTTTTTTTTCTCTTTTATTCTGGGATTTATTTACCTTCTATAATTGAACCTTTGTAGCCTTGAGTGGAGCTCAGAGCTGGCTGGGCGGGAAGCTTGGCTTCCTCCATCATTGGGGCAACCAAGACTCCTGCTTGCTCCAGCTCCAAGGCTGCTGGCCGCCATCTTGGTTGGGTTAATTTGCATATAGTTGCTCTGATTGGCTGATGGACATGGCTTATGGTGTAGCGAAGGTATGGTCAATTTGCATGTTTGTCTTTTATTAGTGTAGATTGACAGATTCTAAGTTCTATCTACAAGTTTATATTTCTCTACTCATACAAAATTCTTAGAAATATTCTATAAAATACATTATAGGGGAGAATTTTAGGCAGGAGTTGTGCTATTCTTCATAGTTATGTTTATAGCACTTAGCATAGTGGCTGGCATGTTATAGCAATTAATTGTATATGAGCAAATGAATAAATAAAAATATTAAAAATAAATTGGTGAAAGACTTTCTGAATAGACATATTTCATGTTTTTAAAAGCACAAGATAACCCAGTTGTTTCAATTTATATCTATTTTATTATTTAAGCTGCCCTGTATTCATGATGTTTAATCATGTTTGAATATAGCTTACATATGTTTATGCACATATCTTGAAAAATATTTTTATTCAGTTTGATGGTAAGACTAGTTAACCTATTTAAATGAAATCTATTCTGGTTTCATTATATTCTGGTTCAGTTTAAGGACAATAGTGTTTATATCCTCTCTATTTGCTTCAAAACTTCTTGATCAGATAATTAGAAGCAAAACAGCTGTGCATCTGTTGTCTACAATACTGAGAGGATTCATTTTCCTTACTCATTAACTGTCATATCCAATAAATAAGCTGAGAGCTTATCTGTGATAAATGAACTCTGTTTAATGCAATGAGACAGTCTCTTAATTTGAGTACTGAGCATAGTGTCAGCTAAATTTCCTCTACTGATTTAATTGGCAAGAATTCAGTGTTAATTATTTTGTATTTAAATTTTTGGAATCTCATGGATGAAAAAATATATATAATCCTTTTTCAAAATAAAAAAAGGAAACCTAGTAACAAAAACAGTTTGCATGGTTTTTAAGGCTATGTAAATGTATTAAGCAGTTAATGAATTATTCAACACTCTATATCCTTGGAAAATGTACAGATTTAATAGCCTCCCTAATTTGACTTTCATAGCATCTTAACATTATTTTATTCCAAGTTGTTTTTATTTAATAGTGTTCATTAGAAAAAAATTCATTAATTTATTATATCTTGCAAATGAGGAAAGATAAAATATTTATTTGTTAGTGATTCTTGTAGTTTTTTTTTTTTTCCTGGAATTCCTTCCATTGACATCATTTTATGTAACTAATTCATTTTACTGCCCTATAATGTAAGTGGAAATCTCCCTAGTTTGGTCACGCTTTTACCCAGAAGTTATTCATCAAACAATTACATAGAGCCCAATTTAAAATATATGTCAACACCCTAGCCTATTTTAGTGTGCCTCATTTTCAAGGTTCTGGCTCAAAGCTCAATTAATATAGACTGCTGGGTATACAAAACCCTGTTTCACCACAGGTTTTTTTTTCACACAAAAAGCTTTTCTCATTCCTTTTACTGGCCAAGTGATATCAGAATATATTTGGATAGCTCTATTTAATGTTAAGAAGAAACAGTGTTTTGTTGTTTCCTTTGTTAATCTTTAACCAAGGATATATTTCCTTTTTTTTGTTTTTTTTTTTTGTTTTTTCTTTTTTGAGAGAGAGTGGAAGGGAGGAGGAGAGACAGAGAGAAAAACATGTGAGAGAGACACAGCGATTGGTTGCCTCCCTCAGGGGCCCCGACTAGGACCAGGGATGGAGCTTGCAACCGCGGTACATGCCCTTGACTGGAATTGAACCTGGGACTCTTCAGTCCACCGGCTGATGCTCTATCCACTGAACCAAAGTGTCTAGGGCAGAAACAGTGTGTTTTTTTTGTGTGTGTGTTTGTGTGTTTTTAAAATTTATCTTGGAGAAAAAATAGAGCTAAGCTCTAATAATTACATTTGCATGTATAAAGAGCTGTCATGCCTCAGAGGATAGGGGAGCATCTCACATCAAAGGACCTGGAAAGCAATGCACCAAAAGGTCAACAATGACTGTCTCCATGTGGGAAGAATTTGGGGTGACTCTTTGTTTTCTTCCTTTTGCTTGTTTGTATTTTGGCGTAATATAGATTTTCAGCAAGGCACAGTCAGAGAATTTTAGAGCTATAGGGTTGAGAAAAAATACGTATGTATCTAAGAGGTGCTATTTCAGAGCACAATTCAATATATTTCAGCCTCAAACCCCCATTGGTGCTTATATCTCCATGTTGTTTCTATTTCAGAGTCAACTATTAAAAGGTCAACTGGTAACAGTTAACATCACATAGTCTATCCTGGTATGGAACCAGGACCTAAGGGAAACCGGGTACCGGAAATTACAATCAGGAACTCAGAGAAGTCTTCAGGAAAGATACTTCTGGGAGGGCTGGGGTGGCTAAATCAGGAGGTAAGCAAGTGCCAAACTTAGTCCACCTATTTGGGTTACATTCAAAATAATTTCCTGCTTATTTCCAAAGAAAGGCAACTAAGTGTACTTAACACTAACCCAGTGCTCTAATACTCCAATTTATTTTATTTTTATTTTAGCATTTAGTTTCTTGTAGTAGCTGGAGGTCCCTATTAGGTACACTAGTTCACTGCATAGTGAGAGGAGTTACCATGTAAGGATTAAGTGTATGGGCTCTGGAAAAATAACCTTGGGGAAGTTAATTACTTTCCCCAGAAAGGTGTTTGTTTGTTTGTTTGTTTGTTTTTAAATTCATGTGGGCTTGTGTTTTATAATTTTTAAACCACAAATTACATAAAAGTGGTAAGAGATTCACATATAATGCTAAGAACAACAACAAAAGAATAGCAGTAACCCTTATTAGGCATTTATTATATTCATTTCCTTACTTTATCCTTCTAAGAAGCAATACTATGAAGTTGGGATATTCTTCATTTTTTTTCTTCTCTCTTTTTAAAAGCTATATTGAGGTATAATTCATACAAAACATTGCATAGATTTAATGAATAACAAATTGATAAGTTTGGCCATACAAACACAGCCGAGATACTATCACCACAATCAAAGCATTAAACATATCCATCACCTCCAAAATTATTTTGTGTTTTTCTTTTTTTTTTTTTGTTATTGTTGGTTGTTGTTGTTTGTGGTAAGAATACTTAAAATGTTTTGAAGTGTACAATACCATATTGCTATGTTGTTTAGTATTTTCTCCATTGCATTGGTGAAGGACTGAGGTGCAAATTAATGAAATAACTTGCCCATACAGTTCCCAGCAGCTTAGTAGAGGGGCAACGAGTCACATCTCACTACTATCCTCTGTAAACCGTTCTAGAAGTGCATTCTACCAAGTTAAAGTCATTTTATTTCTGATACCTTTAATTCAGGGGGGATTAAATTGTGTGTTTCTCTCACACATAAAATAATCATGCAATATAATTAAGATACGCGCCAACGTAAAATGTTGGTAGTTTCACTGACTCTCATAGTCATTTTGAAATTTTTAAAGATATTTTTTTCTTGAATATTTTTCAAAAAGAGACTGAGGTTGACAGACCACATAATTATCAATGTGATTTTTCCCCACTTTCATCCTTAGTTTGTTTTCTGTAGAGATGAAACTACAAACTAAAGTTATAGTATATATAGAGATATATATGACATTTTATTATAAACTCTTAACTTTAGACTTTCCAAAAATTAGAAATATAGAACCAAATGTCTTTTTCCATTTTCATCAATCTGATTTTTTTTCACTTATGTAGATTTAAAAACTGTTTGACGTACTTCTAAAAGTTAATTATATTCTTGTAAATAATAGGAACTCAATACATGTCCTTTCATACCTTCTGAAACTTTACTAATGATATACAAAATGTAGTGGTTGACACTGTGTTTCACATTAAGCTCCAGAATAATAAAAATAACATAGTTCTAGCAAAAATGTGTTATCCATCTCTTGGGTAAGACATGGATAATCTATAAATTCAGTGTTCTGTTTCTGATTCTACTGCTACAGTAAGGTTTGTACATTTTCTTAACTTCCTTATCATTTGTTTATTAGTTATTTTACAAGATAGTAATATAAAGACCATCTGTTTCTTCAATCATGAGGAAGTAGAAAAGGGAATATATGAAAGTAGTCCAAATCCTTCCCAGAGATTTATAGTTGACACGTGCTGAGGAAGTGAGAGCAGTTGAGAAGGCTGACCATATCCAGCCCTTTCTTGATCTGATTGAGGGGCCATCAGGCAATAACAGCATGAAGGAGAGTGCTGCGGGTTCTTTCAAGGAATCCTCTGTGGCAACTCTTGGCCATAGTCCATCATCAGTTAATAGCCTTCCTTTACAATTGGCAGCATAAAATCCAAGCAAACCTCCTTAAAGACACTCTCTGTATCTAGACTACTTATTCCTACAGGTACAGGGCTATTTCTATATTGATTTAAAATTAAAACAAATACATAATCAAACAATCTGTAATTTCTTAGCTAATCCTTAGGAAATGGCTTAGCTTGTCCACTTATTCTCGCCTCTGCCTGTGGGCGCGGTTTCTTTTTGACAGTAATCTGAACCCACACCACAGGGGTTATATTTAGAGAAATAGTACATCATTTAATGAAGGCCCAAATGCTGTGTCCAGATTGCTTTGATTGAATCCTTACCTTTGTCTTTAGCTCGAAGACTCTGAGAAGTGACTTAACCTCACCACAATTCAGTTCCTTGTGTTATAAATATACGTACATATATGTGTTTTGCACACATTTTAATATATGCATAAATATGTAAAATATTATTTAATATAGAAAATTTAGAATAGCAGATTTCACATGGAAAGTACTGTGTATTAGTACTGCAAGGATCTTTGTCCCAGATCCTTATAACACATTCTTAAATATCATTAAACTCCATTCCTTTGCTGATGCACTATTATTAGAATTGAACCCTCATTTCGCTCTTTACTTTCATTTGCTTTCACTTTTACTCATTTGCAATTTGATCTACCTTAACCTATTCCCATCTCCACTCACACTCTCATCTCTCACATGGTCTTATCTTTATTCCCAGAATCATCACTGAGCCCTCACCTTGTAGCTGAAATTCTGGTGTGACATACATATGTCCTTCAGTGGCTGAAATGTTTGTAAGCTGCTCTTTATATTTAATCCCTAAGCCTTGTGCTGAAATTGACATTCATTTATTGTTGTTCAATTGGAAAAAAACACCAAAAGTCTCTATCTATTTGGTAATTACACTTCTGGTATATTGCTCTCCAGGTGGTTAAGGGCAAATAAATGCCTTAATTTCTCTTGATCAAGCAAAGAACCCTCAGTAACCTAAGTGCTTTTGCAGCAGTAGCTTTTTTCACAGTTGTTTAGGCCTCTTAATTGAAGATACTAAATTCAAACTATCTCTGCATTAGGAAGTAAATTGTGCTCCAATTTTTTGAGCTCCTTGATAAATGGGCAGTGGTAATAGAAGATTCCTTAGCACTTAGCCTATCGCCTAACCATATTAGGGAGTGAATAAATATTTATTGAGTTATATGTCATAGGTAAGTGATCAGCTCAAAAGTAGAATGCAAATATTGATTTGAAAAGGAGCTAGATGACGTGATTTAAATATTTTTTATTTTTGAAGCTCTTCTCTCTTAGAGGCAAACAAAGTTATATGTTATACAGAAAGCATGTTATATGGAAAAAAAGTTATAACAGCTACTCTTTTCTCTTGTGGAACTCACTGTTTAGATTCATCAAAGGTTCAAAACATATCACAACACACGCACACACACACACACGACCCATCTGTATCAGTATCACACACAACACAACACTATGACAAATCCTAACGGGGGTATGAAGCATGTTTCACTTAGGAAATGTGGGAAGAAGATACCACAATTTAATACCTTACCTCCTCTGAGCACCAACCAAGGACAAAGACCAGTCTCTTATGAATATTCTAAACACTTTTCTCCATATATCTTGAGCTCCTCTGGTTACTTCTTATCAAATAAATGTTTTAATTAGCATCAAAACGTTGAAAGACCTGTGACTATAATAAAGCATTTCCTTTGGGGCACATTTATTTTATTTTTGGATAAAAGGAACTCAAGATTTGCAGGGCTTTGAAAAACACACACATAAGGTTAATTGAAATTAGGCCAGATTTTTCTGAAGCGTGCTTTTTCAATGTAATTGTTTAAAAATTGCTATTTTTAGAAATATCATTTCTTAGTCAAATAAGTTTTTAAAACACTCTATCTCATGTCTCTGTCTTGGAGCTTGAAAGCAAACTTAGGCATAGTGAAGTATCTGTGAAGATTTTTTAATAAAATAGCATGTATCAGGTGAATTAGCCAGATGATTCTAAAACTTATTGGGCCACAGAATTCCCTTTATTACCCTCCTCTTACTTGTAGCTTGAGTAACAGTGACATTTTGACAATCATCTTGCATTAGGTTGAACTTATATAGGTTCTCTGAAGATCAAATATACATTTTATTATTTTATATTATCCACAATGGTTTCTCGTGTGGACATTTAGATTTTCAAATAATCTCTTGTATTTGGTCCTAATAATGCCTACTAGCTGGTCCCTATATGAAACATAAAGACATTTCTATTATGTTATTGTTATTTAATCAGCTTCTCTGTGTGACAAGTGCTGTTACTTAAATACCCTCCCTATGTAGTCTGAATGCTGAAACATTGCAAAGGGGTGTACCTGTCTATATATATAAAAGCCTAAGTGACCAAACAACTGGTCACTATGCTGTGCACTGACCACCAGGGAGCAGACGCTCAGTGCAGAATCTGCCCCCTGGTGGTCAGTGCACTCCCACAGCCAACCTCCCGAGGTCCTTCAGTCCAGCCGGCTGGCCCCCATCGGTCCCGCTCAATCGGTGCAGCCAACCAACTTCCCATGGCCCCTACCCCCAGCCGGCCAACCTTCTGCGCCCCCACTGGCCGGCCCCCATGGGCCCCGATCACCAGCCAGGCCGAGGGACCCTACCCATGCACGAATTTGTGCAATGGGCCCCTAGTCAACACTAATAAAAGAGAAAAATGGTAATTGGCGTACGACGATACCCTTTTCATTGGCTAATCAGGGCTATATGCAAATTAACTGCCAACTATGATTGGCAGTTAACTGCCAACTAAGATTGGCAGTTAACTGTCAACAAGATGGCGGCTAATTTGCATATGTACGCACAATGCAGGGAGGCGAAAGGGAAAGCAGGAAGAAGCACCCTGCCACAGACAGTGATCGGAAACCCAGGGGGGAGCTAAGAGCTGCCCCCCAGCCATGATCAGAGAATCAGGCGCCTTTGCTGCCCTGGCCAGTGATAGCAGGAAGTAGGGGTGGAGCCAGCGATGGGAGCTGGACACGGTCGAAGCTGGCAGTCCCGGGAGCTAGGGGTCCCTTGCCTGGGCCTAAAGCGAAGCCCACGATCGCGGGGCCGCTGCAGCTGCGGGTCCCCGCTGCCCAAGCCGGACGCCTCAGCCAGAGGCGTTAGGCCTGGGCAGGGGCGGAGCCTGCAACCGCAGGGAGCTGGGGGTCCCCTGCCCAGGCCTGACACCTCTGCCGGAGGACTCAGGCCTGGTCAAGGGGCCGATCCGGTGATTGGTGATCGGAGGGTGATGAGGGTCAACTCCTCTGGCCGAGGCATCAGGCCTGGGCGGGGGGCGGAGCCGGGGATTGGGGGGATATGATGGTCCCCTTGCCCAGGCCTGAAGCCTGGGTCAGAGGCGTCAGGCTTGGGCGGGGGGTGGAGCAAGTGATCAGAGGGAGATGGGGGTCCCCTGCCCAGGCATGATTCCTGGGCCAGAGGCCTCAGGCCTGGGCGGGGGCCAGAGCCAGTGATCGGGGGGAGATGGGGGTCCCCTGTCCAAGCCTGACACCTCTGGCGGAGGCGTCAGGCCTGGGCAAGGGGCCGATCAGGTGATCAGAGGGTAATGGGGGTCTATGCCTCTGGCTGAGGCATCAGGCCTGGGCAAGGGGCAGAGCCAGCAATCGGAGGAGGCTGGGGGCAGAACCAGTGATGGGGGGAAATGAGGGTCCCCTGCCCAGGCCTGACGCCTCTGTCGGAGGCGTCAGGCCTGGGCAAGGGGCCGATCCTGCGATTGGAGGGTGATGGGGGTCAACGCCTGAGGGCTCCCAGTATGTGAGAGGGGGCAGGCTGGGCTGAGGGACACTCGCCGCCCCCCCCCCCACCCAGTGCACGAATTTCGTGCACCGGGCTCCTAGTGGATATATAAGCAAACACAAACAAAATAACAAAATGAAAAAACAGGCAAAGCCCATGAGGAGACCCCTTTCTGCCTTGAAAGACAGTAGGAGCACCTCATGCTGTCTTTTTTAAAAAACAACTGTTTAAAACAATGTGTACATCCAGCAAAGCTGTGTTGATTAAACTTGTCTAAATGTTATCAGCTAGGACCCAAGACTGAGCCTTACTTGTGAATCAATAGCAAGTGTCAGGTCCAAATTAAGTGCTATAAGCGGTAAGCTCCTTGAGTCATCATTTTTAAGTTTCACTGCAACACTTAAACCAACAGAGCCTGTGTCTCTAGCTTACTGATAAAAACGTATATTATTTCTACAATTCATACTATTATCTATTCACCACTCTCTTTTCTTTTTAAATTATGTATATCCTGCTCCTTTTCTATTGAGAAACAACAAACCCCTGGTCTGTTGTGCCTCAGTCTCCGCTCAAAAGGGGTTCCTCAAGGGCCACTGAGAGAGCCTTTCTGTCTCATTTTCTCTGTCTCTCTCTCTCGAGTATATTTAGCCCAACTCCGTCCCCTGATTTGGTAAACATAACATGTTTGTTTTTGTGACTTTAATTTCAGAGGAGCAATAACCATTAAAAGTCATAAATTTTCATGGTTGACCTATTTTCATTAATCAATAATCTCATATTAAATTAGCTGAAAAAAAAAAAAAACAGTGGATGGACCAGATGTTATCCACTTAGTGTTGGGATTAAAATGGATAAAATTTCCAGGGAATGATTAGTATTAGTGTTTATTATAAAAAAAAATGCCCTTGCAATTGATATAATATAATCCAGATTATTTGTGCAACTATGATTTGTGTTCATTTTTTTAGTTTTTGTTTATTTGTTTTTTGACATCAGAGAATGATCTGAAGTAATTTTAGTTCACTGGGTTAGTATAAAACAAGTAACATTTACTGGTTTTGGGTTATTCATATTTACCTGTTTTTGAAACCTTGGTAGACAGTATGAGCTTTTATGACTATGTATTTTTTTATATTTCTCAAGTCTTAGAAATAAAGTATTATACTTGTCATTATTTCATGCACACACATACATACACTCCAACCATGAAACACATGATTTCATACAAGAGTCTTACTAAAAATAGTTTCCTTGGAAAAGGTTGGAACAAAATTAGTAATGAATGCATAAAGACTTATCCTTTTTTTATTATTGATTTCAGAGAGGAAGGTAGAGGCAGAGAAAAAATAGAAACATCAATGAAGAGAATCACTGATTGGCTGCCTCCTGCATGCCCTCCACTGGGGATCGAGCCCACAACCAGGGCACGTGCCCTGGACTGGAATTGAACCTGGGACCCTTCAGTCCACAGACCGACGCTCTATCCACTGAGCCAAACCAGCTAGGGCAAGACTTATTCTTGTAAGCTTTATGTTATAATTCCCTGTCAAACTTTTCTCTCTGGAGTCTCCTCCAGCAAGTGCAGAAGCAATCTGGATAGAAAAAAAATTTATACATTTGATCCTGGGTGAAACATTTTGATGGATCCCCCATCTGCAATATCTGGGTTAGGAGACAAGCTCCCCTGTCAACTTCAAGATGTGATATGCAATAGTAGGAAGTCCACAGGAACATATGTAGAATGATTAAAGCAAGCTGCCTTTCTAGGATAGGGAGAAGTTGATTTGTATATTGATGGATTCACTTACCTCCTACTTTCCTCACCTTCTTAAGCCCAGATAGCTAAGTCATAATTGCTGTTTCTGTACAGTACCTCTGGCAAATAAAGACAAATGAACTGCCATAGTAGTGAAGATCAACCTTCAGAGTGCAGCAGGGATCATCTTGGTTGAAATTCTGGCTCTGACGCTTAATTTGCTCCATGACCTTGGACAACATTGGCTATTTCTAAAAGCTCACTTTTCTCATCTTCAGTGTTAAGATTAAATAATACTATATAAACAAGAACTATAATAAATAGTTATTTCAAAAATAGTCTTTCCTCTCTGCTGTTTTCCACTTAACTGGCCCCCCTCATTTAAATTAATAATAAACCTGCTAGGTTCGGGGCAGCTGCAGCTGTAGATCATTGTAACTTCGGAGAGTTCCTCTTGCCATCTACAAAACCAAGATCATCATAGTTGACACCTGTTCACCATGCTGTGAAGATGAATGTAGCAACATCCAGGAAGCAGGCTGTACTCTTGGCTAGGCGAAGCCAAGAACCGCTTGAGGTAAAAATAGCAGCAAGAGTAACATTAAGAAATACTCATTTCCCTGTTGCTCTCTATAGAGATTTAGGCATCTGTTGTCTAGGCCATTTTGGCCTTCAAGGAAAAACAAGTACCTGCCAGTTTTCATTAAAATCCATTTGAGCAAATAATTACTGTCCTGTAATATACCTATTGAGTCCCTTGCAGACTGGGGAAGAGTCGATGGGAGAAAGCACTGTACCATGCTGGCAGGAAATGGAAAAGCTCACCAGGGCACATTCTGTGCACAAGTTACCATTCAGCCAACAGCACTTCTCACTGAGATTTTATAAGCCTTGCCCTGAGCAGACATGAAGCACTTCAATTTGGATTTTGCCAGGAGTTTTTTATTTTTATTTTATTTTATTAGATTCTGCCTGATAGCAGTATGTGCCCTATCTATCTATCTATCTATCTATCTATCTATCTATCTATCTATCTTGCCACAAACCTCATAGTGTTACATTTAAACAGATCTATTATTGTCTTGGCTCCCAGTAATATCTGCAGGACCTTCTTACATTTAATTTTAGGTTTTAATTTTTCATCATACCTCTAAGAAAAGTACTGTCAACATTAAGACATTTTTAATGCAATTGTTTATTTAAGATATAAGCAAAACAATGTGTGCAAAAGCATCCTATGTGCTCATTGAGGAAGCCAGCATGTTTTATGATATGTCTTTAGTTTAAAAAATGCCTCAGCTGTCATTGTTTAGATTTGGCTTTATACATATGGCTTTTAAAATTATATATGGAACTCTATCTTCTAGCCAGACTTGGTGAATGCTAAATGATTCAATGAGGCTCACTGAAAGCACAGTGTATTTATTTAGGATGCCGGAGGAAATTCTTTATCTGGGTGTTATTCTCTGGATTGAAAGAGAAAGCAAATATAAATAACCTTCTAAGTATGTTGGTGGTCAGGTTATTACTTCATCTGTAAAGGGAGACAATATTTTTTTAAAAAGTCAGGACCAAATAATAGAGATATAGAGAGATAAAATTAGAGAAAAACCCACTCTTTCGGAATTCTCTATGCTTTTAAGAATAGAATCCATTGCAGATATATATCAATGATGCAAAAAATTTAAGCAATGCCTATTCTTCAGTTTTCTGCTGACTTAAATGAAATTTTAAGGTTTTCTCTGTAAGATTTGAATGTTACTCTAAAATAGAATGATCTACCAACGAGTCTGTTTTTCTTGTTTAAGAAACAAATTAAAAGGATGAGAGTCAAAGGGCTCCCTTTTTATAAGGCTGAACATGTTCAGAATTTTAAAGACCAGTTCACACTCTCAGGGGACCATGGTGATGATCTCTTGGTTTCTATCAGGCCTGGTGTCCTCCTCCACACAGCTGTTAGGCTAATAATCTGACTGTAGTTGTTTTACAAATAGATGGGCTTCCATGATCTCACCCCTACTTGATTTAATGGCCTCTTTCCACTGTTCCCTTATATTTAGTTGACTTTCCAGTCTAAATGACCTCCTGATTGAGTCATCTGCATGGTTTCTGAATTTTTCCTCACATTTTCCAGGACTGACACAGTTTTGACTTTTCTGTTTCCTCATGCAATGTGTGTATTTCCCCATTAACAATGACTTTGGTTATGTCTGCTCCTTAAGCCATAACTAATTTTGCTTGCTTCAGAATTCCTATAGCAATGTATCTAGATCTTTAATGTAGTGTTTCATCATATCCTCTACTATGCAGTAACCACCTTTGTATATGCCTCATATCCTCTACTAGGCATCGATATTTCATTCTACATATCACGGTCTCCCTGAGGCCATCATTCAATTTGTTGTTATGTCAACTCTGTACATCTACCTCCGTGAGTACATTGCATTTAGTGAAAACTATGTAACTCATTGAATAAATACAAAAGGGAATGGTTTTTTTTATCCTAATTTCATCAATTATTCTTTCATTTGGTACCATCTTGTATTTTATTTTGTTTACGTTTTTTTTTGTCTTGTTGAAAATGTCAAAGTTGCTTCAGAGCCCAGAAAGAGGAGATAAAGTGTGTGTGTGGGGGGATACCTTACATAAAAGAGAAAAGGCTAGAAAAGCAGGCTTCTGAATGATCAGGATGCAGGTATTAGGTATAAGGACTAAGACAGCAATTTCATAGCAGCACGATCCAGTTATGATACGCTGGCTCAAACAATAAAGTAAAAAGAAAAAAGAAAAAAAGATACACCTGCTCAGGAGAAACAGAAACCAATGTGGTATTCTACCCGATTTTCAGAATTTGAGGGAGGGACATGTAATTGGTCTAATTGGTCATGCCAGACTTGTATTTTGGAAGAAGTAACTACTACTTACAGTCTGTGTCTGAAAGGCTTCTTTCAGGAGTGAAAGCATAGTTGCAGTAAAATAAATGAGGGGACTATACAGAAAGAAAAATAGAGGCTGTCAAAAACAAGCACACATCCACTCCTGAAGATTTATCATGTGGAGACATTAGGTGAAGTCTAGGAGATAATTGTTTTTTTATTTTTTTATAATCTATAATTAATGAACATGTTCTTCAAGTTTTTTTATTATACTTCATTGTGATGTGTTAGAATAGGGCTGTGTTTATTGCACAAAGGGAGTATCTTGCATTGTTTCCACATGATTATCACAGAATAGCCTTATTCAAAATAGCTCTAGATATGATATACCAGTTAATTTTCTGTAATCGGATTTCTGGGTGGGCATATCCTCAGAGGTGTCAGACTCTCTGACTGTATGTGTAGTATGCTGGATGACATGTCTTTGATGATCGTTAAGTGTAGGCAGAGTTAAAGATGCAAATAGTAGCTGATTAAAATAGAAGGCGAGGCATGATGTGCCTCTAACGAGACTGATTTCTTTGGTTGACAAAAAGCAGCATATTCTATGTGAGCTTTGGAACTGGCTGGGCTTTGTGGCAAGGCATCCTATGTTGTATAAAGCAAAATAATAGCTTTTTTTTTTCAATAGCTACTTGGATAGTCCTCCCCACTGTCTTTACTCCAGAGAGGAGTTCAGACTGTAATGAATGGTATCGACTCATTCATTGCCTGGCTAACAAATATTCACCAGTCCCTACTCTTTGTCTTACAGGGAGAGGAGTATTGGGCACAGATCCCGAAAATAAAATAAGAAAACACAGAGGTCCTTCAGCAGTCTTATAAGAGAAAGATAAATTGATGATTGCAGCAGTTTTCATAAGGGTCCATAATTCTCAGTGATTGATGAAAACCCCTGGAAGTAAAGGAGAAGCAGAGTATGGCACAGCTGACTTCCAGAAACAATGGTGCGGGGGTAGCATTTTTAGTAGGTCCTAAATAATTCAGGTGAAGGAGGTGTGTAAGGAGGAAGGGTTGGGAAGAAGTGAGGATGGATAGAGACTAGACTTGGAAGGTTCACATCTCTCATTTGTTGATGAAATAAATAAATAAATAAATAAACTTTGCCAAATTGCCCCTGAAAGGGAGCTAAATTAGAGCCACAGTTATCTTTTTAAAAGGTAACTCCCAGGTAGGTTACTATGCCATCTTCAGAAAGAGAGCTTTGTAAAACTTGAGATGGTTTGTGTCCAGCTACAATGAAACTTTATGGGATACAGGAAGGCAGTGGGGGATACTTTTGCCTCAAGAGAGGCAGTTCCAAAGACAGACTTGTTGCCAATACAAAGAAGTTAGGGACAGATAAGAAACTGACATAGCAATCACAGTGAAAGCTCTGAGTTGTCCAAATGGCCAAGTGATGGTTTGTTTTGTTTTGTTTGTTTGTTTGTTTGTTTGTTTGAATTTATCCAAGCCAGACTTTGGTCTTTGGAATTTTTCTTCTAAATAAGTTTTCTAGTTAGAGAATGTATAGCCAAAATTTCTATGGTTTTATACTGTTTCGGTTAACAACTAAGTTTTATAAGACCCATTTAACACAGAAATGTTTTTTGTTCATCAACAAAGCAATGAAGGCACTAAGATAGTCGCCCCTTTGTCTTTGAGGCAGTCAGATGGAAAGCAAGGCATTCATGCATAGTCACCAAACGACTATGCTGGGGTTGAACCAGGAGGAAATACCAGTGTTATAGATTCACATATGATATCAGCATTGTCATATCAACTCTGGATTTATCAGTGAATCCATGCCATACCATCAGTTCCAAATAGTCAACTGATCTCTCTGGTTGGTGATTTCCCACTTAGGTGATAGCCCATTTCATCATTAGTTCACTCAAATCATCAGGAAATTTTTCTATGGTTTGTGTGTAATTATCAGTTGAACCTTTTCTTTAATATCTTGTCCATTGCTTAATTGTAGTTTTGCCTGCTGATCCTTCAAATGTCCACATACTGCAAATATAATTTATAATGTTTTTCTACCCAGGCTAAACAATGCCCAGTCCATTCATATGTTTCTCATGTGATGTCATATGTGTTCTCATCTTCCTAATTTAGAATATGCTAATCCCTCTATATTCTTCTTAAAATTCAAGAACATATGATAATCCCACCTGTCTGAGATATGTGCCAATACTTTCCTAGGTATTTTAGAAACCTTACTAAATTCGTGAAATATTGAAGATATAAGGGATTGTTTTCCTTGTATTGTTTTCATGCACTCATCATCTGCATTCACCAAATCTTTCCCCAAGTGTTCAAATACCAAAGTATGGGTTTCCATTTGTAGATAGGGAGGAAAGATTTACATTTCAATAATCTTATCTGTTTTTTCTTGAGATTTTTTTTAGGTTTTGCATGTTAGGAAAGCTTTCCTTGATGTTTGAGAATTGGTAAAATATACCAAAGAAGTCAATCCTCAAAGAGATCTATGTGTAAATCTCTATTATATCATGTCATAGCTCTGTGACCTGCAGCTAGCTATTAACTTCTCTGATTCTCATGTTTATAACTATTAAATGAGGTTGACTTTCATGTAGTTATAGCAAGAATATATGAGATTATGTTTGAAAAATATCAAGAATTGAAATGCCTTATTCATAGAAGATGCTCTACGAATGTTAACAATTTTGGGACAAAGACATATAATTCACAACTAATCCTATATAATAAAAGCCTAATATGCTAAGTGCCGGGACATCTGGTCATTCGTTCAACCAATCAAAGCGTAATATGCTAATGATATGCTAAGGCTGTTCAACCACTTTATGATGTACACTGACCACCAGGGGGCAGGCACTCAACACAGGAGCTGCCTCCTGGTGGTCAGTGTGCTCCCACAGGGGGAGTGCTGCTTAGCCAGAAGCCAGGCTCACGGCTGGCGAGCACAGTGGCCGTGGTGGGAGCCTCTCCTGCCTCCGTGGCAGCACTAAGGATGTCCAACTGATGGCTTAGGCCTGCTCCCAAGGGCTCCCGGACTGTGAGAGGGCGCAGGCTGGGCTAAGGGACCCCCAACCCGAGTGCATGAATTCCATGCACCGGGCCTCTAGTTAAAATAAAGGCATATTTTGAGACATGACAAGCAATAAGACCTTCAAAACTACATTGGCTTGCCCAAGTTTATACAGCTGCTTAAATAAGGAGAAAAGCAACAGTCCTAATCCCCATGTTGCATTTGCTTTCTTTTAATGACACCAGTTACTATTACAGATTACACCTTTTTTTTTGCTGTTATAAACAGATATAAATCTAAGAAATTAGGTAGTGAATAGAAAAACATATATATTATCTTACCTATATTGATTTAATTCAAAGTACCTCTGTGCAATAAAAATATAAGCTGGTACTCTCTTAAAGGTGCAATTGGTATTTTAAAGATAAATATGGGCAACACTAAACTAAAAACGTATTTAGTCTTAGAAAATCCCTGAGGTAAATATAGCACCTGAAAGGTTATAAATTGCCTCCCTATGTCCTAGCCAGATCTATTGGTTCTTGATCCTGACAATAGCACTTGGATGGAAGATATGGATACATACAAGCAGATAAACATGTGACTCTACCCTAGAAGAAAAACAGATTTAGATACTGTGGGCCTTCATGTTCTAAACTTGACATCTATAAAGCTATGGAGGCAGGCAATCAACACTTTAGCTCAGCACTCACTTATGAAATGCTGCTGCTCACTCTGCCTCACAGATTTTCTCCAGCTGCCATTTTGCTTCCCAGAGTCAATGACAGACTTCCATCTGCCAGGCCAAATAAAGAATTGTTCTGACCGAAACTGGTTTGGCTCAGTGGATAGAGCATCGGCCTGCGGACTGAAAGGTCCCAGGTTCGATTCCGGTCAAGGGCATGTACCTGGGTTGCGGGCATATCCCCGGTGGGGGATGTACAGGAGGCGGCTGATCGATGTTTCTCTCTCATCGATGTTTCTGACTCTCTATCTCTCTCCCTTCCTCTCTGTAAAAAATCAATAAAATATATATTTTAAAAAAAAAAGACTTGTTCTGCTTAGGATTGTTTTAGGAGGCAAATCCAAAAAATACATTATTTACATGTTTTGCCTTCAAATAAATTTAGATCATATTCTAATAATAATAAATGTTTATTAGATAATTACTCTGCAATATGGGATGAGAAGCTATTGCCATGTACTTTTTTCTATTAGTGCTACTGTATAACAAAAAATTAATGTGAACTAACCAAGCACATTTTGTCACTCAGACACATGTATACAAACAAAACCAATACATATAACTTAATCTCATAAAAACATCTCTAGCTCTCACTCCTGGTATGTTTCCCTGTATGTAAAATGTTGATAATACCTTTCCTGAATAATTCATCTATAATAATAAATGCATAATGCTAATTAGGCCAGACATCCTTCCATATGTCCTTCCAGACAACCTTCTGGATGAATCTGAGGCTGCGAGGGAAGCCCAGGTCCCAGGTGCCTGCCAGTGGCTAGACCTGTGGGTCGTGACCCCTTTGGCTGTCAAACAGCCCTTTCACAGGGGTCACCTAAGACCATCCTGCATATCAGATATTTACATTAAGATTCATAACAGTAGCAAAATTATAGTTATGAAGTAGCAACGAAAATAATTATATGGTTGGGTCACAACATGAGGAACTGTATTTAAAGGGCCAGAAGTTTGAGAACCACTGGGCTAGAGGGAAGCCTGGGTCCCGGGTGCCAGAGGGAAGTTGGTGCTGGCAGCCGGGGGAAGGAAGGCCTAGTCTTGCATGAATTTCGTTCATCTGGCCTCTAGTGAAATTATAAAAAGACTCCAAGTCACACAAGCACAAAGAGTGCCAAAAAAGATGAACCCCAAAAGACCCACACCAGGACAAGTTGTAATTACAATGGCAAATGTTAAAGACAAAGAGAGAATCTTAAAGTCTGCAAGAGAGAGACAGTTACACCTGCAAGGGATCTGCCATTAGATTATCAAATGTTTCTCAACAGAAACACATCAAGCCAGAAGGGAAGGGAGTGGAATGAAGTATACAATGTGATGCAAAGCAAGGGATTGAATCCAAGAACTCTATCCAACAAGGTTATCATCCAAAATTAAATGGGAAATCATGAGGTTCTCAGACAAAAAAATGGCTAAGGGAGTTTATCACTACCAAGCCAGCAATGTAAGAAATGCTAAAGGGACTGTTATAAAAGGAAGAAATAGAAAGGGAAGAAGAAACACAGGCATAAAGAATAAAAATGGCTGCAAATAAGTACCTATCAATAATAACCTTAAACAGAAATGGATTAAATGCTCCAATCAAAAGACATAGAGTGGCTGAATGGATAAGAAAATATGACCCCAACCACATTTGACTGACTTAAAAAAAAATATGACCCATATATATGCTGTCTAGAAGAGACCCACCTCCGAACAGGTGACTCACACAGACTGAAAGAGAAGGGATGGAAAAATATTTTTTCAGGCAGATGGAAATGAAAAAAATACTGGGGTAACAATACATATATCTGACAAAATATACCTCAAAGTGAAGGCCATAACAAGCGATAAAAAGGCCACTTACTAATACTAAAGGGATCGATACAACAGGAGGATATAACTCAGGTAAACATATATACATTCAATGCAGGAGCACCCAAATACATAACAAAACTTCTGGAAGGTATCAAGGGAGAAATCAATAGCAATACAATCATACTAGGGGACTTTAAGCTTTTAGACAAAAAATCATCAAAGAAACATCCTAAATGACTCACTAGATCAGATAGACTTAATTGACATCTTCAGAACATTTCACCCCAAAACTACAAATATACATGCTTCTCAAGTGCACATGGAACATTTTCAAAGATAGACCACATATTGGGAAACAGCACAGTCTCTTCAAATTCAAGAAGATTAAAATCATATCAAGCATCTCCTCAGATCACAATGGCATAATATTAGAAATCAACTACAATAAAAACAAAAAATTCAAACATTTGGAGGTAGCATGTTATTAAACAATGATTGGGTTACCAAAAAGGTCAAAGGACAAATAAAAAACATTCTGAAAACAAATGACAATTAAAACAAAACAATCCAAAATCTAAGGGACACAGTGAAAGCAGTCCTGAGAGGGAAGTTCATAGCATTACAAACCTACCTCAAAAAACAAGGAAAACTGTAATAAACTATTTAACTCTACAACTTAAAAAATTAGAAAGAGAGTAACAAGAAAAGCCCAGAATGAGCAGAAGGAAGGAAATAATAAAGATCAGATTGGAAATAAATGGCATGGAGACAAAAAAAAAAATTACAAAAGATCAATAAAACCAAGAGCTGGTTCTTTGAAAGGATAATCAAGATTGATGAACCTCTAGCCAGGCTCACAAAGAAGCAAAGAGAGAGGACCCAAATAAATAAAATCAGAAATGAAAGAGGTGAAATAACAACAGACCCCACAGAAATACAAAGGATTGTAAAAAATATACTATGAACAACTTTATTCCAACAAACCAGTCAACCTAGAAGAAATGGACATATTTCTAGAAAAATACAACCTTCCAAAACTCAATTAGGAAGAATAAAAAAAATCTGAATAGGCCAATGACTATTGAGGGAATTGAGGAGTAATTGCAAACCTTCCAGCAAACAAAAGCCCTGGGCCAGACAGCTTCACAGAGGAGTTTTACCAAACATTCAAAGAAGAACTAAAACTTATCCTCCTCAGACAATTCAAAAAAATTCAAGAGGAAGGAACACTTCCAAAGTCTTTCTATGAAGCCAGCATTACCCTAGTCCCAAAACCAGATAGAGACACTACAAAGAAAGAGAATTAGAGGCCAATATCCTTGATGAACATAGATACTAAAATCCTCAACAAAATTCTAGCAAATCAGATCCAGCGTTATATTAGAAAGATCATATGGCATAAACAAGTGGGATTTATTCCAGGGATGCAAGGCTATCATAATATCTGTAAATCAATAAATGTGATACATCACATAAACAAATTGAGAGACAAAAATCACATAATCTTGCCCTAGCCGGTTTGGCTCAGTGGACAGAGTATCAGCCTGCAGACTGATATTGTACATAGAAAACCCTGAAGACTCCATCAAAAAACTTCTAGACTTAATAAATGAATTTGGCAATGTAGCAGGATATAAAACTAACATCCAGAAATCAATGGCTTTTTTATACACCAATAATGAACTCACAAAAAGAGAAACTAAGAAAGTAATCCCATTTACCATTGCAACAAAAAAGTTAAGATACCTAGGAATAAACTTAACTAGGAGATTAAAGACCTGTACTTGGAAAACTACAGGACATTGAAAAAAGAGACAGAGGAAGACAAGTGGAAGAATATACTGTATTCATAGATTGGTAGAGTCAACATCATTAAAATGTCCACACTACCCAAAGCATTTTATAGATCTAATGCAATCCCCATCAAAATACCAATGGCATATTTCACAGGCCTAGAACAAAGTCTCCAAAAGTTCATATGGAATAAAAAAAGACCCAAATAGCCATAGCAATCCTGAGAAAGAAGAGCAAAGTTGGAGGGATCACAATACCAGATATCAAGCTGTATTACAAAGCCACTGTTCTCAAAACTGTGTGGTACTGACACAAGAACAGACATATAGACCAATGGAACAGAACAGAGAACCCAGAAATCAACCCAAGCCATTATGCTCAATTAATATTTGACAAAGGAGGCAAGAGCATATATGGAGTCAAGACAATCTCTTCAATAAATGGCATTGGGAAAATTGGTCAGATACATGCATAAAAATGAAACCAAACCACCAATTTACAACATACACAAAAATAATCTCAAAATGGATAAAGAACCTAAATGTACGACAAAACCATAAAAATCTTAGAAAAATCCACAGGCAACAAAATATCAGACATATGTTGAAGCAATATCTTTACCAAGATCTCTCCTAGGACAATGGAAACTAAGGAGAAAATAAACAAATGGGACTAAACAAAAATAAAAAGTTGCACAGCAAAAGAAACCATCAACAAAACAACAAGAAAGTCCACTGTATGGGAGAACATATTAGCCAATGTTATATCTGAAAATGATCTAATCTCCAAAATTTATAGGGACCTCATATATCTTAACAAAAGGAAGATAAACAACCCAATCAAAAAATGGAAAAAGGACCTAAATAGACACTTTTTGAAAGTGGACATACAAAAGGCCAAGAGACTAATGAAAACATTCTCAAACTCACTAATCATCTGAGAGATGCAAATCAAATTGACAATGAGATACCTGTCAGAATGGCTATCATCAACAAATCAACAAATGACAAGTGCTGGTGAGGATGTGGAGAAAAAGGAACACTTATGCACTGCTGGTGGGAATGCAGACTGGTGCAGCCACTGTGGGAAACAGTATGGATTTTCCTCAAAAAATTAAAAATGGAACTCCCATTTGACCCAGTGATCCCAATTCTAGGAATATATCCCAAGAAATCAGAAACACCAGTCAGAAAGGATATATGCATCCCTATGTTCATAGCAGCACAATTTACCATAGCTTAGATTTGGAAACAGCCTAAGTGCCCATCAGCAGATGAGTGGATTAAAAAATGGTGGTACATCTACACAATGGAATACTATGCTGCCGTAAAAATGAAAGTAGCACATACTTTCTGTGACCGTCTTGAGTTTTAAGGTCTCTCTTTGAGCAACACTTCAGAGGTAAGAGCTGTTCTTATTGAATGCTTATCTTCCCTTAAGACTCAGATCTCCTTATAAGAAAGTATATTCATTCTTTTAGACACTGTCCCAATGCCTCGCTGGTGCTTGGCACAGAGTGGACTCACAATAAACATTTGTTTAATGATAGAATGCTGCTAGGCATCCTTTTCATGGTTGGAGACATTTAATTAGTGCAGCGATAAAGGTTATTCGTAAGGCACCGAATTCATTGATTCTGCTTGTAATTTTTCAGTTGGTTTCCATTAATTCATGAATGGACCAGAGTCTTCTTGTATTCAGAGCTTTTATAAATGTTTTTATTCATTTCAGAGAGAGGAAGGGGGATGGAGTGAGGGATAGAAACATCAATGATGATAGAGCTTTTAAGTGTCTAGAATTTTAGAGTATTTTGAAGAGGTACACCAGAATACTAACTTCTGATGGTGGCATTAAGAGTAGACTAAGGAACACTGTGTGGGGGGCAATATTTTCTTGTGTTTCATGCTCTATTATTTAACAGTATTCCTTATCTGATCACCACTGTCTTCAGTGTCTATACGTTTATTTTTTTTTTTGGGGGGGGAGGGTGGCGCTATAAATAAAATAAAAGCTCTTAATTTGTTTTAATTTTCTAAATCATGCTAAGCTAGATCTTTCATTCATAAGTTATTAAACTCACCCCCCCACCTTTATTGGGGTATAATTGACAAATAAAAATTGTATATATGTAACGTGTACTGTATGATGTTTTGATATATTTATACATTGTTAAATGATTACCATAATCAAACTAATTAACCATCACCTCATATATTTACATTGTGTGTGTTGAGAAATAAACATCTAACCTCTTAGCAAATTTCACATATAAAATACATGATTATTAACTATAGTAACCATGCATACATTAGGTCTCTAGAACTTATTTCTCTTCTCACTGATATTTTGTACCTTTTTACCAATATTTCTTCATTTCCCCAATCCCCTTGCCCCTGGTAACCCCTTTCTATTCTCTGTTTCTATGAGTTTGACATTTTTACATTTCACATATACTTATGACCATACTTATTTAGTGCCATATGTGCACTGGGTATTGAAGCTGTGATAATAAATACTAGTAAGGCAGTCTCCACTCCAAGGAGCTCAAAGTTTAGATAATAGTAATAAAACAGCAATGTAACAGATAACACTTGCGTTGTTCCTGATGTGCCAGGCACTTTTGGAAGAAATTTACATAGACATCTCATTTACTGTTCATAAAATCCTATGATTTAGGAAATATTATTATGATAATTTTACAAATACACACAGATTTATACCGTATACATATTACATGCACTAACAGGCAAGTAAATATGTACAGTATAATAGGTTATACCCTGTAATAGATATTTATGAGCTCAGACAAGACTTGTTTCATTATGTGAAACTTTACCTATGTCATGAAACTTGACTCAGAGTTTTCCAAGCAGAGGCCTAGATTGGAAAAGATGGTGTGTCTGGAAAAGAAAACAAAATTTACAAAAATCTTGAGGTTTACTTCTGCATCAGTATCCTCCTTATCATCATCATCATCATAGCTAACATTTATTGAGCCATCTCTATTTCCATGTCAGTTCCTAAATTCTTAAGGAGGATTAATCCTTTTATTCTTTATGACAGCCAAAGATGTGGATACATGTTTATCACTACTTCACAGGTGAAGAAATGAAGACACAGAGAGGGCACTAAGTCAAACAGCTAATAAGCAGCAAAGCAGAATTTAAACCAGATGGCTCTACCTAGAGAGCCCACACTCTAAACCATGAAATATACTGACTCTCATGAGGAACATGCTATATTTGGGAAATGGCAAATAAGTATGGTGGTAATGTTAAGATAATCATAGGGATGGAGGCTCTAAAAGTATTAGGCCATAATATCAATGTGATGCTGATATAATTAGATTTGTGAAAATGTGGGTCATTAATGATGGCATGAAATAACAGTTGTTTTCAGAAGATCCTCTATGGGGAGGTGACTGAAGTAGTGAAGATAGTTGAGGAAGAGAAATAAACTTGGAGAAAAATATAATATAGTCTAAAGCAAGGAGGATAAGAGTTTGAAACAGGGGAACAGTAATGGGACTATCAAAAGAAGAAATTAAAGATATAGTACATCAGATGTAATCATCACTTTTATGTCAAGGTGTAGGGAAAAGGAAAAAGAGAAAGTTTCTGACTTGGACAAATTGTAGACACAGGAGCCATTAGCAAAGATAAGGAATGCAAGGGGAGGAACAGGTTTTAAAGGAGAATCATAATTTCAGTTCTGGAACATCTGTGAAAATAGTGAAATTATAGAACTTCCTGAGCTCTGTTATTTGGAAAATAACTTCAAATTTCTGACTTTAGATTCCCTTTTATTGTCACTGTGAAATCATTTTGTCATGCTACTTTTCTATTAAGTATGATTTGACTTTAGTTTCCAATGCAACCATGTTTGCATTAAAGTGAATCTATAGTCTTCCAGTTCTGAAAGGTAATTTAGTATGTAGACCTCTACTTGGTTTGGAAATGTTGTTTTTTTGTGTGAATGACATAGTTTTATTCTCCTTTCAAAGGGGATTGATGGTCTGCAAAACATTTATAGCTAGGTAAGTACTGTGCTAGGTAAAACATCCCAATGAGATAAGTATATCCCTTATCAACTTATTCATTTCCCTTCAAAAGCATTTTGCAATGTTTAATTTCCTGTGTATAAACAGCTTATCACAAACATTTTATGACTCTTGTAGCAAAGTGGTATTTTTAATTGAAGGCTTATACTAAAGCTGAAATATTCTTGTAAATATATATATAAAAAACTCATCCAATGGGTTCTGTTTCTTTAAATTTTATCATTAAGTTGGATCTTTCCTTTTCTGTCAGATCCTCTTGTGGTCTGCTTTTCAATTTCATTTGCAGAGGTACCATCCCAAATGACTTGCTATAAAGTTGGCTCTTTTTCCTGCCCCCATTGTGTTAATAGCAATCACATCAGCAATCTATTTTATTTTCTTTATCAATCTTTAAGGATTTGTAATTACTGTATACAAATACTGCATTTCTCTTCTTCTAATTTCTCTCCTTAAATGGTGCAAAAGCTCCAAGAAAGGAGTGTTTTTATTTATCCTATGTATGTCTCTACTCCCAGCGTAGAGAACAATTTCTAATACATAGTAAGCCTTGATAATTCCTTGTTGAATAAATAAAAAGAAGAAAGGATGAGTGAATTTGTAAGTCCGGTTTCAAGTTTTTATCTTTTACTTATTCTTTTAAAAATAATTTGTACTTAGGAAACACTTGCAAATGCAGGAAAGTGTTTCATATATTCTTAGCCCAGATTTCTCCAAGTGTTGTTACTTACACAACCAGAGTACAAATATCAAAATCAGGAAACTTATTTCACTTAGCGAAATAAGCCAGTCAATGAAAGAAAAATACCAACCACATGATCTCACTCATTTATGGATAATTAAGACAATTATAAACTGATGAACAAAAATATATACAGAGGCAGAGCAGCATCGAACAGACTGTCAAAACTACAGTGGGAAGGCCGGGGTGGGTTAGGGCGGGGGGGGGGGGGGTAAGAGATCAACTGAAGGACTTGTATGCATGCATATAAGCATAACCAATGGACACAAGACACTGGAGGGTAGGGGAGGCCGGGGCAAGGTAAAGGGCAGGGGAAAAAAAGGAGACATATGTAATACTCTTGGTAATACTTTAAGCAATAAAACAAAATTTAAAAGAAATCAGGAAACCGACTTTGCTACAATTTGATTAAGTAAACTCAGACCTACTCAAACTTATCAATGATCCTATGAATGTCCTTTTTACAATATAAGATCCCACCTTGTATTTAGTCATGTCCCTTTGGGTTCTTTCAACTTGCATTGATAACCTTGACACCTTTGGAGAGTACTAAGTACTATTTGGATGTGTCCGATGTCTCATGTTTAAATTCAGATAATACATGTTGGGATAGATTACCAAAATTATCATGTTATACCCTTCTCAGTGCATAATATCAGGGATGCATGATACAATTTCCTACTTATGATGTTAACTCTGATCACTTATTTTAAGATAGATGCTGTAAATCAGGTTTCTCCACTTAAAATTACAAGTTTCCCATTATAGTCAACCGGTATAGCCCTAGCTGGTTTGGCTCATTGGATAGAGCATTGGCCTGTGGACTGAGAGGTCTTGGGTTCAATTCTGGTCAAGGGCATGTACCTGTGTTGCAGGCTCCTCCCTGGCCAGGACCCCTTCCTGGCCTGGGCCCCTCCCTGGCCGGGGCCATGGTCAGGGCACGTGCAGCAGGCAACCAATCATGAATTGTTTCTCTTACATTGATATTTTTCTCTCTTCCCCTTTCTCTTTCACTCTCTAAAAATCAATGGGAAAATATCCTCAGGTGAGGATTTAAAAAAAACAAAGGCAAAACAAAAACACAAGTATATTGGAGAAGATGCTTCGAAATTGGAGAAATATATTTTCCTCATCATATATATGCTCAGTAATTTGGACATTCATTGATGAACCTTAACTACAATAAACATTACTCGTGTGTTTGCCAAACAATTTCCATTAGTCCTTCTACATGTATTAATATTTTACTGTCCCCTTACTTTATTTATTTTTCAATTATTTACATCAGTATCATCAATATTTATTTTATTCAATGGGTTTTATTTCCTTACTATTCTTTTTTCTTTTGCTCAAATAATTTCCTGTTTGACCACTGGTTTCTGTGAAATCTCAACATGGCCTCTTCGTTTTTTAAAGCACTTTCTTACTTTCTGGCACCACAAGATATTTAGACCCATATTGTACTTTCCCTGCCCTGGCCTGGGATCTAATCACTTTTCCCAAGGAATTATTTTTATCTTCTATATGATAGTGATATTTTGAAACCCAAACTCTAAGTGTGCTCATTGCTATTGGGGTGTCACTGTTTCTACACCCTCTCAAAAGACATAGGTAAACAATATTTGCACAATTGACAGAAATACACACTATTTACACACATATTTTCACTATTTTATATCTGTATCTATACCAGAATGCATGTAATTCTCATATTTCTAATTCTAATCCAACACTAAAAGGTTCACTCTAGTCTATGTAAGTTCCCTTGCCTATTAAATTTGCCACCTACCCATCTGGAGTTGTCTGCTTCTTTCCTCAGTCTCTCCTTGACCTCATGTATGGGAGACAGTTTGTAAATCAACATACTTATATATATGTTTGTATAATTTTGTCATGCATATCCTTATCTTCAGGGTATAATTCTTAGAAGTGAGATTGCGGGTGTATATGTAGTTTTCAAATTTCCCACCAGAAGGGTTGCAACAGGTTGCATTCCCACCAGCAATGTGTATGAATGCTGTTTCCCCAACAAATCCCAACAAATTGTGTTGTCACTTTTTAACTTTTGCTGATCTGATATGTAAAAGATGGTGTATCAATAATTTTCTTTAACTGGGAGTTTAAATGTCTTTGCATTTGCTTCACGACCATTCCCTTTCCTTTTGTGTGTGTGTGAGTGAATTTTCATTGCATGACTTTTCTCAATTTTTCTGGCATGCTTTTTATTCTGTAGTCCTCAATTTTCATGAAATATTTTGCAAGAATTTTCCCCTTGTTGATTGTCTTCTGACTTAGTTTATAGTGTTTTGTTTGCCACATAATTAAACAAATTATGTGTTCATATTTATCAACATTGTATTGCCTCTGGATTGTAAGTCAAGTTTAGAAAACCTTTCTCAACTCATTTTTTCCTAGGGTTTTTGTGATTTCAATTTCTAACATTTAGGTCTCTGACACATTTTTAATTTATTCTTGATATGATACATTGAAGGTGGCATTTCAGATCACAGAAGCAAAGATAGAGTTTTAAAATAAATGATGCCCAAACAATTGGTCATTCTTTTGTAAAAAGATAAAATTAAATCCATACCTCATACAATTAAAACTAGTCCATTTTTCTATCCATGGACAAGTGCTACAATGTTTTAATTATAGTCTTTGTAATATGTCTTAATATCTGCTTTATCATTTTAATATCCTAATTTTTAGTTTTCCTTTATTAGTGTTTATTGGCTATCTTGCCTATTTGTTTATCTACATGAACTTTTGAACCATCTAATCTAATTGCATATATAATCATCTTTGTATCTTTTAAAATTATATTAAATCTATAAATCAACTTAAGAAGAACTGACATCTTAATGTGAGTCATTCTTACCAAGAACAAGGAACATTTTATTACTTTTCAAAGTTGCTTTAGGTTATTTTATGAGTGCTTTTAAAATTTTCAACATTTAAGTTTTGTTTAGAATTTGTTTATTTCATGGAAGTAATCCATATTTCCTTTATGGCCAATTATATGACTATTTTCTGTTAATGTTACATGAGGATACAAGACGTTACATTCTCTAATAAAGTTTGGTATAGCGATAGATCTATCATACTTATATTGTTTAGGCTACCTTCCACTTTATCTGATATCAAAGTCATTACCAATGCATTCTCATATTTTCCACTCACTTTGCCCATTCCTTTAGTAATGGCCTTTCCAATTAATTTTGTATTAGATTTATCTCTTGTGTATAGAGCATAATTGGACCTTCCTTTGTAAGTTAAATGGAAACTACTTCTTTCAAAGGGTGCATTAAGCCTCTTCACATTTTTGTATAACTACATTGCTTGATCATAATTTCTTATTTTTGACTTTTTAAGGTATTTTCTCTAATCTGAATTAAAATAGTTTTCATAATGCTTCTTTATATTCATGTGCTATACCAGACTGATAGTTCTGAGTACCGAGGCCCTATCTACTGTATCCTCAAAACACTTCGATTATTGTTTAGTGAAATTAATAATAGCAGTAACTTTTACAAAGACTGTTAAGAGTATTTTGAAACATTTTAACCGAGCATTATTTTTTTATTTTAAACATATATTTTTAGTGTTTTAAGAGAGGAAGGGAGAGTGAGATAGAGATAGAAACATCAGTGATGAGAGAGAATTGTTGATTGGCTGCCTCCTGCATGCTTCAAAGTAGGGATCAAGCCTGCAAGCCTGACATGTGCTCTGACGTGGAATAGAACTGTGACCTCCTGTCCATAGGTCAATGCTCAACCACTGAGACATGCTGGCCGGGCTAATGGAGCATTATTTTAACCATATTCTTCTGTTGTTTTCATTTGAAATTCTTGTTTTTCTCTCCTATCTTACCAAAGCTTTGTTATGAATTCTAGCTTTGAGGCTTCACTAAATAGACTTATGTTACTTACTGATTCTAAAACCAAGTTCTAATTTCTTTAACTCTTTATAATAATGGTGTACTGAAAATAAGCTATTGAGATGAGAATATTTTCCAAAATTTATAATTTGTCGGCTTTAGAGACCTGGAAAGAAAGTCATATTGAGTTTGTTAGTTTTGATTTTAAAAGTCTGAAATGAAAACTGTTGTGGAATTTCTTTAATTAAAAAAATGTTATGCCCCCATATATTTCTTCATGTATGTCAGTTCAGAGATACCAAACTCATTTGAACTGTCATGATCCATTTTCTCTCTGAGGTCTCAAGTTCCTCACTTACCAAGTAGAGATGAGAATACTTGTCCCTTTTGCTCCCGATGATATTGCAGTCATAAAAGTTAACTTGAAGCGTGTTTGTAAATTATTGAATACCTGCTCCATTTTCCTCACATAGTGCTGTGAAGATTACATTTGATGATGTGAAAGTGCTTTGAAAATGACAATGTTCTTTACAAATAGAATTGTCTCTGAATTATAGGTCAATTTAGCTGGATGACAGTCTGTATGGTGCCAGAATTACCAATTTAATGCCATAAATTTAATTTATAATTTAATTCCAATAAGTCATGGGCTTTTTTGAAGCCTGGGCTATTTGCTGAAAGCAGAGATGTGGATCATGTGAAATGCATGCACATGCCACAGAGGCAGAATGTTAAAGTACAAGAAAGTAAGTTCAGAGTGAAAATAAATTCAAGCTGTGATTTAATTGATCAGTCTTTAACCTAAATCCAGATCTCATATTTAGCTGGTCCACAAAACAAGCACTGATAGTTGTGTTTTCATCTTGCAGGCAACACGTATGTAACAATTCCATGTGCCTTGAGGCAGTGAAAACTAATGGAAAAAATATCCTATGTAATAAAAGAGAAAAATGGTAATTGGCGTACGACGATACCCTTTTCATTGGCTAATCAGGGTTATATGCAAATTAACTGCCAACTAAGATTGGCAGTTAACTGCCAACAAGATGGCAGTTAATTTGCATATGTAGGCACAATGCAGGGAGGCAAAAGGGAAAGCAGGAAGAAGCCCCCTGCCACTGACAGTGATCAGAAACCCAGGGGGGAGCTAAGAGCTGGGGGGCAGGGCAAAGGCGGCCCTGGGGCCGCCTTTGCCCTGCCCCCCAGCCATGATCGGAGAATCAGGCGCGTTTTCCGCCCTGGCCAGTGATAGCAGGAAGTAGGGGTGGAGCCAGCGATGGGAGCTGGGCACAGTCGAAGCTGGCAGTCCCGGGAGCTAGGGGTCCCTTGCCTGGGCCTAAAGCGAAGCCCACGATCGCGGGGCCGCTGCAGCTGCGGGTCCCCGCTGCCCGGGCCGGACGCCTAGGCCAGAGGTGTTAGGCCTGGGCAGGGGCGGAGCCTGCAACCGCGGGGAGCTGGGGGTCCCCTGCCCAGGCCTGACACCTCTGCCGGAGGCCTCAGGCCTGGTCAAGGGGCCGATCCAGTGATTGGTGATCGGAGGGTGATGAGGGTCAACTCCTCTGGCCGAGGCATCAGGCCTGGGTGGGGGGCAGAGCCAGGGATTGGGGGGATATGATGGTCCCCTTGCCCAGGCCTGAAGCCTGGGTCAGAGGCGTCAGGCTTGGGCAGGGGGTGGAGCAAGCGATCAGAGGGAGATGGGGGTCCCCTGCCCAGGCATGATTCCTGGGCCAGAGGCCTCAGGCCTGGGCGGGGGTCAGAGCCAGTGATCGGGGGAGATGGGTGTCCCCTGTCCAAGCCTGACACCTCTGGCGGAGGCGTCAGTCCTGGGCAAGGGGCCGATCCTGCAATTGGAGGGTGATGGGGGTCAACGCCTGAGGGTTCCCAGTATGTGAGAGGGGGCAGGCTGGGCTGAGGGACACCCCCCCCCCCCAACACACACACCCAGTGCACGAATTTCGTGCACCGGGCCCCTAGTCTGTATATATAAAAGGATAATATGCTAAGTGTCTGACAGTTCAACCAACTGGTTGGTATGACAGGCACTGACCACCAGGGGGCAGATGCTCAACACAGGAGCTGCCATGATGCGGACTGGCCAGCACCATGTACCGGGCACTAACAAACCAACTCTGGGCTTCCCCCAAGTGGGACACAGGCCCTACCACCACCCCAGAGTGACAGCTCACCAAATACAATAATGATCTCAAGAAAGTATCATAATAGAGCTAGAGAAAAAATGATGGCTTTTTGTTAGCTCTGATAATCATTAAGTGAATTAAAAGTTGTTCTGATACTGAGCATGTGCTTCAGTTTGTCATGGCTAACAAATTCAAGCCTTGATTCAAAATCCAAGTTGGTGTACAGCAAAATACCTTGGGAAGTACTTCTCATGTTATTTTGTGCGCTATATGAAATTTGGTACAGAACTTTAATTTTTATTGGTTTGCTAAGATAGGATTTTTTATATCTGTGATGTTGTGATTTATAATGAGAAATATATATTTGTTTTTTGTTCCTATTCCTCACACAGAGCTCGTAAAACCCTTGCAATTTTCTAAGTGATAAGGGTGATGAAGGTATCTTAATACTCATAACAACCCCTTTAAACTACACCCCCGTTTACATTAATGAGGTGATTTTTTGGAAAGCATCTAAGGATGAGGGTTTGTTGTCAGAGAACCAACCATGTGATTAGAGGGTTGGAAATTTTTTTGTAATAAACCTGTAATCTAGTAAGTTAACTGTTTTCCTGAATTCTATGCATTGCTCTAGCAAATTAATCATATCCAAGGAGAGGGGTCTTTGGAACATGTGATCTACAGCATGGGCTTGCGATTGGCATGTAAAGTGAGGGCGAGGATGTGCCATCTTGTAAGACTGAGGCCTTAACCTGTGAGATTTGATGCTATCTCTGGGCAAATAGTGTCAGAACTGAGATGAATTGTAGGAAACTCAGGTGGTGTCAAATAATTGCTTGGTGGGGTGGTGAAAACCCACACATTGAAGTTTATATCTGAATCATAATATCCAAACTTGGGATGCATCGTTTTCTATTAGATGAATATTTAAATTACATATTATACATATTGCATCCTATAAATATGAGTTACCTTTTACCTCAGAGCCAAATAATCACTTTGTAGAAGAAAATCAAATGTGTATTTTTCAGTTTAGATGCAGTTGATCAATTTTACTATTGCATGTTGACACCAATCTCCTGAAGCAATCTGGTCTCTGAGAAGCCCAGACGCACAGAGACTCATGGATTTGAATTAAAAAGTAGTTCTGGACTTGGGGGCATTTGTGTTGTTTAATAAACATAAAGGAAGAAAGATGATAAATCACCGCTTTGATACATAAAAATGCCAATGTAAGTCAGCCATTTAAAAACACTTTAAACTAAAATACAAGATTTCAGTATACAGAGAGGCTTCAAAATGCAAGAAAAAAATTCATTTCCTCACCATATGATTTTTTAAAATTATGTTTAACATCTAGTGCAGACATTAGCAAAGATAACTAGATTTCATTCTGGTGGGATGTGACCATGATGAGTTGAATGAATATTGGAAGAAAGTATCCATGAAAAGAAGTTTGTAAGACATGTAATAATACCAGAATTTTTGTCTAGATAGAGTGGAAAGTATTCATCAAGACACTTGGCAAGGTTAAAAGGCTTTTTTCTTCTCTATTACTAGATCTGTTTGCTCTGGTAGGCTAGGATACACAGACTTAACCTTTGGGGCTCAATACTTTCTTTTGTTGGAGACAGCCCTATGCATTATAGGATGCTTAGGACCATTTCTAGTCCGTACCCAGTTCTGACCACCCAAAATGTCTTCAGATATTGCCAAATGTACAAGGGAGGTGGGGGCAAAATCACTCTTGACAGAGACCACTGAATTGTATATTTTACTGTTACAACTGATACCCCCACTGTAACAATATGCTAATTTTTAGATCAGCTTGTCGACAGTAGTCTTTTTGGATTTTCATAGGGATTGCGTTGAGTTTATGCATCCCATTAGAAGAACTGCTATCCAATAATGAATCTTCACAATCCATGAACATGGTGTATCTCTCCCATTAGTCAGATCTTACTTAATTTCTCTCAGCAATGTTTTATTATTCTTATGTATAAGTCTTGCACTTTATTTGCTAGTTTCTTTCTTAAGCATTTTATTAATTTGGATGCTGTTAGAAATGCAATTGTCACCCTAGTTTCATTTTTGAAATACATTATTCTAGTTACACAGCAATGCAATGATTTTTATATTGTTTCATATTCTCTCTTTTCTGATCAATCACACTCATCTACCAGCTACATATGTTTTCTATATCTGAGTTGCCGTTATTCATAGTTATTCACCTTTCATCTATGGTTTCCTCCCTAGTCTTTCTTTGCTCCTTTCTGCTTCCACTTGTACTGCTAAATGACACCATTTCTTTGGTGTTTTTTAGTAAAAATATCCAAGAAATATTATCAAATATGATAGTTCATGTTTTCATGACAGGTTTGTAATAAATAGGTCATTGATTATCCTAATGTTTAGTTATAGTTGAGCTGTGTCCTCAATTTGTCTATTTTAACATGGCGAGAAGTGGGGGTAGTGTGGGCTCCTGGCTCTTAGAAAGCTTTCTGACCAGTGGAGGGTAGAAGGGAGGTTCAAGCACCCTGACTGGTAACTGCTACCTTAAATAGACTTGATATGATCTACGCAGCAGAATTCAATGAGCATTAGAAATTTTGTAGGTGAAAATGCCCTAGCCTCTTGCTTTCCCTAAGAATTATCTGCTGCCCCAGACAATAGTGCCATAAACATTAGCTTATAAATGCTTTGACACCTTCCCTCATTCCCCAAGCAATTTTAGCACATGGCCATCTCTGATGTGATTAAAATAAAGACATGCTAGAGCAAGCATGTCAAACTCAAGGCTAACACTGGCCAAATAAACAAGGCATACAGCCTGTGGGTCATGAGTTTGACATGCTTGTGCTAGAGCCTCATCCTATGGATCTAAGGGTCCAGGGTTTGATTCTGGTCAAGGGCACATACCTTGGTTGCAGGCTCCTCCCTAGCCCAGGCCCTCGTGAGGACTTGAGCAGGAGGCAACCAATCAATGTGTTATGCTCACATCGGTGTTTATCTCTGTCTTTCCCTCTCCCTAAAAATCAGTGGAATAAAGACATGCCTCTTGAATCAGTCCCTCAGGAAGCCACCAGACAGGCCAGACAAATGATTGCAATTCTTTGAAAATGACATTGGTTCTAAAACATCTGGTGCTGGGAATGGGGGCTGTTATTGTCATGGCTGCCACTGAGCTGGAAAGTGGAATGGGACCATGTAAGGAACAATGATACAAAATTTGCTATTCCTAGTGAAAAATCACTTTATTTTTATTTGTTCTGTAAGTGCTCCTCAGGTTGCTGCAAAACATTGGTTAATTTACAGAGTTCCAAAGAAGTTGACTTTGGCAGCTTATGTCAGTTCTTTGATCCTTTTATGGAAGAGAAGAATTTCTTACTCCTCCATTTTCACTGGCATTGCTTAAATATTAGAAGAGTAATCACCAAACCATAAAATGTGTGTAATATACGTCTAACACCATTCTGACATTTCCATTGTTGACTATAAGGGGAAACAGAATATGCCAACTAAAAGTACCACTTTGGCATATTGATTAATGTTGCCTAAGAAACAGCTGGTGTAAGACACTCTGACCCTCCTTTGACCCCAAAAAGCAGAAGAAAAAACCTTCCATGTGAGAGGTACCCTCCCTCTTCCAGTAAGTAGAGAAACAGTCTTATCACCAGAGATGGAGAATTTATAGCCTAGAAGGCTGTATAAAGAAACCTTGTTGCTTCACTAATTTACTCCCCAAGCTCAACCTTCTTTGTCTTGTCAATTCTGCACAAAGGTATTTTTTATTTGTTTAAAGGGTATAAAAGCGTCCTGCTTTGGTCACTGCTTTACGAGCTCCCTACAAAATGAATTTTGTTTTCATCCCGCTAATCTTTTTTTTTCTTCTTTTTTTGGTCAGATTATTAGATCAGCCAAAGAACTTAGAAAGAAAGAAGGGAAAAGCTCTCCTCCATATAACTACTATGGCAGGCACTAAAATAGTACATTCAATGTTCACTCTCTCCCATCTTTCCTGTGAACATAAGCTTTATTTTGTTGCAGGTAGCAATTTTCCCAGTTGAAAACTTGCTCTTCTTCCCAGCCGGCAGTAACAGTTTGATCCAAATCTGGGCAATAAGATATCAGTGAAAGTTTTTTATAGAGAAGTGTGAAATCATCATCTTTTCCAAAGAGAAGGGACAGAAATTGTCTCCCACATACAGCACATACCCCCCACTTCTTCATATACTGAACATGGAGGACATGGTAGTTTCAGCCTAGTCATGTTACAAGCATGAGACTAAATGTAGAAGAGCAAAAGTTAAAAGCTGAAAATAGAAAATATAATATCTCTGATGATATCACTGAGTAACTGAATCAGCAATGCTAGTAGTAATGCACCTCATGACTTCGTATCAATGCATGAGGAAATGAGGCCCTTGTATGTAAAGAAAATTTCATAATGGCTGCAACCATTTAATATTTACTTTGAAATTCCAATAGGGACCATTCAGTTTAATTTTCCATCCTTTTTTCTTTGGGGCCCCTGTGTTCTTGCTGCCCTACACTTGTTACTCTGAGCTTAATGGAGGTAAACAGAAATGGGTCTGCATTCATTGAGTTCTTACTATGTGTCTGAAAGGCAGGTCTCATTCATTTACACCAGAACACTTATGAATACAGTGTTATTATTGTTCAGAGTTTATAGATAGAATCTGAGGTTCAAAATTATGAACTAGCTAGTCGAAGATTACACTGCTAATGAGTGCAGAATATAGATTTGAGTCCAGGTTTGTCTTGCTCCTACTTTTAATCACTGCAACATCACCTCCTAGAATAAATAATCCATTTTTTATACAAAGTTAAAGAGACCAAATTAGAACTCAATATGCAAGGCCTGATTTGCTCAGGATTAAGAGAAAAAGAGGGAAAAGTAGAATCTATGACAACATATATAGCATGTGTGTATAGTTAAGTTCATTGTTTATGCATGCTTCTATAATTTTCTATTTAATGGTTACTTTATACTCTCTCAGGAAATAATTATAACCAAAGTGCTAAAATTTATCCCTGGTGAAATTGAATATAGCCAGGTAATGCACGTTTTAATTTTTTTGGAAGGCTACTGCAAGGAAAATACTAGCAAGGTGTTAGGAGGCCGCTTTGCTAATTAGATTTATTGAACACAGTGTGTTTCTGTTTGTTTTAAAAACTGATATTGTGGAAACATTTGAACACAGCTACTGCAGCTGTCAATTGTTCTTCTTGAGTTACAGTTCCCACCACCCCCAGGGACTGTGGCCTAATTTCAGGATCCTGTGTCTTGCAGAATGCAAAGCAAATCTGCATTTCAAAGTAATGTGAGTGGCTACAGTCCTGCCAGTTCAACTCCTAACAATTATGCAAACAAAAATCTGATAATAAGAGGCCTTTACATAAATGCGTTTGTTGTCTTTCAGTATATTGAAGAGAACTATCTCATATTTTTTGTCTTTAATGAAAAGAGGAAATGCTTGAAGAGCTCACAGTACCATATTGTCTGTGTGCTTCTTGCCATCCCCCTGCCTTCTCTCTCACCCTTTTTCTTTGAAAACATGTTTTCTTCTTTCATGATGAAATTGGCAATAAGCAAGCAAATTAGTGAGCTGAGAATACAAATCATTATGGTGAACAACGCCAGCAGGCTTCAGAAGAGCTGGTATTATATCTAAAGAGGAGTGAAACATGAAAACAACTTTTGTAAGCAGTTAGGCCAATAAAATTCTGAGGGAGGGAAAAAGAATAGAAAAAAGCATTAGAATTGAGAGCATTAAAGTGGACATTTGCTAAATATTCACCAACCTTAAAACTTCAGCCCAACATAAATAGGTATATGCTAAATTTTTGTTTCTTTGTTGTTGTTTTTTAAAACTTGCTTTGTTTTTGTTTAAAAATGCTTTGACAACATCTGCAGTTTTTTAAAAAAATGTTTATTGATCTCAGAGAGGAAGGGAGAGGGAGAGGGAGAGAGAGATAGAATAAATATTCAAGATAAAGTGCTAAAATTCTTGAATATAGCCAATGTACTAATATAATGTTTGGTACCTGTGTCAATAAATGTCTGTTTTCTCCATTTAAATGCGACTTTTCAAAAGAACAAATCGAAATACCTTTCTTGGGTATCAAGCAACCTGTTCAGTCACTAATTTGAGGAATTAGGAAAACTACTCAAAGATTGTCAACTTTTAGGGCACAGATGATGTAAGGAATTTCCAAGTCTGGTTACTGATGCTCCTTACTTCATGATAAGTACTATCCTAGTGCTACTCAAATGAAAAAATATTATCAAGAAATGTATGTGTTGACATAACCTAGCCAAGAATTCCACCTGTTTTCCTTTCTGAGTTAGTTTTTTGAGATGTAGTGCTGGTTGACTTGGCAGTCGCGAAACCTGGCATGAGTGTTCATGTTGCACATGCAACCCTGCTTGAATGCCTGGTTTACAAACAAACACGGTAGCATTTTAGCTATTTATTCTAGCTCTTCCCATGTGGCTTGGATAGCTGTGCATAAAAGAAGGGTTGTAAATGGGGGAAGGAGGGTGGTGCACTCTTCTCGGTGCAATGTGAGCAGGAGGAGGGCAGCTGATGAGACACTTAACACTTCATTACACAATTGAACACAACATGTAAGTGGATTCTCCTGAAGTGCCCCAGGAAATCAGACTGTGAATGACTCCCACCTTGCTCTTCTTACAACATTTATATCTGAAACTTCCAACATGGTAGTGTGCAAGCCTGCAGAGTTGCTGCAAGTGAAACTGTGCAAACACAAAACAGAGCCAGCCAAGGAAAATCTTCCACTCTAGAAGCACAACAGGACTGTTGGATTTGTTATAAATGCTAGCAGAACATAAGAGACATTGTAGCACATTCAAGAGACAAGAGCCAGAATCATATAACCTGTGAAATCAATGCAGGAATTTGGGGATACAAATATTTAATCTACAGAAGTGATTATGAGTCAGGGATAATAAATATGAAAATTGCCTGTATAGTTGAAAGCAGTGTGAAGTCAAAGACAAACTAGAATTTTTTTCTCTGTGTCCCAAAGTATAGGTAAATTCAGCATCACTTGTTAAGAGGGAGAACAATTTCAATTTGAATCCAGAGAGAGCATTCCAATATGTACTTATTTACTTACTTACTTACATTAATTGAATTTATTGGGGTGACATTGGTTTCTGAAATCACACAGGTTTCAAGTGTACAATTCAATAAAACATCATCTGCAGACTGCATCATGTGCCCATCACCCCAAGCAAAGTCTCTTTCTGTCCCCATTTTGCCCACCTCCTCCAAGGCCTACCCCTTTTCCCTCTGGCTATCACCACACTCTTATTTGTGTCTATATGTGTCTATTATCTTTTGGCTGATTCCTTCACTTTCCTTCATCCAGTCCCCTCATCCCCCTCCTCTCTGACAACTGACATTCTGTTCAGTGTATCCATGCCTCTATTTCTCTTTTGTTTATCAGTTTATTTTGTTCATTATGTTCCACATATGAGATCATTTGGTATTTGTCTTTCTCTGAGTGGCTTATTTCACTTAGCATAATAATCTCCAGGTTCACTCATGCTGTCACAAAAGGTTAAGATATTCTTTTTTACTCTGCATAGTATTCCATGCTATAAATGTACCACAGCTCTTTTATCCACTCATCTACTGATGGGCACTTGGGCTGTTTCCAGATCTTAGTTATTGTACATTGTGCTGCTGTGAACATAGGGATGCATACATTCTTTCTGATTGGTGTTTCGAGTTTCTTAGGATACATTCTTAGAAGTGAGATCACTGGGTCAAATGGTAGTTCCATATTTAATTTTTTGAGGAAACTCCATACTGTTTTCCACAGTGGCTGCACCAGTCTGCACTAGGGTTCCCTTTTTCCACATCCTTGCCAGTACTTTGTAGCAATATCTCTGCTGAGTTGGAATCATTGTCAAATCTGCTAAGTGTAAAATACACACTAAATTTTGATGACATTTGAAAAAAAGAATGAAAAAGGTCTCATTAAACATTTTTATATTATGTATTAAAGTTATAGTACTTTGAATATACTGGGTTAAGTACAATACATATTAAAATTAGTTTCACCTCTTGTTTTTCATAGTGTTAAAATGTAGTTACTGGTGAGACAGAAAGAAGCTAGGTAGATAGGGACGGTACTATGGGAGCAGGAACCCTTTGAGGTGGAGTTACTAAGACAGCCTAACTAGGATGGGAAGGGCGTGTGGGGAGACATGAGTTTTAAAATGTATGGATATTGCTAAGACAGGCAGCTTGCTGCCAACAAGGCTGACTCTGACCCCTGAATTAAAAGTCTTTGTCCCTTCTCCCCTGGCACAGTGCACAATGGATACCTGAGGCTCCTGTTCAAGGGGAGCACATCCCCTGCGCCCACGTGGCTATGGCCATGGGGACTCCACACAAGGACTAATAGACTGTAATTCGCGTGGATGCTCTCAGTAAACTTTGGTTCTGCTAAATATTTTTGTCTGACGACTTCAATTTTCCTGAGACAAGAACCCGGACTCAAAACACCCATATTTTTGGTTTCACTAGGAAGTATAAAATTACATACGGTCTTCACATTATATCTCTGTTAGACAGCACTGACCTAAAACATTTTTTGCCATAAATATTTAATATCTGATAGGGCTGTACCTTTTAAAGAATTTTCTTGGATATATACAAAACAAAAAATGGTAACATTGGAGATATATATATATATATATATGTATATATATATATATATATATATGAATTCACTAATATACAACATTTAAAATGTAGAGTATACTTTTTCAAGACACAGAAAACAATTTTTAAGATAGACACATCCACATCTCTTATAAAAACATGCTGGCAGAAGATAAAATTAACCTGAGCACTCACTTCTCAGATGTGCCAAAGCTTTGAAGTTGTTAATCACTGGATATTGTTATGATTGTAATGTAGTACTGTGTCAACATTTTATCAATTGAATATCACTTACATAGAAATCTATTGGTGAGAAACAAAATTAACAGCACTTTAAATATGTAGCTTATGTTATTATTTAACTTGACTTCAGTAAGCTTGTTTCTTTGTTTTCTGTATTTTATTTTAAGGGTAATGGGTCCCATCGTTGTTGTCTCATTGTTTCTGAGATACTAGCTGTATTAAAATCTCATTACTGTTTATAGCTACTGTTTAAGCTCTTTCAGATAAATTATTGAATTAACAATAAATACGATATTTATTTTTATATCACCTAGTTCTTCCTTAGTACCCTGCGGTTGAAGTGCTGCGAAACCGTCTACTCCCATGACTCCACTAAAGCAAATTGCTGTAAAGGTCACTCGCCAAATTAAATAACCTCATTTTCCTTGACATTCATTAAGGTCTTTTTAAAAAATATTCTGTTTTTTACATTTTGCGCCAGGCTTTTCTCTCCCTCAAGTATCCACTCCTGGATATACTCTTTCTGTGGCACAAGTCCCATAGTTTCACTCATCTCCTCTAAGAAAAATGACCTCTAAATTTCTCTCCTGGCCTTGAACTCTGTTTCTCTTTTGGGGGGTAGAGGGTATCTGGCAAATACTTTCTATTTTATTTTTTCTAATGTTTTCATATATTTTTATGGTTGATAGTATTACAGATATCTCCCACTTCCTCCTCTTCACCCCCAGCCCTGAACTCTTAATGAGCTCTACATCTGTATTGACCCCTGGCTCAAGCTTCTAGAAGCTTTTTTTATTCCCTGGCTGAGTCCCCTTAATCTTCAAAGCTAGCAGGTCTTTTCATAGTTTGCATCTCTCTGATCTTCCTCTATGTCTCTCTTTTCCATTTCCTCTTCCATGCATCTCCGCCGCCTGCTGCCAGCAGATGATTCACATGAACTTCCATGTGTTTAATTATATCTGCAACATTCTGCACATTGTGAGCACCCCCTGGGCAACACGTGGTGACCGTGAAGGATCCACTGTCCACTTTGTAAAAAAAACATTCCTTTAGGTCAACATGTGTCTGTCTTTCTTAAAACTGCAGGGGGGCGGGGAGGTATAAAAAGTACAAACCTTATTTAATACCTTGTTATATCTATTTCTAGTAAGTCTCTATATCCAGCAAAGAAAATGCATTTCCTGGCCTAGTGCCTTAACTCCTCTCTGAAGAGTGTGACATGAGTTGAAGGATAGAGTTAGATTCTGTAGAAAAGTCACGTACACAGAAATAGCAATGCCACTGAGTAAGAATTATTTTTCCCCAGCTCCCAGATTGCTGTGTTTGGGCAATCTGAGACTATACTAGAAACTTTTTCTTAGACACAATTTCAATGTAAGGATTATTCTTTATCTAAACCCTGACTCAATCACAGCTCATTTGCATCAGTTAATAGGTATAGGTAGGTCTCCCACAACTGGATTTTAAGCACTTTGCTTAAAAGCACCCATGTGAGGATTAAATTTCCAATTTTGAATTTTCTCTAGACTGTTTCCCCAATCTACTCTCCAGCCATCGATATTCTCTTTATCCCTTAAGTCCCTGTCACTGAAGCATGTTTTTTCCCCCTTGAAAGTATGAAGATCTTGAATGCTGAAATCCTTAGGCTTTCCAAAAGTCACTTGCATATTGTGGCTATAAACAATTTCATTTCTGCACTATTTTGGTAGTAGCCTTCACCAATATTCATGGGTACTTCCGTCCAGGGCAGGCACATATGCCAAAGATGATTACTTTCATCATAAACAAAAGATCTGCCTCACAGCTTTTTTATCATCTTTAGTCTCAAGTGGTATTTCCTAGGTTTTGGGAGAGGGGCCATATGGACCATCATTTGCCCCTCTCTTCTCAGGAAAGAGATAACTCACCTTTTAAGAATTAAGAAGGTTAGAGATCATTAAACTTCACTGATTATATTCTTTCTTTCCATCTATTTTAATTTTAGTGGCTGATGATCATCTTCCATTTTATGAATATGGAGTTTTTTATTTAACAAAGTTATTAATTTCACTATTGTAAATTTTTTCTATGTTCAATATCTTTGTAATTATTTCACTAAGATACATTGATATTTTATTAATATAAATTCCTAGCAATCATACAGTGAAGGAATATACTTTAATGAATATTGACAAATGGTTTTTCAGAACTATTAAACCAAGTTTTACTTTCCCCAACAAGGAAATTTACATATCCATTAACTCTTATATACAATCCTTATCATAATTTAAAAACTATGTTAGTTTTACCTAATTTTGTGTTATTATTTTATTTTCAGATGTTATGAGCAGTTGGAAGTTGAAACTTCTAATTCTTTTTCATAGAAAAATGAAGATGTAAGCATTGTAAGCATTTTTTTTCAATTTCAGAAGATTCTGTGACCTCAGCTTTAATATACTTCTTCTTTTCTATATATACTATAACAAAATGAAACAAATGTAAAATTTGGAAACAAATATTTGATTAACATATATCTACTAACCAGTGGTATGTCAAGAGGTTTGAAAAACAGAGAGAAGTTGGGATAGGAAAAAAGGTAGTCGTCAAATAGAGAAATAATATATTCATAGCAGCTTGGATAAAATACCAACCCTGACAAAGTCCCTTCTTTCCAATAAGGAGAAAAACTAAAGAGGACAAGAAGTTATATAAAGTATGTATGATACAGGAAAGAAATGGAAGTCCTGGTGTTATGAAGCAGAACCATGAACACTGAAAACTCGAGTTTCCTGCCCCACCTCACTTTCCATGACATCTAGCATTGTTTAGCTCACCAGTTAAATTAATTAAGCACATCAATTAAAAATCACCTTTACTGTAGCAGTTAATTAATCATCAAGGTTGTCCTAGTGCCTCCATTGGGAACATTGACTTTTTATTAACTCTTTCTGGGCACACATTCACAAACACAAAGTCTACAGAAGTATTATTTTGGTGTCCTAATTTATTTTGCTAGATATTATGTTTAACAACAACTATAAAGTAGATATTATTATTTACATCATTCTTAGGATAAGCAAACAGGCTTACAATATCTTAGATACTTCACCACAGTCACAAAGTTAGTAAGTGACAAGCCTAATGTTTGAAAACACTTCTGTTTTTTTTCTAATCAACACCTTAACCATTTATCAAAGCTTGTTGAGCAGTTTAAAGGGGGCAGTTTTACCCTATGTGATTATACCTCAACTAGAGGCCCGGTGCATGAAAATTCATGCACTGATGGGGCAGGGGTCCCTCAGCCCAGCTTGCACCCTCTTGCAGTCCTGGAGCCCTCAGGGGATGTCTGACTGATGGCTGCAGTCTGGCCTCCAACTGTTGGAGGTGACCTGGTGGGTCAATTAAGCGACAGCGCTGGCTGGTGAGCGGCTGGCCTTGTCCCCCCCATCACCCCTCTGCCGCTGCTGGTCAGTGCCCCTCAATCACCATCCCCTCCCTTTGCCTGCTGGTATATGCCTTGACTGGCCTGGTGCTGCCTGCTTGCCTGCCCTACCCCCTGCCGACTGGTTGGTCCACCGTTTGGTCAATTTGCATATCACACTTTTATTATATAGGATAATCCTGAATTTGACAAATGAAAACTAAAGAGAAATTGGGATTTTATGGGCAAAGAAAATTTGTGAGTCATTTTTGTACTTGTTATTTTTTGTATTAAAAGCTCATGCATAAATGTTACATAAAATGCCAAAAAAAAAAGGGGTGGAGATGGGGAAGGAAGAGCTAAACTACTACAGGAAGCATTCTAGTATTGAGATTAAGAGATGAACTTTGGTGTCCTACTTGCTTCATTTAGAAACTTAGCTTTGCCCCTAAATAGCTATATGGCTTCAGGAAGAATTCTAAGTCCTCTGAGTCTATGTCTTCACCTGCAAAATGGGCTAACAATACTTATTCATGACTTAATCATGACTTATTCATGATTTAATGAGATCATATGTATCAAAATTTAATGAAATCACTATATGTCTATAGTCTATCATGATAAACTCTCAATAAATGGATTATTTATGAATTTAATTCATTTGTTGAAGGTGAGTTGGAAAGTCATAGAGGGAATAAAATTTATGTATTTAAAAATAAAGTGTGCAGAGTGAAGAAAAGAGTGTACACATACACATCACTGCAGGAGAGACAAACAGGCCTATGAAGGAGGCAGTAGAAAACAGCCAGGACACAACCTTTTATGTTTTCCATAAGATGGGAAGAAGGTTAAAAGTGTTGTCCTCTAACTGCATGTGTTTCCCTTTGCAAAGAACTAAGGTATTGCCCTCCAGAGAAATTAATTCATTCACCATACATTTAAGTGACTCAGAGGAGCCAGGAACTGGAGGCTTGTGTCCTGAAACTGTCGGAAATAATCTCAATATATTTGGGTCATTGAAAAGTGGAACTGGGAATGTCCACTGAGATACCATAGCCCTCTAATTTCCAAATATGTATCTTAACCTAGACCTTCCCTCCAACCCCCACAATCCAACCCCACAATCCAAGCAGAACCTGCTTATAAATTATTTGGGAGGTAAAGCAAATGTTAGGAAAGAAGGACAAGGAAGGGATGTTAGCCAAAGGGTACATTCCCCAATAGGGTCCTTAGCACTGCCGCGGAGGTGAGAGAGGCTCCTGCCACCACTGCTGTGCTCCCCAGCAGTGAGCCTTGCTTCTGGCTGAGCAGCAGTCACCCTGTGGGAGCACACTGACCACCAGGGGGCAGCTCCTGCATTGAGTGTTTGCCCCCTGGTGGTCAGTGTGCATCATAGCAACCGTTCATTCTGCTATTTGGTCAATTTGCATATTAGGGTTTTATTATATAGGAAGATATCTTATAAGACTAAAATGTCTTGGAAATATTTTAGGGCTCTAATGTTGAATCTAATTGTCTATATTTTACAAATTACAAATTAAATTACAAATCTAATTGCCCATTACAAATGAGGAAGTTAGCTCTAGATTAGTATGGATATATTCATAAAGACTAAAAGTGCAAAAATTTAGAAAAAATGTTAATCTGACAAGAGGTAAAGCAGTGAGGACCTAGAACATATGGCAGAAATTTTCTGTTAAATATATCCTTGTGGTTACCTTCCTCATTCTAATTCATTCTCTTCACTTTTAGCCTTTAATACTCTGGCTCTCTTTTCTGAGACCAAACTTTCATGCCTAAAATACACATTTTACTATAATCATCATATACATCAGGATTATGAAACAAAATGTATGTTAAGTATCATAATATAATGGTATTCCAATGTTAATGTATTGGTATATTGATACCAATGCGTTAGTATTATGGCATTGTTATTATAAAAATGCCACCTCTCCTTAACAGAGTTCAAATTCTTTATTAATTATCCCTGCAAGAACACTGAATGAAGATTATTCCTGTTTATAATGCGAGCAGACTGAGGCCTAGGAGTGTTGGCATTTCCTAAAAGTGATAAAATACCTAGGATTCAGAATGAAGATTCATGATCAAACATCAAATCCTTACCTTTTCACCTACAGAGGCTTAGTGCTGGTTCTACCAATTTCCCACCCAACTCAGGGTCCTTGAGTTAATGTTTTGGGGGAAATTTTAGTTAGGGTAATAAGGGCCTGGTATAGAGTCATGGCTCTTTAAAGCACTTCCAATAAACTGGTGTTTCTCAGGCATGAGTTTTATAAGGTGTACCTTAGGGAAATGCCAAAATGTGAAGGGAAACCATGATAAAAAAAAAAAACAGACTAAGTAGCCCCAACACACAGTTGGGCCATAATGCAAACAAGTTATCCATACGGTATAAATATTTCTCTGAGTTTGTTACCTGTGTTTGGATGAGCCCTAAGTTGTTTCCAGTCCAGGGGTTAGCTGCCTCTAGAAAATGAATCTCCAGGAGCGTGGACTAAAGCACCTGGGAGGAAACTGCCCTGGAGAAGAAGAACCTAGACCAGGAAACTTGAATGCACAGCAAAGACTCAGTTTACCAGTCAGAGGGGGCATTCTGAAAAAGTAGCTTTCTTGTCTGAAGAAGCCCTCGTACCGATCACTATGGAACAATGCATGAGTATTGGTGATAGAGAAGTGTCCAGTGAAGTGGGGGGAGACAGAAATAGGCACGTCATTAAAAAAATCGCTAAACATTTTGAAGTTCAAACAGCACTACTTAGGGCCCCTCCGAAACAGCCAGGGGCAGGAAAGGGAAAGAATTGTCCAGGACACTTCACACCAAGGCAACTCCACTTCTGACTCGTTTCACTGTTTGGAAAGTGGAAGGGAGCATGGAGCCAAAGGTCTCTTGGTTATACTATAAACATTGAATGAGATCTGAAGTGAAATAAAATTATATTCATAAGATGGAACCCATGTGCAGAAATACCTAGGGGACCAGTTTTGCTGGAAGTTGGGGTACTGCATTATAAAATCAGTCGCAGACACTTAAAACAGAAGTTATAATGAGAGTAACAGAATTCAAATCAAGGCATATGTTATGGGCATTTACAGTTTCAAAAACATTTCCATGTATATGGTCGTCTTTAATTTTAAATTATTCCAGATACTTCAACAAAACTGAAGAGATCCATATTGTTACTGTTGCCATATCCTCGAGTCCAAAAACATGTTTCTTAAATAGACGAGATAAATTCCAAAAAGTGTTTTGCTCATATCCCTGAGGTCTCTATTGTGTATTAAAATACTGCTTACACATAGATGCGCAATCTACTTGATTGTGAAGTTTGGAGAAAACCAATATTCACAATGACCATCCCTATTAGATATATATCCTTGTTTGATAAAATTGAGGTTAAGAAAATTTTAGGATTTCTTTCCTCAAGAATCACCAATCTGCGAAGTGGTAGAAAAAGGACTCCACACAAGTCTAAACTCCATATTCACATTACTTTGCAATGCAAGGTTTATACCACAAAAACCTTGTTTACTTAAATATAAATATAGAATTGCTATTTAGTAGGCGGTGGATATTCCACTTATATTGAAAATCACCTTAGGACTCTTGTTTACAGAATGTTATCAGTTAGAGAGAAGCTTCACAGAAATAGGAAAAAAAAATGTATTCTTTGAAAAAACAATCTTCAATTCCTTTTCACTTCTGAACTTCTTGCTTACCAGTAAACGATGACTCCAGCACCTCAGATCTTGTGAAATATCAATAACCTTTGACTTACACCCATTTCTGAAGCCAGTTGGCAGCTGCTTTTACATACAGCTGATTCCGGAGACGGGGCTGTTATTTCCAGCTCGGTAGATGAGTCATTTAACCTCTTTGTCCCCTTTAAAGATAGGAATAAATTGTTCCTTGGCCTGCCTCACCGAGATGACATGACTGGTAGTGAGATAATGTCTATGAAGCAATTTGAATGTCTCACACGAAAACTGCCAAATGTTTTCAAAGCAAATTGCTGGACTTTCTCACCCAGAGGTGGAAAAGGGAACCCATGAAACTGACTCTCAGTGACTAAATGAAGATTGGGGAAGAGCGACATTCCTTCTTGCTTGCAAAAGGTAACCATTACTGTATGGTTGCAAAGAGGTCTAATACATTTCTGATGAATAGTTATTGCTTTCACAATGGCTCACTAGACATAGGCATGTCAAAAAGATGCACATGAAACTGTCAAAGGCAGAAGATGGAAGGAGTCTAACTGTTGAGAATGTCACTCTCTTCCTTATTTCCTAGTTTGTGGTTCTAGCTAGCATCTACCAATTTGGCCTAGGTTATAAATCTAGGAGTCACTCTAGTGTTCTTAAGTACTCTCCACACTTAATCCATGTCCAAAGCCTGTCCACCCTGTCTCATCACTTTCTTACTAAGCACTACCTGATATTTTCTATGGTGCTTTGCTCAGTCTACCAGCATGCTGTTACCTTGATTATTATGGTCTTCTCCCCTGTTTACCTGGCCTACTGTCTTATATTTCTTCATTTTGCCCTTCACATCTACAGCACTACCAATCCCTTTGTCTGGTTCTTGGTGCCTCCATCAAACCTTTTACCCTACCTTTCCCAAAGTATATAGCCCACATTTCAGACATGCTGAATTATTTACAGCTCTCCAAACACACAATGCTATTCCATACCTCTGGCTATTGAACTTGTGACTCTCCTTATACAGGAGCAACCATATAGTGTAATGGTTGGAGAAAAAGCTATATATAGTAAGAATCAAATGCCAGCTTCCCCGAACTTACTAGATCTCTTCGGGAAAAGTTCTGAATTTCTCTGCCCCTCAGTGCCTCCTCTCCAAAAGAGATAATATACCTACATCATAGGTTGTGACGTGATCAAATGAGATCATTTATGTAGATACCACATATTAGGAAATCTAAAGTTATTGCTGTTATATTTTGGCTGAGTCTAATTAAAACATTAAGTCAAAAGTTGCTTATTTCCTTTGCATAAACCTTTGTTATCACCCACCTCCTCCTGCAGCAGGGCCACTGCTGTCTCCTCTTTTGTCCTCCTTTATCTGAGGGAGATGGTGCAATAACCCTAACACACGTTTGAAATTATTTGTTTTCATATCTGCTTTATATGCAGGTGTGAGAAAATTGATTGAAAGTACATCCAGGTCTTATTTGCTTGGCAAATTCTGAAACAAAATAGTTTCTTAATAAATATGTATCAAATAAATAAAAGTAGAAACTCTGATCTTCATCATAAAATATCTTGCAGAGATAAAACAAATGTCTCTCCTTTTTCTAGAGCTTCATGGTAGAAATGGCTTTGTAGTTCTTTGTGTGATTTTTTTCCTCAACTGACCTCTTCATTGACATGCAAAACTACAATGATTTTTTCTGTAGAAAGTCCCAAATTACTTGTGGTAGATACAACTTAGCATGTTCTAAAATGGAGATTTTTGCCATAGTATGTTATGAGTTCATACTTTTTTGGTAGTTAAAATATTTGGGATTAAAACTGATTATTACTGTCTTCACTGAACCATATTGATCACATAGGTTGAGAATGGAATATTGAACATCTATTTTAAAATGCATGTTTATATGTAGAGTGGAAAATTATTACATTATTCATAATCAAACCCAACCAAATAAATTTGCATATAAAAATGGCAGCATTCATAAATCTATAATTTCATTACAAAATGCTACACTATTACAATTTAATGTTTCAAGTATGAACAGCTACCAATTTTTAAGTCTTAAAAATCAATGTTGCTATTACTATTTTTGAAAGCAATTTCTGTGCTTAATATTTTACATGCTGAAAGAAAACAACAGTAACTGTATGCATCTTTGGTGATAAAAATTAATCAGAAGTGTAGCTTTAGGCATTTGGAAAATGTTGAATTAGATTTTTAAGTAACTTGACATTTGTCCTTAATGAGCAACTTTTTTAAAAAAGTGATGGACAACACATTTTGTTCACCTCACTAATATAACATTTCAGTTCAGTGGGGTCATGTAAATAAGAACTGAAAGTAGAGACAGCTCTTATTGATGGCTTCTAGGAGATTCTTATTTCTTTTTGTAGAGCTTTGAGCAGCTCTAGCACCAGCATCTCTCCCAAAGCAAGGCTTGATGGTGAGTTTTCAGCCTGCAGCCCTCCTGGCTTCCACTTAGCTCAGTGTATGCCCTGGAGCAGCATGATTTTAATTAAGCTCAACACTTTTATTTTATTTATTTTATTTTTTAATATTTTATTGATTTTTTACAGAGAGGAAGGGAGAGGAATAGAGCGTTAGAAATATTGGTGAGAGAGAAACTTCGATCAGCTGCCTCCTGCACACTCCCTACTGGGGATGTGCCTGCAACCAAGGTACATGCCCTTGACCGAAATTGAACCTGGGACCCTTCAGTCCACGGTTTGATGCTCTATCCACTGAGCCAAACCGGCTAGGGCTCAACACTTTTAAAGTACTTGATGTCCTATGAAGTTTCAAATAGTTTGGGAGAATCTATATATATAAAAAAGCATAAGATGCAAATCGACTGGATGGTAGAACGACCAGTCGGCTATGACTCGCACTGACCACCAGGGTGCAGACGCTCAACGCAGGAGCTGCCCCCAGCTCACAGGCCCCGATCGCCCAATTGGGGCCTGCCAGCCAACCTCTTGGTCTCTCCCCCCAGGTAGCAGGCCCTGATTGCCCAATGGGTGGTGATAGACACTGGTGGCACCAGGGCCCCATCGCCCCACTGGTTGCCCCACACACAGAGGGCCACCAGGGGCAGCAGGGGCCGGGGCCGGCGAGCGGGCAGGAATGCCAACCTCTTAGTTTCTCCCAATGGCTGGCAGGCTCCAATAGCCCAGTGGGGAACCAGGAACCAGGGGTGGGTGGTGCTGGACCCAGATAGCCCTGCCGGTCGCCCCACACACAGAGGGTGACTGGAAGCAGTGGTAGAGGGCGGGGCCAGCTGCCAGCAGCCGAGGAAGATTGGCTCTGATTGCAGGCCAGGCCTAGGGACCCTACCCGTGCACAAATTTTATGTGCCAGGCCTCTAGTCTATATATATATATAAAAGCCTAAATGACTAAATGACAAAACGCGTGATGCACACTGACCACCAGGGGGAAGACGCTCAATGCAGGAGCTGCCCCCTAGTGGTCAGTGCACTCCCACAGCCAACCTCCCGTGGCCCCTCCCCTCAGGCCGGCTGGCCAATCTCCCACTGCCCCCCCCACCCCCACCCCCCAGCCAACCTCCTGCTGCCCAGATCGGCTCCGATTGCTGGCCAGGCCAAGGGACCCCACCCATGCATGAATCCATGCACCAGACCTCTAGTGTTATTTATAAAAGGGAGATATAATATGTTAATTTCCATTCTAGATTATAAAACAGTCAGAACTATAGGATGTAGAACAGAAGAAGTGTTTAAATTTTGAGTAGCTAAGTGCAGTTTTCAGGGGTACTAACCACATTTGAAAAGAATACTTGTGACCTGTCACCAGAATAGTATGTTGAGCTCTCTATTTGGGAATGGTGCATTTTCCCTGTTCTTTCTAATACATTTATGATCCCATTCTACCATGTATGAACTATGTATAGGATAAGTTACTCAAACTTTCAATGCCCAAGCTCTCCATCTGTAAAAGCTTCTGATCACATCTACTGTGTCAATTTTCTAAGACAAATTTACAAATTACCACCAATTTAGTGGCTTAAAATAACACAAATTCATTCTTACAGTTTGGTAGGTTAAAAGTGTGACGCAGATTTCATTAAGCTAAAGCCAGGGTGTTGCAAGGGCTGTTGGATGCTCTAGGAGAGAATTTGTTTCCTGCTTTTTCCAGATTCCGGAGGCTTCACACATTCCTTCGGGCTTGTCTGCCTCCCTTCATCTCAAATCCAGCGATGCCGCACCTCTCTGGCAATTCTTCCACACGTGCATTTCCTCCGACAACATCCAGGAAAAGCTCTCCACTTTCACGCACACAAGTTTAGATTGAGTAAGCTACATAACCCAGGATCTTCTTCAACTCAAGGGCCTGGACTGATCACATTTTCTAAGTCCCTTTGCTGTGTAAGGAAATTCACAGGATCCAGAGGCTAGGAGAAATGCATCTTTGAGGGTCCATTGTTGTGCCTATAACAGGTACCTCTGAGGTTTTCTGTGTTGATCAGAGATAATTCTGTGAGGCTGTACACCTGATAGGGTGATTACAGTGGTTGGGACAGTTCCCTTCATGCCCAGTGCTTTTCCTTCTTTGTAAATGATGGTATTTAGAGCACTTTATTTTTAAGCTCTTTTTTCAGCTGTAACAATCCTATCTAATAAAAGAGAAACATGCAAATTAGCCATCACTCCGCCACTCTGGTACACCCACCAGCCAATCAGAGTGACTATGCAAATTAACCCAACAAAGATGGTGGTTAATTTGCATACACAGGCACGGAGCAAAGACTGAAGACGACTGAAGATGGTGGCGGTCACGGAGCTGGAGCAAACAGGAGGCTTGGGTTGCTCCCGGTGACAGAGGAAGCCAAGCTTCCCACTGGCCCTGGACTCTGCTCAAGGAGTGGCTGGGTCACCCTGGCCTCCACATGAGGAGCTAGAAAAAAAAAAAAAAAAAGTAGGGGCTGGGAGCAGCCGAAGGGGAGAAGCCAAGCCTCGCTGCTGTGGCTGGACCAAAGGCCTGGGCCCTGAGTGCTGGAGGAAAACTGGTGCCAGCTGCCAGGGGAAGGAAGGCCTATTGAGCAAATCTTCATGCAAGGGGCCACTAGTTTATAAATAACCCGTAAGGGTGACTCCTAGACTATAAATGATTGGAGTCTTGCAAATGAAATGTAGGAAAACGGTTTAATCTCCTTAAGGCAGGTTTAACCTTAGTTAAAATCTAAGTTAAAATCAATCTAGATTAAAATCATGCTTTATTGCACCAGGTTTTAGCTTTCTAGTTTCTCTTTTTTTTGAGGCTCTAAATTTTTATGAGGATTATAATGCCTTAGAGGTCTCCCAAAGAATAAAATTTATTTATTTAAAATAGAACAAAACTCATAAATTTTTTTAATTTCCCAAGGTGCTGCCAATTGTGGGTCTTTATCATAGTCTGCATGTCCTTGCTAATTACATTAACATATAGTGCTACTTCATAAAGTATCCGTGTGAATATTTTTACATATTGCATTGTCCAGGTTACTATTGTCCATGATTTAAAACCTGGGATCCTATGAACTGTTGACTCTACACAACTGTTCCTAGGAGCTTACAGAGTACAGTACTTATCCAAAACAAGTTTGGCAAAATTGTATATTGAGTTTATTTGTTGTGAGCTTCATAATTCACTTATTAGTTATATTTGTTCTTTTTAAGATTATGTAAATTTTCCACAAACAAGAACACATTCTCTGTGAAAAAGAAAAAAAGTTTTAATTCTTGCTTCCAAATCATGACTTTTTATTTTTTCTTCCTGACAGTGGTTCTGAGGTCAGCTGCGCCCCCCCCCCCCCCAAATGGGCTCCCTGGACCATATACCCTTTCCCCTGCATCCATCCTGCAGGCCTAGCAGAGTTGGGTCCAATTCTGTTTCTGTTCTTGCCTGCTGTGTGCTCTTGGGGCCTCAGGATCTCCTTTCCTCTTCAGTGATGGCAGTCACAGAGCACTCAGGTCTGGGCAGGCCTTACGCCATGATCCTAAAACAGAAAGCCCCACCAGTATATAGTCAACAAGAAGTGAAACAAGAAAGGGGAGATGAGGTCCATCCCCTTGGGCTTGTGAGCCGCTGTCAGACCTGAATAAAAGAGAAGTCCCTTCAGGATGTGAGCAGAGCAGAGACAGCAGTGTCATCCATACAGGGTGGTGGTACAGATGAAAACAAACAAGAAAATCGCTGATGGTACTTTGCACAAAAAACGTGGTGGACGATCACTGTCATGCCACAGGTCAGACAGTCACCAGCATGCCTTCCCCATTGCAGGCACCACGGGTCTCTGCTCTCAGCCCCTCGTTTCTCAGAGAGGGTCTGTGGACTCTGATGTCCTCTGACATGTAAAAATTTTAAACTAATTTTGGTACTTTTAGTGATATTTTTTTTACAAAGCAATAAATGCAATTCACATGAATTACACATCTCAGCATGCTATTAAATAATCTTCATCAGCGTCATTCTAATTGGCTAAATATTACTTCCTAATAGGGAATGAAACATAAATTATTTAACCAAATGCATTTGGTTTTTGTTTATATTATTTCACACCTTTTCACCATGGTAAGATAAAGACTTTTACTTGCATTTTTTGATGTATTACTTTATTTTTTTCCTCTCAGGATACAAAAAGCAATTATAAATACTGTGGAAGATACTGCAGATTGGCTCATTAAACACTAATTCTAATTCCCTTTTGGGTTCTCTTCTGCACTACGTTATTTGAAAAGCTACATTTACTAGACTCCAGGGTTCTGAATTTGTCATAGATTCCATCAAGTAAAATCCTTTTTGTAGGATGTGAAGGTGGAATTATGAACCTGTGGTGGTGGCCTTGGGAAAGGAGAATGGACCTCCAAAAACAGAGAGGCTGTAGTGTTTATTGCTCTGGAGTATCTGTAGCTGATGTGTTGGGTATAGGCCTGGGGCATCATGGTTACTGAACAAGGTCTATATTTCAGCGTAATCACTGATTTCTTTAAACTCCTGGATGTTATCTATTGAATGCTTCTATGTGCACATATTGTGCAGTCATGTGCTGCATAATGATGTTTCAGTCAATGGTAGACTGTGTACACACTGGTGGTCCCATCATAATAATAAAAGGCCAAGAGACGTCATGACCAAAATGACCAAATGACCGGTCACCATGAGGTGCATGGAGCACCTCTCCGGCCTGGCGCCCCATGGGGCAGGAGGTGGGAGGCGGGGTGCCTCCTCGCAGCAGTGGGAGGTGGGGCACCTCCTTGTACAATTTCAATCATGTGCTGGGCCTCTAGTAAGATTATAATGGATCTAGAATATTCCTATTGCATAGTGGTCCCATAGGATTATAACAGAGCTGAAAAATCATGTTAACATTGGAGCACGATGCATTACTCATGTGTTTGTAGTGATGCTGATATAAACAGACCTAGTGTGCTGCCAGTCATACAGAAGTATAGCACATACAATTATGTACAGTACATAGCACTCAATAGTGATAATAGATGACTATGTTACTGGCTTATGTATTTACTATCCTATACTTTTATTATTACTTTGTTGTATGCTTTCTACTTGCAATCAAAAAGGTTTGCTCTAAAACTGTGCTGTGTTATACCAGCAGCAACCTCCAACACCTCCTGTTTACCATGTCTCTTGATTGCATCATTTTATCTTATGCTTGATTTACTCTAGTGTTGTTTTGTACAGTAAAATGCTGTAAGGTTTGTAGTCAAAGAGCCATAGGCTATAATATATAGCTACTAGGTGTGTAGTAGGCTATACCGTCTAGGTTTATGCAAATGCACTCTATGGTGTTTGCACAATGACAAAATCACCTAATGATGAATTTCTCAGAATATATCCCCATCAATCAGTAGCTCATGGCTCTGTATATGTTATCTAATTACATCCCATAAAAGCTAATAATTTGGGATTTTAGCTATTAACTCATTCTGTAACCTGAGATCAATAAGACTAAGCACGTCAAGTACTTCAGGAATATACTTACAACAAGTAAATGGAATTGAGAACCCAAATGCAGGTGATCTGACCCATTAGCTCATGCTAATTCCAATTCATCACGTGTCCTGTGGCATCATCTGCAAAACTTGACATCCTTCTCTTGATACATGCAACTTATAAATTATGTAAAAGTTGTCTCAGCCTTAATTACTTGCTGTGGGCAAATAAAGAAGTCTGTAAATAAATATATTTTTAAAATTTAAAATGTAATCCTGGTTGCTAGTGCACACCACTATTTTGCTAAAAGACAAGCACCTGTTGTTTGTGAAAGTTGCTCCACGCAACTAAACCAGTGTTGCTTAGGCTACTTATTCTCGATAACTGCCTGGTATGCGCATGAATATACTGCAGACTGTAAGAAACTGTACCCATGTTTGTGAAACAAGATTGCATGCAAGTGATAGGTATAAGTCCCATGCTTGTTCACCAGGCATATGAAAGTACTGACAAGGACAATGCACTACTGAGCCAAAAGAACATAGGTGTTTCTGAATTGCCCAGGATCCCAGGTAAGTTAGAGAACCCAGTCTGTTATAATGAATATCTGAAAACAACATTAGTCTTTCTCGTTTTACCTCTCCTGAGGGTACTGAGCTGCTTGCATACTGTTTCACTGATAGCATAAGGTTCACTTCCATCACTTTGCTCTGCTTAATTAATGAACAGATCCAAACAAAGGGTCACTTTGATCAAAGCAACATTTGGGCGTAAACAGCAGGCAAAAGTAGTAAGTGACTAAGGTCCTGGAACAGTTAGTGCAACCTTCCTTTCCGTTGTCTCCTAGCTATTTTATTGCTAAATTGACTGACGGGATGATTGGCTTGTTAGATGAGAATTTATGTACACCGTTTTCAGGGAGCGTGCCTCTTTTTATTGAAGACCTTGAAACTCGGTCTTTTGTTATGGGAGTCAGCCAAAAACCTAAATTCAAAGTGAGCATTCAAATATAATAATTGACATTTGTCTCAGAATGTTTTGTTTTTCCAGGCAAAGTTAATAGCTCACTCCTCTTTGCTTCCTTAGCACCTATGTTTATTGCACTTATCACATTGAGTTATTTTATTTGCGAATGTTATTTTCACTCCCTAGGTATTTTGCTGCTTGACATTTTTAATGAACATTAGCACTTATGACAGTAGTTGATATCATGAAATGAGAAATAAATCAATGAGTAAAAAAATAAAGCTTTCTCAGTTGCTAAGAAGTGGGCTCCAAAATCCTGGGGTGTAAGACAGAGGAAGAGAAAATATATCAAAAAGGAAAGCTAGGGACAACTTTTCCTCTGGTGTATTTATTTGTAAGGGTGTGTATGGATAGTTAACACAGAGCTAAAATTAATGCCACAAGGTAATGTGATGGGTTAGGAGAAAATAATAATTGTAGTTGTGCACAAGTACAGATAAAGTCATGCTCCATTGAAAGGTGATCTTCACAAATAAAATAATACACTATTAACTCAGAACCAAAACTGGAACACCTAATGCCTCTAAGCTGCAATTTCTTAATTGTCAAAATGATGATGATGGTATTTGACTCATATATCTCTGAGAGTTGATATAAGCAATACATAAGAAAATATGTAAATGTATTGATGGATAGTCAATTAAAGATCACTGTTCTAGTTTAGATTCTGCCCCTTTTGAACTGGTACATGCTATTTAAATTCTCTGACTCTCTCCATTCATGGAAAGAAAGAAAAATAACTATTTTCTGTGGTTGCTGTGTAAGCCCAGGGTTTCTGCTCCACCCAGCAAGATTTTCTCACATAATGATATCAGTGCAGATAAATCAAGCGGATGGGTAAAGAATGAGGGTGATGGAAAAGATGGCATTAAGGATACTGACTGAATTTTCCCCCTAAAATAACCAGCTGATTGGTGATAGCAAAGTAGGGGAGACATTGATGATACTTAAACAAAATTCAAGTGTTTTTTAACCCAAACTCGCACATACAAAAACCAAATATTTAATGATTCAATTAAAAAAAAGTTTAGTGCTTCATCTGGATGAATTTTCCATTTCAACCAATCCAAACAAAAAATTATTTGGATATTGCTCTGTTCCAAGAGTTAAAATCCTTTCAAGACAAAAAGAAATTAGTAGGATAGTATATGCTCTTAAGAAGTCCAATGTCTAGTGGGGAAAATAAGGTAATGTTGCACAAATAACCTTGATTGTATCAAAATATAATTTGATAAATACCAAAAATTAGGCATAAAGCTTATTTTAGAGGCTCTTGGCACGGTGTGGTTACTAGCATAGAATTTATCACACTGAGCCCCCATTTTCTTAAACTTTATTTGTTAACAAATATTTATAGAGATATGGATGAATAGGAATTAATGGATATCTTTGATATTTCCATATTGAATGTAGCATTTCCCAAGTAGGATATGTAGTCTGTTCATTTGCTGGATTTTGGCTTCTCAATCACCGTGCTTATAGTAATGGTGCCCACCCTTCATGTTTGTATCTCAATGAATGATATCGCCACATAGCTTGTTTAGGTCACCAAGCAAAAAATGTAGGACTTGTAAATAGCATCTCCCTATTCATTCAATAAATTATCAAGTCCTGTTGATTTTACATCTTTAATATTTCTCAATTTTTTAAACCCTCATCATCCTTATTTACATGGACTAAACTCAGTGACTTTATTGTCTATTACTTAAAGTATTATGATGCTCCCCTCCCTTTTTTTCTGATTCTCTGCGCTAAGGTTGCTGTATTTTAAAGGAAAGTCTGCCCATATCATTTTCTAGCTTATAACACCTCAGTGGTCTCTCATCATCTTTTGGGCAAAGCTAAATTCTATAGCACAGCTTCCAGGGACCTCCACAGTATAGGCTCTGCGTCTCTCTCCCTTTATCACCAACTCCTCTTTCACAAAAGATTTTCCAATAATAACAACAATGATAATTATTGAGATTCTTAAAAGATACCCTACTCTTTTAAATTCCTGAGCTTTTACTAAAGTTTTGCCCATGTTTATAATTTTCTCTTTTTTAAAAAAATTTGTCTAAGTAACCTCTTTTCATTCTCTAATATTATAAAGTCCCTTGTCTTTTCCACTAATACATTCTACACAGTCCAAACCTGAAGGATGTGTGAAGTGAGCTACGTTTTTACTAGCAGACTGCTCACCCATCTATCCTAGGATTATATCATGGTGGTTAAGACTGGGGCTCTGAAGGAAGTGACTAGGGCTTCTAGTCCTTTCTCTACCACTTTGGGAAGTTACTTTAGCCTTTCCAACATACCCTATTCTCATCCTAATGAAGTTTAAGTAATAGTTAAATCATCAAGTTGTAGTGAAGACTGCTTGATATTATGCAAATAGAACAGAAGGCCCAACACATAGAGAAAGGCTCAACAAATATTGCCTTTTGCACCAGTCCTTGACACATTGAAGTGAAATTATTTCTTAATGTTTTCCTCACTAGACTGTAAAGATTTCAAGAGGAGATAGAGCCCCTGTTTATTCATCTGTGTATCTCCAGAGGAGGGCCCAATGCCTGACACATGGCCACTACCTCATCGCTGTTTGTTGAACCAAAACAAGCATATGGACCTTGCTCTGTCATTTGTACACAGTATTAGGAATATGGTCACATTGTAAAAAAAACAAAAACAAAAAACAAAACACACAAAATAAAACTCATTCTCTCCATATTCAGATACAGCATCTATTTTGTAGATGAGGAAATTGGGGCATGAAGGAATGAAAGTAATGTCCCAAGTCAAAAACTAGTGAGGATCAGACTAGGTCTGGCACTAGATTTTCTGCGAGCAAAGCCTTTGTAAGATGAACTCTAGCACAACACGTGCACAGTATGGAAACACTGTTTCTCTGAAAGCTGTCCACATTAACTTTAACTGTCAGACATGGTATTTAAGCCTGTCATCATTTGCATCAATGCATCAGGGAATTCAGGTTTTGCATCAAACAAAAGCCACAGGTGTGATTCTGTGGGCAACAGAATGCATTCAGGAAATAACACTCTACTGATGCTTGAGCACACCATAGTTAATGGAAATTGCAGTGGGCAACTTGATTGAAATGAAGCATTGGACTGAATGAGAAGCTCTTCATAAAATACTTGTCCTGGTAGGAAAAAGTTTGTTCAAGAAGAAAAAAAATCAGTGTGACTTTCTACTGTCTAAAAAAAAATACTACCATAAATAGGGCATAAGGAATACAAGTAATTAAAGCAACTATCAGTAAGTATCAAGTCATTTTCTTTGGTAAAATCTAAATGCATTAGCGGAGCAGGGAGGTTAGATTTTTGCCGCTTACTGGCACTAAGAACATCAGGCATGCTGTATTTGGCCTGATCCACTCTCACTAGTGTTTCTGGGCTAGAGCTTTATCTGATTCCTAGAAGGACTTCCTTTCCGACTACTTTCTAGAACTTGTCCATTCTTCACAGAGAAGAGCATATCTTTTCTCTACCTCATAGCTTCCTCAATACACAGGGATCATAGGCACTATGATGTAGTATATTATATTCCAGTAGTAATGTATTAGGTGGAAGCATGTAGAACTGCCCATATTTAAAAATTTTTGACCTCCAAAAATAGTAGATTCATTTTTTTTCTAATAAAATATATGGGCTTTGAACTCACAAACTGCTATCTAGTCTTCATGTTGGTATTCTTAAGATCTGAGAACGTTTTGTGTGGAAAGTTGTGAAATAACCATACAAAAAGCCCTAAAATATATAAAACATGGATCTAGACGCCTGTGGGCATGTGTGTGTAGGTACTGTGTATTTGTATCCATGCACACAATGTATGAAGTAATGCAAGCAATTGAGAAGGGGAAGAAAGCCAACATTTTTTCACTGCCTCTCAGATGCTCCCCTGCATGTGAAGGGCTCTTTTCTTATTCTTCATTTCAGCTTCACAGCCTCGAGACGTTGGCCTCATTGGACCTGGTACAGAAACAAACAAAGAGCCTCAAATAAACCAAACTACTTAATCAAAATTATGTAGGTTTAGCCAGGCCTTAATTTATACCCTAGCCCGGTTGTCTGAAAAAATCTCCCTTGTTTCTAATGCACATTGCCACAACACATTTTACACTTTTATTTTGTCACAATTTATGTGCATATAAATTCATGAAAGTCAAAATCTAATCAGGGCAGGGACATGATCGGATACTTCTGTGAGTGCTCAGGAGTCAGTGGCCTCGAGTCAGTGCAACCTGACAGACACACTGCCATCCCCCACACCTGGCACCAGCATGAGATCACCGAAGTCAACTCTGCAGACTGTGAAACTGACATACAATTCTCTTTCTTCGGTGACAATGGGAAAACAGCAATCTCCGCCACAGAAGAACAACTCAACACAAAGCATGAGTGTCAGGAGTGTCATTTTGTGAAGAGACCTAAAATTATTGTGCCAGTTTCTATCATTCTAGTCATAGTGGCTCTGCCTATAATGGTAGCGAGGAAATAGTTTTATACTATTGTGGTAGGAGAGAGACTGCTGTGATATGTACTATATATATATATGTACATATATATATATAGTATATATATATATGTGTATATATATATATGTAGATAAAGTAATGTTAAAGTGATGAATGGAATATTATTCATCTGTGAGAAAGACAGAAATTCCACTATTTTTGATAACATGGATGGATCTTGAGAGCATTATAATAAGTGAGGTAAGTTAGACAGAGAAAGAAAAATACTGTAAGGTATCACTTACATGTAAAATTCAGAAAAGCCAGAGGAGAATGGTAGTTACCGGGGGCTAGGGTGTGGGAGAATTGGGGAGGTGTTGGTCAAGGGTACAAACTTGCAGTTAGAAGATGAATAACTTTTGGAGATCCAATGTACAATTAGCAATTTTAATCAACAATAATGTATTATATACTTCAAAGTTGCCAGGAGACTAGATCTTAAATGTTATCATCACAAAAATTATGTGACATAATAGAGGTATTAGCTAACACCACAGTGGTAATTATTTTGGAATATATAAATGTATCAAATCAACACTTTGTAACGTTAAACTCACACAATGTGATACATCAATTATATTTCAATTTTTAAAAGTGTCTACTATTCACTGGATCCCATATTATCTCATTGTCTCACTCAATTTGAGCAAGGTATCATTATTATCCATTTTATAAATGACAAAACTATACATAGAGAAGTACAGCACAAAGTGACTAAACTAATAAGGAGTAGGCTCAACATTGCTACCTAGATCTATCTGACCCCAGTATCTGAGCTGTTATCAATAGTGATTTGTTGAAGTGATTCTGTTTGGGAAATCACCACCATAGTCAGTATAAGTTTCCATCATGAATTTTGACTTAGATAAAAATTACATGTTACAATAGCAATTAATATTACAGAAAATATGGACGAGTAAAAATAAGAAAATAGGAAGTGATCCCAATTTCTACATATCCAGAGACAACTACTACTTACACTTCGTGTAAATCTTTTCTATAACTCTTCTGGCAGCCTGGGCACTTGTCTAGAGGACATATACCAATTCTGATATGCTATGTATAGATCTACATATAAATTTGAGTCATGCTGTGATCCTGCATCATTATTTTTATCTACCCTCAGGGCTGGGGATAGCCAGTCTACTGATATCCAGAAGATTCCTTCTTTTTAGGGAAAACCAATACCAACAGTGAAACCTATGGGGTTATTCATAACAGGCAAATACTCAAATCTTTCCACATTCACTTTTTTAAAAAAAATTATTTTTAATTGCATTTACTGGGGTGATATTAGTTATTAATATTATATAGGTTTCAAGTGTGCATTTCTATGATATATGATCTGTGTATTACACTATGTACCCACCACCCAAAGTCTAATCTTTCATATCCATATATTTGGCCCTTTTACTCTTTACTATTCCCTACCCCCTTCAATCTGATAACCACTATACTATGTTTGTGTCTATGAGTTTCAGTTTTATATTCCATACTAGAGGCCAGGTGCACAAAATTCATGCATGGGTCGGGTCCCTAGGCCTGGATGGCAATCAGGGCTGATCTGTGGGGCAACTGGCAGGGTGTTTGGGGAGCCCACCCGCTCTCACCCACCTTGGCTGGCCTGGCACCGCCTGCTTGCCAGCCTCGCCCCCCGCCACCATGGCTAGTCAGGGCCTATGGGCTGGGGGCAGCTCCTGCATTGAGCATCTGCCTCCTGGTGGTCAGTGCACATCATAGCAACAGGTCGTTCTACCTGTTGTTCTGCCATTTGGTCAATTTGCATATTAGGGTTTTATATAGATAGATATGAGTGAAATTATATGGTTCTTAGCTTTTTCTAACTTATTTTGATTAGCATTAAAGTCTCAAGGTCTATCCATGCTGTTGCAAATAGCAATATATAATTTTTCTCATGCCTGAGTAGTATTCCATTGTATATATGTACCACATCTTTATCCAATCATCCATTGAAGGACACTTTTATTGTTTCCATGTCTTGGCCACCATGAATAATGCTGCAATGAACATAGGGGTGCACATATTATTGTGAATAAATGTTTTCAAAATTTGGGGGTAGATACTCAGAAAAAGGGTTGCTCAATCATATGGTAACTCTATTCTTAATATTTGAGAAACATTTATATTGCTTACTACAGTGGCTGCATCAATTTATATTCTTAATAGGAGTGAGGGTTCCTTTTTCTCCATAATCTCTCTAACGCTTGTTATTACTTGTCTTATTGATAATAGACATTCTAACAGGTGTGACGTGGTATCTCATTGTAGTTTTGATTTGCACTTCCCTAATAGCTAGTGAAATTTAATATATTTTCATATATATGTTGGCCATTTGTATTTCTTCTGGGGAGAAGTGTCTATTTAGGTCCTCTGTCCATTTTTTCTTTTTTAATTCTCACCCACGTATATATTTTTAAATTGATTTTTAAAGAGAGATATAGAGAAACATCCATCAGTTACCTCCCATGAGAGTTCTGACTGGGGATTGAACCCATAACCCAGACATGTGCTCCGACCCAGAATTGAACCCCAACCCTTTGGTGCATGGGAGGACACTCCATCCAACTGAGCCACTCTGCCAGGGTCTATGCCCATTTTTAAATTGGATTGTATGTTTGTTTGTATGAGTTATTTATATATTTTGTATATTGACCGCTTTTCAGGGTTGTTGTTTGCAAATATCTTCTCCCAGTTGGTTTCCTTTTTATTTTGTTGGGGGTTTCTTTTGCTGTGCAGAAGCTTTTTAGTTTGATATAGTCCCATTCATTCATTTATTGATTTTCTGTTTGGATGATCTATCTAGAGCTGTCAATGGAATATTTAGGTCCCCTACTATGATTGTGTTTTTGTCAGTTTTTCTCTTTAGTTCTATTAGTAGTTGCTTTATATATTTTGGTGCTCAATGATTGAGTGCATATATATTGAGAAGTGTTATATCTTCTGGATGTAGTATCCCCTTTATCATTATAAAATGTTCATCTTTGTCACTTCTTACCTTTTGTTATCTTGAAATATATTTGTCAGATATAAGTATGGCTACACCTGCTTTTCTATGGATGCTATTTTTTGGAGAATTGTTTTCTACACTTTCACTTTGAGTCTATCTTTGTCTTTGCAGCTTATATGTGTCTCCTGAAGGCAGCATATGGTTTCCAGAATGTTGATTGCCAGAGAATCATGACTGCACCTCTGTGTTTTGTTTTAGCCCAGGTCACTGGGCTCAGCTGCAGCTCATACTGCCCACTCCTACAGGAAGGCTCACTAAGTCACATTGCTCCTACCAGCTGAAGGGAGTGCCAGCCACAATCTGATTCCTCCCCTCTCTGGAGTGAGCTGCACAGCGAGCACTGAGCAGCAGGGCTGCATCTGTGACTTTTTTGATCTCTTCTCCCTTCTTGCTCCCCAGTTTGCTCCTACTTGCCCAGCTTTAGATGTTTCAATGAATGGATCTCTCAGATGTGTTTGAGCATTGAGCAGGGAATCCTTTGTTGTGTTATAGCTGTTAAAATTGTCGAGACTTCCAGGGCAGAGTCCAAGTAGGTCTCTCATGCCACCATTCCTCTGATGTCACTCCTCACATTAACTTCTGATTAACTGTCTTTTTAACTTCACTTTTACTGTAACTTCAAAATCAGCCCTCATATGAATAGAAGGGCCTTTGGATTTAGCTAATAAAGCTATCCCCAAAGGCTAATATTCTATTTAATGAGAGACCTCAAATCATTGCTCATTAATCAAACAACTGACTGCAAAGCATTCTGTTATTCTTACAATTAAAGCAAGTAAGACCAGAAAGTTAGATGGACTTTGTTAAATGAGACAAGAGTCTACATTCATTTCCCTGGTATAGTTGTAGGTAAAGTTCATTTAAAATATAACCTTAATGTAAAAACAGTGATTTTACAAGTGTTTATATTTTAATACTTATTTTTGAGATTGTTGGTACTGGATAACCCAGAGTGAGGTATAACAGGATGGTCTTAGCTGCAAACAACACTGAATTATGATTCAGTTGCTTAAGCAGAAAAGATTTATCATCTTATGAAAATGGCTCCAGGGTTAATTAAATCCTTTGCCTAACAATGTCATAAAGGATCCATATTTTTTCATGTTTCTTTTCTGACATCTTCAGGTTGTCAGTCTTATATTAATTCATGGTTACAGGCTGATTTACAAAGTTTTAGGCATTGTAGAAAGAATGTCATCAGAAAAATAAGGCCTTTTCTTCCCCCATTGGTGATAATCAGTTTTATGTGTCAATCGGGGTAAACTATAGTACCTAGTTTTATAATTAAACACTAATCTAAGTGTTACTATGTAGGTATTTTTTAGATGTAGTTATCATCTACAATCAGTTACCTTCAAAAGGGAGATTATTCTGAATAATCTGAGCGGGCCTCATCAATCAACTGAAATTCTTTAGGAACAGACCTGAGTATTACTTGTGAAGAAGAAATTTCACCTCTGGACTATAACATAAGCCCCAGCATGGGAGGTTTCATCCTGCCCTCCCTGACAGCCTGCCCTATGGATTTTGGACCTGTCTGGGCAGTCCAAAATTGTATAAAATGATTCTCTACAATCTTTCTTAAATGTGTGCTAGAGGCCTGGTGCATGAAAATTTGTGCACTCAGGCGGGGGAGGGTCCTTCAGCCTGGCCTGTGCCCTCTGGCAGTCTGGGAGCCCTCAGAGGATGTCCTAAGCCACAGTCTGGCCTCCCTCTGCAGGAGGCAACTGGGTGGGCTGATCAGGGGATGGAGCAGGCAGTGAGTGGCCGGCCCTGCCCCCCACCCCCACCGCTGGTAGCTGTAGCGCCCCCCCCCATCACCATCCCCTCCTTCTGCATGTGCCTTGGCTGGCCTGGCATCACCTGCTCGCTGGCCCCGCCTCCTGCCAACAGGCCATTCCACTGTTCAGTCAATTTGCATATTACGCTTTTATTATATAGGCTATTGCTAGTCTATTTATCTGATGAACCTTGATTGATAAACCACGTTTTTTGTTCATTTGTTAATCAGGGATAAAAGCTTTACCAAAAGCTACTCCCAAAGGTCTTCCTGCCACATCACATTGGAAAAACTGTATTAGATGTTTCTTCTGAAAAAGTTGCTGTAAAAGGTAAAGTAATTTCTTCTTATTAGGAGTTACCTCCAGTCACTTAGAGTAGGGTGGACAGAGGGATGAAAATGCAGATTTTCTTAGCAAAGCAGTGGATAGTCATTAGTGAAATGTTTACAGGAAGAGAACTATCAGCATCCTTTCCTCACAAGCAAGGGTATAACATTATGTAACAGAAAGATGATCAACCCACGAATAGTTTTATGGTTCTAAAACTCTATCCAAAATCTTCATGAAATATTAGCTTTGTCCCATTACCTCTCGGTCTTTCAGTTTAATCTTCAATAAAAATGAAGAAGCAGAATTAAATGAACTTCAAGCTCTTTCTAGCTTGTTCTGGGATAGAGCTGCGATTCTGTTCTGTATAAATTTGGTGAAATTGAACACATCCTCCTGAACCAATTCATATTTTTCCTCCTGTATTAAGTCCTCTATTACAGCCTCACAGAGTAAACTTCCACTCAGCATTTTATCAAGGCCTTATTATCATATGCAGGAGGCAGCTGTTTATATAAAAAATTCATAACACTAGGAAGAATAAGATATAACTCCTATTTTATCATCCCTTTTCCTCTGTCCCTGCTACTCAAGACTCAGGCCAGGCTTTACTGTTCACGAGCTGCCCCCATGGGTGCCTGGCACAAATGTTCTTAATGTTAGACTCTGAGTGTTGAAGACCAAAGCATTTTCACGTTTATATTTTTAGTTACAACTTTTAACACTTCTTAGAATTTAGCTAGGGAAGTTTCTAGACTATAGTTATTTTTTGGCATGGAAAATTAATAAAAGAATACAACAATGTTGCTGTCTTATTTTTATAATGCTTTTTTTTTGTTGCTGGACACATATTTTCCCATAATTGGATGAATTCAGATCTGTCATTAGGTTATAGTAAAGGCAAATATATAATCCAAGAACAGAATCGCATTAGATAAAGGAGTCAATCTCACACTTTCTCTCATTAAAAATAAGTTATTTTACTTGGACATGCATACAAAACATTACGTAAGCAGCCAGATCAGTTTCTCTGTGCTGGATCCCACCATCCTACATTATGAATAATACATTGAATAACTCCTTGTTACCTGCATAGTTTGGGAAATTATCAGCAAAAAATATGGTTGAAAAACGTGTATGCCATCAAAATCTTTCTTAAAACTAAGGCATTTTATCAGCTGTCAAACCATGACAGCTCTTTCCTGTGTGAAAATTAGGAAAGAGACAGCAATAATGAGTTTCCAGAGCTGTGCCACTACTTGGTATTTAAACTATGATCTTCCCAATTTGATGAGAAAAGAAGCTGCCTTTTTCATGACAGAAAATGTAGAGATTGGAGCATCATCTGACATAAAAGAGACAGGCAATAAAATTGTGGTAGATGATCATTTTACTGAAAAGAGTCTAAAATTGGAAATTCTATTATTAATTAATAACATGACCCTGGGAAAATCAATCTCTATGATCTTAATTATCCTTGTTCATAGAATAAGAAGTTTGGAATTGATGATCTTCAATGACCCTTTGAAATTCTTATATTTCAGCGCTGACTAACCAATTTCTAAAATGAAACTTAAAAAAAAAAAGACAAGAGCAGGCTCTTTGGGTTGGGTTGAATCTCTCACCAATGTATTATGGGCTAAATGGTCTAAATAATAAAAAAAATGAGACCCCTGTCTTTGGCCCAAAACTGAAATTATGGAAATGTCAAAGATTTTTGTTTGTTTTTTTATTGAAGGTCCCAGGATGATATCATGTGAGGCTTTTTTTGAGATGATATTTTGTGCTTTCAAAAGAAATAAATAAACCAAGTAGCAAAGCTCACTTTGAACACTTTGAAAGCAAAGGCTGTATTATAAAACTACCCATCAATTTGATTCACTATTTTTTCCAAACCATTTTTATATAATACAACCTTAAATATTCTTGTGTTTTTAGAGAGTATGGCAAGCCCAACATTTTAAATATGGTATAAATGGTAAATACTGAGTGGCAACAGCGATCTTGAGAAAGATAAACAAAGTTGGAGGAATCATGCTTCTTAATATTAAAGTATACTACAAGGCCATAGTAATCAAAACAACATGGTGCTGGAATAAAAGCAGACATATAGATTTATGCCTTTATAGTTAATTAATATTTGACAACAGAGGCAAAAACACACAAAGGACTAAAGATAGTCTATTCAATAAATGGTGTTGGGAAAATTGGACAGATACATGCAAAAAAAAATGGAACTAGACCAATTTTGTACACCACACAGAAGAATAAAGACCTAAATGTTACACTGAAAACCATAAAAATCCTAGAAGAAAACATAGGCAGTAAAATCTCGGACACTTCTCATAGCAATATTTTTTTCTGGTATATCTCCTCAGGAAAGGGAAACAAAAGAGAAAAAAATGAATACTTCGAACTAAAGAGTTATACATAGCAAAGGAAACCATTGACAAACAAAATAAAAAGACAACAAACTGAATGGGAGAACATATTTGCAAATGATACATCTGATATCCAAAAGCTTATAAAGAACTTATAAAAGTTAACACACACACACACACACACACACACACACAAAACAATCAAATTAAAAAGGGCTAAAGACCTGAATAGACACTTCTCCAAAGATGACATACAGATAGTGAATAGACATATGAAAAGATGCTCAGTGTCACTAATCGCCAGAGAAATGCAAATTAAAACCACAGTGAGATATCACTTCACAGCTGTCATAGTGGCTATCATCAATAAATCAACAAAAGTGTTAGGAGAAAAGGGGAAACCCTTATGTACTGCTGGTGAGAATGCAGATCAGTGCAGCCACTGTGGGGAGGTAGTACTCAAGAGTAGATAGGATATATGGTTCCTCCATGTCCTCACCCAAACTAGATATGGTAATCCTTCAGTTAAAAACAAAGTTGGAGGAATCATGTACCTTTTCTGTGATAGTGTTTACATGATTGTCCACATTGACACATTTCTTAGAACTATGGTCTAGGAGAGCTGAATTTTACCTAAGTCATTCCTCTGTGAACCTGCCTTTGGGACAGTCTAAGAATTCATTAACAATTGTCTTTCTTTTCCCTTCAATTGACTACATTAATATAATCAACAATCATATACTATATTACATGCAGGATGTAGGGTATACACATTTAATACATAAGAATTGTAGGACCATTTATACTTTTCTTTTGCTTTTAATGCCTTTCTCTTATATAAAAACATTTTATCTTGCTGCACTTGTCACAGAGACTCTGAAGCCTTGTTATATTTAAAACTTGTGCCCTGTTGCACAGATTTATGCACATTGAAAGGAAATTAATTAGAAGGTGGCCAGTGGGGTGGGAATTGGTGAGACGGGCCAGACACACCCTGGAGTCAACCTCCCATGGTTCCTCTCTGGCCGGCTGAAGTTAGGGTGGCTGGAATTGCATCGGCAGAGTGAGTGGGGTCCCTCTGGAAGGTGGGGTCCCTCAGCCTGGCCTGTGAGGATCAGGCCAAAGCTGGCTCTTCAACATCCCCCAAGGGGTCCCAGGTTTTGAGAGGGCAGTTCTTGGGTGATGCACCCTGGAATTGGGCTCCCTCCTCTCTGGTTCCAGGGTGAGTCACCGGAGAATCACAGCTCAGCAGCTCCTGTGTTGAGTGTCTGCCCCCTAGTGGTCATTGTGTCATAGCTACCAGTCAGCAGGTCGCTTAGCCTTTTATATATATATATCGCTTCTCGGCCTTTTGGCTAAGATCAAGTGTAGTATCTGTTCTTATCAGTTTAATATATATATATATATATATATATATATATATATATATATATATAGAATAGAGGCCCGGTGCATGAAATTCGTGCACTGGGGGATGGGGTTCCCTCAACCAGGCCTGCCCCTCTCACAGTCCGGGAGCCCTCAGTGGATGTCCTACTGATGGCCACAGTCTGGCAGCAGAGGCTTGGAGCAGGCATCCCGTGTATGTGTGTGTGTGTGTGTGTGTGTGTGTGTGTGTGTGTGTCTGTCTGTCTGTCTGTCTGTCTGTCTGCTAGGGCCTGCCCCCAGCTGCTCCATGTAGGCTCAAAGCAGTTGCTGTGTGTGTGTGTGTGTGTGTGTGTGTCTGCTGGGGGCCTGCCCGTAGCCACACCATGGAGGCTTGGAGCAGGAGCCCCTCTGTGTTGATCTCTCAGGCTCCTGGCCTCCACTGCATGTTGTACTCTCCCTTGAGCTATGGCCAGGATGGGGTTGCTGCTTGCAAGCCAGGCTTTTTGCTCCCGGATCACCATGGTGACCGTGGAGCAGGCCCAGCTGGGGGTTGCGCACAGGCCGGACTTTCCCACTCCCAAGTCTCCATGGAAACTGGGGAGCAGGCCCAGCTTGGAGCTGCCCACAGGCCGGGCTTGCTCTCCTGCTCCCCGATCCCCATGGCAACCGGGAAGCAGGCCCAGCTGGGTGCTGCCTGCAGGCCGGGCTTTCCTGCTCCCATATCAGGCCCAGCTTGGGGCTGCCCTCAGTCTAGGCTTGCTTTCCTGCTCCCGTATCACCATGGCAACTGGGGAGCAGGCAAAGTTTGGGGCTGCCCACAGGTCGGGTTTGCTTTCCTGTTCCCGGATCAGGCACAGCTGGGGGCTGCCTACAGGCTTCACTTTTCTACTTACCGATGGCCAGATCATCACAGTGACCCAGGGCCCAGTGGCACTTTCCTGCTCTCCAATAGTCATAGGGTCCCGTCTGGGGGTGGGGCTTAGCAGTGCGGGGCTTAGGCAGCACGGGGGTCCCGGCTGGGGGCTCAGGTGGCACACAGGGGTCCCGGATGGGGGCGGGGCTTATGCCCCGCTGCCCAGGGCTGCACATGGAGGCCGAATGACAGCTTGCGCTGTCCTGCCTTTCCTGTAGTATAAGATAGAGGCCTGGTGCACGGATGGGGGCCGGCTGGTTTGCCCTGAAAGTGTCCCGGATCAGGGTGGGGGTCCCACTTGGGTGCCTGGCCAGCCTGGGTGATGGGCTGAAGGCTGTTTGCAGCTGGTCACACCCCCTTCAGGGTGGGGGTCCCCAATGGGGTGACTGGCCAGTCTGGGTGAGGGCCTGAGAGCCGTTTTCAGGTTGGAGGGCAACTTAAGCTCCCAGCCTCTCCTTTTTTTCTTTTTTTTTATTCTGGGATTTATTTACCTTCTATAGCTGTCACTGGAGCTGAGAGCCAGCTCCAGCTCTGAGGCCAATGCCGGCTGAAAGCAGGTATCTGGGTTTATTTAACTTCTATAATTGAAACTCTGTTGCCATCACAGCAGCTCTAAGCTCTGAGGTCAAAGCTGGCTGAAAGCAGGTCTCTGGAGCTTGTTTCGCTTCTATAATTGCAACATAGTTGTTTAGAGTGCAGCTCAGAGCTGGGCTGCGGCAGGCAGGGAACCTTGCCTTCCTCCATCACTGGAGCAAGCAAGCCTCCTGTTCGCTTCAGCTGCCTGGCTGCTGGCCACCATCTTGGTTGGCAGTTAATTTGCATATCCTGCTGATTAGCCAATGTGAAGGGTGTCGGGGTTATGGTCAATTTGCATGTTTCTCTTTTATTAGATAGGATGATGCATTTTAATGTTTCCTACCATACTGAAGAGTTAAGAAAAATTTAATCAAATTTGGAAGGTTTTCATCAAATATATAAGTACTAGGGGCCCGGTGCACGAAATTCGTGCTCTGGGGTGGGGGGGGGCGGGAGTGTCCCTCAGCCAAGCCTGCCCCCTCTCACATACTGGGAGCCCTCAGGCGTTGACCCCCATCACCCTCCAATCGCAGGATAGGCCCCTTGCCCAGCCTGACGCCTCTGACAGAGGCGTAGACCCCCATCACCCTCTGATCACCTGATCGGCCCCTTGCCCAGGCCTGACGCCTCCGCCAGAGATGTCAGGCTTGGACAGGGGACCCCCACCTCCCCCGATCACTGGCTCTGGCCCCCGCCCAGGCCTGAGGCCTCTGACCCAGGAATCATGCCTGGGCAGGGGACCCCCATCTCCCTCTACTCGCTTGCTCCACCCCCCGCCCAAGCTTGACGCCTCTGACCCAGGCTTCAGGCCTGGGCAAGGGGACCATCATATCCCCCCAATCCCCGGCTCAGCCCCCCGCCCAGGCCTGATGCCTCGGCCAGAGGAGTTGACCCTCATCACCCTCCGATCACCAATCACCGGATCGGCCCCTTGACCAGGCCTGAGGCCTCCGGCAGAGGTGTCAGGCCTGGGCAGGGGACCCCCAGCTCCCTGCGGTTGCAGGCTTCGCCCCTGCCCAGGCCTAACGCCTTTGGCCTAGGCGTCCAGCTCGGGCAGCGGGGACCCGCAGTGGCAGCGGCCCCGCGATCGTGGGCTCCGCTTTAGGCCCAGGCAAGGGACCCCTAGCTCCTGAGACTGCCAGCTTCAACCGTGCCTAGCTCCCATCGCTGGCTCCACCCTTACTTCCTGCTATCACTGGCCAGGGTGGCAAAGGCGCCTGATTCTCCGATCATGGCTGGGGGGCAGGGCAAAGGCGGCCCCAGGGCCGCCTTTGCCCTGCCCCCCAGCTCTTAGCTCCCCCCTGGGTTTCCGATCACTGTCAGTGGCAGGGGGCTTCTTCCTGCTTTCCCTTTCGCCTCCCTGCATTGTGCCTACATATGCAAATTAACCGCCATCTTGTTGGCAGTTAACTGCCAATCTTAGTTTGCAGTTAATTTGCATATAGCCCTGATTAGCCAATGAAAAGTGTATCGTCGTACGCCAATTACCATTTTTCTCTTTTATTATATAGGATATATATTTTATTGATTAAGCATGCATATTCTCTAAAGCAATTTTTCCCAACTATTTTTGACCCCTAATTCTCAACTAATGAAAATTTCCCTGAGCTGTGCATTTTATGATTTGTATTATGAGAACAGTAGTACCTTCTTAAGATTCTCAGGCATTATATGATATTCTAATATCACATGTAATTTTTTAATATATGTATGTATCTCCTGGGTTTTCTCCCAGAATTCCTGCCATCCAATTTTCTCTTTCACTCCCTCTTCTCTTTAAAAACATCTGTTCTGTACTGTGTTCACATCTCCTCTACATCATCTCAGGACTGCACCTTAGCCTCCCTTCACATTGGCCCTCCACAACTGCTCTGCCTTGTTTTATGAATCTTCTGGACATTAGCTGATAGAAACAAAGGATAGATTTTTATGATTTCATTCTGGCAACCTTTAAAATAGTAATTCTAGTTGTTAGAGGTGTAATAAAAATGGAAATAAAACCCACAAAGTATAAGCATTCAAACCCCACTGTCTTTGTTAGTCTTTCTCCAAGGAAATTAGCAACATGCCTGCTGAGACCTGCTCATTTTAATCAGACTCTGGTGAACCTTGCTATCATGTTTTCAAGAGACGATAGATAAAAGGAAGCTCAATAGTCCTGTTTGCCTTTGTAGAAAATAGCTCTCACGGACCTTAATTTTGCATGCCCTATCTTGTGCAAATAAGTGTTAACTAAAAGTAGGTTCAATAATGGTCATTCCCAGAATATTCAGATCTGCAAGAACTTGTGACTATGTTACTTACATGAAAAAATTTGACTTTGCATGTTACTAAAAATCTACATACTATATAGTCAATTGAGGATAATCTGGAATTATAACTGTTTTTCTGTTAATAAATTAATATTTTAAACTAGCCATTTTGATGTTTCTTGAACATGGTAGGTATGTCTCTCAGTTAAGGCTTGTATTTATTATCTATTGATGCATAAGAAATTACCCCAAAACTCAGTTGGTTAAAACAACAATTATACATAACCTCACAGAAGTTTTGGGTCAAAAACTTGACAGTGGCTTAGTTGAGTGGCTCTACTTAGGATTTCCTATGATCTTGCAGTCAGCATGTTGGCCAGGTTTCAGTCATCTGAAAGATTGGCTAAGCTGGATAATCCACTTCAAGATGGTTTATCCTCATGTCTGCAGGCAGGAGTCCCAAGTTAGTCACCAGAGAGCCACTTCTAAGAGATGCTTCCTTGATACATCCTCAGGACAGCTGACTTCACTCTAAAAGATCAAGACAAAGCTTCCATGTTGTTTATGACTGCCTTTCCGATGTGGCACACCATCACTTCTATTTTATTTGATTCATTAGCAGCTAATATAAAGTCCAGTCCACATTAAAGAAAAAGGGAATTTGGATTCCGTTTTTGAAGATATATCAAAGAATTTGTGGACTTCTTTAAATCATGACAGGCCTTTGCTCTAGGTCTTCCCACTGTCACTGTTGACAATTTCTACTCTTTTTAAAAAAAATCTCTATCTCTATATCTCTATCTCTATCTCTATCTCTATCTCTATCTCTATCTCTATCTCTATCTCTATCTCTATCATCTCTATCTATCTCTATCTATTATTGATTTAAGAGAGGAAAGGAGAGGGAGAGAGAGAGAAAGAAACATCAATGGTGAGAGATAATCATCAATTGGCTGCCTCATGCATGCCCACACCCACTACTGGGAATTGAGCCTACAACCCGGGCATGTGCGCTAACTGAGAATAGAAAACCGAGGCCTCCTGTTTCTTAAGTTGACACTCAACCACTGAGCCATATCAGCCTGGCATAATTCTCTACTCTTTTACTTCTGCTTGACTAACTCCTTCAACTTTCAAGTCCTGGCACAAGTCTACTTGTCAGTGAAATCTACTATGACTATTGTAGCAGATCTGAGTGTTCTGCCCAGATCCCCTCATGTTCAGTTTATTGCCTCATGCCTTTTCCCAGCTTTTGTTCTCACACCTGCATCTGTGACACTCTGGAGGATTGTTCTCATGCTACTGGAGCTGTTTTGCCTTTTGCAGAGATTACAGAGGACCTGGAAATTTACATTCCATCTTACTTCTGCTAGGGTGGCCCTTAACCAATGACTGTCTGATGTTGCAGCATAACCTGGAATGCTCTGTCTGCCCTTCACAACAAGGAAACGTCCACTCTTTCTGGGGAGAATCTCTTACTTAATGAAACCATTTCTTTTTGAAAGTGTCCTTATCTTTCAAGCAGAATTAATTGCTACCTATCAGTAACATTTCAGTGACATCTTATAAAATACTCTGTTTTAGCCCTAAGTGTGTCCAGATTTTCATTTAGAGTTTTGCCTCTTTCTCTATAGATTGAACTTGAAGAAAAAAAGTCTACCTTGTTCAAACTTTTATTTCTAGTGCCTTATAGGATGTCTATGTATATTAGATCTCAATAAATATTTCTTGAATTAATAACATTAAGGAAAAGGAAAAGAGGCAACATTTAAACTTTATCTTACTAGCCAAAAAAATGGGATATTCTCCCAGATATTTTGTGAAAATAGATTAATATTTGTGACGGACTAAACAAAACTACTCTAGCAGTCTCTTACCATTTTTTTTTTATTTCCTATGTTTTTAACTATTATTTTTCAATGATTAAATATATTTTCCTATTTTTTTCATAGGGTTGCCAGCAGTAATTATGAAGATCTATCTTTAATAGCTTCACAGTAAGTAGAAATACATTTTTTTTCAAAGTCTTCAAGTACAGTATGAAGGTCCATATTTGTATTTGGCTAGCTAGGCAATTGTGATCTGCTTCTTCAATAATCCAAAAGTCAGTAGAGAAATAAGCAAAGACTAGGACATACTACCAGTTTTATAAAGAGTCCTAGGCCTGGTCATAGTGTTGAATACAGTTCTTGCTACATTTTTTTGTATTTGAAGGTTGGGTGGAGGTGAAGGAGTGTGGGTGGAGCAATAGAATTTGGGCACTGGGAAGTGAGCCAAGGGGCTTCAACATTGCTGTAAGTCCGCAGAGGGTGTCCTATTTTCATTTTATACCAGATTACAGAATGTCAAAATTGGATGGATAATAGACATCATCTCCTTTATTATCCTGAAAGACTCTCACAGCACAGAAACATTAAAAAATATTTAATGTCACACAGCAAATGAGTGGTAAAACTGACATGAGACCTTTGACTCCCAGGATGGCCTATATGTTTATTTATAACCCTAGAGGCCCAGTGCATGAATTTCTACATGGGTGGGGTCTGGCTGGCCTTGGCCCTAATCAGGCTGGGGGGCGGGCACAATCCGGGGTCGGGCCCAGCAGGGGGAGGGGCCCCGGGTGGTTGGCCAGCCCCACCCCCTGGTCAAACTCCTGGATGAACTCCTGGTCAAGGGGACAATTTGCATATTAGCCTTGTATTATATAGGATACTAGGGGTCCAGTGCATGAAATTTGTGCACGCGGGAGGGTCCCCTCAGCCCAGCCTGCACCCTGTTGCAGTCTGGGAGCCTAAGTCATCAATCAGACATCCTAGCACTGCCAAGGAGGTGGGAGAGGCTCCTGCCACCACCGCTGCACTCGCCATCCATGAGCCCAGCTTCTGGCTGAGCGTCAATCCCCCGTAAAATCTCACTGACCACCAGGGGGAAGCTCCTGCATTGAGCATCTGCCCCCTGGTGGTAAGTGTCCATCATAGCGACCAGTCATTCCACTGTTCGGTCGATTTGCATATGAGCCTTTTATTATATAGGATAGATATTATATAGTTCTTAGAAAGCTTTTCAGTGACATGCAACACAATTCACTTGAAAATCAATATTAACAAAACAAAAATAGAGGGGTGCCATTTGAGGTAGTACATGCAGAACACTTGTTGATCTATTACTCAGTGGTCTAGTTCAGCAGTCACCAAGGGGTGGTCCACGGACCACTGGTGGTCCATGAGGTTCAAAAGGTTGGCGACTGCTGGTCTAGTTAATCCTAACATGCTCCTTCCCAGAGTTTATCAGGCTGCTTATCTTCTAATGAGTTGAAAACTTTGGAGGAAACAAGAATTAGACAAGGTTTAAGCAAAGGTTTAGCCACTCCTATCCTTCCTCACTTGTATTTTGCTATAGAATCCAATAACTAGTTATATTCTACTGGTTCTATTTCTCTGGATAACTCTATGTAATACAGTGATCTATGGTAGTTTCTTTTTTTAAAAAAAAAATGTATCCAATTCATAGAGAAATATCGATCAGACTGTCAAACCTCAGAGGGAAGGCAGGGGAGGGGAGGGAGAAGGGGAAGAGATTAACCAAAGGACTTGTATGCATACATATAAGTATAACTAATGGACACAGACACTAGGGGGTGGAGGGTAATCAGGGGGATAAGGAGGAATCACGGGGATAAGGTCACATATGTAATACATTAATCAATAAAAAAAATAAAATAAATGTATCCAATTCATATAAGTTATCAGACTGACTTGCATAAAGTTGATCAAAATATTTCTTTACACTATTTTTATGTCTATGTAGTCTGTGGTGATGTTATTTTTCTCACCTCTGATATTGGTAATTTGTGTCTTCTCTCAGTTGTATCTATGAAGGTTAACTCTAGAATTCTCAGATTTATTACTTGAAAATATAGTGCTTTCTTATATATGGCTGTGATTGGTTTGAAAAAAAACACAGAATATTCTTAGATCTAGAAAAATTTTACAGAATTTTTTTTTTTTACCAGAAGTTTCTGAGATGGCTCTTGATACCAATTTGCTAAAACACAATATATTCTACTAGAGGGCTGGTGCACGAAATTTGTGCAGTGGAGGGGGTGTCCCTCAGCCAAGCCTGCACCTTCTCCAATCTGGGACTGCTGGCTCCCAACCACTTGCCTGCTTGCCTGATTGCCCCTAACCACTTCCCTGCCAGCCTGATTGATGCCTAACTGCTCCCCTGCTGGCCCAATCACCCCCAACTGCCCTCCCCTGCAGGCCTGGTCGCCCCCAACTGCCCTCCCCTGCTGGCCTGATCACCCACAACTGCCCTCCCCTGCAGGCCATCTTGTGTCCACATGGGGGTGGCCATCTTGTGTGTTGGAGTGACGGTCAATTTGCATATTACCTCTTTATTAAATAGGATGAGAGTGTACCTTAAACACAAAATCTTCATTGTAATCTTCCAGATTATTTTTTGAGTAATTGATCTTTCCTCTAGAATCTCATTGGATCTTATACTGGCATCATAGCACAACACACAGACCGGCTGGTGTTGCTCAATGGTTGAGCATTGACCTATGAACTAGGAGGTCACAGTTCAATTATCCAATAGGGGGCATTCAGGAGGCAGCTGATCAATGATTGATGTTTCTCTCTCTCCCTCTCTTTTCCTCTCTGAATCAATAAAAATGTATATATTTTAAAAACACACAACACACTGATTTGAATCAGAAATATTTACATGATTTTATATTCCTCATTAAATAGGGGTAAGTTTAGAACAAGAATTCTTGCCCTGTTTAACTCTGTATTTTGGGTCCAGAGACCAGAAAATGTATTCAATAAAAAATTTTTCAATGTATTTACTGTAAAGTGAACAAATTTGGACATTTTGAGGCCATCAGTAATACTCAAGATGACCATTTCTCAAAAGAGATTAGTCAGAAACAAGTATAAAAGGATTAAAAAGTAAAGTGACATGAGCAAGTGAAAGCAGCAAGTTATACTCACACATTTCAGTGTGTGTGGAGCTATAATTTTGAAGGGCAACATTTCTATGATCACAGCTGTGAAAATTGGCATTAGCACTGTATATCCTTGTCATTTAAAATAAAAATTACAGTCTTGGTTCATAATCCCATTAGTGTGCTCAAAAGCTCAGCTATCACATGATTTAGAAGTCTTAATCCCAAGAAATACACTTAGATCATTTGGTTGAACTAGTTCTTTCAATTTTCCCATTTTTCTATCTTAAATTTTCCATCACTCTTGCTTTTCATGTACTCTTTTAGAATCTGAGAGGGACCTCTAACATATTAGAAAGTGTTCATTTTCTGTAGCATATGGGAGAACAATTTATATAAAGTTAATTTGTTACCATCTGGCTGTGACTAGGGACTCCAGCAAGGAAAGAAGAATTGTGTTACCTACCCACCAACTCCGACATCCTATCTAATAAAAGAGAAACATGCAAATTGACCATAACCCCAACACCCTTCCCATTGGCTAATCAGCAGGATATGCAAATTAACTGCCAACCAAGATGGCGGCCAGCAGCCACGCAGCTGAAGCAAACAGGAGGCTTGCTTGCTCCAGTGATGGAGGAAGCCAATGTTCCCAGCCTGCCGCTGCCAGCCTCTGAGCTGCACTCTAAGCAACAGAATTTCAATTATAGAAGCCAAACAAACCTAGAAACCTGCTTTCAGCCAGCTTCGGCCTCAGAGCTTAGAGCTGCTGTGATGGTAACAGAGTTTCAATTATAGAAGCCAAACAGACCCAGAAACCCGCTTTCAGCCCTCAGAGCTGGAGCTGGCTCTCAGCTCCAGTGACAGCTATAGAAGGTAAATAAATCCCAGAATTAAAAAAGAAAAAGAAAAAAAGGAGAGGCTGGGAGCTTAAGTTGCCCTCCAGCCTGAAAATGGCTCTCAAACCCTCACCCAGATTGGCCAGGCACCCCAGTGGGGACCCCCACCCTGAAGGGGCTGTGGCAGCCTGCAAACAGCCATCAGCCACTCACCCAGGTTGGTCAGGCACTCCAGCCAGACCCTCACCCTGGTACGGGACACCATTCAGGGCCAACCAGCCAGCCCCCACCCATGCACCAGGCCTCTATACTATACAATAAAAGAGTAATATGAAAATTGAGCCTAACAGCAGAACAACTGAGAATGACTGGTCACTATGACTCACACTGACCACCAGGGGGCAGATGCTCAATGCAGGAGCTGTCCCCTGGTGGTCATTGCACTCCCACAGGGAGAGCTCTGCTCAGCCACAAGCCAGGTTGATGGCTTCCAGTACAGCGGTGGTGGTGGGAGCCTCTCCCACTTCCTCAGTAGCACTAAGGATGTCCGACTGCAGCTTAGGCCTGCTCCCTGCTGGCAAGTGGACATCCCCCTAGGACTCCTGGGCTGCCAGAGGGATGTCTGACTGCCAGCTTAGGCCCAATCCCCCAGGGAGTGGGCCTAAGCCAGCAGGTGGTCATCCCCCAAGGGATCCCAGACTGTGAGAGGGCACAGGTTGGGCTGAGGGACCCCCCCGCCCCAGTGCACACATTTTTGTGCACCAGGCCTCTAGTATAATTTATACATGTCTATCAAATTGGTTGGATGTGTTTAGGATAGTTTGACTTAAATTATAAGTCTATAACATGTATGCTAAGGAACGGGTTAAGTGGATTACTTGAATCCACTACTTGAAAATTTCTCTAATGTAAATTCTAACATGCAATGGAGAGCTAAAGTTATGAGGTAGATGATTGGTAAGATCATGTTTGAACCAATTTTTGTGACCCAGTGACAATCTTTAATTGAGAAATCTTACATGAATTAAGATTTAATTAATTGAGAAATCCAAACATGAATTAAAAAGAAAAGAACATGATGTGCAAGTCTATAATCCTATATAATAAACCCATAATATGCAAATTGACCAAATGACAGAATGACTGGTCGCTATGATGTGCTTGACTACCAGGGGGCAGGTTTTTAATGCAGGAGCTTCCCCCTGGTGGTCAGTGTGCTCCTACAGGGGGAGCACCGCTCAGCCAGAAGCTGGGCTCATGGTTGGCGAGTGCAGTGGATGTGGCGGGCGCCTCTCCTGCCTCTGCAACAGTGCTAAGGACCCCTGTGGGGAGATGTCTGACTGCCAACTTAGGCCCACTCCCTGTGAGAGGGCACAGGCCAGGCTGAGGGACACCCCCCAGTGCACAAATGTTGTGCACCAGGCCTCTAGTAATATATATTAACAAGTGTTAACAAAGGAGAATCAGTATGTGTCATTGGTATTACTCATTTGCTCAAAATAGCAAATTTTAAAAAAATTTCTTAGTTTATAATGAGCTTCACAAAAGAATATAAAATTATGGGCTTCAATTTGATCAGGTTACTTGGAAAATTTTCAATCTGTCACTCAGAGTAAGCAGCAGAGCCAATGTATTTATTTGGGCTCTGGATAATGTAAAATATAGAATGTTAGATGTTATAAAATTGAAAATTATTACGAATTTTTACTAATTGTTGCAATTATAGGGAGGCATTACAAATATATTTTTTCTATTAAACTGTCTAATAATTATGAATGATTATCCCAAGTACTTAAAAATACAGCTAGTAATAACGTGTTTTAATACTTTGATGAGTACCTATCATATGTGAAACATTTTACACATATTAACTCTAATCCTAACACAAACCTTGCCAACTATGTTTTATAATTCCTGATTTTCATATATGAAAACTGACAGTCACCCAATTTAAACAGCTTGCCCAGGGTCACATATATCAAATAATTAGAGTTATCATAGTAGTGATTAATCATTTAATAATTATTTAATGTGTATCTCTTTGGCTAAATTTAAAACTTTTTGAGAGTATGAACTCTGTATATTTTCTACTTCGACCCTTTTCCTGGCATAGCAAGGAGAAATAAATGTTCTATCGGCCTGGATTTTCAGAGGTTTGAGATCGTTCAAAAGCATTTGGATAAAGAGGTTCTTGCTGCATTTTTATGAATTTCCTCATATACTTATATTTCTGAACTTAAATCTCCACATGAGTAATATCAGTTTGGCTTAAAGTATTTATGAAATTTCCCTTCATATTTATTTTGGATTTGAATCTTGTTCATTAGAGTATTTGGGGGTTGTGTTACATATTTGTCATTTGTGGGTAGGTTTGGTTTTAGGATGATGCGAAACATTACTCAAAATTAACCCTAGAGTCTATAGTGGGTAATTAAGACAGAAAATGCATTAGAAATGACATATGTAATAAAGTAAGGGGAAAAATTACTGGGTATGCAAAACATTGTGCTTAAAATACCCTCTAGGTTCCTAAGAAGGAAATGCATGCATGACCTTCAAGCAGATTCCTTGAATGCAGTCAATGTTTATTTAGGTGTGTTTTTGTTTTCCCCTTCTGGAAACTTGATTTAAAAATCAAACCAAGCGATCACTACTTCAGACTCACAAGCCTATGAAGTAGTTTTCAATAGCCTCTGAACCCAGGTAGCGAAAGCACAAACATTGTTCCCACTAGAGATTTGGCCTATATCCACTATTCCCTGAAGGAACATAGGCCAATCTGTATAAATAAATAAATTAATTAATTAATTAAATTTAAAAATTTTTAAAGATTAATCTTGCAGACTTCATACTTTGTTTTTTTGGGCTCTATTAAAACCAATGTATAAGAACAATGACACTCATGCTTCTTCAAAAAGTATTCTGTTCTGAAAATTTGGAAGGCAGTGCAAGCTGTAAATAGAAAATTTATCACTGTCTGAAAAGTGGTCACTAGGGATAGTTGGAAAAAGCTACCTCTCAAGCAATTCACTACTCTTTCTGAGTATTCAAAACAAAGGCTAGAAAGGAAATATTAAAGACAGTTTTAGGCTCATTAGTGATTTGCTCACCTCTTCCATGTCTAAGAAAGTAAATGAAATGGAAAGAGCTCTAGGTAAACAGTATATCTGGGTATCATTATAATGAGCTTATGCCCATATTGTGACAACTTTGTGTTTTGGACAGATTTAGAGAAATAGAGTTGTGTGGCTATTGAGTTTGGTCAGAGGAGATATCTGTTAGATGGAGAACACTTTTTTATGTACTGCTTTGGATTATCTCAAGGTTGCTGTGTTAAAATTAGCAGATACAAACAAAAGTAGAAAACTGTAGCTGTCTACTTTTAACCAGCTAAGTCCTTGAGAGTTCTGATAAAGCCAGAAATCCAAAAACTCATGTCAAGTATGTTAACAACTCAATATTTTTACACTTTCTTTGTTTTTTTAAATATATTTTCTTATTGATTTCAGAGAGGAAGGAGAGGGAGGGAGACATAGAAACATCAGTGATGTGAGAGAATCATTGATCGGCTGCCTCCTTCATGCTCCCTTCTGGGGATCAAACCTGCAACCCAGGCATGTGCCCTTGTCCAGAATCAAACCTGGGACCCTTCAGTACGCAGGCCAACGCTCTACTCACTGAGCCAAAGTGGCTATGGCTATTTATACACTTTAAGCAACTAGAAAATCTATGGCATTTTTACATATTCATAAAAGAAGATGCACAATTTTAAATGGATCCTAAATATCTGTGGGAAGTCATCTTTTCCCCTTCATTGTTTCCTAGAATTCAGCAAATTTAATATTGAAATATAAATTTCTTTCAAATGAGAAAAATAATTATCTTTAAAACAGAAAAGCTTGGAAAAAGTAGATAATAGAAAGTAAGAAAATATATCTATTTTTAGTTACTTCTTTTTAATGTTCATTAAACATAATTTCAATTAAATGGTTTTTTGTGATAGTAGGTGCCATGCAAGTAAAACATAAACTAATTTTGGAGAATTAATTGACAAGCGATCAAGACTAACAGAAAGTCTCTGAAAGCTTTGTTTTAGTTTTTCCTGAGCCATTGAGCATTCTAGACAGCAACTTTAATAAATCCCTTATGTTCATATATATACACTCTGTGTTATATGGCTGGTCATAAGAGTGCTAGTTTCTTTTAAAAAGTTAATGACTGAATTATTTTCAGATTTTTTTATATCAAATGGTTTTTCCTAAATGCTAAGTTTTATTGGATTTTGGTTGGTTGTATCTCTCTACCAACCTCATTTGAGTAAGAACAAGCTATCAACAAGTGTCATGTAACCTTAAACTTTGGAGGTACCCAAAAGGAAGGCAGCAAAGGTGAAGGGATTGTGCTATTTAGTGTGTGTGTGTGTGTGTGTGTGTGTGTGTACTTGAAGCAAGTCAAGAGACCCCTCTGATTTTGCTTTCACATCAACAAAATGGGGCTTTTGCCATGCCTGTCTCCCATGGTTGTTTCATATTTCAGTTAATCAATTAATCATTTGACAGGTCTGGTTGTAGGTAGTGAGTGATTGTATTTACATGGTAAATGAGACAAATAAAATTTTCTGCCCTCATGTGTGTATATTCTAATGGAAAAGAAAGACAATAAACAATTAGCGAATGTATAGAATATCATGTCCTATGAAGAAAAATACAGCAGAGCCAGGGGTAGAAAATATTATTTCACCACATAAGGTTATCAAACGATGACTCTGAGGAAATGATATATGTACAGAGTACCAAATATAACTAGAGGCATACAAATAATTCTTTGAATATTAGAAATAATATACAGGCTATAATACTATAAACCCTACTTTTTTTAAAGAAAGAAAAAGAGAGTTTACTTGCAAATCAATTTCAAGTTCAGTTAGCTAAGATAGACTGATGAGACACTGAGTATCAGTTCAAAACATAGCTCCTACAAAATTTTAAAACCAAATCAAAAGTCAGCTAAATGGCTTTGTTGGAATAGTGTCATCATCTCTCGTCCAGAACGTTTCAGGTAGATTGCAAATAAGACTTATTCTTTCCACTCTACCAGAAAGCACAGTTACTTCAAGAGAAATAAAGGGAAGTCTCATCTCATATTGGGAGCCTGATGGCTGGTAGTGACAGCTTGTAGGAAGTTTTTGGGAAGGAGCAAGTCCATATGTGGCCTCTATTAGAAATGCCTGCCCTCAGTGTTAGGAAAAGGAGTAGAGCTTACTAGTCTCTTATTTTCCGTCACTGATTTATATAGTAAAATCTGCTTCATGCTTGTGCTATCTCTCAAGCAGGAAATCTTGAGCTTTCTAACTCAATTCCACATATTAAACACACATTGTTCAATGTGGAAAATAGCATCTCTATTACTTATAAGCATCATGATTTTCCCCCATCCCCCATATTATAGACTCAGCAAAGGGATAGATAGTGTTTGTGGGATTAAACAATACCCTTCAGTTGCCAATGGTGAAGCAACTTTGCTGACGCATCTATTGTCATTGTCCGTTTGCTTCCCTCTGCTCACTAGATTGGGCTCCTTGACAGATGAGGATATGCCCATTTGCACTTCCATTGGCCAGCACAGCATCATAGGCACTCAATAAATACTTGAATGGGCAAATAAATGGGAGCCCTCATAACAGTTATCCTATTATTATGATGGTGGTGGTGGGAAAGAGAAGTACATTTAATCATTTATCTAAACAAAACTACACATACTATAAGAAGATCAGCCAAGGATGTGATTTGTCGGACTAATCCAGGCAAGAAAACCCTTTATATCTTCTCATTTTCACACAGAGTGAGCACAGCTAGCAAACAAAAACTCAAGGTGGGATATCCCATACACATGGCAGTTGTGCATTCAAGCAGTTTCAAGGAAGCATCAACAGATATTCCAGAAACACATTGTCTCTTAAAACTAAAATTCAACCTTATATTAAAAGAATTAGCTAGTGAAATGAGAGAAGAGAAACAATGTGAGGCATACAAATTGTAAAGGAAGAAACAAAACTGTCTCTTTTGGCAGATGTCATTATTGTTTACATAGAAAATCCAAATTGTTATCCAAAATCACAGGATAAAAGATAAGTATACTAAAATCAATTTTAAATCTATATACTAGCTCATTGCTAGTATATAGACATGAATTTCATTTCAATTGGAAATTTAAATAAAGCAGTAGGAAGGAAATTGAAAGAAAACAACAGTAGTACCAAAAAAAAAAAAATCATTGAGTATGAATGAAACAAAATGTTTAAAGGATTTTTTATGGTTAAAATCCATAAACCTTTTATGGAAAAATCAAGGCTTAAAATAGATATACCATTTTTATGCATTTTAAGTATCAATATTAAGATATCAAATCTTACCAAACTGATCTATCATTGTAAAATTTTATTAGTATTTTTTGTAAATGTCAACAAGCTAATATAAATATGTATACGAAAAGAATAGTTGAAATAACTTTAAAAAGAAAAACAGAGTAGAAGGATTTGTATAATTTGATTTTAAGTGTTACTAAAAAGCTAAAGTAACCAAGAAACTGTGAGATTAATAGAAAGGTAGACATAGAATAATGAAACAGAAGAGAAAATCCAGATGTAAACCTAAACACATAAATGGCCATGTAATTTTGAGAAATGTGGAGAAGCATTTGGAGAAAAAGTAAGTTTTCATAAGCAAATGGTGTTTAAACACATTAAGTCCAAGGTAAGAGCAGTTCACCTTGAATATTTTGAAATAACTAGAGGCCTGATGCATGAAATTCATGCAAGAGCAGGCCTTCCTTCCCCTGGCTGCCAGCACCGGCTTCCCTCCGGCACCCAGGACCTGGGCTTCCCTCTGGCCGCTGGCAGGCACCTAGGACCTGGGTTTCCCTCACAGCTCCAGCTTAGTCCAGAGGACGGAAGGGTGTCTGGAAGGACGTCCAGTCTAATTAGCATATTACATTTTTATGATTATAGATGTGGTGGACAGAAAGTAACTATAGAAGTAACAAAACGAAAACCCAGGTCTACTGCACAGTAGATTCTCTTAATGTCCCGCCCTAATGGCCTAACAAAGAAGAGGCATGCCCATTCAGGAATAAGGAGTATTAGGGTGACTTTGTAATATGTAAACTTGGCTGGGCTAAAATACATTTTCCAGAATTCCTTTTCTTATGTGTATTTCTTTAGAGAGGACCACAAAGGTGATTCGTGGGAGATTTGGAGGGCAGGAGAGAATGAACAGCCATATTTGTAGCTTACATACGTTTTTGTTGAACTAATTATGCGCTTGCACCAGCATGAAGCAGAAGCTGAGCCTGCAACTCCCTTCCTTCCTTAGATCCTCCTTTGTCTTCTCTGACTTCTCAGCTAAACCCTGTGACAAATGGTGCCCAGGGCAGAGGTAATAGGAAACAACATGCACTTCGATCTGGAGCCCTACAAGTACAGATTGAAGTCCTTGTAGGGCTCCAGATCATGCTTGTAGATTCCAGGATGCCCTTGAACTTCTCCACATCACAGCCAGCATCATTTCCTGATGATTTCCTTGGAAAGGTCAAGCTCCAGCATCAGACAAAGTGCTACAGACGCGGCTTAGCCAGCTCCCGCATTTGTGTGGGGCCAATTCCTTGTAACTGAATTGGGTTTTCAATTTACTTTCACGTATTCAACTCTGCACTTTTCACTTAGCAGATGCTCTGCACAGCTGCCTGACAACTGCACATTTTACACATTTCTAAACATTAAGTCATCGACAAACTAAAGTTTCTATGCAAAGTGGGGGGAAATATAGTCTTGGTCTATTAATTGATCATAATAAACTCTCATCTCTGCACATTTCCGGCCATCTCCAGTCCATTAATTATCACACGTGCTTTTCTGGAATACACATATAATTGTCTTTGCTAAAAAGAAGAGCACTGCTGAGTCTTTGCATCAGTGACACACAATGAAATCCATTTCCAGCACTGTGTCAGCTTTGTAACATTGCCTGGCCCAGAAAGAGCTACTCATGACCTTTCCGATTATTGAGCTGGATGGAGAATCATGAAAGCAAAATTACACAGCCAGAAACCTCATCAGGAAAGCACTTTTTCCAGAATGGCTAGCTGTGTCATCAAGCAATTTCCAAGCCTCTCTAATGTGGTAAAAAAAAAAAAAAGTTACTAATGTAGAACAAGCAAGACAAATAACAAAGAAAGAACAGTGTTAAAACCTCATTAGCACTGGGAAGGACTCAGACAGCTAAAGCGGTGATTAGCTCACACTTCTCTACTTGTTTCTTCACATTTCCTATGAACACACTGGTCAAAGTTTCCCTTTTTACATTAAGTGGGTCATTTGCATGAGTGTCCTTGGTCTAGAGAGATACAGAGCTTTGGGATTGCTAGCGGCAAGAGAGCGAGGTAATGGCAAACGTGTCAAACATCTTGACAGTTACCACCTGAGGAACTGACTGTGAATGATCAGATTTCTAGGGCTAATGCATTAGACTCTTCAACTCAATTACCTAAATGCATTTTAAGGGTTTGTGCTTTTCCTGGAGTATAATTTTATATTGTCAGGCTTCGGTTCTCAGGAAGCTCTGCAATTCAGCATCCATGTAAAGCTTTGGAGGGTTATTTCATCTCTTCGGGTCTCAGTTTCCATGGCTTTAAAACAACTTAGCAACTAGAATGCCATCTGCACTTTTGGTTATCAAAATGCATGAAGATCAGATACTTTAAATGTAATCTGACATTTAATGATCTGAAATAATTGATTTTTCTTAAAATGGTCTGTGGGAGTTCTCAGGGATGCCAAACAGAGAAACGGAGGAAGGACATAGGATCAAGATGCTGGTCACTGTAAGGGAAGTGAAGAACATAACATGATTCAGGGACAAAATTGGCTTTTGACAGGTTCTCCATTGAAATGAAATTGCATACAAATCCATACAGAGAAGAAGAGAAAGGCTTGCTGGCTTTTGCTACAGAAAAGCCCCGGTGAACTTACTGGTGGATCACTGGAGAAAAATTTCAGGCTGAAAAATTGAGCCAGCGGGAGGCTATACCACCTATGTGAAATGACCATTTCCCCCAGCTTTAACAATCAAATGGACATAATTGAAGATCAAGAGGTAAAGATAGGAGATTTCTTCTCTATACTTCCAAGAGGATGGAGATTTCTATTTTCTTCAATCAAGTTACAAATGCAAGGAGAAAAAATAAAATGTCCTAAGCCCTGACCAAGATTGTAGGACTTCGATTATGATTCTAAGAGCACCAAAGTAATAGACTATGCAATGAACAGATAAGGAGAACCAAATACCCCTTTTTTTTTACAGAGTATACTCATTTTTTTTTTGATTGAGGCAAAAAATAAACCCGAGTGAAACTAAAAAACACAAAATCTAAAATACTAAGGCAAAATTTGTGCCTGTAATTCTCTCTTTAAAGCAAAAATAAAAATAAAAATGACATATTAAAAAGCCAACTACTATTCAAGATGGGATTAAGAAGGTGGAAGCTGATTCAACTGTCACTAGGGTTACTGGGACCAAAGTGATTAAATAGAAGAAAATTGGTGAGAGTTTAAAAATCAAATTGAGTATTTTTCCTTTGAAAGAAAATTCAGAACCAGGACGATATTGGAAATTCGCCTCTACAAGCTGTTACTAAGGAGTTAATAGGAATAATTGAGAAATCTAGAACAGTAATATTTTATTGTTACAAACAACTGACAAATATGTAAGGAGAGATTAGATGAAATATATCAAGCTTTATCAGATGAAATTCAAGGTGATAATTGTTTATAGCTGTTGTGTAGGTAAGGCAGATTGGCATGATGTTCATCCCTGGCATATATATCAAATTAAATCTCAAAGTAAAACATCAGAAAAATGAGCCATATGGAGGAAAGTCTCAAGGAGGAATAGGAATGAATGGAGATACTTCCTGCCTGAGTAGAACTATACTATTTAGGGAGATGGAGAGGAGCCAAATTTGTTTCAACAGATGAACTCTCATTTACTTCAGTTTTCTTTCTCCTGGGAATATTCATAAATCCAAATATAGAGAAGTATATAATCAGAACAAGTGCTTGGCCTTAAAGCAAGCAAACAAAATGCAAAATGAATTAGGGCTCAATGCTCTGATCCAACTCACAGAGATAACAAACACTACACAAGGGAGGAAACTAAAAAAGACAATAAAAAGTAGGCTGAAATGTTATAAACTAAAGAAAGTTGTCAGAGTAGGAATAAGGGAAAAATAGGGAGAAGCATAAAATTAGGGCTATATTTCAAAGCTACAGGAAAATACATAGCAGAAAGCAAAGCTTCTAATGACTTGAGATGCTATTGGTTACCAAGAAAACCATATTGGTCTTCATTGGGCCTCTGAAAACATAAAATTTCCCAAAGCAAAATGTTGCTAAAGTGTAAGAAACTATTACAAGTAATCCTATCTACTAAAAGGCTAATATGCAAATAGACCGAACAGCAGTACAACTGGAACAACCGGTTGCTATAACATGTGCTGGCCATCAGGGGGCATGTGCGGAATATGGCAGGCATTGGCCACGGCAGGATGAGGGAGCAGGCGAGTGGGGGTGCCAGACCAAGGCGGGGCATCACTCGCTGCCATCGGGGCAAGCCTCTGGTAGTTACTGAAAATTCTTTGCTCTCATGCTCCGCAGTCCAACCTGGTGCTCACACCTGCTGCTGGCACCAGCCCTGCTCGCCCCCACTGTTGGTGCCCAGTGCCAGCCTTGATCACACAGCATTGTCAGTGGGTGCGAGTGGCAGCTGCCGGCCCTGATCGCCCTTCAGGGCTTCTCCACCTTCCCCTGCCCCTGAGGGGAGATTGGGGCTGGCAGCCACCTCTCACACCTGCTGCTGGTGCCAGAGCCCATGCTTGCACCCACTGCCAGTGCCAGCCACGTTCGCACCCACTGCTGGCACCAGCCCCAATCTCTCCATGTCTTCAGTGGGTGTGAGTGGGATCAGTGCCGTCAGCGGGTGGGAGCAGCGGCAGTGGGAGCAGTGCTATCAGCAGACAGGGGTCAAGGGGCTGTGGCAGGAGGGGCCAGGCAGGGGCACGGAGGATGGGCCAAGACCCACCTCTGTGCCTACCACAGCCTCTCGCAGCCCACAGTTCCTTTCAAGGTGCACAAATTCGTGCACTTGGCCCCTAGTTACTTTATAAAAGCAAAAATGGGGATGGGCAAGAGAGATTTATATTTCATAAAATTCCCAAGAATAACACAATTATAGTAACACTAGAGGCCCAGTGCACGAATTTGTGCATGGGTGGGGTCTGGCAGACCCGGCCCCAATCAGGGCAGATTAGGGCTGGGCCTGTCAGGAGGATTTGATGGTAGGAGGTTGGCCAGCAGGCCCCTCCTGATCAGGGCCCGATCAGGGCCAGGCCAGTCACTGGCTTTTTATATATACATATAGATAAGGCTAAAAGTCCTATGTTATATTTATTTATAATAATAATATATAGTATAATGATCTATAATAATAAAAGTGTAATATGCTAATTAGACTGGACATCCTTCTGCACGACCTTCCAGATGAAGCCGAGTGAAGCCCAGGTCCCAGGTGACTGCCAGCGGCCAGAGGGAAGTCCAGGTCCCAGGTGCCAGGGGGAAGCCGGTGCCGGCAGCCGGGGGAAGGTAGACCCACTCTTGCATGAATTTCATGCATCAGGCCTCTAGTATAATATAAAGACAGAGGTTGGAGACTAAGAATGTAGCATATACAAAACTAGGATATGAATTTGAAAAGTTTTATATTCCTATATACAGTATATATTAATATACCAATATGATGGATGGAGTTAAAGTTATTAGGGGGAACCATCCTTGAATTCATAATTAAAGTGGGTTCATAGAGACAAAAGTCTCAAAGAGCAAAAAAAAAAAAAATGCTTCCAATCTTGTAGCAATTTATATGTTCAGATAAGTCCCTTGCAATATAGCATCTCTAAAAATCAACACTAATAAAAGAGAAAAATGGTAATTGGCGTACGAGCTACCCTTTTCATTGGCTAATCAGGGCTATATGCAAATTAACTGCCAACTAAGATTGGCAGTTAACTGCCAACAAGATGGCGGTTAATTTGCATATGTAGGCACAATGCAGGGAGGCGAAAGGGAAAGCAGGAAGAAGCCCCCTGCCACTGACAGTGATTGGAAACCCAGGGGGGAGCTAAGAGCTGGGGGGCAGGGCAAAGGCGGCCCTGGGGCCGCCTTTGCCCTGCCCCCCAGCCATGATCAGAGAATCAGGTGCCTTTTCCGCCCTGGCCAGTGATAGCAGGAAGTAGGGGTGGAGCCAGCGATGGGAGCTGGGCACGGTCGAAGCTGGCAGTCCCAGGAGCTAGGGGTCCCTTGCCTGGGCCTAAAGCGAAGCCCACGATCATGGGGCCGCTGCAGCTGCAGGTCCCCGCTGCCCGGGCCGGACGCCTAGGCCAGAGGCATCAGGCCTGGGCAAGCGGCCGATCCTGCGATTGGAGGGTGATGGGGGTCAATGCCTGAGGGCTCCCAGTATGTGAGAGGGGGCAGGCTGGGCTGAGGGACACTCCCCCCAACACACACACCCAGTGCACGAATTTCATGCACCGGGCCCCTAGTAAAATATATAATAGAAAACATTGCTTTTTAAATTCATGCTTGAGATAGTCTTTCATAAAAGGTAAACATTACAAAACATTTAATCCAAGGTTTCTATCGTTGACTTTGAGGCATGTGTTGATCCTAGAGCCTGCCAAGGGGCTTACAGTACAGGTAAGACAGCCTATGGGATTCAATAAAAATATAAAAAATCAGAAGCCAGTAGGATGGTGGGCAGATCAGAGGCAACTGTATAAAGCAGAGACACCTAACAGAATGGCACACTTATGGAGTATAATGAAGAATGAGAAGGTAAAGAAAGAGGGGGGTGGAAGAGCAGGGGAAGAAAAAAATGACTTCTTAAAGACTGCTGAACTGACTTTCCCTCCTGGGGTTTAGGTCTAAAAGGCATACACCTTTATGGTCCCCCTCAAAAAAAAAAAAATAATGAGCAGAAAATGTATTTAACTTTTCTTGGGTAGTTAAAGTTGCAGAAACATGATAGAAATAAATATAATTTCCTTTTAAGATACTGAGTTCAAATAATTCAAGAGAAATGAAGTTAAAGAAAACTATCATTAAGCCCTTAAACAAATTATGAGAGATAGTGAAATTCTTTTTAAAAACCTATAGAACCAGACCATCAAAATAGATGACCTCTCCCCTATCATATATGAAAATTAAATACATTTAATATGGCAAAAAAAAATTTAAAACGGAGCATTTTTAAAGGATATGAAACTATTCAAATTAAGGATGCATATTGGAAAAAGACAAATATCACATAACACAAAGTATATTAATAATTAAGAATCCATAAATATATGATTTATATGAAAAATTGCATTAATATGTTAATTCAGTAAACAGATTAAGTTGGCTAAACATAGCTAAAAATATACACCTTTAAAATAAACACCTGAGATATATCATAAGCAGTAATCCAGAATATGTATCACAGACACAAGAATATGGAAACTATATGAAATGAGGAATTGATAATATGGAGTATAGGCAAAATTAAAGAAAATGAGAGAAAGGATATATGAAGAAAGAAAATGATTCAAAATTTTATAGAATTAGTGAAAGCTATCAATTCATACAATTAGGAAACCCAATAAATTCCAAGCAGAATTTACAAAAAAAAAAAACAACAACAAAAAAACATATATATAAATATATATACCCTTCACAACAAAATTATTGAACAGCCAAGATGAAGAGAGGACTGTATAAGTATAAAATTATTAAGAGCAACCAAGGGTATTGGCAAGAGATTAGTCAAGATCAACAATCCTTGATGGTTTTACAGCCATTAGTTATGGGGACTTCTCTTCCCAGCTCTGGGACCCTGATGGTGTGGGGCTGGGATCCTTTGCTCCTCATGGGCAGTCTTCACAGAGAAGATCTCCCTCCGGATTAAAAAAATAAATAGCTTATGTCAGTGTTGGACCAGCCAGTTCTGTGCCCCAACCCCTCCAACTGGTCACAATGTGCTTTATCCTTTACTTCTCTACTTGTAGGACTTCCATTCAGCCGGCTTTCAGGTGGCTCTGAATGATGGTTCTGTATTTTGGTTGCAATTTTTTTTTCTTTATTGATTAAGGTATTACATATGTGTCTTTATCGCCCCATTATAATCTCCCCACCTCCCCACTCATGCCCTCACCCCCCTGTTGTCTGTGTCCATTGCTTAGGCTTATATGCATGCATACAAGTTCTTTGGTTGATCTCTTCCACTTATCCCTACCCTACCTACCGTCCCTCTGAGGTTTGACGGTCTGATTGATGCTTCTCTGTTTCTGGATCTGTTTTTGTTCATCAGTTTATGTTGTTCATTATATTCCATAAATGAGTGAGATCATGTGGTATTTATCTTTCTCTGACTGGCTTATTTCGCTTAGCATAATGCTCTCCAGTCCCATCCATGCTGTAGCAAATGGTAAGAACTCCTTTTTTACCGCAGCATAGTATTCCATTGTGTAGATGTACCACAGCTTTTTAATCCAATCATCTGTCGATGGGCACTTAGGCTGTTTCCAAATCTTGGTTATTATAAATTGTGCTGCTATGAACATAGGGGTGCATATATCCTTTTTGATTGATGTTTCTTGGGATATATTCCTAGAAATGGTTGCAATTTTGATGTGATTGTGGGAGGCAGTGAGTCCAGGCGTTTACCTACACCATCATCTTTGTTCTCCATCTAATAATAGGTTTTAAAAGTTGGAAACTAGGTTTCTGTTTGGCTCTGGAGAGACCAGATGGACAGACAACATAATGACAGAGAGAAGTGCTCAAGCAGTCCCAATTATTCCTGTCCTCAACTGGTTTCAGTTTCCTAGCTCTGATGTGTCATTGGGAGAAATTTTAGAACTCTCCAGCCTCAGCCACTGTCTGCCTGCAACTCGCTGAGAGAATTGAAGAACTAACAAGCTAACTCAGGCAATCCTTCAAATCATGATAGATAGCAATAAGGTTGGTGCTGGTATCCTACACAGCGGTAATACCTGGAAGATATTTTGAAACCTGATAGAGGAGAAATGCTAAAGCATGTAGACATGGCTTTCAGGCCAGAGAACAGGAAAACATTAAAATGGCCTTCAAGAAACTTAGCGAAAGCATAATGGCCCTTGAGGAGAGAGTCAATAAGAGCTTGAAATGCAGACGGAGATATTAGGACCTGTAGGCAATGTGCCCTTATCCTGTAATCACTGAAAGTTTAGCAACAACGTTACATGCAGTGACACGGAGAATACAAAAACTACACTATTAACCAAAATGGTCTAGCTAAGGAAATTTCTAGGCAGACTGTTGAAGGTGCTGAATGTCTTCTGGTTGTCTAGTAAATACAAGGGAAGAGAGATAAGCTAGGGAGATAACTCATAAGTATAAAGGCACCGGGATTTCCATCGATCTAAAATAAAACTGATTTATATACTAATTATCTTATTCTCAATTGATAAATGGCTTCTAGGCAGAAATAAAATCCAGGGTGATGTCAAGGAAAATGGTTTAAATATGGTGTGTGACAAGGATGGAACTTTATTACCTTTTGCTAAGACTCAGAAAGATTTAAGGAGGTGACAGAAACAGAAAGAACTCCATTTAAGGATTTTAGTAGCATGTTTTAAACATCTTTTCCATTAAAACGTCTAGGTAAACATATGGTATATGTTTCTCTTGCTGAAAGTTTTAATTTGGTTAATTTCAGAAGTTGAAATTTCAAAAAGTTGAAATTCTAAAAAGCTATCAAAGACTTATTGTCTGATATCTTGGCTAGGCTCACCCAATACATTTAGTTTTGTTCTTATGAAATTTTGTGACTACATTTTATTCTCAGATATCAATATATTGTCTCTCTATAGCAATGGACTATCAAAAATAGTAATGTGTTTCTAAATTATGTATGTTTGGAGCATTGGATACATTTTCTTGTATAACTATTAGAAGGATTAATGATTTGCTTGATTTTCTTTTCCTAGCTTTTCTATTGATAAAATTAGATCTTACTTTGACACTTCGGACTCATTTCAAAAGTGAGAGTAACTTTAACTGAATACAAGTTTATGGATTAGAGCATATCATGCCTGAGAGAATGGTTTAAAATCTATCTGGAAAGTATCTGGATTTTTAATTTATTTTTCTATGTTGGTTGAAATTATCATGTGGTTTATAGTCTTTATTCTACTGATATTTTTATTATATTAATTGATGTAAACCTATCTGTATTCCTGAGATAAACCTCACTTGGTCTTGGTCAGAGAGATGCAATATTGCTGGCTCTGAGATGAAGGAGGAAAGTCACTAACCTAGGTTGGCGGGGCGCCTCTAGAACATGGAAAAGGCAAGTCAATGGATTCTTTCTTGGAGCATACTGAAAAAGAACTCAGCCCTGCTGGCCTCTTGAATTTTATCCAGTGAGTGTCATGTCAGACTTCTGACCCACAGAACTGTAAGACAATAAATTTGGGTTCTTTAAAGCCATTAAGTTTGTCATAATTTTTTACAGCAGCAATAGAAAACTAAGACACTACTTTTAACTAAAATATTTCTCAGGTAATGGCAGTGATATAAAATTATGCCTAAATGCAGCCTTTTTTTATGTCATTTCAGGCAAGTTCTCACTGGGAAATTCATTACGGTCTTTAAGTATAAAATCACCTTGAAAAATATGCCAGTGAACACAAAGTTGTATATACTAGTACCTTTCTCTCCTCTTTGTGTATTTATTCACATTAATCCTGTATTCTCAGTCTAAATGAGAATCAATTTCAAGCTTATCCTTACAATTTATAGAGCACTACAACATAGGCATAGTAAATATTATGATTAAGTAGGATACTACTTAAGCATTTCTTCCTCTTTTTTTAGTCTGTCACAAGACAATATTACAAAAGATGATTAGAAAAGTTTAGTGCCAAATTTAAGAGATACATAATGCAGTGTACATTTGCAGCTAATGTTCAATTAACATGATCAATTGTATGGGGTAGATAGTAAATCAAAAATAGTATGCTCATACTTAAAAATGCTACTGAGCTCTTAGTATTTTCTACATCTTGAGAGTACAAAGATGAGTAAGATCAGATTTTAGCCACTAGGTAAATCATAGTCAGTTCTAGCAGGTGAAGGAAACATAGACCAAATACAATATATATGAAATTGTGTGTAAAGCACATGCACATATGTAGAATAGAAATAATATAGAACCAGTGTAGGCAGCAAGATGAAAACTAGTATAAACTAAAGCAAGCAAAGTAGTCAAGTTATGAGATAAGGTTCTGAATGGCCTCATAACCTGGACCACTAGGCCTAGACTAACCCTGTAAGGTGTGTGTCCCAAAGGTTAGTAATGGGTAGGCCATTTTCTTAATGTGTATCATTTTTACACATCAATTAAGCAAAAGAGCCCTATTTAATAATTTCTCTGTAGAATATCCAAAATGAATCCACTTCTGACACATTCTAAGAACAAAAATAATCAATAGGTTTATGTTGTACAAATATATCACACACATGCACATACACATACACACTAAATGGGATTCATATTGAGTGAAATTTTTACATGCTTTTACATGTATAAATAATAATATGGGCATTATTCGTACTCTGGTTCGGCAGTTGGACATCCCTGTCACAATCCAGGACTGCTGGCTCCTAACCACTCGCCTGCCTGCCTGCCTGATTGACCCCTAACCACTCCCCTACTGGAATGATTGATGCCTAATTGCTCCCCTGCCAGCATGATTGTCCCCAACTGCTCTCTCCTGCTGGCCCAATCGCCCCCAACTGCCTTCCCCTGTGGGGCTGAGGGGACTGGGGAACTCTGTCTGGATGAGGCAGGGCTGAGGGGACTGGGCACTGCCATTTTGTGGCTGTAGGTGCCGCCATCTTTGTGAGGGTGTAACAGTCAATTAGCATATTACCACTTTATTGGCTGTGAGTGCCACCATCTTGTGAAGGTGTGATGGTCAATTAGCATATTCCCTCTTTATTAGATAGAAGTTATTAATTTATTTAATTCATACAACACCTGTGTAGTAGTTGCTATTGTCCTTTCTATTTCAGCAGCGACAGAGTTAAGGGGTAGGAGTTGAGTAGCGGAAATTGGAACTAGTAAGTGACAACTAGATTTCATGTCCTAGTGGCCTATTTACAGTTCATATACCTATCCATGGTGGTGAACTGCTATCACATAGTGTTTGTTTCCTGCTTGTGTCTTTTGCACATTTATTTTGAACAAAATATCCTTTGGTAAAAATAAAATTTAGGTAAATGAAAAAAAAAAAAGGATAAGTGAATTTTGTTGCCTGGTAGTTTTGAGTTGTGTTCATGTCCTGGGCTTTGAAAAGAAAGGAAAGTGTAATGTGTTCTTGGGGTCTAGAGAGACTTACATGAGACCATTTCTAAGAAACATCATTTGCAACATTAAGAGAGTGTAATGGATTTCAGGTTGACAGGATCCAAATGTTACAAAGGAAAGGACTGTAAGGAGCTCACATACTGGCTTCAATTCTTTATTTAGAAGTTATATCTTTTTATTGAAAAATGTGCAATTATACAATGAAAACTATTTGTGAAGAAATAGGCATAAGTGCTATACTGAGAATAAAAATGGAGATTACCTTGTATAAAGTAGACTTTGCTACACTTGGCACACTCAGATCTGCTACTTCTCCAGATGATTCATTCATGTATAAAAAATATTTGGGTGGTTATATTTTAGTCATTCACCATGGGAGGAAGAGCAAAACAAACATTCTCCTCTACATATGGACTTTATAATCCAAAGAGAGGGCTAAACTCTAAACAAATAACCACACTTGAATTGTAAAATTAGAAATGTGAATGTGACTGTTTAAAAAGAGATAAGGCCCTAGCCAGTTCGGCTCAGTGGATAGAGCATCGGCCTGTGGACTGAAGGGTCCCAGGGTTGATTCTGGTCAAGGGCACATGCCCAGGTTGTGGGCTCGATCCCCAGTGGGGGCGTGCAGGAGGCAGCTAATCAATGATTCTCTCTCATCATTGATGTTTCTATCTCACTGAAATCAATAAAAATATATTTTAAAAAGAGGTAAGATTCATAGTGCTTTAGGTTATAGTAGGGTAATCTGATTTCTTCATGGAGAGAGAGAAAGGGTAACAAAAGGGATGTGGTATTTGGGCTGAAATGTAAAGGCAATGATTACTCATCGTTGAAGAAGAGAAAAAACTGTGCCTGGCAGAGGATCTGAATGTGCAAATCTCCTGTCGCTGTACGGTGCAAAGCATCTGTGGATGCAATAAGGACACAAAACAAAGACTAGAGCAGGCTAATTGAGACATTATTTCTCGAATCATTCCTCTACTGGTGATTACTGATTGAGACTTGGGTAGTTAGTGTTTAAAGAAACTATTGTAGAGGATATCAAGTTAGACTTTTGAGCTTTTGGGGCACATGTTGGGACCTTGACAGCTTTAGTCATCTTATTGTCAACTGTCTTAATCTCACTCATAGCAAAGTCTGCTTTATATCACAAATAGCAAAGTGACTCAAGGAAGGAAATTCGAGTGTGATCACCATCTGTGAACTTTGTGTGAAACATATAAACAAGGAATTCAAGGCCAAAGGGTAGTTATTTGTGGCCCAGAAACTCAGTTACCACACATTTTTTTCAGATATCTTTTTCTCTACATGGGTCTGATCCTGAATTGGGGAAAAAAAAGAAGAAAAATAATAATATGCTTCTTCTGTAACTATGACAACCCTTTATAACATTGTATTAGAAACAGTCCAATAGAGATAGATGGACTTTTTTGTTCAAAAGTAAAAACCGAAGGCCAGAAAGAAGGAAGCTAATATAAGGTTTTATAACTAACTAGAGGCCCAAATGCATGAAATTCACACAAGGGGCTTGGCCCCCACCACGGCGGCCGCCTCTGCCTCAGGCCCCGCCACCGTGGCTTCATCTGGAAGGTCCTCCTGAAGAATGTCTGGAAGGATGCCCGGTCTAATTAGCATATTATGCTTTTATTATTATAGATTAGAATCAGAGAAAAGACTAGACCCCTGGTCTCCAATACAGAATCCTTTGAAATTTTTATCTCCTTGTGACACCAAATCCTAAAGCTCATATTATCTTAAAAATGAAATGTGAATTCAGGAGCAAGAAATATGAATCTGGAAAATAGTTTAACCGTGGATGATCAGAGAGGAATGGAATAGATATAGACTCAAGTAAAATAAAAATTAGTATTAGTTTGAATGAATATTTTAAACCTCTCTTTGAACACATAATTATACTTCATTGCAATTATTAATATATCATTGTAAAAAAGTATCATTTATAGTTCTTATGATACCTATAATTGTATATAGCTCATAAGAATATGACGTGCATGAAATAAAGTATCAATTGTAATAGACCTTTTATTTGTTATACATTTTTGTTGAATCAATTCAATTAATTTTTATGATGAGCTTTAAAAAATAAATCCTGAAAGTTATAGCTCAGGAGGCAATGGCTGACTTAATGAATATCTTAAAACAATTTAACTCAAATAAAACTGTGAAAATGAAGCAGTTGGCATGCAATAAATTAAATAAATAGGTGATATTTTAGTGAGCAGAATAGAGAATAGAAAAGAGAGAGAGAAAAATAGATTACCAAGCTGGGAAGATTTATTTTTGATATTTATGTCCAATCTTCTTCCAATGAGCATTTTATCATTCTTTCTAGTTCCCCAACTACCTCTAATACTTTCCTTAAATTTATTCTATATAACATACCATAAACCAAATGCATTTTTCTTTATAAACTTACAAGAATTTTATCAGCTTCTTGAATCATCTCTAATGTGTGTTTGAGTTTTTAAAAAGGGCAATGTTAAATCAAAATAAGTAAGTTTATATTGATAGAATTTCAATTCTCTGTCAGGTTTTTTTGAGGGTGGGGTGGGGGGAAATGGAACTAAGATTTTTGGACATCCATTTTATGTGAATGACCATCTAATACAGAACATGAGTTTTGAAACAAATTCAGAAAAATAAATCCTTGGTGAAACACAGAGGATGAGAAATGGTCTTATACTTCAAAAGCAAAAATGCAGGGACTTAGCAAGATCAGGACATGGTTTTATCCACTGAGGCAATTTCTGGTCAAAAGTGGAAAAGTTTTTCTTTCTTCTTCTTCTTCTCTTTTTTAGTAATATATTTTTATTGTTGCCAATATTGTCTCTCTTCTTTAAAAATATTAGGCCAAGAGTCCAATTCAGTCGCTTTGGTTAACTTATGTTAGTAGAGGTTCCTGAGGGTTTTGATCCACTTTAGATTTTTACTGTGGCATGCTTCAAAATATATTAGAGAACTGAAAGTTATAAAAACGGTTGACATTCTTCATTTTCTGTATAATAAATGTTTATTGGAGAGATTGTGATATTTCCATCAAGAGAAGAATGATAAAAGTAATCACTTGGCTTACCACAGTCCTTCAAATGGATTTCTGGTATTGGACTTCATATTTTATAATGGTCTTTGTAAAGAGTATATAAGAAATAGCGAAATGTTCTACAGGATCTTTGAGATAAAGAAAATAGAATTGACCTCAACAGACAATGGCATGAGCTAGAAAGTTTGTACAACCTGCTGTAACCACTATCTAGATTATGAAATTGAAAGAAAGGGGAAGTGACTTAGAAAATTAAGTTTAGATTATCCTCATCCCTGAATTTTCTCCAATCCTTGCTCACCAGAAGTGCATCTTCTTTTTTTAAAAAAATATATATTTTATTGATTTCAGAAAGGAAGGTAGAAGGAGAGAGAGATAGAAACATCAATGATGAGAGAGAATCATTGACCGGCTGCCTTCTGCACACCCCACACTGGGGATCAAGCCCACAACCAGGGCATGTGCTCTGACTGGGAACCAACCCCATGACCTCCTGGTTCATAGGTCCACGCTCAACCACTGAGCAACACCAGCCAGGCAGAAGTGCATCTTCTTGCTATTATGGCTTTCAAAGAGCTTCCATAGAAGTCTATGTGCATGAGTATGTGTGTGTGGAGAGGATCCTAGTCACCTCATTTCAATAGAACAATGACAATCTCCTGAGCCTTGGTAAACTCAAGTTAAAGTCCAGCTGTGAAGATTTCTTGATTGACCTCTTCTTGCTAAAAAAAAAAAAAAAAACCAAACAAACAAACAAACAAACAAACAAAAACCCCTTTCTTTCACCACCATTGTATCTGATTTACCAACTTCAGTTTTTTCTTTGTTATCTTATAAATGTATCTTATAAATGTATGATTGTTATCTTATAAATGTATCAAACATCTCAAATATTTGGCACTTTTTCTGTTAAAGCACAAGAATTAGAAACTACCTACCTATAAAGATTACAATGCTCCCACCTTACTAGAATCAAAGACATGGGTGTCACTCTACAAATGGGCTGAAATTCAGCTACAACCTTGTCTCTAAAGTGATACAAGTATACATTTGCTTATTCCCCTCCTCAACTGAGAGCTTGCATCTTATATGTTGCAACTTGTCACATCATTGAACAATATTCAGTTAAAAGACACATAGAATCAAAACGTAAAAGGGGACCTTAGAGTTTATCTAATTTAACTATCTACCTGAATATTTAATCTCATAAATATCTTCAAATTGTAAAGTGAGGATTGATGACCTTGAGGTGCTAATACTGACTCACCTCTAAAGGTAATCCATTTCATCAAAGCACTGGTAGTAAAAATGTCTCTCTCAAGCTTCCAAAATCTTACTAGGTCATGACTTAGGTTATACAGAATGTTAGAGCTCCTTCTGTAAATATTGCATATGCAGATACATGGCTTTGAGAAAAAAAAAGAGGAATATATCATTCCATGACTCAGTCAAAAATATTTTTTTATGTTTACCTTCAAAATAATGAGATATACATACATTTGTTCCTAAAATATAGTCATACTAGGGGCCCAGTGCATGAAATTCGTGCACTGGGTGTGTGTGTGTGGGGGGGGGGGGAGTGTCCCTCAGCCCAGCCTGCCCCCTCTCACATACTGGGAGCCCTCAGGCATTGACCCCCATCACCCTCCAATCGCAGGATCGGCCCCTTGCCCAGGCCTGATGCCTCTGGCCTAGGCGTTCGGCCCGGGCAGCGGGGACCCGCAGCTGCAGCGGCCCCACGATCGTGGGCTTCGCTTTAGGCCCAGGCAAGGGACCCCTAGCTCCTGGGACTGCCAACTTCGACCATGCCCAGCTCCCATCGCTGGCTCCACCCCTACTTCCTGCTATCACTGGCCAGGGCGGAAAAGGCGCCTGATTCTCCGATCATGGCTGGGGGGCAGCCCCCCAGGGCCGCCTTTGCCCTGCCCCCCAGCTCTTAGCTCCCCCCTGGGTTTCCGATCACTGTCAGTGGCAGGGGGCTTCTTCCTGCTTTCCCTTTCGCCTCCCTGCATTGTGCCTACATATGCAAATTAACCGCCATCTTGTTGGCAGTTAACTGCCATCTCAGTTGGCAGTTAATTTGCATATAGCCCTGATTAGCCAATGAAAAGGGTAGCTCGTACGCCAATTACCATTTTTCTCTTTTATTAGTGTTGATTGGAAAGGAAGCATGGGCTTAATGATTCAGGGAACCAAGACATTAAAAATATCAAAGCAAAAGTTGCATTAGACAAAGTTGAACAGCTAAGGAAGATTTTAGTCAAGGATATTGTAATGGGGGAGAGAAGTTAGACACGCTGTGAACTCATCTCCACTAAAACAAAGAATGGAAAGATTTCTAAGAGTTGAGGTTAGAGGATGGTTGTATTCTACACTAAAAAATAACTTTGACTTGCTTCAATAACATTAAGTCCATGATGTCAAAAACATAATTTTCCCACTTAAATGTGTGTTTTTATCCCAGTGAATTTGTTTGTCTTGATACAAAATATCATTTTTCCTTATAATTATATTTTTGGCATTGAGAAACATAGAATGTCAAATACTATAACTGTTAAGGGAAATTATAAGTTTCTGTATCACCATCTGCTATTTGCAAGGTTCATAGTCCCAAAGTTAATAGTCTAATTCATTAAACAAAAAGCAATCCGTGCAAATATGGTGTAAAATTAAGAGTCGCAGGCCTAGGAGATAACTAGAAAAGTAAAATATGTTCTCTTTTTCAAAAATAGTAGTAGCTTTTTGTTGTAAACAATTTCTTTTAAGAAGCCAGATGATGAATTGGTGAGTGGAATAAGTAAGTCAATTTTTAAAGTATTAAACATATTTACACAGGATTGTTCCCATTGTGTGAGGTCCCAATGTGTGAGGTCCCAGAGTGCAGTCCTATGAGTTTCTATACTACTTCTAAGTGAAAAATTCTTTTGTCTATCTCACAGCACTGGAGAAACAGAAATTAAAGTTTGAAGCTTCCAGGAGCTGAGGGGCCAAGTTTCCCAAGAGAAATGCAAATAAGTAAGCTGAACACTGTATTGAAGCACTTGCTGGTCTTCAGTTTCACCAGGCAAGTGCCAAGAAATTGGGCAAAAAGCAGCTAAAAAACAACCCCAGAGGCATAATTAGCTTTGAATTTGAAGTCACTGAATTATTCACATGTCACTCAAGCCCTGAGTTTCCACAAAATGCATCGCTGGATTATCTTTCTGCCTGTGAAAGGTATTGGTCTTTAATAAGCTTGATCCTTAGCCCACTTGCAGAAGTAGCAAATATCAAACGGAAAGCAAAAACAGCTGGCCATCCTCAAGGCATCTCAAAAGTGTTCGCTCTTCTTTGAATTTTAGCTCCTCTAGGCCTTGTTGCTTCCAAAGTCCTCTGATGCCTTTAAAATGTAATTTTGTAATTTTTCTGGCTTTACTAGTTGTTGTAAAAGGAAGACTGCCCTACCACAAACTACTGCATCTTACCTGGAAATGTCCCAGTTGAGTTTTGTTTTGTTTTCCACTGAATTGTACATGAAAATGATATGGCTTATTGGTATCTCTGTAGATATCTTCTGGATACAATTTAAGTTTCTTCTGACAGACAGCTAGGTTAGGATCAGATTTACCTTAATCTCCTCAGAAATTTGGTGCTTCACAGTTATTTTCAGTGATAGCTGATTTATCTCCAGTTTAGTTTTACTTCTTGGATGTAATCTTTTGGATTCTAGTAGAAAATCCTGGGCGGGGATGGACCAGAGCCTCTTTAACATGGCAGGAACTCAAATCCAATTTTTATTTTACCAGTCTCATGCCATGAGGAAGATGCAGTTTGGATTTTCTGATTTCTGAGCCTCAGATTTCTGCTTAGTTTCTCAGCTCAGGAAGCATTTTCTACCACAAAACACTTCAACAGGAAAAGTGTTTGTAAATGTCTGACTCATTTTGCTTAGCTTCCTTTGTCTCTGGGAATTAAAAAAAAAAAAATATTTTCATTGATTTCAGAAAGGAAGGTAGAGGGAGAGATAGAAACATCAATGATGAGAAAGAATCATTGATTGGCTGCCTCCTGCACGCCCTACACTGGGGCTAGAGCCCGGGATTAAATCTGCTACCCGGGTATGTGCCCTGACCAGAAATTGAACGGTTACCTCCTGGTTCATAGGTCGACGCTCAACCATTGAGCAACACTGGCCCAGCAACCCAGTAAGTCCTTGTTGTTCTGACCCTTCTCATTGACTTCCTCTTTCCTCTTCCCCAGTCTCAGTCCTCACACGTTAACACATCCTGGTATTATTGATGTATGTTAGTCCTCAAAGTTGAAATATGATAAGCCACTTCAAATTCCCCTTAATTCACATCTAACTCAGTGGTCATCTAATGACAGCAGAACTGTTAAGAGAGAGAAATAGAATTTGTGTTTGCTCTGTGCATTCAAAAAACAATCTAATATATAAAACACGTGTATCATGTATTTATTTATACATAATAAAAACAATTGTCAAAAGTGCTTTTAAACTTAGTAATTTTCTGGAAACTATCAGTGGTTGCAGTAAGTAGAATTAATTGACACTCTTGTGCCTTAAATAGACAAGGGGATCATATGCAGATCCTTCAAGCCATGTGCATAATTTAGTTCCCTCTAAATCAAGCATGTTTTTTCTTATCTTAATGGCAGCTAAACTTGGCTGAATGTCTAGGTTATTTGTTACTGACATTGTAAGAAAAGCTTAGAAACCACAAAACACAGGTGAAAAAAAATATTCTAAATGACTTTGGATCAATCTAATTTCTATGGACACATCATTATCATTACTTAGTGGGCTGTTGGCTCTGCAGGGTTGGCATGCATTTCATTTAAATGACCATGAAATCCTGGTATCAAAATTCTTTTTCTCAGTAAAGGGTGAACAGTTTGTGGGAGTTCTGGATTTTCGACTAGAGAAGAGATAACTTAAAAATATAACACAACAATTTGCTTTAAGAAAAAAAAAATAGATATTTATCTGATAAAGATTTAACTTAGCCCTGGCAAATTCAGAATGCTGCTTTTACTCCTCCAAAATGCTGCATAACTAGGATGGGCTGACTTAGAGGGTCAAGATTTGTACTGGGAACCCACTGTAGAGTGAAGCAGACCCTAAAGCAGTGGTTCTCAACCTGTGGGTCGCGACTCCTTTGGCGGTCAAACCACCCTTTCACAGGGGTTGCCTAAGACCATCCTGCATATCAGATATTTACATGACGATTCATAACAGTAGCAACATTACAGTTGTGAAGTAGCAACAAAAATAATTTTATGGTTGGGTCACAACATGAGGAACTGTATGTAAAGGGCCAGAAGGTTGAGAACCACTGCCCTAAAGGAACAAACCCATTGGAGGGGACTCTTGATAGCATGGCAGACAGAGGACCAGACACCAGGCAGACCTGATCTGGCTTAATCTTGAAGGAAGGACACAAATGACTGTCAGCAGGCAGTAAACAGGAAGACAGTGATGTGGGGATAAGGACTTTTAAAAATTCGGAAAAGGTATTTAACCACTCTGATTCTAAATTTTCTCACTAACATTTCTTTATCACTTGATACTTGCAAAAAAAAAAGGAGATATGTATATAAAGTTAATAGCATGTTACCTAGCAAATATAAGATCTCCATACTGCCTGTTTTCACATATTATCCTGTTAATCCTACAGTATCTCAAAGGAATCCTATATTTAATTTAAAGAGAGAAAGCAACAACCATTTTTTAATGGTGGATACGATTTGACTTTGACCCTTAGTCCCATACCAAATTATAGTAAAGGGAAAATAAAGTAGGATATCCTCTATAATAAAAGGCTAATATGCAAATCACTCAAACTTCAGAATGATGAGTTGCTATGATGTGCACTGGCCACCAAGGGGCAGATGCTCAATGCAGGAGCTGCCCCCTGGTGGTCAGTGCGCTCCCACAGGGGGAGCTCTGCTCAGCCAGAAGCCCTGAGCCAGGCTCATGGCTGGCAAGCTCAATGGCGGTGGTGGGAGCCTCTCCTGCCTCCACGGCAATTCAAACATCCCCCGAGGGCTCCCGGACTGCAAGAGGGCACAGGCTGGGCTGAGGGACTCCCCCGAGTGAAGAATTTCTTGCACCGGGCCTCTAGTTTTATATAATTTTGTACTTATATTAGACACTCAGAGGTTACAGATTATATACTCAAATAAATGTAAGGTAGATAGAATAATATACCAAATTCCTTCATTTTGGATATAAGAAAACTGAAATTCATCAATGTGAACTTACCATGAAGTCACACAATTAGTGGAAGAACTGCAACTAAAACACAAATGACCTGTCTCCTTTTCTGTTGACCTATAGAGACCCCTACTGATGCTGGAATGCTCAATTTTTCTAAAGCTGGTAGCATCATTGGAGTCTGGTTCCTATTCCCCTCCCTTTATATCTATCACCCCCTGCAGCTTATTCCAAAGTAGACTCCTAAATCAAGTCATGAGACTTTGCTACATCCAGGGGATACAAAAAAGCAGAGAAAGGCATTGCAGAGGGCTGTGAACAAAGAGAGTGCATTTGCCCTAGCTGGTTTGGCTCAATGGATGGAGCATTGGCCTGCAGACTGAGGGTCCCAGGTTCGATTCCAGTCAGGGGCACATGCCCGGGTTGTGGGCTCGATCCCTAATAGGGGGCATGCAGGAGGCAGCCTATCAATGATTTTCTCTCATCATTGATGTTTCTATCTCTTCTCCCTTCCTCTCTCTGAAATAAATAAAAATAATTTAAAAAAAGAGAGAGCATTTAATGCCATAATCCTAGTTTGTCTGACTCCCCCCCCCCCCCCCATTACTTCACCCAAACAAGTTGATTTGCAGCTAATCAAGCATTTTTTCAGTGGCACATGTCAACTTTGGATAAGTTTCATATGTTCATTTACTCACTAAATAGTTATGGAGTGCCAAATATATATATGAAACTATTAGAAGATTGGGCCAGGAAAAGGAAAGCCTAAGTTTCTGTCCTCACTTAGCTTACATTGTAGTGCAGAAGATAGATGAACAGGTAAACACATACATATATAATGTAATTCTAATTGTGTCAAACATGACAGGCAATAAAATGTAGCAATAATTATTGGAGGTTTCCCATTTTTAATAAAAGTTTCAGATATGGTATGTATGGGTATATGTGTAGTAGTGACATTTGGGAAATAGTTAGATAATCATGCAAAGGAAGGAGACAGAGGGAATGTCAAGTGTAAAGTCCTGAGGAACATTGGCTTCTTCCAGGAAGAACAGGAAACAAGCAGAGCAGGATCAGTGACCAAGTCAAGAGGTGTAAGATATGAGATCAGGGCGTTGGCATGGGCCAGTTCATGAAAGGCTTCAATCAATAATTTTTCTAGCCAACTAAAAAAAATAAGAGAAGAGTAGATGCCACAGGAGTCATACAGATGAGGGGGGAGAAGTTATAATTTTGTACCAATAAATGGGAGACTGGTGGAAGTATCTAAGCCATATATCAAAATGGGTTTGACACCTCATCTAAGTGCTGAGCTAGTACTAACCAGTCTGTAGCTCATCGTGGGTGACTTCTTTTCCCACACAGCAGAGATCTGACTTAAATGCATGTTACCTGCAGGCAGGCAGATCTCAGCAAGAAGGGGAAAGAGGAAGAGATTATTCTTGAAAATTTATCAATCAGATATGCCTCTGCTTTCAGCATGGAAAAAATAAGAGATGGAGAAAGAAGCAAGTAATGCTACTGTCATCAGATATCAAATCCATTTGTATAGAATCATGATGGTTACGGGTTAAGTATTCCAACTTTGGAGCTTTGTAGCCCAAAATAATGAAATTTAAAAACCAACCAAGAAAAAAACAAAAATATCCATGACAGCTGACACAAAGCATTCACATTCTGTCTGGCAGGTAGCATTCGCCTCCTCTGATGGTCAAAATCAATATTTTTGAAAGCTTTTCATTTTTGTTGCAATGTGCATTTAAGACAAAATAATAATATGGTGTAATTAGAAATAAAATGATAAAATCCAAGTTTGCTCTTCACTAGCTTGGGGCCTGACCAAGTGACTTCATATCATAGATTCTCTATTTTTTATTTGAAAAGATAAAAATTCTACTACCACCTCAAAGAGCTGCTATTGGAATGGAAGGCAACATTTTGAAGGGAAATAAAATATTTCTTTACCCTCTGCACATATAAGAAAGCTGCTAGTTCTTACTTCTAACTCCTAGTTGTAATTTTTATAAAAATTTACAGAGTACACACACACAGATAGAGAGGGGGGAAAACTCAGTTCTATCTTTGAGCTTTTAAACATGGTGTTTCCCAATCTCAGATAATGTCTCTAAATATGGGGATTAGAAGTCTTATAGCATACCAGTGAGAGATGCTTCAATTACCATGATTAGGCTGATTAGATCAAAGGTAAAACAAGGCCAAGTTCAGATTAATCCTAGTGAGAACAAAAAACTCAGAACCACTTCTCAAAATAATTGACTATTAAGTGTAAAGTGTGACTGTGAAGGGGGTACGGGGAATGAGGATGGACACTTGAACACAGCATGTGAAACTTGAATTTGACAGAGTGCTTAACACCAGGTATAGTCACCGCAGGGAGATTCAAGCAAAAGAAGACATCCAGCACTAATGAAATGGAAGGTCATTTTCTAAATAGTGTTTTCAGGACGACTTTATTTCATTTTATTTTTTATGAGCCACTTATCATTAATGAGCCATTTACTAAGCAGCAAAAGTGTATTTAAAACAGAACTACATTCGCTCTGGAACTCACTGCTGTGCATATCTTCAGTGGCATTCATACCATACCTTAACTGTATATTTTCTTTTCAGGTTTATACATTATTGTAGGTGTTGTATTTACCCAAATCTTCTATTGGTGTGAAAAATATGGATATTTTATAATTTCCTGCTTATGTGTGCAAAATTTGCCCATATTAATTTAAATTGAGATAATGATCCTATATCAGTGATGGCGAACCTTTTGAGCTCGGCGTGGCAGCATTTTGAAAAACCCTAACATAACTCTGGTGTCATGTCACATATAGAAATTTTTTTTATATTCGCAACCATAGTAAAACAAAGATTTATATTTTTGATATTTATTTTATATATTTAAATGCCATTTAACAAAGAAAAATCAACCAAAAAAATGAGTTCGCGTGTCACCTCTGACACGTGTGTCATAGGTTCCCCATCACTGTCCTATATAATAAACAGCTAATATGCAAATGGTTGTCATGCCCTCACACCATCATGTTGTAAAGGCTCAGACACTCAACACTTGGAATAGAGAAATGGGGACCATTTGGGCACAAACGAGCTCGTGAGAGAGGAATGGGGACCAGCCAGGCACAAATGAGCTCACGAGAGAGGAATGGGGACCAGCCAGGCTGCGGCCCAGGAAAGGGACAAGCCGCCCGCCCTGCAGTCTGGGTATCAGCAGCTGTGCCTGCGCCTGCAGCCTGGGAGAGGGACAAGCCGCCTGCCCTGTGGTGCTGGGTGCCAGTGCCTGGGCCTGCACCACGGGAGAGGGACAAACCACCCACTCCACGGTCCTGGACACCTGTGTCTGAGGCCCTAGCGAAGCTGCCTGCCCATGGTCCCCTGTGGGTATGGCTGGCCCGGGCAAAGCCAGCGGGGTCCTTGGTGCATGCGGCCAGGCAGAAAGAGGGAAGCCTGGGTCCCGAGTGCCTGCAACCGGCCAGAGGAGGGAATCCTGGGTCCCAGGTGTGGGGTGATGCAGAGGCAGTTAGGGATGATCAGGTCAGCAGGGGAACAGTTAGGGGCGATCAGGCCAGTAGGGGAGCAGTTAGGGGCGATCAGGCAGGCAGGCAGGCAAGCGGTTAGGAGCCAGCAGTTCCGGATTGCGAGAGGCAGACAGACATCCCCTGAGGGGTCACCGATTGGAGAGGGTGCCGGCCGGGCTGAGGGACCCTCCCCCGCCCCCCACTCTGTAGGAACTTAGTGTATCTAGTTGATGTATAAATATCTATACTTTTTTTCTTTATTTTTCCTCTTTTTTTTTTTTTTTTTTTGCCAGTAGCAGTCCGATGGGATATGAGGAAGATTGGTGAGATTCCTAGCGTTTGAAGTCAGAAAACTTGACTTCTCAAGTGCTTGCTTCATATCTCTCTTGTTTTCTTTGTTTTATAACAGTAACTTGAGGTCCATCCAGCTCTGTTGAGTTCAAAGAGAGAACTGAGCTAATTGGGGCTTTGTTTTACTCAATTTATGTTTATTTTTTTAATTGAATTTATTGGGCATGACATTGGTTAACAAAACCATACAGATTTAAAGTGTTCAACTCAATAACACATTATCTACTCACTGCATTGTGTACCCACTGTCCCAACCAAAGCCTCTTTCTGTTCCCATTTCCACCCGTTTGCCTACCTTCACCCACCCCACCCCCTTTTCCTCTGGTTTTACTCAATTTAAGCTGATCAACTGATTCATAATAAATAAGACTAATTGGAAAACAATCAACTTAAAGACACATGTTCCACATATAGGTTTTTACATTTGGCAGGCCAAGTGTAATTTCTTTAGTAAAGTTTTTCATAACTTGTTGTGATAAGATAAATAGATGTGTTCTCAGCTCACTTACCAGCTTCTCTAACTTCTAATACTTACCAAGTCCAGGTAGGGGAATTCTTCTATGTTAGAACAGTATTGCAACTATTATGAAATTAGATTAAAAATTATATGGAATGAGCATGTCATTTCCTTTCTTACTCAGGAAGTTCATTTTTTTAATGGAGTTTATTTGAAACAGATTTTCCAACTCTATTTAGAGGTCTTAAGACAGACCAGTTTGTCTCAGTGGATGGAGCATCAGCCTGTGGACTGAAGAGTCCCAGGTTTGATTCCTGTTAAGGGCAGACTTGATCTGGGGATCCTGTGGGAAGCAACCAGTCAATATGTCTCTCTCACATCAATGTTTCTCTCTGTGTCTCACTCATTCCTTTCTACTCTCTCTCTAAAAATCAATGAAATAATATCCTCAGGTAAGGATTAACAAGAAAAAGAGATAGGGTGCTAAGATGGATATTATACAACTAGAGGCCCGGCGCATGAAATTCCTGCATGGGTGCAGTCCCTAGGCCTGGCCGGCAATTGAAGCACAAGCATCTGGCATGGAAGGGCAGGTCCCAGCTGACTTCTGGGCCTTGGGCAGCAACTGAGTCCCCAAGCGCCTCCCTCCACCTGAATCATTGGGTCTCCGCTCAGCTTCCTCAGCGTCTGCCCCCTGCAGCTGCTGCTGGTTGCTGTCTGCGGGGCAATCAGTGGGGCAATTAGGCCCTGCTCACACCTGCCTTGGCCTGGCAACACTCGCTCACCTGCTCCACCATACCTCCATGGTCCCGCTCTCATCGGGGCCCATCAGGGCCATCAGGGCCTCCACTGCCTCATCACAGATGCCCACCATGTTCCATGCTGCACCCTAGTGGTCAGTGCATGTCATAGTGAGCGGTTGAACTACCAGTCGAACTCCTGGTCAAAGGGACAATTTGCATTTTAGGCTTTTATTATATAGGATTTGCAAAATAAAATACTAGCAATCATTTTGATATGTTGCCAGGAGAACTTGATTCTCCTTATTTGCTAATCACTGGTCTATATAATTACCTTCATTTCTCTACAGATCAGACCACTCTTCTAAATTCTAAACTTTACAATAACATAGAAACAGGGTTTCATAAAAGAAAGACTCAAAATAATTTTACACAATAATAAGAATGCAGAATACATTATTAAAAAATGAGAGCACACAAACTCAGAAAGACCAAATATATCCGTACAAACTTTGGAAACTGACTTAGCTTCCTTCAGATATACTGAGATGATCAGGAAGTAAATTTTTAAACAGGAATTGATATTAATGAAAGGATTTTCTAATGGCAAGAACTTTCTGAAAATGGACAGTACTCCCTCAGGTCATAGGGAGCTGCAGTGGGAAATCTGGTACCTAATTACTATTTCCAACAGTGTGTCCTGGAATTCCATTCCATGGCTTAAAGCAAGGCAAATGTTTATCCTGGAAATAGGTTGTAGGCTTACTGGCAACATCAAAAAATAAAACAAAATAGTAGTAGCAAAAAAAAAAAAGTGTATAGTTCTTAGATTTAAAAATATTTTAATAGGAAATTAAGCAGTCTTGGTTTTTTTCTGTGGGGCTGGGAAGTGGTGCTAGGAGTACTTTTTGAATTTTTTGCATAATTATACAAACAAAATAGATTTTAAAAGATGAACATGATGAAATAAATTATATTTTGAAATAAAATCCAGCTTTTTTACATTTAAAAGGGTTTTTACATATTTTATCAAAAGGTACTTTCATTGTCTAAAAATTTGTTATAGAACATTCTTACAGGAATTGAAAGAAGTGGAGCTAGAGTCAAAAAATATGTCAGGCTTAAGAAATAGAGACATGAAAGGAGAATAATAAACAGGCAAATTATAATACATAGAAAGGCAATCAAATGAACTGAGAAAAATTTCTACAGAAATTCCGTAGAATCTCATTTCTTGATTTACATATTCTATTGCTAATCCTTTGAAGCATCAAGGGGTAGGAACCACTATTTCTCAGGGTTTTAAATTTTCTTCCAAGTCTACAGAAAATCCCATGAGCACAGAATAGCAGCAATAAAGTTTTGTACATGGCTGACTATGATGGCCCAGTTAGTGAGTTTACTACTAGATGTAACTTTTAATTCATAACTTAATGAAAAGCTTGCTCACACAGTATAGCATAATTGCTGAGAGAAATACAAGGGTTTAGACAAAATTTGAAGCTGACTTTGGTTGACTTGCAGGACTTTATTTTTGTGTGGAGGTTAAGTGATTATTGAACATTCTTGCAGGACCAGGCATCCAGGTTGGCTTTCTATGTACAACACTAGAGGCCTGGTGCATGAAATTCATGCACTCAGCCCACCCTGCCCCCTCTCGCAGTCCTGGAGCCCTCAGAGGATGTCCTACTGACAGCTTAAGCCCACTCCACATGGCCCTAGCCATCAGTAGGCCTCCCTCTGCAGGAGGCAACCTGGTTGATCAGGAGAAGGCGCAGTCCCATCACCCTGCTGCTGCTGCCATTGTTGGCTGCCACAGTGTGCCAAGGTGTTTTCATCAACACAGTCTCCCAGTCCCTTCACCACAAAAAAATGACAACTTTCTTTAGGCATTTTAAAGATGTCTCTTTCATAGGATATGACCTTTCTTTCTTTTATGTCCTCACCTGAGGATAGTTTTCCATTGATTATTAGAGAGCGTAGAAGAGAGAGGGTAAGACAGAGAGAAACATCAATGTGAGAAGGACACTGTGATTGGCTGCCTCCTGCATGAGCTCTGACCTGGGCCCCAGCCAGGGAGGAGCCTGAAACCTAGGTACATGCCCTTGATCAGAATCAAACCCGGCCCCCCTGCGGTCCGTAGGCCAAGGCATTATCCACTGAGCCAAACTGACTAGGGCAGGATATGACGTTTCTTAGCCCTCCAGCAGTAGACCTGGATTGGCCAGGGAGGCTGCCAGTGGGCCTGCCACCCTTTCCTCTCTGGGCCTGCGAATGGCCACAGAGGCTGTAGGCAGGCTCACCCTCTCCTCTCCCAGCCTGCGCTCGGCCGCGGTGGCTCAGACCAGCCCCTATGTCCCTGTCCATGTCCATTCAGGCCCCTGTGTCCCTGTCCATGTCCACTCCAGCTCTGGGGGCCAGCCAGAGCTGCTGTGCAGTGGGTCAGCCGGCGCCTCCGTCTCTGTCTCTGTCTCCGCTCAGGGCCTACCTGCACGCGCAACCTCCTCCTGTCCAGTTGTGACCCATTACGGCATCCTGGCCTAATTTGCATATTACCTCTTTATATAGATTCTTCAACTTCAGCCTCTGTTGGTAAATAAGGTTGCAATTTATGTTATTTTATTGTTTAAAATATCACCTGGCACTTTTTCTGAAGTCAATCGAGGAGTTTCACACAGAATGAAAAAACATATCGTGATCTCTCCATGGGGCAATTTCATGGTATTTTAACAAAGGCCAGTTGAGCAGCAGGGAGCTGTGTTAAAGACAGGTCTTTCCTGGAAGATTGAAAAGGTTATGAATACATCAAAGAAAGCAGGCAGTGTACATCCTTTTAATACTCTTAAGAATAATTACTAAATTAATTGTTTCAGCTGTCTTCACATTTTGTTTATTTGTTCTACATTACTAAGGTCCAAGAACTACATTATTTAGGTGATACAAATGCAGAATTGCTCAGCCTAACCCCAACGAGGTCATTGTTGACAAAAAAGAGAAATACTTGTAGAAATGTAAAAGTATAAATATAAACCAAAATATAAAGGTAGTATGATAATTGAGCAAAGGGATGGTCACTTCCACTTGGGGTCATAGAAGGACACAATGAGAAAATGACTTATATTTCCTTATATAGTCTAGATAGTAGTCACTATCTTTTAAATAAAAGGCCCTGGCCGTCACACCATAATGCCATCACGACCAAATGAGCAGCGGCTCTACCGGTGGATGGGGTGGTGTGTGAGCTACTAGCGGTGGAGAGCTACGAGCAGCAGAGAGCTACGAGCAGCAGAGGGTGGGGCAGCAAGCTACTAGTGGCAGAGGGCAGGGCAGCAAGCTATGAGCGGCGATGGGCAGGACAGTCAGCTGAGGCAAGCGGAAGCATGCTACTTGCACATGATTTTGTGCATGCTGGACATTTAGTCCTATATAATAAAATCCTAATATGCAAATCAACTTAACAGCAGAATGACTGGTCGCTATGATGTGCACTGACTACTTGGGGGCAGACACTCAACCCAGGAGCTGCTCCCAGCCTGCAGGCCCCAGGCCAGCCAAGGCAGGTGTGAGAGGGATCCCTGATCACCCCACTGGTTGTCACACAGCAGGAGGTGACCAGTGGGTACCAGCAGGGGTCCCCCCCAATTACCCCACCGGTCTCTCCTCAGATGGAGGTGACCTACAGTGGTGGCAGGGGGTGGGGCTGGGGAGCGGGCGGTGCCAGGCCAGCCAAGGTGGGTGCCAGTGAGGGCAGGTTGCCCCACAGATCGGCCCTGATTACCAGCCAGGTCTAAGAACCCTACCCTTGCATGAATTTTGTGCAACGGGCCTCTAGTCAGATAATTTAGATGGATGTCCATTTCATTGTCTAGATCTTTTGTGCTCTGATTTTATTGTCTGTTGTTGTTTTTTTCTTTTCCTAGGTTATTGTACACCTTATTTTTTTGGGATTTTGTTGTATATATTGAGTAACATACATTTTATAGATACAAAAAAATTAAATATAATAACTCAAGATGATATTTTCTTCCTTTAGAGATGACTTAGAGCTCATTCCAACTCACTAAACCATGAGTTTGTTGTGAGATAATTCTCTTAACAATATCAAAAGCCTTATTGTTCAACAGACAGGATCTATAAAGCACAACTTAGAGTCTTAGAAAACCACATCTCTTTGAAAAGTTTTTTTGTTTCATTACCTTAGATATTTCTGAGTTCTTTTTTATTGTCTAAAGTTTTACATAAGTCTCTTTTTTTCCCCAATTGACACCCCCCCCCCCCAACAACAATTCCCACCCTGGCAAGCCCCCACTGCCTCAGTGTCTGTGTCCATTGATTCTGCTAATATGCATGTGTACAAGTGCTTTTGTTGCTCTCTAATTCAAATTATATTGATCATTATATCCCACACATGAGTAAGATCATGTGATATTTATCTTTCTCTGACTGGCTTATTTTGCTTAGCATAATGCTCTCAAGTTCCATCCATGCTGTTGCAAATGGTAGGAGTGCCTTCTTTTTTTCTGCAGCGTAGTATTCCATTGTGTAGATGTACCACCATTTTTTAATCCACTCATCTGCTGATGGGCACTTAGGCTGTTTCCAAATCTTAGCTATGATGAATTGTGCTTCTATGAACATAGGGGTGCATATATTCTTTCTGATTGGTGTTTCTAGTTTCTTGGGATATATTCCTAGAAGTGGGATCACTGGGTCAAATGGGAGTTCCATTTTTAGTTTTTTGAGGAAACTCCATACTGTCTTCCACAGTGGCTGCATTAGTCTGCATTCCCACCAGCAGTGCATGAGGGTTCCTTTTTCTCCACATCCTCACCAACACTTGTCCTTTGTTGATTTGTTAATGATAGCCATTCTGACAGGTGTGAGATGGTACCTAATTGTTGTTTTGATTTGCATCTCTTAGATGATTAGTGATTTTTGGCATGTTTTCATATGTCTCTGGGCCTTCTGTATGTCCTCTTTCAAAAAGTGTCTATTTAGATCCTTTGCCCATTTTTTGATTGGGTCGTTTATCTTCCTTTTGTTAAGTTGTATGAGTTCTCTGTAAATTTTGGAGATTAAACTCTTATTGGAAATATCATTGGCAAATATGTTCTCCCATACAGCGGGCTTTCTTGTTGTTTTGTTTATGGTTTCTTTTTCTGTTGAAGCTTTTTATTTTGATGTAGTCCCATTTGTTTATTTTCTCCTTAGTTTCAGTCACCCTAGGAGCTGTGTCTGTAAAGATATTGCTACAACGTATGTCTGCTATTTTGTTGCCTATGAAGTCTTGTAGGATTTTTATGGTATCCTGCCTTACATTTAAGTCCTTTAGCCATTTCAGTTTGTTTTTGTGTATGGTAAGTTGGTGATCTAATTTCATTTTTTTGCATGTTATCTGATCAAATTTCCCAGCACCATTTATTGAAGAGACTGCCTTGATTCCATTGTATGCTCTTGCCTCCTTTGTCAAATATTAATTGAGCATAATGGCTTGGGTCTATTTCTGGGTGCTCTGTTCTGTTCCATTGGTCTGTATGTCTGTTCTTGTGCCATTACCAGGCAGTTTTGAAAACCTTGGCTTGGTAATATAGCTTGATATCTGGTACTGTGATCTCTCCAACTTTGCTCTTCTTTCTCAGGATTGCTGTGGCTATTTGGGGTCTTTTTCTATTCCAGATGATTTTTTGGAGAGTTTGTTCTAGATCTTTGAAATATGCTGTTGGTATTTTAATGAGGATTGCATTGAATCTGTAGATTGCTTTGAGTAGTATGGACATTTTAATGATGTTGATTCTACCAGACCATGAACATGGTATGTTCTTCCATTTGCTTATGTCTTCCTCTATCTCTTTTTTCAATGTCCTGTAGTTTTCTGAATACAGGTCTTTTACCTCCTTAGTTAAGTTTATTCCTAGTTATCTTAATTATTTTGGTGCGATGGTAAATGGGATTGCTTTCCTAGTTTCTCTTTCTATGAGTTCATTATTGGTCTATAAAAAGCCCCATAGATTTCTGAGTGTTAATTTTGTATCCTGCTACATTGCTGAATTCATTTATTAGGTCTAGTAGTTTTTTGATGGAGTCTTTGGGGTTTTCTATGTATAGTATCATGTCATCTGAGAATAAGGACAGTTTTTCTTCTTCTTTTCCAATTTGGATTCCTTTTATTTCTTCTTCTTGTCTGATCACTATGGCTAGCACTTCCAGTACTATATCGAACAGGAATGGTGAAAGTGGGCATCCCTGTCATGTTCCTGTTCTTAGGGTATGAGTTTAGTTTTTGCCCATTGAGTATGATGTTGGCTGTAGGTTTGTCATACAAGGCTGTTAGTATGTTGAGGTATGATCTCTCTATTCCCACTTTGCTGAGAATTTTTATCAAGAAATGGTGTTGGATTTTGTCAAATGCTTTTTCTGCATTGATTGATATGATTGTGTGATTGTTGTCTCTCAATTTGTTTATGTGATACATCACGTTTATTGATTTGCAGATATTGTACCATCCTTGCATCCCCAGAATAAATCCCACTTGGTCATGGTGTATGATCTTTCTAATGTAGTGCTGAATCCGATTTACTAGAATTTTGTTGAGGATTTTAGCATTGATGTGCATCAAGGATATTGGCCTATAGTTCTCCTATTTTGTGGTGTCTTTACATGGTTTTTGGATTAGGGTAATGCTGGCTTCATAGACAGATCTTGGAAGTGTGCCTCATTTTTGAATTCTTAATAGAGGTTATTATAGTCCAACCCTGGATTGGTTTTTATACCTCAGCCACTTTCTTACACTGAAATACTTCTCTAGCTGAAAAAACAACAATAACAAACAAACAAACAAACAAAACAAAACAAAACAAACCTGGTTTGTAGCTTATACACATCCTGCTAATCAAAAGCAAAATATTTTGCTCTAGTTTACTTCATTCTATTATTTTATAGTAGGTACCAGATAATACCTTCACACTTTGCATAGAAATCTTATCAAAATCAAAGATCAACAAACTATGTCTTTTAGGCCAAGTCAGCCTATAGTTGGTCACATTAAGCCGTGCATATTTGTTTTTATACTGATTTATTTTATTCTACAATGGTAGATGTGACAGATTGTAGGGCTTGCAAAAACCTTAAGTATTTACTATCTGACCCTTACAGATAAAACTTGCTAATCCTTGAACAGGCATAGAGTTTATTAGAGACATTTCTTATTCTCCATGTTACTCCAGGTGACAGATAGTGCCACTGAAATTTCTGCCACCATACAACAAGGGTTTCTTTTCCTCTAACTTCCAGTAACATTTTCCTATTTTTCCTTTAAACCCCTATTGTGAGCCACCTCCAGGGCTGTCAGTATTCCTCTGACCATCTTTTCAAGGCCTCTCCAAATCTATCTCCTACTTAGGCTCAAAGTCAATAGTACATATCTATGGAGTTTCATTATGAAAAGACCCCTCCTGCTACCAAATTTTGTTTTAATTATTTTTGCTGCATAAAAATATACACCAGAACTTGGAAACTTAAAGCAACAACATAATTGTATGACCTCCTATGGTTTCTCTGAGTCAGGAACTCTGGAAAGCTTTGCTGTGTGGTCCTGTGTTTGGGGTCTCACATGTGGTCACAGTCATATGGGAGCAGGAGCTAAACCAGTGGAAATTGTCAACAGTTTCTCTCCCCTCATCTATTTCCAGGGCCTCTCCTCATATTCTAGTCTTTTCATATTCTCAGACCAGGGCAGCCTCAAGGCATTTGAAATGTGTACATTAAGGTCGAGGGCTTTAAAAATTGACTATTTCAGTAAATAAGTTGCAAGCTGCCTCACCTCTTCTGCGAGAGCTCAGAAGTTACATATCTTGACTTTTGCTATATATTTTTAGGTAATCAATGAATCACAAGGCTGCCACATTTCAGGGGTGAGAACAACAAATACCTCCTCTTAATGGGGGAGAGGAAAGATGGGTCATGTTATTATGGCCCCTATTGGCAAATAAAATCTATCATAATGTTTGGCATTCCTCATCAAACCTAAAAAGAAGTATTTCTACCTACCTAAAAATAATGTCTTTGAGGGCTCTATTTTTTTTTCTAATTTCCCAATTGAAGTATATTTTTGGCATATTTCATTAATTTGCAAAAGATAAGCATTATCTAAAATTATTGTTTGGTATAATATTTGATTTGCTTTCAAGGCCTACATTCCACCATTAGTTCAAATTGTAAAACTTGAAATCTCAGGTAGCAGATCATTTTGAATTTTTCACATTAAGTATAGCTTATGTATCTCTGAGTGAGAAACATGATCCTTTTCAGGAAAGGCTAATCTATTTGATAAAGCAAACTGTAGAACTACATTACATTCATGTTAAATGGTGGAAATCCCAGCCTAAGAACTTATATCAGCTAAATTAACAGCAAAATTCCACAGGTCCTAACAAAAGCCATGTGATAAGCATTTTTTAAATGACTAGAGGCCCAGTGCATGAAAATTCATGCACTGGAGGGGGGATCCTTCAGCTCGGCCTGCCCCCTCTCACAGTCCAGGAGCCCTCAGTTGCGGGAGGTGACCCAGCGATCAGGGGAAGGCGACAACCCCATCACACCTCTGCTGCTGTCACTGCTGGCAGCGCAAGCCTGGGCTGGCCCTGGGCGGCTGGGGAACTGAGGAGGCTGAGACACTCCAGGGGCAGGTGCGTGGCAAGGCCGGGCCCACCTGGGGCATCCCAGTCCTTGCCGCACACCTGCCACCCTGGTGGGGCTGAAGAGACTGGGCACCACCATCTTGTAGCTGTAGGCACTGCCATCTTTGAGGGCATGGCAGTCAATTAGCATATTCCCTCATTGGCTGGGGGTGCCACCACCTTTGAGCGTGTTGCAGTCAGTTAGCATATTCCCTCTTTATTGGCTGTGGGTGCCGCCATCTTTGCAACAGTGTGAGGGTCAATTAGCATATTTCCTCTTTATTAGATAGGGTAATGCATGTAAATTACTTAACACAGTACCAAGGATTTAGAAATCCATTAAATCAGTAGTCAGCAAACTGCGGCCCCTTGAATGTGGCTCTTCAACAAAATACCACGTGCAGGTACTCACATACAGTGCAACTGAAACTTCGTGGCCACACTCAAGGGGCCAAAGAGCCGTATGTGGCTCACGAGCCGCAGTTTGCCGACCACTGTATTAAATCAATGTTGCCTAGGATTATGACTCCTCATAGTTACAGTGGTTTGGCACAGTAGCAGTAATAATATTATCAGTGGAGATAGTATTTCAATGATATTTGAATAGATTAGCATATAGTCAATATAAAGCCAGCTAAATTTGTATTATATAATCATAAATATCACATAATTGTATTTTAACAAATGTTTTAAAATTTTAACAAATATCCCACTAAAAATAAACCAAAAGGAACTGCACACCTTTTTTCCATTTTGACTTGCATTTGAACAAATTTTTGAAAAAATATTTTTCTATGCAAAAAAAAATATATATAACAAACTGCTTTGGGTGTGATATCCTTTTGGGGCTCATCATGTTCAAAATTTTATAATCAGTAAAACTATGTTATCACAGTACTAATATAAAGATATACACTGAAATTTTATTTATTTAGCAACACAATATAGTAATTTTATGCTTCATTTTTTATTGTCAACACATATAGTTTATTTCAAACTATATTTAAACGTCCTTATCAATAGTCTTTGTAATACATACAACATACATTTTCACACCTTCATACAGAGAAGATATTTTTAGTTTCCTTTAACAGAAAGTATAGAAATTTTCTGAGTGAACTCAATTTCTAAGAAATTATGGATTTTACAAAGAATGATGAAATTTATAACTGAAAATGGAATTTTAATAGCTTTCTTACAAATCAAGTAAATGGTTTAAATCTGCTTCTCAAAGAAACAATCCACTGATCACCACTGCGTTAAAGCAAGATAGAAATCTGTGTAGAACAATTTTTGAAAAAAGCATCTGAGGCTAATTACAGAGAATTTAAATTAAATCATGTCTTAGAAAAAATCAATTTTAGTAACTGAAGTAATTTGCAGGAATTGTTAAATTTCAAAAACCTGTGGGGAAGAGATAGCAAGATCAGGGTAAAATTAATGAAAAGACTCTCATATTGAATCCAGCTCCTGTAGTGCCAAGCCCAGTTTATAATTATAATTAATACTAAGTTTCCTTATCAAGTCTGAATTTTCCTTAAATGTTCTTTAAATATTTTTCAAATTATGTTTTTAAACAAGCAGACAATTTTCAAACAGATTCCCCAAGAATAAGAATCATAAAAAGGAAATATAGTAAAATAGTTGGTGGTAATTTCTTCAGGTCACCTTATTTTTGTTTGTTTGCTTATTTATTTTTTTAGTTACCTGACACTTGTTTAAAATCGAGTTGTCTTTTAATGCAGCAACTGCTTGCTCTCTCAGCTAGAGTCACAATCATAAGAGACTTTAGAGATACAGAGATGAAAGAAGCAATCCTTAGGGAGGGCTTTATGATAAACTACCTTTTGTCTCAAAATCCCTTTTGTACTATCTTTGCAAAAATATATGTAGGTTTATCTGATACATTTTTAAAATATTTTTTATTGATTTCAGAGATAAAGGGAGAGGGAGAGATAGAAACATCAATGATGAGAGAGAATCATCAATCAGCTTCCTCCTGTATGCCCCCTACTGGGGATTGAGCCTGCAACCCAGGCATGTGCCTGTCTGGGAATCAAACCATGACCCCCTGGTTCATAGGCCGATGCTCAACCACTGAGCCACACTGGGCAGGTTGTTTGATACATTTTTGTTGTACTGTGAAACAAGTACTGTGCTAGACCCTTTGGATAAAATAAAAATAGAACATTTTATCTTCTCTTGAAGCCCATAATTTAATAATTTAAGGCATTTTCCAAATTGTTCATGGGCACTAGGCTGAAAATTGTAGTAACATGTCTTCTATTTGGGCCTAGGCCAGTTACAGAGCTGGTTGTTGTATATATATATAAAAAAAGTCACTTTAATCACAGTTGTCATAGTTATGCTATTTTAAAAAGTTGATTGTTAAAGCACCAGGAAAATTATTTCCTGAAAACCCTTGTACTCAGTCAGCCCACCGGGAAAGCAGAGTAGTGCCTGATGCTTTTCCCTCTGTAGACATCTGTCCACACATTTGAGGTTTTCAGATACTCCTCTTTACTCCTCCCGTTCTCTTTCCACTAGAGGTAGTTTCAGAGAATGGTATTGAAGGAAATAAATGTTCATCACATTATCCCCCAAATTCACATGGTTCTTATTTATTCTGATAAGAACATTATCAAGGGAAGAGGTCTTTGGCTCATTACACAGGGCTGCTAATATTTCACCCCATGGAGATTTGTTCGTTCACACATCTTCTGAAGTGTGGCATTCACTTAAAATGCTTTGCAGAAAATCCTCTACTATGGCGATGTCTGGTCCTCCAAATTCACCTAATTGAGGGAACAATGATAACACTATAAAGGCACTCTCCAAAGCAGAGAATGTTACTACTACGGAGATTCCTCTCTCAATGAATACATCTGTTTGTCCTTCAGAGTATGAAGTGCATTCTGAACAGCTGACGCTGGTACTTATTTACTCCAAATAGCCAAGGGGTGCGAAGAACCATAAACCATAAGGAAAGAAAAGTTAGAAGATGTAGACAAAACCGTTAGGTGCACCTCAAAGAGCTCCAGAAGGTCAAGTGCTGAGCTTTGAGACTCTCTTGGTGCTGACTTCTTTTTATGAACCAACATAGTACTTCACTTTTACACACAGGTTTTATTTTTATGCAAATGAATTGGTACCATCTGCTCTGCTAACTCCTAGACACATAAGAAGAGGTTTTATTCTTTCACTCAGTGTCCTGGGGGATAACATAGACCTGCCCCAACAACTAGGCTGGTCAATGATAATCTCAAGTGCATACTTAAACACTTTATGTCTCACACACACACAAACAGCTCAATTTGTGTCATGATAGCATTAGATATAAAAGATAAACGTCCTTTTCAGATGTTATTAGACTGTGATTCCCTGGGCAATGGCTGGAATGGGTGGAAAGGAATATTTAATCAATATGCTGGGAGTCCCTCATCCTCCTCGCCCCCCCCTCACCCAGCATGAGTGATGAAAGAAGGCACTCCTGGCTCTGCAGTCTCCAGAAATAGCATGCTATGTGCTAAGAATAGGAAGGGGGAATGGTGATGGTGATGATTTTGGACAACCAGGAACATCCTGGCATCAGGAACATGCAAGGATGTGGTTCTTGGAAATAATAGAAAGAGGGCCTCCATTAGGCAAAAGAGTGAGGAGAGAAAGTCACTGCCAAGGTGAAGAACTGGGACAGTGATCTCAAAAGCACCAGAAGGTAAGGGCAAGCCTGAATGAGGACAAAAATACAATGTTAAAGAAGAGGGTCTAAGCAGGGAAAGTAGCATGGTTAACAAAAATAGCAAGAAAGTTAGTGGATAAGACAAGGGTATTGTTCTCAAGCCTTACTGTTTAAAATCAAGCATTTAAATGCAGTTGCAACTAGAGTTAGGGGGCTGTAAATGAAATCCATGTATATTGTTTTTGGCTGACTAGCAACAACATGGGGCCAGCTGAAACAAGGAAGCTATGTCGATTTCTCATGTATATAAATTTTTTGATCATTTATTTAATTAATATATATATTGTTTAAAAGACTACCACTATACCATTGAATTTTCAAAGTTTATGTGTTATTTCAGTTAGCCTGACCACAAGTAATGCAACTTTGCTCTCTAGCGACTTACCTCCTCATCTTCAGAATTGAGCATCTAGCAACCCTTTCCTACCCAGATCCGTACTGAAAATTCAACTATTAAACCACAAGTTGAGTTGGAGCTAATGGGTTTTATTTGAAACCTGCCTTCCTGTAACTGGACAACCAGTGGGTCCAGGACGCCTGTCACTACTTGAGCCAATTAAGCAGAGACAGGTTTGAATCATATATGAGCATTCATTCTAACGATGCCCGCAGTATGGGAGAGCAACAGGTCACCCACAAAAAATCTTCCCTCCCCCCTCCATAAGCCAGCTATTGCTGTTTGTAGATTGGGTAGAAGGTGTTAACCTACAAAAAAACACATTCAAACCTGTAAAGGATTTTTGTGAGTTTATTTGAGTCAAACTGTTGACAATTGCCGGGAAGCAGAATCTCAATATATTGAGATAATGCTCTGGAGAATGGCAGTTTTTCACCTTGTTTTATACATTATAATCAAAGGAGGAGATGTAAGTGGGTTACATGAAATCCATTGGTCACAAATTAGGGCAGTGAGAGAAAGCAAAAGGGAAGGGGCGGGGGAACCTCTGGGATTAGATAAAAAGTAAAATGATAGACACCTGCTTCTTTTACACAGCTGGGTATAGGATAGTTAACAGTCAACAGTGAACATGATAATAACAATGAGGGAATCTGTGGTCTCACCAGGGTACCAGGGCTGTGCTCTGAAGGGTCCATTAAAAGGAAAGTTACAAGTTGCCGGGACATTCCACACGTATGCATGCATATAAGCCTAACCAATGGACACAGACACTAGGGAGGTGAGGGCATGAGTAGGGGGGTGGAAAGGTAATGGGGAGATAAGGACACATATGTAATACCTTAAGCCAGTGGTCGGCAAACTGGCCCCTTGAGTGTGGCGCTTCCACAAAATACCACGTGCAGGCGCGCACGTACAGTGCGATTGAAACTTCGTGGCCCATGCCACGGGGCCAAAGAGCCGCATGTGGCTCGTGAGTCGCGGTTTGCCAACCACTGCCTTAATCAATAAAGAAAAATAGAGACAATAGACTTAGTAAACATCCAAGTTGATCTTTGTTAGGGAAGCCTAGGACATGACTACCCACTCTAAACTGCTTTTTAATTAAAGGTTTTAATTTCAGACTATCCTTTGTGGTTACTTTAGGTCTCTTGGGTTTGCAAGGCCATCCACAGGCCTTTCCTGAGTTAGTTAGGTTAGCAAAAGACAAAGAATATATGGGAAAGTAATAATTATAGGCATAGGAAAGTAGACAAGGTATAATGGTTACAGATCACAGACAATTTGGGCTGGGGGAGGATCGAAGAAGGCAGGTGCCACAGGGCATTTCAGGGACCAGATTACAGGCAATTGGGGTTGGAGGGTGCAAAGGGTGGGCACCTTGGGGACTGGATTGTTTCAGCCATGAGGTTATAAATCTTTCCATAATGGTAGGACAGACTGGAGGATGGATGGACTGCATTCTGATGTTAGCTCCCATGTCCCAAGGCATTCAACTCTCAGACAGGTTAGAATGTGCTTTCTCTAATCAGAACAGAACGATCCTGGTTAACAGAGCATGATTATATTTCTTATAATTGCAGCTAGTCCCCAGTATTCTATCCGCCGCTAACATTCCCATTGGAAGAAAATAATTCAGTCATTAAATCACAAGGCATAATAGGAGTCATCCCCACAATAATTCATTAATTCCTAAGTATTAATCATATCGTTTTCAATTATACAGATGGATCTGGAATAGTAAATATACTTAATGTATGATAGGTTACAAATAACCAAATTTTAAAAAATCACAGTGAAATGAGAATGCAGTTTTGTGTGCACAATTCAAACTAGCCCAAGCTTCTCTACACCAAATGCAACTACTTGTAAAAAATTACTGAGAAATGTGATAGGGCTACTATATGGTAAATTAGGTTTATGAAGCTTTTCCTAATATGTGGATATAAAACAAAAAGTGCCAAATTACTTGGCTCATTAAAATTCTCATAAAGCATATTAACCAGTGTACAAAAGAGAGACCAGCTGCATATGTCTGAAGTGAGAGTAAAATTAAATTAAAACCAAGAACTGTCCTCATAATCTTTTGCAAATAAATGAGTGTACAGTGAAGTTTCAGTTAGAAAACCAGAAATATTCTTGGGCATGTGCACAGAAAGAAGTTATGTAGGGAATTGCTTATCTAGGTGAGGAGAATTTGATCCTTTTTTTTCTATTTCTCTTTATTGATTAAGGTATTACATATGTGCTCCTAACCCTCCATTACCCCCCCCCCACCCCCCACTCATGCCCTCACCCTCCTGGTGTCTGTGTTCATTGGTTAAGCATATATGCATGCATACAAGTCCTTTGGTTGATCTCTTTCCCTTAACCCCTCCCTCCCCTACCTACCCTCTGAGTTTTGACAGTCTGATCAATGCTTCTCTGTCTCTGGATCTGTTTTTGTTCATCAGTTGATGTTGTTCATTATATTCCACAAATGAGTGAGATCATGTGATATTTATCTTTCTCTGACTGGCTTATTTTGCTTAGAATAATGCTCTCCAGTTCCATCCTTGCTGTTGCAAATGGTAGGAGTTCCTTCTTTTTTTCTACAGCGTAGTATTCCATTGTGTAGATGTACCACCATTTTTTAATCCACTCATCTGCTGATGGGCACTTAGGCTGTTTCCAAATCTTAGCTATGGTAAATTGTGCTGCTATGAACATAGGGGTGCATATATTCTTTCTGATTGGTGTTTCTAGTTTCTTGGGATGTATTTCTAGAAGTGGGATCACTGGGCCAAATGGAAGTTCCATTTTTAGTTTTTTTGAGGAAACTCCATAGTGTTCTCCACAGTGGCTGCACCAGTCTGCATTCCCACCAGCAGTGCACAAGGGTTCCTTTCTCTCCGCATCCTCGCCAGCACTTGTCATTTGTTGATTTGCTGATGACAGCCATCCTGGCAGGTGTGAGATGGTACCGCATTGTCGTTTTGATTTGCATCTCTCAATGATTAGTGAGTTTGATTGTTTATGATACAGAACACAGTTGGATAAGGATACCAATGTTCAGAAATTAAAGTTTAAAAGTTGAAGATTTTGTCATTTTTAATAGCTTTATTTGTTCAGCAACTAAAGACAACGGATGATTTGTCAAAGAGATGAGTGAATGAGGATACTAGGGGCTTTACTACAGGACACTAAATTTACTAGTATAGATGGTTCTACAGGATCTGTAATAACAGGCCTCTCTAAGGATAGTTCTCACAAAAGAAATAAGAGATTTCAATATATCTCTACAGACATAGACTGTTATTTTGAGTCTATGCTTTTTTTTTTAGAATAATTTTTTAAATACCTAGGCAAGTATAAAGTTTCAGGGGAATTCCCTCAGTTGAGATCTCTGAAGAATAGTCACCTGTTAGAGAAAGAAAAAAGCCATCTTTCAAGCATAGCCGGTCTCCGATTTTTTTCTCTTTAATTATAGCATTACTACTGCTCTGGATCTGTAAGTCAGCACATTTCCAAGTTTGTATAAATTATTTGATAAGAAATGTAGTCATTGATCTGGTAGAAGCACAATTACTTCATTAAGCAAATAATATGGTGTTGATAAAAAGTAAAATGAGTTGTCTAAGGTCCAAGATAACATGGAAATTCAGGATTTGCCCCCAAAACAAGGGCTTTACTTGACATATATAATTGTCTGTGCTTTTCTTTAACTGCTTTAACAGTAGTATTGGGAATATTACATTTTGTTAAATAAGTGTAAATATATCAATACCATACACATATCTTTTGAATCTTATTTTAATATCCCTTTTGTTTGAGCTTTCTTCTTTAACTTATTCAATTTTATAACTATGACTACCTTTTCCTCCTATGTGTTCCTTCCAAAAACTTCCTGTTTTCTTGGTCTAAGACATAGTCATTTCTATACATTAATATTTTAAAGAACACCATACAAAATATTTTGTATTTAATTCACAGTACATGTTTCTTTTCTTCAGGAGATGTGTTCTGTGAGGTATGAAAATATATTTGCTTATAAACTACTCAATTTTGGCTAAGAAAAATCATTTATTTTAAAGAGTTCTACTTACAAGTATCATTAGAAAAGAAGTGGAAGTTTTAAATAATAAACACTGAAAGATATTTCCAAAAGGAATAAATTCACATACTAGAACTGCATTCATACATAGTCAAAAGAAGTAATTGTTATTTTAATAAGCAAATATGGAACCCTGAGTTCAGGAGTGTGGTTAGTATGTTTAATTCTCTTTCCAAATGGCTGTTTTAATGAATTATGGATGAGCATTTTTACACATGCACTACAGAAATAACCTCTTACTAGCATCTTTCAGCCACCAGTAGACAAGCTCAAAACTCTTAGAGGATGATGTAACTGCCTCATGCCTTATGAATCTATTCTGCCTGAGATGAATAAACATAGGGTAAAGGTCACCATTTTTAGACACAGAGATGGAATATTTGGTTTTGAAACATTTACAAGCCTGACCTTTCAGTGAAATGTTTTCCCACATTGCCATGCCATTGAAAGCTCAAAATATATTTTCACTCACTTTCTAATTGCTAAGTTCCTAGTACACTATTACACAAAAGGTTAGTGTCACTTGCTTCACTACACCCAATGTATTGAGAAAATATTCTTTCCTGAAATTTTCAGCCTTCCTTATTTGCAGATAATGTTAATGTAATATTGTGGAAAGTAATTCAATTAATAGGCGATATCAGCAACAAGTATTAGTTTTTCAGGTTCCATATGATATTAGAAGTCCCATAATACCCTGGGTTTATCTCTACATCTTGTTAATATTTCTGAGTGCAGAGCAAACACATTAGGGGTGCTACTCACAAGGCTTGCACCAAGTTTCCAGCTCATGGTCTTGGGCTGGAATTGTCAATATAAGTCAGAGAGAATGATCTTATGGTTGAGGCATAAAGTGAAATATCTAAAATGGGGATGCATGTCTGAGTGTAGAATCTGAAGAATGAGACAAGACAAAGAATGGTACAATATGAGGTCAGATACTGAAAACATTGTGGATTGAAGAGAAATTAAATAGAAGATGAATTATGGCAAGAAGTTGAAGGCTTTTCTACATGATTTTCTGATGTAGAGTGAGTCTATACACTAAAAAAAAAAAAAAAAAAAAATTCAAGAACCACCAGATGGTCACTCACAGATGCCAAGGGAGCTCAGTATCTGTTTGGCAAGCCCAGGGGGTCTCTGGTGAAGTTCCCTTAATTTCCTCCCACCTAGCTGGTGCCTTCCTCATAGTTGCTGAATTTAAAAAAAAAAAATCCATTTGAACACAATATCCTCTTTCCAGGGGAAAATCTTCTCTTTCTTCATAGAACCATCACTATCTTAAGAAATCATCTTGAAGCTACAAAGGCTCTCTGAAATCTAAAGAGAAAAGGGTGATATCATCCTAGGTATAAACTTCAATTTTGTTACCATGCGCTAGGTCTGTATACCTCCATTTTCCAAGTGATGTGCATCTACCAGTGTCTAGCATGGAGATGTGCTACTGCACCTCTCCAGCCCCCCCCCCATTTAAAAAAATTCTGTGCAGTAGAATAATGTCTACTGCACAGTAAGGCCTGGCATATAAGAAGTCCCACAAATGGTAATTCTTTCTTTCTTTTTTCATATGTCATTTCTTATTAAATGTAGAGTAAAATGGAATGAAATAAAAAGAAATTAGAAGGGAGATATAAAGCAAGGTATATAGAAAACACAGAAATATAGAAACATAGAGAATGAAATTTAAACAAAATATCAGTAAAATATGATATTGTGACAAAGTAAATATGGAAACTGAAGCAAATTGATAAATGAATAAGCAAAAGTTGATATATTTTATCCTTTCTTAAAACTGACAAGTGAAGTATACTATCTAAGCTTTTTCTGCATAGGGAATCTTTGGGGGAATGACTTGATTCATGATATATTTTATTTAGAAAAATAAAGCTGCAGCTTAAGCTGTTTTCTCAGATAAATATATATGAATGCACAAAACACAGGGGAGACAGGGTAAAAGTTGAGATTAGAAAAGTACTAAGAAATCAATCCCATGATGAAAATAAACTCTAATATTCATGACCTTGCAGGTGCAGGAGAGGCCTGTGACCCACATCTCCAGAGAGACAAATACGTAAGAGCCTGTAGGACTAGGCAGGGATAGAATTTTCGCAACAACCTCACAAAGTTAAGGTTAACATACCTTTCATGAGCATCCAGAGGAAACCTACAAGCCCAGCCTTCGCAGACTTCCAGGCCCAAGGTCTAGTCCCTTCGATACCTGTTCCTTCCTCCTCTACTGCACATCAGAAATCAATAATTCAACATTGTTCTTGAGAATTCTTTTGAGAATGACCTTCTGCCACTTCTCTTCAGGAATGCATGAATAACAGACATCAAGTTCACAAATCCTACATGGCTCACCACAGTTCAGAAGTATGCTTACTTGGAAAGTCTCTTTTATGAAAGGCTGATTAATAAAATAGCACCGTCTCTAGCAATTGACTTAGAACCCCAGAAAACAAAAGTAGGAAGTATGGCTGTGGAGAATACTGGGATGGTAATGAGATTATGACTATAGTAAAATGTGGCCATCCAGGACACAGGATGAATTATAAGGATTGGTACGATTAATTGAGTTCTTTTGATGTGCCAAGTATTAAGAAAATTCATTCTACTCACCTGCAGTTGAGCTAGGATATTTATAATGGAAACATCTAATATCTCAATAATAAATAAAATATTCCACTGAAGGTATTTTTTTTGACAAAATCCATGAGAATATAGCTTTTAATAATGCTGAAGATTTAGCCCAGGTCTGTTCCATATTTCTTTCATTTGTCTTGGATTCTAAGGATAAACTGGGGTTTTCTTCTTTTGCTGAGAGCAGGAATTCAACAGGTTCTAGAAATCCTATGCAATGTTTAAGGTCAGGCTTGCAACTACCTATCTGTCAAGTAATTTTCTTGATCTCTTACCTTCATTGCCTTTCATCAACATGTCTTTTATGCTATCCACATCTAAAGTTCTGTGGTAAAGCTTAACCTTTACCACATAACTTCATAAAGAAAAAAGACATAAAGAAAAAGAGGTGTAGCCCTAACCGGTTTGGTTCAATAGATAGAGCATCAGCCTGCGGACTCAAGGGTCTCAGGTTCGATTCCCGTCAAGGGCATATACCTTGGTTGTGGGCACATCCCCAGTAGGGAGTGTGCAGGAGGCAGCTGATCAATGTTTCTCTCTCATCGATGTTTCTAACTCTCTATCCCTCTCCCTTCCTCTCTGTAAAAAAATAAATAAAATATATTTTAAAAAAAGAAAAAGAGGTGTAAATAATTGGGCCCAAAATTGTGATCTCCTGTAATACCCTAATATATACTAGACACTATTCTAGCAATTGCGAATACATGAATAATTAGCACAAAGAATCTTCCCTCTGGAAGTCTGCATCCTTTTAGAAGGTACAGACAGTAAACAAATAAATATATAATGTGAAAGTTATCATTAAGAACACTGAAAAATTTAAAAGGCATGTTAAGTGTATAGACATATTGGAAATGAAAGTTGCCCGTGGGCCAAATCTGGTCTTCTCTCTATTTTTGTAAATGATTGGAACACAGTCAGACCGAGTGTTTATGTTAGTGTAGATAATGATTGGCTGGTTACCAGTAAGGCTCTAACTTCTGCCCCTGGACCAAGAATACAACCAGAATCAAAAAAAGAGTCTTGGGAGGGAGTGGGGTGGAAGAAGGCAGTGGGAGCGGGAAGGGGCATATGTAATGCTTTCAACAGAAAAAGATTTATAAAAACACACACACACAGAATTACGTATTTTTACGAAAATACTATCATTGCTCTAGGAAACACCAATGTCTGAGGCCCTTTGTCAGCACAAAGACAACTTTGCTGCCTTATTTTAGGTTCTAGGTTTCACATTAGTATGACCAACAAAAGAATTATATTTCTTCTGACATTTGTCAAAGAAGAAAAAAGCAAAAGGGGCTTATCCTACTAAGAAACTGACTGATATTCTGACTTGGTTTTTACCTGTATGACAAGTTGCCAAGTGCCTTTTACTGACAGCTGAGTAAAGGTTAAACTTATTATATTTGACCAGGAAGCCATTTATTCAAATTTTAGCATTTGGAAACATTTCCAAGCAGAGTCTTAGATAAAAACTTTATTAACCCGTGAAAACAACTCATAGACTCTACCCTTTCATTATCTTCTATAACTAAACAGTATCCATCTCCCCTTCTGTACTTATGTCATGTACAACAATAATCAGAAACACATTTTTAACATCAGAAGTCAAAATGCTTGCATTGCCCTAGCTGATTTGGCTCAATGGATAGAGCGTCAGCCTGTGGACTGAAGGGTCCCATGTTTGATTCCAGCCAAGGGCAACCGGGGTTGCAGGCTAGATCCCCAGTAGGGGGGCATGCAGGAGGCAGCCAATCAATGACTCTCTCTCATCATTGATGTTTCTATCTCTCTCTCCCTTCCTCTCTAAAATCAATAAAATATATTTAAAAACACACACACCAAAATGCTTGCATTTTCCTCGGTTGTATTTAATTCAGCTGTTTTGTTTAACAAGGTATTTGTATCCATGCCTTTAAATTGTTATTTTTTAAAGATGATGGAGAATTGGTGTTTTTTTTTTTTTTTTCTTCTTGTCCTTTTCCTTTGCCTTGCCATGGAAACTAGGTGTTTTCCCAAATAAGTCAATAAATATTAAATACTGAAAAAAATGATTCATGATGTACTGTCACTAATCAAAAGACAACTAAGTAAAGTACATATATTAACCTACTTTTTCCAATTTCATCTTTAATTCTGGTTCTTATGATTTAGCCAAATTGAATTTCTTAGTATTTCTATAGCAGCTCTATCCTTTCCTTGCCTGCACCCTTTTTTTTCCCTTCCCTGTATGATAAAAAAAATCCATTTTCTCTGTTCCACACATGCTCATATCCAACTGTTCATCTTAGCTTAGCTTAGGAACCCTCCTTGAATATGTTTGCCTGGTCATGGTCTGGTGTACTCTTATCTTCATTGCCTTTCATCAGCATATCTTTCACTCTGTTTGCCACTTTCACCTTAGACTATAAAATTTTTATACATATGTCCTACTTTCTAAGGGACTATAACCTCCTAAGGGCCTAATTCACATCATTTTCTTTGCTGAATGCCCTGAACTCTAGTTCCTTCTAAGCATGGGAACTCTATGAAAAGCACTGAATGATTATTTATGCTCATTTTGTTCTGAGAAAAAAAAAATTAAGTTGAAAACAGTAGAAATAATCAGAACTAAAAACAGATGGAGGTAAACATCTACATTATCCCCTTTGAACCAATATTAGTTTGAAAACGTGAAGTGTCATTTGGTGTCCTGAGGGATGTGCTATTAATTACACATAAAAGTATTTTATAAAGCTTTGAAAATTACCTTGCAAATTAAAAAAAATCACCTTTTCTACAATGGTATACATAATAATGAATAGAATTTAAGTATCTGCTTTATTGTCAAGATGCCCGAGGTCAGACTCTGGCTCTGTGACATAGTATGTGTGTCTGTAACATTCAATGAGCTACTTAAGCCCTCTGAGCTATAGGGTCTTCTGGGAAAAAGGAATCATAATACTTATACCATGGGGTTTCTCAACGGATTAGTAATACAAAAACTTGAGTTTGGTAAATAAAAATTGTAATAAATAATAGCTTTTAGAATAACTGGAATTTAACCAAAAGAAAAGCATGTAATAAAGGTACCATTTTTAAGTTAATATACCTAGACTTTGTTTCACCAGTATTTTGAGTAAGATGAGATTTTAAAGTTTTCTTAAAAATGCATGTCTCACCCTTTACTACAACCTGGGAGTGTCTCGGGGGAAGGGTTAGAATTTACGGAGCTAAATGAAGTGATTCTGAATTTCTTAAAAGTTTGACCCTTTGAGACCTAGGAACTAAAAGTGGCCATCTGCCTTGAGTCAGGCAATTTGAGCACTGTATTAGAGGTAAAGTATTAGATTTGAAGTAACTTGTTTTAGGTTAAATATTTATAATGGTGGAAATGTTACTGTGTTGTTAATGAAATCATTAATTTACTGAGGCCCGTCACTTCCCTGTATATTGAATACAGTTATTCCATTCATGTGATTCATGATGATTATTAAAATGCCATATGTTCAAATATATTTGCCTAAAACAATACAAAGAAAATGGAATATGGACTAAAATCCAAATCCCTTATAAGCTTATTGTGGAAAGATATCTTAAAAATAATCCAACCCAACACTGGTCAGTTCATGGAGTCCTCTTGGCTACATTGCTGACAAGTAGATGAGTAATTCTGGTTTCCTGGATCCAGTAAAAAACTCCGTAAAAGGGAATTCAGTAATTCATATAGAACTATTGATAATATCAATCACTTATTAAACAAGTATTAGCAGTAAAGGAAGACACACTAACTTTCAAAATGTTCCTCCCCCCCCTTCATCCATTGCTAGAGAGTTCTTCAAAGCAGAGTAGCTTCAAATAAGCATCCAGACTCTTAATGGATTTTTTTGTTTGTTTGTTTCAAATGAGTGGAAACATTATATTAACTATGACCCTAGATCTAGCTGACCTCTGTAATTAAGAGCATACAAAGGAAATATAAAGAAAATCTTTATTCAACTGATGTACAAATCCAGTTAAGTCCAAATTTTTAGGTTATGGTAACTCCATCTTTTTATTGCACAGAGCATAAATCTTGGAATCATTCTTAAAGTCTCATTCTCTAATACTACAGATCTACATCATCTGTAGTAAAACAACAACAAAAACAACAACCAAAAACATGTTTTCGGGAGGACATGCATTCCATTGCCACAATGTATTCAATGTGTAACACTGAACAGGATAGTTAACTCTGATCTATATTCCTCGTCTGTATAGCGTGGGGTAATAATACCTGCCTCATAGGGTTGTTGGCAGCATAAATAAGACAATTATATAAAATTAATATATGTCTGACACATAGTGATTGTTCAATACACATCTGTCCTACATCTCTGTCCTTTTATTTTATAATTTTGTCTAAACGTATTGGGTTTAAAGCTTCTTACTAGGTTCGACAAAGAGAAAAACGCATTCCTTAAAAACTCTCTTCTTCAAACACCCTAATGTAAGCATAAATCAAAGCAGGCCAAAAGTTGCAGTTATTTATTTCCTTCCAATTACTTTAAACCCCTCACTTCCCATTACGTCCCTGCAATAGGGTAAGGGAAGATCATATCCCGTCATTCTGCTTCTTACTCAGACCTCAGGTGCTTTTCTGATTCCCAATAAAAGCATCTTTCAGTTTCTAAGAACCAACAGAACTTAGGGAGTCGGCAGATCTGGAAGTCCCACCATGAAAAATATCAAATCACTGACATATATTATCTATTTTGTTATATTGACAGGCATTCTTTATCTCCTCTCATTCATAAAGAGAAAGCATGTATCGAAATGAAAAGAATCTGAACCCATAGGTCACTTTTGCTCAAGTATCTGCATGTTTATGAATATGATGTTCACCCTGTACCAGGTGGTTTCCTTTTGCACATGTAGCCAAAGTGAAATTATCTTTTCTAGCTCCTGCATTTCTTGGTGTATGGTGCAGGATCCCACTACTACCGTAGAGGCATTTTTTATTTGTGGATGGATGCCAAATTTTAATTGCTAAAATGTAGGGACAAAAGGAGAGCAGTCTTATGTTGCCATGATGTGGACATCATCCTGACGTTTATAAGATGGGGCATAAGTAGGAGGTTGGGCTAACCAAACACAACAAAATGATTTCTTAAATCTCCTGGCTATAATTTATTTTTTTCATTTATTCTTAAATTTCCTATATGCTGTGGCTTCTTTATTAATGGTTTCAGAAAACAGTATTCTCCAGTATCTTCCCAAGGAAGATGCTTGAATGGCAATTTTTGTAGAGCATTTAGATGTGAAGATAACATTATTCTACATTTACATGATGACTTAGCTGGAGATAAAATTCAAAGTTTGAAAAACTCTTCTCTCAAAATCTTGAAAATACTGTTCCAATGTATTTTTGTTTGCAATGTTGCTTATGTGAAGTATAAAGTCATTCTAGTGTTTATTTTTTAATATATATGTTTGATTCATTATTGATTCACATTTTTTGTAGATATATGGATTATTTCAAACTAGAAATTAAAGCCCTTCCATAAGCAATTATTTTTTTTAATTATTTCATTAGGGATTTCCACATCTGTTTTTGTAGAATACCTGTTATTTTAATATTAGTTGTTCCAAAATGGATTTCTAAATATTGTAATTATTTTCTAAAATTTTATATTTCTTCTTCAATATTTTTTTTCTATTGTTTATATTTCATTCTCTTTATCTTTTTGGCTTACGTCAGTTAAAAATATGGCTTTACTGCATAGAGGGAATGTGGAAAGAATCACAAGTAGATATGTATAGTTTCTGTCCACTATCTTTACCCAGAAATTGCCAATGCAGATTTCAAAAGATACCAAAATGTTAAGTTCCATATTGAATGCCTGGTTTTCCCTAACAGTACTCAGTGAGCAATTTCACAACCACTTTTTTCTATTATTTTTTTTGGGGGGGTACACATTAAGTAGTAACTCCCATTTCCCATTCCCCTCAGCCCTTGGAAACTACCATTCTATTTTTTGCTTCTAAATGACTGTCTATTGTAGATACGCACAGCAGTGGAATCATGCAGTATTTGTACTTATGTGACTGGCTTTTAAAAAATGATTTTAGATTTTATAATGAAACCTAACTCCTTTGCAATGCCTATAACTGGTTTATATTTGTTTATTGCCTGTAAAAAGCTTTTTATGTGCTTTATGTGTTTTGGGGTAGCTAAGATGTTCGGTCACAATTATACTTCTTGGAAGACCTAATCTTTTTTTTCTTTTTTATGTGCCCAGACATGAAACAGTTCTGGCCACCAACACAGGCATCAAGCTAGGATGTACTAAGGAGTGTATGTCTGCTTTGCTCCTGACTGACCTAAGAGCAACACCACCAATCAGGTACCTCCGTGCCTATTGCCAGGGGGGTTGGAAGAACTAATCTTAACAGAATTTCCTTTGACAATGATTTATACATAAAGCTTTCAGGGACTTTAATCTCCTGACTGGCAGCATTTCACTTATGATTTGCTGGCAAGTATGGAAATCAATAATCTAGATATGGTCTGACATATGGAAAATATATCATGATATTGAACTATTTTTGTAACTGATTTTTTTTATCATATAGTTCACCACTGTCTTAAAGGCTAGCCACTTCCATCCTGAGTTTTATATAATATAATTTTCACAGTTTTGTCATAGTTAATCACTCTTCCATTTAGTCATTAGTGAAATAATTTTTAGTCCTATACAATCAGATGGGCATTGCAATATAAAAATTTGATAAGCATGCTTTCAAAAATCCGACATAAAAAAATCAACAAAGCAGAGGATCAATAATAGAGTGAGCTCTCAGAATGGGTATATAATTACATGCTTCAGAAAACCTGCCTGTTGAGGCTTCCCTTCTCTCATTCATCTGAAAAACGGTGGTGACAGCCTTGCCTCAAGCAAGGCAGCCTGTGTGGTGGGAGAGCCCAACCTGGGACAGCGGAGCTGGAGGTGCTGCTGCCTCACACAGAACCACTCAGGGGCTCAAGGCCTATTTCCGCCAAGGCTTCAGGCTCAGGTGTAATCTAAGATCCAATGTCACAAGTAGTGACAGGTACTTTATATCAAGAAATGTTGCCGAGCAATAATGTGCTTATGTGAGTGGAATGGACACATAGCCTTATAGAAGCCAAAAGAGCTCACAAATATCCTGTCACATTTTATCAGAATTGTGCGGTGGTGGAGAATTTCCTTAGCCCTGAAATAGAAGAGTAGGAGAGCAATCAGAATGATATGCCATTCAAAATTCTCAAAAGATATATACCAATATCTGGTTCAGGCAGTCAGAGTATATTTGTGCATATGGGCATTGTCAAAGAGGGGGGATATGCCATGGGGGAATGTAACATTGGAGGGACGGGGTGGTTTTCTGTGGGGAGAAAGCCAAAAGGAACAATCAAGGAGGTAGCAGGTGGAGGGTGAAGGATTAGACCAATTGAAGCCATTTATTTCCTAGAAACAGCCTGTGTACCTTATGCTGCACTTTTCTGCTCTACTCTCATAGATGCACCACAGTCTGTAACATGCAGCTCTCAGAGTCCAGTGCGTACCGATAATCATTGTCAAGTCACAGCAATCATCACAAATCATAACAGGCACGTAGCCTTAGTATTAAGAAATTTGATACTCTTAATAAATCTTCTATATTTAATTGACAAAAGCAATCATGTTACATCTAAAACCAAGTTCTGAAAAAAAACCCAAACAGCAATGACCAAATGTTTACAACAAATGGGTCACAAGTTTTTGCTTAATCAAGAGATATTGAATACACAGTCATATATATATGAATATTTTCCAACAAGATGAATACCAGTTTATTGACAAAATATAAAAACAAAGGGTTTAGGGGTTTCTTTCAGTTTGTTGTTGTTGTTATGTTTAGAAAATAAGTGTAGTCCCCAAAAAACAGTATTTTAATGTAGGAATGTGGGAGGAGATAAAAGAAGATCTGTATTACAAGGATGTGTGAGGTACCTATTATTACAAATACGCCATACTATTGTACAAGAAAATTTCTAATTTATGCAAGTTTTCTTAATAAATATTATCACCAAATAGCTAAAATATATCATAATCAATTCAAATGTTGTATGAATCATTGAATTATATTTTCATTAAAATAGAATGAGGACTATCTCATCACTAAGTACAGACCAGACAGTTAAGGGTAGTCCCCAAATTCTTTCAATTGTAGCCTTCCTTAAAAACTCTCTACAATATGGGACATGTGTGGGTTATAGACCTAAATGTAAAAGGTAAAATATTAAGTTGAAGTACTTAGAAACTTTAAACAATAACAAAGATCTTTATGACTTCAATGTGGGTAAATATTTCTTAATCACAAGATCAAATGTAATAACCATATACAAAAAAGATTAACAAATTATACTAAATTGAAATTAAGTATTTCTATTCACCAAAAGACATTCTTTAAAAAGTGAAAAGGTGAACTATATATTTTGGATACAGGGCCTTTGTCATTTAAATGTGTTGCAAAATCTGTCCATTCATCATAATAAAAGCAAAATATGCTAATTAGACTGGACAGCCAAGCAACCTTCTGGACAACCTTCTGGAAGGTTGCAAGGGCCAATGCAAGCTACCTAGGCTGCGAGGACTGAGTCCCTTGCACAAATTTTGTGCATCGGGCCGCTAGCATATCAATAAGAAAAATATAGTTAATACAATTAGAACAATTAGTATATCAATAAGAAAAAGACAGTTAATACAAGTAGAACAAATGATCAAGGGGCATGAACAGGAATTTTCAAAAGGGGATATTTACAAGGTTGATAAAAATATAACTAAATAGATAGAGTTTATAGGTGAAGGAACCAAGGAATGAAGATGGGAGTGGCAGGGTTTACCTGCACTTCCGGTGACTCAGGGAATTTTACTTTTTCAATTTTACTTGGCCAGAAAAATTCTGGTTTTCACAAAGGAATAGTTCCACCAGAGGAAATGGTAAGATTTCCATTAAGTTTAAAACTAAGGCTATTGTCTGGTCATTCACTTTGAGTCAGTAGACAAGGAAGTTGAACAAAATCCAGCAATGACCATTATCAAAAAAAGTAATTACAACTGACAAAGCTAATTAGCTTTGATATTCATGGGGAGAGGACTACTACTACATAGTGGGGACAGGGAGGAATATGTTTCTTACACAATCCACCAAGGCATCTCTTTCTACTCCCAAGCCCAGGTTTAACTGTAAACTGGCAAGTAGAGTAACATGATATAATAAATGTATGGCAATCAAGGTCTCTAACACTTCAGGATAAGGGGTAAGCCCACCAGCAAGCCCCTTAGACCAGGAGACATTTGGGGAGTAATGGAGAAGAGTTGAGAATAGTTAAGGGAAGGAGGAGGAGATAGCAGTAGTCACAACCTTGGAAGCAACTAAGAGCAGGAGCTTGTAGTTCATATTACTAATTGTCCTCTTGTAAATTTTTTAAGGAATCGTGGTAAGTCCGAATCCAGAGACTATAATGGATGAAACGACTTACCAGGTGTACTGGTTAATAATGTGGATTATTTTCAATAGATGGAGTTACACTTATCTTGATATATATGCGATTTGATATGTATGCTATTTTGTTGCATTGACAGCAAGCTTCAAAACTTCATGTCAAATTTTCTGAGGGTGTTAACATCATAGATATTTATACGCTTAAAAATGTCGAATTTCATGCCAAAAAAAGAGCATTTGTGGGAAGTTTTAATTCATTACTTTATTTTGAAGAAAAGTGCTGCTGAATACTTCGAGAAGCTTGTGAACATGCTCCATCTCAAGATACTTGTGAACGCTGGTTTAAACACTTTAAAAGTGATGATTTTGATGTAAAAGGCAAAGAACGTCCAGGTCAACTGAAAAAGTTTGAAGACCAACAATTACAAGCATTATTGGATGAAGATACGTGTCAAACTCAAAACAACTTGCAGAAAGATTAAACATTGCTCAGCAAACAATTTCCAATTGTTTACAAGCAACGGGAAAGATTTTAAAGGAAGGAAAATGAGTGCCACATCAACTGAACGAAAGACAAATGGAAAACCGAAAAGTCATCAGGAAAATGTTGCTTCAACGGCACAAAAGAAAGTCTTTTTTGCATTGAATTGTGACTGGTGATGAAAAGTGGATTTATTTTGAGAATCCCAAACACACAAAATCATGGGTTGATCCAGGTAAACCATCAACATCGACTGCAAGGCCAAATAGCTTTGGAAAGAAGACAGTGCTCTGCGTTTAATGGGATTAGAAAGGTGTGGTGTATTATGAGCTTCTAAAACCAGGTGAAACCATTAATACTGACAACAAATAAGCAATTTGAATCATGCTTTGATTGTGAAATGACCAGAATGGGCCAGAAGACACAGCAAAGTAATTTTGCTTCATGATGACGCACCATCACACACTTAAAAACCAGTTAAGGACACATTAAAAGATCTTGCCTGGGAAGTATTAACACACCCGCCATATTCACCAGACCTTGTTCCTTCAGATTACCACTTGTTCCGATCGATGGCACGCACTTTCTGAGCAGCACTTCAAAACGTACAAAGAAGTGGAAATTGGGTCCCTGAATGGTTTCCCTCAAAAGAAGAAAAGTTCTATTAGGACGGTATCCACAAATTACCTGAAAGATGGGGGAAATGTGTAACTAACAATGGACATTACTTTGAATAAAGCACTTTTGATGTTTCACTTGAAATTATCATGTTTTCTTTTATTTGAAAATCCACATTATTAACCGGTACACCTGGTAATGTGAGATTCAAGTGCAAACAGTCCACTGAGGTAAAGGCACTTAATATTTCCACCTAGATCTCCACTGTGTATCATCCCCAGTTAGTGTGAGTGTTGGTTATCATCCGTTCACAACCATCCTTTACTTTGGAGAACTGCTCTCAGCTGACAGACACCTCTGCAAAAAGATACCCCCTGATGCCCAGTCTCTACCACAGTCAATGCACTGACCACTCATGGGTAGTGATCAACCGATATATTAGTGTCTTTCCCTGGGCTTGAGGGGAAGACTACTCTGCAATGTGATTTATGTTCCAGACTCTCTGTGGATGTAGCCACGGAGGGTCTAGGGTTATCTGAGATGCTGAAATTCTACATTGACTTTCCCCCTCTCTATTCTGCTTTTCTCACTTTTCTTTTTTTCTTTCTTTTTTTTAAAATATATTTTATTGATTTTTTACAGAGAGGAAGGGAGAGAGATAGAGAGTTAGAAACATCGATCAGCTGCCTCCTGCACATCTCCTACTGGGGATGTGCCCGCAACCCAAGTACATGCCCTCGACCGGAATCGAACCTGGGACCTTTCAGTCCGCAGGCCAACGCTCTATCCACTGAGCCAAACCGGTTTCAGCTTCTCACTTTTCTATAGGTTTTCCTGAAAAGCACTCCTTAAATAAATCAAATACATGTGAATATTTCTTCCAGTCACTGTTTTTTGAAAACACAATCTGAGACATTCTATGACCCAAACTGAAAATAAACCAAAAGTCCATTAACAGTTGAATGAATATGCATACTCTTCTATTTGCATTTTGTTGCATTATATTTAAATACAATGTGTGGCAGACTATGTTTTCCAAAGACAGCTACAAAAATATCTCACATCCCACATGCCCTTCTTAAAATGGGACCTTAACACTCCTCCCAACTAGAGCTGTTTTGTTCCACAGTTCCTTCCCTTAAGCCTACTTTTTCCTTTTTTACTGCCTTTAGCAATAGAATATGGAGACATTTGTTTTTACATTATACTATGTTATTTCTGAGGATAGATTATAAAGATGCCACAATTTCATCTTGATTTCTCAGGATACTCATTCTTGGAACTCAGCCATCCTACTGTATAGAAACCCAACTAGGTAGACGACACAGAGAGATGACATGTTATGTTCCAGCCAACTTATCAGTGGGGGTCCTAGCTAACAACCAGCATTGGCTGTTAAACATGTGTAGAGGCCTCCAAATGGCTCCAGGCCAGCCATTAAAACATCCCTAGCCTTCAAGCGTTCCCTGCTAATGCTCCAGACATCTATGCAGCAGAAACAAACTGTCCTTACTGTGACCAGTCTATATTCCTGACCCACAGAGAATAACAAAATTACTGCTTAATGTAACTGATTTTCACAGCACTAAAAAGTACAGTATATTTATACAGTAGTGAGAATTAGCAGCATATAAATGCATCTCATAATATTGAGTGAAAAAAAAAACATATGAAGTTACAGAATATACATGCTGTGAGATTCCATTGCAAATATGAAGAACAGGTAAAATGAATCTATGCTATTAAAAAATCAGAATAGTAGTTACCTTTGGGGAGAAGAGGAAAGTGGTGAACTGAGAAGGCATGAGGGGAACTTCACGGATATTGGTAAAATTCTACTTCCTGACTTGAGCAGTGGTTACACAGTTGTGTTTACTTTGAAACAATTCATCAAACTGGAGTAATTAGTATTTGTTAAATTTCTATAGACTTACACAGATTAAAATGTATTTATTTATTTATTTTAATTCTTTATTGTTTAAATTATTACATAAGTCTCCTTTCCCTCCTATTGACCTCTCCCCAGCACTCCCATTCCCCAGCACATGCCCTCACCCCCCTATCGTCTGTGTCCATTGGTTATGCTCATATGCATACATACAAGTCCTTTGGTTGATCTCCTACCCCCTCCCTCCCCACCTTCCCTCAAAGGTTGAACAGCCTGTTCGATGCTTCTATAACTCTGGTTCTATTTTTTGTTCAGCAGTTTATGTTGTTCATTGTATTCCACAAATGAGTGAGATCATTTGATATTTATCTTTCTCTGACTGGCTTATTTCACTTAGCATGATGCTTTCCAGTTCCATCCATGCTGTTGCAAATGGTAATAATTCCTTCTTTTTTATAGCAGTGTAGTATTCCACTGTTTTTTGTTTTTTTTTATCCACTCATCTGCTGATGGGCACTTAGGCTATTTCCAAATATTAGCTGTTGTAGATTGTGCTTCTATGAACATAAGGGTGCATATATCCTTTCTGATTGGTGTTTCTGTCTTCTTGGGATATATTCCTAGAAGTGGGATTACTGGGTCAAATGGAAGTACCATTTTTAATTTTTTGAGGAAATGTTATACTGTTTTCCACAGTGGCTGCACCAGTTTGCATTCCCACCAGCAGTGCAAACGGGTTCTTTTTTCTGTGCATCCTCTCAAGCACTTGTCATTTGTTGGTTTGTTGATGATAGCCATTCTGACAGGTGTGAGATGGTACCTCATTGTCGTTTTGATTTGCATCTCTCGGATGATTAGTGACTTTGAGCATGTTTTCATATGTCTCTTAGCCTTCTGTATGTCCTCCTTTGAAAGGTGTCTATTTAGGTCCTTTGCACATTTTTTGATTGGGTGGTTTATCTTCCTTTTGTTAAGTTGTATGAGTTTTGAACTTTAATATATTTGATATTTTAGATTACTTATGTTTGCTCTTTTATCATTCAGTTCTGTACATAGTTGGCCCTTGAACAACATGAGTTTGAACTGCAGGCATCCACTTATAACATATATTTTTTTCAATAAATTCATACACTACTATATATGTATTTTCTCTTTCTTATAATTTTCTTATTAATATTTTATTTTCTCTAGCTTACTTTATTATAAAATATATAATATGTAATGTATATAACATAAAATATGTGTTAATCAACTCTTTATGTTATCAATGAAGCTTCCAGTCAAGTAGACTATTAGTAGTTGAGTTTTTGGGGAGTCAAAAGTTATACTCAGATTTCCAATGGCACAGGAAGGCCAATGCCTGTAACCTGTTGTTTAATGGCTGACTATGTACCTTTCTTTTGCTTAGTATTTTGAGTTTTCCAAATTTTTCTCCCAAAATAATTAACTAACTAGAACACCTTTATTTTGCAATGAATGACGCAATTCTTTAATAAGTATGAAATAATAAGAAATTATTTGTAAATGATAATGTACTTAACATTATAATGCAATAGTTTTCATTTCTAATGTTTCAACATTCTAGACCTAGCATTCTAAAACAGGTATCTAAAGTTTATTAGTATTTAAACCAACATATTACTTATTGTGCATTTCCTAAATCTGGAATTAAAATTAGGCATTAGTTATTTTTTTATTAATTAAATCTTTATTGTTCAGATTATTACATTTGTTCCTCTTTTTTCCCCCCATAACTCCCCTCCACCTAGTTCCCACCCTACCCTCCTCCCTCACTCCCCACCCACTGTCCTCATCCATAGGTGCACGATTTTTGTCCAGTTTCTTCCCGCATCCCCCTCACCCCTTTCCCCACCCAAGAATAGTCAGTCCACTCCCTTTCTATGTCACTAATTCTATTATAATTACCAGTACATTCTGTTCATCAGATTATTCACTTGATTTTCAGATTCACTTGTTGATAGATGTGTATTTGTTGTTCATAATTTGTATCTTTACCTTTTTCTTCTTCTTCCTCTTCTTAAAGGATACCTTTCAGTATTTCATCTAATACTGGTTTGGTAGTGATGAACTCCTTTAGCTTTTTCTTATCTGTGAAGCTCTTTATCTGACTTGCAATTCTGAATGATAGCTTTGCTGGATAAAGTAATCTTGGTTGTAGGTTCTTGGCATTCATCACTTTGAATATTTCTTGCCACTCCCTTCTGGCCTGCAAAGTTTCTGTTGAGAAGTCAGCTGACAGTCGTATGGGTACTCTCTTGTAGGTAACTGACTTTCTTTCTCTTGCTGCTTTTAAGATTCTCTCTTTGTCTTTTGCTCTTGGCATTTTAATGATGATGTGTCTTGGTGTGGTCCTCTTTGGATTCCTTTTGTTTGGGGTTCTCTGCGCTTCCTGGACTTGTATGTCTATTTCTTTCACCAGGTAGGGGAAGTTTTCTGTCATTATTTCCTCAAATAGGTTTTCAATATCTTGTTCTCTTTTTCTGGCACCCCTAAAATTCGGATGTTGGTGCGCTTGAAGCTGTCCCAGAGGCTCCTTACACTATCTTCGTATTTTTGGATTCTTTTTTCATTCTGCTTTTCTGGTTGGGTGTTTTTTGCTTCTTCGTATTTCAAATGGTTGACTTGATTCTTGTGATCCTCTAGTCTGCTGTTGGGAGTCTGTATAATATTCTTTATTTCAGTCAGTGTATGCTTAATTTCTAGTTGGTCCTTTATCACAACCTTGAGGGTCTCATTAGATTTCTTGTAGGTCTCATTAAGTTTATCGGCAGTTTCTAGAAAATTATTGAAAAACCTTAAAAGTGTGGTTTTGAACTCTATATCCAGTAGTTTGCTTTCCTCCATTTCTGTCATTTGTGTCCTTTTTCTTTGTCTCCGCATTTTTTATGCTTCTCTGTGTTGATAAAGTGGTTTTCTGTGCTAAGTGTCCTCTAGGGCCCAGTGGTTCAGCCTCCCCAATTACATGAGGTGGACACTCTTGGTGTACCCCCTTGTGGTCTTTGTGCACAGTCTTGTTATAGTTAAGCCTTGATTGTTGTAGGTATCACTGGGAGGGATTGACCTCCAGGCCAATTGGCTTTGAGAATCAGCTGTGTCTGCAGTGGGAGAACTTCTGTGCTGGTGACACCCCTCCGGGTCAAGACTTGCTTCAATGGGGCTTTGGTGCTCACTGAGTCTGCCCCCTGAGTGTGCCCTTTATGGTTCCATGGAGCTGCAAACTGGATGGTCCCACTCTGACCTCTGGGTACACTGGCTCCTGGATCTCTAGGGAGGCACTAATCTAGCCTCTGCCTGAGGCTATCCAGCAAAAGCCTCCCTGCAAGGCTTGGGCGGGGCGGGTCCCACGGGATCAACAGGGCGGGACTAGCAGTTATGGCTGCTCTCAGAGGCCCAGCTTCTCAGTGTCTCGGCAATCACTGCAAGCCCCTCCGAGAGATAGCTGCCCACGAGTTCCGACCAATGCCAGACAGTCCCACTTCTCCTGTATGAGTCTGGTTCCCCAGAGACTCACCCGGAACTGGAGCTCAGAGCCTGAGACTCCCTCCTGATTGAAAATGACAACCGTGCCCTCAGCTGCCAGCCTGCTCCATGTGAGCCTCTGTACCTTAGTATTTTACTTCCGCACTGCACCTCCTCTGAGTCTTGGTATGCTTTTCTCTTTCCTTCTAGTTGTAAGATTTCCACTCAGCCAGCCTTCCTGTGGTTCTGGATGATGTCCATTCCACCTTTTAGTTGTATTTTTGAAGTGGTTGTGCGAGGCAGCAAACTCCAGTGTTTACCTATGCCGCCATCTTGGTTTTCCACATTAGTTATTTATAGTTAACTATTCCATGAAAAAAATGTGGTATTTTAAGAGGTCTATGGAATGTCAAAGAGCAAAAGAATAAAACAGTATATATCAATCTTAAGCAAGTTTCTTATATCTGTAAAATCCATGAAATTTTTCTGTTGAATGAAAAGTGAACCTTTGCTAAGAAGGAATACTTCGATATAGTCTCTGTGTCCTAGAGGTAATTATCTCTATGTGTTCTTTTTATCTGGCAAGAATAATCTCAGAGCGATATCAATGCCATTTTTGGAAAGAAACAGCTCCTCCAAATACTTATTTAGTTCTGTCTCTTTTCAGGGATATCTTCCAATTTTAATTTAAACAATTCATTTTTTTATCAGATCAACTGATCATGAATTTGAGTAGGAAGGCCTGATGAAGTTAGGGTCATGGTTCAAAATATACAAAATAATAGAATTTGAATTTGTTAAACTAAGATTCCAGAATCTTTTACCAAACTAAGACCACTAAAGGCAGAAGTTGCCCATCTTAACAACAGATGGATTTCAAGACAAATATTTCCCACATCTAACACACTTGATTAAATAGAAAACACTATATTTCTCAAATAAACAGAGCTCATTTATTATACAAGCCAATGTCTAATGTGATTTTTATGAAATACGCTTAGATAAAAATGTAAACATATTCATGAGGCAGACCAAGTAATTAATTAATTAAAATTAAACAAGCTGATTGCAAGTATAGATTACTGAATATTAAGAATTAGTATTCTTATTATAAAATCTATTTCTGGGCCTTGAAATACACCAAGGAATGATATGGAGTGAGGCTTAAACCTCCTAGTATAGTGCTTTTTAGCGATGTATTGTATTAGAAATAGTTTGTTCTTTGAAACAGTTGTATTGGCATAATATCAGACATTAGAGGGTTCCTGAAAACACTTAGGACTCTTACTGAGTATTTTTATACAGTCTTGGATAAATTGAAAATCTGCTTCTGAGGAATTTTGAGACATATACCAAATGTTTTCTTTTATCTTCATATATTTCATGTTTAAGAAATTTTTAAAATTCAGGCTTTGAGAGCTAGTTTGGTGTAATGGGAAGACAATATAAGATTTAGAATCAATCATCCTAGGTTTGAGTATTAACTACAATTTACCATCTGAGCAAATTTAAGCATTTTATTCATTTAATCCTTCTGAGCTATAATTCAATTCTCTGGAAAATGTAATATGTGCTCTTTGTTCCAAAAAGTTGCTCTCATGATAAAATAACACATTGAATTTAAACTACGTGCTCATGCATAAGCTGTAGGAAGATTTTAAAAAATGTCTACTTGGCGCACTAAATTGACACATATGAAGAGGATTGTTGAACATCAAAATACAAGTTGAATTCTGTGGAATGGCATTTCAATATTGGGAAATAAGTTACATTCTTCAATTAAAAAAATACTTGAAACTATTTTATTGATTTTTCTCCATATCATCACAAATATATTAAAATATCTCACACACGATTCTTCAGTGTCTCAAATCTTATTATGTAGTGTTGACCAAATGAAGTATCAATAACTAGGTTGTATTACTGTCTTATTTACAAAACTCTATTTCATTCCTCAATTGTAGAATCATAGATACTGAGCCAGAAGAGACTTAACATGGATCAACTTCAACTACTTTTTCTTCTAAAATGTCTCCAGAAGAAAAAACAAAGCATATTGACTATTCTTTGGACAAATTCACACCTGTCCAATTCTCCTGTAGTAAATACAGACCACAGCATTATGCTTATGTTTTCTCTCCTTTCAGACTTGCAGGTAGAGTACACTTTCTTTACAGGGTTTCTTTTCAAAAGTAGAAAAGATCGATGCTGTCATTCAGATGAAACTCAAAGGGTTTTCTAATTTCAAAGAGTAAACATTTACTTACAGAAGATTAAGTCATCAATTATAAGATAGAGACAAATTGTTTCTATGCTTTTGTGTTTCTTTTTCTTTTGAATTAATTTGTTCCTTCCGAGTCTAGGAGTCATCACTGCAGAAATATTAAGGCTCCAAGGGTGTAGATAAGAAGCCACAGTATATTTTTAAACATTCTTTTAGCCTGTCTGGATTGGCATTAAGGGGAGGGGAAAGACAACCCATGGTCCCCTTTATTCTTAATAGAATAAAGGAGGACAGCATGTACATACGGACAGAAGAATGCCTCAGCTTCAGCATTGTATTGTGATATGCGAGACAACATTTAAGTCCAGTTCAAACCTTAAGGTTGACAACAGAAAATCCTTCTAGATATGAAAAAAGAAGAAGAAAAAGAAGTAAACAGAGGAATGTTTTATAAGGATTACATCTTTATATTCCAATCCCTGAAATTATAATGCTTCCATTGCTAGAATTCTCAATAGGAAAATAAATCACATGTTTGTCATCATTAAATCATGACCACTCAAGATTTGTTTGAAATAATTTGATACTGAGTGTGTGTGTGTGTGTGTGTGTGTGTGTGTGTGTGTGTGTGTGTGAACATACCAATCTAGGCATTAGAAGAATCAAAAGCTATGTTATGTGTCATAGATTTTTTTTAAAGTAACATTGTCTTATTTTGAATAACACATGGCTGAGCACTGTATTTTACATGATTAGAGCTTCTAAATATAGGCAGTTCTGTATCAGTTATCGATTTCCTGACTCTCAGCTCCAAATCCACCCATTTTTATCCTGTTTTGTGCCATTGTATCTGAACTCTGTAAACATTTCTGTTAGTTGCTATAATATTAGGCTCTTGAAAGGTCACTACAAGTGGAAGGGCCTTTATTACCTGATCTGTAGCTTTTCTTACAGCTTCCTGGGTTGTGATGGGTAAGAGAACCCATAGTGCACGACCCCAGAAAGTTTTATCTGCAGCAGAGCAGGTTCCTTATCAGTGAATTTAACGTGCATCCCAGTAGGTGGTTTGTTTGCCAGCTTCAATCTCGGAAATTATCTGAGATGCCACAGATAATAGTAAAGAAATTATCTTTGCTATCCAGTGGGCCTCAGACACAACCTGCAATGAGATAAATAGGTTAAGAGTCTAATTTCCCCCTCAGATTCACTTAGCTCTAAATGTGGTAGCTGCTCCCTACATCTGTCATTCCTATATTCTTTAGAGTTCTCTTTACCCATCTTACAAGTTAGTGTCCCCGTGAGAGCTCTTTACATGAAAATCTCCTGCTTTAATTACTGGTGTGATATTTGTCTCCTGCTTGGATCCTGGTAGATATATGTCCCTGCGAACTCTTGTTTCCTTTTTAAAAGAGCTCTTATTTCCATATTTCTGCCGAAAACAGCGGCAGAAAAATCCGGTAGCTTGAGTCTGAATTCTGGTTCTACTACTTAACTTCTGCAGATGGATGCTGTAAGCAGTACTTGCCTCATAGCATTGCTGTGAAGGCTAAATAAATTCACGCAAGGCCCATAGAACAGTGCCAGGCAAGTAGAAAACTAAGAATGCCAGCTATTGTTATTATTTATTTAATTCCCCCTTCGTGGAGTTATAGGCACAGGAAAACATAATATACACATTCATAAATTTGGTGTGGAATTGTATAAATAGCAACATGGAGATCCTGACTTAAATATTCACCTTTTACAGGAAACCTTTTCTAACCATCTTCTCACCTTCCCACTTCTTTGTGTTATACATGACTTCATCCCTGCAATTATCACACTGCACTCTAAGTAGTATCTTTAGAAGTCTATCTTCTAGACTAAAATGAGAGCTGGATACTACATCCCACTCATCTCTCACACATAGCAAATGCTTATGAAGTGTTTAAGGAAAGAGTGTGGGAGGTAAAGAATCAAATTATTTATTTATTTTTATCATTCTCCTCAATTTTCAAGACAGGAAAACTAACCTAAAATATAATCTCCACCCCATCAACTTCAATCAGAGAAACTATGGTATTTCTTGGGAGAAGTAGCAATGTCAGTGTCAGGTATGGAAGGAGGTTATTCAGATACCTGATTTGTACTTAGAGTAAAGATCCATGGGTTCTGCTACTGCACACTGATTAGGGTAAGCAGTATTCTCAATCCAAAATCACCTCTCTTTTCTTTCCCTTAATAAGTTTGTTAATGGACGAATGTATTCAATGGACTGTGAAATTAAAACAATGTGCTTTCTACTGTGATTGCCAAACATTTTCACTGGGCATAAAATGTGTCTCCCTCGCAATGGGATTTTCTTTTACCTATTGATAAATAAGAAAGACAGCATCAGAGAAGTGCAGGTGTCTGGTGGTGAACAAATAAATACTCTCAGCACGTGGAAAAAATAAATAATCTCAAACTAAATGAGATCAGAGGCAGATGCCGACGCCACAGGAACAATGCTTGACAGGCAAAGAGAAAAGTTCCAAATGAATCTCAGGTAGAGGAGCTTGGCTCAGCAGGCTGGCAACCCTGTGTCTTCCTTTGGCAATGAAGAATGCTCTGGACCAAGCATGTCAAACTCAAAGGCTAACACAGGCCAAATAAACATTATTTAAGTTTATGTGGGCCACAAAACAAAACAAACAAAAAACCCCCAAAAGCTTCAATTTTCATAGAAACATAGGTTTATTTTGATAGAGACATGATGAATACAAAGGGCTGAAATAAATGAATAATTGTTAACATAAAATAATAGAACATTTTATAAAAATGAATACTTTTTTCTTGAATATTAACTTACCAGACACTGAATAACTGCACAAATTAATAAGAGTAACAAAATAAACCTATTGGTCTTGTTCTCTGAAAGCGAAATATTTTCTATTGCACACACCAACCAAGTCAGTACAAGACTAATGACCTGGCCATCAGCTGCTAAAATATTCACTGCTAGTATTAGTGGAGAGAAATGGTGTGCCTGCATGTAAGGCGCATGATTATAGTAATCAGGCATAGAGAACGTTGTAGTTCATTAAAATAATTATGTATATCAGGATATTGTAAAACTTAAGTTACAAAATTTTTATTAAAACGTTTCTTATATACCATTATATTGGCTGGGCTGCAAAAATATTCGTGTGGGCTGCGAGTTTGACATGCTTGCTCTGGACTGTATGCATTTGAGAGGGAGCTCTTCACACAATTCTGAGGGAAGAATGATGGATTTTAACGTTGCCATGAAATCAGATAACATTCAAGTGGACTCACAAACACAGGCTCTCCCTGTAAAACCAGAACATCCCATCGTCCTACACCAGGCACTCTACTTTCTTACTCCCAACTCCTGCCCCTCTACCTGGAATCATTTTTCATTCAACTCAGATACTAGATATTACTTTCTGACATGCATATATTTTTTTAAAAGGGTTAATTAAACTATATTTTCAGTTAAGACATCCATTATGTGATGATAATCATTATTTATTCACAAACCATACTCTTGAAAAACTATCATAGTTTGGCCCTGGATACACCTATTTCTTGAACACTGTTTTAATCTCTTATTCAAAATATCTTGTTCATTTGTTTTTTTCTTTATTTAGTTTCTTCCCTGGACTCTTCCAATACATATTTTCCATACTTTTGCCAAACACTAGGCTAAATTGTTTTCTTATTATATATGGTGATAAAAGGATTTGATTTGGAAGTTACCACGTACTTCCAAATGTTTACTCATCTTTGAAATGTGTTTATTACAGCACTTAACAGAATATGCATTTAAAGTATTGGCCATGATTATTACTAATAAACAGATAACTGAGCAATCATATAAATGAATGATTGTAGTTGTCTTGTGGGCAAGGGAGCTCTTATTATCAAAACTCCCTAGGAATTTAGTTCCTATTTCAAAAGAAGGGTGTTATTTCCAGCAAAATCTCAGCCTCAGCTTCACAATCCTGGGAAATTTTGCCCTAGATTTATACCCAACCAGTGATAGATGAAGTAAGTTTTATTACTCTTCCACTAGCCATTTTTGGTTGAAAACTCTCCATATTAGTGCAAACTCTGGCTCTGCTAGATCTCTGTATGTACAGAAATATGTAAATAGAGTAACAGTCCTCTGAGGATAGTCACAAGAATGGGTCAACTATAGTCCAGCTTTTGCATATCTCTGACCCACTTCCATCTCACATTAAATTCACTGTGGGCTGTCAGGGGATTTTCAACATGATGTTTATTCACAATTCCTGGGCAAAATTCACAATAAATAGTTTAGAAAAATGAACTATTCCTGACGACTGCAGTTTATCCTGAAATTGCAACTGATACTCATTACTCCATCCTCTACTAACCATTCTTGATTCCACTCATCCTAATCTGGTTCTTCTTCTGTCAAAAAAGTGTTCCTGTTGAGAAATATTCCAACTCCTGAGTGTATTTCCAAAGGAAAGTTGTAAAAAGGAGCTGTATTGCAGAATGTTCATAGTAGCACTACTCAATAGCAAATAAATAAATAAATAAATAAATAAATAAATAAATAAATAAATAAATAAAAAGGTAAGAAAGTAAGAGAAGGTGAAAAAAGAAAAGGGAAAAAGCAGCAAAAAAAAAAAAGACTGTAAAAATACCCACAGATTAAAAAATAATGTTATATTTATGCAATTGAATAGTTCATGCCATTAAAAATCAACTGTAACATATAACATGAATACATTTTAATGATCTAATGTCAAAAAATACATGACATAACTGGATTTTATAAAACTCAAAAGCACAAAAAGGCATATAAATGTATACACCTGTGAAAAAATACACAGTCCAGAATAGTGATCTCATTAGTGGAGGAAAAAGAGAATTAGCATTAGAAAGGCCTATATATATAGGCATGAGTAAGGATTTAATGGTGAGTTTAGTAAGGCTCATTATGTCAAAAAAATAAATAAAATAATTGTGGACTAATGACAATTATGTGCGTAGAAGCAAGATTTATCACTAATCTCTCTACATACCTGAGTTTAAGTATAAACTAAAAGTTACAGCTTGACTGATTTGAATGTGCAGCTAAAATAAGAATCATTGCACTCGATAATCTGTAATATAACTCAAATGTAAAATTATTTTTAAGTAAAATGAGGCAAAAATGGGGAAATATTTTATTTGTAAAAGAACTGAGATATCTTTAACGGAACAAGTTATTTAAAAAATAATCAAATGTTTTTGGCATTTATTTTGATGTATAATAAAACAAAACATAACAAATTTAAATTTGATTTCATAATGCCCATTCATATACTACATAAAAACTTCTTTCGTTTGAGAGAAATAACTTCTATGAATGGAATGATTTTAACAGTCTTAAAAGACAGAAATTCCTCCAGAAAGTCATATAACCCACGTAGTTCAATTATATATTTAGTGGACAGCTTGTAGAAATACAAAGTTTTACTTTAAAAAAAAAATCAAAGGTAGTTGTTAACAAACAGTAAGCTCTATTTTATTCTTCTTATTTCAGTCATGCAATCACCGGATAAACTGTTTATTCACATGTACATTTTTACCACATCCAGACAAAGAGCCATAGTATAATAATGAACCTCACATGAAGATAAATTACTCCAGTTAGCTTCCTCATTAGTTTTAACTATGATTAATTCTTTAGTCATGACTGACTTATCTCTTATTCAGGTCTGCGGTGCTTTAGGAAGTTGTCTGCCAGATGAACGCTAGGTTAAGAGATTTAATTTAAACTCTAGCAACTCTCTCTTTTCCCTTGGGCTGATCTGTGACTGGCATTCTAGGGAGGATTCACATACATGTGCTTTGGCCATTATTCCTGTCAGAAAATAATAAACATTATTGAAAGAAAACATTCATAAAATATAGTAATTTATGGCTATTTTTCATGTAATTAAAAAAAACACACAAATATTTTTAAAATGTCTAGAAAATTCTTGGAAAAATCTTGGATCAAGTTTATGTTCCTGACTGTCTCCCTCTGTTTCACTTGTGTCACAGTATCGCGGAAGGTGCAGATTGAGAATTGCAATAGGCACATTGGTGGAATAAACTAAAAGCATTCATGAAAGGCATAGGGTTCTTCCTATATAACTGGGGTTGCCAAGCTGGAGACATATAAAACTGCGTTTTTCTGCAGTTTTACCCAAAGACAGATCAGCAGCAGAGGGAAAACTCCGCCTTTCCTTAGGTCTCAGGGAAGATTAACTTTTTATTCTTTTCTGGTGAAGACCCGACCTGCAGAAGCCTGCAGATCCCTTCTGAGACGGTGTGGCCCGGCCCAGAGTGTGTTTCAGGGAGGCACTGCCCGGTACTCCCTCTGGGGGTTATGTGGTGTGGGGCTGGTATGATGACGCCCTTCCACATGTAACACTGGAAAGAGACTGGATTTGCCTGGAAACCTGCAATCACAGACACTCTCTTTCTTCATTTAAATAGAAGAGATATGGTTTGCTTATCTGATATTAACTGATTATTCATTAAAAAGCTATAAGAGGCCTTATCAGGGGTGGGCAAACTTTTTGACTCGAGGGCCACAATGGGTTCTTAAACTGGACCGGAGGGCCGGAACAAAAGCATGGATGGAGGGTTTGTGTGAACTAATATAAATTCAAAGTAAACATCATTACATAAAAGGGTACAGTCTTTTTTTTTTAGTTTTATTCATTTCAAATGGGCCGGATCCGACCCGCGGGCTGTAGTTTGCCCACGGCTGCCTTAGCTGGTTTGGATCAGAGGACTGAAGGCTCCTGGGTTTGATTCTGGTAAAGGGCACATACTTCGGTTGCAGGCTCTACCCTCAGTTGCAGGCTCAATCCCGGTCCTGGTCAGGGTGTGTGCAGGAGGCAACCAATCAATGTGTCTCTCTCACATCAATGTTTCTGTCTCTCACTCTCCCTTTCACTCTCACTAAAAATCAATGGAAAAATATCCTCTGGTGAGGATTTAACAACAATAACAAAAGCCGTAAGAGCAGAAACTTTCATGCCATGTAGCCATCTACTTTTCTTTTTTTGTAAGAACTCAAAGATACTTTGTATGAAGTCGGTTATGAAGTTAAAGAAACACTTAAATAGAGTAGGCAAAACAGAACAAAACAGTAACAACAAAAAGTCCACGTAGATCTAGAACTTGACAATGTGAAACCAAGGTGAACATTGAGACCAGGAAGTCCTCTTTGAAATAGAATTTATGGAAGAGTCCCATCTGGAATCAGGCATTTATCTATTGAATTCTGGGTTCTTTTAGTGGAAGGCATTAGGGAAAAAAGTTGTGGGGTTAGAAGTGCTCATTTCTAAGTAACAACATTGCCTGCAGGCTTTTTCAATAGAAAGGACTTGAAGAAAGATATGGTTTAAGATGTTGAGTCCAAACTAATATTTTCAGTTCTACTGAGATACTATAGTTTTTACCTCAGTTTCTTTGATTATAATGATGTTCTCATAACAATGGAATTTATTGATTCTGAAAATTATAATGTAATTTCTTACTTGTTTTATTTTACTATATAAAGAAAATTGTTTTAAGATGATGCTTCTGGTCATTTTAAGCACTTTGTATAGTTGTATAAATGTTATATTACTATTTGCACCATGCATAATGGTAGATTTAGCAGAAAATAAAATCTATCCAATATCCTCATCAACAATTTTTAATAAGAAAAAGAAGAAATGAAGCAGAAACAGAATGTAGAAAGGGAAGGGAAAGGCCATGATCTTACCTTAAAGTAATAGACTTCCTGACGAGAAAGACATTTATGGACAACTAAGTATTATACAAGGCAGAATGCAATAAGGGGATGACAGAAATACAGACACCGGCTATCAGATTAAGAAAAGCAAAACGTGATAGTAACTTTAGAGTATGGAAAAATTTTCATAGCCAAAGGGTCATTCCAAAGAGCAAGAATAACTGAAGTCATTCTAGAAAAGATTAATTTTATCATCAACTTAAGCCAACTAAATAATTAGAAACCTAAATATAGTCAAATGGTCTATCACTTATATCTTGATATTAGGCATGAATTATAATTATACTATTTCACCTTTTCTTAATTGGATATCCAGATGGTATTTAATTTTCAATACCTGAGATGTAAAAATATACTTTGCACATAGAATTGTTGGAAATAATTTGGTATTACTTCATCTGATATTCTGCTTCTGTCACTTTGTTAGCTCTATGATAGCTATTTATTATTTTGCCTATAAAAATTATTCAAGATTATAAAAATTCAAAGATAAATTTACTAGAACCCATATTTTATAAAAGAAAAGTTATATCACACTTTGAAAATATGATGTTGTAGACAAGATTCTTGGAAGGGTATAAAAGTTAGTGATTTCACGACATACTTTAAAAGTGTGAAGCTAAGATTTATATATGTATATATATATGTATATGTATATATATATGTGTGTGTGTATATATATATATATATATACACACACACACACATATATATATTTAAATATTTATTGTTGAAATTATTACATATGTCCCCTTTCTCCCCCATTGACTTCTCCCAGCCTGCCTCTGCCCCCCACCCCAGGCCTTCACCACCCTATTGTCTGTGTCCATGGGTTATGCATATATGCATACAAGTTCATTGGTTGATCTCTTCCCACCCACCCTCTCCTGCCTTCCTACTGAGGTTGGACAGTCTGTTCAATGCTTCTATGTCTCTGGATATATTTTTATTCATCAGTTTATGTTGTTTATTAGGTTTCACATATGAGTGAGATCATGTGATACTTATCTTTCTCTGACTGGCTTATTTCGCTTAGCATAATCCTTTTTAAAAAAGTAAATAACTAATTTTTTAAGGTACAGACATTAATGATTCACATGAGCTCTATAGCTTACCAGACTCAATGACATGCAGAAAACAAATGTGTGTTAGGTATGGCATTTCCTTTCCCAAGGAACATAAGACCAATATGTGAAATTGGCTCAACCCTAAATGACAAATTAAGACAGAGAACATTTCATTATCTCCAAGGTATAAAATAGATTTTCTGAAATAATTTTATTATTTCTTTATTTGTTGTAACCCTCACCTAAGCATACGAATTTTATATTTGGTTTTTAGAGAGAAAGGAAGGGGTGGGGAGAGAGAGAGAGAGAGAGAGAGAGAGAGAGAGAGAGAGAGAGAGAGAGAGAGAGAGAACATTGATTATTTGATCAGTTTCTTCCTGTATGTGCCCAGACCCCAGGACTGTACTTGCAACCTAGGTATGTGCGCTGACTGAGAGTGAATCACAACCATTTGTTGTACTAGATGACGCTCCAACCAACTGAGCCATCCAGCCAGGGCTCATTTTATTCTTTGACAAATATACGCATAGCCCAAAACAAAATGTGTGAAGCTTTATGTATAACAACTGTGTGTGTGTGTGTGTGTGTGTGTGTGTGTGGTGTGTAGGGTGTGTGTGTGTGTGTGTGTGTGTGTGCCCTTGAGTCAGCTCCAACTCTGGTGACTCTCAGGATGAGTCCTCTTCACAATGTCCGGTCCTCCTGGACCCTGCCTACCTTCTGTAAACTCATGCCTTTGCTTTTGTGGAGTCAATCCTTTCGACATTCAGCCTTCCTCTTTCCTTGTGCCTTCTATTCTCACAGCATCATTGTATTTTCCAAAGAACCCTGCCTTCTCACGGTGTGCCCAAAGTAAGATAGATTCGGTTTTGTCATTTTTGCCTCCAGTGATGTCTCAGGCTCAATTTGCCCTGGGACCCACTTGTTTGTCTTCCTGGGAGTCCAGGGTATCTGTAGAGCTCTCCTCCAACAGCTTATTTTACGCGCATCCATTTTTATGCTATCAACCTTTCCCCTGTCCACCTTTTACACCTATACATAGTTTTGGGGATACAAGGGTATGGATGTTCTTAGCTTTGCTCTCTAATGACACGTTTTTGCTCTTGACATTTTATTTTAACTCTCTAAATTTAAAACCAAAGCACAAGACTGACTGTTCTTCTTTACTCTAGACTACACTTCCATGAATGGGATATTTATTCTTACTCTGGTATAGCATAATAGAACAATATTAGACATTTCTTTTAAAATATATATATATATATATATATATATATATATATATATATATATATATATATATATATATATATAATTGATTTCAGAGAGGAAGGGAGAGGAAGAGATAGAAACATCAATGATGAGAAAGAACCATTGATCGGATGCCTCTTGCAAGCCACATACTTGGGGTCGAGCCCACAACCCAGGCATATGCCTTGACCGGAATCAAACCTGGGACCTTTCAGTCCACAGGCTGACGCTCTATCCACTGAGCCAAACCAGCTAGGGTGACATTTATTTCTTATTATTTCTTCCACATATCAGTGAATGGTGCTACCACCTCTCCAGGAGTTCATCTGAAGTTATTTTGGCTGTATGTAACAGAAAATATGTCCACAGAAGCTTAGACAAATGGAAGTTAAGTGGCTTCATAGGATAAGAATTAGGAAGAAGGCAACCAACCTCAGACAATGGCTCACTAATTTTATTAGGAACCTAGATTCTTTTTTTTTCTCCCTGTAGATTCTTAGTATATTGACTTAATCTTCAGAATGTCATGCTAAGTAGTGACCTCCAAGCATTCAGTATTCTCATCCAGGGAAGGGGAGTAGGCATGCAAGGCAAAGAGGAAAAGCCCTGATAATTCATGTTATTATTTTGTTTTATCAGTAAAGCCAGAGCTTTGCCAGAAGCCACACACTAAAGGCACCTAATCTATTTCTTTGGCAAAAATCATGCCAGTTTGTTACAGCAGCCAATATGGAAGTCTTGGAAATCAAGTTGTCAGTTGAGCACATTGTTATCTGAAACAAAATCCAGGTTATACCAGAAAGGAAGGGAAATAGGGATACTTAGTAGGATTAAAGCACTGCCTGATCCAATAGCCCAAGTATTAACCATTGACTACATCAACCTTACATGAATGTAGAGATACCATATTTATTGATCAAAATGTCCATGTTGTTAATATGTGAATTGTGTCATAAATATGACCCAAGCCCAATTGAAATTCACTAGAACATCTTGTAGAAATTAAAAGTCTAATTATAGAATTTATATGAAAACTAAAGGAATTCAAATTCCCTAATTAAAAAAATAAGTTGTATGATTCACACTACCTCATTTCAAAAACAATCAAGTGAGTTTGATATTGGTGAAAGGATGGAGATATGAATCAATGAAACAAAAACTTTAATACTTGAACCTCAATATATAGTCAAGTGACTTTGACAAGGATGTCAGGGATGACAAGAAAGAGGATTATTTTATATAATGGATGCTTGGACAATTTGATATGAATATCCTAAAAAATCAAAAAAGTCAATCTGTATCTTGCACCAAATTAAATAATTAATCCAACATAGGTGCTAGACCTAAGTATAAGAACCAAAATAATAAAACTTCCAGAAGTAAGCATAGAAAAAATTCAAATTCTTGCTAGACAATGATTTCTTCTTTTCTTATAATGATTTCTTACATATAATACAAAAAGATAATCTACAGAAGAAAATAATGACAAACTAGACTTCATCAAAATGTAAAACTTCTGTTATTTGAAAGTCACTGTTTAAAAAATAAGAAGTCAGAAATAGATCCAGAGACATAGAAGTATTGAACAGACCTTGAAACCTCACAGAGAAGGCAGGGGAGGGTGTGTGGGAGGGGTATTAGGGGGGAAGAGATCAACCAAAGAACTTTGATGCATATAAGCATAATCAATGGGCACAAACAATGGAGTGGGGGGAGGCTGGGAGAGGACAAGGTGTGTGTGTGGGGGACATATGTAATGCTTTCAACACTAAAGACTTTTTAAAAAATGGCAAGACAAGTCACAGACTAGGGAAAAGTATGTCCATCTCTTATATCTGATAAAGTATTTATATCTAGAACACAAAAAAATCTCACTTCTTTTTTCTGAGTTCTGTCCTCCCAGGCTCTACAGCAGGTCTTTTATATTATTCTCTAGAATAGAAAAAATACAATGGTCTCAGGACATCATTCAGAGCACTTCAACAGTTGAGAAAAGTAGAATTAAACATTAGATAAACTACACTAAGATATAACTTGCAAGATCCTTCCCATTGATTCCCACTTAGTTCTCCAGACTTATTCCCCACTGTCTTCTCATTGGACTATACAATAGGAATTACCATTAATGACATGATTTCAACAGCAATTTTAGTTCTGGATGCAAAATTTACCTAGGGGCTAGGTACTAACTTAATGTTATTTGTTAAACGTTGAGATCATTTAAGAATTTTTGATTTTTTTGGTACCAAAAACATACCTTCAAATTTAGTTAATTATTTATTAACATTCTGCAGACAGATATCTGACTGATTGTCTGAAATGACTAAATGGTTTAGGACCGTGATCGGCAAACTGCGGCTCGCGAGCCACATGCGGCTCTTTAGCCCCTTGAGTGTGGCTCTTCACAAAATACCACGCAGGTGCACATGTACAGTGCGATTGAAACTTCGTGGCCCATGCGCAGAAGTCGGTTTTAGGCCTGGGTGAGTCTATTTTGAAGAGTACTGTTGATATTTGGCTCTGTTGACTAATGAGTTTGCCGATCACTAGTTAGGATAATAACTATATATGCAATGACTGTCAGGAATGGGTAATAGGAGAATCAAACAGCTATTAAAATGCAAAGAAATGCATCAAAAAATCACAAGATGTTCACATTTAAAAGTAAAACTTAATTATTATACATTGGAAGGAAAAAGGAACTAATGTTGATTAAGCACCTACTATGTATTAACCATCTTGCTAGTTTGCAAATATTATCTCATCCACAGAGCAGCTCTATGAATTAAGCAATAAAACACTCATTTTAAGTGTGAGAAAATATAGATTTTGGAGAATTAGAAAACTTGACAAGGACATCCAGTTATTAAAGGAATAATATTGGGTTTGGACTCAAATATGTCAAACTCCAAAGAGTCCTTTATATCGGATAAAATTGCTTTAAAGAAATAACTTTATGTATTACTGAAAAAAAAGCACTATGAGAAAAAAGTAAAACAATTAGAGACAGCATTCAGAATTTAATACCTTAGGCCATATCTCATTTTGAAAATATGATTAATCAATTGATATATTGATTATTCTTATGTTAGTGATTTTTTGTTATAATTTCCTAACACTTCTATTTTAGTAAAGAATTTTTGTCTTTTGTTTATCGAAGAAAACACACATTATTCTATTGGCATTTATTTCTGTGTATATAATTCATAGTGAAACGAGCTTTTCAAATTATATAGTAATTCTTATGGGAAAGTTTTACAGAAAACCACATGTATAAAATTTTATATATATTTCACATAGAAAGTTTAAATGACATATAGTCTGAAATGTTATTCTCTAGAGGACAAATAAACATCTACAATTGATTTCTGTTCAAGCATCACTAAGAGAATGCAGGTAGTTAAGATATGAGGAAGCCAGGAATAATTAATTTTACCAGTGGCTAAATAGCTACATTTGGAATGCCTAGCCTATTTCTGTGAATAATCCTCAGTATCTGAAAAATATTTTCCCAAGTTTTAACTAAAATCTGCTGAAGTCGATGGATATCATAAAAGTTATAAATAGAATGAAAAAAATATTTGGAAACTGTAGCACACTGAAAACTGTTCCACTTTCTGAATGTGTCCTATAACCATTTTTGAAAGCACTAGTTTTGAACTTCATTAGAGAAGAACAAAGCCAAAGTCATTAGTGAATAGGCCACTTCGACACATCAGCAAATTCTTGTAGCATGCAGAGGCTGCATTTGGTACTGGGTTAGAAGCTCTTCACACCTCTGCTGCCCCAGACAATAAAAAGTTTTGCTGTAGGTAAAATAAACTGCTAAATGAAATTTGTTTCAACCATAATAGCTGAAATAATTTATATCTATTCTGTGCTTTACGTGTTACTAACACTGCATATAAGTCAATATGAAATTTATTTGCCCTGAATTTTGCTCCAGAATTTATATGAATATTTTGTACTCACATTTTTTATGTGGAATATGAATATACAATGGAGCTAGAAAACGGTGGTAGAAGAGTAAATAAAATGTGGTTTAATGGCTATGCTAATTGTTTCTCCTTCCTTTGTGTTTACCTTTTATATAGAGAAGCAGTGAATTAATACTTTTAAAAAGCAACTGGTATAACTTCTCATTTACCTGTTTTACTTGCCACTTAAAAAATATGTCTAAAAACAATATAAGGTTTCAACATAAATAACAACCTTACAGCAACTGTTGCACTTACTACCACTTTATAGACTTATATTTTTAAGGCCAACTCTCAAAATGCAGTAGATGTGTCAGTGAAGAGTTAAACAGTTGCTGATATGGGACATACCAATGCCATACTTTTGACAAATGATCAGATTAATTCCAATATCAGGTATTTCTACAATAATTTCAAGTGAAGTATTTATGATTTTATAGAGCTTTTTAGGAAAGTAAAAATAAAGCAGTGCATGTATTGGCTCCTGTTATAACTCAAAACTAAAAGAGAAAGTAACCTTAAACTGAAAAAATTATGGCTGCCAGGTGGGAAATACATTGCTCCTCTCTTATTATATCACTAGAGGCTCATTGCATGAAGAGATTAGTGCAATAGGCCTTCCTTCCCCTGGCTTCCGGCACCGGTTTTCCTCCAGCACCTGGAACCCAGGACTTTGGTCTGGCTGCAGCAGAGAAGCCAAGCCTCTTCAGTCTTCAGTCTTCTTCAGTCTTCAGTTGTCTTCAGTCTTCAGTCGTCTTCAGTCTTCACTCCGTGCCTGCATATGCAAATTAGCCGCCATATTAGTTGTGTTGATTTGCATACTCATCCCGATTGGGTAGTGGGTGTAGCAGAGTGACACCAATTTGCATGTTTCTCTTTTATTAGTGTAGACTAGAGCCCTGGTGCATGGATTCATGCACTGATGAGGTCCCTTGGCCTGGTCTGCAGTGATCGGGCCAAAACCAGCTCTCTGACATCCCTGAGGAATCCCAGATTGTGAGAGGATGGTTCTCAGGTGACACACCCCAGAATCAGACTTCCTCCTCTCTGGTTCTGGGTGTGTCACCCAAGAACCGCAGCTGCCAAGTCACCACAGCTTGGCAGCTCCTGCATTGAGCATCTGACCCCTGGTGGTCAGTGCACGTCATAGCAACCAGTTGGAGCATCTGCCCTCTGGTGTTCATTGCGTGACATAGCTACCAGTTGGACAGTTGAACAGTCAGGTGGTCGCTTAGGCTTGTGTGTTTGTGTGTGTGTTTGTGTGTGTGTGTGTGTGTGTATGTGTGTGTGTGTATTATTTAGCTCTGAGAGACACAGTTCTATAAAGAGAGATAAAGCAAAGCAAATCATACATATTAAAAATCTAAAACAACAAAACTTAAAAATATTTTGTGAAAATGGTTAGAGTCAGGACAGAATTCTATAGGCCTGACTAGATCCTTCAAAATACAATGTAAAGAGCAGAAAAGACGGGAATATAGAGGCTAAATGTTAAGAATGATTTAAAGGCTAGGGAAGCTCCAAATTAGAAACTAAGAATGACAAACATGATCATTTCATAGTACATTAATCAAATGATCACCCTTATATTTTGAAAATAGTAAAAAACAAAAACAAATAAAACCTTTTTTAAAAGACTATTTTTGAGTACTTTTAAGTTCACAGCAAAATAGAGAAAAAGGTACAGAGGTTTTTCCATGTTTTACTACGTCTACATACTTATACTCTCTCATTATCAACATCCCTGACCAGAGTAGTACTTATCTTATAATTCATGAACCTGCATTGACACAACACAATCATCCAAGGACCATAGTTTACCTTAGGGTTCACTCTTTGTGTTGTAAGTTCTATGGGTTTGGACAAATGCATTATGACATGTATCTATCATTTTAATATACAGAATATTTTCACTGCCCTAAAAAACCCTCTATTCAAATTTCCCCCTTCTTAGTCCCTGACAACCACTGATATTTTTACTGTCTCCATAGATTTTTATTCCTTTTCCAGGATGTCATATAGGAATCATATATAGTGTGCAGCATTTTCACTTAGGAACTAGGGGTCTGGTGCACGAATTCATACATGGGGCATCCACTCAGCCCAGTCTGCACCCTCTCCAATCCGGGACCTCTCAGGGGATGATCCTGGGGGTCGGGCCTAAACCAGCAGTCGGACATCCCTCTCATAATTTGGGACCGCTGGATCCTAACTGCTCACCTGCCTACCTTCCTAATAGCCCATAACTGCCCCCCTGCCAGTCTGATCACCCCTAACCACCTCTGTCTGCCAACCTAGTCACCCCCAACTGCCCCTCCTGCCAGCCTGGTTGCCCCACACAGCCTGCTGTTCAGTCCTTTTGTCATCACGCACTAACCCCCTGTCGGCCTGGTCGCCACACAGAGCATTCTATTCAGTCGTTTGGTCATCCCTCACTAACCCCCCTGCAGGCCTGATCACCCCACACAGCCTGCTGTTCAGTCCTTTTGTCATCCCTCACTAACCCCCTGCAGGCCTGATCGCCCAACGCAGCTTGCTGTTAGTCCTCAGTCAGGTTGTTTTGGTCATGATGGCCCATGGCTTTTTATATATTAGGATATACATTTCAGTTTCTCCCTGACTTTTCACAGCTTGATAGCTCCTTCATTTTTATCATTGAATAATATTCCATTGTCTGGATGTACAAATGTTCATTTATCAATTTATCTACTAACGGACATCTTGGTAGTTTCTAAGCATTTGCAGCCATACATAAAGCTGCTATAAGCATCGATGTACAGGTTTTTGTGTGGAAATAAGTTTTTAACACTTTTGAGTAAATACCAAGGAGCCCAATTGTTGTATTGTAGGGTAAAGTATGTTTAGTTTTATAAGAAACCACCAAAATGTCTTCCAAAGGGGCCATATTTTGCATCCCCACCAGCAATTTCTGACCATTTCTGTTGCTCCATATTCTTGCTAGCACTTAGTGCTGCCAGGGTTCTGGATTTTGGCAAGTCTAATAAGTGTGTAATGCTATCTCATCGTTGTTTTATTTTTTATTGATTTTAGAGAGGAAATGAGAGGGAGAGAGAGATAGAAATATCAATGATGAGAATCATTGATCAGCTGCCTCCTGCACACTCCCTAATGGGATCGAGCCTACAACCCAGGCAATTGCCCTTTACTGGAATTGAACCCAGGACCCTTCAGTCCGCAGGCCGACGCTCTATCCACTGAGCCAAACCAGCTAGGACTCATTGTTGTTTTCATTTGTATATCCTTGCTGACATAGGGCGTGGAACATCTTTTCAATATTATGATATGCCATCTGTATATCTTCTTTGGTGAGGTATCTATTAAGGTCTTGGCCCATTTTTTATTTTATTTTATTTTATTTTTTGTAATTTCAGTTACTGAATTGTTTTTTTCTTTTTTGTCTTTATTGATTAAGATATTACACATGTGTCCTTGTCACCCCATTGCCCCCCCCCCCCACTCCCTCGCTCATGCTCTCATCCCCCTGTTGTCTGTATCCATTGGTTAGGCTCATATACATGCATACAAGTCCTTTGGTTGATCTCCCCCTTTACCCCCACCCTCCCCTATCTTCCCTCTGAGGTTTGATGGTCTGATCAATGCTTCTCTGTCTCTGGATCTGTTTTTGTTCATTAGTTTATGTTGTTCATTATATTCCACAAATGATTGAGATCATGTGATATTTATCTTTCTCTGATGGGCTTATTTGCTTAGCATAATGCTCTCCAGGTCCATCCATGCTGTTGCCAATGGTAAGAATTCTTTCTTTTTTACCTCAGCGTAGTATTCCATTGTGTATATGTACCACCATTTTTTAATCCACTCATTTGCTAATGGGCACTTAGGCTGTTTCCAAGTCTTAGCTATGATGAATTGTGCCACTATGAACATAGGGGTGCATATGTTCTTTCTGATTGGTGTTTCTAGTTTCTTGGGATATATTCCTAGAAATGGGATCACTGGGTCAAATGGGAGTTCCATTTTTAGTTTTTTGAGGAAACTCCATACTGTTCTCCACAGTGGCTGCACCAGTCTGCATTCCCACCAGCAGCGCACAAGGGTTCCTTTTTCTCTGAGTCCTCACCAGCACTTGTTGTTTGTTGATTTGTTCATAATAGCCATTCTGATAGGTGTGCGATGATACTGCATTGTCATTTTGATTTGCATATCTTGGATGATTAGTGACTTTGAGCATGTTTTCATATGTCTCTTGGCTTTCCTTATGTCCTCTTTTGCAAAGTATCTATTTAGGTCCATTGCCCATTTTTTTATTGGGTTGTTCATCTTCCTTTTGTTAAATTGTATGAGTTCCCTGTAAATGTTGGAGATTAAACCCTTATCGGTGATAACGTTGGCAAATATGTTCTCCCATGCAGTGGGCTTTCTTGTTGTTTTGTTGATGGTTTCTTTTGCTGTGCAAAAGCTTTTTATTTTGATGTAGTCCCATTTGTTTATGTTCTCTTTAGTTTCCATTGCCCTAGTATTGGTGAAGAAATTGCTTGGGCGTATGTCAGAGATTTTGCTGCCTGTGAATTCCTCTGGCATTTTTATGGTTTCCCGTCTTATGTTTAAGTCCTTTATTCATTTTGAATTTATTTTTGTGTATGGTGTCTAGTTTCATTTTTTTTTTGGTATGTATCTGTCCAATTTTCCCAACACCAATTATTGAAGAGATTGTTTTGACGCCATTGGATGTTCTTGCCTCCTTTGTCAAATATTAATTGAACATAGTGGTTTGAGTCAATTTCTGGGTTCTCTATTCTGTTCCCTTGATCTATATGTCTGTTATTGTGCCAGTACCAGGCAGTTTTGAGAACAGTGGCTTTGTAATACAGCTTGATATCTGGTATTGAGATCCCATCTACTTTGTTCTTCTTTCTCAGGATTGCTGCAGTTATTCAGGGTCTTTTTTTTAATTCCAGATTAATTTTTGGAGAGTTTGTTTTAGGTCTGTTAGATATGCCGTTGGTATTTTAATGGGGAGTGCATTGAACCTATAGATTGTTTTGGGTAGTATGGACATTTTAAACGATGTTGATTCTGCCAATCCATGAACATGGTATGTTCTTCCATCTGTTTATGTCTTCCTCTATCTCTTTTTTCAGTGTCCTGTAGTTTTCTGCATACATTGCTTTTACCTCCTTAGTTAAGTTTATTCCTAGGTACCTTGGCCCATTTTTAAATCTTGCTGTTCATTTTGTTTTTTTTTACTGAGTTTTAAAGTGTTTGCTAGAGTTTGGATATTAGTCCTTTATCAGATATGTCTTTTGCAAATATTTTCTTCCAGTCTGTGACTTGTCTTCTCATTCTGTTGATAAAGTATTCTACAAAGCAAAGGTTTTTAACTTTAATGAAGTATCGTTTTCATTACTCTTTCATGGATTGTGTATTTGGTATTATCTCTAAAAATAACCATTGCATTTTATATCTGGGTTTTTTCCTATGCCAGCTTGGAGAAGTTTTTTTACAGTTATGTCTGTGATTTCTTTTTTAGTTAATTTTTATGAAGAATATATAATCTATATCTAGATTTGGTGGGGGTTTTTGTTGTTGTTATTTTTTCATGTGAATGTCCACTCATTCCAGCACCACTTGTTGAAAATACTTATGTTTGCTCCAATGTATTGCCAGACCTTCAAAATGTTGCTAGAATGGAGTGATAGGGTTGTGGTTTTTTTTGTCAATTCTAATCAGACTATCTTTTATACTGTCAAATTTTAGAGAATAATAGAAAAATTCACAGTGTTTCCAATGATTTACAAAAGATGAAAATACAAAATGGTTAGGGAGTAATTATGCAGTGGAGTGGCAGCATAACAAAAATGCATTTTTGTTTTCTGGGAATGCACAGCCTTGAGCTAAAAATAAGTCAGCTTTCTTCTGGCTCAGCCACTAGGTCACTCCAGGTCTTTTGATAAACCATGAATTTTCCAGAGCTTCACCTCCCTTCTCTGTAAAATGAGAGAAGAGGCTTAACCAAAATAATCTTAAAATCCTTGTAGTACATTTTGAATACTCCCTCTTCCCTTTCTTTCTGTCTCTGTCTTTTCATCTTCTCTTCTCTGCTGGGAGCTGGTTCATCCTTGCTGCTTGACACAGACAGTCACTGCAGGGAAGGAACATCTGCACAGCATATGTTTCAAGGGACCTGGCGTATATGGCATACTGTTCTTAATATGTTTGCTCACCTTCTTGGCGCTATGTGTTTTAACCAAGGTCACCTCTCCAAGAAAGGTGGTTTCCCCAGGTAGGGATTTTCCCCTGAAGTTAGGGAGGAAATAAAACCCCTTAACTAAGTGCCAGGCAGGTAGTTAATCACTTTAGGAACAATCACACTTAAGCTACATAATCTTTACTCCCTGGAATGGAGATAAAAAATGCCCTAACCTTTGGAATAGAGATTGATAGGACTGGAATCAACTGGTATAAATACAGATGTAACAAGACAACAGGAGACAGAACCTAGAGACAGAACCTAGCGAGAGAACCTGGCTGAAGAACCTAGAGACAGAACCTGGCTACAGAACCTGGATAGAACATGGCAAGGGAACCTGACTAGAACCTGGTGACTGAACCTGGCTGGAGAACCTAGCAAGGGAACATGGCTACAGAACCTGGCTGGAGAACCTGGAGAACCTGGCTGGATAACCTAGCAAGAGAACATGGACAGAGAACCTGGCTGGAGATCCTGACCAGAACTTGGCTAGAGATCCTGGCTAGGCAGCTGATCAACTGAATGTTGTCTCTGTGTCATTCCTTCTTCGCCAACTCCGTCCACACCTTTGGGGACCCCTGGACCTGCTGGGGTTGGACCCCAGCACTTCTCCTTTCTTTTTCTCTTATTCTTCATTTTTCCCTTTTGTCTACTCTTTCTGAGAGAGACAATAAAAATTTTTCTTTGTAATAAAAGTGCAATTTATGTTAAACAAATTGTTCAATTTTGAGAAATTTCTGACCCATAATAAATTTAGAGTTGATTAAATTCAATCCTTTAATGTAGCAAATTAAATTTGTTAAGAAAACATTTTTCTCCTTAAATTAAAAAATATTTTATTATAATACATTAAATAGAAGAGCTGGTAATTGATCTAAGTAGAATACACTAATTTTTTAGACTTGGCTTGATAACTAGATAGGAACATACTCAAAAAATATATATACCAAGTGTAAAGTATAAGTAACTTGTATTGGGTTTAGTGAATACCTTGTTTAAAATACTGATGTTGGCAAACAAGTGTTAAAAAGATATTCATTTTTTTTCTTTTTATTATCAATATTAATATGTGTGTTATTAATAGTGAATTTGCTTAACCTCTTAGTCCTGACACTGGTGGGTGTTCTGAAGGAGCCCTGTTATGGCTACTTTTTCTATAGACATGCTTTGTATATACCATCCTGCTATCCATTAGTCCACTGTCCTCAATTTATATTAAAATTAACTTCTTGTGCATTCTGCACTTATCTGATACCACACATTCTCCTTCCCCTATCTTTTAGAAAAATTGGCTTTTTTTGTTCAGGACATTTCAGTTGGTGTCAGTAAAGTTAGAGTGAATACCCTGAGGGGACATGGAGAGTGACAGAGATAGAGATAGCAACACCTATTTCCTAAAATTTGTAGGTCCGTTATTCTAATATTTAGCCCTAGAGTCCTAGTTGTTGGACTGCTTTCAGAGGGGTCTAATTCTGTATCTCGGCATCACCTCTCTCCCCAGGATATTATGTTAAAGTTGCCTTTTCATATGGTTGGTTTTCTCTCTGTTATTTCATAAACTAATTGAGAGAAATAAATCAGTCTTTTCACCTTTGCATGGCCATCAAATGGTCTGGGACACAGTAAGCACTTAAATATTAATTTAATAAATCATTAAAGGAAAATGACATTGGATTATGCTGCATTTATTATTTTCTATGATTAGAGACCAATAAAACTAGCTCTAAATGGTATGTATATTTAACCTTGAAGATAATTGTATCTTTGCACCATTACTTCTATATTCAAAAAGTTATGAAAATGTTAAATAGAAGGAACACAAAGTTTGCACAATTCTCACTAACAATATTTAGAGAATGTATGTAATGAACATCAAGCAAACAGCACTTGCGTGGAAATTGCAGAGCATCTGCACATCCGTTCTTCTGTGTGTTCTCATGCAATTACTCATCTGTCTCTAAACCATATAATTATTTAACATTTATTAAGCAAACTGTTTTTTACCAGGCCTTAGAGCTAGAGGTAAAAAGCAGTTTATTATCTCAAGAAATAGCTATTTTTTTCTGATAAGAAAGTGGAATATACATATGTATTGACACACTTACATACATAAAATATAATATTAGACTTCTTTTAAAGAAAAAATTATATAAAAAGTAATGGCATTCTGAGGAGAATGAAGGACTGCTGGGTCCATCTCAATGCAGGAGAGTCTAAATGAAATTTTGCCCCTGGTACTCTAACTGCATACATCTATAGAACATCTCCCAGAAAGTTAAGAACCATGTGTTAGAAAGGCATTAGGATGTAAGAAGAGGATTACTTTCCGATTCTTATTTAAAGTATACTGAATAGGATTAAACTCACATACTCTTGTGAATCTTCTGTATTCACATTACTTGAATGAAAGTTGTACAGTTGAAAAAACTTGGTACATGTTCTTATACCAAAGATCACTTTTAAAAATCAAGTAAAAGCATAAGTAAGCATACATTTCATATCAGTATTGTAAGTTTCATACCAACATTGTAAATTTCATTGTCTACAACTCTGCCCAAAGCAGTTGCTTCTCTCTAGCTGTGATCTGTCCTACAACATGTATCCCTTCAACTGTCCACTGAATAAGCTCCAGATGCACTGATCGTTCTTCAGTGCTGTACAGTGCTCTAATTCTTTTCCCCTCTGATCAAGGGAGAGAGCCAGTGTTCCACAGCTACTTTCAACCCAGGAGGAAAAGTGATATGAGAAGGAACTGGTAAGAATGTGCAGAGACGGAAGTGGTGTAATCAAATGAGATTCATTCCTATCCTCCAATAAGACACGGCATTGAATTTTCTCTGTTGAATTTACAGAATTCTTCACCTGATTTCAGTAGTAATTTTAATTTTTAAAAAATATATGTTTAATTGATTTCAGAGAGAAAAGGAGAAGGAGAGAGAAATAGAAACATCAATGATGAGAATCAATGATTGGCTGCCTCCTGCACACCCTACTGGGGATCAAGCTCACAACTAGGGCATGTGCCCTGACTGGGAATCGAACCTGGGACCTCTTGGTCCATGGGACAACACTCAATTCACTGAGCCAACACAGTCGGGCAGTAGTCATTAATTTATCGATTTATTTTCATGGAAACATTTTCTTTGCTATGTTCTAAGCCAAATCACCATGAACCAAATTACCCATGATGTGCTGCTATTCCTGGCCTGAAGAAATCCCCGACACCCTGAAGTTCAGATGTGGATGTGGAAGTGGGGAAAAGAGGGAGGATCCAAACCTTTTTTCTCTTGTGGGTCACAGAAGAGAAGGGAAAAACATCTGTATTCCCTCTTTGGGAATTCTATTCCCAAATGTCTATTCTGGTCCTTTACCATTTTGTAATTGTATTGTTTGTCTTCCTGGTGTTGAGTTGTATAAGTTCTTTATATATTTTGGAAATTAACTTCTTATTGCCAGGAGCTGGTCCATGCTTGCTGTTTCAAAGGACCTGGCATATATGGCGTGCTGTTCTTGATATGTTTGCTCACCTTCTTGGCACTATGTGTTTTAACCAAGGTCTCTGAGAAAGGTTGTTTCCCCAGGTAGGGATTTTCCCCTGAAGTTAGGGAGGGAATAAAACCTCTTAACCAAGAGCCAGGCGGGTAATTAATCACTTTAACTACAAACAATCATGCTTAAGCTACATAATCTTTACTCCCTGGAATGGAGATAAGAAACGCCCTAACCTTTGGAATAGAGATTGATAGGATTGGAATCAACTGGTATAAATACAGATGTAACAAGACAGAACTTAGAAGACAGAACCTAGGCACAGAACCTACAAAGAACGTTCTCTAGAGACAGAAGAACTTCGCTGGAGAGAACATGGCAAAAGATCCTGGACAGAAACTGGCCTCAGAACCTAGAGACAGAACCTAGCGAGAGAACATGGCAAAAGATCCTGGACTGAACCTGACTATAGAACATGGCAAGAGAACCTGACTAGAACCTGGTGACTGAACCTGGCTGGAGATCCTAACCAGAACTTCACTGGAGATCCAGACCAGAACTTCGCTGGAGATCCAGACCAGAACTCGCTGGAGATCCAGACCAGAACTTGGCTGGAGATCCTGGCTAGAGATCCTGGCTAGGCTGCTGATCAACTGAACGCTATCTCTGTGTCATTCCTTCTTCGCCGACTCCGTCCACACCTTTGGGGACCCCTGGACCTGCTGGGGTTGGACCCCAGCATCTTATCAGAAGTATCATTGGAAAATATGTTCTCCCATACAGTGGGTTCCCTTTTCATTTTGTTGATGGTTTACTTTTCTGTGCAGAAGCTTTTTTGTTTGATGCAGTATCATTTCTTTACTCGTATATATTTTCCTTTGTTTCTCTTGCCCTAGAAGATGTATCAGCAAAAATATTGCTATGAGAGATGTCTGAGATTTTATTGCCTTTGTTTTCTTCTAGAATTTATATGGTTTTTCCACTTCCATTTAAGTCTTTTATCCATCTTGAGTTTAGCATAATGAGATACCAACTCATTCCTGTTAGAATGGCAACCGTCAATAAATCAACAAATGCTGGCGAGGATGTGGAGAAAAGGGAACCCTTGTGTACTGTTGGTGAGAATGCAGACTGGTGCGGCCACTGTGGAAAACAGTATGGAGTTTCCTCAAAAAATTAAAAATTGAACTGCCTTTTGACCAGGTGATCCTATTTCTGGGAGTTTATTCTAAGAATTCCAAAACGCCAATCAGAAAGAATGCATGCACCCCTATGTTCATAGAAATATTATTTCCAATAGCCAAGTTTTGGAAACAGTCCGAGTGCCCACATCAGCTTCACATTCAAAGCCTTCTGCAATCTGGCCCCACTTTAAATATTCACCCAATATAAGAAACCCCTATATTGCAATGCAAAAGTCATATAGTCCCCAATTGTAGGTGATAAGTACCGCCCAGGGGAACACCCACTTCCTGATAGACTTCTCATTATTCAATTTTTTAGAATTTTTGAATGTGAGAATGTGTTTGTATGTAATATAATCTTTTAAAGATGTCTGACTAACCCTAACCGGTTTGGCTCAGTGGAGAGAACATCAGCCTGTGGACTGAAGGGTCCCAGGTTTGATTCCAGTCAAGGGCATGCACCTTGGTTGCGGGCACATCCCCAGTAGGGGGTGTGCAGGAGGCAGCTGATCGATGCTTCTCTCTCATCGATGTTTCTAACTCTCTATTCCTCTCCCTTCCTCTCTGTAAAAAATCAAAATATATTTTTTAAAAAAGATGTCTGATTAAAGAAAATGTAGTTTTCTGAAGAATGGGATGATTGCATGTTGCTTTAAGGCAGTGTGTAAGACTTACGGTTGAAATGGTCAGATCTATGGATTCAAGATCAAAGCTAATGCTCTGTGACTTTGAGTATAGACATTATCTGTAGTGAAGCTTCTGATGTTTTCTTTTTCATTTTCTTTAGTTGGGATTTTCAAAAAATAATAGATAAAATAGTAGGAGATAAAAGATTAGAAAATTTGGTGTAAATGAGGGTTGGTTCTTTTATTTTAAAGGTATTATCAAAGCAAGTGAAAATAATTTTTTTATGAGGTTAAAGAAACAGGAAAATGGGAGAAAAGTAATTTTGTTGTTGGTGGGGATACTTCATTTTCTTTTTGTGTTTTACTTTCAAAAAGATAAATACCAATAATGTAATCTACAGAAGCTTTTTACCATAGAAAATTAACAGTAAGAATAAAGAGCAGAAAAAAAATACTTTTTTCTTTCAAAACACCATTTAATTATCCAATGATTTCATGACATTCTGTTTAAAATAAATAAGTTTAGCCAAAATAAAATCATCATTTCCTGCCCCTACTGAAAGTGCTTCTACTTTCTAAGTTTCTATAAGAATAAAACATTTATACAGATATTTTAGAACATCTTATGGCAATATGTCATACTAAACAGAATTGTATGTGATTGCTGCCATCTTAACTTACTTAAATATATTTAGAATGATTACTGCTGCTCATATTGCTTAAATATAATTTGTTACTGATTAACTGAGATGCTTGTGATCTTAGGGAATCAGACCTGTAAAAATGAATTAACTGTATAATTGTTAGTATTGGGAAAGATGATTGAATTAATATTTTTCCACTTGAAGGACATCCTTCTTTTCCCAAACATTTATTCACTTAAAGCAGAATAGTCTGTAGCTTTATCATATAAGTCATTCTCACCACCATGAGCTTTTCCTATAACCAAATTTGTTTATTTGCCACCTTTCATCTATGAGCATACATGCCCTTTTTCACTTTATAAATGATAATGACTTTGCTAGGTAGATTTTGTGGAGGGGTATTAATTTCAAGTCCTATGTAAACGTATGTGTTTATCTCATTTAATTCTCTTAACATTCCTAATGGGGTAGATACTATTTGTATTCCCATTTTATGACTAATGAATCTGAAAAACAGATAAGATAAACAATCTGTCCACGGTCACATAACTTTAAGGGGGTGGGGGACAAGGAAAGAAAGGAAGAACATTCTTCACCACTAGTTTGCTTTGCTCTGTAGTTGTCTGAATATACCTCTTTCATCCATCCGTGCCCTACCTTTCCTAGGAAGCATTTCTCTACATATCAGGCCATGTTTCTCTGTAAACTTTAAAAATATTTGCCTAGAAAATGGAAAGCATTACCCATTTCTAAAGTGTTTCATTTGACCCACTTTAGGTTTCATGTGGATAAATTAACAGTTAAACCAAGCCTCTATTCAGTCTACCAGTGATTTAAAATCCAATAGAAAGTTACTACTTCTATTATTATATTGAATAGAATCCTTTGTAATTGACTTTCCTAAAAAACAATTTTTTCCATCCATATCCTTTGAAACACATACTGTTAATGGCTACAACTCACTAAATGCTTGTCTGTAACTGGTTACCCTTATCATGACTAAAATACTATGTATGTTCACCAAGAGACTAAAAATCTATCCTCCACTAATCTTCTAACTATTCCTCTTACTGTCTTTATCTGTTAATGACATCACTATATATATCCTGACAGTAGACTCTCAAAACTTTAATTCATTTTTAAAATATAACTTTATTTAATTAAAACATACACGCAAAAGCACAGACAGATAATAAAAAGTGTGCTGTTTTGAATGTTTGCTATTCATTAAAATAAAGTTTATCATATCTTTAAAATGATCTATTTTATATATATTTTTTTGATTATACTAATGTAATTTTTATAGAGCTTTTATGTTTCAGGAAAGAAAGGCACAATGACAGTACTTGCCATTGTCTTTTATGTGAATTATATTGATATTTAACTGATGTTTTTCTAATTAGAACCAACCCAAAAAATCTACATGAAGATGTCATAAATTTTAATAAAATAGAACATCATAGACGTTATTTATTTATTGATTTCAGAGAGGAAGGGAGAGGGAGAGAGAGAAATAGAAACATCAATGATGAGAATCATTGACAGGCTGCTTCCTGCATGCCCCACTCTGGGGATCGAGCCATCAACCCAGGCCTGTGCCCTGACGGGGAATCGAATCATGACCTCCTAGTTCATAGGTCGAGCTCAGCCACTGAGCCACGCCAGCCGAGCACATCATATAATTTAAGTGGACTTTGAAATGTCATACATGTTTTCAGAAAGTAAGCTATATGTTACAGTAGAATGTTCAATGGAAAGGAGCTCTATTTTTATTATTTCTACAATGCCACTATCATGCTGTGTGTGCATTAGTATTGAAGTCTCAATAAAGTCATTTATTACAAAAGGTATATAGGTGAAATTATTTCAGTAGTCACTTCCAAATCTATTCTTATGTGATCAAAAATCTTTGAGGGCTTTAAGATTTTTCTGTACTACTAAGTTTATGATTTATGCCATCCTGTAAAGCAATGCAGTGTTGTTACTCGCCATTCTCCTTATATTACAATGTTTATGATCAGAATTTCTCTATTCTCCTGAAGAGCATCAATTTTTCTCAAAAAATGTATGTTCCCTGAAACAACATAAATCAAAACAAAATGGCAAGTTACCAAATCAAAAGTTACAGGTGTGATTTTATTGTACTGAAAGTTATTTGCATAAGTAATATTCTACTCATTTTTAATATAGTAGTGCAATGTCAAGCTTTGGAACTTATCTATGTTTAATATTGTTCTATTCACTCATCATTCACAGCTGTTACATCTTAACTTTTAGTATACATTCATTTTTAACAGAATTGTAACTGTTGTATTTATTATTCTAAAGATAAGTACCAAAGTATCCTCGGAGAATATAAAGCATACAATGTTAATTTGTTTATCTCCATGTAGTTCAGCGTTTTTCTTTAATTAAGTAGAAAAAGCAAATTTCAATAGAATCAGTATAAATCCTCATGTTTGGGAGATTTCTCTTGAGTGTATTAAACTTAATCATCAAATCTAGGGAGAAAATCCAGTTAATACTTTAGGAAAGTTGTATTGTATAGTTATTTGAATTAAATAAAAGTCACATAAGTCTTTAATTAACATCATAATCAGAAATTCTGAAAATAAACATTGCAAAATAAGGACAATGGCAAGTGTAGTCACAACATTGTACTCATAAATGATGACAAGAATTCATAAACTTAGCAATATGGAAAAATCTTGGAGCCCTCAACATTTTTTTTGATGACATAAAAAATTCAGTTGGAGATTCTTATTCAAGTAATTTCACCTATCTGCTTTCCACTGTATAAATAAGCTGACATTTATTTGTATAAGATAAAACGTCCTTTTATTGAATTCTTATTTGATATCACAAAGTTGAAGAAAGCACCTTAATCATTTTAGTTATAAAACTATCTCACATCTTTAGTGAAAATCATATTTATGTGCTAATTTTTTTAAAGTTTAGTGTAACAATATAATTTTGTAGGCTTTTAATTAATCTCAGTGTTACTTTATTTAAAATAAAATATATTTAGCATTATAGCACACAAAAATCTAGGTTGTGAATAAAAATGAGGTTCTGAATGTGAAAAAAACACACACATTTAAAATCACTTGCCTTCAGTGTCTTTAAATCCTTACCAGGGCATTAGAGCTCAATAAACTATTATTCTATATAATAAAAGGCTAATATGTAAATTGACAGAACAGTGAAGTGACGGTCGCTATGACATACACTGACTACCAGTGGGCAGAAGCTCAATGCAGGAGCTGCCCCCTGGTGGTCAGTACATTTCCACAGGAGGAGCACTGCTCAGCCAGAAGCTGGGCTCATGGCTGGTGAACGGGTGCAGGCTGGGCTGAGGGACCGCGCCCCCTCCCCACCCCCCCACCCCCAAGTGCATGAATTTCATGCACTGGGCCTCTAGTACCTTTATAAGTACATATTCAAGTACTTATGTAGTCTCTGGAGCATGTCATTGTCTTCATTGCCGGGGTCCAGCCCCAGCGGGTCCAGGGGTCCCCAAAGGTGTGGACGGAGTTGGCGAAGAAGGAATGACACGGAGGCAGCCTTCGGGTGATCATCATAGCCAGGTTCCTCTAGCCAGGTTCAGTAGCCAGGTTCTAGTCAGGTTCTCCTGCCAATCTCTGTAGTCAGGTTCAGTCCAGGATCCCTTGCCATGTTCTCCCGCTAGGCTCTGTCTCTAGGCTCCGAGGCCAGTCCCGGTCCAGGATCCTCTGGCATGCTCTCGCCAGCGAAGTTCTTCTGTCTCTAGGCTCCGTGTAGGTTCTGTCTTCTGAATTCTGTCTCCTGAGTTCTGAGTGTTTCTGTCTTGTTACAACTGTATTTATACCAGTTGATTCAATCCTATCAATCTCTATTACAAAGGTTAGGGCGTTTCTTATCTCCATTCCAGGGAGAAAAGATTATGTAGTTTAAGCATGATTGTTCGTAGTTAAAGGGATTAATTACCCGCCTGGCACTTAGTTGAGGGGTTTTATTCCCTCCCTAACTTCAGGGGAAAATCCCTACCTGGGGATTCAACCTTTCTCGGAGAGGTGACCTTGGTTAAAACCCAGCGCCAAGAAGGTGAGCAAACATATTAAGAACCGTATGCCATATATGCCAGGTCCCTTGAAACAGCAAGGATGGACCGGCTCCCGGCAAATTCCCCCTTTTTTATTTTTTAAAAGCAAGCATTAAAAAGAAAAACCTGAAACGCTCTCTTGTATCCATTTTAAGAGTAGGATTGGCGCTTTCTGCTATTACCTGAGTCCTGATCTATCACCCCAGGGAGAGCTTGCCAATCCTGCACTTTCCCGGGGTGGAAAGGCTGCAGTGGGGTTAAGGATAAGGCTCCTTGGGCCTACCTTCTCCCATGCCTCTACATTTACCTTTCCGGCACCTTTCCTTCCTTAGAAAAGCATGGACGTATTTCTTGTATAAAATGTTCTGTCTGACTGGGAGTAACCTTAATTCCTCTGCTAACAAGCATATATGTTAAAAGATCAATACGGAGTCTTTTTTCTTTAGACTCAGTATGGCACATCTTCTTAATCTAAAGATCAATACAGAGTCTTCTTTCTTTGGACTCAGTATGGCACATCTTCTCAATCTAAGTTCTGTACTATCCACCTTCTTACCCTATTTATCCTCTATAGGGGGGTCTGTAGCACCCTGGTGGAGTCCTATCCGTCCCGAGTGTGGGGTTCTCAATGGGGGGGGGGCTTTACCTAAGGGAATCCTGTTCCAGGGGTTCCCAAAGGTGTGGACGGAGTCGGCGAAGACTATCCACCCTCTTCCTACGGTGGAGTCTGATCCGTCCCGAGTGTGGGGGTTCTCAATGGGGGAGGGGGGCTTACCTAGGGGAATCCTGTTCCAGGGGTTCCCAGAGGTGTGGACGGAGTCGGCGAAGACTATCCACCCTCTTCCTACGGTGGAGTCTGATCCGTCCCGAGTGTGGAGGTTCTCAATGGGGCGGCTTACCTAAGGGAATCCTGTTCCAGGGGTTCCCAAAGGTGTGGACGGAGTCGGCGAAGACTATCCACCCTCTTCCTACGGTGGGGTCCTATCCATCCCGAGTGTGGGGCGCTTACCTAGGGGTCCCTGTTCGGGCGCCATATGCCGGGGTCCAGCCCCAGCGGGTCCAGGGGTCCCCAAAGGTGTGGACGGAGTTGGCGAAGAAGGAATGACACGGAGGCAGCCTTCGGGTGATCATCATAGCCAGGTTCCTCTAGCCAGGTTCAGTAGCCAGGTTCTAGTCAGGTTCTCCTGCCAATCTCTGTAGTCAGGTTCAGTCCAGGATCCCTTGCCATGTTCTCCCGCTAGGCTCTGTCTCTAGGCTCCGAGGCCAGTCCCGGTCCAGGATCCTCTGGCATGCTCTCGCCAGCGAAGTTCTTCTGTCTCTAGGCTCCGTGTAGGTTCTGTCTTCTGAATTCTGTCTCCTGAGTTCTGAGTGTTTCTGTCTTGTTACAACTGTATTTATACCAGTTGATTCAATCCTATCAATCTCTATTACAAAGGTTAGGGCGTTTCTTATCTCCATTCCAGGGAGAAAAGATTATGTAGTTTAAGCATGATTGTTCGTAGTTAAAGGGATTAATTACCCGCCTGGCACTTAGTTGAGGGGTTTTATTCCCTCCCTAACTTCAGGGGAAAATCCCTACCTGGGGATTCAACCTTTCTCGGAGAGGTGACCTTGGTTAAAACCCAGCGCCAAGAAGGTGAGCAAACATATTAAGAACCGTATGCCATATATGCCAGGTCCCTTGAAACAGCAAGGATGGACCGGCTCCCGGCAAATTCCCCCTTTTTTATTTTTTAAAAGCAAGCATTAAAAAGAAAAACCTGAAACGCTCTCTTGTATCCATTTTAAGAGTAGGATTGGCGCTTTCTGCTATTACCTGAGTCCTGATCTATCACCCCAGGGAGAGCTTGCCAATCCTGCACTTTCCCGGGGTGGAAAGGCTGCAGTGGGGTTAAGGATAAGGCTCCTTGGGCCTACCTTCTCCCATGCCTCTACATTTACCTTTCCGGCACCTTTCCTTCCTCAGAAAAGCATGGACGTATTTCTTGTATAAAATGTTCTGTCTGACTGGGAGTAACCTTAATTCCTCTGCTAACAAGCATATATGTTAAAAGATCAATACGGAGTCTTTTTTCTTTAGACTCAGTATGGCACATCTTCTTAATCTAAAGATCAATACAGAGTCTTCTTTCTTTGGACTCAGTATGGCACATCTTCTCAATCTAAGTTCTGTACTATCCACCTTCTTACCCTATTTATCCTCTATAGGGGGGTCTGTAGCACCCTGGTGGAGTCCTATCCGTCCCGAGTGTGGGGTTCTCAATGGGGGGGGGGCTTTACCTAAGGGAATCCTGTTCCAGGGGTTCCCAAAGGTGTGGACGGAGTCGGCGAAGACTATCCACCCTCTTCCTACGGTGGAGTCTGATCCGTCCCGAGTGTGGGGGTTCTCAATGGGGGAGGGGGGCTTACCTAGGGGAATCCTGTTCCAGGGGTTCCCAGAGGTGTGGACGGAGTCGGCGAAGACTATCCACCCTCTTCCTACGGTGGAGTCTGATCCGTCCCGAGTGTGGAGGTTCTCAATGGGGCGGCTTACCTAAGGGAATCCTGTTCCAGGGGTTCCCAAAGGTGTGGACGGAGTCGGCGAAGACTATCCACCCTCTTCCTACGGTGGGGTCCTATCCATCCCGAGTGTGGGGCGCTTACCTAGGGGTCCCTGTTCGGGCGCCATATGCCGGGGTCCAGCCCCAGCGGGTCCAGGGGTCCCCAAAGGTGTGGACGGAGTTGGCGAAGAAGGAATGACACGGAGGCAGCCTTCGGGTGATCATCATAGCCAGGTTCCTCTAGCCAGGTTCAGTAGCCAGGTTCTAGTCAGGTTCTCCTGCCAATCTCTGTAGTCAGGTTCAGTCCAGGATCCCTTGCCATGTTCTCCCGCTAGGCTCTGTCTCTAGGCTCCGAGGCCAGTCCCGGTCCAGGATCCTCTGGCATGCTCTCGCCAGCGAAGTTCTTCTGTCTCTAGGCTCCGTGTAGGTTCTGTCTTCTGAATTCTGTCTCCTGAGTTCTGAGTGTTTCTGTCTTGTTACAACTGTATTTATACCAGTTGATTCAATCCTATCAATCTCTATTACAAAGGTTAGGGCGTTTCTTATCTCCATTCCAGGGAGAAAAGATTATGTAGTTTAAGCATGATTGTTCGTAGTTAAAGGGATTAATTACCCGCCTGGCACTTAGTTGAGGGGTTTTATTCCCTCCCTAACTTCAGGGGAAAATCCCTACCTGGGGATTCAACCTTTCTCGGAGAGGTGACCTTGGTTAAAACCCAGCGCCAAGAAGGTGAGCAAACATATTAAGAACCGTATGCCATATATGCCAGGTCCCTTGAAACAGCAAGGATGGACCGGCTCCCGGCACTTCATTTTATTTCCCTGCATCCTGAAAGCACACATCTGATGCTCCAGGGGTTCACACCAAATCTCCAGATCAAGGCTGGTCTCCTTTTACTTTTGGAGACAACACTGAGACACTGTTATTCACATGTGCATTCTTAGGCTTGCTTTGAATGAAGTGAAGTGGTTAAGAAATAATAAATCCAAGGAACAGAAACAGCAGTCTTAAATCTTTAAACTGCCTAATAATAATATATTTTATACTTTAAAATGTTTCCACTCACATGTTTGTTTGCTCGATTCAATTAAGTGAGACATTTGAGTACATACAAAGAATTACTTTTTGCTTTTATTTGTATATTTTACAGCCCATCTATTTTATTATCACCAAAATGAACTAATTTTCAACATCATTTAACAAAACCATTTTCCCTCCATAGAATTCCAACATGCCAGAATTTTTTGGTTTCTAAAATATAATTGAAGAGTTAAATAGTTTTAATTATATCAGTATGTAAGACTTATCATTGAAAATCTCTCTCTATGGCCAATCAAAATTTATTTGAATGCTTAACAGCATGTCCTACTAGCAAAAGCAATTATAAATTAATATTATTTTTCATCTCCCCTTTACACTTATGAAGGCAGATAATACTGTTATATAAGAGTGTAATTTCAAAACCGAATATTTTGTTACTTTATTTTCCCCAAAAAATAATCTATTTTGGAAGGTTAAGTACAAGATTGTCTGGAGGTCATGAAAATATTAACATAATCATAAATTTTAATGTGTCTTTTGCTTGAAACTTTTCTGAATAGAAGTATTCATTGAGAATAGGACATGCATAGAGATCTCAGAATCCTTTATTGCTTAATAAAGTCCACCATCTCATCTAGAAAACAATAAAGCCATTTTTTAAAAGTTCCTTTAAGTATAAGCTATTAATATCATTTTTCTCTCTCCCATTGAAAATGAGCCTTTACAATTTATGAAAAAAATTTGAAAAATCATTACCCATCTGCCCAAGGGCCGGTGTTTGTTAGAAACATTTTCAATAATATCTAGACTACAAAAGTTTTTTCAGCTTTATAAATATTTAGTAAACATTATGAGTCTTTACTGTAAAAGAAAACACTTTACCTTTCAATAAACTTTACAAGCTCCACAATATGTAGGACTGGATTCAATGGGGCCAAAGGGAAAAAACAAACAAACTGGAGACCAACTATGGGACTATGGCTTTTGGATAATGTTGATACAATTAATTGTATTAAAAGTTACAGAGGTCATATAACCATCATAGTAACATAAAGTGTTTTTTTGAGAATTATTTTGGCCATATAATAAATCTAAGGAAATCAATATAGTTGTTGAGCACTTGCTATATGCCAGACACTGTGACAGGCAAATTATTTTGTATTTATTTTGTTTATTTAATGCATCCAGTGTTCTAAAAGATAAATGCTATTATTGACCAATTTTACTAATGAAGATTCAGCGATATGGACAGGTTACGTTAATTATCCCATGATAGCACAGTTAATAAGCGGTAAAATCCTGATTCATCTATCTTGGAAGCTTTTATTTATCGTCAGCATATATGACCTGTCAAAAAGCCTCATGTGGAAAAGATTCTTCCTTGTTGATGCATTGAATCCTATGCTTATAAATAACCTCAATGTCTATCTCATCTAATGCCCCCAAACACGTGGTTGAATCCCACTCCACAATCCCACAGCCCATCTACAGATAAACATTTCCAAGTACAAAAGCTGATCCTAACCCTTTCTATCTTTGGGTGATTTCCTCTGACTGAGACATTTGTATTAATGCCAGACAATATTCCAAGCTTTCAAGATTCAACCACAAACTGAAAGGCAAGATTACTAGTCCCACTGAATTTACATATTAATGGAAGAGATAATAAAAACCAAATAGAAAGGCAAGACAACATTAAATATTAATAATGGCTTTGAAGAATCCAAAACACGATAGTGAGATAAAAAGTGAGTGGGAGGGTATTTTAAATTGGATGGTTATAGGTCTTTCTAAGAACATTTAAGTAAAAATGGAATAATAGCTTGGGCGGTGTGGCTCAGTGGTTGAGCATCGACCCAGGAATCAGGAGGGCATGGTTCCATTCCTGATTAGGGCACGTGAAGGTTGTGGGCTCAATCCCCAGTAGGGAAGTTGCAGGAGGCAGCTAATCCATGATGTTTCCCTCTTATCGATGTTTCTATCTCCCTATCCCTCTCCTTTCCTCTCTCATTAAAACAAAATCAATAAAAAAACATTTTAAAAAATAAAATAAAACTGGAATGATACAGAAACTCTTAGTATCTGAAGATAGGGGAAAAAATTCCATGAAGTGGAAAAAAAAACAACCTTCTGCAGATTTCCTAAGGCAGGAAACAAACATGATTTTTGATCTATTCTAGGAAAAGAAGGCAGTTTGTGTGTCTGAAGAAAGGAGACTGTCGGGGAGCTCATAGGAGAAGGTGGGGGAGGGGCAAGGACTTATCAGCATTGTATGTCCTATTGTGGAAATAAAATTCCTTTCTAAAAGCAGACGATTGTAAGCAAGGAGAGACATTACTTATATTTTAAAGAAACAGCCTTTGCTGTTGAGTGTTGAGTCAATGATAACAGGCCAGAATGGAACTAGAAGCCTGTTGGTTAGACGGCGTTATCGTGGACTAAGTTTGTAGCAGTGAAGATGGTAAGTGGATGATTTCTAAATATGATTTGGAGGTAGAACTCGCAGGTCTTGTTCACAAATTGCATGTATAGGGAAATTAAAAAAACAACAACCACACCACAAAAATAAAAACACAAAACGATAGTTGGTTGCCTCTTAAGTTTTTTACTTGATCAAAAAGCATGTTTTTAATTTAATTTACTAATGGACATACCATCATAAGATGAGGTTTAATTTGTGAGGGAATCAAGGTTTTAATTTTGGTATTGTGAGATTGAGATATCTGTTAGATACAGAAGATAAAACTTGTCTATGTTTTACTATCCTTCCACCCCCTCCCCTCTATTTCTAACTTTTAGTACCAGAGTCATAAAGACTAATATCTCTTTTGCATGGCAGCACTTAAAATATTGGAAGTCTTCTCCTCTCAGTTAACATTAATCTTCCTTCCAGTGTTTGTCTTAAGACATGCTTCCCTCACCATTTCACTTTTCTCTCTTCTGGATATGTTCCAATTAGCTTATACCAAAGAGGGGCTGAGAACAGAACATCATTGAACAAAGGGGAACTTGAGATGAGAGGTATTTTAAAGAAGAGGATTTTAATGGTCACATCACAATGTATCTAGCTAGCCCCTCATTCTAAGAAGTAACAGATGAACAGATCCTAGCAGATAGAATCTTATCCGCTATCACTTAAGAAATATTCATTACTTAACTTTACTAGTTTAGAATGAGGATAGGTTGATAGATAAATAGGGGATATAATATTTTATCTGGGTGGTAGCTTGTGGTTGTGTACTCAACAGACGGACCTGGAGTTCTGTATTAATTTTTATCTAGGGCTACCAGAACAAAATACCACCGGCTGGGGTATTTAAATAACATAATTTTATTTTCTCACCGTTCAGGAGGCTGGAAGTCCAAGATCAAGTTGTTGGTCCATTGGGTTTCTTCTTAGGCCTCACTCCTTGTCTTGCAGATGACTGTTTCCTTGCAACGTCTTCAAATGGCCCTGGTATCTCTTCTTCCTCTTAGAAGGGCACCAATCCTATTGGCTTAGGACCCCATCTTTATGACCTTTGTAACCTTAACTACCTTTGTAAGGGCCCTATTTCTAAATGCAGTAATATCGAGTAGTAAGACTTCAACATACAAATCAGTGGGAGGCACCATTTAGTCCATACCAGGTGCCAATGGAAGGATTTCTGGCACTGGAGAGAGAAATATTTAAGGCGTATGATAAAAGCAAATGGTTTTGTGCAGCAGAGTGATATTCCTTTGGTTTAGCATACAGTGGGACAGTATATAGAGCTGTTTTAATCCAAGTCTGGATGAAACATAGACAATGTTTTTATATTCAGAATTTTAATGTAATCTTTAAATTACAAAATACATTTCAAATGAGGAATTGAAAAATTCCTCAATTTTGGATATTTACCTTTATCTAGGCAATGAAGAAAAGCAACAAGATGATGCCAGAACAAGGTATAAGAGCTCAGGATCCAAACTTTTAGACTCAGCTGAATCGTGTATTAATTCTGGTACCTTTCTTTAAGAAAAGTAGCTTGAGTTTGAGCACATTTAAGTTTGACAAACTGTTATATTAGTAGAACCTGAAACAACTAGGAATGCCTTCAGATACTGGAGAATTTTCTCTATGAAAGAGGAATGAGGCTTGTTTTGGATGGTCCAAAGGGGAGAGCTAAAACCATTTGGTGGGAGCCACAGGGAAATTGCAAAGAAGACTGTTTCAACAATTATATTATCAAACATGTTAATGTTTTGCATTATAAGAATGGGAGTTTCTTGCCTCTGCAGGAGAATAAACAAGTTGAACAGCCACTTAGAGAAAAAAGCTCACAGGGAGAAATCAAACACTGATTAGAAAATAGAACTTCATGAGCTCCAAAGTTTCTGCCAGCTCTGAAGTCTAACTTTCTTCAATAAGAAAGCCTTCAGAGTTTAACTCACAATCTATGAAGGACATTGAAAAACAGCTTTTTGAGATACTAAGCGAAGACAGAGATGATATTAGTAATTTTTCAGCCTGTAATTGAGAATTCAAAGCTGCAAACTTATAATCAAACCTACTAATGTTTCCATATTCAAAATTCTCTCTTAAAATCTAAGAAAATATTAAAAGAATATCATTTTATTTTTTCCCTCCTTAAATATGGAAAGTAAGATTTATAGAATACAAACATAAGTTTTAGAGACCAAGTATTTTGATTTAAAAGTTTTCAAGAATCCAAGATATCTTTAAGTGGTCAACAAGTTATAAATATGTTTGAATGATCAAACTTGTTTCTCTAACTAGAATAAAACAGTTTATCAAAAGTAATTAGGCTAGGCTGACATGGCTCAGTAATTGAGTGTCAACCTATGAACCAGGAGGTCACAGTTCTATTCCAGGTCAGGGCATATGCCTGGGTTGTGGGCTCAGTCCCCAGTGTGGAACATGCAGAAGGCAGCTGATCAATGATTCTCTCTCATCATTGATGTTTCTCTCTCTCTCTCCTCCATTCTTCTCTGAAATCAATAAATTATATATAAATCAATAAAAAATATATATGAAAATAGAGCTGCCATTTTATAACTGAGTTATAGAATGAAAGAAGACAATGTGAAAAATTGATCCTCTTTCCACCTCAACCACCCAGACCTATGTATCTGTGAGATCAGTGGTTCTCAACCTTCTGGCCCTTTAAATACAGTTCCTCATGTTGTTACCCAACCATAAAATTATTTTCATTGCTACTTCACAACTGTAATGTTGCTACTGTTATGAATCATAATGTAAATATCTGATATGCAGGATGGCCTTAGGCGACCCCTGTGAAAGGGTCGTTCAACCGCCAAAGGGGTTGTGACCCACAGGTTGAGCACCGCCGTGTTAGATGGATGTAATGAGGAAGGGAGCCAAGAGATGCCAGGAGTTGGGGAGGTGAGAGAGAGAAGCGAGTTGTCTCTACCAAAATGACACCCAGCCTATACCTCAGACTATACCTGGGTAGATATTTTGCAGATATTGGTGCAATTATTCATAGGAGTCATTATCCACAAGATCTATTTCCACTGAATCCATCTGACTTATAAATATCTGAGAACAAATTTCTCCCCTGAATGTTATCCTTAAATCTAGGGGTAGGAAATTGGAGAGATAGATTCAATCAATGGTACTTTCTTTTTTCTTCAGATCCTCAAAAATATTGTACTCCTTTTAAGTAACTAACAAAAAGTATCTCATTAAAGCATGAGGTACTTAGGGAATATTCAAATAGGCTGCATTCACTTTACTCAAGCTCTTATTGAATCTATTCTAAACTACAACTCATCTTTCTATGTAAATCATTAGAGAGCACATGTAAGGAGTTTCGTAATAGCCATAACTAAACATACTCCATTGATTTTTAAAAACATTCCTTTCATTGATATGTAAGTAGGCTATCAGATATTCTCACAACATTATAAAACAATATATACTAATATTTAAAATAAATTCTTGTGTTTACAGATATTAGGGGATAAATAGTAATTAGTAGTTCAGATTATCATTTCTTTATGCAAAATAAAACATAAATGTTCTCTGGTGTAAGCAGTACTGTATATGCATACAATTATATACATGTAAACTTCAAATTTTATCTTTATATTATTAAAGTTAGCTTAACCACACAAATATGAGCCAGGTTTTTTAGTTCTTGGCATTGAAAAAAAATTTTTTACTCATCATGCAAAATTAAGTATTTCTTAACCTTCTTTATTAAAACTTAAAGAATTTTACTATACATTTTTAATTCTCAAAGGAAAATATAAGAATGCAAAAGAAAAATAAAATTATTTAAAGACCATTTTATTTGATATATATGTATAATATGGGTAATAAATATCAATATGAGAATATGATTTGAATATAAATATGTCTATATGACTATAAAAATGGTGTAGTTAAACTAATAAATTTCACTGAAATGCATGGGAAAGTTCTCTGATAAAATGAACATTTAATGAATGTGTACTATATCAGAGTTGCCTCAAGGCGGAAAGAAAAAGTATCTATTGTTTTCTACAGGACTTTATGGGGGAAGGATTTCTGTTTGATGAACACTAGCAGACAAAACAAAACACAAAAGTAATGAGATAAAGAACACTTTATACATTTGTATGGTGAACAGACTGAGTTGTAAACACTCTTAATGAAGATGTTCTTCCAAGCAATATACTTTAAGGTTCAAAATCTATTTCAAGATGTTTAATAGGCTTACATCTAACTCATGCTCTTTTAAAACTATTTAATAGGAAAAATAAAAGTTGTTAACTTCTATTAGGCCAACTCTAAATTTTATTTCTTCCTATTGATAAAAGTAAAATGTACATGGTATAGTTTATTTTATATGTTATATGTTTATTCCAATCCATCTTTTATTTTATTAGTATACTAGAGGTCTGGTGCCCAAATTTGTGTGTGGGTATAGTCCCTAGGCCTGGCCTGCGATAAGGGCCATCTTCCACAGCTGCCTGCAGCTGGCCCCGCCCTCTGCTACCACCCACCCCTAGTTCCCCATTCGCCATCGGGCTATTGGAGCCTGATGGCCAGGGGAAGGGACTGAGAGGTTGGACGTTCACACCCCCTCACCAGCCCCACTCCCTCTGCGGGTTGTCCTCTGTGTGGGGGGCGACTGGCAGGGTGGGAGCCTTGGCCTGGCACCGCCTGCATCCCCTGCCACCCACCCCTGGTTCCCCATTTGCCATCTGGTGATTGGAGCCTGATGGCTGGGGAAACAGACAGAGAGGTGGTCTGTGTGCCTCATAGTGACTGATCAAGCAGTCTTTCTAGTTGCCAGAAGCTGGTCCATCCTTGCTGCTTGACACCGTCGCTGCAGGATGGAGGCATCCGCACAGCATGTTTCGGGGGACCTGGCGTATATAGCATACTGTTCTTAATGTGTTTGCTCCCCTTGGCACTGTGTATTTTAACCAAGGTCACCTCTCCGAGAAAGGTTGTTTCCCCAGGTAGGGATTTTTCCCTGAGGTTAGGGAGGGGATGAAACTCCTTAACTAAGTGCCAGGCGGGTAGTTAATCAATTTAACTACAAACAATCATGCTTAAGCTACATAATCTTTACTCCCTGGAATGGAGATAAGAAACGCCCTAACCTTTGTAATACAAATTGACAGGATTAAAATCAACTGGTATAAATACTGATGTAACAAGACAATAAACAGCAGAACCTCTCTGGAGATCCAAACCAGAACTTGGCTGGAGATCCTGGCTGGAGATCCTGGCTAGGCTGCTGATCAACTGAACACTGTCTCCGTGTCCTTCCTTCTTCGCCGACTCCGTCTACGCCTTTGGGAACCCCTGGACCTGCTGGGGTTGGACCCCGGCATCTAGTTGTTCTGCCTTTAGGGTCAATTTGCATATTACCCTTTTATTATATAGAATAGAGGCCCAGTGCATGGGTGGGGGCCAGCTGGCCTGCCCTGATGGGGTCCCCAGAACGGGGTGGGAATCCCCGCTGGGGGACAAGGTCATTCTGGTCTCTGGTCGTTCTGCCATTTCAGTCACTGGGCTTTTATTATATAGGATGTGGAAACTGCAACATTTTACTTATAATGATGGACAAGGCCAAATGAATGAGTTATCATTCAGACTTCACTATTGGAATAGAAAAATGTATTTCAATCAAACAAGTAATTATGATATCAGATTTCTCTACAAGGTTCAGCAGTGGTATATTATGATAATTTCCAGCTACTTTATTTTAGGAAAACCCAACACATATGCAAGTAAATTACAGAGAAGATTATTTTACAGTCTAAAAAGGCTATTTTGTTATGAAAGATAACAAATTCAAGATTTAGTTCTTGTTCCAGTACTCCAAATCATAATAATAGTCATAGTAATAATAATTATAATTTTTATAACCCCATTAATAATAGTACTGAAAACATAATTTATAGAATACTTTTACATATGTTTACATCAATTGATCCTCACGACAACCTTCTATGCAAAGAAGGAAAAGTATTTCTAGATGAAAAAACTAGTGCAAAAGTGTCTATGTAACCTGGCCACAATCATCTATCTAATAAAGCAATATTGTCTTCATTATAACATATGGCGCAAGAGTTATGGCATGGGATTTTCAACTATTAGAACATTTTTCTCAATAGTATGACACATACTATTGAGGAAAATCATAAAGTGACTACATATACTAAAGGAATATTTAGAATTCATTACATGTATCTCAAACTACAGAAACATGGGTTAAATTTTTATTACCAAACTAGGGGCCCAGTGCACGGATTCATGCACCTTCAAAGGAACTGTGGGCCACAAGGCTGCGGTGGGCACAGGGGCAGGTCTCGGCCCATCCTCCATGCCCCTGCCCGGCCCCTCCCACCATGGTCCCCTGTCTGCCAGCAGACCTGCTCCCACTGCTCCCATGAGCTGACAGCACCAGTCCCGCTCACACCCGCTGATAGCATGGAGCTATTGGGGCCGGTACCAGAAGTGGGTGTGAGTGGCAGGTCCGGTGCCAGCTGTGGGTGCAAGTGGGCCAATGCTGGCAGTGAGTGTGAAAGGCAGCTGCTAGCCCCGATCACCCCTAAGGAGCAGAGGGAGGTGGAAAAGTCCTGAGGGGAAATAGGGGCTGGCAGCCACCACTTGCACCATCTGATGGTGCCAAGCAATTGGGGCCAGTACCAGATACTGGCAGTGGGTATGAGCGGAACCAGTGCTGGCAGTGGGTGTGAGCAGGGCCGGTGCCAGCAGCAGGTGCCAGTGCCTGGCAGGACCATAGTGCATGGAAGCAAAGAATTTCCACTAACCACCAGAGGCTTGCCCCGATGACAGAGACCGGCGCCCCGCCTTGGTCTGGCACCCCCACTCACCCGCCATGGCTAATGCCTGCCATGTTCTGTGCGTGCCCCCTGGTGGTCAGCGCACATCATAGCGACTGGTTGTTTGGTTTATTTGCCTTTTGGTCTATTTGCATATTAGGGTTTTATATAGAGAGATATTTTTCAAGAGTTGATGATATTTTAGTTGATTTGAGTATATCTGGTGAAGTAATTTTCTTTACTTCTCTTGATTCTTGTTCATCTAAGGATGTGCATGTGAGTTTATGGATTGTACTACTTAATTTTATTCTTCTAGAATTCTTTTGTCTGCAAGATTATAAATCCTATTTGCACTACTAATAACATCAGGCCTATATTATTATTATTATTATTATTATTATTATTATTATTATTATCATCCAGCCTTACTGCCCTTACTGCAAATAAAGCAAATCTGTATTTACTTATTTTTTTAAGTATATTTTATTAATTTTTTTACAGAGAGGAAGGTAGAGGCATAGAGAGTTAGAAACATCAATGAGAGAGAAACATCGATCAGCTGCCTCCTGCACACCTCTTACTGGGGATGTACCTGCAACCAAGGTACATGCCCTTGACTGGAATCGAACCTGGGACCTTTCAGTCCGCAGGCCAATACTCTATCCACTGAGCCAAACCCGTTAGGGCTGTATTTGCTTATTAATTTTTATTTTTTAATTGATTTTTTTGAGAGGGAGGAAGGGGGAGAGAGAGAGAGAGAAACATTGAAGTGAGAGAGAAACATAGATCAGTAGCTTCCAGTACTCATCCAGACCAGGTATTGAACCTGCAGCATAGCTATGTGCCATACCAGAATTGAACCTACAACTTTCCAGGATGATGCTCCAACCAAGTGAGCCACAATGGCCAGGGCTTGCTCATTAATTTTTATTTTTGCTTTTTATATGACTTCCTAATTTCTTTACTTATCTCTGTTTTTATATTGTCTTCTCTAATTTGAGTTCTCTTTGCACTGATCTACTTTTTAGTAAGCTTACTAAGTCCCTATTATAAATTATATATTCTTCCATCTAATGTTTTCAACAACTATATTTCATCTTCATTCTCTATGACATTCTATCTTACTGTATTTCCCTTGGCTATGACTTAGTCTCTTTTCCATTTCCAATTCATACTGTTCAAAAAATATTACTGTATCTCCTCAGTTCATTAGTCATTAACCCAAAGTAATGTTGTTTTCTTTCCTGGTGTTTTTCTATTTTTATTTATTTTTACTGTCTGCTGTTTTATTTCACTAGTAACTTTCCAATTACCAAATCACATAAGTAGTTTTCAGACTGACTTTCTGCAACTCATAACTGACTTTGGATATGTGCACCTCTTGTTTCTGTATTCTTTTGCTCAGCCTTCTCTATAAGATTTGTCTATGTTGTAATTTTTTGAATACGTTGTTTATTTTTCCTGCTTTATAACACTGCATTTTATAAACATACTAGAGGCCCGGTGCACAAAAAATATGTGCACTTGGGGGGGGGAAGGGGGGTCCCTCAGCCTGGCCTGTACCCTCTCACAGTCTGGGACCCCTCTGGAGATAACGCCCTGCTGGCTTAGGTGCAGCCCCTGGTCGGGCTCAGAGCAGGGCCGATTGGGGAGTTGGGGCGCCGCCCCCTGTCATGCGCAGAGCAGGGCGGATTGGGAGGTTGCAATGCCACCCTCAGTCACACTCAGGGTAGGGCCGATTGGGGGGTTGGGGCACCGCCCCCTGTCACACTCAAGGCAGGGTCGATGGGGAGGTTGTGGCACCACCCCCTGTCACACACAGAGCAGGGCCAATCAGGGGGTTGGGGAGCTCCCCCCTGTCATGCACAGAGCAGGGCCGATCAGGGGGTTGAGGAGCTCCCTCCTGTCACTCACAGAATAGGGCCAATAGGGGAGTTGGGGCACCGCCCCCTGTCACACTCAGGGCAGGGCGGATCAGGGGGTTGGGGCGCCGCCACTCTCACACTCAGGGCAGGGCCGATGGGGAGGTTATGGCTCTACTCTACCCCGTCACACACAGAGCAGGGCCCGTGGGGGGGGAGGGGGTTGGGGCGCCACATCCTGTCACACACAGAGCCGCAGGGCAATCAGGGGGTTGGGGAGCTCCCCCCTATCAGGCACAGAGCAGGGCTGATCAGGGGGTTGGGGCGCCTTCCCCTGTCACGAACAGAGCAGGGCCGATAGGGAGGTTTTGGCTCCGCCCCCTGTCACACACAGAGCCGCAGGGCGATCAGGGGGTTTGGGCGCTGCCCCCTGTCACGCTGATCCCGGTGCTGGGAGGCATATTACCCTTTCACTATATAGGATAGAGGCCTGGTGCATGGGTGGGGGCTGGCTGGTTTGCCCTGAAGGGTGTCCTGGATCGGGGTGGGGGTCCCCACTCGGGCGCCTGGCTAGCCTGGGTGTGGGGATGATGGCTGTTTGCAGCTGGTCACACACCCTTCAGGGTGGGGGTCCCCACTGGGGTGCCTGGCCAGTCTGGGTGAGGGGCTGAGGGCTGTTTTCAGGCCGACTGAAGCTCCCAACTGCTCCTTTTTTTATTTTTTTATTTTTTATTCTGGGCCAGCTTTAGCTCTGGCTCCAGCTCTGAAGCCTCTGCTGCTGAAAGCAGGTATCTGGTTTGTTTTGGTTCTATAATCGAAACAATGTATAACTCCAGCTCTGAGATCCCAGGCTCACTGAAAGCAGGTTTCTGGGGTTTTTTTTAGCTTCTATATTTGTTACAATGTTTCTTAAACTGCAAGCTCAGAGGCCGGCAAGGCAGGCGGGGAATGTTGGAGTCCTCCGTCACTGAGGCAAGCAAGCCTCATGTTAGTTTCAAGCTGCCTGGCTGCCGGCCGCCATCTTGGCTGGCAGTTAATTTGCATATCACCCTGATTAGCCAATGGGAAGGGTAGCGGTCGTACGCTAATTACCATGTTTCTCTTTTATTAGATAGGATGATTCATACAGCTATCTTATTGATGGTAGTCATTTGGGTGGGTAATGTTGAGGCTATTATAGTGTTTCCGTGAATATTCATGGATAGATCTTTTACTGAGTATACACAATTCTGTTGAGCATATAAAATTGCTGAGTCATAGAGGATATATGCATTCAACTTGAGTAGGTACTGCAAAATAGATTTCCAAAGTATTTGAAAGTAAGTCATATTGCTACCAGCAGTGTCTGAGAATTCTACCTGTCAGCTTATGGTGATGTTAGTCATTTTATTTTAGCATCCTTGGGTGATGCAGTGGTATCTTAGAGTTTTATTTGCATCTTTTCTGAAGATTAATGAAATGCATACTTTTTAATATATGTATTATTCATTTGAATAATCTATTTTTTGAAGTGCTTATTTAATTATTTGCCTATCATCTTTTTAATTGGTTTATAGCTTTTACTTAAGCATTTCCTTCATCTTTTGTTACATATGTCAAATATATTCTCTCCCCCTGTGCCTTAACTTTTCACTCTTCTATTGGTAACTACTGACAAGTAGTAATTCTTAATTTTAATGCAGTGTAACCAATCATTATTTTTTCTTGTAGTTAATACTTTTATTGTCCCAAGAAACCTTTGCCTACTCATAGCTCATAAATACATAGTCCTATGGTATCTTCTAAAAGTCATATTACTTAACTTTCACATCTAGAGCTACAATCCTCCTGGAATAGTTTTTGTGCATGGTGTAAGAGAGCCCCAGATTTATTTATATTTTAATATGATTCCAAATAACCTCACACCATTTTTTCAAAAGACCATCTTTTCACTGTGTACTGTGGTGACACCAATGCCATAAAGCGAAATCTGTCAGGATTTTTATTTGAATTCATTTGCATCTGTATAGATTAATTATCTAGGTTATTCTTTTGCTTCATATTTTTTTCATTACTTTTATATTGTGAAAGAAGCTTGCTACAAGGCACTGGGAATTCCTATTGTTAGGTATTGCAAAGCCTTTTTTATCACATAAAAAACTGATATTTTTCTTAGGTGTGGAATGACAGGGAGGGCTTTTTTTTTTTTTTTTTTTTTTTTTTTAGAATGTTTTCCATTCTGACGCTTCAATGAGTTCATAGAATTTCTTTGGAGAGGCATTTTTATGTAAGCATGATTTTAAATATGTCTAATGATTTTCTCATGCTTTCCTGCTATCTCGGTGCTATGCCCAAAATTGCAATTAAGTAGTTCTGTCAAGAGGGCAGCATGAAACCCAAAACTGTTTTTTCCAGTGAGATTTAAAAGTGCTAAACTGTCATTAAGTATTATTAACTTCAGTTTTTATTTTTATTACCTATAAACATTTGGCTGTGTTAGTAATATTGATAATGAGTATGCATAATAACACTGCATATTTATTTGATTTAAATAAGTCTCTGTTTAACTTGGTGGAGAAAGACCACATTGGGGAAGGAACTACTGCTTTAGTAATACTGATTATTATTTAGAGATTCAATATTTCTGTGTAAGAGAGCTTCTTCAGGCTATAACCATTTCAGTGGAGTTAGCCAGAGCAGAATTCCATGCAAGTCAGAAAAGCTCAACTGATGTCCTTGAGACAATGGACCTCAAAAAACGTTCATGTATACCAAATCATAAGGCCTATTTTATCCACAACTAGATATATCTCAAACCCTACTGAATTCATACTATGTTAAACTTTCAGGAGTTGGAGGTAGGCTGGATAGAAATACAGCCTTCTTACTACTCTTGGACAAACAAATATCCAATAAATGGCCATTAGAATTAAGCATTCTCAATTGCTGAAATGACTTTTATTATGTCTCTTCATGTTCAAGAACCTACATGCTCCGCCTATATGGAACAGTTTAACTTCTACAAGTTGCTTTCTCTCATTATCTCATTTTATGTTGGCTATTTAAGAAGCTCCAAGTACTTAAGAATTTTCATTAAGAGAATAATGGGTAACATTCATGAGATCTCCACAGTACTATCAAAACCCCCTCTGACCCCTTAAGTTGCCAATTCCCTGCTAACAATGTTCAACTTGAGAAGCTGCCATAAAGACAAATCGGTATTCCTGGCTCTCAAGTCATCAAATAAAGATCACAACTAACTGACAAAATATACCTCAAGAACAACTTTTTAAGCTATCAAACTTGCAGAAAACACAAAACAAGATATTGCCTGAAGTTAATAAAAGCATGGAAAAACATGCAAAAATCTATCTATATGTAAAACCCTAATGTGCATATAGAGCGAATGGCAGAACAACCAAACAACTGGTCACTACGACGTGCACTGATCACAAGGGGGTGTGCACGGGACATGGCGGGCACCAGCAGCAGGCGGCAGAGCACGGAACATGGCAGGTATCGGCCGCAGTGGGATGGTGGAGCAGGTGAGCGGGGGCGCCACCTCAAGGTGGGGTGCTGATCACTGTCATCGGGGTGAGCCTCTGGTGGTTACTGAAAATTATTTGCTCCCATGCACCACGGTCCCACCGGGTGCTCGTACCTGCTGCTGGCAGCAGAGCTGCTGGCACTGGAGCTGCCACTAGCACCCACTACCAGCTCCTGGTGCTGGCCCCTATCACTTGGTGCTGTCAGCGGGTGTGAGCGGTGGCTGCCAGCCCTGATCGCCCCTCAGGGCTTTTCTACCTTCCCCTGCTCCTGAGGGGTGATTGGGGTTGGCAGCCACCTCTCACACCCACTGATGGTGCTGGCCCCGCTCACATCTGCTGATGGCACCAGCCCCAATTGGCCTGTGCCATCAGTGGGTGCAAGGGAGGCAGCGCAGTAAGCATATGGGAGCAGCAGCGGTGGGAGCGGGCTGCCTGACAACAGGGGACCAGGGGCCACAATGGTAGGTACCAGGCAGGGGCACGGAGGATGGGCTGAGAACCACCCCTGTGCCCACCGCAGCCTCAGGGCCCAAAATTTCTTTCAAGATGCATAAATTCGTGCACTGGGTCCCTACTCATATATAATACTAAAACTCTTTAGAGTGCAATTGATAGCATGTTTCCAAGTTGAAAATGCACATTCACTAGACACAGCAAGTCCATTCTAGGAATTTATTTTATAGACATAATAATGAAAGTGCATAAAATAATCTAGATAGGGATGCCTATTGCTTGTAATAGCACATGACTGGAAGCAACCTAACTATCCATCAATGAATAATCAGTGATACAAATTATAATAGATCCATACAATGGAATACGATAAACCCATTAAAGAGAAAGAGCTAGATTTCTGTTCTGGTATGAAAAAACAATCTCACTTGAGGAAGGGGAATTTCTATAAAGCCAGGCAGCTCTTCAACTATGTAGTAAAGTACTAACAAAGCTAAAAAAGCTTAGAATGAGTAATATACAATGTATTTCTCTGTCGACACTTTGCTACAGGAATATTGCGTAGTATTTATAAGATCATGACAGCAATAAAATAAAACCTACTCTTTTTCGGAAATCACAAATTCAAATTTTGTCACCATTGCTGTCCATTATTTGACTTTTAATGTAGTATATTGTAATTAACCCAGGCAAAAATACAGAATAATAGTGAGTGGTCAGTATTACATAGTCAAAATCCCAAGGCTACAAATTATAAAAGAACACTAAATTTTGCCTCATGCAGCAGGCTGTGATAGAAGGCATCCCATTCAAAATTCAGAAGTAAATACCTTGCCATTCTGTTAATTATGAATGAATAAAAAAATCAAAACTTTTATTAGCATGTTTGAAACAACTGTTTTAAGGGAAGAGTTTGGATTTTTCTAGTTTGGAAGCTACTTGTACATCTAAGATAGAGTTGAAAACAGCAAGTCTTCTAACTTGAAAATGCTCTGTGTATGATTCTTTTTTCTTAAGTTCCAATAGAAAGGGGAAGGTAAATTGAGACAAGATATTTGCAAAGAAACATAAAAAGTATATTAATAAAGTCTGTTATTTCCCATATGGTTAAACTTGTTAAGAAAACAGGGTCTTTACTAATGTGTATCTCCCATCATGTGTGGCTCAGTGAGAAGCTTTTAAAAAATCATTTGCTAAGTGTATTTCAGTCTCTACTCTTCTTGTCATTTAGTTCTCCATCTTTTTAGGCCTAGAACAATCTCATGCTTGATAAGCTCTAGAAAGCAGAAGGACAGTGTAATATGTTATGCACATTTACATCTATAGTACTTTATTTTTAAAATATTATAGAGACAACATCGTAACAACTCAAAAGTCAGAAGAAAAAAGATCAATAGATATTCCACTTCTTTGCAAATCAATTTTATGTCTTTGTTCTACTCTAAAATTTTTATATGTACATTTTCAATTTTGTATAGTTATCATCAAAGATTGTATATCATTTTTTTGTTTTCTATGGAATGTATCTTAAATTGAAATAGTTGAATGTTGTGCTATGCATTACTGTCTTAACCTAACATATTTAAAAAGAAAATAGAAAAGTAAATTTAATCAATAAGGTTAAATTAACTGATAGAGTACATTAACATTGAAAAAATAAATAAAAATTGTTCAAAATTTTCTAAGACAATGTTAAGAATAAATTTCTAGGAAGTAGGTTTGTATAAATTATCAGCACATAGATGTTAGAGAAAGTTATGGGAGAAGATGAGAGTATCATGGAAAAATATAATTGACCTGAAGAAAACCTAGATTTCTCATTCAATGATGAATAAAAGACAATGGTTTGAAAGAGCAATAATATAAATACAAGACAAACAAACAGGAATTGAACTATTGATGTATGATTCAATAAAACTGAATTATTAATGAAGTGTTGAGTGATAGTGAAGAGTAGTCTAGAATACTTGCAGAATGAACTCTAGCCTAGAAGGAAGCCAGATTGTGCAAAAAGACTACCTAGGTCTGGCCTCCTGTGGTAGACAACAGAACTTGCCTTTTTGTACATGTGTTTCTTTTTTTGTTGTTTGTTTACAGCTTTTAGGTAAAATGTTTTGGTTCTATTTTTCTTCTTTTATAATGCCCCTTTGCTCAGTATCTGACAAAAAAAAAGATATTTAATGCCAGGATTTATTCATCAAGTTGTCAAATAGTTCAGCTTCTAGAAACTCATTTAGAGAAAGGAGAAAAATACATTTACTATTGAGCACTAGACAAACCTATGATATTCAATGTTTTGAACATGTAAAGATTAGACCCAGAGAGAATAAAATATGTATAAAAGAATAAATAATTGATATTTTATTAAAGAAGCATTTTGACTTATATATATATATATATATATATATATATATATATATATATATATATCAACACTAATAAAAGAGAAAAATGGTATTGGTGTATGAGCTACCCTTTTCATTGGCTAATCAGGGCTATATGCAAATTAACTGCCAACTAAGATTGGCAGTTAACTGCCAACAAGATGGCGGTTAATTTGCATATGTAGGCACAATGCAGGGAGGCGAAAGGGAAAGCAGGAAGAAGCCCCCTGCCACTGACAGTGATCAGAAACCCAGGGGGGAGCTAAGAGCTGGGGGGCAGGGCAAAGGCGGCCCTGAGGCCGCCTTTGCCCTGCCCCCCAGCCATGATCGGAGAATCAGGCGCCTTTTCCGCCCTGGCCAGTGATAGCAGGAAGTAGGGGTGGAGCCAGCGATGGGAGCTGGGCATGGTCGAAGCTGGCAGTCCCGGGAGCTAGGGGTCCCTTGCCTGGGCCTAAAGCGAAGCCCACGATCGTGGGGCCGCTGCAGCTGCGGGTCCCCGCTGCCTGGGCCGGACGCCTCAGCCAGAGGCGTCAGGCCTGGGCAAGGGGCCGATCCTGCGATTGGAGGGTGATGGGGGTCAACGCCTGAGGGCTCCCAGTATGTGAGAGGGGGCAGGCTGGGCTGAGGGACACTCCCCCCCACACACACACACCCAGTGCACGAATTTCGTGCACCGGGCCCTTAGTATATATATAGATTTAAAAAATTTTTTCTACTAGTGTGGTTCCAAATAAATTTAAATTTGGGTCAAGAAATGTGAATTCAACAAAACATCTGTCTGTATAGTTTTTGTTGAATTTTTGCTATGGCAGATTTCTACTTTTCTTTTTTTTTAAATATATTTTATTAATTTTTTTACAGAGAGGAAGTGTGAGGGATAGAGAGTGAGAAACATTGATGAGAGAGAAACATTGATCAGCTGCCTCCTGCACACCTCTTACTGGGGATGTACCTGCAACCAAGGTACATGCCCTTGACTGGAATCAAACCCGGGCCCTCCAGTCTGCAGGCCGATGCTCTATCCACTGAGCCAAACCGGACAGGGCAGATTTCTACTTTTCAAAGTACATGTATGTGGTCATAGTGTATATACTGCAAACATAAATCTTTGCTCCATCTATAGATTCAGGTTCAGAAAATATTAAAGAAAAGCAAACAGTTCACAGAGGGTGAGGAAGTGAACCATTTCTTACATAGCTGTGTGTTCTCAAAGCCTCCATAATTCTTTCACTTCTTTGTTCTCTCCTAGCAATATTTACTTTGTCAGTGAATCTCTATTACCTTTTTGTAAGCATAAAAACAGTTTAGTTTCTACCTCTCAAACTGCTGCCTAAAGGAAGTCTTGCCCATACCTTGAAAAGAGCCCTGTAGATAAATGATAAATACAAATCTAGTTTTCTTGGTATAGACAAGGGAGAGAGAGAGAGAGAGAGAGAGAGAGAGAGAGAGAGAGAGAGAGAGAAGAGAGAGATGAATTATTAAGAAATGAAGTAGAATGCAAATCAGTATATCAATGTGCAGGAGCTAGGTGAGTTAGCAGGTGAATTTGTCTGATGTGATGAGCTTCACAGGAAGACGTTTGGCAGAGGAGAGTAACAGTGATATGCAAATGCTTTAGGACCTCACAGCAAGAGATTATAAAATTGTCCTATTATGTGATTCAGTGTTTCCGGAGGACAGATTTCTGTTAGAGTGAGAAAGTTAGGGCGACATTCAGACAAGGCATTAGGACAGAGAAAACTTTGCTGAAGCCGTAGTCTTTGTCCCTGGGGTCTAAGAGGAAAAGTTTGGGGCATCAGGAGATTAGGGCGGATAAACAGTTTACAGAGATGAATGAAGCATAAACTATGAGTATTGACTTTTCTGTAGTTACTGAGATTAGCATAGATATAAGGAAGGATGAATTCATCCTGAAAATCTCTTTAAAAAGATCAATGGTTCTCTCTAATTATAGCCCTTTTCCTGGAACGAGTCTTTTGCATAGTTTGTGATGGCCATTTGCATAGTATTTGGTAGGGAAAAAGGGAAATCCTGCCAAAATTTGCTGAGCTCTATGGTTCCCTTTTTAAACCTGCCAACAGCAGTGTCAATGCCAAGCAATTAAAATATTTCTCAAAGACATAAAGTTATAATATAGTTGCTATATTTATGGTTTTGTGTGTATTTTGAAACATTTGGCTGAAGAGTTTCAATTATTCTTTTTAAACCTGCCAACAGCAGTGTCAATGCCAAGCAATTAAAATATTTTCAAAGGCATAATGTTATAATATAGTTGCTATACTTACGGTTTTGTGTGCATTTTGAAATACTTGGCTAAAGAGTTTCAATTAATCTTCTGTTAAACAACAGGTTTTCTTTTATTAACATAATTCTTTTTTAAATAATACTATAAAATACTTAAATTATACATATTCAAGTATTTGACTACCCTATGAGATAATTCAACCTTGTCAATCAAAAAGGCAAAAGGGCAAAACAAAAGACAGTTTTAAAAAATCAGAACAAATAAAATAAAATAAATCTGTTTGAAGATGTTATGATTGCTTTTGTAGACAATGAACATGCAATAAAATAATTATTAGAACTAATTAGAAAATATAGCAACTTTGCCAAATGCAAGATTAATATTGAGTATCAATCATATCTTTATACTAGCAGCAAACAAGAACAAGATAAAATTAAATAAATTATATTGTTAAGCTGAAAATGTCTCTGAAAAATTTAACAAAAGGAATATAAGATTTCTCCATTGAAAAATACCGAATGCTGTTGAGAGAAATGAAAGATTTAATAAAGTTAGTAATATTGTTAGCATGGCATTTCTTAACAAACTGATCTATAGATGCATTTAATCCCAATCAAATCTCAGCAAGTTTCCTTATAGAAGTTGACAAGGCAATTCTAAAATTTATATGGGAATGCAAATGCTCTAGAACAGCCAAAACAAGAAAAAGAACAACAAAATTGGGAACTTGGCACCTGATATCAAAACTTAGTAAAGAGGTATAGAACTACCAAAATCAATATATTATACAACTTAAATGCATATAATACATTATACATAATTTATATCAGAAGCAAGTTGATTAAAACAAACAAATAATCAAAATCTGTCTAATACTCAGTCAATGACACTTAACTATCAACCCAACCAAATTAGTCTTGGAATAGCAAAGGTCTCTTGGGAGTACCTATTTTAAAGTGATTACATATGGCATTACCTAGCATAAGCAAAGTCCAACCTACTTAGAATTAAACATATTTATGTTGTTTGTTTTGTTATTGAGTTGTAAGTTCCTTATATATAGTGGATATCAGATATATGGATTATAAACATTTTCTCCCATCCTTTAGGTTGCCTTTTTACTGTTGATTATTTCCTTTGCTGTACCGAAACTTTCTAGTTTGATATAGTCAGACTTGTCTATCTTTGCTTCTACTGATTGTACTTTTGGTGCCATAGCCAAGAAATCAATGCTAAGACTAATGTCATGAAGTATTTTCCCCTACATTTTCTTCTAGAATTTTCATAGTTTTAGGTCTCCCATTTAAGTCTGTAATCCATTGCAAGTTGATTTTTGTGTGTGGTGTACAATAAGAGTTCAGTTGCATTCTCCTGCTTGTTGATATACAGGTTTTTCAACCCTATTTACTGAAATTAGTATTTGTCCCCATTGTATGGTTTTAGTATCCTTGTTCAAGATCAAGATGTGTGGGTTTATTTCTGTGTTTTCCATACTATCTGATTGATAGTTGTGTTAGTTTTCATGCTAATGCCTTATTATTTGTATTATCATTACTTTGCTATATATTTTGAAATCAGGAAGTGTGACTCTTCAAAGCCACCATAAGATATCACCTTATCCCTGGTATAATGTCAGTTATACAAAAAGATAATAAATGTTGCCGAGGATGTTGAGGAATCAGAACTCCTGTATATGTACGTTGGTGGAAATATAAAATGATGCAGCTATTCTGGAAAACAGTATAAAATTTCCAGAAAGAACTAATAATAGAAGTACTGTGATTCAGCAATCCTACATCTGGGTATATGTTCAAAATAATTCAAATCTAGGATCTTGAGGAAATATCTGCCCTCCCGTGTATATTGCAGCACTATTCCTAATAGTTAGGATAAGGAAACAACCTAAATGTCCATCAATGAGTAAAATAATAAAGAAAATATGGTATAGACATACATTGTAATATTATTCAGCCTTACAAAAAGAAAATCCACCAGCTAGTGTGGCTCAGTGGTTGAGCATCGACCTATGAACCAGGAGGTTTGATATCCAGTCAGGGCACATATCCAGGTTGCTGGCCTGTTCCCCAGTGGGGGACATGCAGGAGGCAGCCAATCAATGATTCTCCTCATCATTGATGTTTCTATCTCTCTCTCCCTCTCCCTTTCTCTCTGAAATCAGTAAAAATATATTTTTTAAAGAAGAAGAAAATCCTGCCATATTTGACAACACAGTGCACCTGGAGGATATTGACTAAGTGAAAAAAATTCTGCAGGATTTCACTTACATGAGATACCTAAAGTAGTAAAACTCATAGATGCAGAGAGTAGTGTGGTGGTTTCTAGGGTCTAGGGGGAGGGAGAAGTGGGGCGTTGTTGTTTAACAGGTATACATTTTCAGTTATGCAAAATGCATAAATTCTAGACATCTGTTGTACAGCATTTTACTTACAATTACCAATATGGCATTGTGTACTTAAAGCCTTATAAAAAAGGTAGATTTCATGTGTTTATACCACAAAAATCAATTAACAAATCTCTTAAATGCCTATTTATATAAAATAATTAAACCTCAAGGTGTTGGTAAAAAAGAGTAATATTCAGGCCTAATAATTTACTGTCAGAGAGAGAGAGAGAGAGAGAAAGAGAGAGAAGAGAAAACAAACATCTCTCCAGTACCTGCCTAAACAATAGACCAACAACCAAAGAAGTGATTACATGAATACACAATGTTACACCAAAGTAACACAATTGAATTTGCGGCACTGATAATTGATACCTATGTCATTATAATTATGCACACTAGGGTTACCAGAGTTAATAAATAGTTGTTAATTGTCAAAGGCAATTTTTCACATTCTGTTTGATAGTGACCTGTAGCTGTGCCAGGATAGTTTTTGCAGTATAAAAACTGTGCACCCCTCAAGACCTGCTGAGTATATCATTTCACTAATACTTGATTTTCTTCCCTTCATTTCCATTCCCTTCTGGTAGAAAAATACACTAATGCATTCACAGCACCACAGGTGGAGATGTTTTCAGATGTTCAGTTGTGATTTTAATTTCCTTTGGGATTTATCTACATAACTGTGCATACAGTGTCTTATGATTCTAAGTAATTTTTCCATATAAAAAAACAATTATTGGGTTTTACATTCTGTTTAAATAGTCCTGATTAACTTCTAAATTATTCAGCACATATAAATCAATAATTTCTGATTGTTTTCTTAGCTTCATTAAGCGCTGAGATTTGAAGGAGACCTGCTGAGTTAACATCTTCAAGAATTCCACTCAGATATGCTCATCTATATTTCAAGGTCCCAGGTTTTCTCAATCAGGGTCCTGGACTTTATAATAAAACTAGAGGCTCAGTGTACAAAATTCCTGCACTGTAGGGTCCCTAGCCTGGCAGGTGATCAGGGCTGATCGGGGCCTCCCAGGTGCCAGCTGGATCCTTCTTTCTGCGGCTGCTGGCTCCCAGCCAGGGCCTTTCTTCACTCTGTGCCACCCCCTAGTGGTCATCACACATCATAGTGAGCAATCAAACTCCCCATCTCCATGTTGAACTCCCAAGGGGACACTGTGCATACTAGCCTTTTATATATATACTAGAGGCCCGGTGCACAAAAACTTGTGCACTCGGCAGGTGGGGGGGGGGAGTCCCTCAGCCCAGCCTGTGCCCTCTTACAGTCTGGGACCCCTCGGGGGATGACCATCTGCTGACTGAGGCCTGTGCCCCAGGGGATTGGGCCTAAGCTGGCAATCAGACATTCCTCTGGCAGCCCGGCAGCCCTCGGGGGATGTCTACTTGCCAGCGGGGAGCAGACCTAAGCTGCAGTTGGACATCCTTAGCGCTGCTGAAGAGGCAGGAGAGCCTCCCACCACCACCGCTGTACTGGCAGCCATCAGCCTGGCTTGTGGCTGAGCAGAGCTCCTCCATGTGGGAGCTCACTAACCACCAGAGTGCAGCTCCTGCATTGAGCATCTGTTTCCTGGTGGACAGTGTGTGTCATAGTGACCAGTCATTCCCAGTTGTTCTGCTGTTAGGGTCAGTTTGCATATTACCCTTTTACTATATAGGATAGAGGCCTGGTGCACGGGTGGGGGCTGGCTGGTTTGCCCTGAAGGGTGTCCTGGATTAGGGTGGGGGTCCTGCTTGGGTGCCTTGCCAGCCTGGGTGAGGGGCTGATGGCTGTTTGCAGCTGGTCACACCCCCTTCAGGGTAGGGGGTCCCCACTGGGGTGCCTGGCCATTCTGGATGAGGGGCTGAGGGCTGTTTTCAGGCTGGCCACACCCCCTTTAGGGTGGGCATCCCCACTGGGGTGCCTGGCCATTCTGGATGAGGGGCTGAGGGCTGTTTTCAGGCAGGCCAAGCCTGCAACTGAAGCTCCAAGTCTCTCCTTTTTTCTTTTATTCTGGGATTTATTTACCTTCTGTAATTGAAACTTTGTTGCGGCTCCAGCTCTGAGGTCTGCTGGCTGAAAGCAGGTATCTGGGGTTTGTTTAGCTTGTATAATTGCAACATTGTTGCATCTGGAGCTCAGAGCTGGGCTGCGGCAGGCAGGGAACCTTGCCTTCCTCCATCGCCGGGGCAACCAAGCCTCATGTTCGTTTCAGCTGCCTGGCTGCTGGCCACAATCTTGGTTGGCAGTTAATTTGCATATCCTCCTTATTAGCCAATGGGACGCATAGCGGAGGTATGGTTAATTACCATGTTTGTTTATTATTAGATAGGACTAGAGGCCTGGTGCATGAAAATTCATGCACTGGAGCGGGGGGAGGGTCCCTCAGCCCAGCCTGCCCCCTCTCACAGTCCAGGAGCCCTGGGGCGGGAAGCAACTTGGCGATCAGGGGAAGGCGATGCACCATCACACCTCTGCTGCTGCGACTGCCGACAGTGCAAGCCTTGGCCGGCCCTGATTACCTGAGCCTCGGGAAACCCTGAGTGTCTGGGCAGCCACCATTTGAGACTTGCCTGAGCCTCGGGTTGGCCCTGGGCAGCTGGGGGGCTGAGGGGACTGGGAGTCTCTTAAGGCGGGCACGCGGAGCAGCTGGATCTACCTGCAAGAGGGCCCAGCCTTGCCACGTGCCTGCTGCCCTGGCGAGTCTGAGGGGATTGGGCGCCGCCATCTTTGAGGGCATGGCATCAATTAGCATATTCCCTCCTTATTGGCTGTGGGCACTGCCATCTTTGAGGGCATGACAGTCAATTAGCATATTTCCTTCTTATTGACTGTGGGTGCCTCCATCTTTGCGACAGCATGAGGGTCAATTAGCATATTCCCTCTTTATTAGAAAGGATGTAGATACCTACTTTGGCTCAGCACTTATACATCTCTTGAGATCTGCAACTCCATTCATTCAGCTGCTGCTCAGCTGGTGTGGCTTGTCTCTTTTGGACAATGATGGCGAACCTTTTGAGCTCGGCGTGTCAGCATTTTGAAAAACCTTAACTTAACTCTGGTGCTGTGTCACATATAAAATTTTTTTTATATTTGCAACCATAGTAAAACAAAGATTTATATTTTTGATATTTATTTTATATATTTAAATGCCATTTAACAAAGAAAAATCAACCAAAAAATTGAGTTCGCGTGTCACCTCTGACACGTGTGTCATAGGTTCGCCATTACTGCTTTAGGAGATAGAGACCTCCATATGACATCAAAGCCTCTCTCCTCTCATTTAGATCTTAACTGCCTGCTAAGGAACTCAGTCTCTCATCAATACCACTGAGTAGTAACCAGCCAACTCTGCTGGCTTTGTAGGCATAATTCCCTCATACATTTCAAATCCCCAAGTCATCAAATGTATAAGGATTTTTTCTTCACATCACCAGCTATGATAGCAATTAGGTTATTACTTTGTGCCCCATTATATGATTCAGGATTATCCCTTCTGGGAGTTGGTAAGAAAGCCAGTCTTCAAATCCATTCATATAGTCTATTTTCTTGTGCCAACCCTGGCTCTACTTGTTTAACTCTGGATCCTCTGAAGAGCAGATGACAAGATAAGATTATATATGCAAGAAGTGCATGGGAGAAAGGCCTAGGGAAAACAAAGGAGGGCTATTATAAGAAGAAGGGGGAAGCTTTCCCACCACCATTCAATGCTAAGAACTGTGAAAAAGGGTTGCTGAAGGAGGACTGGTTATTAAAAATATGAATATGCAGAGCATTTCTAAGAAAGGTTTTTCTTTCCTTTGTCATTTGTCCTTCTTAATCTTTCTTAAATTTTCTTATTTTTTAAAAAATGATGGATAAAGATGAATAGTTATTTGTGTTATTATTCTTTCTCACTATAAATGGAGATTCCTATTCCTCTTTGAAACACATTTATTTGATGTAGGTACTCTCTTGATTGGGCCCATCAGATATTTTAGATGTGCAAAAACAAAGCTCAGTCCTGTTGCAATGGAGCTTCCCCAGAGACTCCCTGCAAGTATAAGGGCAATTTTCCATTTGTTCACATGAGACACAATGAGGGAAATAAAGGGGCTTGTCTCAAAGGAGAAAAGACAACTAGTATGGAGTTATTTGATCTCTCAAAGGCTTTAAAGGCCTGCAATAAACATTGAGATTTTAAAAAATATATATTTTGTTGATTTTTACAGAGAGGGTAGATAGAAGAAGGGTAGATAGAAACATCGATGAGAAACATCTATTAGCTGCTTCCTGCACGCCCCCTACTGGGGATCAAGCCCTGCACCAAGGTACATATCTTTGACCAGAATTGAACCCAGGACTTTCAGTCCATGGGACCATTATCAGCAGTATAACATTAATAGTTTGCCACAACATAATAGTTAAAATATTCCAATGTGTATTTCAGTGTGTACTGAAATGATAGAGAGAGAGAAAAAAAAAAGAAGGGGGAGGGAAGAGAAGGTCGTGGAAAGAATTAAAGAGAACAGAGACCAAGTTTGTTTGTTTGCATACAGTAGGAATCATTAAGGCATGATATGTTTCAGCTGTATGGACTAGAAGTCATCCTGATGGTGACCAACATTGAGATGGAGGAAATCTCGGACTTCATTTTCAAAATTTTTAGTGAGTGGAAATGGGTGGCAAAAGCTTCATTGGTGACTAAAACAGAGAGGGATTGAGTCTATAGCACCACGAGAGGTTAAGAACTTTGGAGTAGAAGAGCTGTGTGTGTTATGGTTTGTTTGTTTTAAGCAAGTAGAAAAGTAATATCTTGAAATTAGTGGTGAGAAGCCTGGGAGTTGTCTCTAGCCCTTACACTTCTGGGATATAAGAGAGGAAACTGCTTTTGTGTAAGAGGGACATGTGGAAAGTGGTGTCTGCTGAAAAGATCCAGTTGCAGTTGAGGAAAGTGGGGAGAGATCACATTGTGATAGAAGGGGAAAATGTAGCCAGGATGATTGAAGGTGTTAAAATGTGCTGAGGGCTAAAGTGAGTAAGTTGAGAAGAGGTAGGTAAGTGGGAGTGTTGCAGTCAAGAAAGAACCAGAGTACAATAGATGAAACAAAACAAAACAAACAAACATGACCCTTGGCCAGAGAGTACTGCATTTGTTTGATGACTAAGAATGACAGAAATGACACATGAATCTCCTAAAGGCTGGATTGCATTCAGGGCCTTCGTGGAACCCGGAGAAGTCAGTAGACAGAGTCTTTGCTCCACATCCAAAATCAATATTGTTGAGTTGTGTGAGCACCTTCTAAAACAACAACAGCAACAACCCCTTTTCATAAGTTGTTAGTGGGAAATACACCGGTAACAAACTATCAGAAAGGGAAATTGGGATACTTATCCCAATTGCATCAAAAATAATAAAATATCTAAGAATAAGTTTATTCAAAGTGGTAAATGACTATACTCATGAAACTATAAGACATTGAAGAAAGAAATTAAAGAAATCACAAATAAATGGAAGACTATATCATGCTTATAGGCTAGAAGAATGAACATCATTAAATATCTATATTACCCGAAGCAATCTATGGATTTAATACAATCCCTATCAAAATACCAATGGTATTTTTCACAGAACTAAAACAAGTACCCTAAATTTATATGGAGCCACAAAAGACCCTAAATAGCCACAGCAATGCTGAGAAAGAAGAGAAAAGTTGGAGGTATCATGCTCCCTGATATCAAGCTATATTAGAAGGTTATAGTAATCAAAACAGCCTTGTACTGTCATAAAAAAAAAATAAAGATCAATAGATCAGAATAGAGAATACAAAAATAAAACCATGCCTCTAATGTCAATTAATACAGGGTAGGACAAAAGTAGATGTACAGTTGTTTTTATGGAAAATAACACAATAAATAAGAATAATCTATACTGATAAAATGGTAATATGCTAATTATACCAGACATCTTTTGGACATCCTCCCGGACAAAGCCATGGTGGCAGGGGCCTAGGCAGAGGCATTTAGGGGTGATCAGGCTGGCAGGGAAGCAGTTAGGGGCATCAGGCCAGCAGGCAGAGGTGGTTAGGTGTGATCAGGCCGGCAGGCTGGCAAGCAGTTAGGAGCCAGCAGTCCCGGGTTGTTAGAGGGATGTCCGACTGCCAGTTGGATATCCCCTGAGGGGTCCTGGATTGAAGAGGGTGCAGGCTGGGCTGAGGGACCCTCCCATGCATGAATTTTGTGCACCGGGCCTCTAGTACAATATTAAATTATGTGTTTCGTGTACTCACAACTGTAAACCTACTTTTGCCTCACCCTACTTTTGCCTCTCCCTGCAAGAATGTACAATAGGGTAAGGACATTCTAGTATACAGTGAAAGAAGATGGTTTAGTTTCATTGTTTTTTCAAGTATCTGTTCTTACATTAAAGACTTAAATGTACAACCTGAAACCATAAAACTCCTTGAAGAAAACATAGGCAATAAACTCACATTGGTCTTAGTAATGTTTTGGGGGGGCTATGTCTTCTAGCACAGTGGTTCTTAACCTGTGGGTTGCGACCCCTTTGTGGGTCGAACGACCCTTTCACAGGGGTCGCCTAAGACCATCGGAAAACACATATATAATTACATATTGTTTTTGTGATTAATCACTATGCTTTAATTATGTTCAATTTGTAACAATGAAATTGGGGGTCACCACAACATGAGGAACTTTATCAAAGGGTCACGGCATTAGGAAGGTTGAGAACAACTGTTCTAGGGGAAAGACAACAAAAGCAAAAATAAGCAAATTGGACCCTGTCAAACTCAAAAGCTTCAGTACCACAAAGGACACCATCCACCAGTTATAAAAATAGTCATGGGGATATAAAGTACAGCACAGAGAACATAGTCAATGATATTGTAATAACTACATATGATGTAAGATGGGTATTAGAATTATGGGGTGATCACTTCATAAGTTATATAAATGTCTATAACTATGTGGTACACTAGAAACTAATATATTGTACATCAATTATAATTGAAAAATAAAATTAAAAAGTTGTTAGTAGGAAGAATTATTTGGCTTCTTGAATTTTTAACTTCTTAAATTATAACTGTGCACGGTGTATAAAAGGCTCAAGTTTTCCACAGTAAATTATTCAATTTTATCCCAAAGGCTATGGGACTCAAATCAATTAGGCTTTTTGAGGACCCTGCCATCTCTGGACCTATACTTTAGAAAACTCCTGGTCATTTAGTAATTTAATAAGAACTTAATGCGTGCCCTCTGTTGAAATTATTTTGCTAGTTGTGATTTGGAGGATAAAATTTCTTTAAGCATATAGTTAATAGTCCATCCACAAAACAATTAAGAACATAAATAAAAAATTAAAATTAATTATTTAACTTAATTACAATCATGGCAAATGTCCATAAAGATTTATAAAATGCGATGTACGTTTACTGTAAAAGAAGCTATCCAGGGGTTGTGTGGGGTGAGGGTAGAGGAGGAGTGATAAGGTTTTCATAAGGAAATACAATTTCAGCCCTAGCCTGTTTCACTCAGGGTCTTGGGTTCGATTCCAGTCAAGGATACTTACCTCAATCCCCAGCCTGGTTGGGACATGTGTGGGAAGCAACCCATTGATACGGTTCTATCACATCAGTGTTTCTCTCCCTGTGTCTCTTGCCCTCCGTTCCACTCTCTAAAAATCAATAGAAAAAATATCCTTGGGTGAGGACTAACATACATTCATACATACATACATACATACATACATACATACATACATACATACATACATAAATGAAATACAATTTTAGCTGAGAACCAAAAGGAAACTGGTCTCAATCAAGGAGTAAGGAGGGAACAAACTGCATTCCAGGAAAAGGAAATTGCATGCCAAAGGCCCTCAGGTGAGAAAATAAAAATTACTCATTTGAGGGCAGAAAATAGAAAAATGTGCCTGGGAATCAGTAGACTAGAGACAGCATGGTATTACTGTAACCAGTTTCTAATTCAATGCCCTGCCTCTTCCCTGTATGCAAATTCACACACAGTGTTAACTTCACTTCCTTCCCAATCAGTTTCCATGTCTTCTCTAGCCTAAGGGGCTCAGTCCGTCTTTGAATTTGATTTTTGTCCGTGTCCCTCATTTTGAAGTGTTTACACAGAGGCTTATGTCTTCACTTATGTAATTGTCTTAATCACGTCCGGTTTCCCATTCATATTGTTCCACAGGGCTTCCATCATACCTCACATTTTAATATATTGTCTTTTGCATCTGAAAAACACAGTTCTTTGCAAACACTGGTTTTCAACTAATGCTGGTCAAATTTGTGAATTGTGATGAGTAACAAGTCTTAGGCATACAAGATATGCTTTTGATTATTTTCTTAATAAATACTTGTGGGCATCATGTCTATGTTAGGCACTATGTTGAGATAGGTTACGTTCTCTGCAAGTACATGGTTAATATTGTTTCTATAAGTGATGGATGGAAGGAGTTGCAACTCTGTTTGCCTATGGAAGAGCAGAGAATAGAGAGAAGGAAGGGCACTGACGGAGGTTACTGGACTGTATTCAAAGGTGGTGGGAGTGCTTTCACTTTAGCGAAGTACATGACCAGAAACATAGTGATAAGATTCAAATGTATGGGCACACTTCTGAGGTCCTTCCTAGTTTCCCTGGAGGCAGACATGAGTTTAGTAGTCAATAAGATGCTCACAGAATAAGGGACTTCAAGATAGGAAGAGTGAAGTCATCCTATATAATAAACTCTCATATGCAAATCGACCAAACAGGAACGCCTATGCAACGACTGGTCACTATGATGCGCACTGACCACCACGGAGCAGACACTCAAAACAGGAGCTGCCCCATGGTGGTCAGTGCGCTCCCACAGGGGGAGCACCACTCAGCCAGAAGCTGGGCTCAAGGCTGGCGAGCACAGTGGCAGTGGCGAGAGCCTCTCCCACCTCCGCGGCAGCACCAAGGAGCAGTGAGCAGGCAGGTGGTAAGGAGCGAGGCGGTCCCAGACTGTGAGAGGGCGCAGGCTGAGGGATGCCCCTAGTGCAGGAATTTCGTGCACAGGGCCTCTAGTATAAGTATACAGGGGCCTACCTATGATCCTTCTTTGAACAAGTACTTTGAACACATATTATGTGTCATTGTTCTAGGAACAAGGGGTACATTAGAGAAAAAAGAAGATAACAGTACCACCAATAAAAAGCTTGCATTATAGTAGAAGAACTTCTTAGATGTGCCAAAGTTATAAGTTTCCAGCATGTATTTATTTTATTGTGCAATTGGGCCTGCACTGTGCCTGGCTAACAGCCACTGCAGAGAACTAAGAATAAATCTCAAAGAAGGGAATGCCAATCCCTCATGATTACGAAGTAACAGGACTTGGCATACTGCTGCTTTCTCAGTAGCTGTAGACATCATGAGGTGGTTAAAACTCTGACTTAGAGAAAAACAGAGTGAAGACTGGAAGAAAGAAGAGGTCACTGAGTTCCTCCCTCCTTAGTGAAAAATCTCAGAGGCCATCCCCCAGCTGTCACATTGACTGAAGTTTGGGAATCAATATAGCTCTTTGGGGACATTCTTTGTGACCCGAGAGTAACTACAGCTTTTCTGCCCACCGGGGAGGACTATGACTTGCAGGCTATTGTAATCATTCCAGGACAGAAAAAGGATTTTATCTCAGAAAGGCTAAGGTGGAGAGTGTTAGTCCTGTATTTGCTTACCTATTCACCTCCAGAAATGCCATAGCTTATGTGAGACATTAAACAAACCTTCTGAATTTGTCAATGCATGTAGCATGCCTCAGACCTAACCTTTCATAAGGTGAAAATGATGAATGGTTTTGCTTTCATTGTATGAATAAATGGAACTTGTCAATCTGGGTCATTATATTCAGTCTTAATAAAACAAATATTTCCATCCCATGGCTGCTCCTCCCTCTATGCAGGCTAGGCTCTCAAAACTGTTTTAGGAGTTACAGGTAAAGTGAAGTTTATCTTCATTATGAATTACTAAACTTGGATGTGAATGGAATATAGATAGATAGATGAATATATCTACACTAATAAAAGATAAACATGGTAATTGGCGTACGACCGCTACCCTTTTCATTGGCTAATCAGCGAGATATGCAAATTAACTGTCAGCCAAGATGGCGGCCGGCAGCCAGGCAGCTTGAAACTAACATGAGGCTTGCTTGCCTCAGTGACAGAGGATCCTTGGAGGAAACCAACGTTCCCCGCCTGCGGCTGCAGGCCTCTGAGCAGGCAGTTTAAGAAACATTGTAACAAATACCGCTGGACTTCAGCCAGTAGATTAGCTACATTGTAAGCAAAGGCCAGAAACCTACTTTCAGCCGGAGGCCTAAGAGCTGGAGCCAAACCTCAAGATAAAGCTGGCCCAGAATAAAAAAAAAGAAAAGAAAAAAAGGAGCGGTTGGGAACTTCAGTCACTCCCAGCCTGAAAACAGCCCTCAGCCCCTCACCCAGACTGGCCAGGCACCCCAGTGGGGACCCCCACCCTGATCCAGGACACCCTTCAGGGCAAACCAGCCGGCCCCACCCATGCACCAGGCCTCTACCCTATATAGTAAAAGGGTAATATGCCTTCCGGCACCGGGATCAGCGTGACAGGGGGCAGCGCCCAAACCCCCTGATCGCCCTGCGGCTCTGTGTGTGACAGGGGGCGGGGCCCCAACCCCCTGAGCAGCCCTGCTCTGTGCCTGATAGGGGGGAGATCCCCAACCCACCCCCCCACGGGCCCTGCTCTGTGTGTGATGGGGTAGAGTCATAACCTCCCCATCGGCCCTGCCCTGAGTGTGAGAGTGGCGGCGCCCCAACCCCCTGATCGGCCCTGCTCTGTGGGTGATAGAGGGCAGCACCCCAACCCCCGGATTGGCCCTGCTCTGTGCGTGACAGGGGGTGGTGCCACAACCTCCCCATCGACCCTGCCTTGAGTGTGACAGGGGACGGTGCCCCAGCCCCCCAATCGGCCCTACCCTGAGCGTGACTGAGGGTGGCATCACAACCTCCCGATCTGCCCTGCTCTGTGCATGACGGGGCGGTGCCCCAACTCCCCAATCGGCCCTGCTCTGAGCCCGACCAGGGGCTGCACCTAGGGATTGGGCCTGCCCTCTGCCATCTGGGAGCAGGCCTAAGCCAGCAGGTCGTTATCTCCCGAGGGGTCCCAGACTGCGAGAGGGCACAGGCCGGGCTGAGGGACCCCCCTCCCCCCCGAGTGCACAAATTTTTGAGCACCGGGCCTCTAGTACATATATATATATATATATATATATATATATATATATATATATATTACATAGTATATATATATATACATTACATATGTACATTACATGTACATATATATACATATTATATATATATATATATATATATATATATATATATATATATATATAATAGATACACATATAGTCAAATAATTAAGATCATCTGGTAATGGTATTGAGAGTCAGAAGAGCCTTGCCTCTTTCTGGTCAGTTTTATTCAGGTTACTTTAAAAATATATGATTACCTGAATTGTTACCTGGGTTTATATTTGACCCCTATTTTTGTATGTCTTTGTTCTTTTGAGTTGTCTATCCTGACTTACCTCAAGCAAGCTCTCACAGCTGTCTCTTATCCACGTGTTCTTTCATGCATTCAGTAGACATTGTGTATCTCCTTTGGTGTGGGCACTTGAACTATGCCAGTGAAGAAAATGTGTAGGATTCCTTACCGTCATGAGGCTCACCATGTTGATTTTTGTGTTGAGCACAAAAATTGTATGTCCTTTATTTCCTGTCCTATCCAGAATGAGGCTTTTACCTTTGTTTTCCCTGCATTTTCCTTTGGTTCCTTCTGTCTGTCGATAATGTCTAGAAAATACTGACCTGGACACTTAGATTTCTGCTTTTTATCTTTATTTTCACAGTCTATTGCTTTATCAGGTCCCCTGAATAATTGGCCCTCTGTGAGTAGCACAAAATAATGGATATAATGCTGCTGAAAACATAAAGTATCTCCAAGAAAACCAACACTTGTGTCTACATTTTCAAATTTGCTTTTGAAAATCTGTTAGTAAAACCTCCATTAGTCTTTCACTTTCTTTTTGAATGCTGTAGCATTTCTATTTGCTAGAATGATATTAGGGACACACAATAACCCCTGTCAGTAAAAATGAAAATGTATTGCTCAGAAACATTATTACATACAATTCCAAATTTTTTTTAAAAAATAATAGATCTTTATAAAAAGCTTGAGTTCTAGTTTTACAACTGGAGAACTGCATTCAAACTGCAGTTAGCAAGCAGTAAGTAATAAAAAGAATATAAAAAGAAATGGAAGCATAAAATAATGTATAATTATAATATGTGAGAAAGAAATAATAAAAATTATAATTTTAGTTTAATTAGAGAAGCATTATTTTGAATAAAAACTGTAATGTAAAACATTTAATAATAGAATTATGTTCTTTTATTTGAAAATATTAATGAGATCTTACCTTTAAACATCATGTACTAAATATCTCCTTTTGTGAGCCTAAATTTGAGCCTAAATTTTGTTTTTAATCAAAGTTCATGACACACACACACACGTAGGTATAAAAATGCAAGCAGAAAATATGTTTTATAACTGATATTAATGGTAAAGAGTGATTCCAGAAATTTATGATTCTGTGAAATGATGGGGAACAATATTTTATTGAATTTAGGAGAGGATAATGTTTTTCCCCTCTTGGGTATAAAAGGCAATATGGGAAAGCCAAAGTCAGAAAATAAATTTGAAATGATCAGTGAGGGAATGCATTACACTCAGAAAGAAATAGAATGAATTTTCTCAGGGAAGATACATTGATTGAGAGTGGAAGACAAAGTTTTTTAATCAATTAATATAAAATAAATGAGGAGGTTAGACTCATGTAATCAAGGGTAACGTAGAAAAAAAATTATTTTAACAGGAACCTGAGAGAACACTGATTATAAACCTTCCTTTTTATTCTGTAAAATGCTTGAGAATGTTTTGTAGATTGTAAAAATTCGATGAGAATGAAAAGATCATTGGCATTTAACAGCATTTTATAATATGTAGATTTAAAGTATGTTATATATACTTTATGTGCATGCACAATGCTAATGTTCTACTCGCATTGTCAATCAAAGAGTTTTTACAATGTAGTTTAAGTATAACCTTCACTTATTTTGGGGAGAGGTAACTTATGCCAATGCAACATTCCTGAATTGTGAAACCTAACGAATAATGTGACATCTCTTCATTATTATTTACTAGTGGCCCGGTGCATGGATTTGTGCACATTGAAAGGAAGTGGGGCCGCGCTCCCTCTTCTCTGGTTCCGGGGTGCCATCACCTGAGAACCAGGACTGCCAAATCATTGCAGCTCGCAGCTCCTTTGTTGAGCATCTGCCCCCTGGTGGTCAGTGTGTGTCATATGTACCAGCCGGTTGGATGATTGGGCAGTCACTTAGCCTTTTATATATATAGATTATTTTCTGTTAGAAAATGTGCTGCCCAAACTAAACACAAATACCTCTGTCACGATGAGTTTACTAGTAAGATAATAAGCAAGCAGCACATTTAGAATTCTCTATATTTAATAGTTACTGCTACTTAAGCCTGTTGAGAATTTATCTCAAACATCAAGCTACATTTAATAAACTTGAGGTTATGTGGAATTCAGGCACACTTTAAGACTTCAGAGTATATTCTAATCTTATGAACTATGTGATTTTATTGAAATTCTTTTAATTATTCTGAGCCTGTTTTCCCTTCTATATAAGACATTCTTGGGCTCAAATATGTTAATTTTATGAAAACAACTTGTCCATATTGAAACTGGATAAACATAATTTTTGGTAATGTTATAATTAACATATTTCAAACAAGTTCTGAATCATCATCTTATACAATTATAAGCACTGTATCTCAAAAGAAATATTTCTTTTTTAAACTCTATTCAAAAGACTGGTGAGAAATAGTTCCCTGAGGATATATGCATATACTCAAAATCTCCATCCAATATTTAAAATATCTTAGTTGTAAAAATTTATCATTTTTACATTTAATTTACTTCTTATATATGTAAAGTTACATGTAATACAAGCTTCAAAACTTGGTATGATGTAACCTTCAGATGAGCCACAAATGGATATAGTGTGCCATGGAATATCAATGTTTATAAATGTTTATAGTAATAAAATAGTTAAAATCATTCTAACAACCACTCAAGATTTTGTAACAGTTACAATAATATTAGAGGCCCAATGCATGAAATGCATACAAGAGTGGGCCCTGGCAGCCCTGGCTTCATCCAGAACGTCGTCTGGAAGGTCGTACAGACAGTTGTTCTGCTGTTTGGCCGTTCAGTCGATTTGCATATTACGTGTTTATTATTTTAGATTAGGTTATTATTTGTATGGATCATTCTGCAACATACCTACATTTAATAATTTTTATCTGGTAATAAAAGATTTAATGCATAGGCCAAGGAATCAGAATGTTATGTTGTGGAATTTCACAAAACCTGAACTTGACCTTTTCCTTGAAACACCAAGAAAGTATAATTGTTTCTTTAGATGTCAGTTAGTTGCAATATGTGTGTAAAAGGCCTAGTACTTATTTTAATTTAAATCATTCAAAAGTTTTCACAATATTTTTATAAAGAGTATATGTTGATTTATATCTTTATTAACAGTATTAGTAGTTATATTTGATGTTAAATGTTTCTATATAGAATATAATTAATTATGGTGTTATTGGTTTATTTTTGGCTTTAAGTGTTGACCTTTACTCAAATTCTTGCTCATGATGGAATTATGCTATGGATTATTGCTTATTATCCAAAATACTACATAGTGCTTAGTTATAAAAAAATAATTGAAAATGATTAAATTTAATAATTCACAAAAGAGATCTTTATACCTTCAGGAAATTACTTTTTCAAAAAAATAGATGTTACATGAGCATAAAAATTATATTATTTTAAATAATTATAGTTATTAAATTAAGCCAGAGTTAATATACAGTATTCCTATACTGCACACCAGGATAATGGTTATTACATGTGAGGATTATCTCAAATTTAATTTATATTCCTCAGTAAGTTTCTCTTTCTTAGTGTAAGAATTTTATTTGAAAAAGTTATGAAATAATTCAATGGTGCCAACCAGACTACCACACCCAACAACAACAAAAAAGGTTGCACTCCTTTCAGTTTTCTTTTGTAAGTACAAATTAAGAAACACTATGCTTCTATGAGATCAGTTTCTACATTTTGAGATCAACTCAAGAGCTGTTTAGAAAATACTGCAATCGACAGTTAAATTCAAATGTCTCATAGTTACAAAGTTGCTTATTTTCCCAGCTGCCTTGCAATTTTCAGCACTATGTTTCACATCAATTTAGCAAAGAAATAAAATATTTACTATTGAAAGAAACGCTTAAGACAGGAAGTGGCAACATATCAGGTGACAAAGACAACATAAATCCAGATGATTATTAGACTTAAGAAATATCTATTGCATATTGGATTAGAGATATTAGTCTCCGTGCACGGTTAATCGCATCAAAGAGAATCCCTGCAGAAAAATAGTTGAAATAAATGTACGTGTTCAGTAAAAATATGCCAAAACAAACTTCCAAGTGAAAAATGAAAACTTTTAAAAAATGAGATATTTTGGCAACTTCCATGAGTGTGTGCAGTGATGATGCTGGTGTAATCTGAAAAGGGAGATGTATTCATGTCTGCAATCAGAAAACATTCAGATGCTAATAGGTCATGGCTTTAGTCACAGACATTCTTACATGTACACATTATCTTATTGATCTGAATAATTAAATGAATAAATATGTCAAATGATTGAATACAGTAAAATCAAAAGTTGCTCGACTCACCTCCTTCCAGCTTTGATGTAAGAAGACAGACCCAGTATAAGCAGAAGTGTTGGTTGTCCAGAGGATATCGTGAAGAGTTCATGTTCTCTATCCATTCATCCATCCATGGCCGTTTAGGTTATTCCCATATCTTGGCTAGTGCGAATAATGCTGCAATGAATACGGAAGTTTATACATAGCTTCAAGATTCTCATTTTCATTCTTTTGGCTTTATCCCCAATTGTATATACATAGAAAACAGAAAAACCAAGATGGCGGCATAGGTTAACGCCAGAGATTGCAGCCTTGAACAACCACTTCAGAGATATAACTAAAGGACAGAACAGACATCATCCAGAACCACAGGAAGGCTGGCTGAGTGGAAATTCTACAACTAGGAGGAAAGAGAATATCATACCCAGACTCAGAGGAGGCGCAGTGCTGAAGTGAAATACTCAGGTGCGGAGTGCGCCCGAGCGGGCTGGCGGCGGAGGGCACGGTTGTAGTTTTCAATCGGGAGGGAGTTTCAGACTCTGAGCTCCAGTTCTGCGTGAGTCTCTGGGGACCCAGACTCAAATGGGAGAAGCGGGACTGTCTGGCTTCGGTCGGAACTTGAAGGCAGCTTTCTCTCCGAGATTTGCAGGGGTTGCTGGGACTCTGAGAGGCAGAGCCCCTAGGGACGGAACTGAGAGCAGCCATAACTGCTTGTTCCGCCCGACCTGTAGATCCCCGGGGACCTGCCCCGCCCAAGCCCTGCGCAGAGCCATTTGCCGATAGCCTCAGGCAAAGGCTAGATTAGCACCGCCCTAGAGATCCAGCACAGAAGCTCTCCCACTGCAGACACAGCGGACTCTCATAGCCAGTTAGCCTGGAGGTCAAATCACCCCTGGTATTGCCGACAATCAAGGCTTAACTACAACAAGACTGCCCACAAAGACCACTAAGGGGTGCACCAAGAAAAGATAAAAAAAATGCGGAGACAAAGAAACAGGACGCAAATGTCAGAAATGGAAGATATAGAGCTCAAAACCACACTTTTAAGGTCTCTCAAGAACTTTCTAGAAGCTGCAGATAAACTTAGTAAGGCCCTCGAAAAGACTGGTGAGACCGCCGATCAATGTAGTGAGATCCTCAAGAAATCTAATGAGACCCTCGATGTTGTGATAAAGAACCAACTAGAAATTAAGCATACACTGACTGAAATAAAGAATATTATACAGACAACCAACAGCAGACCAGAGGAGCGCAAGAATCAAGTCAAAGATTCAAAACGCGAAGAAGCAAAAAACACCCAACTGGAAAAGAAAAATGAAAAAAGAATCCGAAAATACGAAGACAGTGTAAGGAGCCTCTGGGACAGCTTCAAGAGTACCAACATCAGAATTATAGGGGTGCCAGAAGATGAGAGTGACCAAGATATTGAAATCCTATTTGAAGAAATAATGACAGAAAACTTCCCCCACCTGGTGAAAGAAATAGACTTACAGGTCCAGGAAGCGCAGAGAACCCCAAACAAAAGGAATCCAAAGAGGACCACACCAAGACACATCATAATTAAAATGCCAAGAGCAAAAGACAAAGAGAGAATCTTAAAAGCAGCAAGAGAAAGAAACCCAGTTATCTACAAGGGAATACCCATACGACTGTCAGCTGATTTCTCAACAGAAACTTTGCAGGCCAGAAGGGAATGGCAAGAAATATTCAAAGTGATGAATACCAAGAACCTACAACCAAGATTACTTTATCCAGCAAAGCTATCATTCAGAATTGAAGGTCAGATAAAGAACTTCACAGATAAGGAAAAGCTAAAGGAGTTCATCACCACCAAACCAGTATTATATGAAATGCTGAAAGGTATCCTTTAAGAAGAGGAAGAAGAAGAAAAAGTTAAAGATACAAATTATGAACAACAAATATCTAACAACAAGTGAATCTAAGAATCAAGTGAATAAATAATCTGGTGATCATAATAGAATCAGGGACATAGAAAGGGAATGGACTGACTATTCTTGAGGGGGTAAGGGGTGTGGGAGATGCGGAAAGAGACTGGACAAAAATCGTGCACCTATGGATGAGGACAGTGGGTGGGGAGTGAGGGCGGAGGATTGGGCGGGAACTGGGAGGAGGGGAGTTATGGGGGGAAAAAAGAGGAACAAATGTAATAATCTGAACAATAAAGATTTAATAATAATAATAAAAAGAAAACAATGTTTTTCAGCCTAACAAAAGAGGGAAATCCTGCCATATGTGACAGAATGTATGAATGAATCTGAAGGATGTTATGCTAAGTCAAAGAAGTTAGTCACAGAAGAAAAAGTACTGCATGATTGCACGTACATGAATTAATCTAAAACAGTCAAACTCATAGAAGCAGAGAGTAGAAAGGTGGTTTCTAGGGAATGGGGAAGGGACCATAGGGCCTTGCTATTGGTTTCAGTTATACAAAATAAGTTTCAAACATCTGCTGTAAAATATAGCAACTGTAGTCAACAATGTTATTTGTACACTGAAAAATTTGGTGAAGTGTTAAGTGTTATCACAAGAAAAACAAAAAACAAAGCTGCAAAAGGAAACTTTTTCTTTCTTTTTTTTTATTGCTTAAAGTATTACAAAGGGTATTACATACGTGTCCTTTTTTTCCCCCCCTGCCCTTGACAATCCCTGGCCTCCCCTATCCCCTAGTGTCTTATGTCCATTGGTTATGCTTATATGCATGCATACAAGTCCTTCGATTGATCTCTTACCCCCCTCCCTCCTGCCCCCCAACCCTCCCCGGCCTTCCCGCTGCAGTTTGACAATCTGTTTGAAGCAGCTCTGCCTCTGTATCTATTATTGTTCAAAAGTTTATAATGGTCTCTATTATCCATGAATGAGTGAGATCATTTGTATTTTTCCTTCATTGACTGGCTTATTTCACTTAGCATAGTGCTCTCCAGTTCCATCCATGCTGTTGCAAATGGTAAGAGTTCCTTCTTTTTTACAGCAGCATAGTATTCCATCGTGTAGATGTACCACAATTTTTTAATGCACTCACCCACTGATGGGCACTTAGGCTGTTTCTAGATCTTAGCTATGGTGAATTGTGCTGCTATGAACATATGGGTTCATATATCCTTTCTGATTGGTGTTCCTGGTTTCTTGGGATATATTCCTAGAAGTGGGATCACAGGGTCAAATGGGAGTTTCATTTTTAACTTTTTGAGGAAACTCCATACTGTCTTCCATAGTGGCTGCACCAGTCTGCATTCCCACCAGCAGTGCACGAGTGTTCCTTTTTCTCCACATCCTCTCCAGCACTTGTCGTTTGTTGATTTGTTGATGATAGCCAGAGTGACAGGTGTGAGATGGTACCTCATTGTTGTTTTGATTTGCATCTCTTGGATGATTAGTGACTTTGAGCATGTTTTCATATGTCTCTTGGCTTTCTGAATGTCCTCTTTTAAAGGTGTCTATTTAGGTCCTTTGCCCATTTTTTTTTATTGGATTGTTTATCTTCCTTTTGTTAAGTTGTATGAGTTCCCTATAAATTTTGGAGATTAGGCCCTTATCAGATATGACATTGGCAAATATGTTTTCCCACACAGTGGGTTTTCTTGTTGTTTTGTTGATGGTTTCTTTTGCTGTGCAGAAGCTTTTTATTTTGATGTAGTCCCATTTGTTCATTTTCTCTTTAGTTTCAAGTGCCCAAGGAGCTGTATCAGTGAAGAAATTCCTTCGGCATATGCCTGAGCTTTTGTTGCCTTTGGATTCTTCTAAAATTTTTATGGTTTCCCGTCGTACATTTAAGTCCTTTATCCATTTTGAGTTTATTTTTGTGTATGGTGTGGTGATTAATATGTTTATTACCTTAGTAGTGGTTTGTTTTTATGAGTAAACTAGAGGCCCGGTGCACAAAAATTTGTGCACTCAGGGGGGAGGGGGTGTCACTCAGCCCGGCCTGTGCCCTCTCGCAGTCTGGGAACCCTTGGGAGATAACAACCTGCTGGCTTAGGCTTGCTCCCGGGTGGCAGAGGGCAGGCCCAATCCCTAGGTGCAGCCCCCAGTCGGGCTCAGAGCAGGGCTGATTGGGGGGTTGGGGCACCGCCTCCTGACACATTCAAGGCAGGGTCGATGGGGAGGTTGCGGCGCCACCCCCTGTCATGCACAGAGCAGGGCCCATCAGGGGGTTGGGGAGCTCCCCCCTGTCACGCATAGAACAGGGCTGATAGGGGAGTTGGGGCACCGCCTCCTGTCACACACAGAGCAGGGCGGATAGGGACATTGTGGCGCCACCCCCTGTCACACACAGAGCCGCAGGGCGATCAGGGGGTTTGGGCGCTTCCCCCTGTCATGCTGATCCTGGTGCCAGGAGGCCTCGCGGCTCCGCTGATCCCGGTGCTGGGAGGCATATTACCCTTTTACTATATAGGATAGAGGCCTGGTGCACAGGTGGGGGCTGGCTGGTTAGCCCTGAATGGTGTCCTGGGTCAGGGTGCGGGTCCCCACTGGGGTGCCTGGCCAGCCTGGATGAGGGGATGATGGCTGTTTGCAGCTGGTCACACACCCTTCACGGTGGGGGTCCCCACTGGAGTGCCTGGCCAGTCTGGGTGAGGGGCTGAGGGCTTTTTTCAGGCTAGCGGGTGACTGAAGCTCCCAACTACTCCTTTTTTTCTATTTTTATTCTGGGCCAGCTTTAGCTCTGAGGCTTGGCTCCAGCTCTTAGGCCTCCACTGCTGAAAGCAGGTATCTGGTTTGTTTGTGTTCTATAATCGAAACACTATTTCAACTCCAGCTCTGAGATCCCAGCTGGCTGAAAGCAGGTTTCTGGGGTTGTTTAGCTTCTATATTTGTAACAATATTTCAAACTGCAAGCTCAGAGGCTGGCAGCGGCCAGCGGGGAATGTTGGAGTCCTCCGTCACTGAAGCAAGCAAGGCTTATGTTCCCTTCAAGCTGCCTGGCTGCCAGCCACCATCTTGGCTGGCAGTTAATTTGCATATCGCCCTGATTAGCCAATGGGAAGGGTAGCAGACGTATGGCTAATTACCATGTTTCTCTTTTATTAGATAGGATGGGTATGTCCAAACTCATAAAATTATACACATTAAACATGTACAGATTTTAATATATTAATTATATCTCAATAAAGGTGCTTTAATTTCTTTGAAATGTAAAAAAAGTTCATGTGCTGAAGAAACTTGAAAATGACTCTCATTTTCAGATTTGTTGAAGGATAATTATTGCCCTTAAAAATAAATAATTTAAGTAATTTTGAATACATGAATGAACTTAATTGGAAACTGACAGGACCATGAACATAGACTCAGATATGCTGATGAAATAGGTGGATTTACAGGGAGCGAGGAAATTTAATTTTGGAGCATTAAATTTATGTTTTAAAAAATCCAGACTAGTGGAACAACCACTGAAGTAGTATTCTTGGACAAAAACTTTTATGATTACTTAAAGTATTGATATTAAGCAGTCCAATTGAGTTTTAAAATTTATTTTCACAAGACATTTCACCATAACACTTATTTTCAAAGAATAAAATGTTAGATTTTAAGAATAATTATATCCTGACATACAATTTAAAGAATTAAAATTTACCAAATTTGAAATAATGGTGAGAAAGATGATCTTGATAATGAGAGATACACATACATATACATATACTAGTATACACATACACACACATGTACACACACAATATTTTTAAAGCATTTATTGTTACCTACTCATGTCAAATTTATCACTGATGGTTACTGGAAGTAAAATGAAAAGGTCAATTTTTTAATACTGATCAGAATTATGTGTAAAATCTGATATATGTTCATGAAAACAAGCTCTAGACTTTCCTTTAAAAATAAAAAGACGTTCAGAAGTTTTAGATAAATTTGATATTTAATATTTTTACTAATCTCTATTTTTCTTATGATTATATAATTTAGAGAAAATGTAATGAATTATGTTACCATGTTTCTTATATGTCCCAAATTTTTTATATTTCAGTTCAATCTTCCATGCAAGTATCATTTTTTATGGGGGTGACAATCTGAAAACTTTGGAAATGATGAGAAAGTGTATAGTGTTCTTCAATTACTTAGAAATGAGTGTTTTATATAGCATACCGAGTTGAGTAATTCTGATGAAATCATGTGGAAATTACTATGGAGATTCTTATAAAATAATATGTATCATTTGGAAGACAAAGGGTAACAACATTGGGGGGAAATTCCAACTTTGTATAATAGGCCATGTAGATTATGGAGTCTAAATCCATAGATATTAAGCCTGGCCGGTAAGGCTTGGTGGTTGAGCATAGACCCATGAGCCAGGAGGTCATGATTTGATTTCTGGTCAGGGCACATGCCCGGGTTGCCAGATCAATCCCCAGTAGGAAGCAGCAGCCAAATAATCACTCTCTTTCATCATTGATGTTTCTATCTCTCCCTCCCTCTTTCTTCCTGTCTCTGAAATCAATAAAAACATATTTTTTAAAAACAAGTCCATAGATATTAACATTTAAGTAAAACTAAAATACTCCTCATGAAATATACAAGCTAGCAAATTTCTTCTACATATGCTTTAAATAAATGGATTCCAAGAATGAAATTTGTTATTAATATTTTTTCTAGGCTGATATATAAATTGAGACTGTCCTAGGGAAATCAAGAATAAAGCCACCCTGCCCAAATCACAGTAATACCAGCTAGTTTACATTATGCCATACAAGACTGCTGTGTAGCCTAATGTCAAGGGGCTCTGGTCACAAACTACATTGTATTCTAGCAGGCACTTGTCACAAAGAATTCAATATGAACTGTGCCTCAAAGAGTTGTGCAAACGGAAGCATCTATCCTCCCTTACTTTAAGCCAGGCACACTTCTGAGGAACTTACATTATATTACCATATTTTCCCATGTATAAGACACCCCCTATGTATAAGACCCCCCCCCCCACTTTTCCAACCCCAAATTAAGAAATCAATATTTTAAACATGTTGCTGGTTTTCATCTTAAGGCCTTTTTCTTTTTTAGCATCGTAAGGGGTTGTTCTTCCTGTTTTCTCCACTGTCTGACCACACACTCAGTGGGAGGAGGTCCACATTGTCTCTCTGCAGCTTTATTTCCATACTCTTTTGCATAGCTGATTACATTCAGTTTGAATTTTGCAGAGTAAGACAATCGCTTACCGGTATTTATCTTTTTATTTTTTACATCTTTATGGGCTCAGAATGCTCCAGTTTCCATTGCGTCTATTTACTCTCCACCTCCACCTCCAATTACAGCATCAGCTGACCTCAGTAACAATAAGGCTCGTGATTGGGGAAGCCTGTTTGACAAGGTATGGGCAGCTACACACCAGCGAGGCTCCTTCCTCAGCTGACTTCCGTGTATAAGATGCCCCTTGGTTTTCAATCTAATGATTTTAGGAAAAAATAGCAAATAAAATACGGTAAATACAAAGGTAGGTGCTATTATTATTATCTCATGATGAATTACATGCTACAGATAGTGGTGGAGCTGGGATATAAACCTAGGTAGTGTGGCACCGGCAGCTTTAATATATTTGCTTCTCTGTTAATATTTTTTGTCTGCAGTGCATTTTCTTTAGCAATCAGTACAATAACCTCAGGGTATAAAACTTAGGAAATGCATAATGCCTCCCAAAATTTATTCATTTCAAATAATTTCCATTGCATCTCTAGGAAATATGCATACAAAATATACACAAGTGAATTGGGAACATTTCACAAAGTCTAGCTTGAAATAACAGATTTTGTAAATTGGAACTTAACCTCTTAAAATTTTCTCTTGAAATATGAAGAAAAATAAATAAATCACATTGTATATATTTTCTTAGAATTGTACTCCTCTGTTTGTTATTCATGCTTCATACTTCCATGTTCAATGAAGATGAAAAAGTGAACTCATGTGGACAGATTCACACCTTCTCTTCTCCTGACACAGTCATTTGAGTAGACAATGTTAGGGCTTTTGGCAGGTGAAGTGGGCTGTGAAAGAATCCATGACTAAAAGAAGAGATGCAGAGAGGAAGCTTATTTTATTTTCCCTGAAGGGAAAGGGCCCATGCATAGCTAATCAATATAAGGACAAAGAACAAAATGCTGCCTCCTCTTTTAAAGCTTTAGCTGCTGTTACTAAGTGAGAGGGGGACTTTGGGACTGAAATTGAGCAGGCATCAGGGGGTTGTCTTTGAAAAGTTTGTTTGCTTTTTTAGTCCAAGGCAGATGTCTTAGGGAGGTATCCTTATCAGTATCTTCACAAGCTGTAAAACATTCTTAGAGTGAAAGTTACAAAGAGTTTGAAAGATGCCTGTTGGAAAGGGAGGGAAGAATTATCCCTGAGTTGTAAAACCAGCAGGTCGGAGGTGTATGCAGGAATGTAGCCTTGATAATAACTTATCTTGTCTTGCAGTTTGAATAGAGGGGCTGTTAGAGTCAGAGGAGCTAACAATCTTGGGGTTTAATTACAAGGTGCTTCTCTTAAATTGTGGAAGACTACAGCAAAGTAAAAAAAAAAAAAAAAGGCCTTTTTTTTCTTTCCTTGCAAACAATACTTTGAACTCTCCACATTATCCAAGTGTGCTCCCAATAAAATACTTCCCTGAAAGAAGCATTGTAAATCAATCTTGGTTTAAAACTCAAGTCCATGTAAAGTAAGGCTTGCTTATAACTCCTGAGACTCTAAAGTTTAAAACTCATATTTCACATAATTTTTCTAGTGTACTTGTTCTCATCATTAAATGTAAAGATGAAACTTACTTCAAGGTAAGAGTTGAGATGCACAATAGAAAGATAAACTGCAGTGAGAGGAGTCGCCTATGCAGAAAATGTTAAGTGCACGAAATAAAAGTAAATAATTGGAAAAAGGAAGCCAGTTATTTAATAAATGATTAAAAAATGTATGGTGATGTTCTATTTCACCTCTATATACCTCCTAATTATTTCAGATTATAATATAAGCAATTCAAAACTGATGCCAAATTTGTGAACTTTGAGGGTATTAACAATTTGAGGCGTTCTTATGAATACGTGCTTACTGCGCAAACCATCATCATAGTATTAAGATTTCAAGCTTATAAGGAAACTAAAATTTTATTTATTTGACATACTTCTTTGAGTAAGGAACTTTTATAATTTAGAGAACTTTTTGCAATTAATCAATAAATACATTATTGTCACTGCTCATACATTAATCAACACTAATAAAAGAGAAAAATGGTAATTGGCGTACGAGCTACCCTTTTCATTGGCTAATCAGGGCTATATGCAAATTAACTGCCAACTAAGATTGGCAGTTAACTGCCAACAAGATGGCGGTTAATTTGCATATGTAGGCACAATGCAGAGAGGCGAAAGGGAAAGCAGGAAGAAGCCCCCTGCCACTGACAGTGATCGGAAACCCAGGGGGGAGCTAAGAGCTGGGGGGCAGGGCAAAGGCGGCCCTGGGGCCGCCTTTGCCCTGCCCCCAGCCATGATCGGAGAATCAGGTGCCTTTTCCGCCCTGGCCAGTGATAGCAGGAAGTAGGGGTGGAGCCAGCGATGGGAGCTGGGCATGGTCGAAGCTGGCAGTCCCAGGAGCTAGGGGCCCCTTGCCTGGGCCTAAAGTGAAGCCCACGATCGTGGGGCCGCTGCAGCTGCGGGTCCCCGCTGCCCGGGCCGGACGCCTAGGCCAGAGGCGTCAGGCTGGGCAAGGGGCCGATCCTGCGATTGGAGGGTGATGGGGGTCAACGCCTGAGGGCTCCCAGTATGTGAGAGGGGGCAGGCTGGGCTGAGGGACACTCCCCCCCCCCACACACCCAGTGCACGAATTTCGTGCACTGGGCCCCTAATATATATATATATATATATATATATATATATATATATCATGCCAAGTGTCCCCTAGGAAGTTTGACCAACTGGGAATTTGATCACTTGCTATGACATGTGCTGACCATCAGGGAGAAGTGTGGAAGGAAGCTGGCAGCCTTTAGGGACACTACCTATGCACAAATTTCATGCCCTGGGCCTCTAGTATTGTATATAATCAATCAAATAATGGATGTATTTCTAATTGTCCATTATAACATCACCTGGAGATGACTAGGTGCATTTTAACTAACTCTGAGCATATTTGGGATGGTCTGGCTTGGATGAAATATAGGTGAAATACCAGCGTATCACTTTGGGACCCTGGGGAAATATCCAAGGGTCTTGAGAAGGATTAGAAGTCCCAGAAATGAGTGTGTGGGGCCTTGGGAGCATGACAGAGGAATAGGCCACAGTAAATCTAAAAACAAACTAATGAGCAGATTTGCTCCAACAGAGCAGACCACATTTAGCAAACTGCTTTTTTATTTCTGAGCCAACCAAATCTCCTCTCCTATACTGAGATGACATAGAAAGTAGTAGGGAGAAAATTGCACTTTTCACTCCCCCTGAGAATTTACCTCTTATTTAACAGTCTTCAAGTAGAGATTTGGTTTCTAATGAGGTCTAAAAATTTACTATCTCCATGAATCAAATCTAATGGCAATATTTCATTATTCCTCTCTTCTCTATAACTGGATCATAATCAATACTTATCTAATAGATATAATCATAAAATTGAATTATATAATACTACTATAGCCCTGTAATATTTCTCAATATTCATTTTGTTCTATTTCTCCAGGATTGAAGGCCTTATAAGAATGACCTTGTTTCAAAGAAAATAATCATAACCACAATGTTATTTATAAGTAACAACCTATAAATAATTATGAAGTTGTGTTTTAAAGAAATAGAAAGTTCAACCAGGAGAACCTATAAACAGATGAAATAAATGTCTTAGCTCATATTGTGAGATCTTAATAAAACTTTGATCTGATAATTAAAAATTTTCAAAAGAAATTATTTAAGATGCCACTTAAAGCTTGAGAGTAAAATATTGATATACGACTTTTCTATTTGAAGACAATCCTTTTTAAGTACCTTAAGTGTTCATTCCAAATCTCTGCTTTTCAAGGCCTAAAGGCATAAATGTTAGAAGTAGCCTTTGCCTCAGATTCTTTCCCAAACAAGGGTCTCAGAGGTAAAAAGCCCAGCAACCTAGCTCTTACAGGTGAGGTTGCCTAGCAACTCCCATCCACCATACTGAAGCTGTCTAAATGCATCAGTTCTAAGAGCAACTAGTCTGCAGATCAATTACTAAGACAGAAAATGAAGTCAGAAATGAAAGCGTTAGTAAAGTACCCCATGGAGTAAAAGAGTTTTCAGATATTGAAAGTCTTGTAAAAGGCCTCTCCCTATATATTTTTCTTGCAGAAACACACATGTAAAGACCTTGAAAGAAAAAACTTTATCATTACAAAACTCATTGGTATCGTTGGGCTAAAAGCAAGAAACTGTATCTTGGAGACTTCTGAAGTATTAATGAAAATTTTTGGTTTTTGTTAATTATTTTAAAATGCAGCTTTTTTAAATTACAGGAGCTTTGAGGATATGATTTCTGTAATCTATAAAGCATCTTATATGTCTAGGAAGAAACTACTTAATTTGTGGGTTATTTAGTTGCTCAATCCCTTTGCTATGGATACCATTATACATAGCACCCTAATTAAGAGCATTAAATTGTGGTCAAATTAACCTAGGTTTAAATCCAACCTTTCTAGCTCTGTGGCCTTAGGCAAAGAATTAAGGCTAAGTTTTTTTTTTCTTTATCCATAAATGAAAAAATGTATGCAAATTTTTAAACCATTGCCTAATAGTAAGTTCCTAAAAGGAATATCCCTAAACAATCTAAATCAAGAAGAGGAAAAATCCAGATTCCCAGCAAAGAGGACATTCAAAATAGGAAGATCTGAAGGGAAAACCTGAGATGATACAGGAAGGAAAAAAGTTCATCAGCTCTACAGCCTATGACATGAGCCACCCATCCAGATTGGGTCATTCCAGAAGATCTTCTTGAGAATGAGGTCAGTAGAACAACTCGTGTTGTGAAAATAATTCTATGATGGTTTAACTGCTGAGGGAGAGGTTGAGGAGACTAAAAGATATATATATATATATATATATATATATATATATATATATATATATATATGGAATTGGTTGGAAGTTTTGGGTGACAATTATATTCTGGTCTTCAGTAGACACAAAAGAGTATTTACTGTATGACTCCATTTATGTGAAGTTCAGAACTTCTATGGTGACAAAAGTCATTAGTGATAATATTGCAGGGGGCAGATATTAAATGGAAAGGTAAGGTACATAAGGAAAAGTAACTTTACTGTAGGAGTGAAGGAAATATTCTATCCCTTGAGTTAAGGGTCATAGAGGGATACATATGTAAATTACATCTAGCTATACATTTATGATTTATGTATTTTATTGAACTTACAGTGATGAAGCAAGAAAAAAAAAGTACAAAAAAGAGGGTTTTTTGCTCATACAAAAATTTCTGAGAATGCTTTAAATAGACTCAATAAATCAGAGATGCTTAAGAATTTGTTAAGTAAGCAGAAGAGAGGCAAGTATAAAAGACTTGGAGAAAGTCATACTATCCTAAAAAAAAATTTCTCCTTCATGTCTCCTTTACAGAGTCTTTATTTCCCTCAGATAATATATTTGTGTAGGGTTTCTTTTAAGATAGCATCAGAATATCATTTAGTGCAACTTGTTTAAAGCAAGTGCCATTTCACATGCCCGCGTTGTGGGCTCTAAAATAGGCAAAGCTAATCTATAGTGATAAAAATCAAAACAATGTTAGCCTGTTTGTTTATTGGATGGGGGTTAATATGAGTGGAGGGCAGCATGGGGTTATTCTTTGGGATGATGGAAATGATCTATGGTATGTCTTGACAGTGGTGGTGGTTAACAGGTATATAATTCCATCAAAACTTATCAAACTGTACACTTGAATTTTGTGTATTTTATTGTATGTAAGATATACCTTGAAAAAATTAAAATAGCAAAAATGTGCATCACAACACACACACACACAAAAAAAGCAAGTGCCATTTGTTGGCATTTGAACATAAATTTATGTTTTAAGTTAATTTATCTATAATTTAAGCATATATGTGCCTTTGTAAGTCATTTCCTACTTTTCTGAAATTTTATTAACCTAAACATTTTCTGCAGTAATAGTATTAAAATTAAATGATTTTCAGTGTATATACTATTATTTTATTCCTTCTCCATTATATGGATGTGAAAAATGAATCTCAGAGCCTAATAGCATTTACAGTTAAGTGATAGGATATAAATATAATGGCCGATGCTAAACTTTTAAAAACAGGTTTATTGAGGTATATTGATATATAAAGAACTGCACATATTTAATGTGTGCAATGATGAGTTTGGGCATATGCAAATACCCATGATACCATCACTTACAATCAATAGAGCCTAAACCCTTGTTGCAAGGCCTGATCTAGGCAAGTCAGGATTAAGATATAAGTTAGAATTTGTATGTCAAATTATACTTAAGTATCACAAATAATGATATTTATTTTTTATATTTAAGTAGTAGGGTCACTCAGTTGGTTGAAGCGTCTTCCAGTACTGGAAGGTTGTGGGTTTGATCCCTGGTCAGAGGACATACAGGAATCAACCAATGAATACATAAATAAGTGGAACATAAAATCAATGTCTCTCTCCTTCTCTCTCCCTTTCTCTCACTCAAATCAATAATTAAAAAAAATATTTCATTAAGTACATTTAATGAAATGTGATAAACCTAGTTAAAAAGCAATGTTTATTAAATGAGTTATTTGGTTATACATTTGCAAAAAGAATCTATTTTAACTAAAAAATATGCAAATGTAAATCTACAAAACTAAAAACTTAAGAACTTACCAAGATGATGAAATCAATTTTAATTTAGAAAATGTCTGGATACAGAAGGACAATTTTAGTTCTTCATGACTACAGAGTATGAAACAATTTTCAGCAAGTAGTATATCATGCCATCCTTGACCACAAGGGTTGAAAGCAAATTTTTATGTACTTTGAAATAAATCAATATGAAACTGCATTTAAAAAATATTTCTTTCTTTAAGAAGTCATATCAGTAGCCAGCATTTGTAAAATTGAAAAAAATCATTGCACTATTCTTCCTTCACCCTCTCCTAGAAGGAATTTTTTTCTCTCTGAATATATTCTGCAGGATCACTAAGCATCATTTCTTGCAAGATTTATAAGGTAAAAAAGGTAAAAATACAAATCTTTATAGTGTCAACAAGTATTTGAGGGCTTTTCAAAAGAATGTGTTCCCATTTATAATCACATAATCAAGGCTAGTACCTTGTTTATTTTGTTTTAAAAAATATATTTTATTGATTTTTTACAGAGAGGAAGGGAGAGGGATAGAGAGTTAAAACATTGGTGAGAGAGAAACATGGAACAGCTGCCTCCTGCACACTCCTCACCGGGTATGTGTCCGCAACCAAGGTACATGCCCTTGACCGGAATCGAACCTGGGACCCTTGAGTCTGCAGGCCAACGCTCTATCCACTGAGCAAAACTGGTTATGGCTATTTTAAATGCAAAAACCTGGGTAATCTAACAATCAAGGATTCAGCTTTAAATGGATCATACAGAAGGAAGTTTTAATGTCATCCAATTAAAAATCTGAAACAAGAATACACTTTTGCTTCATCATTCTATGGATCTTATTTATTCTCAAGGAGTTGTTTTCTATCTTGATTTATTCTCTTTACCTTGTACAGATTCTGTAGCAGCACATGTCATGCTGCTAGATAATAGTTTCAATTCTCTTTGCTTTTCAGTTTGACTAGACATTTAATAGATACAAATATTTCCCTTGTCAATTCTCTTAAGAACTCTATAATCCTCTAAGGATCAAAACCCTCAAGTACAAAACACATGATAATCCCCCAAGCTGAGCATTGTGACCCACTTAGCATTGACAACTATCGCAAACATGGAAAAGGTCTATAGCACTGTTTCTCAAACTTCAGTGTGCATCCGAATCCCTGATGAGCTTGAATGTGAAGTTCTTCCAAACCCTGTCTATATTTCCCGCTTTCTTGAATCATTCCTGGCACCACTTGGATTAGTGGGGATCCTCTGGCAAGCCAATTCCAAAATGAAATTAGAGGTAAAGAGAGGAATTGGATGACATGCCCGGTAAAAATAAAGGGAAGCGTGAATAAAGGCAGGGAAAGAATTCAGAACAAGTGTGATCCCAGTGAAGGAGAGGGGAAAGGCAAGAATATTTGATAAAGAGCCTCAGACTGCAGTACAGTTCTAAAAAGACTGAGGCAATGGGCCGCCCTGGCCTTTTAAAGGGGTCCTGGCTCCTGCAAGAATGTAGGTAGCTTCTTAGAGTAAGCCTACTCTACTAAGCAGGGCAGCCTTTGTGCAAAAAAATAGGGCAGATTCCAAAGGGCTACCGTTAGGACCATTCATTCATTTTGCTCCTGGAGCAGGAGAGCTGAGTGTCACATATGTATGGCTAATACAGTCTGACAAAATACAAGTTCCTGAGCTCTACCTGCAAGAGTTTCTGTTTAGTATGGTGGTGGTAGTTGTGGGGTGGGGGTGGGTGGGTGGGGGGCTATCCAATGACTACATTATGTGAAATGTGGAATGCTAGTGTGTATATTTTAGCATTTGTTGGTTCACTTTCCTCTTTGGATATCTTAGAGTGGGGAGATAATAGATGTGCTGAAATTAACTCTTTTGATACAAAAAAGCTTCTGCAGCACTTTAGCAATATATTGAATAGTTCAGTGAGTGTTAGTTTAGAAAAATGCATGAATGCTGCTGGATAAAACTGTTTTAAAAGCACTTTGCTGGCATGAAAGAAAACCTCTGGGACTCCTTTATTGCTTTGTCTTATTACCCCAGCAAAGAAAACCTAACTTTTCTTTGTTCCATTTTAATAGTTAATAGCATGTATATTGAAACAATACATTGAACATTCACAATGCATACATACATTTTGGTTATGGGGTGAGAGTATGGTTGGGGAAAGAAGATTTATTTAATTCCCATCTTTTGCGTCTACTAAAGATGCAGACACAAGTCCCAATACACTGTATCCAGAGCAGGTAAAAACAAACAACAGACAACCTGACTCAAATATTCTCTTGCACTAGGAACATGCAAATCCCTCCAATTTTCTTATGTTGAATCAAAGTTTGAACAAGACTTATAGGGAGTTATTTGGATAATCGGATATAAATAGCTGCAGTTTCAGGTATTAAGTTCAAGTCCTTAGCCCATTTGAGTTCATCTTTGTGTATGGTGTAAAGTAAGGGTCTAATTTCATACTCCTGCATGTGGCTATTCAGTTTTTCCAACACCATTTATTAAAGAGACTGTCCTTTCCCCATGATGTACCTTGACACCTTTGTTGAAAGTTAGTTGACTAAATGTGTGCATAATAAATTAATTTAAAAACAAACCTTTATTTGAACTCGTCATGCTACTCAGATTTTTGTGTATTTTCTAACTTTTGAATTGTTTATTTATGAAATTTAATATTTAATATTTTTGGACTGTGGTTGACCATGGGTAAGTGAAACCACAGAAATCATTTGAAACCAAGACTAAGGAAAGGCTACTGTAAAGTGGAATTATTTTTTCTATGACCACAGTAACATTAGAAGTTTATATAGATACAGATATGCATATATTAGAAGTATTTACTTTAAGTTATTTGCTGCACTTTAAAATTTTACTTTTATCCACATAGTAATCTTTCAAACCTGAATCAGAAAATATATACCTGTGCTTCCTCCCTGAATAAACAAAAGTCTTACAGGCCACCTCCTACCTCTCTGCTTCTCGACTTGCATACACCCTTCCACACTTCGAGTTAGATTCATACACACAGACACACACAGCTTTCATGTGTTTGCACCTTCTTCAGAGTTTAGTTCAGTGGTCACTTCCTTAGGAATCTTTCTCTGATTTTTCTAAGTAGTTTTTTTTACCCAATTAAATGCCCCCAGAGCAGCATGCATAGTCTATTGTACTTATTCCTGTAGTATTACATTAATTTGTGATAATTGTCAGCCTCCTGTGTTAAAAAATAATTTCTATCAATACAGGGAGTTTATTTTTTATTTTTATATTTCTTGTCACTTCTTTATAATTTTAACACTTCATTGAATATAGTAACTTAATATGTTTCATGAATGAGTAAAACTTTATAGTAAATACATAAAATGCAAATATCTAAATAAAATATGACTATTGAAAGTAAATATTAATATTTTAAGACAAGTTAGAAGACTAGACAAAATATTAGTAATTTTTAATATTCTAAACATTTGTAATTGCTAAATGTAAATTGAATTTTAAAGTATTTTAACAGAAAGCCAAAGGAGAAATATGAGCTAAAACATGTTCTTAAATGAATTAACATGAAATTTCTTACCCAGTACTTAGATGTAAAAGAAAGTTTTTATCTGGGACTTACCATAATGTGATAATTTTCTAAAAAAATTAATATTTCTTTAATTTTTAATCTTCTCCCAATAATATGTTTTTATTGATTTTTTAGAGAGAGAGAAACATCAATGTGAGAGAAACTGATCTGTTGTCTCCTGTACATGCCCTGACTGAGGATTGAACCCACAACCTAGGTATGTGCCCCTACCAGGAATCAAACCCGCAACCTTTTAGGGAAGAGGTCATTATGCCACTGACTGAGCCACTCAGCCAGAGAAAAAATTAATTTTTCTTATCCCTCTTTTGGAATTAATATCTCTTGGGGAAAATTAGAATAATGACAATTGTGAACACTTATGTAGCATTTCTCCATGCTTGGTACTTTTCTAAGCACTTTACATACATTTCATGATAAGCTCTTTATATACCTTAACTCATAACAAGTCTATAATTATTTTAATTTTAATGAGGATGATGTTAAGGCACATAGAGTTTAATAGATTAAGTAACCTAGCCAACTTCCTGGAGCTAGCAAGGGAAGAAGGCAGGATGTTAATCCGGTTAATAAAATTTTTAAAAATCAATAATAAATACACATACAGTAAAGACAAAATTCAGAGATGATCCTCACACAACGTTTTATTTTTAATTTCCTCTCTGCACATTTATTTTTCTTCTAAGTAGTCCAAGACACTTTCAACTGCTTGTAGCTGAGTAACAGATCTAAAAACCTAATGGCATGAGCAGCATTATTCATTTCCCATAATTCTGTGGGATGACTGGTGGGCTGAGTGGTTCTGTTGCACATGACATAAAATGCATTCAGTGGATGTGTCAGACAGACTGAAAGATCAAGAAGGCTTCAATTACAGTGCTCTTCCATGTGGCGAGCTCAGCTTCCTCATAGCATGATCTAAAATAGTTGAACTTCTTATGTGGAAGCTGGTTTCAAAATAAATACTAGAAAAAAAGAAAGCTGCCAGTACTAGTACGGTCTGGGCTTGGACTGAAAGGTTGCTATTACAAATGCTGTAGACAAAACACGTCTCAAGGCTGGTCCAGGTTCAAGGGAGGGAAGAATAGACTCTGCCACTTGATGAGAGGGTCAGTGACTACTTGTAAGGAGGGCGGGAACCTTCGGGAGCCTTATTTAGGGGCTCCAGCACAGACATACATCAATGCTTTAGTATTCTTTTTATTTTTCAAATATTTATATCCCTACTCAGTTTTGGCAGTGCTGGAAATAGAATGTGAAAAAAAAAGAAAAGAAAAGAAAAGAAAAAAGAAAAGAAGAAAAGAAAAGAAAAGAAAAGAAAAGAAAAGAAAAGAAAAGAAAAGAAAAGAAAAGAAGAGGAATGAAGAGAAATATAAGGTAGGGTATACAAACTAGATGTCAGTGTTTGAGTTTGGAATTGAACTGGCTCTGAAAACACTGATTTTTCTTTGGGCTTATCCAAGGGCGAGGAAGAGCAAGAAGTTTTAGCAAATGGCCAGGGGCAAGGAAGAGGAACATGGTTTTGGAGGACTGCTTGTAAGTCAATCAAACTTAAAATACACCCACACACAGACCCAAAGCCAAGGGAGCTGATGAGTGTATTCAATGTAAGACTTGAAAGGAAAGGAAGGGACACAATGTGGAGGATTTTGAAAGACAGGCTGAGGATCTAAACTTGACATCTTTGCTCAGAGCCAGCCAGCAGAGACAACATATCCAAGGAGAATCAAGAAGTTATTTTGGCTCAGAATTGTCCAAATCTTGTCAATGTATGTTCTGTTTTTGAACACATATTTTCCTGGCCTTAAAATATGATGACAAATGTTTTAGACAAGCATGTTCTCGGTGGGGCCAAACAATTTATTCGGTGTAAAATGTTTTAGAAAAGTGTCAGTTCTCAGAGAAAAGCTTCAAATGATCCTTCTTAGAATTACAAAGTTAAAGTGGTTATGAAAAAAATGTGTCTTCAGTTAAAATACCTTAAAAACGACATCTAATTAATGTTGTTAATATCACTACTTAGTATTTTAAGTTATTTTCAGCCTGTTTCTAAATGAATTCTAGATGCATCAGCATGCTCCCCTTTTCCACATGCACACATAGCCCATCCATGCTCGAATATTGGCAGCAATACATCTAACACCAAAGCCAGAGAACATTAAAGGAGAGAAGGTGACTAAATGACTGGACCCAATTTTATACATTTTGTGATTGAAGGTATGGCTAGTGGATAAGGAACAACAGAAAAGGGAGTAGGAAACTTGATGATTTGAAATATAATTTGTTTTCTACTCTTTAACCAATACTATTTAAGACATACTATGTACCAGATAATCTTCTGAAAACTATACATATCAACTTATAACCACCTTTTGCATCAGGAACTATGATGATCCTCATTTTACACATAACATATGTGAGGTTATAACCTTGTGAAAACAGTCACATAATAAAAACATGTCAACGTAGACAATAAAGTGTGATTTTGATTCTCAGTGTCCAGGCAGAGTGTGGGGGTAGAAAGGTTCAGATTCACTGTGCCTTCAAGGAAACTCTTAAGGAAAGGAACAAGGGAAAATGGTCTCCTTTCCTTCTAAAAATGGAGTATGTCATCATTTTTATTTATCCTTATACCTATAATTAACTTATATTACTCTTAGATGTCAACACTTTTTTTAACTTTTTTAATAAAGCGTAGTCATAACAGTGTGAGTACATACATTCACTTTGTACCCAAAAGAAAATGCACAGTAGAACAATTAAAATAAATTGAACTTGCCTTGTGCACTTTGCCCTGTGTACTTGCTTGCTTTGTTGTGTATTTCCTACTTATCTGTTCTAAGAAGATATTATTGATAAGGGAGCATGAGAAAAAAAGCAACGATAGAATTAAGCATGAGGCTATGCAGTGCAAATCCATGCTAGAAAGTAATTTAGTGATTTAATGACAATAATTTGAGCAATTCTATACAAGGCTAATTTAATTTTACATTTGTCATTCTAGATGTAATTTCTCATTTTATACATTATTTTCGGTATTTAAAATTGTTATTGACACTCCCTGTGCTGACATGAGGTCTTCTGTCACGAAAATTATCAGTTTATGTTATTTTCCCAGCCAGTGACCAATAGGACTTACTTTTTTGCTTGATTTTAGATCAGCACAGTTGGTGGCAAATTGTTAGGCATTCAGAATTGCATCTATTTATCCGCCTCTGTACTGAACACCTGTAAAATTTAAAAATGCTTCATATTGAATGCATGATTTTCAAGTTTTAAAAATAATAATAACACTTTAGTGTAGTGTACTTATTGATGATTAGAATTCAAGGCTTGTTCTCTATTAATAGAAATGCTTTAATAGACTGGCTACTGTTACATTTTAAGAAGTGATGATACATAGATATGTAAGTTGTATATTTCAAATATCCCAAATACAATTCAACACATTAAAAGCAAGTAGGCTACATGTAATTTCTTCAAAATCAAATATGCTGAATATGATCAACTCTTCAATTTGGGAGTCCAGAGTGGAATATATACCAACTTTGGGCCGTGGAGACCTGGAAAAACAAATGCAGCCTTTTCAATTCCTAATTATACTAAAGCATATTTGAAAAAAAATCATTTGAGGATTGCAAGAAAATTAATATATTTAGTGAAAGTAATATGTGCTCAGTATGTCAGATTTCAGAAATGAAAATGTCTTAAAGTATTTGAGCCAAATATTATTTGCTATGTACAATGAGTATGTAAGCATGAATTTCAAATATTGATAGCTTTCTGTTTTCAGGAAAAGATTGAGTGTATATATATATATGTGTGTGTGTGTGTGTGTGTGTGTGTGTGTGTGTGTGTGTATGCGTGTGTGTGTGTGTATTGTTTAATCAATGGATTGGATTATATTTAACAAAGTAGCTATGGTAGGCCAGAGATATTGGTGTGTAGGATTTAAATCCTAATGCACGATTTGAGTGTAAAATTTTGATTTCTTACATATTATAAAATTGTCAATGCTTTGTGTCCAACATTTATATAAGAATATGAGAATGGATGTTGTGGATTACATTGCTCTAAAAAATTCAATCCTGTAATTTTTTCTTGGCAAAGAGCAATTAGAGGCATTTTTATTGGGAAGACTTTAGCTGAAAATCTCAGTATATCAACTTTTCACTAAAAAATTCAAATAATATAAAATGGAAAACATAAAATTAAATACTAAACTAACTTTTTCTATCTTTTCACATCCAAACTTCAATTCAGGCCCTATAACTAGATATTTTAAATACATTTATTTTAAATTTTCTTCTGTGTGACTTTTTCTTCCTTTAAAACCATATTTCAAATTCAGTTAACTGTAAAATATGTTATCTTCTATATTGTAGCTTTGCTTTATACATTACTGTTTATATTTTAATATGTTTATATTTTAATATATTTATATCCCGAGTCTTCCCAACCAGATATGCACTTTAACAACCATTAGTCTTTTACATTTTATATTACCAAGAGTAAAGATTGAAAACTCAGCTGCTAATGAAGTTACAAAGTGCCTGCAGTGTGTGCATATGTATAGCACTCAACCCATTAAATATTTAAAATATAAACTATACATAATTTCTTTGTTTTAGTATGTTGCTTTTTATATTTTTCATTCTAATATTTCAACTATAACCTATAGTCCATCCATATTGACACTACTACTTAAAGCAAACAATTTCATTTGTTGAGTTGTAGGTAGGGATTAATCTGCAATGCAAGACTTTATGTTAAACCCAGGCCTGATAGAACCCGCCTTTCTATAATGCCTGGGTCTCTCTGCCACTATGGCTCTACTAAAGCATTTGTGTAGAGAGACTCAAGCACTATAGAAAGACTGGTTCATTGGCAGGAAGAAATGATGCAGAGAAATATGGCTTATTCATTCTAAGCGCTGAACCAGAAATAACAGTGAAGAGGGAATATTGATTTAGTGCCTACACATTATTAAACAATATACCTGTGGACTTGTAATTACTGGTTTAGAGGACAGGCAGTGATACATATAAATCTTTCATAACAAGATATAGGTATTTGCATTAATATTTGGCTCAGGGACCACAGTATCTGTAGATAATATAGAGGGGTAAATACTCGACATCCATACATGCACTCTCAAAAAGAGGCTACACTATGTGCATAGTCATCTAGAAATTTAATATTCAAAAAAGGAAGGCACAGGTGAAGAGGAAGACATAGACTCTATCATGACAGCATGGAGAGTACTGCTATTCTGAGAAGTTACCTGGGTAGTTATTAGCTAGGAAACATGTGCTTGCCTGAACACTGTGACTGGCAATGGATCTTCCTAAAACTAAAAGCATTTCAGCCTAGGGAATACAGTAGGCAAATAGAATCATTTTCTAATTATGTAATAGTAATAACTAATTATGTATACAATAGATAATATCTGATTATGTAATAATCACTATATTGTATATTAACTACAATCATACATTAAAGTTCTTCCTCCTTAGAACACACACAAATTATGTGTTATATATAAATTCTATTATATGTATAAAAAAGGTAACAATGATCATAAAGTCAGGACAGTGGCTGTTGTCTGTGATGAGAGAGGATTTGTGTTTGAGATGCACACAGGAATGGCTTCTGGAGTGGCTGGCAAGGTCCCTGTCTCCTTGGGTGGAGCGTGATTACAAGGGTGCTTGCCTTATAATAATTTATTAAGCTGCAAATTAGTTTTATGCTTTTAAAAATATTTGTGTTAAAAACAAAAAAGATTTGGGGTTTTAGATAGTGCAATAAAAGTGTTTCCATTCCCATCTCCCAAAACAGAGAGAACAATAAGAGAAGCACACCCAAATGCCCTGACTTTTCCAAACAGTGATCCATAAGAGACACTAAAAACACTGGGATAAATTTAAAATATTGTGCCAGTTGACAGACAGATACACACACACACACACACACACACACACACAGTGACTGGCCCACAGTATATACCAATAATTGTTTGATGGATTGATGGATGATTCTTCTTTACAAATTGGCAGAAAGCAGTGCATGGAAGTGAGGGACCATGTAATGGCCGTATTTGTTTTTTCACCATGTAAGGAAGAGCCTCTGCATGAGTGTATTGACTGACAGACCCCTCTGTTCATCCCAGTGTCCAGTTGAATCTAACATTTCGAGTCAAGAAATCAAAGTAGACTATAAAGAAGATGTGCAATACTTGGAATTATTTTAAATAACTCTATTCATCATAAGTGTGAATACTTACACTTTGGTATTATACAGTGAGATTGAGATGATTATCTAATATCACAGGAAACACCTGATCCAGAAGATCTCACTTATCAGTATCAATTAACCAATGTAAAATTATTATAAAATTGTCCAAAATAATGTAATTGAAGCATTTAATTAGCTGCCTGTCTCACCTCGGTAACACTGTTTTGCTTATACTTTTGGCTGTATGCTATTAGGTCATCTCTTCCATGACAACAATTCTGTAATAGGATTTTTTTATAGAGAGAACAGGAAGATAATTCAGCCTTCCCTCCATAATACTTGGTTCAAATGTAATTTTTTATTGTAATAGCTTTACAACTCTTTGATGAAATTCTGTCTATAATTTTCTCTGTAGTTACTTATGCAGATAGAGCTTCCTGCCCAGGACAAAGCTTCATGGAAACTCTAGCCTCTCGTCTCACTTGCCATGATCTTCATTCAGCAAAGCCAGGACTCCCCTGCTTTCTTCCCCCTTCCTGAGCTTTTAGAGCACCTGGAGGTAGGTGTAGAGGGTAGAGAGTGGGGAAGTGGAAAAGTGGAAAAGTGGCCATAAACCTGGGATTTAATGTCTTCCAAACAGGAAACAGAGCAAAGTCTAGTATGGGTTTTTTCTTTGGGGTAGACGGTAGAGTTATAATGGAGGTAATGCTGACAGCCCACTAGCCTCATCAAAGTAATAGGATATTCATGGAGAGAGAGAGGGTAATTGCAACCTGAGGTAATATCTATGTCTTTAGCAGAGGGGTTGGCTAACATTTTTTTTCTGTAAAGGACCAGATAGTAAATATAATCATCTTTGTGGGCCATATAGTCTCTGTTGCAACTATACAGTTCTGCCAGCAAGAAACCAGCCATAGACAATACATAAATGAATGAATGGCACTGTGCCCCAATACAACTTTGTTTACAAAAATAGACAACCAATGGATTTTGTCCATGGACCATAATTTGCTGACTCCTGCTTTAGCTTATCATTGGAGTTTGAAGACTACCAGGGGCCCTAGCAAGAAAAAAACCCTCCAGCGGGCTCAGGAACTAAGAATAGGAAGGTCTAGTTCTCATTATAAAATATGATTCTGTTTTAAAAGAGTTGACAAGCTCATTAGGAGAATTCAGCAGATCAGTTGCACCTTTGATAGCCAGATGCGAATTTGCAGAATCAGGAAGTCATACATTTTAAATGAACATCATAGACAGCAAATGCAATAGAGAAAGACAAGCGATGCTTTCATAACGGATGGCCACGGAGAGTTTATACTTAATAATCTCTTAAGTAATAAATAAAATGTATGTAAATGTAGAAAGTGAAAAAATATTTCAAGTGTGAAAAAAGTGTGAGCAAAGATGTGAAGGTTGAGTATAGGGTACCAAATACCATTACTCCAAGGGAACATAAAATAGTGGCTATCTGATGTAGCCAGTGTTTATGAGTAAATAGTCTTCTAAACTACATTTATATCTGAAATAGTGTTTGTTAAACTTTTATCTTCAGGCCAAGTAGAAATACAAAGAGATAATTCCCTTTCCCTGATAATCTATTCCAAAGACACTGTAATTTACAGAGGCAAAAGAAATAAGTACAAAGCCAAGTTTCCATATAATAAATCCACCTGGACTGTGTTGCTCTGAAAGTTATCATTTTTTTTTTTTGAGTACATGGGATTTGTAGCCTCAATCCCTAGAACATCCTGCAAAATAGAGACAATTCAGCACATCTCATGAAAGACTTGCAATGATAATGAAGTAGAAAAAATAATGTTTTTCCTCCTGAATGCCTAGCTAGATTGCAGAATAAAACCAGGAGCTACATTAGCTCTGTTATCTGCATTTTCAAGCTGCTCACAAATGGTGGGCTGAATGACAGATAGTTGCACATTCAGTACAATTGTATTGAAACAAGAATAATAGTTAGCTATTTGAATATGTAGCAAGTATGTTCTCTCAAAACATAATTTTCCACTAGAAAATAAAATCAATAACAGATATTTTTTTTTTTTGTCAAAAGGAATAGCAGAGTAAGTGGTAATATGAGCTTTGTTCTACAAACACTCACATTCTATGACAACATCCACAAATTCTCTAGCAAGTCTTATTTTGCACCCACCCTCACTTTAAGTCTATGAATGCTTAAGTGGGAAATTTGATCTATTTCAAAAGGAAAGAACTCATGTAATGCGATTAGAAGTCCAACATCTCCCCAAAGGCTTACATTTTAAATATGGAATTGCTCTCTGCCCAAATGTGGATCAAACTACAATTTATCTCTCTCCTCCACTCCTCTGACTGCTTAATCTTAGAGAAAGAAGGACATAAAAAAAAGAGTAGAGTGCATTTCTATAAAATAATCCTTTAAAATGTTTCCTTTTCTTTTTTTTTTTTAATTATTATTTTTTTATTTAATTAAGTCTTTATTGTTCAGATTATTACATTTGTTCCTCTTTTTTTCCCCCCCATAACTCCCCTCCTCCCAGTTCCCGCCCCACCCTCCGCCCTCACTCCCCACCCACTGTCCTCATCCATAGGTGCACGATTTTTGTCCAGTCTCTTCCCACATCTCCCACACCCCTTTCCCCCCCAAGAATAGTCAGTCCATTCCCTTTCTATGTCCCTGATTCTATTATAATCAACAGTTCATTCTGTTCATCAGATTATTTATTCACTTGATTCTTAGATTCACTTGTTGATAGATGCATATTTGTTGTTCATAATTTGTATCTTTACCTTTTTCTTCCTCTTCCTCTTCTTAAAGGGTACCTTTCAGCATTTCATATAATCCTGGTTTGGTGGTGATGAACTCCTTTAGCTTTTCCTTATCTGTGAAGCTCTTTATCTGACCTTCAATTCTGAATGATAGCTTTGCTGGATAAAGTAATCTTGGTTGTAGGTTCTTGGTATTCATCACTTTGAATATTTCTTGCCACTCCCTTCTGGCCTGCAAAGTTTCTGTTGAGAAATCAGCTGACAGTCGTATGGGTATTCCCTTGTAGGTAACTAAGTTTCTTTCTCTTGCTGTTTTTAAGATTCTCTCTTTATCTTTTGCTCTTGGCATTTTAATTATGATGTGTCTTGGTGTGGTCCTCTTTGGATTCCTTTTGTTTGGGGTTCTCCGCGCTTCTTGGACCTGTAAGTCCATTTCTTTCACCAGGTGGGGGAAGTTTTCTGTCATTATTTCTTCAAATAGGTTTTCAATATCTTGCTCTCTCTCATCTTCTGGCACCCCTATAATTCTGATGTTGGTACGCTTGAAGCTGTCCCAGAGGCTCCTTACACTATCCTCGCATTTTTGGATTCTTTTTTCATTTTGCTTTTCCGGTTGGATGTTTTTTGCTTCCTCACATTTCAAATCATTGACTTGATTCTTGCGCTCCTCTGGTCTGCTGTCAGGAGTCTGTATAATATTCGTTATTTCAGTCCGTGTATGCTTAATTTCTAGTTGGTTCCCCAATATAAGATCGAGGGTCTTATTAGTTTTCGTGTAGAGCTCATTAAGTTTATCAGCAGCTTCTAAACAGTTCTTGAGAGACCTTAAAAGTGTGGTTCTGAACTCTATTTCTTCCATTGACAATTTTGTCCTGTTTCTTTGTCTCCGCATTTTGTTATGCTTCCTTGGTGCACCCCCTAGTGGTCTTTGTTCGCAGTCTTATAGTGAAATCTTGATTGTTGTAGCTAATTCCAGGGAGGGTTTGACCTCCAGGCCAAGTGGCTATGAGAATCAGCTGTGTCAGCAGTGAGAGAACTTCTGTCCTCTAGGGAGGTGCTAATCTAGCCTTTGCCTGAGGCTATCCGGCAAATGCCTCTGTGCAGGGCTTGGGCGGGGCAGGGCGGGTCGCACAGGATCAACAGGGTGGGCGGGAGAGAGCAGTTATGGCGGCTCTCAGTCCTGTCCCCAGGGGCTCTGCCTCTCTGAGTCCCAGCACCCGCTGCAAAGCTGGGAGAGAAAGCTGTACTCGCTCTGACCGAAGCCAGACAGTCCCGCTTCTCCCGTTTGAGTCTGGGTCCCTAAAGACTCGCCCGGATCTGGAGCTCAGAGTCTGCGACTCCCTCCCGATTGAAAACGCCAACCGCGCCCTCCGCCACCAGCCCGCTCCGCGCACTCCGCACCTCAGAACTTGAGCTCAGCACTGCGGCTCCTCTGAGTGTCCGTGTGCGTTTCTCTTTCCTCCTAATTGTAGGACTTCCACTCAGCCAGCGTTCCTGTGGTTCTGGGTGGTGTCCCTTCTGTTTTTTGGTTTCACTTTTGAAGTAGTTGTTCAAAGCAGCAAACTCCGGAGTTAACCTATGCCGCCATCTTGGTTCTCCAAAATGTTTCCTTTTCAACTAAAAATGTACATTTCAGTACCTAATATTAATTCTTACCATTCTTGATAGTTACTTTTTAAAAAATCGAATATATACATGGATCAAGAACTTCTACTATATTAAACTTTCCGATATGTTGCTATTGTGAATATATGTTTTCATTTATTTTAGATTCATCAGAATTGCTGGGTCTATGTTCTAGTCCAAAAGTAACAGAATCATTGTGAGATTTCACCCTCTCATAAACAACATGTCAGAATTTCTAGTTGCTCTATATTCTTGCTAACCTTTCATATGTTGGTGTGTATTTTTATAAATACATTTTATTGATTTTTTTACAGAGAGGAAGGGAGAGGGATAGAGTGTTAGAAACATTGATAAGAGAGAAACATCGATCAGCTGCCTCCTACACACCTCCTCCTGGGGGATGTGCCTGCAACCAAACTACATGTCCTTGACCGGAATCAAACCTGGGACCCTTCAGTCCACAGGCTGACGCTCTATCCACTGAGCCAAACTGGTTAGGGCATATGTTGGTGTTTTTAATCATGGTTTTAATTTGTGTTTTCCAAGTAACTATGATATTATTTATTTGTGTATCTTCTTGGGTAAACTACATATTCACGTTGTTTTGTATGTTAATCACTTTTTGATTCATTGAGTAGTAAACTTTATGTTTTCTGGATACAAATAATTGATATCATTCAGTGCTTGTCTTTTCATTTTCTTCACAATTACATTTGAAGATATTTTTTAAATGAAGTAACTTCTCAATCATCTTTCTTATATGGTTATTAATTTTGTTTACTAATCAATATTTGCCGATCCCAAAGTCATAACATTTTCCCATATGTTTTCTTCTGGGAAATTTAAATTTCACCTTCATAGGTTTCAAAGTTGAATTTTTTTCACATGGCCATCTATTGTTTCAGCACTGCTTGATAAAAAGGTTTTCTTTTCTCAGCTTAATACCTTGACATTGTGCAGTAAATGATTAAGTGTATCCAAGAAAGGTTTGGAAGATAGTCTCTAAGCCTATGGATATCCCACTTGACAGTACTGTATTGTTTACCTGGGGATCTTGGGCTATGCCAGATGGTCTGTGCCAACAATTTGATTTATGGTGGAAGCCTTGTGCTATGCAGCAGCATCTGGACTTTTCGAGGTACTGGAAACTAAGGTCAGTCACACAGGTGGTCCATCATACATTCTTCACTGACCCCCTGCACACTGAGGCTTAGTTGAGCTTCTGCGTTTGACAATACTCCATTCTAAGAGAAGTTCAGTGCTGTTTGCATGACTCACGTAAAAGAGGGCAATCAGAGTCTTGCACCTGGAACTTTTTGGGATTGAGCCTATGTGCCTTTTCCCACTGCTGTTTTTAATCTGTATTTTTTTCATTGTAATAAATAATGACCCCAAATATAATTACTTTGCTTAGTACTATATGTCCCTCTACTAAATTATGAAATTTGAGGGTAGTCTTAGTGACATTTCAAACTGCAGATAACTTTTTAAAATTAATTGATCATGTATGTGGTCAATTAGACTGTATTTTTATTGCATTTTAGATTACTTTTAGTTCACTTCCTTAACTACTGTAGCTTTATGTTACATTTTACTGTCATTAACGATAAGCCTTATGTGTTTTTTTTTAATTGGGCTATTCTAAATACTTTGCATTTCTGTATAAATTTTAGAATCAGTCTTCCAATATTCTACTAAACATCTTGCTTATATTTTGAATAGGTCATGTTAAATCTAAGACCACTTAAGAGAGAACTGATATCTTAAAAATATTATATGTTCTAATTCATGACCATGGGTATCAGTCCATTTATTTAGTCCTTTTTATTTCTTCTCATCACTATATTCTCATCTTTTGACTTTTTCACAATGTTTGTCTTTCCATTGCATCTGTTCCCCAGCACAAAAATCACCATGAGTGCTTCAGAATTGTGGGAATATCATGCTTCTGTTGCCAGGACAATAGTGTATCTCAGTCCTCAGCCCACAGGCCCAAACCACTGATCAGAGGAGGTGGGCCTCTGTCCAGAGCTAAAATAATTTCTCAACATCAGCATTTATGGTAACCCTCCAGTACCCATTAAATATTAGGAAGAAGATAACTGTATGGAGGGAGAAAGGGAACGAAGAAGGGAAATAAGTGAAAGAAGACAATTTCTTTGCTTGATTACTGTAAACTTTTGGAGAACAGAAACTATGTCTTTTATTACTTTGTGTCTAATACAGTGCCCCACTCTGCACACATAAATACTCCATAATAATTAAATCCTATCTGAAGTAAAATCACTAATGTATATGACTTTTATTTGTACCTTATTTTCTATAAACCAATTTTTAGTATATTCAATATTTAAAAGATGAAATATGTTATATTTACTTAGTTTAGTGTAATATTTTAATATAAATTGTAGCAACTCAGAACTTCAAACTATATAGATATAAAACATATAGAAAACAGCTTCAAAATTTATAGTTTTTATAACAGTATATGTCTTTCCAGGTTCTACTGAAATGATAAAAAAGCAAGATTTGACTACCCCAAATACATCTACCTGAAAAGACAGTTTATATTAACACTTAGAGAAAACTTTGCAAGGTTTATCACATATTTTTATTGATTTTTAAAAAAATAATAAATAATGTATACTTCTAACACCTTTATAAATGTTTGATGTTTTTAACCTTCATAACACATCTTGTCCTTTACTCTGCAGAAAGGTTGTTAGTTACCTTTCTTATTCTCCGGGTATTTTTAATGGATAAAAGCACATTCTGTTCACTATAAATTATCAGCCTCCCACAGATTCCGTTCCTGCTCATAAGGTATGAAACCTCATTAATTTAAGGTTGGTAGTAAAGCTCAAACTCTACAAAGTAAAGCCAAATCAACATCACATTTATAATATTTCTGTACTCTTATACATAGGTGAAATGGTAAATGGATAAGCATATTTATGAAAAATGTTAGCAAGCGGAAGACTATAGGAAAATTTCATCTCGTAGAAGTTATTCTCATTCCTCCCCTGAATGTTTGCTCTTTTGAATAACAGAGGTATGAAGGAAAGGATCATATGATGTGTTGTTATGTGTGTGTGCTATTTTTACAGATTCCTGGAAACCTAATGATCAATAGTGATATTAAATATGAAGATCTTTGGGCCAAAGGGTAATGTCCATTTGGGAGCACCCATCAGAGAAGGGACACTCAAAATCCCAGGTGACAAAATTGCTTGGTCAGTTGAAGTCTATCATTTTCTTCCTTGGCTACCTCATATGGATACAATTGGAACAGTCATGCCCAAGTGCATGAACCCCTAATTATTATGGTGGCTTTAGCTACTGTTGTTATTACAGGCAACAACAGAAACAACCCTAAATTCTAAATCCAGTATGATTTCTTCAGAAAATGACTTGGCCACGTAATAGTAAATTGCCTTCATTTGCACCCTCCTATTCTAGAAAAGGCTAAAATTCATATTGAAAGGAAATAAACACGCGATCCAAGTATATGTTTTCCTTTCCTGCCCACATAATTTCAACCAGTACCACCATTAGAGAATATTTGATGCATCAGCATGAAATCCCATATAGCAACACATCAAACCAAAGGGAGCCAAAAAAAAAAAAAAATAGCAAAATATCTGTAGGGGTAGGCGGATGATCATAGGGTTTATTGGTCATATAACATATCCACAGCCTAGAGTCCACCAATATTAAATTTTATCAAAATGCCTGTTGAAAGCAAAGCTGAAAGCACCAATTGGAAGTCAAAACTTGGCTATGGTCATTTGCTATCTGTAAAGATTCAGTAAACAACTTAATTTGACACATTTTATGTAGCGCTGTGTCTCCAATAGACATGTAGTATATGAGTGGCTCTCCTTAGCCTAACCCCAAGTGATTTGGGGAATTTGTGCTTTCTGTTACTGAAGCTCTGTGTTCTGTAAGTTCTGTTACTGAAGCTCTGTGTTCTGTAAGGTCCTGTTTCCCAAAAGGGAAATATGTCTTTCAGGGAAAAAACATGAGACCTATGGAACCATCAGCTACAGCTCTGGCTTCAGCACTTTAGGATTTTGTGCCAAAGAACCAGCAGGCAAGAATAGGCATTATTCTCTCAGCAGGGATGTAGGGCCACAATACACACTGTAGGAATAATGTGTGTTGGCACTTGGATGCTTTTTGATATGCCGTTGTTCCATGTTTATGGTACATGACAAGAGAAGTAAGTATATCTTGAACAAGTTATCATGATAAAGAGTTTGGGCTCTTAATGGATGACTCTGGAGCTTGCTACCAATAAACCATAAGACCACCAGAGTTTTTAGTATTGCTGAGTGTCCCATACAGGGAAATGATGAATATCATTTGAGCCTCCAATATCAGCCACTGTGACAGGGCCTGCAATTTGTCTCTCTGACCTTGATCTGCTAGGTTTCTCCCAGGATCAGAGACCCACTAGAGTATTGAGGGAGCTTTTTCCAGAACTTCATTGTAAAAGTAGATTTTAATGATTCTAAATGTATACAAGGGTAGATACTGGGATATATTGCACAATTTGTAGTCCCAGATACAGAAAATGCAGATGAACAAATTTTAGCTCTCAGTCCACTTTAAATATTGCCTCAACTGAAGAAAACTTCCTTATACAAGGATGCCTATTTTACTGGCAAGTGTGCATCCAGAGACTATATGATGTGGAAATATAATGTTCTGGCCCCTGTCCCAACTCAAGATAACCCTGAAGGGTCATCTCAGCTTCATTTTTGTAACTAAACTGTATGTAATTTTCTTTAAGTTTGTTTTCATAAGAATTTAGTATAATCAACCCATTTATCTACTTGCATTTCTAAAAATGGCAGTTTTCCCTATAGACCAATTCTTGTCCTTGGCACTATTATATCCTAATTAACCTTTTTTATTCACCATAGTAATCTTCATATGCTATCCTCTTTCCCATTTATCAACATTTTATTAATTTTCAAATGGCTGCTTCTAAATTTTTGACATAATTTTTGTTTTTCACTCTTAATTCTTATAAAGATATCCACTTTAACTCAGGAAAACTTATAGGCCATATGCAAATAGCATACTATGTAAAGTAGTACTTTCATTTAACAGTCTTTTTTTTAACTTTAAAAATATCTTGAGATTTCTTATATCTTCTTTTCACTGCAGATGAAACTCAATCTATTTCTTCTTACTCCTGAGCACACAGCTACACTTTATTTCCCAGGCTGCTTTGGGTGTGGCCATATGACTGATTTCTAACCAATAGAATATGAGAAAATTGATTGGCCCACTTCCAGCTCTGTCTAGCCAAAACTTCCCAAGTTGTGATTAACTTTCCCCATTCACCTATGTAGTACAGACTAGTACTGGGGGAAAAAAATAGACCACTTAATGCTGGGGTCCAACCCCAGCAGGTCCAGGGGTCCCCAAAGGTGTGGACGGAGTCAGCAAAGAAGGAATTAAACAGAGACAGCATTCAATTGATCAGCAGCCTAGCCAGGATCTCCAGCCAAGTTCTGGTCTGGGTCTCCAGAGAAGTTCTGGTTAGGATCTCCAGCCAGGTTCTGTGTCCATGTTCTCTTGCTAGGTTCTCAAGCTAGGTTCTCCAGGTTCTCCAGCCAGGTTCTGTAGCCATGTTGCCTCGCTAGGTTCTCCAGCCAGGTTCTCTCGCTAGGTTCTGTCTCTAGGTTCTGTGGCCAGTTTCTGTTGTCTTGTTACATCTGTATTTATACCAGTTGATTCAATCCTATCAATCTCTATTACAAAGATTAGGGTGTTTCTTATCTCCATTCCAGGGAGTAAAGATTATGTAGCTTAAGCATGATTGTTCGTAGTTAAAGTGATTAATTACCCGCCTTGCACTTAGTTGAGGGGTTTTATTCCCTCCCTAACTTCAGGGGAAAATCCCTACCTGGGGAAACAACCTTTCTCAGAGACCTTGGTTAAAACACATAGTGCCAAGAAGGTGAGCAAACATATTAAGAACAGTATGCCATATATACCAGGTCCCTTGAAACAGCAAGGATGGACTGGCTCCCGGCAACTTAACATGTGATATTAGACATGTAGGAGAATCACCAACTAAAGAATTATCTCTCAATTGTATGAGCAAAAAACATACATAACTTATATTTGAGCCATATCTATTTGGGGGATGTTTTTTAAAGGCATTATCTTAAATAATACATAACCATTACTTTAAAGTAGAAAATAAAGCAACTACCTTGCCTTGAAAACAAGCAGACACTTCCTTAGCAATGATAGGTTCCAAGTTATATATTTACTGAGGTTTTATTTGGATGAATACTTCTATTTCATATATAAATGTAAATATAAAGTATGTGGTATATATGTGTGAACAAGCATACCATACCATGTATCTGTCATATATATATATATATTAATGGACTAGTGGCCCGGTGCACAAAATTCATGCATGGGGGGGTTGTCCCTCAGCCCGGCCTATACCCTCTCCAATATGGTACCCCTTGGGGTGACCAAGGAAGCCGAGCCTCCCATGCATGCTCTCCGGCCAGCTTGGCTCCATGGCTCTGGCTGGCAACACCATCTTTGTTGAGTCAGTTTGCATATTCCCTCCTTATTAGCCGTGGGTGCCACCATCTTTATCGCGAAGTGATGGTTAATTTGCATATTACTATTTTCTTAGATAGGATATTATATATAGATGTAGTATATATTTTTATATCATATATATTATATGCAATTTAAGAAAATGTTTCAGCAAAAAAAGCACAGAGAGAAAATAACAAGCATTTAAACATTAAGAAAAGGTGATCCTACTAAAATAAGGTTATGGGACAGAAGGAGTAGAGGGAATTTTTAAAAATTCAGACACAATATTGGGTTTGGGTGTTTTAAACTATTATATTTCATTATTTCAATTTTTGAAATATTATACATAAATCTTGCAAATAAGATGTGGTACACAATATTTTTTCTTGTTCATGTAATGTCACATTAATTATATTTAGAAATCCTATAAAGTCTGAAGAGGGACAGCTGTTTAAGTCTCAAGCTATCTAAAAGTTTAAAATAAAATAATTTGTAAATATTTTTATGAAACTCTGTAGGTGAACTTTTCATAAAGCACTAGATTGAGATTCAAATTAGTCCTTAATTGTCAGAAACAGGTCTGGCCCCACTTATCTTGGCCACTTTAGAAAGCCTTCTATTTCAAAGTGCTGTCCATGTGCCCTTTGACTAATAACTTTTAAAGAAAGTTGGAGTTTACTGGGATATCCATATACATATTCTAAATTAAAATAGAGAAGTAATGGCCTTAAGAAAGCAGTTGGCAGCAAGACTATTAGACTGTGAGTATGTACAAAAACATGTTAATTATAAAAGCATGTTCATATCTATATGACTGTCCAATAAATGATTTAAGACAACCTTAGCAGTAATTTACAATGTTGAATCATTTAAGCATAATCAGCAACCATTGCACATGAGTAATTTATTTCCATGGTTATATTTTCCTCAAAAATACAGCTTATAAATGGGGGTATAACATCTCCGTCTCTCTATCACATTAATTATGAATTATATTTAAATCTAAGATTTTTCAGTGTGCATGGCATTTTCAAAATTACACACATCTTTATAAATCATCTTATGAACATTTATTTAAAGTGAATACTGAAGTGCTGAAACTTTAGTGTGACAAATTGCCATCTTCTGTTGTATTAAATTGAGAGTCATTTCTTTTCATTTTGAATACAAGGAATGACTATCAAAGACAAAAAAGTTATTAGTTCTAGAATTCAAATTCAGAGTAACTTTAGAATACAGTGAACATGTACTTTAATATATCATTTTAACATGACTTGCACCTATCATGTGAAGGTCAAATTAATTCATTAAGTATTTGTCACTCTGGGTAGAATATTACTTCAGAGAAAAAAAACATCAACCTCATGTATTTGACTAATGCTCTTTTACACCCCTCGTGCCTTTGTACCAGCTTGAACAAATAGCATGTGCTCATGTTCAGACTCAATGGATTGGTTCCCAATGACAAGAATAATATGGACTTTCCACTCACTTATATTAATGTTCATGAAAAAGGTGGAAATGAAACATAAGGGAAATATATATTGAATGTATAAGCAAACTCAGGGTAATACGCATTCTCTTGTGTTGTCAAAATAAAAACTCAATGTATACTATGCTACACAACAGTAAAAAATGTAAAAAAAACCCTTTGATATTTAATCTTACATTGTATATTTTGGCCACATATTTTATTTATTTTTATATTACATTATTAGTCATAATTTGGCACACATTATAAGCCAAGCACTTGCCTATGAATGTCACGTATTATCTCTTTTAATCTGTGCTACCATCTTATGATGGATATAAGAATATGCTCAGTTACAATTTTTAAAACAAATAACTATGATGCTTATTATATTCTAGGTACTATTTAGTCACTTCATAAATATGAACTAAATACTTATTACAACCTTCTAAGCAAATACCATATTACTCACATTTGCAGATAAAAACTTAGGCAAAAAGAGATTAAGTGATTTGCCCAAACTTGCACAACAATTAAGTGGTGGAAAAGAGGTTCAAATCTAGTCACTCTTGCTTAAAACTAGAAATTAGAGTGGTTAAGATATTTATCTAAAAGCAAACAGTGAAAAATTGATAAGAAAGATATTTAATTTGAGGTCTACTTGTAAAACTTCCCCTAGACCCAGGCAAGAGTGTTCCTTGCTCTTTCCTAACTTCAGGGGGCCCTCTACTGGCCCTCCTTTTGCTGTGCCCTTTGCCATGGAGGAAGGAGTACACAGAGCAAGGGGGATATACTAGGAGCCCTTCCCAATGCTACCCAGACACCCATGCTGGAACTTGAGCCTATTGTGCCCTAAACATGATACTCCTGGTTGCTTGCATAGCCTACTCAAGCCTGTTCCCCTGTTAAATTCTCCTAAAGTTGATCACACTTCCAGTGGTGCAACCTCCAATCCAAGGAATTGCCAAGGGTGGCTTTGAAGGACTATGAACTGAGACTGGACTTGCAGGCTGAGGAGTCTACAAGTATGTTCTTGAGGCCATCCTCAAGGATATAGGATAGGGCAGGGAGTTATGAAGGAATGGATGAGCCATTGGCTAGAGGCCTAGGGCCAACTCTTCCTGTGCCGCCATATCCCTGGGGAGAACCTCAGTTTGTAAGAATTCTAAATCAAAACTTGGACATCCAGATAATTATGAAGCTAGCTGAAGGAAAGAAAATGTTTATTTATTCTCTTGTCCAGTACCTTAAAAATATCAGGGATTGTTTTTTTTCCAGAAAAATGCATTCCTATTCTTTATGATACTCTGCTTCTTTACACTGGTATTAAATATGTACATAAAATAGTAGAACACATCACCTTATTATTTACACAGTATAGGATAGTGCTTCTCCTTCTCCCCTCAACTATATTTTATTAATCTTTACTTGACAGATCTCTTATAAGTTAAGAATATTCAGGAGTGTTCCAAAACTGATAATGGAGATGCAAAGTCATGATCTGAAGAATAATGAAGCAATACTTAACAACCCAGGTATGTGCCCTGACCGGGAATAGAACCATGACCTCCTGGTTCTTAAGTCAATGCTGAACCACTGAGCCATGCCATGCTGGCTGGGCCTACGCGATATTGTTACTTCTGGTTTGGGGGATACACTTTGAGAACCTGGTGGAGGGGGGAAATAAAGGATTTCCTCCCACTGTTAATTTTATTAGATTCTCCTCAGAGTTATAAGGATGCCCCCTTGTGGTAATCCAAAGTAAAAGTTTGGAAGACTACCAGTAAGAATCCAAAAATAAGCATTGAATACAGTAGAAATACTCAAATTTAAGATATCCCCTCCATTTTCCTTAGGAAGGAGAACAATGATTGCTATACATGGTAAAACATAGTGCTTAAAAGACCAGAACTTAGAGCCAGATGAACTTGGATTCAAAGCTACCACTTTAGTATATAACATTGGGCAAGTTAGTTACTTAACTTCTCTAAAACTTTCTTATCCATGAAGTGGCATAATAATAGCACTGTATGCCTCTAATAATATTGTGAGAATTAGGTATACTACTATATGCAGACTGGAGCATCCTGACTTACAGTCCAGGGTGAAGATCACTGTCCTCTCTTTAATGTTCTGGAGTGTAACATTTGAGCCCACGCATACATGGGCATGTCAAGCCCTCCGATTAATACATCGTTATCCACATATATCCAGGGATAAGTGCTTGTTAATGCCAAAGGACCGGTCAGAATTTATAACTCAACTATACCTCTTGTCTCTGAAGGACTTTCAAACTGCTTCTGCCGCCTGAAGTTGGTTGTTCCAGAAGAAGTCATTGTGTTACATGGATCCTTGCTGGTGTCAAAGTCAAAGGCTGTTTGACACATCTGATACAAAGACATTCCAAAGGCGCCTCTTCTTACTGCTGCAGACTTCTCTCAAGTATGTGGTTAAGGCTGAGTCCCATGCCCCGAGAGCTGCCAGTGCAATGGATGTAAGAGTCCATCCCAGACTCCAGTGGTTATATGAGATACAAGGTTAGAACACCTTTCCTCTCACTGCTGTGCTCAGCCACAGATGTGCAACAGCAAAGTGGGCCTGACTCCCTGATAAGCAGCTCTTTAGATGCACTCAATAATTTTCACACTCCACAATCACATGATCCAACAATATTCATTGTTCAATAATAAAATGGAAAGCCATCACAAAACCAAACTACTTGCTTAAAAAAATAGGGCATATAGCTTCCATTAGTATAATTTGCCTATTTTCTCACAATCTAAAAATAATGAAAATAAATTAAAATGATCAATCCCTACCCTAAGGAGCTCACTGTATAATTGAGGAGATAAATGTTTATTGAATGTCTTTGATCTTAAATATAATTCTATTTTCCCATATTTGAATATTTCTAAAATATAGATGATTTTTACCTGTTAATAAAGCAATTCTGTATTTACAGTCAGAATAAAACCCAGGAAAGTTAGAAACTGATGATGATGATGATGATGCAATATCAGGACTTGTATAAAGATCTGGCTGAATAATTTTAGGTTAGACATCTATTGGTAGTCATCTAATGAAAGAAAGCTTGAAAATGGCAAATATAGACATTGACTTCTACACACACACACACCCACACACACACGTTCACACACACACACATTCTATATGCCCCCATATCAACAATGATACTATTACCACCACAGTCTCCATTACAATTCATAATTATAAGTCTCTAAGTGTTTTGATGTCAAAGGTGCCTATTCCTCAACTCCAGGAACCAAGAAATCTCAAAGCAATATTAATAAGCATAGAATAGTCCTCAAGAATTGTAAATAATAATATAAAAGAAATCTCAGCAAAACATTCATAAATATTAACCTAAAATATTAAAATATGTTAACAAAATACAAAAACCTGCCATGAAATTCTTTAAACAGACTATCTCTTTCTTATAGGTTTTGCACACCAAAGGAAACCATCAACAAAATGAAAAGACAACCCGCTGAATGGAAGAACATATTCACCAATACATCTGATAAGGAGTTAATATCCAAAATTTATAAAGAACTTATAAAACTTAACACCAAAAACACACACCAAAAAATCCAACTTAAAAATGGGCAAAGGACCTGATTAGACATTTCTTCAAAGAGAACATACAGATGGCCAATAGGCATCTGAAAACATGCTCAACATAGCCAATCATCAGAGAAATTTAAATTGAAATCACAATGAGATATCACCTCATACCTGTCAGAGTGGCTATCATCAATGTATCAACAAACAAGTGCTGGTGAGGATGTGGAGAAAAGGGAGCCTCTTGCACTGTTGGTAGGAATGCAGATTGGTGCAGCCACTATGGGAAATAGTATGGAGTTTCCTCAAAAAACACACACAAATGGAACTGTCTTATGACCCAGCAATTCCATTTCTGGAAATTTACCCAAAGAAACCAAACACACTAATTTGAAAGATTATGTACACTCTTATATACATTGCAGCATTATGTATAATAGTCAAGATTTGGAAGCAGCCCAAGAGTCCATCAGTAGATGAGTGTATAAAAAAGCTGTGGTACATTTACACAATGGAATGCTACTTGGCCGTAAAAAGAAGGAAATCTTACCCTTTTCGACAGCATGGATGGACCTGGAGGGCATTATGCTAAGTGAATTATCCAGTCAGAGAAAAACAAGTATCACATGCTCTCACTTATTTGTAGACTCTAATAAACAAAATGAACTAGCAAGCAAAATAGTGACAGACTATAGACAGAGAGCATACTGACAGCTGCTTGGGGCGGGGGGTGATGGTGAAGGGACTGAGCAATAAAGAAAAACTCTTGAACACGGACAACAATGTGTTGATTGCTATGGTGAATGGGGATGGAGGGAGGTGGAGAGAATATAGGAGAGATAAATGGTGATGGAACAGGACTTGACTTGTGGTGGTGAGCACACAATACAATCTATAGATGATGTGTTGTAGACCTGTGCATCTAAAAAACCCCAAATAAATAAATATGATGTGTGAAGTTTTAAAATTGAAATTTGCAGAACTGAGGATGAAAAATATTGGAATATTGGGTTACATTGAAAAAGAAAAAAAAAAGACTACACAGCTTTACCAAAAAAAGCCTACATTTGCCTTAGAAATGATAACAAAAAATAAATGATGCTGTCTGAGAAACACTGTCATTCATGAGCAAACGTTGGCATCTGAACCAGCTTTTAACAGGCAGCTCTCAGCCCTGCAGTCTAACTGAAGCCTTCTGTGTGGTTTAAAATATCCACTTTCGAATGCACACACAGTTTTAGAAAGGGACAATGATTCTCTGAAATAGATGCCCAGATTTTATCTGCGTGTTTTTTAAACTGTGATGTCAACCAGGAAAAAAATAAAAGTTTGTCAGTAGAAGCATTTTCCTGTACAATGCATCTTTTATTTCCTTTACAATGTACATCTTCCTTTTCAGTGTCTCGAAAAGCGATAGATAGCACAGGCACACTGTGTGATGTTGACAATGCTAATGAATGGTGCTCAGTTCTCTATCAGGATAACTCCTTCAGTATACATAAGCAGCAGATGCAAAATGCATTCAACCTAATTTCAGAACCACAATAATAAATCTATATAGTATTGCATGAGACTTTAAGCTTGGCATTAAAATTTGCCTGACGGGGCAAATTACGCTTAGTTGTTTTTTGGTTTTGTTTTTTGTTTTTAATATCTAAAAAGGGATAACAATATCCACCACATAGGCTGTTGAAAGTATTTAATAGATAATCTAGGCAAAATTGTTGTGTCTGGCACCTGTTAAGAGCCCCCCAAAATTGAACCTTCATAGCTATGTATCTGCCTTAGGTCTATGCCTCTCCTAGAGATTATGAGAGTGGCCTGATAAACTTTGAATGCATTTTTGGTTTATAGTGGCCAGAGTGGTTTCCTATTACTTGAACTAATAGCTTTGATAGATGCAGCAGTTGATCATACATTCAGACGTTTCATGAGACCTTGACAAATGATGTAGAGATAAATAATAATTCATTTCTCAGCAAACTTTTCTATACTTTACAAGAGTCAGCCAAATCTAATTGATGACTACACTCAGTGGAGGAAAAACAATGGACATTTATTTCATATTATGTCAGAAAGATAACTACTGAATCTAAATGTATAAGATCACTTTTAAAGCTAGCTTGAGGGAAAGAGTGTCCTTTGCCTCATGCTTGTGTGGACTGTACAAAACTCCCCATACAACATGGCGCTGTTATTCCTGAAAGATAGTAACAGATCTAGGGCCAAGTTTGTAGAAGATGCTTAGAAAAACAAGCAGTAAATGCCCTGGGTAGACCCTTTGTCAACCCAACAAAAACTGTATTCATTTAGCAAGAAAGAAGGTGTTAATTATCCTTTGGATCGGCAGTCATCCGTGGGTTTCAGACCATGGCTTTAATCAAGGTAGAGGGAAGCAACTTTCTCCTACAAAGTCTCAGGTTTAAAAATCAGAAGTTTACAACCATCATTCAGATGTCAGGAAACAGGTTTTACTTAGGTGACTAAAGCATAAATGGTAGCATTCAGTCCCGAAGTGGAACCCTTTAGCATCCGTGATACATGTCTTTGCTCCTGCTTCCTTTCATCATCTTTGAGGCATGATATAAGGCAGGGATGATTGTAGCAGCAGTGGAGATAAGAGATCCGCATGAAGGAGATAAATCACACCAGTGCATTTTTCTGCAGGATTTGGGATCACAGCAAGTGAAGGATGACAACTGCATGCGGAGACAGATGAGTCAAAGGCAGCATGAAACCTTGCTTTGTACGAGCCACTCTGCTCTGAGGAGCCTGTGGAGCCCTGTCCCATGGTGATAAATGTTAGAGAACAAGGAAGAGGGATTCAGTTGAAAACTTTTCTGACTGCACCAAAGAAAATAACTGCTGATTTGGTGAGGTAGCTGGTAAAACAGAAGGAATTAGGATTGATATATAAAACAATTTATCATAGCACAGAACGTCCTCAGTCAATACCCACAGCTATATATAACATCGTTGGTAATTAATTACCTGTGTCAATATAATGGGTTTGATCAAAAGTATCCCCCCGCGCTAGAGTCTTCTCTGATCTTTTACTCTTTTGTCATATTATGTGATCCAGAAAACAATCCTGAACTTGAGTTATAACCTTATTTTATCTTTAGTAAATGCATTCAAAAAATGTCAATGGTAAATGACAACAATGCCAGTGGCAATCGATTTTAAGGAGGATAAGAGTAGCAGTAGCAATTAAATATATAGAAATCTTCTACTGACATTTTACTCTCCTGACTGAATGAAATAGCTAATAATAAAATTGATTATTTCTTTTTAACCTTGTGCTAAGGACCTTTCCTCCAGAGTATTATATTTAATGGTTATTCAAACCCTGTCTCCAAAACAGCTAAACAGGCTTCATTTACTCAGGGCTATGCAGCTAGTAAGAAATGAAGTTTGTCTTCAAACCCTAGGCCTGGGTGTCAACAGAGAAACCTATGTCCACAACCTCTATTATACTTTGGGATGAGAAGATAACAAATGTAAGTTTTCTTCTCAAGATGCCAGGCATTAGAAAGAATGGAACAGAATTACAAGGAATTCGTGTGCCTGTCCCAAATGAAGGGAATGGAAAGAAGTGGGCATAAGGTTGATAAAATATTGCCTTCCTAGCAGAATTCTCCAACAAAAACCAAACACACAGAATCCACAGGAAATTGTATGTACATGAGAGGAAGGTATCTACTTTAATGAATTGGTTTATACAATTGTAGGCGCTGCAAGTTTGAAATCTGCAGGACAGTCTGGACAACCAAGAGTTAATGTTGCCAATCGAGTCTAAAGGGAGTCTAGGGGCAGAATTTCTTCTCCCTCAGGACTTTTAGGTGTGTTGTTGTCTTTGTCTTTTTCCTGAAGTCCATTAACTGATTGGATGAGACCCACATTATGGAGAGTAATCTATTTTTACTCAAAGTCTACTGATTTAAATATTAGTTGAATATAAAAATAACTATTTTTCTTTATTGATTAAGGTATTACATATGTGACCTTATCCTCCCATTACCCCCCAACCCCCCACTCATGCCCTCAACCCCCTGGTGTCTATGTCCATTGGTTAGGTTATATGCTTGCATACAAGTCCTTTGGTTGATCTCTTTCCCTTACCCACACTCTCCCCTACCTTCCCTCTGAGGTTTGACAGTCTGATCGATCCTTCTCTGTCTCTGGATCTGTTTTTGTTCATCAGTTTATGTTGTTCTTTATATTCCACAAGTGAGTGAGATCATGTGATATTTATCTTTCACTAACAGGCTTATTTTGCTTAACATAAAGCTCTCCAGTTCCATCCATGCTGTTGCAAATGGTAAGAATTCCTTCTTTTTTACTGCAGCATAGTATTCCATTGTGTAGATGTACCACCATTTTTTAATCCACTCATTTGTTAATGGGCACTTAGGCTGTTTCCAAATCTTAGCTATTGTGAATTGTGCTGCTATGAACATAGGGGTTCATATATCCTTTCTGATTGGTGTTTCTAGTTTCTTGAGATATATTCCTAGCTCTCCACAGTGGCTGCACCGGTCTGCATTCCCACCAGCAGTGCACGAGGGTTCCTTTTTTTTGCATCCTCACCAGCACTCGTCATTTGTTGATTTTTTGATGATAGTCATTCTGACAGTTATGAGATGGTATTTCATTGTCATTTTGATTTGCATCCCTTGGATGATTAGTGACTTTGAGCAGGTTTTCATATGTCTCTTGGCCTTCCTTGTGTCCTCTTTTGAAAAGTATCTATTTAGGTCCATTGTCCATTTTTTGATTGGGTTGTTTATCTTCCTTTTGTTAAGTTGTATGAGTTCCCTGTAAATGTTAGAGATTAAAACCTTTTCAGTGATAACATTGGCAAGTACGTTCTCCCATGCAGAGGTCTTTCTTTTACAACAATATGAACCCTAGTATTTCACCCAGAATTGATACCTTGGGTACCAAGACCCATCCAAGTTGACAAAATTGCCCATCAAAGCAGAAAAGTGGCAGTTGAAAAATGCTACACTGAACACCGGGTTGGGGGGGGGGACAAAACATAAACATAGATATTAAATTATTACCTAGTGTTTTCTGTTGCTACTCAATCTTAATGGTGACCGTCAGAATGCCAAAAATGATCAATTACATACAGCCATATCACTTTCCCTCGGTAAAGATAATACACAGAAACATCTTCAATAGTATCAGTTGAATGGTTTAAGTGTTTACTGATGCTTTTATACGTGCGATGCAAAATGCCAAACACTGGGTCCAAAAAGAGAAAATGACATAGTCTCTGTCCTCGAGGGGCTTACCGTCTTTTGCAGGGAGCGGGGAAACAGAATGCCCACATAAGAAACAATGACATTGTTTCACTACTGGCTGCAGTGTCAATGTCAGGGTGATTCTATTTATGAAAGCTGGATTAAATCACTCCTGTCTGATAGGCTGATGAAGGTGAGCTCTGGTAATGCCAACAATACTTTCTTTTCATGAATAATTTCTCAGCACAAATAAGAATATTAACAAAACTTTTCAGATTAGCAATAACAGTTTGCTGAAAAGGCAATCCAATGAGCATTAGGACAAAAAAGGTCTGTAAACTACAATGATTTAAGAAAATAGTTACAGTGGAAGTTGTTCTACTTAGGTATTTACATTAAACTTTTAAATATCCAAATGCCACATAGGTGCTAGGTAAACATAGAAAAAGAATCTCGCTCAGAGAATTAAAATGAAGTTATTGGCTGTTCTCAGAATCAGTGGGAAAGCAGTACTTTTGACCCACACCTGCATTTAGCAATCTGCTTTGTCTCTACCATCTGTCACCTTGAGAAAGCTTTTGAACTGCAGAGTCTAATCTAGTTTTCCTGGTAATTATATCCATTGGTTTTATAATTGTAAAGATTAATTGTGATTGCACCTGTTCAAGAGCCAAGCAGCATCTGGGAGTAGAGTGCTCTTAGTAAGGATGGTTTCCTTATTTGTATTAGATTCACAACTTCGGAAAACACAGGAGAATAGCTCATCACTTTGTGGTTTATGAGACTGCTCCTTATATTTTGCATCGTTTATTTCCTTTACTTTGATATATAAATTGATAATGTGATATGAAATGCAAGTTTGCCTATTTCCCACCTGCATCCTGGCAGCTTTCTCTCTCTCTCTTTCACACACACACACACACACACACACACACACACACACACACACACTCATGCACGCGCACACACACAAACACTCTCCTGGTGAAATATGGCATTCAATTCTACATTATAAAATTATCATTGTTACAGATTACTACAATAATTTCTTACTCTTACTTAAAGGTGTCTCAAGTGTTCCAAAAGGCAGAGTACATGTGAAATACGCTGCTTTGTACAAGAATAACTAATAGGCTTATAAGAGAAGCTGTTGAAATACCAGGCTAACAAGGGGAAAGGAGCAAGCAGACATGAATCGTGAGCCTGACCTTCGTGCCAGTCACTCTCTGACCATTCCACTTCTCCAGCTGGCACACGTAGGAAGACATTTGCGTTGGTATGAGATGTGATTGGCGAACATTGTGTCCTCTGAAGCTATACAATGATGGATGTGCTTTTCATACCTTTTGGTTCACTCTGGAAAGCAAGACTCCATATTTTGACAAATGTTTCTTAGAGCACCATGTAAGAATAAAGAGGGAGTGAGAGACTACATATCCCACTGGGGATTTTTAATTTAGATCACAAAACTTGAGAGAGAGGTGAGATCTCTTAAACTAAGGGTCTCCCTTTACAGAGGCAAGGAGTGAAAGTCGAAGAATTTGAGGTCAAATGATTATCGGAGAGAGGGCTTACTTTTTTTTCATTATTTACTAATTATAAAATCATACATTAGCACTTGGAAAAATTGTGAAAATAACTTGTTTTGGAGAGTGCAAAGTGTTAGAAACGTATAAAAATGAAGTACATGTTGTCTGAAATAAGTTACATTACTGTGCTTTCCCATATGGGCTTTTGCCATTACACAGACAAAAATCTCCGACATGTAGGGAATAAACTCCTCTTTTATCTTATGACATTGATGTTGGTAATATTGACAAAGAAAAGGTTAAGTTCGGTTTATATATTTGAGTCCCAGGATTAGAAACTTCCTGAGCTAAAGTATTGTGGGGGCCCTGACCAGCGTACGCCTGAGGTTCAAGGCCTCCTGGACCTGCACATGCGTGCAGCGGATGACATAGCTGCATTATAGGTGAAAGGCCTCTTGCCCTACCATGCGCGAGGGCGCTGACTCAGCAGTAAGTAGCAATATAGGTACTGCGCAAGCGCACCCTTATGTAACCTGTTTATGTTGATGGAGTAGCAGCGCCACTAATTGGCTCCAGCCTCTTTTGTTTGAGCGGGTATATAAGTTGCCACTGACCAGCCAGTTGTTGGCTGCTTTGTTCATAATAAAGTACGTTCCACCTACCTGCTATCACCCGTGATTTTTCCAGTTCCCTGCACCCAGAGAGGTCCAGCCCCTGGCTGAGTAACTTGCCTCTAACAAGTATGTATCATTAAAATACTTTTAAATTATTGTAATGTGCATAGATACTTTTAAAATCAGGTATTAATTTTATGTATATGGCTTATTACATTAATTATAAAATACTTGAATTATAAAAAGTGATATATTTAACATATATATAAGTTCCATATATGTCATTTAGATATATATAGTATCTTCAATATATAAAGTAAGTTATCCATAACTGGTGTGTGTAATAATATTATAAACACTTGTGAGTACACTAACTTTAAGGTTTTTTTTTTGAGGTTTTATCTTTGGATAGAGATTCCTCCATTTCTTCATTTTGCTGCGTCCCAGTGTTCATTTCTGTGCATTTGCTAAAACCGCCTCCCAGCCCAGTCTTGAAGGAGTGGCCTTGTGTAGGTGACCCTTATTGTCCAACTCGGCCCTAGCTCTGGGTTGTGTCTCAAAACTTGGTGATAGAGCAGCCCGTTTGATTTTTATGGCTCCTAGTAGGTGATCCGGTGCCATAACCCTCAACTGTGTCCCCCAGACTAAGGTCTCTGTTAGCCCCGGACTTAGGCTGATTGGAAGCCAGACCCTCAGTCAGCAGATTTTAAAGTACAGTGGGGCCTTGACTTACGAGTTTAATTCGTTCAGAGACCAAGCTCGTTAAGGAGCTCATTAACTCAAATTACTCTATCAACTCAATGCAAAAAATCGGCGGAGAGACAGCTGGTATCTAAAAAAACTCGTTAGTCGGGACACTTGTAAATCAAGGCCCCACTGTACAAAAATATATACATTCAGTCCTATGGGACCACAAGAGTAACAAGGGGAACACCCCCCCCACACACACACACGCACACACACTCCAGGTGATGTAGAAGTGTGCCTGTGCAAAAACCAGAGCAGCAGACAGACATGAAACACCTGTAAAAGCTCCCCTCAGGGATATAGTGGTGCTCAGGAGCCCCCAGAGGAGAAAGGAGGGGCAAAGGTGGCAGCTGCCCCTCTCTGCCCTGAAGGGCATCTCAGCCTTGTCCCCAGTGTGCTTCACATCTGATGCCTGCTCTCAGACCACTCCCAGTAAGCAGCCAGCAGCCAACCCTCTCCCCCACAAAACCCAGCACACCTGGATAGGCCACTGGCTCTGGGCACTGCGGCAGGTGAGTGCAGCCCTGAGCCCTTTAAGAGCTTCTCAGCACAGTACTATGGTTCTGTGGGCCTCCTCCACACAAGCCCTGGGCTTTTCCAAAGCTGGATGTTTTGGGAGCTTGTTTCTCAGGTGCAGGTTTATAAAGCTGGGGATGCCTGATGTGGACTTCAAACCTTTAGCTCCTCCTGGAGAAGCTCTGCATTTTGAGTTCCCCTCAAAGAGAATCACCTGGGATGGGAGTGTGGGCGTGTGATGGCGAGAATGAGTCTAAGCCTCTCCCTGCTTCCATGTGGGCCCCCTCTCCTCCTCATGATGTGTAGGCATTGCTTAGCCGGTTTTTAGCTTTTTGCATAGGAAGTTGTTCTACATGAAACTGTAGATTCTGTGTGTTCTTGGGAGAAGGTGAGTTCAGGATCCTCCAACGTCACCATCTTGAACCATCATTTATCTAACTTAAGAAATAATATTCTTCCAATATTCCTCTTGATCCTGTCCCATCCTCCTGTTTCCCTGATTTATGAAGTAGCTATTATCTTGAGTTTTGCCTTTAAAATTTTGGATCATTTTTAGACTATTTAAAAGAGATTTATTGCTCACATAGGTCCATGAAAACAGGTTATCATTTAAGTTTGCTGGTTTTAAAATATTCATATAAATTGTTTATATTGTCTATATCTATCTGTCTTGCTTTGCTTATTTAACATTATCCAACAGAATGTTGAGATTACTCCTCGTGTGTGTGTGTGTGTGTGTGTGTGTGTGTGTGATGTAATTCTCAAATGGAACCTGGCCACAGCAACTTCATACAATATTTGGCAGCTGGAAAAGATATTTTGTGAATGACATCTTTTAAAAAACCAAGCCAAATAAAGGTATATTAAAACATTTAATTTTTTTGTTGCCATGATCTATTTTGTAGCCTGAAATTGATAATTGTAAATATTAATTTTGATTTTAAATATAGCATCTCTCCTTTATCAGTCTCAACTATAATGCGTCAAAATTTACTCACAAGGTATTTTTAAGAGTAATTATAACCATGACTTAATAGCAAAACCAATAATACTAGGGAATTTGAACTTAAAATGAAAAGACATGAATGTCTGTGGGAGGTGGTGAGGGATAGTTTCCAGGCAGAGGATTTTAAAGATAGTATCCAAACTTAGAAATGTTATATTTAATTTATGTAATTTAGGTCAGTAATTTTATTTCTTTCAAATTTTAGAATAATTTCATTTTATCACATGCATGCTGTATGTACATAGAAGATGAAGACAAGAATTGAGATAATTTATACATTAATTGATTCAAAAGAGCGTTTCTAAAACACACACACACACATATATATATATATATATATATATATATATATACTGTTGTACATTAATAGTTACTAACATCCACTGTCTTTTTGTTTGCATAATGCTGCACTAACTGAATTCCATTTCTATTTACGTGGTTTAACTACTCCATAAGAACCCACTCAATATTAAGATTGCCTTTTAGGTACCGGGCGTTGTTCTTAGAGCAGGGAATAAGAAAAAGCAAAGAAGACAGAGGGACTGGCTGGCTTTGTTAAAAACTAAGCAGATGCTGCTTTACCTGGGTTTCACCAGGACTACACATTTTTACCTTTATTTTACCTAAAAATTAAAACCAAATACTCTAAATCAGGTCTGCGGCCCTGAAACATCAGTACGGCAGGCAAACTATTACATTGGCACTTCTTAAATTTATATTCTTGAAAAGATATTTATAAGCAAAGAGTTTGCTCTGTTGGGGACACAGGGACATGTTCTACAATAATGGAAGCCTGCTTGCTCTGGATAGAATGTAAGCCATGCTTCTCTGGTTCTGAGTAATTCACCTCAGACTTCAAAATTGAATATCAACAACTAACTTTTAAAAATGTTACAATTAACCAGGATGACCCTCTTTTAATTTTCTTGATTATATTAAAGCTCTTTGCTAAATTCACTGAGAGTATATTAGTCTCCCCATCAGTACATCAACCACAGTAATTCTTGAACTCTCTTGGATTGGAGTTGAATTCACATACTGGGAAGTATAACATTAAATAGTATTTTTAAAAGCACTCTGGTGTGCTTTAATTATAACATCGATATCAATAGAAAAGATCATGATATTGTCAAAATAGATAATTTAAGTGTTGGTTACATTAAAAGATATCCTGTTTCTTGACCTATAGTTTGCAGAAACCATCTAGGCCAGTGGTTGGCAAACTGCGGCTCAGCAAACTGCAGCTCAGAAGCCACATGTGGCTCTTTGGCCCCTTGAGTGTGGCTAGTCCACAAAATACCGACTTCTGCTCATGGGCCACGAAGTTTCATCGCACTGTAAGTGCGTGCCTCCACTTGGTATTTTGTGGAAGAGCCATACTCAAGGGGCCAAAGAGCCGCATGTGGCTCGTGAGCTGCAGTTTGCTGACCACTGATCTAGGCAAATAGATTTATTTAATTATGTATTCATTAGTTTTACATATATTTATTGAGCATCTACTATGTACTTTTTAAAAAAAATATATCTTATGATTTTTTACAGAGAGGAAGGGAGAGAGATAGAGAGTTAGAAGCATCGATGAGAGAGAAACATTGATCAGCTGCCTCCTGCACATCTCCTACTGGGGATGTGCCCGCAACCAAGGTATATGCCCTTGACCGGAATCAAACCTGGGACCTTTCAGTCCGCAGGCCGACGCTCTATCCACTGAGCCAAACCGGTTTCGGCTACTATGTACTTTTATAACACTGGAAACAGTGTGCAGTTGCAACTGCTATATGTTGGAGAGAATATTAATTAATATAATAGATTAATCAAACTGTCCAAACAGATAACATTTACTTTCTATTCAATCTGGAAATATAATGATCACCAAATAGCCTATAAATGTTGTACTTGCCTTGTGGATTTTGTTAATTCTTAGGAGAAAGTATCACTTGCGTCTGACACATTAATTTTGTGAATTAATTTCCCCATCTCCATAACTCCACTGACATATTTATTTGCAAAGACTCTGTTTTATGACTTCCTACCCATGCCTTAAGCCCAGGCCTCCTAGCATAGATGCCACCTCTGATGGAACTTTTTCTAAACTAAGTGGCAATATATGTATATGTGTATTACTATAGTAGTTGTAAAGTTTTGTTTTTGTTTACTTTAGCCACTTTTATGAGACAACGTGCCCCTCACTGTGATTTTACAATACTTAAAGGGGGGATTTGTATATATCTAACACTTAGTAAATGTCACATGAGTGAACTAGATTTTAACAACAAGATGCCATGATTTCTTCAATCATACATTTTCTCCAGGTAATTAAATGTGTGATTGATTTAAATTGAACATTTATTACATAAAAGCAACAAACACGTGCTCCAATTTTCTATACATAACCTCCTTTTCTTATTCATTTTTTTATTTGTATGCCAGAGTGAAAATCTTTATTTTGTTGAGTGTTTTACTACAGAAATATCTTTTTTAAACAATAATAAAACAACTTTCAGATTACTCCATTACTTAAAAGTGTTTATACTCAGGTGCAAGACATTATTTAAGAATCTCAATGATAAATATGTGAAGGGAAACTTTAGTTCCAGGAAGGTAATCTGAATCAGTTCAATGGATAGAATCACTCTAAATGCCATAATAATTTTATGGGCTTAAATTTACATTTCAAATGTGCAAAGTAATGTTAAATTGTAAGTTGTCAAAGCACTCTAGATAAAATACCAAAGGAACATGGAACAATTTTGAGCTCCAGGAATATTATGAATTTATATTTCCTTGTTTATATGCATGTATCACAGCATATAATTGGTTTGACTCCACGGTCCACATACCCTAGGCAAATGGCATTTGAATTTTGAAGCTAGAGGGGGCAGCTACTCTTGCATTCCCTTAAACCCACTGCAAAACTGTTTTCCCTCATGTAAAAAAAAATGATTATTTAACTCTCCTGATAACATTTGTTCAATGCTTCTTAAGGCATCATTGAAAATGCTTTAGGTGTTGTGGAAAACCTTTCAAAAACTGGTTCCTATCACCTGTCTAAAATCATATCCTGGCCCTCCATACTTCACATCTCTACCCCTATTTAGTGCTCAGTAACTTCCTCACCTGATCCAGTGTAATCACAACCCTAAAGCTTAACAGGTGGAGGGAAATGCCTGGCTCACTTAACTCTAAAGAATGTTAAAGGAGGAGAATGAGTGGACCTGGCTATCACATACACAAAATATAATTCTAATATTAAAATTAGCCACGAGAAACTTAGTGGGAAAGATGAGATTGAAGATATTAAATAACATTGTTTCCTGGGTTTCCATAGGTATCTTCCAAGATTTCTCAAACCTCACCTCTTCAACTTATTATGCCTTCCCTATATTCAAATTACATAATAACTCATATGTATCACTGGTGACATATGACGTCTCTTTACTTGATTCTTGAAAACCCATTCCATTTTTTTAATTAATGGACGTATCTATCTATATATATAGATAGATATATAAAAGGCTAATATGCAAAGTGTCCCCTTGGGGGTTTGATCACTCACTATGACATGCGCTGACCACCAAGAGGACAGCATGGAACAAAGGAAGGCTCTGGCCAGCAACTGGCTGGCAACCGGAAGGCCCCGATCAGCTTGCTGGCCAGGCCTAGGGATCCTACCTGTGCATGAATTTCATGCACCGGGCCTCTAGTTGAAATATAATTATCCTATGGTACAATTCACCTATTTTAAATTATATAATTAATGATGTTTAATATATTCACAAAGTTGTGTAACCATCAACCCAACCTAATTTTATAAACTTTTTGGAACTATATTCATTATAAGTCACTACCTATGTACTTCTAATTCTTTTCCTACCTACTCCTAGACAACACTAATCAACTTCCTGTGTTTTTTAAAATACTTATTCTAGCTATTTCATTTTTATTTTTGTATTGTTTAAAGTATTACATATAGTATTACATATTAATTTAAAGATCCAAATAGCTCCCTGTAATCTGACATTCTGAGGTTTCAAGACCCCAAGTTTACACTGATAGGTTTAAGAGTTCCATTCCAAACACAAATCACTTTTGCCTTGTTTGGCTACCTGTAACCTGCTGGGTGAGAGGGTTAGCTGTCTTGTTTGCTCATTTTATCCAGCCCAGCAAGGCTCACCCAATGGTTCTAAACATGAGCATACATGCATTTAAGCAGCCTCAATCAATCATTTTGTCATTAAGCAAACAAGTGTTCTCAGCTTTGGGTAGTAATTTTCAGGTTGGCAACTATCTTGAGAGAAAGATACTTTCAACTGTGATTTCTGGGAGTGATTGGCAGAAACTAATATCCTGTATATCTCTCTACTCCTTAATCACAGCAGAAAAGGGCATTTGAGACTTAAGAAATCAATAGCAAGATATACTGTTAAACAAAGTCAATAAAACAACATCAAACATCCCATCTTTATGAATTAAAAATCCTCTCTGTATAAATTAGATAATATTTGTACTTAACTTTGTTTATAAGAAAAAGCAGCATTTTTTTTTAAAAAAAACTGAGGATATAACATTAGAATTTGTCTGTGACTTTAAAGTATAAGTAAAGGGAAATCTCAGAGAAAATGGCTTAAACAATGAACGGAATTAACTAGCCCAAGTGAGTTGCAAATTTAGAAGTATGGCGACCATAAGCATCATTTTGATCCAACACCCTCAACTAATGACATCCCTGAACCCAGTTTCGTACTTTAGCTCCCCTGTGCCTTTTTCAAGTGTCAGTTTCCTCTTTTTTTGTTTCCAATGATGGCTAATACCTTCTCTTTTTAGATTCAGAGATATTATAAGAATCTCCTCCTCAAATGTCACATAAATATACATGGCTTCAACCATTATTGAAAAGCCTGGGTGGCTGCACCTGAGCCAGTCACTGTGGGTATTCACTGACATGAGCTAGGGTTATAAACCTTAACTGGAAACACTAGCAATAGCAAAGAAGATGAGACTTTGCTGATTCGGAAAGGCCCATCCAATTCCAATCCCTGGAGCTAGATGTATGTCTAGTACCACCAATCATTTGCTATAAAATGAGGGAGGGTAGATGAGTGGACGTTCACCATATTTACATATGATAAGTGGTGGGCAAAATATTTTTTTGTTGCACTCATCAGTTAATTGATTAAATGAAAGGGCATTCTAGGCTTGCCATTTGGTAGCATTATAGGCAGACACTTTACTGTTATCCGTGGGGTTCTCTCTCTGTTCCAACCTGTTACTGATGGAAGTAGAGTTCTTGGGGTACCATGAGAACAAGACTTTCCTGAGGCCCCCAAGAGAGGATGAGGTATGGTGGAAAGCTTTATTGATGAGGTAACATTGAGGGAATTCTTCTCCTAGGTCCTATCTCCCTCCGTCTTGCCATGGAAAAAGTCCTGTTTTGTCTTCAGCAGAGTCAGGATTAAGGCAACTGCCAAGGGTCTTGGCTCCATATTAAAGCACAGTCCAGCCCAGCATCTGGCTAGTTTAGCTTGTGTTCCCAGTTGCAGTCCATTGCATGTGGGGTCTGCATGGCCTGGATCCATGCAACTTGTAGGACCAGATGGTGGGCCAATGGGGGTCACAGAGCGTGAGTGCAAGGAAGCTGGAGTGAAACCAGAGGAACAAAAGAGATAATTCTTTGTTTGGGGGTTCTAACAAGAAGCTTAACCAATGATTCCTTCAAGATTTCACTTGCTTGCTGTGGCTTCACCCTCCTAACTAATCCATGGTTCCCCAGGCTAGACTGAGAGGTAAGCACCTTCCATACTTCACCTGAACCTCACTGTGCAGATTAAAATGACAATGAGATACTATCTCACATCTGCCAGAATGGCTACTATCAACAAATCAACCAACAACAAGTATTGGCAAAGATGTGTAGAAAAGGGAACCCTAGTACACTGCTGGTGGGAATACAGACTGCTGCAGCCACCATGGAAAACAGTATGGAGTCTCCTCAAAAAATTAAAAATGGAACTCCCATTTGACCCAGTGATCCCACTTCTAGGAATATATCCTAATAAACCCAAAACACACATAAAAAAAATTCTTAATAAAATTAAAAAATCCAAGCATTTGCACTCCTGAATATCTTTTAGAGATAGTATGGTGCCCTAAGTATGTTAATTATTATTATTTTGATATTTTCGTTCAATTTTTTAATAGATAAAGAAGTGAGACTCGTCAATGTTTACAGTGGTACCATTTAGTGAAGGACTGGATTTTTTGCCCTGCTAGCCGGTATTTTTTTAAAAAATATTTCTATTGATTTCAGAGAAGAAGGGACAGGGAGAGAGATAGAAACATCAATGATGAGAAAGAATCACTGATCAGTTGCCTTCTGATCCCCGCCCCCCCTGCCACCCCCCCCCCTCCAACACACACACACACACAACTGGGGATCAAGCCTATAAACCAGGCATGTGCCCTGACCGGGAACTGAACCTTGACCTCCTGGTTCATAGGTCAATGCTCAATCACTGAGCCACGCCGACCAGGCAACAGGCATTCTTATGAGTTCACCACAGTTGGCATTGTTATTATTGAGCTTTTCCCCAAGGGTAAGAAACAAGGTGCTTAGCTATGTTTATAATTAAACATCAGCTGAGAAAATTCTTCCTCTTTTGACAGTTCCATTATGGACGCTACTTCTATACAACAAGAAAAGCCAAAAGAGTAGTGAGGATACATTAGATATGATTAAGCTGTATATTTGAATACCTTCACTTCTCAAGACTCATTCCAGAGCATGGCACTATATGTGTGGAAAGTTAATAGACATAAATTCATATTTAATGTGACATGTTATAGTTTATTTTTTGATGCTGAAATTATTTTCCCTGGGCAGTATGAATTAAGTAAGATATAAAAAAGCAAATACTGTCCTTCCTTTAGAATTTTAGTGGACTAATGTGTGGTTAAATTGTGACTTAATTATGTAAAAATGCTAGAGTTCTTTAAATAATGCATTTCTAGTGTGGAAATTAAAAGGCAAGAGACTCACACCAGTGACAGTGAAATCCACTCACTTGAGTTGACTTTCAAAAACATTTGGCAAACAAATAATGCCTTTATTAGGACATTTTCCACCTATAATCATTTAGAGATGCCAAATTTCAAGGGCTGTTTGCAGGCTCCATTTAGGGGACAAATACCATATACCCAAATTAGTTAATTGCACCCATTAATCCTCAGCAAATGTAATTATATTATCATATACAAAGGAGAAAGCTGAAAAAGTATGCCATCACATTCTCCTAGAATCTACTATACTGGAAATGACATTATTGCTATTTTAATAAGAGGCTATTAGAATAATTCTTTCTTCTTCTCCCTTTCCAACAACACAAAGTTTTTCTTTTGCAAAATTTACAAATAAGAGGAAACACTTTGTTCCATCTCCAGTACCAAGGAATCCCATTTCAGTGACTTTTAACAATGAAGAATTGGCTAGACTAGAATGAGTGAAAATATCTTAAGCTATTCATACCCAATGAGCCATGAAGCCAAATGTGGCACCACTTTGCTACCAGATTACAAAAAACATCTATTTTTTTTTTGTTTCTTAAAATGTTATCCTCCTTTTCCTATTTAGTAAATATATAGTTGTAAATTATTTAACAGTTTAAATAAGTTAAAGCAAGTATTAACAATGATGCATAATTTTTATTTGAAATATGCATGTATGATAAAATAGTGTGATTTCTTTAAACCGAAAGGTAGCTTTATAATCGTCCAGCTCAAATCCCTTGCTTTACAGAAACAGAAAATGAGGCTTACAGATAGAAAGGACTTGCCAAACAGCTGGAACCTACAGTTCTACTAAGCATTCCTCCCTGAATTCTGTTCCCTGATCATGTAGGCACTTTGATTTCCTCTCTATCTCTGCTATGCAGTTACATATACCTACAATGTAACCTGTCCCTTCCCCCATTGCTTTATAGCATAGAGCATTTAAGTGTCCTTTTTAAATGAATCTATTCTTACCTCCATTTAATCCAATAAACAGCATATTAACAGCACCCACCAAAAATACTTTTGTACTTTGGCCAGTCACTTTGTCCTCCCTTTCCTACCCAAAAGGATGACCACTGTCATTTTCAAAAATCATAAATCAGCCATGCCTGATTTAAAAATTTATCATATTTGTAAACTTTATATAAAGGGAAATATGCCAGAAGTTCTCTTTAGCTTTAAGCATCTTTTGCTCAAATATATTTCTGATATCCATGTTGTTATGTGCAGTTGTAGTTCTTTCAGCACCACTGATGAACAGTATTCAATGTTTTGAATACTATGAATTTATGCATTCCAATGCTAATGGACATTTATGTTTTTCTAGTTTTTGCATATTATAAATAGCATTGCTCTGAATACTTGTGCACAGGTATTGTGGAGAACACATGCTTGCACTTATATTGGCTACATACCTAAAAATTGGATTGTTAAAACATAAATTATGGATGTTTTCAGCTTCAATAGATATTGCTAAATAGTTTCTCAAAGTGATTGGATCAATTCACACATCCATCAGCTGTGAGTGAAAGTAACAATCACTATATTTTTATAAAAGTATCTATGTATCTTTGCATGTATGTATTTATATATGAATCTACCTATCTTTCTATGTGTCATTTCTCAGTTTATCCATTTTGATGAGTGTGTAGTAGTCTTGAATTGTGGTTTTACTTTGTACTTCTCTGGTGACTAATAGTTAATGACACATTTATGCCATCGTTTATAAAGTGCCTTGAAATATAAATTGGTGCAGCTACTATGGAAAAGAGTGTGGATGTTCCTCAAAAAAATTTAAATTTAAATATAACAATATGACTCAGGAATTCCACCTCTGTGTGTACGCCAAAATAATTGAAATCAGAATCTTGAAGATACAGCTGCACTCCCATGTTCACTGTTGCATTATTTACATTAGGAAATATATAGAAACAGTCTAAATGTTCATTGACAGATGAATGGATAAAGAAAATGTGGAATATAAATACAATGGGATATTAATTAGCCTTAATAAAGGAGGAAATCCTGCCATTTACTACAATATAAATAAATTTAGAAGACATTATGCTACATGAAATAAACCAGACACAGAATAAATACTATAGGTTTCCACTTATGTAGGGGTCTAAAAGAGTTGAACTCTGCTTAGCTGGCGTGGCTTAGTGGTTGAGTGTTGAGTTCTGAACTGGGAGCTATGAACTGGAAGATCACGGTTCAACTCATGGTCAGGGCACATGCTCTGGTTGCAAGCTTGGTCCCCAATGTGGGGCCTGCAGGGGCTGGAAGAAAGGGGAATGAGGGAGGTGCTGATCAAAAATTACAGTTTCATTTATTCAAGGTTAGTATTTCCTAGAGATCTACTGTACAGCATAGCCAATAATATTGTATTGCATACTTAAAAATTTGTTAAGAGAATAGATCGTATGTTAAATAATTTTATTGTAAAAGGAAGAAAGGAGGAAACTTCTCGAGGTGGGTATAAGTGTAAGGATTGTATACAATGACAGTAGCATGGGTATATATCTAGCTTCAAACTCATCAAAGTATACAAATTAAAGATGTACACTTTTTGTATGTCAATAATCCTATATAATACAAGTCTAATATGCTAAGTGTCTAGTCGTCCAGTCGGCCATTCAACCAATCAAAGCATAATATGCTAATGATATGCTAAGTCCGTTCAACTGCACGCTATGACATGCACTGACCACCAGGGGGCAGAAAGTTGACTGGTTGACCAGTCTCTATGACGTGCATTGATCATCAGGGGGCAGACTATTGACCAGTCAACCAGTCACTATGACGTGCACTGACCACCAGGGGGCAGACGCTCTGACCGATAGGTTTGTTTGCTGCTGGGGTCCAGCTGATCAGGACTGAGCAAGATGAGCCGGACATGCCCTGGAGCCCTCCCGCAGTCTCTCCCCAGCTCCAATTGTGCACCAGTGGGGTCCCTTGGCCTGGCCTGCACCCTCTCTCAATCCGGGACCCCTCAGGGGATATTGGAGAGCTGGTTTCAGCCCAACAGCGGAACAACTGGTCACTATAACACACACTGACCACCAGGGGACAGATGCTCAACACAGGAGCTTCCCCCTGGTGGTCAGTGCGCTCCCACAGGGTGAGTGCCGCTTAGACAGAAGCTGGGCTCATGGCTGGCGAGTGGAGTGGTGGTGGCAGGAGCCTCTCCCGCCTCTGTGGCAGCACTAAGGATGTCTGACTAATGGCTTAGGCCAGCTCCCCACTGTGAGAGGGAGCAGGCTGGGCTGAGGGACACCTCCCCCACCCTGCACCTGCCCAGTGCAAGAATGTCATGCACCAGGCCTCTAGTACCTCAATAATAATAAAAAATTAAAATATTTCAATTATTTTTCTATTGGGTTGTATGTCTCTTTTCACTCAATGTAGAAAATCATTATTTATCCTATGTCAAGTTCCTTGATGAATACAGTATACATACTACAAAATCTCTTCATCCAGTCTATGGCTTGCCTTTTATTTTTTTTATTTATTTTTTTTTCTATTTTTCTTTTAAGTATATATATTTTATTGATTATTTTACAGAGAAGAAGGGAGAGGGATAGAGAGTTAGAAACATAGATGAGAGAGAAACATCGACCAGCTGCCCCCTGCACACTCCCCACTGGGGATGTGCCCGCAACCAAGGTACATGCCCTTGACCGGAATCGAACCTGGGACCCTTCAGTCCGCAGGCCGACGCTCTATCCACTGAGCCAAACAGGTTAGGGCAATGGCTTGCCTTTTAATGTTTAATGGCATTTAAAAAAAATTAACTTACTATTTATATAGCCCAATTTATTATTTATTCTCTCTCATTAGTGATTTTCTAATCTTGTTTAAGAAATGTCTGTCTACATCCACATTTTAAAGTATTTTCTTATGTGTTCCAATTTTTTTTTTTTATAATGTATCTTTGGTATTTAGGTTTAGATTTACTTCCTCTACTATAGATTTTTGTCTGTGACATTCTACTCTATGACTGATGTAACAGATTGTCACCAATGTAGTGGCTTAAAATACAAAGCCATGATCTTACAGTTCTATATGTCAGAAGTCTGACTCTGGCTCCATGGACTAAAAATAAGGTGTCAGCAGGACGGTGTTCCTTTCTGAAGGCTGACGGGAAATCTGTTTCCTTGCTTTCGCCAGCTTCTAAGTCTATTCTCATTTATTGGTTCATGACTACTTTCCATCTTCAAGCCAGCCTAGGCAATGTGAGTCCTCATTACATCACTCTGAACTTTTCTCTGTCTTCTTTCACTTTTAAAGACCTTTGTGAGTATATTAGGTCCACTCAGTTATTACAGGGGGATTTCTAGATCTCTTTATTTTAAGGTCCTATGACTAGCAACCTTGATTTTATCTGAAACTTTAATTCCCCTTTGATAAATCAGGTAACATATTCACAGTTTCTAAGGATTAAAACATGGGTGTCTTTGGGGGTCCAATTTATACTCATAGGTATAAATTAGAGTTCAAGTTTCATGCCCCCCCCCCATATTGGTATTGAATTGACCCAATATCACTTATTAGATATGTACTGAACAACAACAACCAGGTGTTTGGTTCTTTTTCTGAACCTCTTCTATTAAATATGTCTGTTCCTGTGTTGACACCATGTTTTCTTAATTTCTTTTCTTCTCAATAACTATTGGTGTATGATAGTTCCACAGCTAAATTATTTTACTTTGAGATTGCCTTGGCTTATCTTGGTCTTTTGAATGATTAGAAACATTCAGAATAACTTGATAATTTCCAAAAATTGATATTGATAGAAATTGATATTTAGTATTTTCATTTGGGTTGCACTAAATTTGGGAGCAAACTGACATCTTTGGAATGTACATTAAAATATTGAGATCTTCTGTATATTTCTTCAGTAAATTTCTTTTCAGTGTAGAATCTTGTAAATTTTTGTAAGATTTACTCATAGCTATTTAATGCTTTAGGATACTATTTTAAATTATATCTTTAAATTAAACAATCTTAAAATTGTTTTTCAATTTTCATTTTCTATTTGTTGTTGATTCATATAAATTAATGAATCAGTAGTAGGTTTTTATATTGACCTTTTATTCAGTGACCTTTTTATATTCACTTATTGATTTCAATAATTTCTCTGTACACAGCCCAAACCCTTGCTCTGCTTTTAAGAAGTTTTTAGCTTAATTTTGTAGACCTTTTTCCCCAGGAAGCATGAGATATAAGCAAATGTCATAACTGAGCTTGTGAGAAGACAATTGATTATCTAATATTTTCACCAAAAGCTCTGCTAAATTGCCTTTCTCTCACCAGCTTCCCTTTGCTCAGGTAATGCCTGGATTCTCAGAGTCCTGTTCAAACCCAGAATCAACAAATATTCCCCAGGGAGAATCGGCCTCAAAAGGTCAGCTGACCTCTCTGCTGTACATCCCTCTCTGGACTCTTAGCCCTTCGTAGTTCCATTTAATATTTCATCATCTCTCTGATCCTTTCAAACAGAAGTCTTGTATTATACCTGATTTCTCTAGTTAGGCTGATCACCATTCTACATTTCAATGGATATTGCATGTTGAATTTTATCAAATTCCTTATATAAATGTATTGAAAAGAGTATATGTTTTTTCTCACCTTTATAAACAAATTTTGATTAGTATTAATTTTTAATAAAATTTTTATTACTTTATTTCTTCTACCTATTTGGTTTATTTGTTTACTTGTTTAACTCAAAAGTTTAGTTTGTCAATTTTTAGTCTTTCTTTGTTTCAAATATAAATATTCATATTTATAAATTGAACTGTAATTACCATTTTAGGCATACACCAAGGTATAAAATGCAGTATTTTAATTATCTGCAATGTTAACTATTTTAATATACATATTTTAATATCTATTGTAAATTATTTTTAACTCAAGATATTTAGAGAAGTGTTTATAATTTCCCAAATATATGCATATTTTAGGTATGATATTAATATTTAATTCTAATGCAATTAAGTCATGATTTAAAAACATGACCTAAAGAATACAAATGCTTTGAAGTTTATTGAAATTTGCTTTTGGTCTTAAACTGTATACATTGTTTAAATATATATACTTTAAATGTGGGTACTAACTTACATATATGTATATCCAGATCAACTTTGCAAATAATTACTTAAATCTTCTATGTCCTACTTTTTGTTACTCCTGTAGGTTGAATGTTTTTTGTTTTTTAGAGATTTTCTGTTTTGAAATTTGATTTGTGAATTCTTTGTCGTGGCTTTAACTGGGAATTATGTAAGTGTCGTCTGTCCTGAGCATCTGTCTGCCTTTCCACAGAGGATCTGGGCTGGCTCTGTCAGACCGCAAAGGAGTATTATCAGTCTGGCCTCCGATTTTCAGTTAAATTTTCTATGTAAGATTGTATTTTCCTTTCCCGGCTAGTTTTGCTCAGTAGTTAGAGTGTCAGCCCTAAGGGTCACAGGTATGATTCCTGGTCAAGGGCACATACCTCTATTGCGGGTTCTATCCCCAGCCTGTCTGGATGTGTGTGGGAGGCAACCAATTGATGTGTCTCTCTGACATTGATGTATCAATGTTTCTCTATCTCTCCCTTTCCTTTCCTTCCACTCTCTCTAAAAATCAATGACTACATCAAAATAAAAAGCTTCTGCACAGCAAAAGAAACCATCAACAAAACAACGAGAAAACCCACTGTGTGGGAAAACATATTTGCCAATGACATATCTGATAAGGGCCTAATCTCCAAAATTTATAGGGAACTCATACAACTTAACAAAAGGAAGATAAACAATCCAATCAAAAAATGGGCAAAGGACCTAAATAGACACCTTTCAAAAGAGGACATTCAGAAAGCCAAGAGACATATGAAAACATGCTCAAAGTCACTAATCATCCGAGAGATGCAAATCAAAACAGCAATGAGGTACCATCTCACACCTGTCAGACTGGCTATCATCAACAAATCAACAAACGACAAGTGCTGGAGAGGATGTGGAGAAAAAGGAACACTTGTGCACTGCTGGTGGGAATGCAGACTGGTGCAGCCACTATGGAAGACAGTATGGAGTTTCCTTAAAAAACTGAAAATGGAACTCCCATTTGACCCTGTGATCCCACTTCTAGGAATATATCCCAAGAAACCAGAATCACCAATCAGAAAGGATATATGCACCCCTATGTTCATAGCAGCACAATTCACCATAGCTAAGATCTGGAAACAGCCTAAGTGCCCATCAGTAGATGAATGGATTAGAAAACTGTGGTACATCTACACGATGGAATACTATGCTGCTGTAAAAAGGAAGGAACTCTTACCATTTGCAACGTCATGGATGGAACTGGAGAGCATTATGCTAAGTGAAATAAGCCAGTCAATAAAGGAAAAATACCACATGATCTCACTCATTCATGGACAATAGAGACCATTCTAAACTTTTGAACAATAATAGATACAGAGGCAGAGCTGCCTCAAACAGATTGTCAAACTGCAGCGGGAAGGCCGGGGAGGGTTGAGGGGCAGGAGGTAGGGGGGTAAGAGATCAACTAAAGGACTTGTATGCATGCATATAAGCATAACCAATGGACATAAGACACTGGGTGATAGGGGAGGCTAGGGGACTGTCTAGGGCGGGGGGATAAAATGGATACATATGTAATACCCTTTGTAATACTTTAAGCAATAAAAAAAAAAAATCAATGGAAAAAATATCCTCGAATGAGTATTTTTTAAAAAAGACTGCATTTTCTCCCTCTTTCTGTACCAAATTATCTTCAATATTAGAAGCTTTAACAAAATTTATTATAATATTCATAAGTTTTGAGATATCTGGTGTTTGCTGTGGTTCAGGAATTCTGGAGAGTCTGAGCCTGGTGATTCTGGCTCAGGATCTCTCATTAATGAAGATTGACACATGAATTTTGCCACCCAATGCACTAATACCCTGTGTTGTATCCTCTTCTTTATTCTGTTTTCTCATTGGTTTGAGAGAGAGAGAGAGAGAGAGAGAGAGAGAGAGAGAGAGAGAGAGAGAGAGAGAGAGAGAGAGAGAGAGAGAGAGAATGATCACATACCACTTTTAACAAATTAAATTTGCTTCAGATCAAATGTCCCTTCTTTATTTTTTTTTCACTTTTGTGGCTTGCTGACTATTGTTGGTATACCTAAACTACTTTTCAGATGCACAAACTGCTATTATTTAATTTTTTTGATTGTTTTCTTGTGTGTTATTTAACAAAAAATACTGGGGAGAGGAGAGATAACAATTATATCTACTTGACATGGTTGTTGTGAATCTAAGATGACAACATATGAAAGAACAAAGTTAGAACTTGTCCCTCCATAATTTTAAACCAACTCAGTATAAAGTGTTTGGAGAATGGTTTATTTAAATGCTCATGAATTTGACTCTACAATGAATCTTTTTTTTATGCCATTGGGTTACTACTATGCCAATCATGCTTTATACTTTTAAAAATATATATATTTATTGATTTCAGAGAGGAAGGGAGAGGGAGAGAGAGATAGAAACATTAATGATGAGAGAGAATCATTGATAGGCTGCCTCCTGCATACCCCCCACTGGGGATCAAGCCCATAACTCGGGCATGTGCCCTTGACCAGAATCTAACCCAGGACCCTTCAGTCCGCAGGCCAACGCTCTGTCCACTGAGCCAAACTGATACTTTTACAATAACATGGCTCCTTATAAAAGTTATTTTAGACTGGATCCACATATTTCAGAGAAGAAATAATCCTATCAGAGAAAAGTGACAGTAAGTCACATCAATCAAAGCGATTTTAGTAAACATCTGTGGGAACTTCTGCCAAAACACAATTTATGGATTTATGTTAGTCATGTTTATGTTTTGTGAGCTTGTTTCCCCTGGCCTTTGTTCATGAGATCAATCAAGGCCACATGTCTTTAGCTTGGTCAATAAGATTTTCTCTTTAGAGAAAATAAACTAAAAGAGAATTGACAAAGAGAATGTGAGTTGATACATGAAAAATCCTTAGAAAGATCTACAAATTCATGGAAAACTTATGAAAGATGCCTCGTAATCTATTTTGTTTCCTATCACCCTGAGTTCTAGTTGCTCGTGTTTACTTTCAGTGCATAAAATCCAATTCACAGAACTTTTATTTTCTATTAAATAAATTAATGAAAGATCTAGAATTTTGACTACAAATCTGAGCACACCTAAATCTCTCTCAGCAAGATTATTAACCATTGGCTGTGTTTCATGAGTTTTCTAAACTCCAGAGGAAGTGTTTGAAATATGATTTTTTGAATATATATCACTCTGTCAGATAATGAATTCCTACGAGATGTAAAGTTTAATATGGAAAAATGTCCCCAGAGTGGCTTTTCTGAGGATCAATATTTCTCTTAACTCTATCCATCTTAGACTTAGCAGTTTGAGTTGACTATGCAAAGAAGGAACCATTTGATTGATAGGAGATTTATGACTCCATACACTTCCCCAAGCCATGTAATATACATCTCTTAAGCAACCATGAATCAAACTTTATACTTACCATTGGGTTGCTCTAGAGACTGAATGGAAGGGAGATGCAGGGTCTCATTAGGATCGTTCTCAAACAATAAGAACTTGAACTCTGAAACTCAGACCAACCTAGTTTCAGTTTCTTTTCCACTTACTAAAGCTGAAACTTTGGTTAAGACACTTAAACTCTCATTACCGCAATTTCTTCACCTTTCAATAAGAACAAGGCAAGGTACTTGGCCTAATTTTTTTCACTGTTGTATGTTTAGCACCTACAACGGTGTCATTTACATAAAGTCCAATCATATTGAATGAATAAATGAAATAGCTTATATTGGATTTTGGTTTGAATGAAATAATATGTGTAAAATATCTTTTATTGGTAGTTATCTTCAAGAGAAAGAGAAAAAAAGCCCTGCAAATTGCTAAAACAAAGGAAAACCAAAAGAGAAGCATTATAATTGGTTAACATTAAAACGGCTGCCTAGATATCAGTAAATCTTTCTATAGAATTATAGGGATTTTTGGAAACAGAGCTTTTAAAACAAAGATGCTTCTTCTAAATCTGTTTTCTCTGACTGTTATTGTCTTTGTTCTATCACACAAAATTATCCATGAAATAAGAGAGCTGGCTGCTTAATCCCATACTCATATCCTTAAAGCTGCATCATCAGAAAGGAAAAATGCTTTTCTCTCCCACTTCCAATTAAATAAGTCTGGAGAAGTGTTCTGATTGGAATGTAGAAGTGCATCCCTATTATCTTGGGGAAAACAAAAAATTCTTTGCAGAAAACAAAACAATAGCCATTAAAAATCACAACAATTTTTTCCACATATCAAATGTTTAATACAGTTAGGGATGGGGGCATTCTGAATTGGCATTCACAAAATGTAAAATTCAATCTCGGCTCTTATGTTAAAAAGGTGACTTCCAATAAATTAATTTGTCCCTCTGGTCCTCAAATTATGTCTAGTGTGCATAAGACTAGCTCACTGAGTTTTAAACTTGATAAAATAAGGTAAAATTTGGTTATAGTGCCTGTCAGAGTCCCTGGTCCAGAGTAGATAGTCACTAGGAGGCAGCTCACTCCGCTGTCCTCTTTATAAAATTGTAGTTTCCAACTTCTCTCTGTCTCAGGGTCCGCATCCATTACTCAGCTGTCAAGTGTGATGACTAATTCCTTCCTGATAAAAGTGTTGTTTGGAGGGGAAATGAAATAGTATACATTATAACACATGGAGAGGTTGCATTTAATATTTGGGCATATAAGGTTGTTATAATAGATGAAAAAATGTTCACCATTTCATTTTTAAAAAGCTAACAATAACTCACACCGACTGGAAACAATAAACTAAAAGATACATTAAACTATTATATAATTTGAGACTCTCTGGTTATCACTGAGATTAACAACAGATTCCAATATTATTATATAAATTATTGATGTTGTATACATAAGTGGTTATCATAATTAGAGCTATCTGGTGAAAGATAAAAATGACTAGAAATAAGTATATCTTAAAAAAAAATCTACGATGTTATTTCCCTTAGACTCAGGAAAATCTATCTCCTGAAACTAAATGTGTTAGCAAGCTTTCAGACCTAGGCAAAGCACTCATCTATTTCAAAGTTCTATTTACATAATATATGCTCAACATCTTTCTTTTTAAAATCTTGCATATGCATCTTTAAAGAACTATTACTTACTCTTCACACTAAAATAAAATCAACATTGGCATAAAAGGAACCCAGTTGCCACGATGGTGAGGTTCTGGAGGTGAATTAATTAAACAGGGTTGGGATAGGTGAGAAAGCAACACTTGTTTTTTTGTCAAAAGGAAGCTCCAATTATACCCACAGAAACTAATGTTCCCAAGGTCTGTGCAATTCTTACGGTAAAGAGATCAAGACCATGTATCATGATGAAGTATTTTTCAGTGTGACTGTCAGAGAAGAACTGGGATTTTGAGAATTTTCAGGAAGGTAAATGAGATGTGGAAGGACTCATCTGATGAGCAATGAGACTTTTGAAAGTGATATGTGGTGATGGACTTTTATGGCCTGATTTGGTGACTGACTCCTGCCAAAAAACAATCTGTCTGCTTTATTTTGAATGACTTGTTTTTATGATGTATTCTGCCAATCAGTCATCCATGCTCACTGACCCACTACTCCACCCTACATGCCATGTGCAGCCCTGTACCCCCTTTTTGCCATTTGTGTTACTCTACCTGGAATGCATTTATTCTCTTTCTCTCTTTAAAAGCTGAGTTATCTTGCAAGACTGAGCAGGTTTCCACTTTCTGAGGGGAACCAAAGGACAGAAAGTTCGTGTAAATGGGTCAAAAATTCATTCTTTGCACTTATTTTGCATTTTTGATAATTTCCTTAGTCCTTATGTGGTTCATAATACTTTGAATGGTGTTTATCCTACATAATAAAAGGCTAATATGCAAATTGACCAAACAGTGGAATGACCAGTCGCTATGATGCCCACTGACCACTGGGGGGCAGACGCTTAATGCAGGAGCTGCCCCTGTGGTGGTCAGTGTGCTCTCACAGGGGGAGTGCTGCTCAGCTGCTCGGGTAGAAGCCAGGATCATGGCTAGCGAGTGCAACAGTGGTGACGGGAGTCTCTCCTGCTTTCGCAGCAGCACTAAGTATGTTCAACTGCTGGTTTAGGCCCATCGGACATCCCCTGAGGACTCCCAGACTGCAGACTGGGCGGAGGGTCCCCCTAAGTGCATGGATTTTATGCACCAGGCCTCTAGTTTTTATATAATTGTATATTTGCATGCAGTTAAAATAATATGGATAGATCTTGTGTACCATTTACCTAGTTTTCCCAAAGGTAACATTCTGAAAATCTAGCATAAAATTAAGACCAAAACATTGATACAGTCAAGACTCAGAATATGTCTATCATTACAAAAATCTCTCCTCTTGCCTTCAATAACCACACCCAGTTTCCTCCCATCCCCACCCAGGACTTAATCCCCAGCATCCACTAATCTGGTTTCATTTATATAATTTTGTCATTTCAGGAATGTTATCTGAATGTAATAATACAATAATGTAACTTTGTGGGTTCTTTTTTCATTCAACATGTTTTTTTGGCAATTTGTCCAAGTTTTTGTTTTACATGAATAGTTTTCTTCTTTTTATTATTGATTAGTATTCCATGGTGTAGTCTAACAAAGTTTGTTTAACTAATCATCTATTAAGAATGCCTGGGTTTTTGCCAATTTGGGGTTAAGAATGAAGTTTCTTTTTTTTTTTTAAACATTTGTGCACAGGTTTTCATAAAAACACATCACTATTTATTTTATTTATATGAGATAAATGCCCAGGACTATAATTGTGAGTTCCTGGGTCATGTGTTAGTTACATGTTTAGGCTTTTTTTTTTAGCAGCAAAAAATTTTAGCAGTTTTCTAAAGTGGCTGTACCATTTCTACATTCTTACCAGCAATGTATGCATGGCCCAGTTTCTCTACATCACAATAACATTAGATTTTTGTCAATTGAAAGGAAAAAATTAACAATTCTGCCCAGTCCCGTGTGGCTCAGTGGTTGAGCATCAGCTTTTGAACCAGCATATCAAGGTTTCATTTCCAGTCAGGGCACATGCCTGGGCTGCAGGCTCCATCCCAAGTAGGGTGTGTACAGGAGGCAGCCGATCAATGGTTCTTTCTCACCATTGATGTTTCTAGCTTTCTCTCCCTCTCCATTCCTCTCTGAAATCAATAAAATATTATTATTTTTAATGAGCAATTCTGATAGTAATATCTCATTGTATTTATTTGGACTTTCATAATAGTTAATGGTGTTGAACATTTTTTCACATATTTATTTCCTACCTGTATATCACAGTGGCTGAAATGTCTCTTTCTGTCTTTTGTCCATTTTCTGACTAATTTTTAAAATTGAATTTTGAAAGTCCTTTCAGTATCATAGATACCAGTCCTTCCTTTGGCATCTAGAATATTATATATGGTTTGAAAATATTTTCTTGTAATCTGTAGCTGTCTTTTCAAACTCTTAGCAGGAAATTTTATGGAGAAATTATTATTTTTTTAAAATTTGTATAAAGTCCAACTTATTTTTTTGTGTATCATACCATTGGTGTCAAGTCTGAGAACTCTTTCCCTAAAACTGATTATCTCCTATTTTCCCCCCAAAGTTTTATAGGTTATGTTTTACATTTAATTCCATTTACATTTAAGGGGGGCTTTCTGTACCGCCAAGTGGGCAGAAGTGTCCTGGCTTCCTATTTAGGCTTCTCTGACATCATACTGGCAGGTGTTTGGGGCACCTCCTAATAGGCTGCCCACTCAACGTTGGCTGGCATGGCTGGGGGTAGGTCACTATTTTCACTGTGATATTTAACTGGATTAGAGAATGATTGTCCAAACATTTTCTCTCTTGCTAATCTGCCCTTTTCTTGGTCTTGGCTAGGGAGATCATGCTTTTGTTGAGCTTTATTCTTTTATTGACTGTTGGCATTTCTGGGTTGCCAGATTCGTTGGCTGCAAGTGCAAGATATTTGAGGCAAACAGAAAATTCAGTGCACTCTTGTTCCTTAGGTTGAAATGCTCCTAGCCAGTCTCCCTTCTTGTCACCACTTTTTATAGCCTCCTTATGTCTGCTATATACATATTAGAGGTCCGGTGCATGAGATTTGTGCACAGGTAGGGCCACTAAGCCTGGATGGCGATCAGGGCCAATCAGGTTCCGTGCCTCCCTACCTCCCACCTCCTCCTTCCCTTGCTCCCTTAGCACCTCACCACTGCTGCTGGTCTTCCTCCATGTTCCACACTGCCCCCTGGTGTTCAGTGAAAGTCATATCAAGCAATCAAACTCCCATTATGCCGGTTGAATTCCTGAGGGGACACTTTGCATATTAGCTTTACATATATAGACTAGAGGCCCGGTGCACAAAAATTTGTGCACTTCGGGGGGGGGGGCGGGGGAGGGTCCCTCAGCCCGGACTGTGTCCTCTCACAGTCTGGGACCCCTTGGGAGATAACGACCTGCTGGCTTAGGCCTGCTCCCGGGTGGCAGAGGGCAGGCCCAATCCCTAGGTGCAGCCCCTGGTCGGGCTCAAAGCAGGGCCGATTGGGGAGTTGGGGCGCCGCCCCCTGTCATGCACAGAGCAGGGCAGATTGGGAGGTTGCGATGCCACCCTCAGTCATGCTCAGGTTAGGGCCGATTGGGGGGTTGGGGCACCGCCCCCTGTCACACTCAAGGCAGAGTCGATGGGGAGGTTGTGGTGCCACCCCCTGTCACGCACAGAGCAGGGCCAATCAGGGGGTTGGGGCGCTGCCCCCTGTCACACACAGAGCAGGGCCGATCAGGGGGTTGGGGCGCTGCCCCCTGTCACACACAGAGCAGGGCCGATCAGGGGGTTGGGAAGCTCCCCCTGTCACGCACAGAGCAGGGTCCATCAGGGGGTTGGGGAGCTCCCCCCGTCACGCACAGAGCAGGGCCGATCAGGGGTTTGTGGTGCCGTCACTGTCACACTCAGGGCAGGGCCGATGGGGAGGTTATGGCTCTACCCCATCACACACAGAGCAGGGCCCGTGGGGTGGGGGGTTGGGGCGCTGCCCTCTATCACCCACAGAGCAGGGCCGATCAGGGGGTTGGGGCGCCGCCACTCTCACACTCAGGGCAGGGCCAATGGGGAGGTTATGGCTCTACCCCATCACACACAGAGCAGGGCCTGTGGGGTGGGGGCCTTGAGGCACCGCACCCTGTCACACACAGAGCCACAGGGTGATCAGGAGGTTGGGGAGCTCCTCCCTATCAGGCACAGAGCAGGGCCGATCAGGGGGTTGGGGCGCCTTCCCCTGTCAGGAACAGAGCAGGGCCAATAGGTAGGTTGTTGCCCCGCCCCCTGTCACACACAGAGCCACAAAGGCGATCAGGGGGTTTGGGCGCTGCCCCCTCTCACGCTGATCCCGGTGCTGGGAGGCATATTACCCTTTTACTATGTAGAATAGAGGCCTGGTGCATGGGTGGGGGCTGGCTGGTTTGCCCAGAAGGGTGTCCTGGATCAGGGTGGGGGTCCCCACTGGGGTGCTTGGCCAGCCTGGATGAGGGGATGATGGCTGTTTACAGCTGGTCACACACCCTTCAGGGTGGGGGTCCTCACTGGGGTGCCTGGCCAGTCTGGGTGAGGGGATGAGGGCTGTTTTCAGGCTGGGACTGAAGCTCCCAACTGCTCCTTTTTTTCTTTTCTTTTTTTCTTTTTTTTATTCTCAACCAGCTTTAGCTCTGAGGCTCCAGCTCTTAGGCCTCCGCTCCTAAAAGCAGGTATCTGGTTTGTTTAGGTTCTACAATCGAAACTCTGTATCAACTCCAGGTGATATCCTGGCTAACTGAAAGCTGGTTTCTGGGTTTTTTTTTAGCTTCTATTTTTGTAACTATGTTTCAAACTGCCAGCTCAGAGGCCTGCAGCGGCAGGCAAGGAACGTTGGAGTCCTCCGTCACTCAAGCAAGCAAGCCTCATGTTAGTTTCAAGCTGCCTGGCTGCTGGCCGCCATCTTGGCTGGCAGTTAATTTGCATATCGCCCTGATTAGCCAGTGGGAAGGGTAGCGGTTGTACGCCAATTACCATGTTTCTCTTTTATTAGATAGGATAATGTCCAGGGACTTCAGTTTTCCTTGATGGGAAGAATGTCAAATATATGTGTTGTCTGCTTTTCCAGGTTTTTCAATGTTGTTTTAAATTCTATATCTATTTAGTCTGTCCCCCAGGTAGGTCTTAGATCTTTGAGAACTGGCATAATATTTTGTGGCTTGGAAATTATATTATAGCACAGGAGGTCATGGTTGTGGTGGGGATGCTACTGATTTGACCCAGCCTTGCCACGTGGCTCCTGTCTGCAAAGGTGGTCCTCTGGAGCCACAGTTGCTACCAGACACTCTTCTTTAAGCCAGGAGTACACATCTGACTCAATCTGGGCCATCTGAGGTCCAGTTCCTGAGACATTTATTTAAAAGGCAAAGATGTGTGGGGAGAGGATGAGTGCAAAGATGGCCATGGGAAAGTTGAGAAAGACAACAGGATTCTTTCCATCTCCTCATGTAATAAAAGAAAAATTTAGAACTGAGGGTATGTGGCAATATTCTCCAAGCGCACTGCCTGGATTGCATGTTGTGTTTAGATTCTTGACCTAAATTCTTCCTACAGCAGGCACCATTTCTACCTAATGTTTCATGTCCCTTGATCTATCCTATGACCACAATTAATTCTGTTTCTTCTATTTGTCATGAAATAATAATAATAATTGTCAATTCAATAGCTTATCCATATTGGGTGTACATTTGTAAACCTGTAGAACTATATTTTATAATCTACCACTTCCACTTTCATTTGTTTTCTTTTTCTTGTTCTCTCTTAGTCAATGTTGGTAAGAGAAAAGTATCAGCATTACAGGTAAAGAACTAGTAGCAGAATACTTTAGTTCCTTGTCCCCACAATTCTCACCCACAAGACTCCCCAAATGCATAATACTTATAAAATCTTGTTTATATCTGGGAGCGACTAGCAAATTACAATACATTAAAAAGCATTTTTTATTTGAAAGCAGTGAAAGATTGATGTTCATTCAGTTTGACAATACATATTTAAATGCCCCCTTATTATGACTGCAGTAACATCGTAGATAATTAGAGCTATAAAATATTGATATAGAAAAATTATAGAAAAAAAGAAAGGCCTCTGACTCATAATTTTAAATAGCTGCACTAACTATGATTTAAGGACCTTCTGACATTTAGAATTTGTCATTATTTACTTCATTTGGAGAAAAAATGTTAAAGGTGTTTATTGAAAGTTGCAGGAAAGGGTGCCTTTTCCTGTAAGCATGGTGATTCATGAACTGGTGGTAGACTTCTTTTGACATAAGATTTGTTGGAATTATCAATAACAAAGCCTGAAGGCCCTAGGTAAGGTCTAAGATCTCAAATGTAAGCCTAACAGGTTTCCTTGAATAGGAAAAATTAATTAGACAGAGGTAGTTTCTAAGCCTGCTTAGAAAATTCTCTCTTTTTATTGTTTAATGGAATCGCCTATCAACAACACAACCTCATTGCATCTCTAATATATTAATAGGACTTGGTTTACTTCTGGAAATTGCTTCTATTTTAGGGTATATTAAGACTGGAAGTATGTTTGAAAAGGGGCTAGAAAGATGTCCTTATCTAGAAATAAAGATAAGGGGCACTTGTAATTTTAATTGCATGACAGCATGATGGATCTCCTTTCTTCTAATCAAGTTCACAAGACAAAGAATACATAGGTACAAACTACTAAAATGACAGCATTTATGGAGCAGCATCTATATGCCTGGTGTAGTTAATTTAGTTCTCTATATTCATTGTCTCCCCTAATTCTCACAAACATCTATGAAAAAAAAAAAGAAGTAATGGCTATTTCACATATGAAATATCTAAGTGTTTTAAAGAGATTAATACACTATCTACAGTCACATATACAGGAAGCAGCACAATCAGGATCTGAACTCAGATCCAACTATAAAAGCTGTTGTGTTAACTTAATTGTTATATTGTCTCTGTGAGTGCCACAAAATTCTTATCTTCTCCCCTCAGGCTTAGACCATTTTCATTCTCAACAAAAAGAGTTTAAAAGGAGTTTGTTGATAGTTCAAATTCTCTTTAATTCACACTATCCTTCTGGAATTTGCTAATTTATTTTTAGAAAGAAAACTATAGAGAGAGAGCATCTGCAAATGATAAAAATGTGTCTGGTTTATCTCAGGCATTGATCAAGGATAAAGAATTGAATTTCCCCATAATATTGAAGCAACCAGACAATTTAAATAACTGAATTTATATATCTCTCCTAAGTATAATTTTTATTAATACATTCTGAGCTTTAAACGATGCATTCTTTACAAACCTTGTATTTTGAATGGCTATGCAAGATGTTGTAATAGAGTTAGTTATGTTGATTTAAATTGTAACAACATAGATTTCATCACCTTGTTCCAGGGAAAGAATTTTAATAAAGCAGCAACACACACAATTCAACTGAACACATATTAAATTTGCAAACAATATAGGTTGATCCCAGAAAAGAGCAAGCCCCAGGCCCTGCCCCCCAAAAGAAAATATATGTATAGACTATTGGAATAGAAAACTATTATTACAAGCACTATAAATAAAAACTATCAGATTAAAGATCACATCTGATAAGAAGGATTGAGAGAGACAAAGCAGGAAGCTCCATAGAAAAAAGACCTGTAGGATGGTTGTGAATTTGGCCATAGTGAGAAGGTTCATAAGAGAAAAGAGGATACTCTTAAAAGTGGGATAAACATGAGGAAAGATGTAGGTATAGGAAAGGCTATGGGATGAAATCTCCAAAATTTACAGGGACCTCATAAAACTTAACAAAAGGAAGATAAACAACCTAATCAAAAAATGGGCGAAGGACCTAAATAGACACTTTTCAAAATAGGACATACAAAAGGCCAAGAGACATGAAAATATGCTCAAAATCACTAATCATCTGAGAGATCAAAACAACAATGAGGTGTCATCGCACACCTGTTAGAATGGCTATCATCAACAAATCAACAAAGGACAAATGCTGACAAGGATGTGGAGAAAAAGGAACCCTCATGCACTGCTGGTGGGAATGTAGACTGGTGCAGCCACTGTGGAAAAGATATGGAGTTTCCTCAAAAAGTTAAAAATGGAATTCCCATTTGACCCAGTAATTCCACTTCTAGGAATATATCCCAAGAAAACAGAAACACCAAACCAGAAAGGATATATGCATCCTTATGTTCATAGCAGCACAATTTACAATAGCTAAGATTTGGAGACAGCTTAAGGCCCATCAGTAAATGAGTGGATTAAAAAATTGTGGTACATCTACACAATGGAATACTATGCTGCTGTAAAAAAGAGGTAACTCTTACCATTTGCAACAGCATGGATGGACCTGGAGAGCATTATGCTAAGTGAAATAAGCTAGGTGAAGAAAGATAAACATCACAAGATATCACTCATTTGTGGAATATAATGAACAACATGAACTGATGAACAAAAATAGAGCCAGAGTCATAGAAGCATTGAACATACCATCCAACCTAAGAGGGAAGGCAAGGGAGGTCTGGGGTGGGGTAAGAGACCAACCAAAGGACTTGTGTGCATGCATATAAGCATAACCAATCAACACAGACAGTTAGGTGGGTGAGGACATGTGCTGGGGTGTGAGAGCGGCTGGGGAAAGATCAATGGGAGAAAAAGAAGACTTACTAGTATGTAATACTTTAAAAGTAAAGAATTTTTAAAAATATTTAATTTATAATTTTATGGGGAGTCTACAGGAGTTCTTTGGCATTATTTCTTTTCGTTTTGTTTGAAGATGGGGCAATCCAACATTGCAGGAGTAAATAGTAATTTGTTCAGGATAGTTAAACAAAGCTGGGGTGATGAAGCATTCCCTAACTCATAAAGCAGATCTCCTGATGTTGAATTAGGGAGAATAAGAGAATCAGGATGAGCCAATGGCAGTTATGTATGCAGTGGAAAATGAATATCTGCCTAAAGGTTTAACAGAAATGAAAAAGAAATTATCTGTTCTGGAAATACTATGAAGTCAGAGCCTTAGGTTTTGGTAAAGGAGTATATGATAGGGACAGAAAAATCACATGCATTCATGAGCACTCTCAAAGGACCATGAAAGAAAACTGATGTGCAAAGGTTTTATTTTTATTCTTAGAATTTCTCCTATAATTAGGGATTTGTTGCAATAATATACGTGGTAGTAAAGGAGCTTGGAATCCAAATAGAACTCCAGGAATTGTTATATCGCCAGGCTTCATAAAGACTGGTGATTCATGATCCATGCCTGTGCGGTGGGTTAGGATGTCTTATGGTCCCTACTGTGTAAGGAGCTTATTGATATTTAATTAGGACTCTGTACTACCTGCACAGGCAGCACGTATTGGTGCAGCTTTTGTTGCACTTCCCACTGCAAAGCAATGATCCTCACTCCAAATGTACATCGTGAATGATAAAGGAGGGAACATAAGGGGCCTATTATATACTCCTTCGTGCTTGCTGCCACTCCTTCACACAGGCCACCAACTTATGATATTTGTTGCAATCATTTTTTACTGAGAATAGTAAAGTCTCAAAAATAACGACTTAAAGCAGTTTATTTCCTTTACATTAGAGACGTTTGAGGGTAAAACAGCCTGGGATATGTGTCAAGCGGTATCTCAATGTAACTTCTATTTCCAGGGTAACAACAAGGCTGAGACGCTTCCACTATTATGTTCACATTCTGCACATTAGGAGAGACAAGGAAAGGGGAACCTTCGTAAGTAGAAGGAATTCTGTGCATGTCTTGTCCATTCATCACATTGGCCAAAACCTAGTCACAATGCTAAGCTAAAAAAGAAATGTAATCATTTAACTGGGTAGCCATGTTCCCAGTTAAAATCTGGAGTTTGTTTACTAAGGAGAGAGAAATGTCATGGATATCGGGAGACAAATAGTTGTCTCTGGCCCAATATAATAATTGATTGATTGTTTTGGGTTTAATGCCTACCAGTGGTTCAAGCTGCTCTAGCTGATGTGAGTTAAACCAGCTAGAGACCTGCCGATGCTGCTCTCTCGCTAAAGGGTATGGCTAGGCAGGTTTTCTTAGATAGAGACCACAAGCAAAACAGACATCATGCTTGGCCTTGCCCAGGACATGGAATGTGAGTAAAGGGTATAGTAATCTTGGTAGTGACAGAAAATTGATGAGACCAATTTTGTCCTCATTAAGTTTTTACTGGTGGTGGGGCATAAATGTCGATAACTCTGTTTCTGCAGTCCAAATGAACTTATTGCAAACGAGGCTATAATAAATATTATAATGGTAACTTGGAGACTTTGCAATCATAGTCTCTTTCCCAGAGGGAACAGATGGCCGCTTATAGTGAGCAACTCTTACAGAATTGCTCCTACTTTCCATTCTAGCCAAAGGCTTTTCCTGCACGCTCACCTCTGAAATCATGCTCAGTGAGAGCTCTATATTTACTTGCAAATGGTAAGTGGTGTTTTTGTATGGAGGTTTCAGTCTTGTTACTTTCCAATGCATACTTTTATTGTGCAAATCATGTGACAAGGGCCAGGACTGTGGCTCATCTGTAACCCCAAATGAGCAAAAAAGAACAATGAATCTTCTAGAGGAGAATTCAGAGACTATTTGTCTTTTTTTCTTACCAAGGAGCCTTTGTCAGAGGCCAAATAATCAATGCAGCCTGAGGTGGGGAGACACCAGCCCCTCCCATATGTTAACATTTGGGAACGTGATCCCCATCAAGGGAGTTACATAGGAGGCTCCATCCAAAAAGACACAGGAGTACTTGGAAGGAACTTGAGGGCATTTTCTCCCGCCTTAGGCTCTGTCTTCTGGGAACTGGGACAATTATCTGCCAATAGCAACATGAGTAAAAGAAAACATATGACTATAAAGGAGTCCTCCAACTTTTCCCTTATCTGAGGTGCCTGGCCTTCTTCAGCTCACCATTTATAAAAACAACTGTCTTCTGTGTTCCCACTGGTTTATTAGATTCGCCTGTTTCCTTCTCTGTTTTCTGGCAAGAGAATTAGATTTAAGGGAAGGATCCAGCAGCTAATGCTAGTTTGACCTGAAAGAGAAGCCCCTAATTAAATATTATCTCTCCTTCATTTTTTTAACCTTCCTTGTTACCTTCTTTATGCTACCTGCCAAGGGCCAAATGGAGTTGGTCTAGCCTGACTATTCATTATTACTCAGCCATGACTAACAAAGAAAAATATTGTCATTGTGTGTTAAAATTTTCAATAGCCCATATGAAGACTCTATTTGGGTAGAGTTCATTCCACTACAATCAGCACTGAAGGACAGGATTTATAGGTGGCGATTATAAGCCTGTCCCTTCTGAAGCCATGGACAGACTTAGGAAGGATGTGTGGAGCGAAGAAAGAAAAGATTGAAATTTATTATTCATCAGTTTTTAAGTGCATCCTATTTGCCAGGCTTTCTGTAATTCAAAAGCTGTGTAAAGGCTACACAAATGTACATAATAGTAGTGGTAGCTATAAGAGCTCTGAACTAGCAATAAAAAGGCAGTGCTTTCAGGTTAAATTCTGCCATTGAAGAGTTCTGTGACCTTGAACAAATTGGCTGTCCACGCAGGGACCCACTTGTCTCATCCATAAAATAAGAACATTGAGCTGGGTAAAACCTGTGTGTTTCTTGTTCATCTAAAATTCAGTGAAACTAGCTCCTTTGTGTAACCTTTTTTTTATTCATCTGCAAAATGAGAAGGTTTGCAGGGGTGGCTTACTTCAGTGATGGTAAAAATATGTTTTTCAAAAATATTGAGTGCTATATAAATGCAAAGCAGTTGCAGGCAGGTTTAGATATGTTTAATGCTTTGCTGTTAACTTTCATTAAACCAGAACCACATTTGCGCATCTGTTATATTTCTTGCTCTATATTTACGTATATTATAGGGGGAAAAAGAACCTGGATTATAAATCTGTTTCCTAGAACAGGTCCAAAGCATTTGTTTATTTTTTTCCTAGATACAAAGTATTTTAAAATGTAAATTAAAAACTACTGCTAAGTGTTTTTTGTTTTGTTTTGTTTTTACTCATTTCTTATCATCTTTCCCTTCCTTTTTCTGCTGCCTTGCTGAAAAGTCTTGTGATAAAATGAGACAACCTTTTTGCTTTGTTGCGAGTGACTTCCTTACTGTTTAGAGGCTGAATTTATCTGTTGCTCCTGAAAAATTTTGCATCTTTCTGCCTTTACACCTACACTCTTGGTGTCAGTTGATTAGTGCTATTCGAGGTTCTGAGCCTATCTTCCAGGTGATGGTGAAATGTGCTGAAAATACATCTGAATTGCAGCAGCTGAAGGGGCTTTAGAAGTGTCCTTGCACTTTATTCTAAGAGTATCTGTTTTTACTGCATGTTGTGTGATTACACAGTTTCTTAACATCCTGAGTCTCAAAGATCTTCCTAGAAAAATGAATAATGTACCGCTTTTGTTTCCTTTGATGTTAAAACAGTAGTGAGTGCCTAGCAAACCACTTGGCACATTGTAGATTATCAGTAAAGTTGTCTCCTCTCATCATTCTCAATATGCTTGCTGTGTTCCACTTTTTTATTATTATCACTTATGAAGGAAACATCTAAATATGTCTGTTTTTTCCCCCCTAAGTTTCCAGGAACAGGGATATGTCTTGTTCATTGGTTTGGTTTTAGCGTCTGTGATCAAAATTATTATAGAAAGTATCAAGAAGTGAAAATGTATGCTGACCTACACATAAAACAGAAAAATAATGAGGAGCAAGCAAAGCACTGTCAGTTCTTTTTCTCTCAGTGTCCCATACTAACTGGCATTAGAATTATAGTAAATTTCCATTTTGTCTCTCTGATGAACAAAAACAGATCCAGAGACAGAGAAACATCAATCAGACTATCACACCTCAGAGGGAAGGTAGGGGAGGGTGGGCATAAAGGGGAGAGATCAACCAAATGACTTATATGCATGCATATAGGCCTAACCAATGGACACAGACAACAGGGGGGTGAGGGCATGAGTGGGGGGAATGGGGAGGTAATGTGGGGATAAGGACACATATGTAATAACTTAATCAATAAAGAAATTTTACAAAAGAATTATACTGGTAGACCAATTTTAGAGCTGCTATGTGGAGAAGAATCAAACCAAATTAAAAGGGGAAGGGAAGTCAATGTTTTCCAGTTTTTCATTGGTTTTTCTCTATAACCCTACTGACATATAAAAGTATTGAATTATTGAACTTTAGAGCCAGCAGGATCCATGAAATCCTTAAACCATTATCATTTTTAATACTGTTAATGATTCACATATTGATTGAGCACTAATATCAAGTGAAATAGGTCTAATCATAGAAAGCTTGTATCTTTTTCCTTCTAAAGTTTGCACTATTATTATGGATTTGGTTAAACATTCACCCAACATACATTCATTGTGTATCTACAGATATGGTTGGGGCCAGGTGTATATTTGAAAAAAGAGATAATACGCAATCCCTTTCTATAAAGAGCTCATCATCTGGATAGGGGTCAAACAAATAAGCCAGAAATTATTACATATCATAACATAAACAATATTAAAAGTATATATAAAATAGTAGGGAGGCAAGAATTCAGGGTGTGGTGACCAGCAATGGCATAGTAATAGATTATGTAATATATGAGCCTAATCTTAAAATACATGTAAGATTTAATTCAATATGGACAGGGTAAAGGGTGATCAGTCTGAAAAACCTCAATGTTAAAAACAGAAATGTGAGATTAAGCATGTATTTGGTAATCTAAAGTAGTTCTACGGTCATAAGAGAAAGGGCATCCTTGGAAGTGATAGGTTGTGAGGTGCAGGAAGTAGATAGGATTAATATCTTGAAGCATCTCATGTGTCAGGCTGCATTGCAACTTTATATTTCAGGCTCTGAGCACAGGTAAAGGGGTGATGTGATAAAGCAATGTGCGGGATGGAATGGAGAAGAGAATGGTATGCTTTTCTGCTAGGCTTCCAAAAGAACAAGAAGATGATTCAGAAACCAAAACCACAGACAAAATAGCATTTGAAATAAAATATACAGATATTAGAGATTCCATGTTTAAAGTGGAACATAACACATGGTGGGTGGGAGGCTACATTGCCAAGATCGACCTTTCAGAATGAAGACATATCATCTGAGCAGCTCGTTCTCCTGTTGGCTGACAGCCTGCAGTTGTCAGCCTCCTTGAAGATTGCCTCTAAGTCTGAAATGAGGGGTTTTTGCCCATGGTTGAGCTTCCTACCCTAGGACTTCCGCATCCAAAGACAGATTGAAGTTGCAGCATAAAAGTCTTAAAGCTTTTTAAGACTTTACTTTTTCTGTATTGTTTTAAGGGCCAAACTAACTTCAGAATTCCCCATAGAGTCCCCTTGAACTACATCACAGCTCCAAGTCTCCCTCTGCTGAACACAGCTCACTCCCCTTTCCTTTCATAAATTTTACTTCTGAGCATTTTCTTTAATCAATGGTTTTCACACTGACTGCCACCCCAGAGTTTCCCAGCCAGTACCACACCAGAGACATGAAATTTTATTTTCCATATTTTATATGTTGTGAATTGTTTCTTCCACTAGGTCCAATTTAATTCCAGAACCAAATATTTCCAATTCTGATTTTAACTTTACTTAACTTCTATAGTAACTAGTCATATCAACTATCCAGAAGCAAAATTTAAAATGTCGATGCTGCAATCACATTGCTATATAATCAGAATGAAGAGTTGTGCCTTACATGACACAGGAACAGTTGCAATCTCATACTTAGATATGTTAGCTTCAGCAACGTCACTGTCATTTAAACATTCAAGTATAAAGAGACAGGCTAGAAAGCAGTTATAAGAACCTAGAGAGGACAAGATCTGTGGCCTTTGGTAGAGGGACATAGTCAACCCTTGGAGGACAATCTGTAAGGTGAGACTCAAGACATTAAAAATTCAGCACATTTTACTTATTTCTCAGATATCTTACTGATTCCTTCATTAATTGAATTCAATGAGAAACAAAGGGTCAAGGAAACATTTTGATAAAACATCAGCCTTCTGTTGATCAGAGCATGATGAAGGATGAAGCATAGTTTTGAAAGAGAAATAGAAAATAACAAGCACAAGTCGCAAAAAGCTAAAATTATCACAAGGGATATCTCTTTTTAAAAATATATATTTTAATTGATTTCAGAGAGGAAGAGAGAGATAGAAACATCAATGATGAGAGAGAATCATTGATCGGCTACCTACTGCATGTGCCCTGGCCAAGAATCAAACCATGACCACCTGTTTCAGAGGGCGATGCTCAACCACTGAGCCACATGGGCCAGAGACAGTGATATATCTTAATAGGAAAGAAGATTTGTAGTAATTATGAAGATGGTGAGCAGTTACCTATTGTTTATACTCCTTCCTTAATACAATGATCACTCATTAATGCTATAATGAAACACCAAAAAATTTCATGAATGATCAAATTAATAGATGGATAATTCTATTGTCTTTTATCATATAGCTCCAGGCTCCATTTTTTTATTTGTGGCCCTTCACTTAATATGTGGAATGGTTCTGTTTTATATCTTCTCGTTATGACATTCAGCTGTCGCTGGACACTGATATGCCTGTCTCTCTGACCCAGGACTGATTTTAATCTGTTCTTTATCTACATTTCCATTCACTTGTAATGTCTTGAATTTGGCATTTTCAGTTGATTTTAACTTGTCCACTTCTCTAAATCCCACCTGTCAACACCCTACCTCATAAAACCATGAAGCATGAAGTTTTCCCTGGCTTATTAATATAGATTTCAAATATGATATCTGCAAATAGTGTAACTCTGTACCAATCTATTCTCCAAACTGCTATCCAAGTAATTTTCTAAAATACCAAACACAGGTGTGGAGTTAAGAGGCAATAATTAGGAAGCTAGCACAAATCTTTGATAATGTGGAATTTCATCATATTCCTTAATTCTAAAGGAAGTAAGGAATTCTCTGGAGGAAACAAAATTCAGACAGAAGAAACAATTCCAATGAACTTGAAGATGGATCATAGTTGGTAGGTCTGATGAAGAACAAGGAAGTCTGTGTTGCCAGAGGGGACAGAGGAGGTGAGTTCAGAGAGAGAACAAGGAAACAGTTCATGGACAGGGACAGACTTTTGCTTTGAGTGAGATAAGTATTGACTAGAGGGTCTGATTGGTAGAATGATATGATCTTAATTCATTTTAAAAGAATCACTTCAGCTTCTGTGTTGATAAATGAGTGTGGGTGGTCATTAAGAGAACTAGAAAAGAAACTTAATCTAGTGTGAGAAATAAAGATGGCTTGGGCTCAGGCAGTTGTAGTAGAGGAAATAGAAGCTTTTGAATTGAGGACGGCAGAAAAATCTAGCAAGTTCACTGATTAATTGTAGGGGGACTAGGTGGGAGAAGAGATAAAAGAGAAATGATGTCAAAGCTTTTTTTCTTAATCATTTGTTGTGCTGGAATGATGGAGATGCCATGAAACTTGTATGAGGAAGCCAAGGAGATTTGCAGTTTTGGAGTGGGGAGAAATTAGAAGTTCAGTTTTAGATGTATTAGTTGTGTTATATCTGTTAGCGACTCAAGTGAAGATGTCCAGTAGACACTAGGATGTATCATGTTCAGAGGAGCAGTCCAAGCTAGAGTTGTATTTTTAAAGTCATTGGCTTATAGATATGGTTACAGTATACAATCTATGAGATCGGTTAATATCACCTAGGGAGCGAGTGCAAATAAAGAAAAGGCTTGAGGGTAAGCTTGTAGATATGCTAACATTTACCTCTTGGAGATAAAAGGACAAACTGACAAATAATTTGAAACAGGTTGGCCAATGATGTCAGATGAGAACCAAAAAGACTGGTATTACAGAAGTCCAGTAAATAGGTATTAAGGAAAAGTAATTATTTTGTTCAAATGTGACTTATAGGGAAATAAAGTAAGGGTAAAAACTGGCCTTTGGCCCTAACTGGTTGGCTCAGTGGATAGAGCATTGACCTGCAGACTGAAGGATCCCAGGTTCGATTCCAGTCAAGGGTATGTACCTTGGTTGCAGGCACATCCCCAGTAGGGAGTGTGCAGGAGACAGCTGATCAATGTTTCTCTCTCATTGATGTTTCTTACTCTCTATCCCTCTCCCTTCCTCTCTGTAAAAAATCAATAAAATATATTAAAAAAAACTGGCCTTTGGATTCAAAGACTTTTGCTATCCACATTGTCTCCTCTCTTTAGCTACAATTTGTACTTCTTCTATATTCAAGTCACAACCAAATGGATGCAATTTTCCTTGTAGTAATGCAAATGTATCCCAAACTCAAGTTTTAAATGGGTGCATGATTACTCAATTAGAGATTTCAATTTACTAAGTCCCCTGCTTTGTGACTATGGAGAGTTCATGGGCTGTAATATAAATGATGAGTTCCTATTTCATGATTGAATTGTTAGAGATGCTTTCCTTCATCTTTTTTGCTGTTTTGAAAATCATGATGTGTGGATAAGCCTTGGATTCCATGTGTTGAGGATAGATGCCCACCAGCCCTGAGTTACTCACTCTGCAAATTATGTGAGAGAAAAATAAACCACTATTATGTAATACCACTGCATTTGGTGGTCATTTTATTACCGTAGCTTAGCATGTAGCTAATTTAAACCACAGTCTCTGAATTTAGGAAGTTTAAATCCTAGAGAATAATGAGTTACTGTGAGGTTACTAAAGGAAGCCCAGAAATAGTAACTGTATTGAAAAATATCACCAAGAACCTAAAATGAGATCAGGGTCTGTCCAGATGTCCCCCTGGACAAATGGTGAGGATTCATTTGTTTTCTTAGATCTTTCTGTTATCCGAGGAATCTGATGAATGTTACTGGAGCCTGGTGTTCTCTCTTATACTGGAGAGAAACAACTAATTTAGTGTCATTATACTTAGTTCATAGAAGAAATATTATATAAGTAAATGTCTATTATCTTCTTAACTTATTTCCTTCTGTAAGTGTGTTCCAATGTTAATGTTTTAATATATGTAACTGAGTGATTTAAGCTAAATGAGGTTAGTACTCAGGCTTAAGATAATAGCTCACTGTCACTGCTTTCTCTAGAAATAAAAATTTGCTGAGGACTTTAGGGAATAGTTTCTATTTGCTTCTAGCATGATCACAATGCTTGATATAATTCCCTATGAGGAATTTGTGTTGTTTTTTTTCCTTTAAAAGAGATAGTTACCACATATCATAAAGAGTCCTGGTCTTACCTAAAATGAGAAGATCTATTTTTGTGAGAAACTAAGGGGTAACTTTAAGTTACTTTCAGGCAGAAGTCCCCATAAATTCATGAAGGACATTAAGTACAGCTCCAGGTGATGAGAAAGGCTCTCTTCTAAGCCATTACACTGCTCCAACCACCTGCTTGCATATTTGGATTCAAATCATGAGGCCCTCCTTTGACAAGGACTTCCTGAACTCACTTATGCTGGCTCATCATGCAGAAATGGATACTGGCTTTCACAGTACTGTCTCTAGTATCACTTGCAATTTGTGCAAACTTCTTGTATCATGAAAATATTGTGTTACTTATTTCAAGATGTTGCTTGACATTTGCAAATGTGAGATAGCTTTAGGCTATGTATAATAACAATCCAACCTATAATGAATGATTCTTATATGTGATATTATGTTTTAATTACATTTAAGTCCTCACTTACCATGGCAATAGATTTTCGGAAACTGCAACTTTAAGCAAAATGACATATAACAAAACCAATATCACCATAGGCTATTGATATAAACAAGAGTGAAGTTCCTAAGGCATAATTCTAGTCACAAAAATATCCCTAAAGTTCTAAATTAAGACCTAAAACACTTCTAATATTAAACATTGATATAAATATGAACTCTCTACATACATTTGAGAAAGATTAATAAAAACAAGGAAGATAATTCTTTTCCAACCCACTTATTCCAGTTCAGGGGCATGGAGGCTAAATCCTGTCCGGGCAGCTCTGTGCTTAAGGCGGGCACCAGGCCTGGACAGGACACTCTTCCACCACAGTGTGTACTTACACCCACACCCATGCTCACTCAGCCTGGGACAATGTAAACATGACAATGCTCCTCATCTGCACATCTTTGGGATGTAAGAGGAAAATGAAATATCAGGAGAAAACCCAAGATGATATGGACAGAAGGTGCAAACTCCACACAGAAAGTGACTCTGACCAGGAAATCTATTTTTCCCCCTCATCAACAGTATAACAAATGACATTGAGCAAAATGGCATTATTTAAAGACCTGCTGTAGTTTTACTCACTTAATCCGCATGCCTCTATTAAGCATAGTTTATTATTATTCCCATGTTACAGATAAAGTAACTGAGGCAAAGAGAAGAGGGTAATTTACTCAAGGTCACACAGCTGAATTTCATGCTATTAAAGGCAGGGTTTCAGAGGAGTTAGCATGAAATTCTGGGATTTTAACCTCAACTTGATATTTATATTTGCACTATAACATAATCTAAAAATAAAAAAGGTCTTTATTATCAATATAGTTTGTCTTTATTTATATACTTATAGCTTACACAGGTGCTTAGTCCAGATTGCTCTTTGAAACTTCTAGAAAAGGTCAGGATTTCTGTTCCCGGACTATAAAAAAAGTCTGGGGAATTAATACAACAGTTTGATTATATTTGCCAGTTAGGTATTTTGACTGAGAATGCACTTTATGCTGTTTTTTCCCCAACAAATGAACAGTGAGATTGTGTGTTTTGTTCATGTGGTATCTTTTATCTAAGAATTATACAGAGCTCTCCAAAGTTATCTCATTAATGATCTCATCAGCTCTTTATCAAACAATCTGTCTGTGAAGTAAGTAGAAAGTAATTGAAGCTCAGATGTACTATATGACCTATCCAAGGTCACAGACTCAACCCATCATAAACATCAAAGAAAAACTGTCTGGGTTCATTTATTTTCAGTTCTCTCGAGACATTATTGTATACTAGGGGCCCGGTGCATGAAATTCGTGCACTGGGTGTGTGTGTGGGGGGGGAGTGTCCCTCAGCCCAGCCTGCCCCCTCTCACATACTGGGAGCCCTCAGGCATTGACCCCCATCACCCTCCAATCGCAGGATCGGCCCCCAGCCCAGGCCTGATGCCTCAGCCAGAGGCGTAAACCCCCATCACCCTCTGATCACCTGATCGGCCCCTTGCCCAGGCCTGACGCCTCTGCCAGAGGTGTCAGGCTTGGACAGGGGACCGCCATCTCCCCCCGATCACTGGCTCTGGCCCCCGCCCAGGCCTGAGGCCTCTGGCCCAGGAATCATGCCTGGGCAGGGGACCCCCATCTCCCTCTGATCGCGTGCTCCACCCCCCGCCCAAGCCTGACGCCTCTGACCCAGGCTTCAGGCCTGGGCAAGGGGACCATCATATCCCCCCAATCCCTGGCTCCGCCCCCCACCCAGGCCTGATGCCTCAGCCAGAGGAGTTGACCCTCATCACCCTCCGATCACCAATCACCGGATCGGCCCCTTGACCAGGCCTGAGGCCTCCGGCAGAGGTGTCAGGCCTGGGCAGGGGACCCCCAGCTCCCCGCGGTTGCAGGCTCCGCCCCTGCCCAGGCCTAATGCCTCTGGCTGAGGTGTCCGGCCCGGGCAGCGGGGACCCACAGCTGCAGCAGCCCCGCGATCGTGGGCTCCGCTTTAGGCCCAGGCAAGGGACCCCTAGCTCCCGGGACTGCCAGCTTCGACCGTGTCCAGCTCCCATTGCTGGCTCCACCCCTACTTCCTGCTATCACTGGCCAGGGCAGCAAAGGCGCCTGATTCTCTGATCATGGCTGGGGGGCAGGGCAAAGGCGGCCCCAGGGCCGCCTTTGCCCTGCCCCCCCAGCTCTTAGCTCCCCCCTGGGTTTCCGATCACTGTCAGTGACAGGGGGCTTCTTCCTGCTTTCCCTTTCGCCTCCCTGCATTGTGCCTACATATGCAAATTAACCGCCATCTTGTTGGCAGTTAACTGCCAATCATAGTTGGCAGTTAACTGCCAATCATAGTTGGCAGTTAATTTGCATATAGCCCTGATTAGCCAATGAAAAGGGTATCGTCGTACGCCAATTACCATTTTTCTCTTTTATTAGATAGGATCAGCCAAGATCCTTCCTCAATTATAATTGTAAAGCAGAGTTTCACCCTTATTTTGATAGACACGAGGTTGGTATCTCTCTCTTTGGTACAGGGATAATAGGAAAAGAATGCTTTATATATGATAGTTATAACAGTTTGGTCACTTTTAATAGATCATTTAATCTTTCAGATATCCTAGGAGGTAGATAGGGTAAGTACAATTATCCTCACCTTTTAAATGAAAGTACTGAAACTCAGAATAATGACTACAAGCTTTGTTAAGTGTTTACTATATGTAGAGTATTTTAAAAGTTACATCTCTTTTCTAAAAAAAAAAACCCACACACTTCATGTGTAAGTACAAGTGAAGTAACTAGAAATAGTTTCTCAAATAAATGAAATAGTTTATTGCTATTACAACAATACTTTATTTTCCAATACTGCCTATTTATCCCCTATGCTGCAGAACCTGAGGTTTCAGGTAGTCATCAACAGAGGTCATGTTGGGGATACATATTATCACTACATCTCTCTCCCTCTCTCTCTTACACACACACACACACACACACACACACACACACACACACACACACACACTTTAATATTATCATTATCAGTGTTTTAGATTAGGATCTCTGGAACAGACTGAGTATCGCATGCAGGTTTATTGGGAACAAATATCAGAAGATTTACCTGAAAGAAAGTAAAGAAGGTAGATTAGACAAGAGAAGAAGGAGACCTGCAATGATACGGAAGCCTCAGCGGATCATTTGAAGAGCTTTGTTATTGAGAGATGGTGTTGCGAAATTGTACCAAATTAGGCAAGAAAGTTGAGCCTTTCTGTCTACACATGAACCTGTCATTGGCCAAAGGACAGTCCCGGGAATGGGAAGTAACGCTGGGCAAGGCCATTCTCGACAGCAATGTACAGCTGCCTCTGAAGGAAACAGTTGTGAGCCCTCTACAACAGATGTTTCCAGCAGAGAGGGTGGATATGTGGGCCTTGAAGAAGGGTTCTGAGCAAAACACCTTATTGTCCACTGCCATCACCAATATTCACCAGTCATTCACCAGTACCTGTGCCAGGTACTGTCCTAAGAACTTTATATGACAACTTTATATACATAATCTCATTCAATCTTTACAACTTTAAGAGATGAGTGCTATTATTATTATTATTATTATTATTACCTTATTCTTGATAAATTAAGGATATTTGCCCAAGAGTACACATGTGCCAACTTTCCAATTTAACAACCGGTGTTTATTGCCTCCCTATATTCAAATACCTATTGCAAGATGAGATTTTACAAATGACTTAATTTCTCTGAAAATTCAAAGGTATAGTCTTATTTCAAAATTGGCTTTTGGGCAGATTAAATGAAATTAAGTGAAAAACAAATGTAGAGCTGTTTCAACTTTTATCAACTATAACATAAACATAAAGCATTTTCATATTATTACTGGCACATAGAATGCATTTAAGAAATTGTAGCTCATCTGCATATCCATCTATCTCAGAGTGAGTGGTTTTATTTTGACAACTGAGGACACAGCACTTCCCCTTAGAATTATAGAAAATAAAGATCTCTAAATCAATTTAAATAAAACGATTACATTCTACCAAAAGAGTGACCTAGTTTGTACTTCTTGTTGCCCAAAACTACCAAATCACTTCCCAGTCCTGAGATAGAATTCGTGAGAATATCTAAGAGCAGAAACAGCCATCTCTCCTCCCCTTCTCTCCCTTCCCCCGTCATACAGTACAACACTGAAATCATTGCCACCTGTCTGTGCAGGGAGCCTTAACTTGATTTAGTCACTGCCTATTTTGCATCAAGAGCTTTCATTATCACCTTGAGAAAAAAAATGTTTATGTCATGATCAGAAGATTCTGAAATCCATTGCCAGAAAGGATGCAGCACTTCCCAAATAGAAATAGAAGCCCTAGCCCGTTTGGCACAGTGGATAGAGCCTCAGCCTGTGGACTGAAAGGTCCCAGATTTGATTCTGCTCAAGGGCACATGCCCGGGTTGTGGGCTCGATCCCCAGTGTGGGCCGTGCAGAAGGCAGATGATCAGTGATTCTCTCTCATCATTGATATTTCTATCTATCCTTCCCTCCCCCTTCTTCTGTGAAATCAACAAAAGTATATTATAAAAATCAACAACAAGTAGAAATAGAGGATGAGGAGACACTTGTAGACTAACTAGGCAACTTTAGTTTTCAGTTTTTGTATGGTACTCAGAACATGTTAAAACCAGGAAAGAAAGAAAATAGTAAGAAATTTCAAGTATCACAAATGTGAGATGCTATATTCTTCACACACCTAATCAAGTATCTAACATAGCTAGTACTCAATCAAAAATGATTGTAGAGTAATAATGGTAATTAGAATATTAAACTAATATCCTTTGTTCTATATAAAAATCCCAGATACTTTATCAGCATCCAGGGTGACCTTCGATGTCACCTACCTCTTTGTGCTTCATTTTTCTATCTACTACAATAGTATTGTTTTTTTTCCTACATAGTTTGAGATTTTCAGAATGCTATAAAGACCAAGTTTTATTATCCAATTACATTTTTATGCAATTGTAACCAAAAACACATGTGCAATCAGTTTCTTAAGAACAGGTACATTTTCTATTTGAATCTGATTGATTTTGTAGTGAGTGGCTGAAGTCAGCATAAATCCATGTGGTTGTTTACTGGGCAGCCTGATTTCCATAAATACTATGAAAGTGGAATATTGTGAATGTGGACTTAAGAAAAATTACCAAATGGAAAAGAAATACCTGAACTAAATGCAGACTTAAATATTATGTGGATTTTACAGTTAGTTTAGCATCCAGATGCTGAAGTGCTAAAGAACAATGAAGAGAAGTGTGCCTGAGATAATTCCAATGAAGCCATGCACGAAAATAATGGAAATCTCAATATTTCTTGCTACAAAACAAAAATCAAGAGAATATAACTGGAATTTAGGGAAACAGTATGGAAAATAAAATTTTGGAGCTGTTTAAAGTGAGTGTGGATAACATTTGCCATAAAGAGGGGTCAGAACCAGTTGCTAATAGTGGAGGGAAAACAAAAGGAAATTGGCAATAGACATCAATTTTGAATATCACGGATGCCACACAAAAATCAAGTAAAATAGAAATTCAAATGTTGTCTAGAAAGGCTTAACAGACTGATGGACTGATGTGTTATGGATTTGTAGGCACCGTTGCTTTATACTTACAATAGCCCATCTTTAAACCAATATTGTGACTGAGAGTATAGAATATGCTGATTAGTCAGCCTTGAGGAGTATACCTACTTCTGAAAGTGAGACATTGTGTAAACCTCATTTAAACAACAACTGAGGGAAAACTGAAGTGTTTCTCCAGAGAAAAATCTAGCCCATTTGCTTCAGTGGATAGAGCATCAGCTTGCAGACTGAAGGGTCCGGGGTTCGATTCCAGTCAAGAGCATGTACCACGGTTGCAGGATCCTCCCTGGCCCTGGGAGGTCAGGGTGCGTGCAGGAGGCAACCAATCCATGTGTTTCTCTCACATCAATATGTATCCGTCTTCCCCTCTCTCTTCTACTCTCTCTAAGAAAAAAATGGAAAAATATTCCTGGGCGAGGATTAAAAAAAGAAGAAGAAAAGTCAATATTTATTTACAGAATCAAGATAATGGAGGTGGAGCAAGCCAACAAAACAGCAAATGTCCACGAAGGACTGAACATGACCCCAAGCTTCTAGGACAGCCTGGACACAGGATTTATCATTGGCCAATGCCTGGGAATGTGGTCCCCAATGTTTTATAGGTTAGTGATTGGTGATGGCACATTTAATGCCTGGAGAGCAATGGGACATGATGTGCATGCTTTTCAGGATTACTTAACAAGATGTATAATGTACATTTGGTATCTAAGCTGGTTCCTGAGTTTTAGTTATTGTGGTTGGTCACATTATGGGAGTGTGCCTATGTGACCAGTCCTCCACAAGAAGCTTAACCTTTGAGACTCAGTGGGTTTCCATAGGCAGAGATTTCTCACTGGTGTCCCTGTTGTTCTCTGATAAAGAGTGGGTCCAGTGAGATTTTGCTAAGGGAGGAATCAGAAACTTTCTCCTGACATCTCTTAACTTTTTCCAATGAAAATTTCCCCTGTTAACTTTCACTTTGTGTCCTTTGTTCCAATGAAAATCTTAGTCATGAATATTATCCACTGTTGAGTTCTGTAAGTCCTGATGAATCACTAAACTTGAAGATAGCCATGGGAACACCAAAACAGTATTTAATCCTCCCAATAATTCTATGTTATAGGTACAGTTATTTTCTAGAGAATCTGGTTACTTTTAAAAGCCTCAGAACAAATGAGAGGCAATGTGATATTCAATTGAAATAGCTTATCTGTAGAACTAGAGTTTTATGTCATTGGATCAACGCTGACAGCCTTTTTTTCCCCCTAGTAAAGTTCTTGTCCCTTGTGATTTATATAGATGTTAATTCTTTGAGGTTCCTTGATTCCAAAAGCTTAGTTAGAATCCTTAAATAGTAACTTTCGATTGCTCTTTCAGAAAGCATATACAATTACTTTTAAATTTAATGTTTATTGAAATTGCAACTCCACTGATATCTTCATATGATCAGTGATTGACTAGTAAAATAGATTAGGATGCCCTAAAAAATATTGATTAAATGGATGAAGGGTGGATGATTTCCTAGCCAGTGTTTTATTAGAAAAAAAAAGTAACTCACAATAAATCATATTTTATATTTAAAATTTATGTAAAATGAAATATATAGATCTTAAGTGTAAGTTTTTATGGTTATGTCTCAATAAAGCTGATAAAATGCTTACATTAGGTTTAAAAAATTTGATGAGATATATTTTAGCACATTTAAACCAATACCCTAATTAGGATATAAACATTTTAATTGACCAATAAAATCTCCTTTACTCAACTTCATTTACTAAACATCCCCTATTTGGCAACTATTGTTCTGATTTTTATTACCATAGATTAATTTTCCTTAAATTGAATTTCATATACAATTAATTCATTAGTATTACACTACTTTATGTCTGGCTTCTTTGGTTTTAACAGTGATTCATTTTTTTTCTTTAACTATATGAATAGACTTCAAATTTGCACCCATTTTTCTCAAATTGATAGATACTCAAATTGTTTACAAATATTGGCTAGTATGATATAAGTATTGCCATACAAGTTCTTTTTGTGGATATATGCTATCATATTTGTTGAGGTAATAACTAGAATTGAAAATGCTGAGCCATAGTGTGTGTGTGTATATTTATAAAAAGCAGCCCATCTAAAATGGCTGTGTGGCTTTGTAATCTGAACAGAATATACAAAGAGTTCAAGTTTAACCATGTTCTTTCCAATATTTCATATTACAAGACTTTTGTTTTATCCATTCTAGTAGTGGGTTTCTCATATCAGACTTATTTCACATCCCTCTGATTATTAAGGACGTTGAGCACCTTTTTATGTGCTTAACTTGATATCCTAATGTTTTCTTATGTGAAGTGCCTATTCAATAGGATTTTATGCCAAAATTTATATTGTATTGCTTGCCTTTTGATTGCTGTTTTTAAGTGTCAATTACATATTCCTAACACAATTTATTATCAAAATAATGTTGCTGGGTTTTGTTTGTTTTTTCCCCCAGTCTCTGACTTGCCTATTTATTTTCCTAGCGACTTCTTCCAAAATTAGGAGTATTTGTTATTTCAAAGTACAGTCTATTAATGTAATTTCTCTTATGTTTTATACTTGTGTGCCCTGTAGGAATTTTGCCTAAGTCACAAAATGATTCTCTTATGTTTTCTTCTTTAAGTTTAATGTAGTGTAAAGACATCCTTGTATATTCTCAATCTTACAAAGAAATAGCATTCTCTCTTTACCACTGAATATAATGAAGTCTTTTATAAATACCTTTGATCAGGTTGAGGATTTCCATTTTATTATGTTTGATGAAATTTTTATTTATGAATGAGAGTTGAATTTTATTTTACATTTTTCTTCATTGAAATAATTATATGCTTTTTTTTTACCTATGCTTATTTACCAGTTGGTAAAAAAAAAAAAATTAAATTTTTAAAGATTGAATGTAAAACTAGCATCATATTTCTATAAAAATCCCCACTTGATGATGATGTTTTATCCTTTTTATATAATTCTGAATTAGATTTTCAAAAGAATTTTACATTACACATTCATAAGAGAAAATGCTATAATTTTATTTACATCTCATAGTTTTGTCTGGCTTTGTTCCCAGGGAAATGTTAATCATACAATGATCATAAAACAATGAGAGCAGAACTGTATTCCTCAAACTTATGAAAAATAAGACTAATATTCATCTTTCAACATATGATAGAATTAATCAATGAAACCACCTGAAATGTTCCTTTTGGATAAACTTTAAATTATTGATTGAATTACTTTACTAGAGCTATTAACGTTTCTAATTCTTTTGGGGTCACTTTTTGGTAAGTCATATTTTTTTCATAAAGGTAATTTATAAAATACATTAAAGTAATATACTTTTATCATCCATTTAATATTGGTAATATTTTACCTGTAATACTGACCACTTTTATTCATAATGTTGTTGTACATATTATAATTATTTTCTATGTCATCGATTTCTGCTCTTGTTCTCATTATTTATGTCCATATAATTAAAGTTTAATTTGATTTTCTTTTCCTGCTTTTTATGGTAAAAATTAGATCACTTTTAAAATATTTCATCTTTCTAATATAGACATTCATCTTTTACACATTGCTTTAGTATTATCACACAGCTATTGATATATTTTTATTTTCATCTGATTTAAAATGTTCTATAATTTCTGTGCAACTTATTCTTTTTTTAAATTTTGTTTCATTGCTTAAAGTATTACAAAGAGCATTACATATGTCTCCTTTCCGCCCCCACCCCCCTTGACATTCCCCCAGCCTCCCCTACCCCCAGTGTCTTGTGTCCATTGTTTATGCTTATATGCATGCATACAAGTCCTTTGGTTGATCTCTTAACCCCTCTCCCCCAACACTCCCCCGCCTTCCCACTGTAGTTTGACAGCACATTTTAGCACTGATTCTTTAATTCTACTTGGAAGTTTCAATTTTTTGAAATATATATTGTCTGTTCTGTGTAATACTCAGAAAGTGCATTTTTTTGTGTGTGTTTTAGGTGAGGTATTCTATAAATGTTGATTAGGCAAGATTGGTTAATAATATTCTTCAAAGATTTTATATCCCAGATGATATATTGTACATGTGTTTATTAATTAAGAACATGTTGAAATCTCCATCTATTACTGGATTTGTTTGTCACTCCCTTGAGTCTCTTTTCTTCTTCATTTTGTTTTTTAGTACACACACAGTTAAAATCATTTTATCTTTCTGATGATGTGAGATTTTTGTGATTATAAAATATACCTCTTTATCTTTTCTTTTTTTAAAATATATACTTTATTGATTTTTTACAGAGAGGAAGGGAGAGAGATAGAGAGTTAGAAACATCGATGAGAGAGAAACATCGATCAGCTGCCTCCTGCACATCTCCTACTGGGGATGTGCCCACAACCCAGGTACATGCCCTTGACCAGAATCGAACCTGGGACCTTTCAGTCCGCAGGCCGACGCTCTATCCACTGAGCCAAACCGGTTTCGGCAACCTCTTTATCTTTAGTAAGATTCTATGTCATAAAATAATTTTTTCTATTATGAATGTAACCACTCAGTCTTTCTATGCAAAGTTTTGTCTTTAAACTTGAAGCACAATTTCTAAAGACAGCTTTTGGTTATATATTTATCCAGTCTGACAATCTCTTATTTTTAACTGATGACCCTTGTTGATATTCATCTAATTTAATTAGTGATATGGTTTGGTTTATGTCTACTATTTTACTAATTGCTTTCTGTTTCTCCCATTTGAGCTACTGTTCCTTTATTCTTTATTTCTTGCCTTCTTTTGGATTAATCTTTATTTTTATCATTGCTTTTCTTTCTTTTTTTCTGTACTTTGGTATATTTTCTTTATGTATTTGCACTTGTTTTGTGGCCAAACTAATGATTCCATTATACATTCATACTTTTCATATTGTACTTAATGTATAGAATTAGACCTACCCTTCTAATAGTAATTATTTACTAATTCTTGCCTTTGTACTATTATTGTCATATATTAGTTCTTCACATTTAAGCCATATCAGATTACTGGTTTTTATTTTTTTCTTTAAGAAATAATGGGGAAAAGAGATAGACTTTTATACTTATCTAAATATATACTATTTCAGGAACTCCTCATTCTACTCTGTAACTTTGAATTTTCATATTATCATTTCTCTTTAGTCTGCACAATGTTTTTTATAATCTGCACTAGAGCAGCTTTTCTAGTAAGAATTCTTTCAGATTTTATTCACATGAAGATATTTTTATTTTGTCCTCATTTTTAAAAGATATTTTTGCTGAATACAAAATTCTGGAATAACAGTTATGTAGCATTTTAAAGATATTGTTTCGTTGTCTTTTTCACTCTGTTTCTGTTGAGAATCTGCTATAATTATTGAGTTTCCTTTGTATATGATATTCCTATCTAAAATTTTCTCTTTTATTTTTCTTATCAACTATTTGTCTAAGTGGTTGCTTCTCTTTGTACTTATACTGCTTAAATTTGGTCAAACTTCTCAAAAATGTAACTTTCATTTTTTAAACACAGCTGGCACTTTCATTCTGGAAAAATATAATTTATGCACCTTATTCATTTTCTCTCTGGATCTCTAAATATATGTTTACTAGACTATAATATGCTAACATAATTTACTAAATTCTTATTTATGTATTTCTTCAATTATTTTCTTTATTCAGATAATTTTTTTTCTGTGACTTCAAGTTTACTAACTCTGTTCTTCAATATTCAGACTTGTGCATTTTTATTTGATAAATAGTATTGCCAGAATTTTTCTTTGTTCCTTTTTATAGTTTAAATTTCTATGTAATCTTTATCTACTAATTTCAAAATCTGTGTTGCTTTGGTTTCTGTTTCTGTTGATTGCTGCTACTGATTATGAATACATTCCCATGCTTGTTCATGAGTCTCATAATTTGACTGTATGCTTGACGTCATGCTGGATACACTTGGAGATTCTAGGTTATATCATCTTTCTTTAACTGTAGACAGCTAAATTACTGGTAGCTATTTTCAATACTGTAAGGCTTTTAAAAATGTTTTTTATGCGAGTCTATATCAGTTTTGTCCTTTTTCCTATGATACATCTCTGTAACTAAGGCGCAGTTCTTACTCCCAAAGCCTGGTGTTAAAAATTCAACCAAATAAAGTTGAAAATATTATTTGCTTTATTAAAGGATTCGTGAATCAGGGAGTATCTGATTCAGCATATAGGAGGGAGCTCTGAGGAGTTGTACAAAATAGAAGGCTTTTATGGGCAGAAGGAGGGTGAGACAAAGAAGGTTAAAAAAAATAGATTATTTCAGACAAGGTCATCTTCCCTTAGGGGAGAGTCTTACCAGGCTGATTACCTCACTAGTACTCACCAGGAAATTCCAAATTGACTAGTTAAAGGTCACATTCCTGGGAAAGACTGAAAATGCAATTAAGTTTTGGTTGGCTGACATGAGGCTTAGCACAAGTGACTCCATTTTGGGCCTGTTGCTTCTTTTTAACAATGGCCTTTCTGGAGTCTCAGCTAAATGCTGGATGTGTTTGTAAGGTGCTGCTGGGATTTGCACTCTGCCTGGGTAAAGTCCAATACTTACAGCAGATGAAGAATTACTACTAGTATTACTAGTCCAGCCTCACTGCAACTGCAGGTTAGCAGCCCTGCGCCTTTCAGTCTGGTCTGTTTAGCAGCCCCGCCCTTGGCCAGCACCCATGGTGAAACCCCACTCATTGCTTTCAAAGTCTTATGAAAAGCTTTTCCTTCTCTACTACTATTTTCCACAAATCCTAGGCACCTCAGTGATCAAAACTTTGATTTTGCCCCCTCTGCTCAGCAGGACTATTGTTTTCCCTGTATTCCATTTTCCTGAACCACGGGAGTTAAAATGCTCCTCTTGAGAAAGCTGGTGTGAGTATGGATTCTCCTTTTATGATCTACTCTTCGTGTTTCTCGCTGCTTTGAAATAGTCATATCGTCTTTTTTTTCTTCCAAATTTTATATTTGTGTGGAGTAGGAGGACAAGTCTGGTACCAATTATTCCTTTATGCTGGAAAGCAGCATTCTCATCACTAATTGCATTCTATTCTGAGTTAAATATAATGTGGGATGAGAGGATCTTTGAAAACCATATGTCAATGTTACATACAGTGAACAAGAAAATCTATACCTTAGAAATCTTGGTTTAGCAGTGGTTTTATAATAAGACATAGTAATAAAAGAGGAGAATTTATCCTTGTGAAGATATTCAATAAGAGATACAAATGTGTGACAAAAGGAAACATATATGTAATCCCAGAAAATGAGATGCCATTGAGCAAAGAAGGTAAGTGGAATTTAACTGGTTCAGGGAATGGATTGGTTGGTCAGACCAGAATCCTTTGTAAATATACTGCAAAATATAAAAGTACTACAAACAAAAAAGAAGCTTAAAAATTTACAGACTAATGCAATGATTTTCAACCAGTGTGCTGTAAGGGGCACACTGGTATGCCACAAGAATTTTTAAAATATGCAATACCTGACGTATAGTCGGGAGCATTTACCTCTTTTTCCCCTCAGATTGCCAAATTTAAAAAAAAAATGACAATAGCCAACACAGTAGCTGTGTCATGTGAATGATCACAATTAAACCTATTTTTATCATATCAGAAAAAAATATGTGTTTTGGTATGCTGAAGAATTTTTGTAATCAGTTTATGTGTGCCATGAGATGAACAAGATTAAAAAAAAGACTTCTTCACTTTAGTAAAGAATACATTGAAGTCATAGTACTCAAAATTATAAACCTACTTTTGCCCCACCCTCTATTAGCCTTATATTTTTCTTCTCTTTCATAGGGTGTATTTGGCAAGGAAAAAAATACATATTTAGAGAAAATTTTCTTGAAGCTAGTTTTTATTAGCAATAATAAAGCAGAGAGTATGAAAAGAGTAAACGCATTTTCAATGAACCATGTGAAACATCTTTTTTTTAAAGGTCTTTAACCACCAGGCTTATATATACAAGAATAAAATTAGTGACTGGCATAGAAATTATAAGTAAAAATGTATTACTTATTATATCCTCACCTTCCTTAGTCCCAAGGAATGTGACAAATGCCCCTCTATTATCTTAACATTATAAATATTATATAATTACAAAATAATATTATAATACCAAATCAGTCTATCATATGTCAGATGTCTCAGAAAAGGGAGATCTTACCAAGTTTTTGGTGGCAGATTAGTTAAGGAAAGTATTCTAGAAATAGGTAATGGATTTTTTAAGTCTTAAATGATGCGAGTAAGGTACGGGTGAGGTGAGTGAGAGAACACTTTAGGAAGAAGAAATAACATAGACATTGTAAGGCCACATCAAGGAAAACTCTGTTACTCTGGAGTGCAACATGGAGATGAAAGAATAGAGAAGAGACACATACTGAAACTATTCTTGAGAATTATTTCCTAGGAATAAATATAACACATTTCCTAGGCAATAGATGCATTTGTAGCTTAGATAGATCATACTGGGGGCGGTGGACTTGAGGAAAATACTCCAGAGAATGAAAATCACATTTTAGAATCAAAAGATGATGAACCTTAAATAGTGCCCTGGTGACGGGTTTAATACAGGGGTGGGGTTATTGGTGTACAGAAATACTTAGGAAGTAAAATCTGTAGGGCTTGTTGACAAATTGTATGAGAAGTAAGAGGTAAAAGTAATGGAAGACTCCCAAGTTTGTAGCTTGGGTGACTGAATTGATGGTGATATGAGGAAATAAACAGAAAAATGATCAAATGGGAATGACAGAAGCTCAGTGAGAGTGAGTTTGACTTGAAGGTACCCAAAGGAAACTTAGGTGTGCTCACTGAAGAAGTATAGGCAGGTGATACATTTTTACACTTGTAACCATATTGGAGATAGTAAAAATCATAAAAATGATAAGTTCACAAAAGGAAAAAAACACAGAATTTTAAAAGAGGAGTATCAATGGTGAAATTTCTAGGAAATATTAGAGTTTATAATATAAAAGGACATTCAGAAATGATGAAAACATATTACTATGAGAGAGAAGAAATATAAGGACAATTAAATGTGAAAAGCATAACTTTAAACAACTAATGCCTAGACAACTAAATATCTATATGCAAAGAATTAAGTTGGACCCCTGTTTCATACCATATACAAAAACTGACCCAAATGGATCATAACTAAAATAATAAAATTCTTAAAATAAAATGCAAACATACATTTACACGACTTAGTTGAAACAACACCTTTTTATTTTTTTAAATATATTTTATTGATTTTTTACAGAGAGGAAGGGAGAGAGATAGAGATTTAGAAACATCGATGAGAGCCTCCTGCACACCCCCTACTGGGGATATGCCCACAACCAAGGTCCATGCCCTTGACTGGAATCAAACCTGGGAGCCTTCAGTATGCAGGCCGATGCTCTATCCACTAAGCCAAACTGGTTAGGGCAAAACAACACCTATTTAGATACCAAGAACATAAGTGACAAAAGGAAAAACAGATAAATTGGACTTCATGAAAATTAAAAATGTTTTCCTGAAAGAGCACCATCAAGACAATGAAAAGTTAACCCAAGGATTGGGAGAAAGCATTTTTAAATTTTATATGTAATAGAGAAATTGTATCCAGAATATTTAAAGAACTCATAATTCAGAAATATATCAGAAATGACAAATAAAATAGGTGGATACTTTGAATTAACATGTCTCCAAAAATAGTAGATGAATGGTGAATAAGCAGGTGAAAAAATGCTCAATATGACTAATCATCAGGTAAATACAAATAAAAACCACAATGAGATACTGCTTCACATCCACTGGGATACCCATAATAATAAATAATAATATCAAATGTTGGCAAAGATATAGAGAAATTGACACCTTCATGTACTGTTGGTACAAATGTATAATGATGCAACTATTGTGAAAGTAGTTTGGCACTTTCTCAAAAAAATTAACCACAGTGTTATCATATGATCCAGCAATTCCTCTCCTAAGTATATACCTAAAAAAGTTGGACACAAAGGTCCACACAGAACTTTTATATAAATGTTCAAAGTAGCATATGCCTAATATCCAAAATATTTAAATGTCAATGAATGATATTCATTGTCTAATGTCAATGAATGAAGGAATAAGCCACAATTGGAATATCCTTACAATGGGACATTACCTATATATATAAAAGCCCAGTGACCATTACGGTGGAATGACCAGTCACTATGACATGCACTGACCACCAGGGGGCAGACACTCAATGCAGGAGCTGACCCCTGTTGGTCAGTGACTCCCACAGGGGAAGCGCCACTCAGCCAGAAGCCAGGCTCATGGATGGCCAAGTGGAGCGGTGGTGGTATGAGCCTCTCTAGGCTCTGCAGCAGCAGCGCTAAGGAGCAGCAAGCCAAGTGGTAAGGAGGGAGCAGGCAGGCGGTTAGGAGTGAGGGCTCCTGGATTGCAAGAAGGATGTCCAACTGCCAGTTTAGGCCCTATTGTGAGAGGGCATATGCCGTGCTGAGGGGACATCCCTTTACTCCCCTGTGCATGAATTTCATGCATTGGGCCTCTAGTTCAGTAATAAAAGGGAATGAAGTATTGACACATGCCACAACTTGAATAATTGAAATAGGATTATGAATGTAACCAGTCACATAAGACTAGATATAGTATGACCCAGTTTGTATAATAGCTTAAACATCAGGTACATCCCTAGAGACAGTAATTAGATTAGTGGTGGCCAAGGAGAAAGGAGTAAGAAGAGAGTGAGTGGTGAGTGACTGCTAGTGGGTATGGAGTGAGGAAAATGCTCTGGAATCAAATAATAGCAGCAATTTTATAACCTTGAAATAATATTTTTAAAACAATATATTCCATTTATAATGGTGAAGTTTTTGGTTGCTAAATTAAATCTTAATAAAGCTTTAAAAAATCATCTATGGCCTGGCCTTGCCAGTGTGGCTCAGTGGTTGAGCATCGACCAATGAACAAGGAGATCAAGATTCAATTTTTGGTTAGGGCACATACCAGGGTTATGGCTCAATCTCCAGTAGTGGGGGTGCAGAAGGCAGCTCATCAATGCTTCTCTCTCATCATTGATGTTTCTATCTTTCTCTCCCTCTCTTTTCCTCTCTGAAATCAGTAAAAATATATGCTAAAGATAATCTGTGTCTCCCAATCCCTGCATTTAATGGAGACTAGTCTTTTTAGTGTAACTGTGTGAGCTTTCTTAATGTCTTTTATCCAGACTTGAGTGTAGTTACTGCTTTTGCTGAGCACAGTGTTCAGACGTCAAGTGTTTCCTGTTTGCATTGCAGCATCTTTAAAATGTACGTACCAAACACCTGAAGCCATGAAATTAATTCTGGATTTGAGTTTTCCTTTGACAATGTGGACAGAAGGCCATGAGTAATGGAGACTTGCATGTACACAAGAAGAAAAGACTTCTGCTGAGAGGCAGATCTATACTTAAATTCGGAATATAATGCTCTAGTCTTGTAAATCTGCAGGAGTTTCTGAAACTTCACTTAGGTTCACCTTCCAAGGTGTGCTTCCCTAATGCTCTCATGCCCTTCTTAGATGTCACCTTTTTCTTTTTTTCTTTTTAAATATATTTTATTGATATTTTACAGAGAGGAAGGGAGAGGGATAGAGAGTTAGAAACATCAATGAGAGAGAAACATCGATCAGCTGCCTCCTGCACACCCCCCCACAGGGGATGTGCCCACAACCAAGGTACATGCCCTTGACAAGAATTGAACCAGGGACCTTTCAGTCCACAGGCCGACACTCTATCCACTGAGCCAAACTGGTTAGGGCAGATGTCTCCTTTTTCTGCTTGCAGAAATGCATAAAAGCCAACAAACCTTGTGGCCCTTCGTTGGTATCCAATACAGAGGCACAACATAATCACGAGACAGGCTAAACAAAGTTCAACCTGATGCTTCCCTTTCTTGATCTGTTGTTTTATTTTAAACATATAACAAAAATAACACAATGTAGGTTGGGGAAAGTCTTTTATTACATAGATGTATTTAACAAATTCTTTTCCCAAAGAAAACCAATGTTTTGAAATGATGCAGAGTCAATTTGCATGCCATCGCCACTATTGGAGTTACTGAGTGACACTGAGGGATTACTTAACCATTCTGAATCTGTCACCTCAATGGCAAAAGAGGAGAGCAATAGAAATGACTACCACACTGGGTCCCTATAATTAGGGCAGAGATAATGAAGTTCATCTGGTTATGTAAACAAAAATGTGTTCTACAAATAAGAGTGTTATTTCCTAGTATGCACACTTTTTTTTTTTAACCAAGTACTGTCATATGTCTTTGTTGAGTATGCAATTCAATGGTCACCTTCCAAACTGCAGGAAATCTGTTATTAGGTAATTCTGGCAGGAACAAACTAAAACACATATTTTCCTTTGAAGTCAGAGTCCTGTTTTAGCAAAGTATAGTACAGTTTTTCTGTTTAAATGACATGCAATTCACAAGTGAGTTGATTTGTACATGCCTACTTATATCTGTTGTGAATCTTACTATTGCCCAAGGGGCTGGTATTCAGTTTGCAAAAGTTATTACTCATATATTTTAGTGGCCTGGGGTTTTAAAGCAATATCTGTTCTGTGTGAATGTTTTCAACTTCCATCTCCCTAAAAAGAGAAACAAAAACAAATCAGTAAATTAGATGTTTAATTCTTTAAACTTGTATCTTCCTTAAGACAAAGCTTTACACCAAATGTATTTTTCCTACAAGTAATGTCTTTAAAAATTCAGTTAAAGGAGATGCTCAATCCAAATTTTACTATAATTGGCTTGTCCCTGAACGATGGGATATGAGCTAAACCCTCTGGATAGAAATTCTGGAAGACCACCTGACCTTTGCCCCATTGCCTTCGGTGCATTTCAGCCCTATTGAACATCAACTCTGTGTTAATCACTGGGTTAGTGGTGCTGGGTATGATGTTTCAGGCAATAGTAGAGTTTGCTTAAGATTTAACAGAACTGCCCTAGCTGATTTGGCTCAGTGGATATAGCGTCAGCCTGAGGACTGAAGGGTTCCGGGTTCGATTCCAGTCAAGGGCACATGCCCAGGTTGCAGGCTTGATCCACAGTATAGTGGATGTGCAGGAGGCAGCCAATCAATGATTCTCTCTCATCATTGATGTTTCTATCTCTCTCTCCCTCTCCCTTCCTCTCTGAAATCAATAAATATATATATATTTTTAAAAAATCCAGCTCAGATCTTGTTTTTTAGTTTCCTCATATCTATAATAGGGGATATATTAGTGGCTCTTGTGATGATCAACTGAAATAATGTATGAGGAAGTGCTCTCTAAACATTCATTTAACTAGGATATACTGCTGGGATATCAATTATATACCATGTTGTAAAGATCCTAGAATTAAATAGCTCAGTAGGTGAAGTTGGCTCTGTTTTGCTATTTTGCATTAGAGTTATTTCATTTTACTATTTATTTTTTTTTCAAAATAAAGATGATTAAATGTAAGATACCCATTACAGAAAGTTTGGCCAATATAGCAAACAAAACGACACATACATTTTTCTGTCTTCCGATACCACCCCTCCGAGTTAATTACTCTACGTTTTGGTGAATTTCTCTGTTATGTCTTTTCACCTGAAGAAAAACTTCTTCAGGTGCGTGAAATGTGGCCACTAGCTCCAATTCCACTGCCAGCTGCTCATACCATTAGAGTGACGGATTGAAATCAGAGGAAGGTCAGGAATCTTCTAAACCGGGACGCAGCGGACGTCTTCAGGGTCCTGAAACCCCCTTAGAGCCCACGTTTGCGGAGTGAGAAGCTGGCAATGGCATTGTGGGCTCAGGGGACATTTCTGGAGGCTGCTTACGCCTGCTTTCCTTCCCTCCACATCGGGCAAATATATTTCTAATTAAAATAACCTTTTAAACACTCTCTCCAGAGTGACGTTCTTTCAAACACTGTTTAATCAGGCGAGGGACACCTGCCTGCCATGGAAGCATCCGCTAGTCTTTCCTAGTGACTCATCTCACCCCCTGCGAAGTACGCTGGTGCAATTACTGGCAAATTAGACTTCTCCTCTACCCCTCCCCGTCCCGCCCCTCCCCTCCCCATCTTCCAGGAAAGCAGGGATAAATGATCGGCCCCGGGCGGCTGTGCAGAGGGGTGAGCGCGGCCCGCTGACCAGAGCGCGGGGCCATCGCTCGGCACCTCCTCCCTCTCCCGCGCCGCCTCCAGCGCGAGTGACAGCGCGTCCTCCGGGCTCAGGAGCGGCGGTGCCGCGCGAACAATCCCGGGCAGGGCTCGACTCGCCGCTGGTGACATCACTCCCAAAGATACTCCCTGCTGTCGGTGCCTGCCTGGAGAGGCATCTGTCCGTTTGTCTGTCTGCTGCTGGAGCGGGCTTATCGTTGGCCGGGGACAAAGCCTGGGACCAAGGGGAGACAGGACCGGGAGAAGGAGGGAGAGCAAAGCCAGCGAGGGAAGAAGGACCCCGGCCGGCGACAGCATGAAATTCAGCGCAGCTCACTACTTGCTGCCTCTCCTGCCTGCGCTGGTCCTCAGCACCAGGTGAGTCCAGGAGCGGGAGGGACCTGAACCGAAGGGCGCTGCTGGTAGGTTGGTCCGACTGCAGTTCACCTGTGGGGGCCAAGGACAGACCCACGAGCTGTTTGCATCTCCTGCCCAAGTTGGAGGGTCCCTCTGTTTTTAGGGTTCTGAAATCCTGGGAGGAGAGCAAAGCCCTTTTCTAGTTATCCCAGTCCTTAAAGTCTCAGTATTACTCCCTGTGGGAGGACCAACAGCTTCCCCTTCTAAAGACGGGTTCCCTCCAGCCCTAGTAATAGCAAAAGATAGCACGCAGTAACCAACCACAATAAAGGAGACAGAGAGACAGGAGGGAACTGGCACCAGGCAGTGCCTTCACACTGGAGCAGCCTTAATAGTCACAGAGCTTCCTTATCCCTCAAGTGTGTGTGTGATTTTAAGATACAGGGAACTAGAGGAGGGTGGAAAAAAAAAAAAAGATTAATCCCAGAAGATGGTATGCCTTCCACAAAAGTTCCTGACTTGTGGAACGGCCTGTTGTAACGTCTTGCGTAGACTTAGTGGGAGGCATTTTCATTTGGATGTCTGTGATCGGGTCTGATTAAGGAGCACACGAAGAGATTAAAAGTTAGAAGACACTCTCAGAGTGCTGATGTAGAGACCCTCCTCAGAAACATCGCTGTACTCCATCGCTGACCATCAATGGGGCTTTAAGTCCCAGCACAGAGGAGCTATTTTGAATGGAGGTTTAAAATGAAGTGAGTGAAAAGACTTTTGTGACTTGCCACTGTTCATCAAGTCCCGGAGTTGGTGATGGGCTGGCATTCTCCTGCCACAAGAGCAGCACAAGGGTGGACTGTTTCTTTGCCCAATCTCAGCCTTTATTCCGCATGCCCGTCACATCCGATTGGCAGCAACTTCTCTCCCTTGGCTACTAAAAAATAAAATACGCCCCACAGGACGAGGACCTTTCCAAAGCTATGTGAATGGAAACATTATTTGATTGTGTATCTGATGGAAAATGAAAGGGAGAAAAGAATTAGCTCCAAATCTGAAAATAGATGTATGAAGAAAACTCATGATCTAGGAAAAATCAAGGCAGTAAAACAGGTTTGAGTTCACTCCTAATCTACACATCCTCTTGAAAGCTCCTGTTACCAAACTTTCCTTTTAGTGTGAGGACTGTTAGATTTAGCCCCAATAGTTGATGAACTTAGTCTTTTCTTGTAAACAAGCCCAGGTGACTATAATAGAATTAGTGTATATTCTTTATTTTCTCTGAGTGTTGCTGGTCATTTCAGTTCACAAAATATAAGATGCTTTTAAAATCACAGGTGCTGCCCAGTATTATAATATTTTGCTCCAATTACAGAGCTCATTTTAATATTTGTGGCTAGCTGTAAACAACTCAATGCAAATTGAGCATCACAGTTAGTCTTTGCAGTGTCTTGCCATTTACTTTGAACTTCTGTGTTCTGGTTTAATAATTACTTGTGAGGTCTTCTAGAAAAATGGTAATTGTCAAAGTTTGAGTAGATGCCTCTCAACATATACATAAAATAATAAATATTTAAACAATCTAAAGTGATTTTAAAGACATTGAAATGTGTAGTGTTCCAAAAGTACATTTGATTTTTAAGGATGCTGCAATTTAAGTAGCTTACAAAGCTCTTAAGTCTCTAGCTTCCAAAGTTTTAACATTGGTTATATAGTAGAAAGAGAGACAAAGAATTATCTCCATCCCTTTAATGAAAGTTGTAATTTTTAAGGATACATTTTAAATCATAGTCAACACATTTATTATATCAAATATTTGAATTAGTCATTTGTAGTTTACTTTAGATATGAAACTTCTTCAGTGGTGGTTGTATTTGAAAATTGTGACAGGTCTTTAAATTTTCCTTTTTGCTTACTCAACAAAAAGAACATGGTGGGCTTAAGTAAGTGAAAGTTATTGTAATCAATGGCATATCTTGTTATTGTGATTACTCAGTAGCAATTATTTTATTGGGTACCAAGATTACCTCCTGACAGTGTGAAAATTAAAAAAAAAATGAATGTGATGCTGTTAGCATGTCATTTTGCAAGAAGAGATTATGTTTTAATGGCCTGTAACAGAAGGCCATGCTCTATGCAACATTTAAGAGTTGTTGTAGACATGTGGTTAATGTACAAGTTAGAACCCAAGCTGCACATGTTTGTGAGAACAGTGGCATTAGTAGAGGTGAGTTCATTATCCTGCTGAGACAAACAGTGTAGCTCAGCCATGGCCACCTGTGACAGTGAATTTTCTAGCCAAAGATTTCCGTTAACTTAGTTTCTTAGTCCGTGGTCCTGTTTGTGAAGCAAATGGCAATTCACATACTTAGACTGTGTCGAATGCATTAATAGCAGGGTGTGGCTCTTGCTAGGTTCTCCTATAGTCTTTATCATTTGTCTTTGTCAAGTTCTTTTTAAAGTGTGAGAAATGTAGATCTGAGACTCTTAATGCAAAAAAAAAAAATGTATGTTTCAACATCTCTTTCTCTGGGCCTAGCTCTTTAATACCTTGCTATTATCTTTCCACAAGGTTTAAAGTTTGGTTCTGTTTTAAAATACAGGAATGTGTTCACTAAAACAAATGAGGCAATTAGAGAGTTATTATATAATAGTATTCTATCCACACAAATTAAAACTCTAAATAATTCTGTCTTTTAAATATGAATTTTTGAATATCTTTCTGTTTGTGTTTGTTCATTCCAACCTTTTAAAAAATTTAGTTACATACTTTATTTTCCAATGAGATATTTGAAGAATCAGTACTAGATGATGCAAGCATTTAATTTTTTGTTCCTTTCAAAACTGGATTTCACAACCTATTTCAGTCAACACATTTTTAAAAAGTCTTTATTGTTGAGAGTATTACAAATGTCCCCTTTTCCTTCCCCATTGCCCCCTCCACCCAGTTCCCACCCCACCCCAAGCCTTCACCACCCTATTTTCTGTGTCCATAGGTAATGCACATATGCATTACTGTTTTGTGATTAATCTCTTCCCGCACCCCCATCACAAAACTTCCATATTTTATCCATAGTGAAGACTATCAATGCCCCCACCCAATCAGAGTTACTTTATTTGCCCTTAAAGTAAGCTAACTGTTCACCTTCCACAATAGCCAAGAATTATTTATTTTACTGATAAACTCCATAGAATTAAAAAGAGCAGTTTAATTTTCTGGAGTTTTGTCTCCTCTGTTTAGAACATACATTTAAATTCAGAAAATTTAAGTTAATGTTAAAAATAATGTAGTTAATACAGAAACACATTTAACCTGTGCACAAATAAATGCATTCAAAGAAAACGAACGTGTTGGCTATTAAGCTTCAGAGTAAAATGACTGTACTTTTTAAATAGCCTCATTCTGTAGAGAATAAATTGCAATTCCAAGGCAGCCAGCAATTCACTTCAGAAAGCAGTCGTACAGGTAGTGAAAGGAATGGTAGGGTGGAAAAATCTTTAGAAGTTCTTGGTGAAAAGGGACTCATGGAGTGCCAGAGAAGCCTTGTGCTTTAGACTGCTGAACCTCTGGTCCTTTATGCTGTGATTCTACTCTTCATGCCTTTGGTTTATTGAGTTTTAAATGGCTCAATGGGAAGAGAAGCATGGCAGGGGAGGAGTGAAGGTCTACTGACTTCTGGTGGTTTTCCATCGAGGGAGAACTTTAAGCAGATGGTCGGTTAAAGTCCTCCCAATAGGAGTCACCTTATAGGTCTCTACTGGGCCCTCTGATCAGCAGCCATACCACATGTTTACTTTGGAATCTATTTTTAGGGAATATTATATATTGAAGATGATTTGCTCTCTGCTTTAATCCTCCTGAGAATCAATGTGATATATAGGGTAAGCACCACAATAAGAACACAGTAAGTCCCAACCATTTTTATTTTTAAGCATATACATTTGATGTAGGAGAAGTTCTTGTGTTAACTCCCCCAAGCTGATCTATGTCATGTGGAATTATTTTCCCAAGCCCTGCCCATAGCGAGTGTTGTCACACACAAACACCTTTAATCTGACCCCATGCATATTCCTTTGTGATAGGAATTACCATTCTGTGCAATAGAGTTAGAGAAATGTCTTTTCTAGGCTAAGAAGCCATTAACAAGCAACTGTTTTGACTTTTCAAATTTCAATGTTGGACCTTAGTTGCCTATTTCCAATAGTAGATTTTTATAAATGGCTTATTTGGGTATTATCTTTGTAGATTAAATTTCCCTTATGACTAATGAAAGGGACACCTCAACTATGTACAGTTTGATTGTACAGACCACTCTCTATGTAATTGAAAGAAAGAACCTGACCTACCGACCAGGAAGCAAAAGTTACTGAAACTGCTGAGGGGTGTGTGGTTCTAATGAAATGATGTTTTCTCATGTGTGTTATGAGAATGCTTCTGGTGTGTGTGTGTGTGTGTGTGTGTGTGTGTGTGTGTGTGTGTTAGAGAAAGAGATATGTGTGTGCCTGTTTTTCACTGACTTCTAGAGGAAAATCCCTTTAATAAATAGGGCTAAGTAATTTAAGTAACCTAATTACAGAGGTAATGTTCAATGCAAAGTTTTATTCTCTGGAAAATAAAAAAAAATCCATTTTAATTTGTCGTTATAATCTTTAAAGATATCTTTGATGTTTTCATTATCATGTATTAAGCATGCCTGCAATGAGTCAGCTATTGCATAAGGCATGAGGACAATAAAATATTAGTTACAAGTGCATGTTCCCATAATCAAGTCATGTATAGAAATGATTACATATAAGACAAAATTGGATAAATAATAACAAATGTTTTTAAAGCTAAACTTTATTCAAATATAATATCAGATTAGAATATTTCCAAATTCAGACTATTAGTCAAACGTTTAACTGGACAGACAAGACAAAGCTTCAGAAACAAAACAAGGAGTTACAAAAACATCCTTCTATGTAACATCATATAATATACTTGTCGTAAACAAAGTTCTAAATATGAAAGAGTGAATAATGCCAGTTAAAGAGTATCAGAAGTAATTTCTGTTTTCCAAAGACAATGAGAGAAATAATATTTTATAATTGACCTTAATATTGTACAATGCTTGCAGGTTATGTAGTATTAGGTACACTGCTTACACTCTATATCCAGTTTTCTCATGTTGAAAATAAAACTACTCATAGAAATTACTTGAGAAGGTGTGGTAAAGACTGAATGAGATCATTTAGAAAAGGAGTTTACCATATTCCCTGGAACACAGGGAGTGCTTAACAGAGTTAGTCTGTGCAGCTATTACTATATGGTTATTACCATTTTCATAAAATCTTTGTATCTGTGAATGATCTGGACATAGCAGAATAAATGAAAACTTGGATACAAATCAATTGGATGGCCCAAAATTAACAAGAATCACAGTCATCATCCAAAAGAAAAGAGAAAATGTTAGCAAAGAAGTCAGGAAGCAGGAGAAGTAGGGAGGATTACCTGGTAAAGAGGCTGATTCGAAAGTGTTTTTTTCACATATGCTTGGATGCTGCTGTGTCCGTTGGTGAACACCATGAAAAACTGCAATATTTAACTTAATCACGTGGAATGTGATTTAGCACAAAAATGTATATTTAGCTACATGTATATATTTTCAAATTTAATTCCATTTACTTGCATCAATCATAATATCAAATCAAAGTCCTAAGCACAGGTGTCAATGAATAAGAATGGATGCTTTCGAACTACATCGGCAGGGTTGGGGGAAAGTGTCTATAACTTTATTTTCTACTTGTTAATGGATTTCATCAAGTGTGAGCAATCTTTAAGAGATACAGACATTTAGAAAAATTAAAGGCAAGAAAAGGTAACATTGAGATTTTCTTCCTACTATTGAGAACAATTTGAGAACCACCGATATGGAAGAAACCCAACTGTTTGTTATATGTCTTCAGAATCATCACATAAAAGGGACTTTATACTAACCCAGTTTTGAAAATAACTTTAGAGGCCATCTAATCTCAATTAGTTTTGACATACTTTATCACAAACTATGCATAACTGTGCCATGAAATTCTAGTTACTGCATGAAAAAAATATGTTTTTGCCACAGATTACTGTGTGTATGAATGTGTGATAACATTTGTCAATCTAGTGGATCATAGCACAGGTATAATTTGCTTCTCAGGGGAAATAAAAGGCATAGAGCATATTATGTTTGCATCAGATAAAGGACACATTTTTACTGAAATATCTAAGAACGTTGCTTCATGATTATAGGAGGCAAAGAAATACTTAAGCCTCCCATTCAGATATAAACTGAAGGTCAACCAAGTAAATCATGCTCTAATAATGACCTTATAAACACTATGAGACATGGTTATACTATGAACTGTGATATCATTATGTCTGATGGTTTTTGGTGTTGCTTTGGAATATTTTAATCTCTGAGTGTACTTACATGATTGCATTCTAGTCCAAGACCCTTTATTTTGTAGGCGTAAAAAACTGAGGTCCAGAATGACTGATACTTTATCTAAGTCCACAGAAATCAGTCAAAACCAGAACCCAGAAGGTGCCCTAATACATTTTCTGTTCTATCATGTGTCTGTTCTCCATGATATATCTCTTCTGCAGTCAAGCCACATTTGTATAGTTGGCGCCTACAATATATTCAGAGCTAGTCTAATTATTGTAGAGTATAAAGTAATTTTAAAACTAATTCTCTGACCACATGTAATGTAATTAAGATGGTACAATAGGCTATTATCAAAGGGAATTATAATTGTTGAACACCATTTGTTCACCTGTGTTCAGTTGCTTGTGGAAGAGTTGGCCGGCCTAAGAAAAGATGCTAGGTCATTTTCAAAACCCAGGGCAGAGTCATTAATGAGTTCTCATCTTTGCATAGAGTTTACCTCTCAAGAGGTACAACTAAAATGGCCCCTGTTGGTAGTAAATTGTACTGTAAGATGACATATTTGGTGCTTGGGAATCTTTATCATTGAAACTATTTCCTATAAATTTCCTGGCTAGACACTTGCTTAAATATTCCTTACCTATTAAGTCTATGCTACATCTGTGTGGTATTATGCAATGGGCAGCATACTTGACTAGCTTACAAAGATGAGATTCTAAATATGTTCATTTCCAGCTTTAATGTATAGTGACATTATTTTTCATTTGCCTTACATATCTCTATATTTTCATCATGGCCTATGAGTAATTTATAGTTATATAACATTTGTTTAGGTTTAGGTGGTCATAGATTTCACCTTACTTGCACATATTACAAGTTCTTTGCCTTTAAATAGGTTTATTAATCACTCTGTAACTTAAGTTTCTCACCTATAAATTGAAAAGTAAAAATATCCAACACTTAAGGTTGAAAAAATATATTTAAATTCTATCTTTGTGCATGCACATAACTGTACAGTCATCTCTCAGGATATCCTAAGACATATTACCTATTACTTTACATAAAAATGACAGTTTGGTTTGTTGTTTTTATATTAGACACCTGAAGCAATCAATACTTAATTTAGTTATTTTATTAAAAAATCAAGCCAAGCCGGCATGGTTCAGTGGTTGAGCGTCAACCAGGAGGTCACAGTTTGGTTCACTGATGGTCTGAGGATCTTCATCTGGAGGCTTCAGACTTCATGATTTAATCTGAACCCGGATTCCCAGTCAGGTTGTGGACTTGATCCCCCGTGTGGGGTATGCAAGAGGCAGCAGATCAATGATTCTCTTTTATCAGTGATGTTTCTATCTCACTCTCCCTCTCCCTTCCTCTCTGAAATCACTAAAACTTATTTATATTTTTTAAATCAAAATAAATGAATTTCAAAGTTCTTGACTGGCACAGCCAAAATAATAAAATTGTGGTTTATTTTCTGATAAGATGCTTTTGGAGGCAAGGGTGGGGAAGAATTGAGCCCAGTGAAAGGTTCTTAGAAAAAAAAAGGTGGGGGGTGGGTGAACAAAAATCATGCAAGGACTTGCTGCCTTTCAAAGTAGTCCCTGCAGCTGAGTTATGGTATTGGCAAAAGCTAGTGCAGATTCTGGGGCAGCTTTCATCTCAAGTTCCCACAGGGGATGTGACTTTCTCCTGTCTATCCTCAAGAGGGTTATGAGGGATTCTAATTTATGGCCCTTCAGACTCTGATTTAAAACAGAACTCTGAGCATCCAGAAGCACTTCCTCAGTGAGTAGCTGATTGATGGGGTAGGCAGGGCTACAGGAAATGTTTACCTTGTCACCTGGGTTAAATCCAAAGAATATGGCATCAAGCTGACTTTGAATCTTCCTCACTAGCTACATGACCTGGAAATGTCAATTAACATTTCTTAGCCACTTTTATTCTCATCAATAAAGATGTGATAACAGTGACTCAGATTTTTTCAAGAGGATTGAATAAACTAGTGTATACAAAGAATAGTGTTTAAAACATAATATTTTCCCCCCTTCAAGTGCATGCAGGTAATTCGAGGCCAATGGAAAAGCCAACTCTGGGTCATCCTAAGCAATCCTAGGTGGGAGTACTGATTTAAACACCTTGTAATATCCTCAAAACAAACAAGCAAAACAAAAACCTGTATGACCTAACCTAGCTTCCATTTTGAATCTGAGAGCTCCAAATTATGTTGCTTAATCTGGTTAAACATTAAATATGGTTATGATTATATTGCTATAATATCAAATTAATGCTTTTAAAGACGGTTAATTTTTCAAGAATACCTAAAGATAGAAGGACCAAAGAGATATATCTTAAACTTAGACATCATAAACACCGACAAGCCTTTTGACATGTCAAGGGTTCTGGAATTTTATATTCAAGTGGTCTTATAGTGGAGTGAGGGTGGTCATGATCTCCGCAGAACTGTAGAGAAGGGGCTGGGGTGGCAGAGGGAACTGAAACCTTGCACACAGGCCTCTTTGAATGCTGTGTGATTGGGCAGAGATGGTAAGAGTGGAAAGGAAAGTTGCCCAATACTAGCTTCCCTGTTTAAAGTTTTTAATTTTCTTTTTCTAATGCTTGTAGCCACTCATTGCTAGTTTTTGCAGTAAACAAAACCCTTAGTATGGGTCAGGAAAGAGAGGGGAAATGCTCTGGATTATAAAAGAAACAAGAAAATGCATGAAAAATTGAAGTGACATCTTGGCAAGAAGCAGAAATGGTGGAGGAAGCTTTATATTGTTAAGAGTGAGTAGCTTTTTCCTTTGGATGCCACGAAGTGAAATGTGAGCTCATTCTGCAAATAAGTTCACATAAAAAAATGGGGACAAACTGTTCTTTTCCTGACACTACAATTTAAGAAAATATTGAACGATATTGAACCCTTTTTAAGCATTTTGTGTAGATCTTCATTTCATTCAGTCCTTTTATACAACATGTAAGCTACAGGTTCAGCCAATATTTTTGAGGACTAATTCTTGCCCTGGAAGTACACTAGATGCTTATTGTCACTTGCCCATTGCCTCCTTGCCATACATTACACTTATATATGTTTTATCACTAGGAGACTGAGTTTTGGACACATTAAGTGATTAGCCTGTATTCTCCCAGCTGGAAAGTGGTCAGACCCTAGCTTTTTTTCTGAGAATTGCTTTCTGAAGGAAACTATAGCACTGTTTACAGAAACTAATCTCTGTACAAATACACTCTAAAGAAAAAAAATAATGTATAATACAAATAAGAATGCTGAAACAAAACCATGTGGGCAAATAACTACATAAATGCATTCTTAAAAATAAATCATCCAAGGAAATTCATTATTTTTGTGACCAGCCAAACTGAAACCTTTACCATGAATACAAAAGTCTACCAGCTAATTCAGTATTTCTTTTTAGAAATCATATATCTCTCCTCAGATCATTGTCTCTCAAAGTATATCTCAGTGTACCTAAATGAGAATAACCCAGAATATTTATAGATCCAGAGACAGAGAACCATTGATCAGAACATCAAACCTCAGAAAGAAGGTAGGGAAGGGTGGTGGTAAGGGGGAGAGATCAACCAAAGGACTTGCATGCATATAAGCCTAACCAACGGACACAGGACACAGACAACAGGGGGGTGAGGGCATGAGTGGGGGAGATAATGGGGAGATAAGGACACATATGTAATACCTTAATCAATAAAGAAATTTTTTAAAAAATAAAAAGCAACTTTCTGTCCTCTATCCTAAATATATTAATTAGATTCTTTGAGGAGGGAGCCAAATAATTTTTATTTAATGTGAAACCCGATGCTTCTGATGTACATGAAAGCTTGGAAACCCCGGCTTCAAAATTTAAGAACTCTGGAGTCTAGAACACCTTGATCTCTTTGGCATTTACTCAGCATACTAATTGCAGCGGAAGCCAGGAGCTTGAAATAATCGTGATGTTCTGGCAAATATCACAGCTATTTTCAATGAATATAAATACATTCAATAAATGAGTATCTTGCCATATTTCAGGCTGCATTTATCATTCAAGTCACATGAAAATAATTCTCTGCCTTGTGTACATTTCTGCAAAAGGCTGGAAAATGCTCAAATGAATTAAGTGATATAGCACTATATTACATGGATATATTGGGGCATCCTCTATTTGGAAAACACTTGACAGCAAGGTGACATCTACAGATACAGTGAAAAGAATGAAACTTAACCCCACCTTCCACCTCGAGTTCATCACTTCAAGTTGTATGATAAAGAGGCAATGAAAATTAAGGCCAAGTAAATGCTTGTTGTTTCCTACCTAGGGCAGGAAATCTGAGTCTTCAGACCAAGTAGAAGTAACATTTAGCCTTGTAAAAATGAACGTTTTGATTTGCCATCCTCCACTCTTTCCCATTTGCAGCTGTTGGTTTTGCATTGTGTGGAAAACAAATTTTCTCAATTAACTTTCTCTATTAAACAGCATGTGCAACTGTGCCAGCCAAAACAAAGAAAGGAATAACAAAGAAAGGAATCAAAAGATTATATGATAATAAATAATTGCTAACAACTTTATAATACCTTAAGCCAGATTAGTCCTCACAATGAACTTCTGAGGTGGTTATACTGACGTTGCCTCCATTTTATATGTATGGGGACTAAGACACATAGGTGTTAGGTTACTTGCCCAAGGTTGTAATCTGGTAGATTTGATTTGATTTTTATTTATTTTTATATCTTTATTGTTGAAAGTATTACATGTGTCCCCTTTTTCCTCCATTCACCTCTCCCAGCTCACCCCACCCCTCCTCCTCCCACCGCCTTCACCACCTTATTATCTGTGCCCTTGGGTTTTGCATATATGCATACAAGTTTATTGGTTGATCTCTTCCTGCCCACCCTCCCCTGCCTTCCCTCTGAAGTTTGACCATCTGTTAGATGCTTCTAAGTCTCTGGATCTATTTTTGTTCTTCAGTTTTTGTTGTTCAATAGATTTCACATAGGTGGTAGATTTTAAATTAAAATGCCAACTAGGAAGAGAGCCCATGCTCATAATCACTATGCTATAGCGCCTCCTAGTGTGTGATATAAAGCACTGGAATGAGCCAGTGTCAGCCTGTGTGTCAGCCTCATTAGTGGGTTCTGATTTATTTAGTGAGAGAAGGAAAGAAAAATGTAACTTCCTGTCAGGTATGTTCTAAGTTCACAACCAGAAAATCCTATCTTTAAAGTTCTAACTAAAATAATGTTTATTTTATTTTTATTGTGAAAGATAATGACCTTATATTTGTGTAATGTCTTTTTTAATGGGTGTTGTTTTCCAAAGCCGCACAGTGAACTAAATGTTCTACTGCCTGGCTCCAGTTAACATCCAAACTTGAACTGTGGTAGCAATCAGACTGACCTGCAAGCTAATTGCACCTCAGCACCTTCCCCCTTTGTGATCCCAGGTAACTATCTCAACTGCTTGGGCTCATAATTTAATTTTTAAAATGCATCACAGTAGTTCAAGGTTATTGTTTGTTTCCATGTGTATGAATTGTACTACACAATTCTCTCACGTTACTTTATTTAATTTTTTCCATACTCATGAAGGTGCTTTATACATTAGGATGCTAAGGATTGGAAAAGTTAAAATGTCTAAGGTCACAAAATTACCAAAAGGTAGATGTAGAATCTGAACCCATGATTTAATAAGCATACGCCTCCAGATGAGGATCCTCAGACCATCAGTGAACATCAACATCTGTGGTGTCAGGCACTTTGGAAGTAACTCAGAAACAAAGGAGATGCTGAGAACCACATGCCGACTAGTGTAAAAACATGACTTGTGTCATACATGCACATGGCTGCGTGAGCCATGGGGTCCAGTACACTTTAACTTCATGCCCCATTTGTGTGGAAACCATCACAACATCCCTATGTCATAAATAGTGTCACCTTTTGTTTTGTGAATGTGAAAAATCATTTGAACTCAATCTATTTTGAAGATTGACTTAATGATAATAATAATAACAATGATGATGTTAATGGCAGCCAGAGGTTTTAGGAGCTTCAACTACTTTTACTGAAATTGCACTTCCAATGGTAGTCAGAAGATGGCACTGTGAAGTACAAAGTACAGTATAGTCATATCTCTGTTCCAGATTTAACCCATTTATAGGCTAACACTTCCATCTCAAAATTGACATCTAAAAAAAAATGGCTTGATTTAATGTCTCAATAATTAACATATAAATATATGTCTATATTTATATAATGTATATGTATGTATGTTTATGTATATACTAGTGGCCCAGTGCATGGATTTCTGCACATTGAAAGGAAATCAGGAGCCTGCACCGCATGCCCGGGGAATTTCCACGTCCCAGTGAGCAACGGGGAAGTCACGTGGGGAGTCTGTCCTCCTCCCACAGCTTCCTGAAAAACATATTTCCAAATGTCTCTTCTGTGGCCAGGGTTGTGCTTTGCAGGCCCGGAGGTCCCCGGTGGACACCTTGGGCCGTGCTGGATACTTTCCATTGCTCAGAGCTGGATAAGAGACACTCCAAGGTGAACAATACAAGGTTGGAGATCTTGGAGGGTGGGGGTGTTCCCTCTCCCATGCCCCCACCCTTCAGATCCATCTCTCTGACTTTTACCCCTATTGTCAGTTGCCACCTTGTGGCCATTTTTATATTGCTGACTTCCTCTGTAGCTCTGGGGCAATTGGTAAGGGATGAGATTTGATCTCGATGCCCAAGACAGAGTTCCAGGAGCCTGGCGGCGATATCAGGCTCATCCTGGTAACTCCAAGTGTATGTGCTTCATCTGTTCCCCAGAGATTGTACCTGTAGGGTTATGGGGTATGTGCCTCCCGGCAAGTTCTGGCTGAGCTGTGGGCATCATCAGGGCCAGGTACCAGCACCGCTGGAGGGGTGGCCATCCTTGGGGGCCACCATCCGTGGGTGCAACCTGGGGAACCGTGGGGCATGTGGGAGCCCGGATGCTGGCCAGGCCTGGGAAGGTTGCAATGGGCTCAGCCACGGACACATGTGGGAGACCCGCTCTTTGGATTGGGCTTTTCTCACTTTTTCCAGGACTCTCTCTGGATGTGGGGACTGGTCCAGCTTGGAAATAGCAGCTAGAGGTGGTAGGAAGGAAGGAGGGAGAGGCCGATTGTGGTCCTGGTTAAGGTGCATTCTTAGTATTTCAGTTCCGTCCGAAGGAACACAGCAATAGCTAAGGGGTGGAACACGACCCTGATGCCCGAGGGGGAGTTCCAAGGGGCTGGCATTGGTATCAAGGAACGCATGAATGTTCCATACTGCATTTGTTTGCAGAAGATTGTACCTGCAGGTTATAGGGGGTGATTTTCCACGCAACTCCCGGCCCAAGTTTGGGGCTGCCTGAACTGAACAGGTCTGGCCAGCACCCGCTGGGCTGGTGCCCCTCCACCCACCGGAGCCAACAAGTGCTCTGCAGGGATCCTTTGGTGCCAGGATGCTGACCTTTCCAGGAGATGGGGCTGGGGCTGGGTGGTAGGTGGGAGTTGCAAAGGGCTCGCCCAGGGACAGATGTGGGGGTTGGTCATTGGGCTAGACTTCACTGGCACTCACTCTCAAGAGGGGCTGCCCAGGTAGCATGTGTGTGAAGTGCCTCTGTGGGATTTTCCTGAGCCCGCATCTGGAGACCCAGAGGGCAATACGTAAGGGGAGCAGTGCAGCCACAGGGTCCGAAGGGAGAGTTCCAGGGACTGGCGGTGGCTGATCCATGGTCATTCCAGCTACACTCCCACCACCTGGGCACTGGGACTGCAGTCTGTTCGCTGGAGATTCTCCTTTGCTGCAACTGCACTTGCCAGCCATGAGCCTGGCTTCTGGCTGAGGAGCACTCCAGCGGTGGGAGTACACTGACCACCAGGGACAGATCCTGCATTGAGTGTCTGCCCCCTGGTGGTCAGTGTGCATCATAGCAACCGATCATTCTGGTTGTTCTACCATAAGGGTCGCTGGGCTTTTATATATATAGAAGATGTGTGTGTGTGTGTGTATACAATGTGTACTACACAGTACACATCCTATCTAATAACAGACAAACATGGTAATTAACCGTACCTCTGGCACGCTTCCCATTGGCTAATCAGGGTGATATTCAAATTAACTGCCAACCAAGATGGTGGCCGGAAGCCAGGCAGCTGAAGCGAACAGGAGGCTTGCTTGCTCCAGTGACGGAGGAAGCCAAGGTTCCCTGCCTGCCACTGCTGGGCTCTGAGCTTGCTCTCTAAGAAACAATGTTGCAATTATAGAAGCTAAACAAACTCCATGCTTTCAGCCAGCTGGCTGAGCTAGAGTTGCAACAGTGTTTCAATTATAGAAGCCAAACAAACCCAGATCCCTGCTTTCAGCAGCCGAGGTCTCAGAGCTGGAGTTGAGCCTCAGAGCTAAAGCTGGCTCTCAGTTCCAGTGACAGCCATAGAAGGTAAATGAATCCCAGAATGGAAAAAAAAAAAGGAAAAAAGGAGAGGTTGAGAGCTTCAGTCACCGCCAGCCTGAAAACAGCCCTCAGCCCCTCACCCAGACTTGCCAGGCACCCCAGTGGGGACCCCCACCCTGAAGGGGGTGTGACCAGCTGCAAACAGCCATCATCCCCTCATCCAGGCTGGCCAGGCACCCAAGCGGGACCCCCACCCTGATCCAGGACACCCTTCAGGGCAAACCAGCCGGCCCCCACCCGTGCACCAGGCCTCTATCCTATAAAAGGGTAATATGCCTCCCAGCACCAGGATCAGTGGAGCTGCGAGGCCTCATGCCCAAGGATCAGCAGAGCTGCGAGGCCTCCCAGCATTGGGATCAGCAGAGCCGCGAGGCCTCCTGGCACCGGGATCAGTGGAGCTTCCCAGCACCGGTATTAGCGGAGCAGTGAGGCCTCACTGCCCCTGTGTCAAGCAGAGCCGCGAGGCCTCCCAGCACCAGGATCAGCGGAGCAGTGAGGCCTCCTGGCCCCTGGAGCAGTGCCCAAACCCCCTGATCGCCCTGAAGCTCTGTGTGTGACAGGGGGTGGGGCCACAACCTCCCTATCTGCCCTGCTCTGTTTGTGACAGGGGAAGGAGCCCCAACCCCATGATCGGCCCTGCTCTGTGCCTGATACGGGGGAGCTCCCCAACCTCCCCATGGGCTCTGCCCTGAGTGTGACATGGGGGAGTGCCCAAACCCCCTGATCACCCTGCGGCTCTGTGTGTGACAGGGGGCGGCACCACAACCCCCTGATATACCCTGCTCTGTGTGTGACAGTGGGCGGTGCCCCAACTCCACTATCAGCCCTATTCTGTGAGTGACAGGGGGAGCTCCCTAACCCCCTGATCAGCCCTGTTCTGTGTGTGACAGGGTACAGAGCCCCAACCCCCCTGATGGGCCCTGCTCTGTGTGTGACAGGGGGCAGCACCCCAACCCCCTGATCGGCCCTGCTCTGCGCGTGACAGGGGTGGCGCCGAAACCTCCCCATCAACCCTGCCTTGAGTGTGACAGGGGGTGGTGCCCCAACCCCCCAATTGTCCCTACCCTGAGCATGACTGGGGGTGGCATTGCAACCTCCTGATTTGCCCTGCTCTGTGCATGACAGGGGCGGCGCCCCAATTCCCCAATCGGCCCTGCTCTGAGCCCGACCAGGGGCTGCACCTAGGGATTGGGCCTGCCCTCTACCACCCAGGAGTGGGCCTAAGCCAGCAGGTCGTTATCTCCCAAGGGGTCCCAGACTGTGAGAGGGCACAAGTGGGGCTGAGGGACACCCCTCCCCCCTGCCAATGCACAAATTTTTGTGCACCGGGCCTCTAGTTATAATATATCCTAATAAGTCATAAATATTACAGATAGATATTTTACAGTGCTCTGAGAACTTATTCTTGAAAATAGATTTTGTTTTGTAATCCACTGCTGTTAGTTTGGTTCCACTTATCATTAAAGTGATTCATATCTGTTTACTTTCCTCCTTAAGAGGAACTGGACATGAAAATTTAATAATATATCCATTTTTCCTATGTAACCTTTTACTCAACTGACATCATACCAAAGGAATTCTCAAAGATAGACTCAGAGGCTGGTGAGGTTTAGGCATCATGTGATGGAGATATAATACCTGACATTTTATAGAATTTTACATTGAAGTTTTTGTACATGCCCCTATATTTTACATCACTCTGGGTAGCAATCCTATCTAATAAAAGAGAAACATGGTAATTAGCGTACGACCGCTACCCTTCCCATTGGCTAATTAGGGCGATATGCAAATTAACTGCCAGCCAAGATGGCAGCCAGCAGCCAGGCAGCTTGAAACTAACATGAGGCTTGCTTGCTTCAGTGATGGAGGACTCCAACATTCCCCGCCTGCCGTTGCAGGGCTCTGAGCTGCAACTCTAAGCAACTATGTAACAAATATAGAAGCTAAACAAAACCCCAGGGGGGTTTAGTCCGCCGGGCTTCAGCCAGCAGGATCGCAACATTGTAAGCAAAGGCCAGAAATCTACTTTCAGCAGCGGAGGCCTAAGAGCTGGAGCCAAGCCGCAAAGCTAAAGCTGGCCCAGAATAAAAAAAAAGAAAAGAAAAAAAGGAGCGGTTGGGAGCTTCAGTCATCCCCAGCCTGAAAACAGCCCTCAGCCCCTCACCCAGACTGGCCAGGCACCCCAGTGGGGACCCCCACCCTGAAGGGTGTGTGACCAACTGCAAACAGCCATCATCCCCTCACCCAGGCTGGCCAGGCACCCCAGTGGGGACCCCCCACCCTGAAGGATGTGTGACCAGCTGCAAACAGCCATCATCCCCTCACCCAGGCTGGACAGGCACCCCAGTGGGGGACCCCCACCCTGATCCAGGACACCCTTCAGGGCAAACCAGCCGGCCCCCACCCATGCACCAGGCCTCTACCCTATACAGTAAAAGGGTAACATGCCTCCCAGCACCGGGATCAGCGGAGCCGCGCCCCCCGGCACCGGGATCAGCGTGACAGGGGGCAGTGCCCAAACCCCCTGATAGCCCTGCGGCTCTGTGTGTGACAGGGGGTGGGGCCACAACCTCCCTATCCACCCTGCTCTGTTCGTGACAGGGGAAGCCGCCCCAACCCCTGATTAGCCCTGCTCTGTGCCTGATAGGGGGGAGCTCCCCAACCCCCTGATCGCCCTGCAGCTCTGTGTGTGACCGGGTGTGGCGCCCCAACCCCCTGATTGGCCCTGCTCTGTGTGTGACAGGGTGCGGCGCACCAACCGCCCCCCCACCCCCCCACGGGCCCTGCTCTGTGTGTGATGGGGTAGAGCCATAACCTCCCCATCGGCCCTGCCCTGAGTGTGAGAGTGGCAGTGCCCCAACCCCCTGATTGGCCCTGCTCTGTGCGTGACAGGGTACAGAGCCCCAACCCCCCTGATGGGCCCTGCCTTGAGTGTGACAGGGGATGGTGCCCCAACCCCCCAATCGGCCCTACCCTGAGCGTGACTGAGGGTGGCATCACAACCTCCGGATCGCCCTGCTCTGTGCATGACAGGGGGCGGCGCCCCAACTCCCCAATCGGCCCTGCTCTGAGCCCGACCAGGGGCTGCACCTAGGGATTAGGCCTGCCCTCTGCCACCCAGGAGCAGGCCTAAGCCAGCAGGTCGTTATCTCCCGAGGGGTCCCAGACTGCGAGAGGGCACAGGCCGGGCTGAGGGACCCCCCTCCCCCCGAGTGCACAAATTTTTGTGCACCGGGCCTCTAGTTAATAATAACCCCACTTTATTGATAAAGAGATTGTTAGTAATGACAACTAGGTGGTCCAGATGCAGGCCTCTGAGTTCCACTTGCACAGTATCAAAGTTAACATGGGACTTAGAAAATTGGAGTATAAAGGAGGCAGGATTGCCTTGTTTCATTCTGCTTGGGCTGCTGTAACAGTCACAGAGATTGGGTGGCATAAGCAAGCAACACTATTTCTCACAGCTCTGGAGGCTGGGGAGTCCAAGATCACGTGTCTGGTGAGAGCCCTCTTCCTGGTTTGGAGACTGCCATCTTCTTGTTGCATCATTATTCAATGAAAGGCACAGAGAGAGAAAGTGCCCTTTGTGAGGGCACTAATCTCATCACAAGGGCTTCACCCTCAAAGGCACCACCTAATTTTATCCCAGGGAGGGTCAGGGTTTCAACATATTTATTTTGGGGAAATATAAAAATGCCATCTGTAACATGCCTTTGGCTGGTTCCTGTGTCTTAAGGAAAGGACAGAGTCTGGTGGCTAAGAGCAACCTGGTTTTAGATGGTGCTGCTCCTTGTTTTCAGTTTTAGAAGATGAAGCAAGGCCATCAGCCAGGCAGGATGAAAGGCAGTGATGCATATACAGCATTTGGCATGTTTTGTCAGACACAGTTTGGATCCTAAAGATTCAATTTCTTGGATGTGTCAGAAAACTCCAGATTATAGTGCTATGAGTTTATCTCTTTCTCAAAGAAGAGATAGACAGAGGTAGGCAATGCAGGGCTGGTTCTTTCTCCAGTCAGCAAGCAGAGCTTTCTGTGTTACATCTTTCTGGGGTCTGAGATACATTTCCCTCCATCAACTCCTACCTCCTTCAAGTATGTATATATAAATAATTATACATTCGTGATTGTTCTTATATTAATATAAGTATTGCATGTTATATCTTAATATCTTAAACTTTTGGGTTAAGTACATAAAATATTATTTTTAGATAATTTAATTTGTGGACCCCTAAGAGTGTTATGGATCTGAGGCACTATGACCACTGTGCCAAGTAGTCAAGTTCAGACTGTCAGAAATGACCCAGGCTCTTTCCAGCTCTTTGCTCTGCTGAGGTCTTTACCTGTTATGGCCCAAGAGGACTACTGAAGCTCAGGTCATCCTTTCAGACAGCAAATTTCTTTTACAAATACTGCTCATTTGCTAGCCTTAGTAGAATGGCTATACCCAGATAAAAGGGAGGCTGAGACTTATAGTCTTTTTCCTTGGTTAATATATTCAGGTAAAAATCTGAAACTTCTCTGAGAGATAAATGAATGAAAATTGTAATTGTTAAAATGTCAAATAAAAAGTGAAGTCACTTTTGCTGCTTTTGAATTAAAAAAAGATTTGCTCATGTTTGAGCTGGAAGCATCTGTGCATATAAGAAAATCTTCAGAGTTAAAAGGTAGTCGTGATTTTGTAGAAATCATTGGTATGAAATTATATTATGTTTTATTTTTTTAATCATTATAGCAATGAAGAGATTTGTCCTGGAGCAACATTATGTCTTATAATATTTTTAGATATTAGGAACACATAAATGCATCAATAGGCACTTCTAAATCGTGTCTCTATTGTGACTGTCTCTTTAAAGAATTTGAAGTGTAAATACTATTTTCTTTAATATGCTCAGGACTTGTATAATACAACCCATGGTTTTGTCTGTGCCTTCTCTCTGTTCATCATCTCTTATAGCTGCAGTAATTTTCAGGGCCAGGGTTTGGACCCTAGAATTTGATTCTGAAGTCTAGGTTGTACCAGGGAATTTCGTGGATGAATCTAATTAGTATCAAGCAAAGGCAAAATTCTGGTAGAAAAGCATGAATTACTCTTTCAGGAAACCACCAGCTTTTGTTTACCTGTAACCTTTCAGACACTGAATGTAAGAGAGTGTTTATTTGAAAGAAGTGATGAAAGTGATAGGCTGGGAAAATAAGTTCTGCCAGACAGAATGCTAAGTGGAGGACCAAGTGAGAATGGTACTGATTTAGTGTTTTGATGTGTTGTAAGTATTGCACATTGTGCAAGCATAGTCAGGATTTGTAATAAGTTGCTCATCCAGGGAAAAACACACACACAAAACAGACCTTTGAAAAACAGCATGTTTTAAGGAAACTGGTGAGCAATGGTGCCCATAAACAGTTGACTGTAGTGCATCTTTGGTACTGAGCTACAGTTTTGGGAAGAGTCCAGATCAGTGAAAGAGAAGTCTCCCACTAAATGCAGACAGTGAATGTTTTCTGTGTGTGTGTGTGTGTGTGTGTGCGTGTGTGTGTGTGTGTGTGTGTGTATATATATATATATATATATATATATATAATTAAACAATATATAATATTATATATATAATATTATATATAATATTATATATAATATTATATATGATATATATAATATTATATATTATATATTATATATTATATATTATATATGATATATTATATATTTATTTATTATATATTTATTATATATTATATATTTATTATATTTATATATTATACTAGAGGCCCGGTGCACAAAAATTTGTGTACTCGGGGAGGAGTCCCTCAGCCCGGCCTGTGCCCTCTCGCAGCCTGGGACCCCTCGGGGGATGACAACCTGCTGGCTTAGGCCTGCTCCCCGGGGGATTGGGCCTAAGCTAGCAATCAGACATCCCTCTGGCAGCTCGGCAGCCCTCGGGTGATGACCACATGCCAGCGGGGAGCAGGCCTAAGCTGCAGTCGGACATTCTTAGTGCTGCTGAGGAGGCAGGAGAGCCTCCCACCACCACTGCTGTACTAGCAGCCTTCAGCCTGGCTTGTGGCTGAGCAGAGCTCCCCCTGTGGGAGCGCACTGACCACCAGGAGGCAGTTCCTGCATTGAGCATCTGCCCCCTGGTGGTCAGTGTGTGTCATAGTGACCAGTCATTCCCAGTCGTTCTGCTGTTAGTGTCAATTTGCCTATTACCCTTTTTTTATATATGATAGAGGCCTGGTGCATGGGTGGGGGCCGGCTGGTTTGCCCTGAAGGGTGTCCCGGATCAGGATGGGGGTCCGGCTGGGGTGCCTGGCCAGCCTGGGTGAGGGGCTGATGGCTGTTTGCAGCTGGTCACACAGCCTTCAGGGTGGTGATCCCCACTTGGGTGCCTGGCCAGTCTGGGTGAGGGGCTGATGGCTGTTTGCAGGCTGGTCAAACTTCCCCCAGTGGAGACCCTCACCCCATGGAGGTTTGGCCAGGCTGGGTGAGTGGCTGATGGCTATTTTCAGGCTGGCCACACCCCCTTAGGGTCAGGGGTCCCCCTGGGGTGCCTGGCCAGTCTGGGTGAGGGGCTGAGGGCCGTTTTCAGGCTGGCCAAGCCTCCCTGTGACAGAAGCTCCCAGCCTCTCCTTTATTTCTTTTTTTTTTCCCCCTGCGATTTATTTACCTTCTATAATTGAAACTTTGTTGCCTTCAGTGGAGCTCAGAGCCCCACAGCAGGTGGGAAACTTGGCTTCCTGCTCACTCCAGCTCCATGGCTGCCAGCTGCCATCTTGGTTGGGTTAATTTGCATTTAGTCGCTCTGATTGGCTGGTGGGCATGGCTTAAGGTGTAGCAAGGGTACAGTCAATTTGAATGTTTGTCTTTTATTAGATTATATATTTTTTTCCTTGGCAATACAAAGGACCTACAAGACATATTAGCAAAAAGAGGGAGATAGATAAATCGATGGTGATGATGAGTCCCTTATTACTCATTCATAGTGAAACTGAGGTTATAATTTCATGAGAAGAATAGATGCAGAATAAGTGACCCTGTACAAATGAGCTGCCTTCACATTTTAGGGGTACTGAGAAGAGGATAGACCTATCAGACTGAAGCATGGAATGAGGAAGGCATGCTATGGTATTAAGGGAAAATGGATAGTAAGGGTATGCCCCTGCCTCCCAATAGCCTAATTTACAACTAGATTATGATGAATTTCACGTTGTGGGCAATGGTATGGTGGTATCTTTACATGAAACCAATTGAAGTTTTGCTTTTTATTTAAAGAAAATTATCAATACCTGGACAGTGTGGCTCACTGGTTGAGTGTCGACCTATGAACCAGGAGGCCACAGTTTGATTCCCTGTCAGGGCACATGCCCAGGTTGTAGGCTTGATCCTCAGTGGGGGGGAATTCAGGAGGCAGCCAATCAATGATTCTCTCTCATCATTGATGTTTTTCACTCTCTCCCTCTCCCTTCCTTCCAGAAATCAATAAAAACCAATGAAAAACAGAAAATTATTAACATAATTCTGTGGTTAGATTTTTGCATTCATTTATTGCTATTGTTAAGATACTGTCAAGGATGTGGGTGAGGTTATGACAGCACAGCGGAATTACATGAAACTAATTACAGGGACTATTTTTTTTTTTTTGGTGGGGGAGGAATTTTTATAAAAACTCTCCCCTCTGGTGTTGGAGAAAGCAATGATGTTGGAATAAGCCCCTCAAATGAGAATAGTTGTGTTGGAATGCATAGCTCAAGGAAAGCCAAATTCATAAAACCAAGGGTTGGATGGGACCTGCTGAAGTTATTTAGGGTTGAACATAAAATCTGAATTTTTATATGTCTTTGCATCAGAAATCCCAAAAAAGAGAGTAAATGAACTATCTATATTAATAAAAGGGTAAGTCAGCCTGGGTCCCGGGTGCCTGCCAGAGTCTCGATGGGAGCCAGACAGGGTCCCAAGTGCCAGCCGGCAGCCGGAGGAGGGAAGCCCAGGTCGTGGGTGCCAGAGGGAAGCCAGTGCCAGCAGCTGGGGGAAGGAAGGCCTACTCTTGCATGAATTTTCGTGCATCAGGCCTTTATTTAAGTATAAGGCGAAAAGTTATAGTGAACAATCACTGTCATTAAGACTCTCTACTGACTTGAGCTCTGAAGTGAAGAGCAATGAAAGATGCTGGGAGGTTGATTCTTTGCTGTTGCCCAGATTTGTGGGCAGAGACCAGAGCCAGGAAGCCTGTCATAAATTCTTGGAAATTAACCCTTTGACCCAGGGCCTCTGTTGCAGGGGAAGTGCATTCATCCTGGAGTAGACTATGGAATTGCATACTGTGCCCAGTAGCCCAGGATGTGTTAAGTGAGAAGAGGGAAGTGGATGGTGATGCTGGGGAGGCCACATCATTCATAACTTACTGTCTTCCTGAAAGAGAGGTTTAGTCTCCTGAACCCAAGGACCCCGAGCTATATATGACAAGAGAGTAATATCTTGGCAATTCACTGGTTTTATAGCAAATAAGGATATTTAAATTGAATCAACTAATATTTACTAATAAGCTAATATATGCCAGAAAATAATGTTAAGTGTTTGCAAGCCCAGACACATTAGATGGACCCTTGGTAGAATGTGAGTGAGACCAAATGTCCAAACAGAAGATTAAATTTCCCCACCTCTAGGAATAGAGAGGAGAGAGTTGTAGAAGATGTCGTAGAAGTAAAAGACTTTTCTATGGGTTTCAACACTTAGAGGGAAGTATTCAGGCAAAAATTCTGCTTGGAAAACATATTTCTAGAAGAGAACAGCAGTGTATAGCATAACTAAGATTAAATATTAAATAACAATAATAAAATTCAAAATCATGGCTTATAAGTGAAGAGTATTAAAAATAGATGGGTAATTTGCCCATCTTCTATACTAAAAAATATTCCCTTCTTATGGTTATATAAATTTGGACTAAAATATCATATAAATGAATTTTGTATCACTTGAGGAGCCCAAGCAAATTCTACATTGAGTTTATATATAACCAATGTATTATAGCTAATGTATTGTCACTGTCTAAAAATGCATTTTTATAATTTCACAATATGAGTATGACACTTCATTGGGTTAACTAATAAGTGGGACAGATCTGCCTGTGAGCAGGCACTACACACACACACACACACACACACACACACACACACACACACACACACGTGTGCACGCACTATATTTCCAGCCTTGTATAACATTGTATAATAACTATAAAATCTTGCCTGTATCAGGGTGGGGCTTATAATCTCTCAGAATATAAGTGGGCCAAAAAGTCCTCAAGGTTAAATTCCTATCTCCATAAGAGAAGGATAGAATTAGAAAGAATGCAGCAAGCAGGGGAAATGACATAGAGAATTGGTGTTCTAGGGAGTTGATTACATATCAGTTCAGTAAAATATTCAATATACTAGAGGCCCAGTGCACAAAATTCATGCACTGGGGGATTGCACCCTTTCCAATCTGGGACCCCTTGGGGGATGTCCCTCTCACAATCTGGGACTGCTAGCTCCTAACCACTCGCCTGCCTGCCTGATTGCTCCGAACTGATTGATGCCTAACTGCTCCCCTGCCAGCCCGATGACCCCAACTGCCCTCCCCTGCTGGCCTGATCACCTACAACTGCCCTCCCCTGCCGGCCATCTTGTGGTGGCCATCTTGTGATGACCTGGGGGCAGCCATCTTGTGACAACATGGGGGTGGCCATCTTATGATGATGTGAGGGCATCGCATGAGGGCGCCACGCGAGGGCCACCTAGGCTTTTATTAGTATAGATTAGCATGTAGAATAGTTCTAGGAAGATGTGACACAGTGTACTGGATTTTAGAGATTGTAGTAGGTCTTCTTAAAGCCTGGTCCAGATTCTCTTCACTAGGAGTGCCCCATCTGCAATGGCTGACAAGTGTCTAATTCCACAAAAATAGCTCTGAGCATATTGAGATTCTTCCCTTAGCCCTGGGTTTTATTCTCTCAGCAACACCTTCTCCCATCTCTAACCTACCATAAGAGGGCCCCTTCCTCTGCCTCAGGGAATTGATGTATTCTCTCTCCCCACCCCCAATCTCATTCCCCTGTGCTTAATTAGGTTTCAACCCCTCCCCAGGTATTATACACCATCTCCCTCCATGATCTCCCTGTCCCCTGATTCCCTGGTGCTCTGTACCCCACTCCTACAGTCACCCATGTGTATGATTGATATGCATGTAACATCAGAAGGCCTCCTGCCTCAGTGGGGGTTTACCTCTGTGGTGCAATTTGCACTCCAGAGCTTCCCTAGGGACCAGGTGAAGCTATCTTCTGCTGTGACTTCTTCCTTGCTGACCTTTTTTGACCTATCACATTCTATCCACACCTTCATTTGAAAGTACTCACTCATCCTGGTAAATTAATTTCCTAAGGAGGCCCATCTTAGCTTTACTCTTAGGAAAAGTGACCAAGGCAGAGGTCGATCCACCTGAGATTGAATCTCAGGCTTCCACATTGCTAGTGTGAATTGGAGTGAACTGTTGAATTTTTTGTTTGTTTTGAACAGAATACAGATCTAAAACACCTGACACTTACACAAGAGTAATATGCTACTTTCTTTACAATCCCATTATGAAAGTGAATGCAAAACCTGAGGCTGTTTCTATGGAATGAGAGTAAGTCTTAGGTGACTATGAACTTCTGTGACCATTCAAGGTGGAATGAGCGCTGTGATGCAATCAATGCTCCAAAGCCCTCTGTGTGGCCTTTTGCTTTTCCAGGCTTGAGAATTTCTTGTTGTCATTTATATTATTTTTCTCATGTAATTCTTCCTATGCAACATACAGAGTATTTTTTAAAGTTATGTTACGTGTGTTCTAAATTGAAGCATATAAATGAAATCTTATTTGAAAAAGGTGATTCCCTGTCTGAAGAATTATTGTGAAAGTTTAAGACTACTATATGTGAATATCATCTTTTATGTGAAAGCTTTCTACCATTTCTTCAATTTCACACTTATTTTTCTTACATGTCTAAACAATGATTCCAAAAATATAAACCATTTCAAAGAGGGCATCAATCACATCACTTGCAAGTAAATTTAATTATTTGAGAATATATATATATATATATATATATATATATATATATATATATATATATATATATATATTTAAAAATCCAGTTAAGGAAGTTGGATTTGTCAGATAGTTTTATGTAATAAGATATTTTAATCTTGATTTATTGAAAAATGACTTGATGTTACTACTTAAGGTTATTTTCATGTTGTGTCTGGAGAAAGATAAAATTATTTATATGTCTAACACTTATGGTATATAAGAGGCTGTTTTTAATTATATCAAGTCCTGTCTTTTTATTGCTGAGAAAATAATTTCCATTCCATAAAATAACAATTTTCTTCATTATTTGGTTTTTAAAATGACATATTCCCAGGAAATGTTTTTGAGATGCAGGCTAATTAAAACTTTTTATCCATTAAGGCTCCGCTGACTTGAGAAATAAAATGAAATGTTGAAGAGGAAACAATTCTTTGAAATGAAGGGATTAACAGACCCTTAATTAAAAATATTTTATAAATGAATTAAGTAATAAATAATAGGGAATGATTAGACAGCACTTAAGTGGTAGTTATTACCTCATTTAATCTATTTTGCCTAATTTAATACATGATATATAGATGAGTATACTAATGCTTAGGTAAGAGACTTGCTTCAGCTAGTCAGCTAGTCACTGGTGAAACCTGAATTCAGGCACAAGGATGTTTGAATCTGGCTTCCAGCTCTGCTGAAGGGAGCCCCACCCATAACTAATATAATTGAACTTGAGGCTCAGCGAACACGAAATTGTGCATGAGTAGCTCTCTTCCACTTGCCTCAGCTGGCCGCCCCACCCTCCGTTGCTCATTGCTCTCTGCCGCTAGTAGCTCATGCCCCGCCCTCCAGCACTAGTAGCTTGCGTCCTGCCCGCCAGGAGAACCGCTGCTTATTTGGTTGTGATGGCGTTATGGTTTGAGGGCCATGAGACTTTTATATAAGAGATAACAATTTGAGTAGGCAACTAGGTTCTTAGACTTAGATGTTTGGAATAAGTCAGGGTAATTCTAGGAATAGAAGGTTAGCAAGAGATATTTTACCTCAAATAAGGTAAGAGAAGTGTGCGGCCTTTTGCTCCTTGAAACAAATCTAAGAGAAATGACTAAAAATATTAAAGGGGATGTATATAGAGTGTCCCTGATACTTTAGTCATGAGAATATTAAGTTGAAGATTGAAATGTCAGAAGATGATCGTAGGCCTTAATGCAAACCTATTGAGTTGTTCTCTTCTTATTCTTCCCGCTATTTGTTCCCAGTTCAAAGCTAGCCAATAGGAAGAGAATGGCTTCATAAAGTAGGTTGTTCTCAGTCATATTATCTTTTCTGAGGTCTTGCTTCATAGTTTAATTATAACTGTTCTTCAAACATTTGGATCTAAGAACTGTTACCATCATCACCCAAACATGTTAATACATTACTCTGAATGAGTTTTGAGTTTGGGAGAGTTCTGCACTTCCTAGAAGAATGTGAGCTGCCACCTGGGAGAATCTAGGAAATTAAATGTAAGTTTGGGGAGAAAGACAAAGATTTGAATTAAAGATTCTCTCTTTCAAGATTTTATTTTTATATATTTAAAAACACTTTGTGTTTAAATCTATTAAGAACACAAGAAAAGGAAGCATGAGATTTTCCCAATTAGGATTCAATTATGAACATATTAGAAGAACAGACTTATTCTCTCTCTAAAACTTTCCCTGTGGGAAGTCCTTGGGGAAGTGGGGAAGGGGTTTACCTCCATCCAGGATACAGTTTCAGGAGGCAGCTCTGCACATTTACCAGAACTTCCTGTCTTCTCATGTCTTTTGCTGTGGGGAGGGAATTTTATTTATTTATTCTGTGCCACATGAGAAGTTGTACTTCATATTTTAGTAAAGCATCATTACCTCAATATGGTTATTTTATAGTAACAATATGCATTTTCTGAATAAGAATAAAAAAAAACAATATCACTTTTTCCAAGAAGATATTTGGGTCCATTTTTTGTTTTTTAATTTGTGAGTGAACATAATTATCAGGGACTTTTGCATTTGAGCCAAGCTTTAGGCAAACAAACATTGATAGCACAGGCCCAGAATGTGTCTTTGCTCTTCTCTACTAACTCAATATAACAACAGCAACAACTACTGTTGTCAGGAAGTTATAAATACTTTGCTTTCATTATCTCACTTTTTTAGTTTCTTTAGTTACCTTAGTTTATAACCAGGTTTCAGAAGCTTCATAGTTGTATGACTTTAAAGTAGCAAAATCATGCATAAAATGCCTAATATCTAGGATCTTTAATTCTGAAGAATTTTAATGGGAGGATTTTGGATTTTGGAGCTTATACACCCAGCTGTCAAGATGCAATGGAGTTATTACCAACAGAATTAAATGAATCACAATTTACCAAGAAAAAAAATGTTATCTATTTGAAAACTCATTAGTGTATGACCAAAAAGAATGTTTGGAAATGGGACTGTTATCAATATGAAGGGAAGGTAGAATTGAAAAATGACTGAAATGTGTATTTGTGTCTGTGATTCCATTTGAACATCACGGTGAAGCACTCTCTGCCATAGAAATCAGGTGTGACTTTTGTGTTTTTTTGTCCAGAGGAAGCATGCATGTAATTAAAAAGAAATGACTGCAAGATTGCTGTGCTTGCACAGAAGAATCTTTGTGTGGAAATTTAAAATGCAATAAGTTGCTGAGTAATAGTTAATGGAAATTTTGCTGCTGGAAACGGGATTGTGAAATGTGGTCTTGTCTCTCTCATACATTTTCCTGTGTTCAAGTACCCTTTTTCCCCAAATATATTTTTATTCATTTCAGAGAGGAAGAGAGAGGGAGAGAGAAAGAAACATCAATGATGAGAGAGAATCACTGATCAGCTGCCTCCTGCACATCCCCTACTGGGGATTGAGCCCGCATCCCAGGCATATGCCCTTGACCAGAATCGAACCCGGGACCCTTCAGTCCGCAGGCCGATGCTCTATCCACTGAGCAAACCAGCTTGGGCTAAGTATCCTTTTTCGGGGCCGGGGGGGGAAGAGGGGGGGAGAAAGGGGTACAATGAAGCATGGGCAAACATAAATTACACTATACAAGAACTGAAGCCTGGGCCAAACTAGATTTGGGAAGCCTGAATGCTGCTGTTAGTCAATAGTCATACGTTATACCTCTGAAGGGTCAGAAACGTAAGCTTGGTCAACAAACCCCAAAATAAATCAGCAAAGAAGAAAACTCATATTAGTTAAACCTATAAGAGGTTGAAAATAAACTAAGGTTCCAGTATTGTCATTGCGGAGACATACAAATTCATTTGAGATAGATACTAATGTTTTTTTCTTTTTTATTATTTTCATTTTCAATTAGAGCTCACATTCAACACCACTCTATATTAACTTTGGATGCACAGCACAGTGGCTAGAAAATCATGCACCCCACAATGTGGTCCCCTTGATGCTTCAAGCACCACCTGGCCCCACACACAGCCACCACAGCATGGAGTATGTTCCCTGCACTGCAATCCACACCCCTGTGACTATTCTGTAACTACCAATTTGTACTTCTTAATCTCTTTACCTTTTCCACCCAGCCCCCAAAGCCCCCTCGCCTCTGATAAAATTTTTTATCCACTTGTTCATGATACAGCACATGATAAAGCTTTCTTGATAAAGCACAAACCTTTAATATTAATGCCTTTAAACACAGAACAAACTTATAACACTTTGTGTTATAAAATGGTGAATAATAATTGGAATAAATATTCATATATTTTTACTAACCTAATTCTAAAAACTGACTCTTTATCAAGTCTCTCTCTCATATTGTAGGGTTTATACATACATATTTTTCTGAAAGAAATCTGTTTCATTCATCTAACTATACAGTACAAAGATATCAATATAGCTGGAGCCTAAGTGTATCTGTAAGCAAATCCTGACTATGTGAGCCAGGCAGAGGCTCATCAGTTAGTCTGAAAGTCCTTTGAGGACAAGATCTCAGCCTTAGACTTCTTTTTGTCCTGCATAACTAACTCATTGTTGAACACTTGGTCCATGTGCTGAATGATGTATAATTTGACAAATTGTCAGCTTGTCTGCATTTGAGGCCCCATTTAAATCTTATTTCCAATTCTAACATGTTTTAGGTTGGCTTTTATATAGTCAAGTAGGAAAAGATGCAAAAATAAATAAGACTGCACAATCATCCTTTTAACAATAAGGTTTTTGGATTGAATTTTTGGCTTTGATGCTATTCAAAATGACCATGATAGTTTAACACAACATAGTAAAGATGTTCTATATTTATGATTTGGAGGAGCCAGTAAATACTTTAAAACATATAATCTTACTATTCCCAATTCCTACATTAAAAAACTTTTCTGATGCACACACACACACACGTGCAACACACCTTATGTCCGACTTTGTAATTTCAACCTGAAGGTCTTCCCTCAAATTTCTCTCCACCATTCCATACTCGATGTTTCAAGCATCACAACATCAAATTGTCTCTAAAACATAGTCCTTTACAGTTATTGTATGATAACCTTTCCTGACTTGGGTACAATCCACATCTGGCTAGATAGTGAGAATCCCTCTGGCATTGACTTATGTGTAGCCTTATAACTGCTTTTCAGTTTAATAAATCTAAGTCTTCTCCATGTTTTATGTCTCTATATATTATGCTTGATGTGATACTCCTCAAATTTTGGGCTTAAATAAATAGCTCTTATTTATTTACTTATTTATTTAAAGTAACATTTAATTTCAAAAAATATTTTATTTTCATAGCATTGTAGACAATGGAATATATAGAGAAAGCACAAATGAAAATAAAACTACTCAATAACATTTTGTATAAATTCTTCATATACCAGAGATCATGTTTTATGAGTTTAATGGTATTTGGTGAATAAATTACTACATATTAATTCACTTATGATATTAAGTTTGATTTATTATGAATTTCAAATATCTTAATTCACAAATAAGAATCTATTATTCTGCAGATATTGGTAATGGTTTTCATTTTGCCAGGTTCAAGTATTAGATTGCCTACTTAGCTCTAAATCAAGATCCTGGAAACTAGTATCTGCAGGTAAATGAGCCATAGGCAATAACAATATTACTTTAATTGAGGTCCTACCTAATCTCTCTGGGAAGGTAAAGATTCAATGGAATTGTCTTTTAAAGCCTGCATTATTGCTTTGTAATGTATTAAATCTGACCCCAATGAAATATCTTTAATCTTAGGCCTTAGAAACACAGTGCATAAAACAGTAGTTTAAAAAATATTATTCATATTTTATACAATGCACATTAAAATATTTTAATATATTTTTCTTGCATCAAGCCTCCTTAAAAACCAGAGGTCAAATGAGGGACAAGGGCAATGAAAGGTTGAACTGAAATCTCCACTCATTTATCTCACGAATGAGTCAGAATTTAATTTACTAGGAACAACAATGTCGTACAGAGGCTGATATGGGATAAGAGACTAGTTCTCAAATTAATCTTCTTGGATATTGGAAGTGCTTCAGAAATGGAGCTGGCCAGTTCTGTCATCTTCTGCCAAGTGGTAAAATGTTAAATGCTACATTTTATTACAAAAAAATAATATATTAAAATATTTTAAAAATAAATTTATGCTAAGAGCCTCTACATGTGCTTCAAGTCACAACTCCTGGTCTCTTGTGCTAGTCATTCAGGGTGATAGAATGTGACTAATGTTAAAAATGCATGGTCTGATTACAGGGATGATGTATCCTCCTGTATATTTAAGCTTGAATGCAACATGATGATAGCAAGGGCTTTCTTTGCAGATAAGGGCTCTTCTTGAGAAAGATTCCATTCTATTGATACCTGAAGCATTCTAGTTGAAAAGTTGCTTTTTTTTTTCTTTCTAATTCAGAGCTCAACCCTCTTAGATAGAGTTCAGGTTATTACAATCAACCTTTTCCCTGAATTCTACTGTAAACCATAGAAATGCTATTTTTACTGAGCAAGAGCAATGCTGTATATACTTTAGTCAATGAATGCTTTCCAATTCCTTGGCATAGTATATGTATAGAAAGCGATGAAGAATACAGTTACCACAAAGTAAACAGATTCACTTAATGATGAAATATTGAATAGCATTTTTTTTTAAAAAAAATTAAAATGAATGGGGACAGTGCACCAGGGCAGTGAGGAGAATGTGAAAGTTCTGGCTTTCAATATCATGCCATCTAAGTCAGTTCTCTATCAATTCAGAGGATCCAACAGAATTACATTTCTTCCTCTTCGGATGTTTCTACATTATGATCTCAAAATGCTTGAGTCACAAACATTTGACTCTGAACAGTCTACAATTTACAAGGCTTATGAATCAGCAAGGTTCATGAAACTGGTACAATGAATGTGTCCTTAAAAAAAAACAAAACCCTTCAGTCTTCTTTCTTGGGCTTTCCTAAATTTTCCTTCTTTTAGTTATCAATATTTTTTACATGAGGCTTTCAATGAATAGTAACCTCTTCTAGAGAGAAACTGACAGAAGTCTTGCAAATAAATTTCCTCTGATTTGACCTGCTATTGTGATGTTGTCATTTTCAGAATTATGTAAATACTAGAGGCCAAGTGCACGGAATTTGTGCATGGGGGGTGGGGGAGGGTGTCCCTCAGCCAAGACTGCACCCTCTTCAATCTGGGACCCCTCGGGGGATGTTCGACTGTTGGACATCCCTCTCACAATCTGGGACTGCTGGCTTCCAACCCCTCGCCTGCCTACCTGCCTGATTGCCCCTGAACCACTCCCCTGCCAGCCTGATAGATGCCTAACTGCTCCCCTGCTGGCCTGGTCTCCCCCAACTTCCCTCCCCTGATGGCCTGGTCACCCCTAACTGCCCTCCGCTGCTGGCCTGATTTCCCACAATTGCCCTCCACTGCCAGCCTTTTTGTGATGACCATCTTGTAATGACATGGGAGTGGCCTCTTGTGCAAGGGTGTGATGGTCAATTTGCATAATATCTCTTTATTATATAGGATAGAATTTGAAGGAGCCCTCATGAAAAGTGAGCTTATTTAGTCTTGAGCCACACTCTCATTCTCTTTTCAATAAATCAACAGCTACTTTTATTTTTTAATTTAATTTTAAAAAATTTACTTTTGTTTTAGTTCTATTTATGACTTAAGGTGGTAAATAGATAGATATAGATATAGATAGATATAGATATAGATATAGATATAGATATAGATATAGATATAGATAGATATGTGTGTGTGTGTAGAAAAAGATATGTATGTAAGACTAAACAAGACTAACAACATAAAATAAATTTGTAAAACTTCTAGAATTAAATATATGTGCAGATGAGGACAATAAAATATTTATAAGAGTATGAAAAAATATGAAAATATACACAATTAAAATGCAAGGCTTATTAGAAGTTGGCCATAAAATTATTGGTAAATGTTTGGTAGGCAGAATGCACACACACGCACACGCACACACACACATATTCACTAGAGGGATATATATTCAAATTATGTAATTCGCAGTTACTACATAAATTTAAGAATATTTATTGTTTTCAGGAAGGCACACGTTTGCCTGTCACTGAGACCAAGAGAACCTGTTCTCATACTTCCCAGGAATAATAGTATACAAATAGTAAACAGGATTTCTTCAACATCCTAAATATAAATAGAACAATGAGATGCGCAAAGCTATTTTTATTAAATATTTATTATTGAAAAAATTTACATATGTTCCTTTATCCCCTCCATTGACCCTTTCTAGCCTGCTCCCACCCCATAAGAACAGCGATTATAATAAATTGTTAAAAGGAATTTTTTTAAAAAGTGATATTAAGTAATTATATATTTGTTGAAAAACATTTGCCTTTATTAAGATATAATAGATTTTTCAAGCTTTAAGGGTAAAGAGGTATGATCACACTCTCTCTGACAAGTTGCTGAATATCTGGATATGTTTGTGGATATTTCAATCTGTAATAGTTTAATGATAACTACTGTGGGAGAGTCTCCCTTTTTGTTAAATCTCTCTCTCTCCATGTGTGTATGTGTGTATCTTTCTGTCTCTCCCCATCACACACACACATGCACACACACACACATACACTTCTCTCTCATGCACACACACGCACATGCACACACAATTTGTAGTTTGTTGGAATCTTCTAGAAATTTATCTTCGTCTTTCAGTACCCTTGCTCTTCAGTTCCCACACTTCCCTCTCACACACAAATACACATAACCCCCACTAAATCCAGCCTTGAGAAAATCAGAATGCTCTTCTTTTCTTGCAAATTAGGTCACTCAACAGTCTGCTTCTGGTTTGTGAAGTGAATGGAGTGCAACTTGTAATTGGTAGTGTGAGAGGATCTGGGTTTGTAACCAGAGATCAGCACCTAAGAAGTAGGAAATTGCAAGTTCACGGCTGGATTTCTTGTTCCTTGTTAGATGTCTTTACAGAGGGCTCTCAAAGTGACTGTTACTGAAAATGTGGCTCAATCCTCTGTTCAGAGTAGGCATGGACATTTTGCTTTTGTTGAAAAAGTATAAAAGTTTTCTTTCATGAAAATTTGATGGCTAATTGAAAATGCTAAAGGAAGTAATTCTTTAGAGTCAAAGTCCTATTTCTCAGCATGCTTCAAGGGGCACTAGTTTCTATAGACATTAAAAGGCATCAAATGACAAAATAATCCTCCTGGGGAAAACACTGGTTTAAAAAGTTAAACAAGTTTTCTTACTGCTGGAGTTTTCATAATCTTTGATATGCTAATGCACATGAACTCTGAGGAGTGGATAAATATGCAGAAATTACCAAATTAATTTACCCACCAAAGAACATTTTATGAAACCACAGGGTTCTTTAAAACATGTTTAAAGAAATGCTGTTATAAATGCATATGGCATAAATAATTTTTTAAGGATGATTCTAACCTAGAGAAACATTTTTTTTTTTTTGGAGAGAGGTAGTAACCTATCTTAGGGCAAGCTTAGCTCCCTTATTAATTCTCAACAGAATATTTATTTGCTTTCACCAACTGATCGTTTTTGGTGGAGTGACCATAAAGCAGCTTGGAGATTCTACTTTTATGAAGATGAACTATTATGCATTGAAGACAAAACCCACCCATTCAAATCCCAGTGCTGCCAAATAAATGACCTTACATGGCTTTTCTGGTTATACTTCTGTGGTTGCCAGAAAACATTCAATAATTCCTAACTGCTATCGATATAAAGTCCCAAAAGACAGAGGTGCTGTCTGAGACTCAGAGAATATGTCTGCTTTGATCATATACAAGGCATAGCCTACAAACAGGTACAACACAGCTATTCAGCAATTAAAATGAATACATAAATGAATGAATGTGTGCAAGCTTTGTCTTTATGTAGGTGCTCAGTTAGAGATCAAATAGCTGAATTCAACCCTGTATCAAAAATCCTTTGTCTATTTATTCCAAGGTTGAAAGCAAAGTACTAACCTATGCGTGATAATCATGCTAATCATAGTCCTCCTAAAAGTATATGCTATAAGTTCTGAGAACTAAAAAACAACAACAAAAGTAAACAGTAAGTAATGGTTTTTGAGAAACCACATTAGAATATAAACATACATAATTAGTATTCATCATTAAAAATAGACAATTATTCTGCCAATAATTTTTCCTCTTCAAACATATAGTTATTCACAGTCAAGAATCAATAAGTATATGGTTTTTAACCACCTAAATTATAAATAAATAAAAATATTAGCCCTAACTGGTTTGGCTAATAAGTGGATAGAGCATCGGCCTGCAGACTCAAGGGTCTCAGGTTCGATTCCAGTCAAGGGCATGTACCTTGGTTGAGGGCACATACCCAGTGGGGAGTGTGCAGGAAGCAGCTGATTGATGTTTCTCTCTCATCGATGTTTCTAACTCTCTATCCCTTTCCCTTCCTCTCTGTAAAAAATCAATAAAATATATTTAAAAAATATATTACCTTGCTCAAGATCACTGGTAATACTCAAGCAGTTATCCACATGTGGTGACATTAACCCCACTTAATAAGACAAATGAGTATGGTTATTTTATAAAATTAGTCTGTCAAGTTATATAAATACACCTATAAAATATTTTGAAATTTAAAATTTTATTTTCTTTTTGAAAAAATAATATTTATTTGAATAATACTAATAGGTTATTATAGAGTACTAATATATATCTCCATTTTATCTTTAAATATTAATTATCCCCAAATCATTCTGGGCAGAGAAACAAATGTGATATTTCTTTCTTTTCATTATTTTTTTAAGAAAAATATGTCTCATACATTTTTCTTTGTGGAAGTTTGGATTGAAATGTATTACAAATCTTAGCCATTAACATATGTTAATTCTTGGTGTTTTTTTTCTCCCCTTCATTTTCTTGCTGAAAATTTTAATACTAGTGTCTTTCTTCTTTTAATTTGATCTATAGTATTCTGTTACTATACTAAGATATGTAAAAATTTCAAAAGCAATTCATATGGCGATTAATTCATCAGGGAATTTTACATTGTTCTCATCACTTTGGGGACCCAGTTAAATGAAGAACTTCAGCATTCATATATTTGATTTGCACATTTTTCTGCTTGACATCTGTAATAGTTCTGAGGTCTGCAATTTAATTTTTCATTAAGCTATAACTTGTGTGCCAAGTACCAGTCTGCTCATCATATAGATATATAAACACACATATATGTACATATGTAATTTAAATACATAACATTTCTATGGTAAAAATAAGTATAGCAGGTTCTTGAATAATGTTGATTCATTTAACATCATTTCGGTATTACATTGATAAGATGCCATGAGAACTTAACTCTTGCCTATATCAACTGGCCTCTGGTAAAATTGGTTTTATTATATGTCATTTTGCTTAATGTTGCAGGACCTATAAACTGGTATTTCATAAAGACTTCCTGTGCCCTCTTTTGACTTTATATTCCAATCTAGCTTTGCCCCAATTTAAAACCTCTCTACAAAATAACTCTAAAAAGAAGAATGCACATTGATCTTTCTCATTGTTGTGTCTCACTGAGTAGATGTACCTTATCTAGGCAACTGGTCCTCCATTTGATGTACATTAATAAAGCCATCTTAAAAAGATACTATATATGTGTGTGTGTATATATGTATGTGTATATATAATTTAATATATATAATTATATATATAAACATATATAATATATATATAAAATTTAAAATTCAGAGTTTATATTGAATGTGAGTGTATACAGAAAACATGTACTAAATAATTTTCTCCTGCACATGGAATTCTATTAGCCAGTCACTCCCTCGCACACAACCAAAATAAGACTTTTCCCTATGTCTTGCCCAGGTTGCTCTTTGTTTTTTTAAAGGAGTTTCATTCAATTATGTATGAAGGAGACTCCATCTATTGTTTACTTATCTTCTCTGGCATTGGGCAGCCATTCCACAAGCACTTAATCTTTTTATATCTTTGTTATTTCCCATTGATTCAGCTCTCTTTATATTGCTTTGAGATGGATGTTTTCATATTTGTTTATGTATTTGCCAAAATAGTGCTTGCCTAGTTGGTTTTTCCTTAGTTTTACTTAAAATAAAACCTCCAAGGACCTAAATCATTTTATTTGCCTTTCAAACTGTCTTCCCTGTGTTTTTCTGATATATATTCAAGAGGATATGCCTGGGATTTAAAATATTTTGTTCTTCTGATATAAAATATGTGAACGTAAAATTTTCTCTTGCTGACTTGTTGCATATTTTATTTAATTTTTCCTTTCTTTATTCTCCAAGGACATTTGGTAGGAGCCTCTTTTAATATTTTTAAAACAATAATTATTTGTTTTGTGTATAAGTTTTGAAACTGCCACCTACTATATGTAGAATTTATTGAAATTATCTATGTCATTCTTAATGTGAACATATATAAAATTCAGCATGATGATATCCACCTTACCTAATATTATCATCCCAATATTAGGATAATGTGAAACAAGTGATGTATAGCACATAAGCATTTAGTATACTTGCATTTTTAAATCCCATAAGGACTATAATTAGTCCTGAGGTTCCTTTTAAAAATATGCACCTATTTAGATAAAATACAATGAATAAGCTTCTGTAAATCCAAATCAGCTCTGTGGGAATAAAGAAGAAATTGTGTCTCTCTGTCATATTCTATTAGTTTGTTAAATACATGTCTCAAAATATTTACAATATCTTGCATGGCTGGTGTGGCTCAGTGGTTGAGCATGTACCTATGAACCAGGAGGTCATGATTCAATTCCGGTCAGGGCACATGCCCAGATTGTGGGTTATATTCCCAGTGGGGAGCATGCAAAGGCAGCCAGTCAACATCAACAGTTCTATCTCATCATTGATGTGTCTATCTCTCTCTCTCTCTTCCCTTCCTTCCTGAAATCAATAAAAATATATTTTAAGAAATCTTTATAATATCTTAATGCCAGCCTAGCATTGAAGTTTTAAGTTGTTTTCATCAAGTTGATTTTTTTTAGAATAAACACTTTTCCTTATATTCTACCTCTTTCTTGAAAACTTTTGAGGTGAAATTTGAAGAGGGTTAAGTGGGTCAAATATGTGGTGATTGAAGGAAACTAGGCTTCAGGGGTGAACACAGTAGAGTATACCAAAGTCATACTACAAGGTTTTACACTTGAAATTTATGTACTGTAGTTACCAATGTTACTGCAATAGATTTAATAAGTATATAATATATATCTTAGTTTTGACAATAAATTACATAGTGACACTAATAACAAAAACCAACATCCTGTCTTAACTTCCCTGAGTCAGATTATTTAAGACAGTCTCAAATCATATGCACAAAGCAATGTTTGTAATTGCTCTCTTTCTCCCCTCAACAGTTTTTGGGAAAATGTCCGTGAAGTAAACATTCCTAGATTATGCTCATAACCTTGTTCAATATGAATAAGAGGTCTCTGGTTTGATTCCCAGTCAGGGCACATACCCTGATTGTGAGCTCAATCTCGTGCAGAAGGCAGCTGATTGATGTGTCTCTCTCATTGATGTTTCTATGATTATATCCCTCTCACTTCCTCTCTCTCTAAAACAATAAAGACATGTATATTTAAAATATATATGAGGAATAAATTAATAAAAGGCATACATTGACTTACTCTAGCTACCTTAGTAAGCCAGCTGGCATTGAGAGAACAAATTCAGACAATAGGTCACTTTCAAATGTCCTGTCATTCCTAAAAACCTAAATACAACTTTGTATGCCTGTATTTATGTGTCCATAAACCTGGTAAATGATGTCCCAGACTTTGGGCACTATCCCAGAGTTATTGGAAACTTCCAAAGAAAATGAAAGGCTTCTCAATGATTTATTTTGAAAATGGCCACAAGCAGAGATAGAACCAATGTTAACTGCAATATTTCTAGATAGCCAAATTCATTTATTGTTGAAGTAGACAGATTATATTACTTTAAATGCTCACAACTTTAGTAACGCAACCTAAATGTTCATGTTGCTGTTTGTAATGGTTTGGGGTACATCACTTGGAAATTTCAGTAAAATATTAAAAAAAAAACACAAAAAAATACTGCTGTTTAAATGGAGGTTTAAGAAAAGGTCACCATGCTCTGGGCTAGAAAAACCCTATAGGTAAATGTAGAAAGAGAAAAAGCAGCCCTCTCGTGAAATGTCTGACTTCTAAAAGTGTATCTTGTCTAACAACTTTAAAAAATATTCATACTATTATGTAAAATCCTGAAATGGCTGGGGATTTGAAAACATTTATTAATCTCTCTGTTATACAGAGGAACATGTCAATCTTATGACAGTGACTCAGATGTGCTAACTCTTCTGAGACTAATTGCTAGAGATGACAGTGTTCTAGAAATATGTTTAAATAGACCTGCCTACATTAATGTATTTAAAACATAAATCCAAGGCATAATCTGAAGGATGATTTTGAAGTTTCATTTTTTTCTTATTTTTAAAACTGTACCATGGTTTAGGAAAGAAATCAGTGTTCGCATTATTTAAAGTTTGACTAACAATTATAAGAGAGGGGCTGGGTTTATTAGCTAGGTAGTTTGTTAGAGCTGCTTAATAGAGCATTACATTCAAAAGCTGAAATAGTATTTGAATATCTTGTAGTTCAGACTTCAGATGTATCTCTCTAGACTTGAGGTGTCTCTATGTGTATCATATACCAAGGCAGCCTGACCACTTCCAGAGACCAGGAGTATATTTCATTTGCCATTGGAAAACTCCAAATACTAGCAAATTGAGTCTTTTCAGTGGACCAAAACAAGTCCCTCCTATAAATGTCTTTCTGACTGGGTCTACTTCTACATTGAGGCAAAAAAAAAAAAAGTAAGTATTATGATTTTGAGCCTGTTACACCTAAATAAAAGCTGTTTTGTGTTCATTTAAACAAAACAAGAAACAAATTGAGGAATCTTCTGGTTAAAATCCCCAGTGTTCCCTCTCTCGTTCTCTCTTGCTTCCTGACCTGACCTGCACTCACCCATGCATTCACAGGGTCTCTCTACATAGATAAGTGGCCTTAGCAGCTGCATGCCCCATGGCTCTACGGCCTTCCCACACAGGATACTGCACTGGACTGGACTTTATTTTTTATTTTTTTAAAATATATTTTATTGATTTTTTACAGAGAGGAAGGGAAAGAGATAGAGAGTTAGAAACATCGATGATAGAGAAACATCTATCAGCTGCCTCCTGCACATCTCCTACTGGGAATGTGCCCACAACCCAGGTACATGCCCTTGACCGGAATCGAACCTGGGACCTTTCAGTCCATAGGCTGACGCTCTAGCCACTGAGCCAAACCGGTTTCGGCAAGGACTGGACTTTAATATGAACAGAAACGAGGGGCAGAGGCCTTAACTCTGGCCCTGCTGAAGACATGGTTGGACTTTTTCCAGGGTGGAATGTCGGGAAATGGACATTGGAAACCCAGGGGTTTATTTTTACCTGAATAAATATTACCCATCCTCCTGTGTGAGTTTCAGGAAATTCTTTTCCCCCCCGACATTGCAAGAACTCCACTTCCACAGATAACAAAAGAAGCCACTTTGAAAAGGCTACATACTGTGTATTTCCAAATGTATGACATTCTGTGAAGGCAACACTCTGGAGATGACAAAAATATCGTTTGTTGTCAGGAAGCCAAGGGAGGGAGGCTGCTGATTAGGCAGAACATAAGAGAATATTTTATTTAAGGCAAGGGAAATATTCCGTGTGATACATGATGAAGAGTATTTGGATACATTTATCCAAACCCATAGAATGTACAAAACCAAGAGTGAACCGTAATGTAAACTATGGACTTGGGGTGATTATGATGCGTCATTGTAGGTTCATCACTTGTAGTGAAAGTACCATTCTGTGGGGAAATAATGTGGGAGTCTATGCATGTATGAGGCTAAGGATATATGGGAAATACTTATGCCTTCCCCTCTATTTTGCTGTGAACCTAAAACTGCCTACTTAAATAAAGCCTTAACAGAAAATATTAATTAAAACATCTATTTTCATATATGCTTTCTTCGGACAGGCCATTCTCCTTAGTTATAAGTTCTCTCTGTGAGAAAAGACGAGTAAAATTGCCATTTTCCAAAGTGTCCTCTATCTCCCTTCGGGCTGGAGAGCCTGGGAGGGATTCCTCTCTCTATAGTTCTGAGAAAGAAATCCCTTGTGCAGGCCACGGGAGGGAACTGCTTCCTTCTGCACATTTGCTCTTCCCTGCACAGAAGACTAGGACTTTGATGTTTGCTTTTCTTTGTAAATGTGACACTAAAGATGATAGCTGAGTTTTATCTCGCACGACCAATCTAAGGTGCCAAGATAGATGATGTGAAAACCAGAATTTGAAAATCGCAATAATTTATTTGGGTAGAGACAATCATTTTTCCTTTGAGCTTCTTCTCTTCTTTCTTGTTCTCTGAACGTTTGTACGATATAGTTTCCTGTGGAATAAGGTACAAAACGAAGAAAATATTACCTTATGTGCTCATAATGAAGTAATTTCATCAAATGCTCTTTAACATTAATGCAATAAAATCTTAGTTATCCTCAAATATATTTATAAAAGTTGTGAGTAAAATTGATTTTATGAAATGTTAGCCTGTAGGATTTGCTTATATATTTTTAAAAATCTACTTTTATTGATTACAGAGAAGAAGGGAGAGGGAGATAGAAACATCAATGATGAGAGAGAATCATCAATCAGCTGTCTCCTACATGCCCCACCCTGGGATCCAGCCTGCAATCTGGGCATGTGCCCTGACAGGGAATCAAACTGTGGCCTCCTGGTTCATAGGTTGACACTCAACCACTGAACCATGCTGGCTAGGCAGATTTGCTTATAATTTTAAAACTTCAGTTTAATTTTCAAAACATAATAATAACATTATTTCTTTTTAACAATGTCTTATGTTTAATACAGCCTATTGTTGTGTTTTTTAAAATAAAATTTAATCTCTAGATGTTTCTAAATGACTGAAAAATGTCCTAGAATTTTTGTTAAAATAATTAATCAATAATTGTTAATGATTACTTATATATAATCAAGATAGAAAATCTGTGGTTTTGTGGCAAAAGGCACTTGCAGCATAAATATTTTTATTTGAGGACTGCTAAGTTAAAAATCTAACAAGTGTGTGGCAGGTTATATTGAAAATGGACAAATTCTAAAGTTATCTCTAAAATTCATTTTCTTCAAGCTCTGCATTTGGGATAGAAATAACATTTATTGGGTTAATAAATAATAGTACCTCAATTAGAAAACCGGGAGATGCCGTTTTTCTTGTAGTAGGTTAGGAAATCATCTTTATAATCTTAGCCATAAATGTAGTAAGACGTCAGTGTAAATTGGTTTCTCAGAAAACTATTAGGGTATTATGAGGCATAGCATACTGTGTTCAGAGCAAAATAAGTGAGGCTCCTACTTGGCGGTTGGCGAAACTATCTTTGGTGTGCTGTGTGGATTTGGTTGCTGGATTGTAAGAATAATGAACCCATAACTGAGCCCATTCAAGTTAATCAGGCCATTCTAAACACATTATCTTTAGAAATAGCTGAAGCAACTAAATGTATTTATCCTAGTATATAGAAGACTTAGAGGAGATATATAAGACAGTACCAAGTATTGGAAAATAGTGCATAGGAGAAGGTTTTTCTCATTTCCAGAAATGGAACAGTAAAGATACATAATTCAGGATATTTCTATGAAAAATAAATATATAACAAAGTGTTACTTAGTATATCCTCGATAAATATTTTATTTCTGTATTGTAGCTCCTTTAGCTTTGTACAAAAGAAAAATCCTCAATGGCAATATTTTCAAATACAATCAGCCATCTTATAAACACTGTATTCACACTACTAATGGAGAGGTAGAAATAAGAACTTTCAGAGAATTGAGCTTGACCTCTTTCTGCTACCTCTGCTCATCTTCATAGACTAGTTGAGACTTTGACATCTAATTGATCTCAAAATCAGCATCAGAGAGTCCATTTTCAGCAATCTATGAAATACCAATGCACTCAGTTCAAAGACAGTCATTCAAATAAGTGGCTAGCTCATTGTCCTTAGAAAGAAATGCTATCCAAAATTGGTTATCATTACCCTACTTTGTGTCTATATTTGTGGATGATTCACCTGTAGGTCAGTGTAGTATTATTCAGTCTCTGTATGAGTGGGCGATGGTGCTTTTGCAACTGAAAAATAGCTTAATTGCATCTTCAGTAGCTTCAGCTAAACTAACAGTAACCATTTGAAATTACTAAGAAAGATCATGGATGTATTTCTGCTCTTGCCACCCACAGAGGGTTTAAAGCTTGGAAAATAATATTTCATTTTGGATCTGTTTGTTATTATGGCTTGAAAGTTTTCTGAAAAAAATTTTTGTTCTTAACTTTCTATTGTGACTGATACAATACTTGTCAATTTAACAGTTTATGAAGCTGTGTTGCAAGGGGGATGCTGAAATAATTATCCGGTACCTTCTCTCAAGGACCTAGTCTAGTAGGAGAAGCTAAGTTTACAAATATCTTTATGTCAAGGAAGATTTTGACATAGCATATCATAGAAAAAGATGTTATGCCGATTCAGAGAGGAGAAAATGCATTTACTAATTGAATTCAAAGAGAGATTTTATGAGGGTCCTAGCAGGTTTGGCTCAGTGGATAGAGTGTCTGCCTGCAGATTGAAGGCCCAGGTTTGATTGGGGCCAACATCCCGTTCCTCATATGCAGGCTCCTCCCTGGCCTGGGCCCTGGTCAGGGTGCAAGCAGGAGGCAAGCAATCAATGTGTTTCTCTCACATCTATTTTTCTCTCTATCTTTCCCTCTCTCTTCCACTCTCTCTAAAAATCAATGGAAAAATATCCTCAGGTAAGGATTAAAAAAAAAAATAAGATTTTATGAGGAATGTGGCATATGAAGGAAACAACGAGGCATGTGGGGTTAAGGTAGACATAGAAAGGAGCATCCAGAAAGACAGAAGAGAATGCAACATTCTTAAGTCATATCCTCCCTGGACTATAGCATAGGCCATTAGTTTGCCTGGAAAACTAATAACATATTGGCCATTATCATATGCCAGTATTGATTTATTTCATATTTACCTTTATCCTAACCGTGGTTTTCAAGGCCCACAACACTTGGCTCCAACCCCATGACTTGTCACATTTTCCTTTCTTGCCTCCTCAAAACAAATACATTGAGAAACAGTTAAGTGTTAACACACACAGGAGCACTCTCTGGACATTTGGTACTACTTTCACTTCCCCAAGTCTGGCGAGCTCTGTCTAGCTTAGCCTATGCATTTGCTAATATCTCTCCCTGTAATGTTCAATATTTTCATTCAGCCATGCACTCTACCTTTTTCTCAATAATTTTCTCATATTTTTAAGCCTTATCTTAGTTACCATTTCCATCAAAATATCTTCCTCGATGTTTCATCTAATGAGCATTCTCTGTCCTTCCATTCTATGCTGGATCTCCCCACTGAAGAATTTATCCCACTGTGTTGTAATTGTTCACTTTTCTTTGTCCTTAATGGGACTGTAGGTGTTATGACATCAGGAGTCTTGCCTCCAGAACTTAGCACTGTGGTTATCGTTAATAAGCGATATTATTGAACCAGTGAATGACTGAGTGAATATATAGTGGAAATGTCAGCATCACCAACTTGTGGGCTAATGTAAATGTGTCCTATTTAAGTCCAGTGCCCTAAGAATAAGATGATTATTATAACAATTATTAACAAGTGATTTGTGTATCTCAAGCACTTCCTTAGTTAAACCCAGGAACAGTTAGTTAACTTTAAGTCCACTGAACTACCCTCTTTACTTGATTGCCTTCCATTAGATTTTGCTTCAAGGTTTAAAATCATGTAGGGCTTGAAGTTTGAATATATAATTTTTTTCTCTGAAAGAATATTCAAATACATAAAACCCCACAATCTTTGCATTCAAGCTGTGAACTCTTTCAATGTACTTTGCAGGCATTAATCTGAAAATATCCAAGTTCTGAATGTTTTTCTCTGTCTTCATCCAACGAGTAAAATGAGTACTATGTGACATATAGCCACCTGGCTTTAGAGTGTTAGCACAAACTGCATCACAAAGAAGATAAAGTTTGTTTTTAATGCCCCTGAAATTAGGATTTAAGATTACACAAAAGAAGACATAAAATTACTATCATAAAAATATCACATTCAGTTTGGACTTTTAAAATAATGCCAAATAATTTGGACAGGTCATGCAAATAACTTTTTAAAACGGCATTTTTATATTAAATATTTCACTCTGGTTCTGAATAAGCCATCAGCAAGAAAGAACAGTTGTATGCCCCAAGCCAGATGTCTGAGAAAAATAGGACAGTTCTTCATAGCTGGTCAGCTTCATTTACCTGGAAGCTACAGCAGGTACAGAATCAGAGGGGCAATTAGGCTTTGCTTTTGGTTAACAAGTAGATCATTAATTAAATTGGTAACCAGAAGAATGTTTCTCACAGTTATTTGAATTATATTTGATCTTTTCAGTTAATTATATCCTCTGAGGATTGAGTAATTGAAGGGCTTTTTCTCATTTTGATTACCAGAGATATAATTTGTTAATGAATGCTTATGAGTTTTGTAAATGTATATATGTAAAATAAATTAAGTCTAGTAATCCTAAAGGAATGGATTTATCAAAGAATCCTGGGAACACGGACTACCTAATTTAGTGATCCAAATCTAGAAATAAGGGCAGGCACAGAGAAGATAGTGAGACCACGGAATCCACAAAATATTGTTATTGCAGTGTACTCTATCCTTAGAGGTTATAGTCAGAAAAAATTTAAAAATATCCCTGCCACACACCTGGGATTGTCACTAATGTGCAAGCAGATGACCATGGAGAAGTCCCCTGAACGTTGTGTACAGGCCTGGCTAATGGCAAAGCTTGCTGCATATGCCAGGACCCAGAACAGTAGAGTCATCAAAAGAAGAAAAGATCTGAAGACAGTAACTATTTTAGAACCTCCCTTGACACTTAAGATCCCAAAGAGATTCAAAATAAACCATAGTAAAGGGAACAGGAATTTGTACTCACCATTCTTGAGAGCATATATGAGACTCAAAGGGAAATATTTGGAGGGTAAATGACAAAACAAATTCTTGTATAGGAAAATGTATGAAGGTCAAGGGGAAAAAAGCATCTATTTTTATCACATATTCTTGAATAATGTACTAACAGGAAGGGAATGGAAAATACTATCAGGTATATAGTGGAAGATTACTGAGCCCACACTCCAAAGTTCTCATATGCCAGATCAATATTTTTAAAGGGCAAAACTGATAATCTACCTGAAAGAAAAGTTTTAATTTCAATAGTAAGCAATATTACAAAGCTATAGGCAGAAGAAATGCCAACAGCATAATCGAACTATTATTTTATCTCCAAACAAAAACCAACAAAAAAGTAAAATACTTTAATCTTTTACAAATGGAGAATTGTCACATATCAGTCTAATATCAGACTTCTTCTCTACAACGTTGAACCTTGAAATATTTTAAATTATTGCTTTAAGTGTTATAATTTTATTAAGCAATAGTTCTTTAGTTAGTAAAATTAGTCAATCATATTTGAAAAAAAATTCGTTTTATCACATATAAGATCCATCAACATAATACAAAAAGAATCACTACATAAATTATCTAAGAGATCCAGTTTGTACACCAACAACAATTTTAAAAATTATAAGGCATAGAAATATAGAAAAAGTATGACCCATACACAGGAAAATAAATCAGACAATAGAAACTGCCTTTGAGTATACCTAGATATTGGGCATAGGAGACAAAGATTTCAAGGCAGCTGTAATAAATGTATTCAAATGGTGAATAATAATAAGGTTGGTAATTATTTCACAAATACTAATGGAGGTTCTGGGGTTGCAAAGCATCTAAATGAAAAAAGTTCACTAGTGGGTCTCAACTGTAGATTTAAAAAGTAATCAAACCGATGTAGGTTAGTAGATATCACGCAATCTTAATTACAGAGGAAAATAATTGTGTAGATGTATTTTTGTTCTCTCAGCTTCTTTTAAAGGCATAAGATTATACAAAGCAATAATAAATGATAACATTGTTATTTTAGAATTATAATATATATAGGCATTATCTATAATAACAATAAAACATAAAGTGGGGAGAGGGAATAAAACCACACAGGAGTAGTTTGTAAGCCCGTTCTATAATTAAATTAATATGAATCTGAAGTAGATTATAAAGCTGTATATCATAAACCTTAGATGTGTATTGTAAGAAAATAACAAAATGTATAGTTAATTATCATTTAAAGAAATTTAAATATTACACCGGAACATACCCACTTACTACAAAATAAAGTAGTAATGAAGGAATGGAGGTACAAAAGAGACTTGTGGGTGGAAAAAGCAAATGGCCGATGTTAATCCAATCCTGGCAACAATAATAATGCCGAGGGATAGATTAACCAATATGATAAGAAGGCAGAGGTTGTCAGTATGTATTCTTAAAAATACAATTATATGCTATCTAATGTAGACACACTTTCTTTTTTAAAAAAATATATTTTATTGATTCTTTACAGAGAGGAAGGGAGAGAGATTGAGAGTTAGAAATATCAATGAGAGAGAAACATCGATCAGCTGCCTCCTGCACATCTCCTACTGGGGATGTGCCCACAACCCATGTACATGCCCTTGACCGGAATCGAACCCGGGACCTTTCAGTCCGCAGGCCGACGCTCTATCCACTGAGCCAAACCGGTTTCAGCTGCAGACACACTTTCAACTCAAAGATGCAATAGTTTAAAATTAAACAGATGGCCCTATTCCTTGCAAACTGCAACACTAAGAGAATTACGAGTGCTGTAGTAACATGAGACAAAATAGACTCTAAGAGAATAACTGTCACAAAAGAGGGGCATTTTATAATGATGAAAAGATCAACCCATTAGTAAGATATAACAATTAAAAATATGTATGCACCTGAAAGCAGATCTCTAAAATTCACGAAGCAAAACCTGACAGAACTGCAGGGCGAAGTATAACAATACAGTTTAACAATGCATTCAATAGATAAAATAAACATACACTCAGGAATGAAGTGATTATTATAAATCATATGGTAACAAACAAGAGAACTGAAAGTAGTACTCAAGCATTTCTATTTAGGGTTTGTTCTAAGTTATTAAAATTGTTCCTTAAACCATTGAAAAAATATTTCTAACATTTAAGTGTCTAAAATTTGACCTATAGCAACATATTCAGTTGGCATGTTAAGAGTTTAAATTATTAACTTTCTTGTCTTTGATGGATGTAGTCAATATACTTTTCTTTGAAATTTTGACATAAGAACAATAGTATTACATATATGTTTTCATTTATCTTTAATGAGAGCTATCATTAGAGTTGAAAGTAGGAGAAAATTTTCAAAGAAAAGTACATGAAGCTAAAAACAATGCTTAGCAATAGACCTTCAGAAAAAGGTAAAAATAAAAATTCTAGTAAACCATAAATACAATTGCAGAAATAATGTAAACTATGATAATGAAAATAAAATCATTAAAATGTCCTATTAAAAAATCACATCTTTCAAATTATGTTAAAATATTGATTTAGCTATATTCTTTCTTTAAGGGGACTGACAAAACATGATTCATACATGTTAAGTGCACAAAGAGAAAAAATATCTGTATCCATTGATATATTGATTGTTATACCAATTGATTGATTAATTGGTATATTCCATATAAAACAAACATTAATCAAACATTTACTAGTATCAAGCAGGAATTCAAAGCAATGATGACACATTAATCAATTCATTTTTATATTTACAAATGATCTTCACAAACTTTCCTATAAGTACCACTTGGGCATCTTTATAAAATGCAGACTTGAAATCAGTATGTCTGGGATGGGGCCTGAGATCTTATGTGTCTCACATGCTACCTGGAACTGTTGATGCTACTCTGAGACTACGTGTTGAGTAGTAACAATCTCAGATATACAATTCCCTCTCCAATCAGATAACTCAGTTCTCTACCTTCCACTAAACACAGGAAAGTGTGTAATAAAGCTTATGATGTGATATAATCAGAACTTTTGCAGAAGAAAATAGAAGCTCTGTTCTAGTTGTAATGCTCATCACAGACATGTTTAGTTTCTTATTATAATTTCACATTTCATCTCCAGAATATTAATTAGAAACAGATGCTGAGAAAATATTAGCAATTTATAAACTATCAATATGTCTTTCATGATCACATAAATTGCTGACATAATTACTTCCCTTGGAAAAAGAAAAAAATGATTTAACAAAGGCAGTCAGTATTTTTTAAAGTTTCTCTTAATTTAAACTATGCACAGTTATTTGGTTTTATGAAATAAATCAAAAGAATAGTTCCATCCCATCCCCACGTACTTTTTTTACTGTTTCAAAATGTTCTAATTGTTTACATACTAAGAAATTATTAAAGTACTAGAGGCCCTGTGCATGAAATTCATGCACTGGGGGTCCCTCAGCCAGGCCTGCACCCTCCTGCAGTCTGGGACCCCTCAGGGGATGTCCGCCTGCTCACTGCTCCTTACCTCTTGGCTCACTGCTCCTAAGCCTGCTCCTAAGCGCTGCTACGGAGGTGGGAGAGGCTCCCACCACCACCGCTGCACTCACCAGCAGTGAGCCTGGCTTCTGGCTGAGTAGATTGAGCATCTGCCCCCTGCTGGCCAGTGTGCATCATAGCGATCAGTCATTCTGGTCTTTCTGCCATAAGGGTCACTTAAAGCTTTAATAATATAGATTGTTAAAATTACCACTCTGATACATATCTATCTGAGACAATTGCAGTTTTAACAATGAGTAGAACATGATTTTTTTTGTATACAAATATCTCTATTCTGAAATTTAAATCATATGAGAGGGCGAGTAAACAAATCGGCAATATTCCTTAGCTACAATATTTTGCCCATTGACTCATGGACAAGAAAATGTTGATGGTACTTGCTTCATTTAATAACATGGAAGGATCTATAAAGACATGTATTCATATTTCAGAAGTTTGAAGAGGAAAGTGCTTCCTAAAAAGCCACTTTTTTATATGCAAGAATAGATTTTTGAATGAATTCAACACCTGGCATTTGCATCAGTCATGGTCCAGGTGTTTGAACTCATAGTGTTTAACTATAGTAATGAAGAAGTAACCATTTATGGTAAATTCAATTTTTTTTTTCTGTAACAAAGGCAGGAAAGAGCCTTCATAATAAAATAATTTGCACATCTAGCATGAAATTTTGAAGCTCTGTTCTAGTTGTAATGCTGATCACAGACATGTTTAGTTTCTTATTATAATTTCACATTTCATCTCCAGAATATTAATATTAATTAGTTGATTTTTAAAATGAGAACCCTACTGAAGACATCTTCCATCTCAACAAACTTATCGAAGACTCATTGTCCATGTTCATAAGAAAGTGAGCCAGATTAAAGCTATCTTCTACTTATTTTAAGCTATCTACTTAAAATAAGTAGACATTTCACTTTTAAAATAGTACAGAAATTTACAACTAGACAAAAGTTTCTTACCACATGCCTTGGTGTTTCTCAGGGTCTCTTCTATGGAGCTTATGATACCCACAGATGTATTTGCCTGAGGGATTTCTAAGACAGCTTGTATGGAAGCCAACAGATGGGGCTCTAAACTTTCCACTCCCTTTTCATACATAAAGTGTTCTACTACTAAATGTTTCTAAACGTTTCCCTTTGTAGATTAGAAAATGTAAGGCTAGATAGGAAAGGATTTATCTGAAATCATAAAAGCTAAAGGAGATATGAAGGGTAATATGGAAGGTAAAGGCCTATCTATGTCCAAACGCTGCAAATGCTAACATGTGGGAGAAAGAGAAGTCATTCTATGGAGGCCCATTGGACAGAAATAGGATCAATGGGTGGCAGATGAAAGTTACAGAGAAATAGACATACTAGTCTATCCAAAGGGGGAAAATCTAGTAACATAAGCTGCTTAAAGATCTGATGGGTTGCCACAAGGAACAGTAGTTTTCCCAGCTATTGAGATAATGGAGAAAGAATTTGGAGTTCCCTCTTGGTGGTGGAATGGAGGTTGGATATAGTGAACCAAAGGTTTGATGATATTATCTCCGGAGACACATTTCAACTATAAGAGTTTTGTGATTTATATATACTAGAGGCCCAGTGCACAAATTCATGCATGGGGGGGGCTCCTTGGGGTGGCCTATGGAGATTGGGCCCCAGCGTGCACCCCCAGCCTTGAAGCCCCACAGCCCTGCCTGGTACCCTACCTTGGCCTGGCACCACCCCCTTACCTGCTCCACCGTCCCGCCTGTGGAGCTATCAATCAGGGCTGCCCCCCCCCCCCAACTGGCTCCCTCAGCATCTGGGAGCTGGGGGGCATTCCCGCCCCCTGCCGCCGCAACTGGTCACTGTCTGCAGGGCAATTGGTGGGGCAGTCGGACCCCCACTCACACCCGCCTTGGCCTGGCACCACCTGTTCACCTGCTCCACCGTCCGCCATGGTCCCGCTCTCGCTGGGGCCTATCAGGGCCAGCAGCACCTCCACTGCCGCCCGCTGCCAGCACTGTGTCACCAACGCTCACCATGTTCTGTGTCACCCCCTGGTGGTCAGCACACATACAGCGACTGGTCGAACTCCCAGTCTCCCAGTCAAATTCCTGGTCAAACGACCACTGTAGGGGACAATTTGCATATTAGGCTTTTATTATATAGGATTAGCAAGTGACCTCCCTTAGTTGGTGTTTCTCAGTTCTGGTGGAGTCCACTAAAAACAAAATTGAAAGTGTCTTTGTACTTGTTCAGACAGCCTTTCAGGGTTTTCCCTGGGCGAATGCCTCTTATCCTAGGAAAAGGCATGTACACATCCTGAATATATGTATCTTCATATTTTCCCTGCCTAAATCTTGTGTTTATCATAACAAATAAATTTAGCTCAAATGCCAGCTCCAAATTAGGTTTAGTTGCTGCCTTGAGGGTTGTACAATAAGTAATGCTGGTATGTAGCTGGGTCCAAAATAGGAAGTCAAATCCCTTAAGCCAGATATTAGATATTCATGGCGTAAAACAGTAAACAAGTTAATAGGTAATTTGGTGTATGGAAAAATTGACATGGGCATATAATTTAGTACATTACAAAAATATGTAATTGCCCTAGGCATATATTTATTTTTATTATTCAACTATAATATTTGAAGTCCAAAAATATGTATTTTGGGTAACCAGAAATCTCATTTCTAGTTGTAAGAAACAGAGCTAGGATTTGGAGTCAGATTTATTTACTTCCAAGCCTAGGTCTCCTAATTTCTTTTAAAACATATATATATTATTTTCCTTGTATACAGTCTTATTTAAAACTTAGATATAATCAGCCCAAACCGGTTTGGCTCAGCGGATAGAGCGTCGGCCTGCGGACTGAAAGGTCCCAGGTTCGATTCCGGTCAAGGGCATGTACCTGGGTTGCAGGCACTTCCCCAGTGGGGGATGTGCAGGAGGCAGCTGATCAATGTTTCTCTCTCATCGATGTTTCTAACTCTCTATCTCTCTCCCTTCCTCTCTGAAATCAATAAATATATTAAAAAAAAACACTTAGATATAATCAAAGGTTATATTAAATTCTATATTGAAATGTTGATTATGTGAATTTGAACAGTGTGGTACATTTATTAAATTAGTAAGAATTGGAAAGGTTTGGAAAGCTATAAAAATGTTTTGCACATAATGTGATTTTTCTAACTTTTAATTTTATTTTTATACTAGTAGTCCAGTGCATGAAATTCATGCACATTAAAAGGGAATTAATTGCCCTAACCGGTTTTGCTCAGTGGATGGAGCATCGACCTGTGGACTCAAGGGTCCCGGGTTTGATTCCGGTCAAGGGCATGTACCTTGGTTGTCAGATCATCCCCAGTGGGGAGTGTGCAGGAGGCAGCTGATCGATGTTTCTCTCTCATTGATGTTTCTAACTCTCTATCCCTCTCCCTTCCTCTCTGTAATAAATCAATAAAATATATTTTTTTAAAAAGGGAATTAATTAGCAGAGATATTTTAACATTGCTATTTGCCCTTTCTCTATAATAGAAATGTGAGAGATGAAAGGAAATTAGCCGAACCGGTTTGGCTCAGTGGATAGAGCATCGGACTGTGGACTGAAGGGTCCCAGGTTTGATTCCGGTCAAGGGCATGTACCTTGGTTGCGGGCACATCCCCAGTGGGGGGCGTGCAGGAGGCAGCTGATCGATGTCTCTCATCGATGTTTCTGGCTCTCTATCCCTCTCCCTTCTTCTGTGTAAAAAAATCAATAAAATATTTTAAAAAATTAAAAAAAAGAAAGGAAATTAGTAAAATGTATATGAAAATCATATATAAATTTATTAATAAACAGTAACAAAAGGATATAACAACAGAGGCATGATATAAAAATGACAAACACATGATATGAAAACAACAAAAACATGATATAAAAACAACAGTGATGCAAACAATGCCTGATAAAGTGATTAAACTTATTCTAATATCTCCCTGTACACCACATTAAGAGTGAAAACACTTTCAGAGTGCTTGACTAATTTCCCTTGTGATGAAGTACTTAGAACTTTAACTGTAACATCACATGCTCTTCAAACTCGAGAGAAAGCAACATATAACTGACCGTGTGCAAAAATGGGTTCAGGTAGGAACATGCCTACTCTGTCTAGAGTTTGTCCTTGTGATTTATTAATAGTCATCACAAATGCTGGTATCACGGGAAACCGTCATCGAATCAATTTAAATGGGAGGCCAGTGTCAGATGGGGACAAATTAATTCTTGGAACCAGAACAGCCTCTCCCTCTGCAGATCCTGTTAATACTTCAGCTTCGATAATGTTAGGTAGTAATCTTTTCATAATAAATCTGGTACCATTACAAAGACCCCATTATTATTGAGATTTCTCAACAGCATGATGATTGTAGCCACTTTCAATTTTAATTTATGACATGGCATTCCCGAAGGAGTAATACTATTCAGAAATTCAATGGGGAAATTTTCCTTTGTTTCTTTGTTATAGGGTGGGGCCACAACATTAGTAACAAAGAAACAGAATTAAAACTTTATTGTGGGGAGCCGCTACAGTGTTTTGGACAGGTTCAAGCCTTGGACTGATGAGAGGGCACAGTCCTCTCATTGCCACGTGCAAGTCCCAGCTTGGAGGGCAGGGCCCTCCCAGCACAATTATAGCCAACAGCTGTAGTTGTAAGCTTGAACCTATGGTCCAAACACGTGGCCCCATGTCCCTGAGTGATGTGGGCTTGATAGAGTTCAGGTGCATGTAGTTGAGTAGGATTGAAACCCAGGAGAATGTTTGTAAACATCTTGGTCACACCCTTACTTTGCCTCGTAGCATCTGCTATAAACTAAAGGCATGGCTGTGGGCATGGTCACTGTCTCTCAGAGAAGCAGTATCCCACCGAGACCCAGCTTTCATTCTCTTGTCTGTCTTTTCTAAGGCTTTCAGCCGCCCCACTCAGGTTCACCCAGTGCTGGCACAGCACACTTTAGATTCTAAAGTTTAGAAAGATCTGCCTCCAGGCTCCCAGAGCGGGTTCCTGCCTCAAACTCTGCCCTTACAGGAAACAGCTCCCGGAAACAGGTTGGGGGAGGGCGCAGCTGTTACCAAGACAACCCCTGTAGGACTGACTTCCTTCTGCTTGGTTGCGACTGTTCGTCTGTATGTAATGAACACCACCCATGGTTTTTATATAAGTGGATTATTTTTATAACTAGAACCCATAAGTTATTTGCAGGTTGACAGATTAACCCTTCTTGAGAAAATTAAAATTTAAATAACAGATGACCATTTTGAAAAATTAAGGATGGGAGAAATTCACTCTGTAGATGATACAGTTGCCTACAGGTTATAGAGTGTTGAACAGTGTCAAAGACTAACATGTTAATTTTGATTTATTATAATCTTTATACCCCTATTTTTGTAGAGCCTAAAAGTCTATCTATACAGAATTGTTCAAGGCAAAGTTATTTTAAAGGCTGAGTGTTTCTGATTTCAACTTTTATTTTTTTGCTTTATAAATCCAGACTCAACAAACCCACTTACTCAACTACTGAATAATGGTAGAAATAAAATAATTGTGTGATTGTATGGGTTTTTTATTTCATGCCTTCCATAGAAGTCAAGTAGTTCAGATTATACATTCATTAGTAGATTGAGTAGCAGCAGTTAGAGGTCACTTGGAAGTAAGTTGGTAACTTCAACAAAATACAAAGATAAATACATTTTTTAAAATCACTTGTCAGGAGTATTACTTAAAGAAAAATCAACATAAATATTTTATTCCTTTAGAAAATATTAAGAAAATATTGTGCCACTATTCATAAGTCAAAATATCTTTATGTAGGTAAAAAAATTATAAAATCACATATTAAAAATTACCATGCATCTCGTTAGTTTATTCATATCATAAATACTATTTGAGTTCATGTTTTATACTAAATAATAGTATTAATGTGATGAACACTGTCTTTATCTCAGAAATAGCTTACAAAATTAGGTGCATGGAATTTGCAGACAAGGGCTATGTCTTCTCATTATATCCATGTTAGAATGCAGCTTAGTCGCCAACATGGAACAGGTTTTAAAACATATATGAGTAAATTAGTGAATAAAATTTATTAAAATTAATTAAAGACTATTTAAAAACCCAGTGATGTTTAGGATTCTTAAAAGAAGTACAGGATATCCTAGTTGTTATTTTCTGTCTAATAAGATTTAAGATTTCCTGAGTTCTCTGATGTTTAATGATGTTTGAATATAACTTTTAGATATTTATGCACACATTTGAAAATCCTTTTTCTTTCCTATTTTTATAAAATATATTTTTATTGATTTCAGAGAGGGAGAGAGAGATAGAAACATCAATGGTGAGAGAGAATCATTGATCAGCTGTCTCCTACATGCCCCACACTGGGGATCAAGCTTGCAACCTGGGCATGTGCCCAGACCAAGAATCGAACCTCTTGGTTTATAGGTTGATGCTCAACCACTGAACCACACTGGGCTGCAAATCCTTTTTCTTTATTCAATTTTGGGAGACCAGAAAGCTTACTGAGAAGGAAGTAACTTTGTTTTTTTGTTTTTGTTTTGTTTTGTTTTGTTTTAATGGCATTCTGGTGCTGCCTAAGGACAACATTCTTTAAGTCCTTTCTAATTGTTTCAAAAGTTGTAGATCAGGCAGTTAGAAGTAAAACAGCTGTGTGTCTGTTGCCTACAATACTGGAAAGATTCATTTTCTTTCACTATTGCCTGTCATATCAAATAAAGAGGCTGAGAGTTTATCTGTGATAAATGAGCCTTATGTAAACACAATGGGACAGTGCCTTAATTTGAACACCTAGCATAGTGTCAGCCTAAATCTCCTTCTCCTGGTTTAATTAGCAAAAGCTCTATGTTAATCACTTTGCAATTAAACTTTTTGAGTCTTCCAATGAAAAAAAATATGATTCTTTCACAACACAACAACAAAAATTTAGAATGAGCTCAGTGATAAAAGTAATTTGCATTTTTATAGCAAATGTGTTAAACAGCTGATGAATTATTCAGCACTTGGTATTAGTTCTACACACTTAATGAGCCACTCTAATTTGACTTCCATAAAATTTATAAATTTTATTCCATGTTTATGTATTGAAAAGCGTTCATTAGCAAAATGCATTCATCAGTGTACTATATGTTGTTAATAAGAATTTTTTTTTAATTTGTCAGGAAATTTAGTTCTAGTATTACAAGCAGAATTCCACTCACAAAAATAATTTAATCACTATTATTTATTTTACTGCCATTAAATTATGAGCAAAATATAAGTCATAATCTAATTTTTGTTACAATTATTTTATTTTCATCCTAGATGTCAGATGTTGAAAAAAATCACATGAAACCTGATTATATGTCTATATCTCAAAGCCCTGAGGTCATTTTAATTCACCTAGTTCTAAGTTCTAGCAAGTTAGAATCCTGTGTATACTAAACATAGCATCATAATATTTCTTTGAAATGAAATAAAGCATTTCTCAATCCTTGGGTGTACACTCTTTCACTGACAAAATAATTAATTTAATGAAGGAAATGCTCTCATTAAAATAAAAAAATAAAAAACACAAAATATCAATGATCCCAGTTTGTGCATTTTTAAAACACTAAATTGCATTTAAAATGAAGCAGATACACTAATAATCTAAAAGTAATAGGCATATGCAAATATTTGCTCACCTGTATTGAGTATTTGCTACCTAGCTCTATCTTAATTACTTCCACACATTTCTCATTTGATCCTCACAACAAACAATATTAGCAGTTAGATATAAACTCTGTGCTCTTCTATCACATGATCTTAATACAATTGTTCATAAAAGAATTAATCGAGTTTTGATTACTAGAACAATGCTAATCATTAAGCAATCATCTAATTATAGCTTACTTGTATGTAACAATTTATTTTTCACGTACCTTTTCCAAGTGTGTCTTAGGCAGGCAATATCCACATTATTTTTCAAAGTAGCATTTTGGTCCACTGTAATCCCTAGATATTTTTCTGTCACAGGACAGAGTTTAGAGAAGGATGGAAAGAGAAACTTACCAAAACCGCAGGATATGAGAGATGAGTCTGACATTTTACTGAAAATTTAGATTTTGGATTTTCTAAAATAAGTTATACTAACCCAAATCTCTTCATCCACTTTCAACAATATGCTGTTTCATGTAAAGTAAAAATAGTAAATTCTTAAGAATTTATCTCAATTTTTTGCATATAATGGGAATTCCATGAATCTTGGTTTCCTCCTGCCCTTACTCGGCCTTATGAAGATGTCCAGGGGCAGTGTATGCAGTTACATTTGCAACTATCATTCAACACAGTCAAGAAAAATATATGCTTGATTTCAAAAGGCTGTTTTCTTTTTTAATCTAGGCTGGTAGTGTTGAAGTTTTATTTATCTTTTCTTATATTTGCTTTACCTTGTATGAAAAGTCATAAGTTAGTAAATGAGGCTAATGAGTATGTATTCAATCATGAGATAATGAAACAGGATATAAAACTAGGCTAATTTCTCCACGCGTATTTACATTTGGGACAGGGTTCTAGAATAAAGGACATGTCATAAGACCAACCACGTGCAGCCATTTGAATAAGGTTGGCAAAGGGCAGTGGCATGAAGAGGAATATTAACAAGGTGGTTTATGGGTTCCTCTGTGACCACTCTTTAGTTATCCTCTAGCCTTATTTTCTTGTCTTCCTCAGTTTTTCTAAATGATCCATATATCATCACTCTAGATTAGAATATATATACTTGAGCACACATGTGCGTGTGTGTGTGTTCGCGCGCGCACACACACACACACACACACACACACCAAAAACAAACAACATAAATGGCCTAGGGCAATTTTAACTCATGTCAGGGTTAAAAACAAATAAATGGGATTTCTTAGCCAGTTTCCAGGAACTAGCTTACATTCTTTTCCTTTATTCTTTTTTTTTTTTTTGTCTAAAGATTGCATATGTCTCCTTTTCCCCCAATTAACTCCCTGCCCCCAGCCATTCCCACCCTGAGCAAGCCCCCCCCCCCCCGCGCCCCAGTGTCTGTGTCCATTGGTTATGCTAATATGCATGCATACAAGTCCTTTGGTTGCTCTCTAACCCTCCCTCCCCTACCATTTGTCTCTAGATCAATCTATTCTTGTTCATCAAATTATGTTGATAATTATATCCCACATATGAGTGATATCATGTGATATTTATTTTCTCCCACTGGCTTATTTCACTTAGCATAATGTTCTCCAGTTCCATCCATGTTGTTGTAAATGTTAAAAGTTCCTTCTTTTTTATAGCGGCATAGTATTCCATTGTGTAGATGTACCACAGTTTTTTAATCTACTCATCTGCTGATGGCCACTTAGGCTATTTCCAAATCTTAGCTATTGTAAATTGTGCTGCTATGAATGTAGGGGTGCATATATCCTTTCTGATTAGTGTTTCTGGTTTCTTGAGATATATAGTTCTAGGAGTGGGATTACTGGGTCAAATGGGAGTCATTTTTAACTTTTTGAGGAAACTCCATACTGTCTTCCACAGTGGCTGCACCAATCTGCATTCCCACCAGCAGTGGGGGACTCTGTCATCGGGTTCTTTTCTTTTTACACAGTAGTCCAGACTCCAAATAGAAGGTATATTTTAAGATGAGCATATAGCATATTTGTAAAAGCAGAAACAGTTAAATGTTGGCTGGATTGTGTGAGAAACCTATCAAGACATATACTACCATTTGTTGCTATGAAATATCTAATTTTAACTTTTTATTTCCTTCATTTTAAATATATTTTTATCTTTTATTAAATAGATTGGGGTGACTTTGGTTAATAAGATCATATAGGTTTCAAGTGTACATTTCTATGATACCTGATCTGTATGTTGCATTGTGTGCCCACCACCCACCCACATTTCAATTTTTAATATTTCAAATAACCAAGGATCAGACTATTACATTCTGGTGCTGCTTAAGGATAATATTCTTTAAATCCTTTATAATTATTTCAAAAGTTTGGATGTGCCTATGCCCAGCACATCCAAACTCTGATTCTAGATTTTATTTACCTAGTAAGGGAAAAGCAGACATTCTTTATCTTTCTCATCTGAGGCTTGTTTAGAAAGAAAATAAATCATGTTGTAATTTTAGGTGGAGTGACCAGGAAAGGTCCAAGCATACCCTCCATTTAAAATATTTCCAATTATGTTATTTTATTCTTTAGTTAATCCAAATACATAAATATTGAATGCCTATCAGACTAGTCTCTCTAAATATCGGAGATAGCCAGCGTGCACAATAAAGTTCTATCAGCTGGATGTCAACTTCTGGACTTGTCTGGAAAGATTAAATGGAACCTGCCAGCTTTTATTTTATCTGTCCCACCCCTGCCCATAAACCTCATAACCCCTGTAGTCTTACCTTTAACCTCCCCTTCACCCCACCGCTGCCCACTTCAGTCACTCCGGGGCCACATTCTGCCATAGCATCCAACTATCCTCGTTCAGTATTTGATATGTTAGAAAGTTGTTCTTAATATTTAACTAACAACTCTTGTGCTAAATTTGACAGCCATTCGTTTTCTGCTCACCCGAGAAGAAAACAGCTGGACACTTCCCATTCTGTGAATATCCATGTGACCCATTGCTCCCTGAGTAGTTAAATGTAAGAGGAAGGACTTAACATCTTGTGATTAGAGACTCAAGAATGTTTTATTGCAATAATGGCTTTTTCACAATTGTTTTGATCTCCTAAGTGAAGTTATTAAATTCAAATTATCTTCATATTAGTGATTAACATGCCCTGATGTGGGTGGGTGGGGATGGAGCACCTCGATGACAGGGCCTATGGTGATAGAAGTATCCATAGTACCACCGTACTGCTTGCATGTATTGTTGCTTTAAAAATTTTTGAAAATCTGTTTTGTGTGCAAAAGTGGATATTAGGCACTGATTTTAATGGACTAGAGGAGTAAATCCAAGTATCGCTTATTTAAGCCTCTGTTTTTTTAACAGGTGCAGTTATAGGTCTGGAAATGTACTGGTGATTACAGGCGACCCTTTCCCTTGTGAAACACAAAATTTGTTTTAATCAGAGATCATGAAAACACACACACAACATATACACATATTCCACTTTAATAACAAAATCAGCACGTTAATCACATACCACTGCATGATATGGATCTGGAACATGCTCCCTGGGATTTTATATGGTGTTTATTCAAGGAACATGGGAAGAACATGCCACTGCTGAGTAACTCACTACTGCTGATGCTTACATAGCCAAGAGTCAAAGCCAGGGTCTAATGGATGCTTTGCTGAATACTCTTACCGCCATCATTCTTGAGTTTTTCTGGTTTCTTAACAGATGTTTTATTTCTTTCTAAACTGTCATGAAATAAGAATGCAATAGAGAATTTTGTTTGGGAAAGTTGCTGCTTTCCTCCAGTAGAAAAAGAATCTTAGGGTTTTGCAGTGGTTCACTATTGTCATCAAAGTATTGAAAATGCAGAAGGATTATTCAAATTAGGCTAGACTTATTTCTACAGTGCATTATTCATAACCCTACTTCCACTAGGTTTCTTTTGAAACAGGATTCTGTAGTCAAGTAACTTTGACAATACTGCATTTTATAGTCTTGTGTTGGAAAATCAGACTTGTTTAACTTTAATCAACTAAACATTTCTCTAACATATTTGACCAGCAACCCTCTTTGCCTTTCTCCTATTATGTACATCTTTACCAATACATGTCCTGAAGAACATCTTAACTTATCTTAGGCTGAATCTGTATAGGTGCTAGCACAGCTTTTGGAAATTTCACTTATTTGTTTATTGTTTTGCTAAATGTCCTATGTCAGCTTTTTAACTTGCCATTTTTTATTTTTTCAAGAGTATAGTGGTGAATAGTCAAAAAGATTCGGGCTCTTGAGCTTCCAATATTTATATTTCAGAAAAAAATAACAATTTCCCATTTAAGTTTTATATAATTCCTGTCAGCTTCTCGTTTTAATAAATGCAGAGGACTCTACATTTCATTTTATACCTACCATGCAGTTTTTAGAGAAGTTTTCTTTTTCAGCTTCTTGGAAATTCTGTGCCTTGCCTTTGTATTTAACACCAACAAAACGGTTAGTCAGGGACCTCTCTCCTTCTAAATTTCTTAATAGCTTATGGTTGTTGTTCATTCTAAGAAAGAAACCACAAAAGTGCAAGGGGTTTAAAAATAAATAAACACGACCTCTGGCCTGGCTTGCAAGGCTCAGCAGTTGAGCATTGACCTATGAACCAGGAAGTCAAGATTTGATTCTGGTAAGGCTAAATGCCGGGGTCGGGGGCTCCATGCCCAGTGTGGGGCATGCAGGAGACAGCTGATCAATGATTTTCTCTCATCATTGATGTTTCTATCTCTCTCTCCCTCTCCCTTCCTCTCTGAAATCAATAAAAAAAATTTTTTTTGAAAATGATCGCATTCTGACTTCTAAATTAGTGCTCACCATGTCAAAAAATAAATAAAATAAACACAAGCTCTGAAGAAAGCTTAGAGGACTCGAAGCTACAGTTGAGAGGACAAAGAAAACACACACACAATTTATTCTATTTGGCCAGGAACCTTAAAACCACATTTAGAGTCTGTAGCTGAAAAATTAGCTGCTATTTTAAGAAAACTAAAAAGAACTAAGTACGTATATGCCTGTCTCCTATGTGATCTGATTTTATTCTCCTGGCAACTCTGTGAAAGAGATGCTATTCCGCCCTTTTTAATGATAAGAACTTATTTTTCTCAAGGTCATATCCATTGAGAGGCAGAACCTGGGGTGTGAAGGATGGTGACTCCTGCCTCCTTTGATCAGCACCTGCGTGGAACACTTCGATGCTCTCTTTGTGTGGTCTGAATGATAAAAATTCACAAGGTCAGAATGAACATGAGTAAATGCAGTGAAATATAAGAAAACAGACTCTTTCATGCCCTCCTGCAACATTCAGCGTTTGTTTGACACTCGTACCTTAAGCCAGAGTAAGGAGACCTCAGTGTTGCAGTTTCTGGAGAAAAAGTGCTGCCCATACAATTGGTGAAACTATCTGACAGGCTTGTCCAGCAGCCATCAGGCAGAGTTCAGGACAGAGGCGTGTTTGTGAATCAATAGCCAGCATGAGGTACAAATTGAATTTATTGCTGTTAGTTTCTTAAGTCATCATTTTATGTTTCACTGCATTGCTGAAACCAACAGAAAGGGTTTTTCCAGGTTAGCTTTTTAATTTTTCTCTCTCAACTCTGTACTTCATAAGCTGTTTTATGTATGGCATTCTTTTAAGTAAGTGGTATATATTCTTTTCATTTCTAATTGAGAATATTCAGATAATTCTGTTCTTTTGTTCCCTGGACTCTGCTGAACAAAAAAATTTTCTTGGTGTCCTTGGGTATCTGTTTAAGGCTATGGAACATAGCAATGACATACAAATAAGGGGAAAAAATGTGACTCAATTGGGATATATATATATATATATATATATATATACACACACACACACACACACACACACACACACACACACACATATATACACACATTCAAAAATTCTTTTATGACTGTTTTCCTTGCAGAAGGTTAGCTAAATGAGCACACATATCTAAGTTCTTATTCTTTTATTTTTGTCCTATAATTCAACTAGTATTGATGTGGGCATATCTAGGTTTTCTGCTTAGGTTCAAATGTATTCCTTCATGTGTCTATCCTTGATAGTGTACATAAAATCCTTCCCTTGTGAAAGGACCAGAAAACCTTGGAGCATAGTGGTGGGGCGAGGTGTGTTAGTTTGGGATTGTATATAGATGTATTAAGTAATGGTTTCATCCAAATAAAGCATGTGAGAATTTCCTACCTGGAATTAGTTTCACCACTCTCCCAGGATGACAGGGACATGGGGGGCGGGGGAGGGAGACTATCTGGATGGAGGGCCTTCTCCCTAGGCTTCTGGAACTTTGTGGTCAGCCTATGCCACCTACAATATCTGTCTACTGCATGTGCTATTTTCTCTATATTTCATAAAACCAGTTGTGAAATACAGCAGTATGACGGTTATAGAAAAATACTTAGAATGTTTTAAAAACTAAAACTATTTCTTGAGTAACTAGTAGGTACCTGTTGCTCCTCATAATACTGAAGACATAGAAATAAAATAAGACAGTCTCTGACTTCAGTAAATTTTCAGCTTAGTCAGCTTCATTGTTGGTGTTAAGTAAATGAATACATACATATATAGAAATTCTATGGAGCAGAGGGGAGTAAACAGCACATATCATATTGAAGTATCAGAAGAGGTTCTTCAAGATGCCCCATGGATTCTGAACACTAGAGATTCACCTCAATTTTCTTTTTAGGAAGGGGGAAGATGTCCAGAGAGAGAGAGGAGTCCAAGGTGACTCAGCTTTTATCTCTTAATTTACTGAGCCACCAGAAACTGAGGCATTAAAGGAGTAAATGCCAGAGCATCCTGTTTGCCAGTGAATAAGAAATCTTATCACAAGCAATGGCAGAGTTTCCCTGATATTGACACTAATATATAATCTGAGTGGTAAGTTGTGAGTTGGTTTAACTGGTTCTTTGAGGATATCAAGAGAATGGGATTTTTTTAAATTAAAAAAGTGGTTGAAGAAAAATAATTATATATATATATATATATATATATATATATATATATATATATATATATATATATATATATATATATGACTTTGGAAGAAAGAGCCTGTCTTTCTAGTTGTCTCTAATGACCTTGGATAAAGATACTGAAGTCACCAGGGAAATAACCCAGCCTGTTACCCATTTCCAAAAGTCATGGTTCAGGCTCACTTGAAAACAAACAAGTAAATGATTATTTTTTTCAAGAAAGTGTTGGTATTTTAAAGTAAGGATGCTAATAGTAATATAAATATTAATAATAGCTTTTTTGTGTGTTGAGCATTTATGAAATTCCAAGCTATGATTAAGAACAATTTACATTACTTTTTTCATTTTATCCTCTCAGTTCTGTGATGAAGCTACTATTATAGATGAAAAACTAGGCCTAGAGAGAATAAGTAATGTATCCAAACTCAACAACTAATAACATGATGATTTTGGCCTCATAGTCATGTTTTTCTTACCTCGAAATACCAATAAAGTATTTCCTAGCTACAGTTGAAAAGACAGGCATCCCTGCTTATTTCTTGTTGGTGGGGATATATTTCTGGACCATCTCAGACTTCAGTTATTAATTAGGCCATTTGTTTATCTCATTCTGTTCTCCCACTTCACATAAATAAACTCTGCCCCCACAAATGCCAGAGCTCATAGTGTCATAGCCATTGGACATGACAACTGATTTTCACCTGGGAGTGTACTGTAGATTTCTAGTTATTCTGGATCTCTACTTCATCACCATGGACACCTCTGAATTTTTTCTGCCTCTCTTTAAAATCACAGTGTCCCCTAGGTCTTCTGCTGTCTCCAGTGACCCACCAAGACTCTCAGTTATATTTCTCCATCTACCTTAGGCCCTCCTTCACAAAGCTACTGTGAACATAAGTTAGATGATATATGGGAAAGTGGTTTTAAAAACTTACTTTAATTTTCTCCTCAGGAAAATGAAGATTGGACTAGATACTCTCTGATGTTCCCAAGGTTCAATGATACCATTATCTTTGATTTATTAACTTGCTGTTTAAGTGCAAGGTACTTTGACATCAAACTCCGCATATCTTAGTTTATTGCTGAGTCAGACTCTAGTAGACTTTGCATAAACTGATGGGAGTATTGAATACACTCAAAGGAATTCAAAAGACTCTTCACATTATCTTATTCTTAACCTGTGCTTAGATATAATTTTTGTAAAGAAGACTTCCATTTTCTTCAAAGCATGTAAAGTGCCTACATATTTATAAGATAGCTTTCGAAAAGTCAGAGCACTGCTTGAAATTATATATGATAGAGAAACTCTCTCTTCTTGCTCAGTCTGACCTTGACCTGTTGCCTCATTTATTTTCAAGGTGACTTTACTGGTAATTGAATGTTGAAGGAGGGCCTTTTCAGCTCATCTGATCCCAAACTGAGCATTTTCAATTCAAACACTGAACCTTGGTCATAAAATGATAGCAACTATGTTAACAACTGAAATTATTGGGGTTAAAAAAAAGAGTTGAATGGCTTTTTTCCTAAAGTTTGATATTCTGGTGAAGGCTTCAATACTTAGAATATTTTAGTTTGATTTATGTACATTTAAAATTATTTCATACTAGAGGCACGGTACACAAAAATTTGTGCACTGGCAGGGGGGAGGTGTCCCTCAGCCCCACTTGTGCCCTCTCACAGTCTGGGACCCCTCGGGAGATAAAGAACTGCTGGCTTAGGCCTGCTCCCAGGTGGCAGAGGGCAGGCCCAATCCCTAGGTGCCTGCCCCGCAGCCCCTGGTCGGGCTCAGAGCAGGGCCGATTGGGGAGTTGGGGCGCTGCCCCCTGTCATGCACAGAGCAGGGCAGATCGGGAGGTTGCGATGTCACCCCCAGTCACGCTCAGGGTAGGGCCAATTGGGGGTTGGGGCACCGCCCCCTGTCACACTCAAGGCAGGGTCGATGGGGAGGTTGTGGTGCCACCCCTGTCACATACAGAGCCGGCCAATCAGGGGGTTAGGGCACTGCCCCCTGTCAAGCACAGAGCAGGGCCCATCGGGGGGGTGGGGGCTCCGTACCCTGTCACGCACAGAGCAAGGCCAATCAGGGGGTTGGGGAGCTCCCCCCATCATACACACAGTAGGGCCAATAGGGGAGTTGGGGCACCACCCCCTGTCACACACAGAGCAGGGCGGATCAGGGGGTTGGGGCACTCCCCCCTGTCACACTCAGGGCAGGGCCGATGGGGAGGTTGCAGCTCCACCTCATAACACACAGAGCAGGGCCCATGGGGGGGGGGGGGTTAGGGCACCGCACCCTGTCACACACAGAGCAGGGCCGATCAGGGGGTTGGGAAGTTCCCCCCATCAGGTACAGAGCAGGGCCGATCAGGGGGTTGGGGCGCCTTCCCCCGTCAGGAACAGAGCAGGGCAGATAGGGAGGTTGTGTCCCCTCCCCCTGTCACATACAGAGCCGCAGGGCAATCAGGGGTTTTGGGCGCTGCCCCCTGTCATGCTGCTCCAGGGGCCAGGAGGCCTCATGGCTCCGCTGATCCCAGTGCTGGGAGGCCTCGCAGCTCCACTTGACACCAGGGCAGTGAGGCCTCACTGCTCCGCTGATCCCGGGTTCGGGAGGCCTCGTGGCTCCGCTGATCCCGGTGCTGGGAGGCATATTACCCTTTTACTATATAGGATAGAGGCCTGGTGCATGGGTGGGGGCCGGCTGGTTTGGCCTGAAGGGTGTCCCGGATCAGGGTGGGGGTCCTGCTTGGGTGCCTGGCCAGCCTGGATGAGGGGATGATGGCTGTTTGCAGCTGGTCGCACCCCCTTCAGGGTGGGGGTCCCCACTGGGGTGCCTGGCCAGTCTGGGTGAGGGGCTGAGGGCCGTTTTCAGGCTGGCGGGTGACTGAAGCTCCGAACCGCTCCTTTTTTTCTTTTTTTATTCTGGGATTTATTTACCTTCTATGGCTGTCACTGGAGCTGAGAGCTGGCTCTAGCTCTGAGGCTGCGGCTGGCTGAAAGCAGATATCTGGGTTTGTTTACCTTCTATAATTGAAACATTGTTGCCATCATATCACTGCCGCTCTAAGCCCTGAGGCTGAAGCTGGCTGAAAGCAGGTTTCTGGGGATTGCTTAGCTTTTATAATTGCAACATAGTTGCTTAGAGTGCAAGCTCAGAGGCCGGCAGCGGCAGGCGGGGAACATTGGATTCCTCCGTCACTGGAGCAAGCAAGCCTCCTGTTTGCTTCAGCTGCCTGGCTGCCGGCCGCCATCTTGGTTGGCAGTTAATTTGCATATTGCCCTGATTAGCCAATGGGAAGGGCAGCAAAGTTATGGTTAATTACCATTATTAGATAGAATTCTTCTTTGATTCCCCAATATTAAACCTTATCTTCCTGGTATGTGTACTTGGCATTCAACTTTCTATGAAAAAATATTATGGTTTTATAGGATATTATTATAGTGGAATCACCTGTTCATTCATCAAAATCAATTAGAAGTGCACAGCTGTAGCAGGATATGAGACTATAATCTGTGCCTTGTCATATAACTTACCAGCAGTTAAATTTCTCCATCTGAAAAATTATGATAATGATAGATAACACCTGCATGCCATTCTGTGAAGTTGAATGCAATTATATTTTCAAAGCAGGCTGCACTTTGTGGAAGACAGTTGTGGTTTTCAATAAAATAAAGAAGAAAAATAACTTTTAAAAATATTTATTTCTAAGAAATTCACTAAATATGTTTGAAAAATTACCATCTAGGATATATTGTTTTTTAATAAAAAATAAATGCCTACCAGTTTTCATTAAAGTATTTTTCAGTCAATGGTGACTGTTCTGTAATATACATTTACATTTTGTTCAGATTAACAAAGAACCAGCAGGGAAAATAAACTGTAGCAATGGTGCTGACCAGAAATGGAAAACTCAGTAGGGCATATTCTGTATGTGGTTGCCTTCCAACTGTGAGCAGTTTTCACTCTGAATATTATTGGTTTTATGCTATGCAAACATTAACTACCTTTAATTGGGATATTGTTCCGGCATCTTTAGATTTACTCTTCCTGCCCGCATTCATTCCACTCACACCATGTCATATGTCTCTTGGTGCTTCATTCAATCAGAGCTACTCTTTTCATGAATCATGGTAATTAGAATTAGTGGAACACATTACATTTGATTTCAGATCTTGATTTTAAACAACCTTCTAGCAAGAGCTCTGACAACATTATAATATTTAAAATGCAATTGTTTATTTAAGAGACAGATCCAAAATGATCTGAGCAAAAGCATCTGGCATGCTGATTAAGAGGAGCTGTGTGTTTTATATTTCTCTAAGTTTATATTTTCCTCAGGTTTCATTATCTCAACATGGCTGCCAACATTATAAATTATCTGATATATATCTGGAAATCTTACCCCAGTCTTACTTAGTGCCCCTGACATGGTCTTCTGAATGCTAAACCCAGACAGGACACACATTTGCAGCACAGCCTATGTAATTCAATGGAAGCAATGGGAGTGTGCTGGGAGAAAACCTTTTGTCACTCTTTGTATAGAGAGAGAGCACAATAGAAATGACCTTCTAAATATATTGGCTGTGAAAGTTTTACCCAGTGTGAGGAGAGGTAGGAAAATATTGCTTGAAAAGTCAGAGCTATATAAATGACAGGAATAGGCTAAGAAAGCTAAAATTACACAGAAAAGAGGCCAGTCTTTCAATAGAATGCTTTGTACCTTTAATAATAGATTCCATTACCACATATATTAGTGATGCATACAAGTCAAACAATACTTACTCTTTAGTTTCCTGCTGTCCTAAGTAGACTTCTACTTTTTTCCTATAAGTTTTGAACAATTTTGAATATGAAATTTTGCATTCAGAGGCTATTTTTCTTAATTGCAAAATTTAATGGAAGAGGTAGTGGGGATAAAAGGTAAATCCTATTTAGAAGATGTGGCTTGTTTGAGTTTTGAATGATAGTTCACATTTAGCAAGTCTCAGTGTGCATGTGGGGATGCTTTCCCAGTAGGACTCAGCTCCTCCCACGGATCCCGTCCAGTCCTGACAGCCCTGTTAGATTATTCTATTTAAAACTGGCCTGCCATTTGATTGCTTTCTAAGTAAGTGCAGTAAAGGTCTTCTGTCATATGGGTCTCAAATTGATTTACACTATCCCCTTTTACTATATTTTTCTTTATTTTATTAATAATAATTTTATTTTATTGTTTTAAATTTTATTTTTTAATTACAGTTTATATCTATGCTAATAAAAGAGAAAGATGCAAATTGACTCTCACTTTGCAACATCTACCAGCCAATCAGGAGTGAGTATGCAAATTAACCCAACAAATATGGTGGGTTAATTTGCATACACAGGTGCCAAATGGCCGGCAGTGGGGACGGGTGTCCTCGGGACCCAGGCTGCTCTGAGCCGTAGGCCCACATGTAGGCCTGGAGTGGACTGGGTCCCGGAACGACCTCTGGCCACTCAGGGCCTATGCTCACAGGTGCCAAGCAGCTGGGAGCAGGGCAGGAACATCCCTGGGACCCAGGTGCTCCAAGCTGTTGCGCACGCAAGCTGCCGGGGGCAGGGCGGGAATGTCCCCTGCAGCGAGCGAGCAGACAGCAGGGCCCTGCTTGCCCCTAGCCATGGCAGTGAGAGGCAAGCAGTCCCCCAAAGGACCCCATAGAGAGTATACACCAGGGCCCTGCTTGCCCCTTTGGTGGCAAGCCAGAGAGCAGACAGCAGGGCCCTGCTTGTCCCTGGCCCCGGCAGTGAAGGGCAAGCAGGCCCCCACAGAAAGCAGACACCAAAGCCTGTGGTGGCATCAAGCAGGCAGGTCCTCAGAGAGCAGAGAACCACGGGGACCAGGCCTAAGCCGTCAGTAGGACATTCCCTAAGGGCTCCCAGATTGAGAGGATGCAGGTCGGGCTGAGGGACCTCCCCGCCCCCCCCCCCCCCCCCCCGCATGAATTTTGTGCACTGGGTCCCTAGATTTTTTATATCATTTTGTATTAGTTTCAGGTATACAACATAGTGGTTAGGTGATCACATGCTTTACAAAGTCATTCCTTGATATTTTCAAAGTCACCTGCCTGGTACTGTGCATAGTTATTGCAATATTATTGACTTTATTCTCTATGCTGTACTTTGCATCCTCATGACAATTTTGTAACTACCAATGTGTACTGCTTAATCTCTTTAGTCTTTTCCACCAAGCCTCCCACCTCTCCCCTCTGGCAATCATCCGTCTGTTCTGTATGTCTATGACTATTCCCTTATTCTTACTGTGTTTGTGTTTACTTTCTCAGTTTCATCCTTTTTCTTTCACTGTACACTGTATCTACAATGCTTTATCTTCATTGACCCTTCTCCATTTCTGCATGTTCAAGTCTGTGTGAATGCTACTTCTCTCAAAATGCATAAACTGATCACTTTTGGCCATTCGGTGAAAATCAACATTTCTCTGTTCAAATAACACTGTAGCTCAGTCTTTCATATAGCATCTTATCATTCTCTGTCTTACAAAATATAAATGACTTGCATTGTAAATGTAATTTACAATTATGTTTTTGGCATTGTGTACTATTATTTCTTTTATCTTTATCTAAGCAATAAACATGCCCCCCCCCCCGATAATTTATAATGACTCATGATTTCGGGGTTGATTGGTTTCAGTGGAGTAGTTTTACTTAAAGTCTTTCATGAGGTTGCAGCCACATGTCAAATGAAGTCTGTCCAAGATAACTCACTCACATTGCTTCTGGCTGATGCTGTTGCCTGGGAACTCAACTGAGCCTGTCGTCTACAGAGCTACAAGTGGCTTTTTATTTTTAGGGTTACCAATTTGTCCTGGATTGCTCAGGGCAGTCCCAATTTTAGCACTGAAACTCCCATATTCTAGAAACCCAAGAGTATTGGGCAAAGAAAGATGTTTGGTCACCCCCCAGCCAAAGCTTCTCACAACATAGAGGCTGGGTTCCTAGGGCCAACATCCAAAGTGCGGTGTTTTCTGAGAATTTCTTGCGGAAGCTCCAGGCTTTCTATCAGCTAACTTCACACATCACAGGTCATCTTCTGCTGAATTTTATTAGTCAAACAAGTCACTAAGGCCAGCACCAATTCAAGAAATGAGAAATTAACCTCACATTCAGTGACTAGCATAGTTACATTGCAGGAGAGAGATTCAAAGAGTGGGTGTCGCTGTGGCCATCTTTGGAAGATATACTCTGCCAAACAATACATCACCTAATCTTTCAGTATTAAATTCACTTCTATGTTGCCTCTGTATAGCTCCCCCAGGGTAGCTTGGACTTAGTAGGTGCTTGACAAATGCTTAAAAATAAAAAGAGGAATATCTTTATCCTGAATTTATTATTAATTCTTACTTGAATAAAAATTACATTTAATTATGTTTAGATGTTTCCTAATGTATGTGGTTGAACGTTCAAAATGTGGATTAGGAATAATAGAAGCCAAAAAATTTACTATGGGAATTTTATGCTTATGCCAAGATCTATGCTGGCCACTGTCAAGAGTCTGTTAATAATTTCAAACCTTGGGCAGTGTTTTAATAGAGCCACAGGTAGAGCTTGGAAAGCAGTAAGTAACACCACTGTTAAGAAATTCATGCATAATTTTATGTATCTACAAAGATAGAAGTTAATAAAAAGCAACCCTCCTGTTTCTACATTAGCATTTGAATTTATATTTTTGGTGCCCCAAGGAAAAACATACTCTCAAGTTAAGCAAGAACATAAACTTTGGTGTACAGGTAACACATGTCATCTCTGTAGATGAATAGTCCTACTTTATATAACATGTCCTGCATTAGATCCTATTTTTTTCCTTCAAAATGAAATGTAATAAACCCCAGCTCAATTCTGTGAACAGTATTATACACACTTGTCAATGATTTATAATTATATTATGTGCTAATCTCTCCCAAGTAAAGGATCTATATCTATACATTGGCCTTGATATATTAACACAGAAATTTGGCATTGACTCTAGAGGTTTTGAAGACTCATCTATATAATAAAAGCCTATTGACTGTTATGGCGGAACAACCACAACAACCAGTCGCTATGATGTGCACTGACGACCAGGGGATAGACGCTCAATGTAGGACCTGCCCCCTGTTAGTCAGTGCACTCCCACGAGGGAGCGCTGCTCAGCCAGAAGCTGGGCTCACAGCTGTCGAGCGCAGTGGTGGTGGTGGCCAGAGCCTCTCCTGCCTCTGCAGAGGTGGTAAGGAGCAATGAGCTAAGTGGTAAAGAGCAGCAAGCTGAACAGTAAGGAGCAGCGAGCAGGTGGGTGGTAAGGAGCAATGGGTCCCAGACTGTGAGAGGGTGCAGGCAGGGCTGAGGGGACCCCCTACCCCCAGTGCACAAATTTTGTGCACCGGGCTTCTAGTAGATTAATAAAAGATTAGTTTCAGGGATGGGAAATGCTATGGTGCTCAAATTCTAGCAAAGAGGCAGTTTAATCTTTGTCAATATGCAAGGTCAATTCTATTAGATTTAAAAAGGGGGGGCGTGGTCACAGTTTGTAGACAGACCTGATGGCTTTTATTATCTGGGCTGAAGAGCAGAAGTTCAGCTCTGTTGAATACCCCCATAGAGTGCATTTTCCAGATCCGGTGCCCTCTAATTGCTTCAAAATGTCAGGTGCTCCAACTGGAGCAAAGCAGCACAGACAGTGGAGAACTAATTGGTATTGGGACATGAAGCTTTTCTAGGTCACTGATTTACATGAGGCTCAGGTCAGTAGTAACTCAAATTTATTCTCTTCGATGGCAAGTACTTTATGGGAAATCAGCCCTGGAGGCAGTGCCTTTCTGCTGGATGGTGTGTGTACCTCAAAACCAATGCACAGCTGCAAACTTTGCTGGCTTTCAGAGCTAGTCATCTTTTAGATATTTGCCTTCAGTATTAAAACATTGCATTTAGAAAATGAGTCCATGCTTCACAAAAGCCAGTTAGGAAAGCAAGACTGTGGCTATTTTTTAGACAGGTAAGGACAGCGTCCAAACATTGCAGAGACCTCTGCAGAGTGAATGTGAGACTGTAAAAGGGAGTATTACTTTATTTTAATGAAGAGATGGCAAGTGAGTTTGACAATGGAATCTGAAAGAGCTCATATTTATTGCCTTTGTTTTTAAGAAGCTCCTAGTATAGGAAGACAAGGCCTCGTGCCAGGGCCCTTTTTCTGAGATGGTTTTGGCTCCAGAGACAGGGAGTTAATTCAATAATTTTGATTGTTACAATTTTGAGAATTTTAGAACAAAATACTTACTGATTTCCAAGACAAGAAAATCCATGTGCATGCCATATTATTACCATACCACCACTTCTACATGCCACAGTTGCTTAGCTTTATATCTGTCCTAGAGAATTTATAAACCATGATAGTAGAACCTTATAAGAAACCTGGAAATACCTTTATTTTTTTGTCCATCTGGGTTCTATATACCACAAGAAATATACTAATGTGTAATCCCAAGGCATTGTCAACTTTGTATTTCTTCAGGGATCAATTCAATAACCTCACATCCGTCCTGCACTTTACTTTGTCTGCATATACCAAACAATGCATTACTTCTCTATATCCTGTGTATCTAAAATAACCATATATAAGGCACAGTAAGTTCTAAAGTCAAATTTCAAATGTTGTGGGTACCTTAAGAGAGGAAAAGATGAAGTCAGCTGAAAGATTAGGTAGGATTCATGGAGAGTGTTGTTTTTGAGCTGGTCTGTAAAAGATTGGTAGGGGTTTTATACTAGTAGTAGGATCTAGGGATGGTATTTCCAATTTAGAGAACAATGGACCATTGTCAATGATGACAGAATATAATGAATATATTTAAGCAATATTTTTTTTATTTCTGAGAACATGTTGTTTATTAAAAAGTTAATTTGGTTTTGGCTATATTATCCTGGTACCTTATTAGAGAACAGCTGAAATGACATCAAGAAAATTTAGTCAGGAATCCACAGACAGTGGCTATTAGCAATCGTCTCCAGTTCTGTCTGTGTCAATCAAAACTGAATTGTTTTGGAATGATCTCTGGTCCTCAAATAATTTTTAATCTTTATATTTTAGCAAAAATGTCAACATATGAGGAGGATATATCCAGTTGGTCTATGTAATTATGGAAAAAGATCACTGTTTATATTCTGTTTTAATGTTGCAATGGTAATTGCAATATGGAATTGCTATTGCAAGCGTTATTAGAAAGAGAAAATGGGTCAAGTCAAAAAATAATACATATGCATTTCCAAGGAATTATTATGCAAGAATAAAATGAATTTTGAATATTAAGTATGCATATTGTATATATGTGCATATGTATATATGGATATATACAAATATTTAAATTTCTAAATTATTGGCATATTTCTCAAATTTTATATACATACACACCCATATATATATATACTATCATATTATGTTTGGATTGTTAGTTCACAGGAAAATCTCTCGCATAGTAATATACACATTAGCTATAGTAAAATTTCCTAAAAGTCACTTCATATGAGATGAAATTATATATATATATATATATATATATATAAATATATATATATATATCCTATATAATAAAAGCCTAATATGCAAATTCACCAAACTACTGAACAGCTGGCAGAAGGACTGGTCACTATGATGTGCACTGACCACCAGGGGGCAGACGCTCAATGCAGGAGCTGCCCCCAGCCAGCAGGCCCCAGGCCAGCCAAGGTGGGTACCAGTGGGGGGCCCCTGATTGCCCTGCCGGGTGCCCTGCAGAGGGAGGCAACCTGCAGCGGTGGGGGGCGGGGGCAGGGCCAACAAGCAGGCGGTGCCAGGCCGGCCAAGTCCACCCCGATCATTCCACCAGTTGCCCCACAGATCAGCTCTGATCACTGGCCAGGCCTAGGGACCCTACCCGTGCACATATTTTGTGCACTGGGCCTCTAGTATATATATATATATACATCCCCAATCCTTGGACTCAGCAGATAGTGTATATATTCAGAAGTACCAGACTTTCTGACCATATGTCCGTGCTTAATAGTATAATGGGGAGTATATATGTTTGAAGATCTTTGAATCAAGGTAGATTTCAATGTGCAAATGTAATCAGATTAGAAGGGAGAATGGGACCAGATAAGCCTCCAAAAGAGGATAATTAGCTTTTTGTGACAAAAATTAGCACAGTGCTACATTCTAGGTAAGTATTAGGAATTCCCTTGTATTTCATGATTGGAAGTTCACTGATAAACAAGCAATAAAACTGCACTTTAGCCCTATCCGGTTTGGCTCAGTGGATAGAGAGTCGGCCTGCAAACTGAAGGGTCCCAGGTTCGATTCCAGTCAAGGGCATATACCTTCATTGTGGGCACATACCCAGTGGGGAGTGTGCAGGAGGCAGCTGATCGATGTTTCTCTCTCATCAATATTTCTCTCTATCCCTATCCCTTCCTCTCTGTAAAAACATTAATAAAATATAGTTAAAAAAAAACAAACAAAAAAAACCTGAACTTTACTTGCAATGTCCTTTTGGTTAAACTCCTATCACTTTCTGCCATCCTGCCGTATATAGTACTAGGTGCACGAAATTTTTGCACAGGTAGGGTCCCTAGGCCTGGCCAGCAATCAGGTCCGGCCCAGGCCTTCCTTCCCCCAGTTGCCTGATGCTGGCCCAGGCCTTAATTTGTTCTGCACTTCCCCCTGGTGGTCAGCACATGTCAAAACGAGGGGTCCAACTCCTGGTTGGTTGAACACCCAAGGTGATAATTTTCATATTAGCCTTTTATTATTTAGGATGATGTAAGAGATTAGTATAACTACTAAAAGAGATATTGATTCATGTAACAGATATTTATCAAGCATCTGCATTGTGGCATATAGGTAGAGAATTGTTAGAGCAGGCCCTGGGGGTGCAGAAAGGAGATAAAGTTTCAGCTTTTCAGAAGTAGTCTTGGGAAAGACAAGTAAACACATGAGCGCCATTAGTAAAAGGTAAGCTGCAAAAAACATTTTCGCATACAGTAAGCTAATAAATAAAAATGGGACCCTCATTTTGCCTGAAACTGCCTGAATATAGTTTTCTGAAACTGGGATGGAAAAGGTCAACAGTATAATGGATGAGTTCTCATAGAAGCAGTTTTATGCTTTAAAATTGTAAGCAAAATTTGGCTTCAGATAGATGGAAAATATAAGTACATTGACAGGGTAGATGAAAGTGAGGATGGGGAGAAACTAACATGAAAATATATATATCTCATTATGTTCAGAGAAAAGAAAAAATATACTTGCATATTGCTCCTGAAAATAAGCTGGTCATTTCCAGAGAAAAGAAATATTATAAAGAAATATGACTCCAAGGCAGATTATCATGGCATTTTTAAAGATAGTGCCCTGCAATAGTCAGAAATTATTCTGGTTCTGTGTCTATCTAAAACGAACCCTTATGGTAGATGGAAAGGCTCAACTGTTGAGAGCACAGTGGGATGTCTTTGCCTCCAGAGAAGCAATTCCAAAGATGGGCTTGTTGCCAGCACTGCAAGCCTGCTGACACCAGAAAGTCAGGGCAAATGGGGGGCTGCTATTGTAATTGCATTGAAATCTTGGGTCTGTTTCAATGACCAAATGGTTGTTTTTCATTCTTCAAACCATTCAGTAGGCTGTGGAATCTTTTTGTAAGTCAGTAATTTAGGTATATAACAGATGGCAAAGTTTCTCTGATGTTGTACTAATTGGTTATCCACTGTGGGTTTAGCTGTCAAATGCTGAGCTTTCCTTCTAGATTAGAACCAGAAACATGACCTACCATGCTGTAGATTCTCAGATGTGGGGATGTATCATTACCCCAGTTCTCAGTTTTTGATAAAATCCTTACCACATCACCACCTTCCATAAATCATCTAACCTCTGTTGATAGCTTGTCCCACATACACTGAGTGTCCAGATTATGTCCACCTGACGTTTGTAGGCAAATTAGCTATAATTTCACACCGAAGTTGCTAGAGGGACAGACCATTATAAATAGGGAAGCAGCTTATTTACCATGACAGTAGAAGTGATTTTTTTCTGAATATATGAGTAAACAATGTGGTTTATCTTTACTAGCTTCCTTAATAGATTACATCAATTTTGGTTTTATTTAAACACACATATTTCTAAGAAAGTTGAATATGAGAAGTCATATTATTTCATCAGGTAGCCAACTCAATTTTTTTCTCCATTCAATAAATGTTATGGTACCATAAAAAGTATAATTTGTTTCTGTGTATACTATGAGCCAGACTTAAATGAGTTCCATTATTGATAGCAAATACCAGTGCTAAAGACACAATTACTTGAAATTTCCTGAAATTCCCATGACTTAGCAAGACATGCCTATTCTTGACCATGACAGAAATATAGGATTGTTCAGAGGTAGATATGCACAAATGAACACAGATAATAAATGTCCCTATACATACAAGGAAAAAAAAAGAGATATTGGCACTATTGACACTTGATTTATTTTTAAAGTTAAAAGTAGACCTAAATCTAAATATATTTAAATGCTATGTGGGGGCATTTTTCTAATATAAGATTCATATTTAAAATTTAGAAAGGAGATTTTGTCTCTCTTCATTTTTATTTTTTTGTGTTGAAATTTGAGAATGATAATTACTTACCACCTTTAAGTTCCCCCTAACCTGGAGTCAATTAAAAAAACACAAGCAATAGCCCTGGCCAGTGTTGCTCAGTTGGCTGGAGCATTGTCCTGTACACTGAAAGACTGCAGGTTTGATTCCCGGTCAGGGCACACATCTAGGTTGCGGGTTCTATGCCTGGTCGGACGAGTATAAGAGGCAACGGATCCGATCTCTCTCTCTCTCTCTCTCTCTCTCTCTCTCTCTCTCTCTCTCTCTCTCCTCCTTCCTCTCTCCAGTTACAAATATTTTAAAAATATCCTCTGTTGAATAAAAAATAGCTTTATTATTGAAAATGCTGAACTGAAAAAGTGCTTTGGATTTATAGTCACACCTGAGCTCTCTTGTATTTCCTTGGATGCCATACTTGCCCACTGATCTGAATGACTCCCTCTCAGATAAACCACTCTTCATTCTTACTGGAAGAAATGAAATGAGAATAGGGGAAGTTGGGAGTTTCTTACTATTATTTCACAAAGGATGACAATTACTACTTTATCGTAGAAAAACTATCAAGGTTAGAATAATCTAAAGATATTTATTTTAAAATTCACAGCATGGGTAGACCATCTACATGTTAAAATGATTACAAATTACTGTGATTTCCAAACATCTAAAGTAAACCTTACCTAGTTTTGTGCCACTTCTATGTGCTTATGGCACATTCAGTTCTAAATATTCTATAAAAAGTATATTTGGTTCCAGTGATGTGAGTAGTATGCTTTTTTAGGAAAGTGCAAGGGTGTGAGCTTCCCAACCTGAAATCCCAGATGGAGCAGAGAGGCTGCCAAGCTTTCAGGAGGTGTGGGCTTCCCTCCTGTGTTTCCATCTAGGCCCAATGTATGATTCCAAAAGTTATTTCTGAACAACCCAAAAAAGTCTCAGTTGGACTCTCATTTTTTGAAGGGAAGACATTTTTCTAGGAGAAGATTTAGTTCATTAGCTTACATGTCAGAGGAATCTTTATCTAAGCCTTACAGATGTTGATGTTCTTTAGGACTATTTGAGTATCATCCAAGGGAAAGCCAGAAATATGTCACAGAAATGGTAACACTGTGAATTCAGGAGAAAATGTATGCATCTGGAAATATAGAATGTGATTCGTCTCATGACCAAAAAATAAATTAGAAAATATGTAGTAAAAGCTAAAATTTAAATATCTATATATGTATAGATACATACATTTGTAAGCATATAACCCTGTATGTAAATGTGAGGGACTTTTTTTCTGCATTCTAATAAGTGAAGATGTAATCTGACTTACAAAATACTTTCTTAAAAGTAGATGTAGGGGTGGGGTGGAGAAGAGATTAACCAAAGAACTTATAAGCATACTAGAGGCCCTATGCACAAAATTCATGCAAGAGTAGGCCTTCCTTCCCCTGGCTGCTGGCACTGGCTTCCCTCTGGCACCCGGGACCTGGGCTTCCCTTGCAGCCCTGGCTTCGTCCAGAAGGTCATCCAGAAGAACATCAGGAAGGATGTCTGGTCTATTTAGCATATTACACTTTTATTATTATAGATATGTATAACCCATGGTCATAGGCAATGGTGTGGTGAAGGCCTGAGGGGACAAATATGGGGTGGAGAGAGTCAATGGAGAGGGAGGAGGAATATCTGTAATGTTTTCAATAATAAAGATAAATTTAAAAAATAAAAAGTAGAAGTGAATATTCATTGCCTCAATTAACCAGGTGATAAACTAATGTTCCTCCTTTATGTTTTCTATAAAACCATCTAATGAGTCAATAAGGGGAGAAAAATATAAAAATACAAGGTTTGGAATCAAAGGACCTGGTTTCTTGTTTCTTCTAAGTTTGTGATATTAGGCACATTGGTTTCACCATTAGCGAGATTTAAAAGACATTATTTATAACATGATTACTTGTAGGTATGAATTCTGATATCTTTCTGTGGTAAATTATAATGTAATATACAAATGTTTTTTTTCTTCCAGCTCAGTATTAAAATAAGGAGTGTCACTCCACCCTCAGATTTTTGCCAACCTACTATACCCCATAGTATTTAGCACTTTTTCTGTATCTTAGTGGTATTACCCTTACTTTTTCCACTAAAATGTGAGGTCCTTGAAGGCATAATTTATTTTATTCATTTATTACCCTTAATTGAACATGCATATATATGTTGCAAATAGCCCTCACATTACTCTCTGATGGATAACTTAATTCATTCAGCAGACAAATATTGAATATAGAAGATTACCCCAGCTGTGGTATAGGCTAAAAATATAATATGAAGCAATGTAAAAGCAATCTAAACTCACTTTCCTGAGTTTAGATTTTTAAACTATAAACAAAATAAACTAATATTAATATTAAAATTCCACATATCTTTCTCTTCTAGTACACATTTTTGGTCTCCTATAGAAATATGGGAGTAAGAATTACATGATATTCTATCAGGAAAGGACATTATAAATGAAGTGGAAACATTTGGAAATATCCTATAAAATACATTGGAAATTTAATACAGAGGATAAGAGCATGGTCTCGTTGACACTGCTCAACTGAGTTCCAATCTTAGCTCAGACATTTACCATTTTTTTAATTTTTATTTTGACCACATATTTAAATTTGCAGTCATTTGGCTTCTTAAAGTAATAAAATTAATGTAGACATGTATTAACGTTGCATAAATCTCAGATTATCAGTCTCAAAAATGTTCTTATTTGATTTTTTTTTCTTTAAGAAGACCATGAACTAAATGTTAGATATTTCTCCAAATACCCACTATGATTTGGCAGACACAGTCCCCAGTTTGATTGTGATGTGCCTAATATTTGAGGGAGCTCTTTATTAAAGAGTTTTAAAAATGCAAAGTTATCTTTTGGGCTTTATTTTTGTTGAGGATGTTAATTGAAAGTGCATTCTGATTAAGCTGAGGTTGTCTGACAAAAGAGGGCTGGAAATATATATTATTAACTATCCTGAAGACAAGCTATTACCTTGCTGAAACCATTTGTGAAATTACCCTAAGACTCAAATAAAGAAATAGTATTCTGTTTATTTGAAAGAGAAATTGAGTTACAAGTCCCTGGATTAAAGTCACAGTTTTGACTCTTAATTAGTTGAATAAACTAGAAAGTTATTTAACTTCTCTGAGACTCATTTACTTCCTACAAAAAAAACAAGATTGAACTAAATCACCAAGAAGCATTCTGGTTCTGACTCTCATTCACTGCAATGCCTGACACAAATTTAAGGTAAATATATAATCACTATATTCTCTGTGTATGTGTGTGTATATAAGTTGCATTTAAACATGTTTTAATTATTTAATTATGAGATATGTACTTTGTAGCTCTAGGAAAGTATATACTTATTCTGATAAGACAAATTTACATTGCATTCTACTTCACTAATATCTAGATTAACATCAGAATAAGAAATAATGCCTCAGTTTCAATATAATCTCAGCTATTTATTATTTGTGTAAAACATTACAAGACACATAATCTCCTTTAATGTTTTTTCCTTCTGTAAAATGAGCCTATACAAATATCTTGGAGTTGTTGCAAGGATGCCAAGGAAGCATATGTGTGCCAAAAGTATTTCTGAAGCAGAAGTATTTGGCTTTCTAATCTGATTTTATTCACTGGTTGGCATGAATGGATGTTCCAAAACTTGCTATCCCTTCACCTCTCACTTTCCATGGCTTATCACCCACCCCTGGGGGAAGTCCAAAGATATATGAGAACATGGAGCACAGGAAGTTCAAGCTGGGTCTGATAGAAGTTGCCTAGAGTGAGGTGAGCTAGAGTAAATGTAACTCATATCCTTGGCAGTTAAATACATAGTGATAAACAATATTAAAAAACAACAACAACAACAACAGAAAAACAAAAACATTGTGCAGGCTGGAAACAGGGATCAGAGATAAAAGAGTTGGACAATGTCAAAGGCTGAAAGTATACAGGACATAGGAGCAAGTATAAAAGCAAGCAATAAACGTGAAGACAATTTACCCCAACATGACCAGGAAATAGACAACTTTGTTTATTACTTGTCAGTCATGATACTGTTTTAGAACCTCAGTGAATTTTATTCCCATAAATCTGATAGATAACGTGTGTTGTAATAATTTAAATTACTTTCTATAAATCCAAATAAGAGGAAATTTTAATAGTGTGATGAGGATGAAGCAATGCATTTAGGGGACTGGAATTGTGGGAAGTCTTGCATACCACAGGGGTGGTAGTCATTTAACTTTCTGTATCAGGACTGGATTTGGTGCAAAGGGCATTGCTGGTGATAATAAGATGAGGCTAAGAGAAGTCTTATCTACTTACCACAAATATAGTATCCACCAATTTGTCTGTGTATTGTATAAAAGACAGAGCCACTGGGATCATTAAGAAGATGCAACTGGCTGTTACCTATCCATCCTAGTGTGTGCATTCTTAAGAGGGACACATGGTCTTTTTGTTAGCACTGAGAATGCAGTTTGGCCAACTTGAGTGATGGGGTTATTCACGGGTAAGGGCCATCAGTCGATGCAGGAACTCTCTGCAGCATTGCCATCTGTTACCAGGAAGCTGACACATGGGAAATTCAAGTTGAGCCATTACAAGACAGCAAAGTGTGACTTGAGCTGATTGAATGTTGTGCCTCTGCACAAAGTGACATGTTATCCAGAGAGAGATTGTTTAGCTTCTGGTCCTTGGAGAGCTTAAACTTCATTTTGAGTCCTGGTCTGTTGCTCTAAGGCCAGTGAAAGGTCATCAAGAATTTGTTGCACCAGTAACACCTTAAGGTGCATAACGGATCCATTTTCAGGAACTTTAGGGCATCTTAGAATGCTGACTGTATGGGTTTCTGGTGAAGATTCTGAACTTGGATGAATAGAATTGGAATAAATTATAAAATAGGAAGGCAATTAAATGTGATAAAAGGTAGACAGAAGCATGTAAGGAATTGTGGACTGGAGAAGGAGTACATGATATAGATGCATCCTCATTTATGCTGTAACAAATCTTGTTTTGTCAGTATCTTTAAAAAAATCTTGTTGGAGATAAGAGCTACTCTGGAGTAAAATCCCACTTTCATAAAAATTCTGTAGCTAAGGTTTATTATTTATAGAAATCAGCCCAATTCTGCAACATTTGCAGAATAGTTGTCAAGGGCTAGTCAATGTGCTAGGTGATGGGGATTTAATATTAACAATAATAATGAATACCTTTTTAAGAGTACCTACTACTGCACTGTCTTATTTGATCCTCATGCAAATTAGTAAGGTAGGCGTATTTATATTCCCATTTTACATATAAGGACTCCAAGAACCTTGTTCCAAGTCACATAGCTCATAAATGATAACATATGGGCTTGACGTCCACTCTGCTTGACAAAATATTGTTTTGTGTTTTTTTTAACCAAAATGATAAACTCCTATTGAATGAAGAAGACACATCCTTCATCTCAAGGGCTTACTGCAAAGTGGGAGTGTGAGACATGTAAGCAAATCACTTTCCTGTTTAATCTTCCCATTGACTTCAAGTGCACTTAAGAGAAGTGCTAGAGTCCCCACTGTGACCTCTAACCTCCTTCATGAACTGGTCACTATCTTTTTCTGAATCCCTACCACCTCTCACCTTCTCTGCATTCACTCAGATGCAGCCACACTGATCTTCTTTAGTCTCTCTGCACTCTCCCCAACTCTGGGCGCATGTCTCTGGTCCTGTCTTCATTATTTAATTATTACTTGACCTGGGGATCTCAATCCTATATAATAAAAGGTTAATATGCAAATTGACCAAACGGTGAAACTACCAGTTGCTATGACGTGCACGGACCATCAGGGGGCAGACATTCAATGCAGGAGCTGACCCCCCTCCCCCACCTCCCAGTGCTCAGTGCACTCCCACAGGGGGAGCACCACTCAGCCAGAAGCCCTGAGCCAGGCTCACAGCTGTCAAGCAATGCAGTGGTGGTAGGAGCCTCTCCCGTCTCTGTGGCAGTCAGACATCCCTCTGTGAGAGGGCATAGGCAGGGCTGAGGCACCCTCCTGAGGGCATGAATTTCATTCACCGGGCCTCTAGTTTAAATATAAAATCCTAGAGAGGATTTTCCAAAGGCACTAATCTAAATTAGTTCATACTTTTAAATTCTCTCATTTCACTCTGTACTTCTTCATATCACTACCACAATCACATATTTATTGTGATTGTTTATTTTCTGTCTCCCCAATAGCCTTAAAATTTCTATGGGGAATACTTATGTATATTTCTAGTTTATATGTGCCTTATAAAAAAACTCATGATATTAATAAGTGCATTATAAATAATTAATGTATTTTCTACTTAAGAATTTAAACTTTAGGAAACAACCTATTTTATGATAATCCAAAATAAAGTGAAATTTCTAATCTCCTTTTTACCTGGTTATAATTTGTTATATATAAGGAAACCATGATTAGATAGCATTACTGAATAAATAAGCATTTGCTGAATGAGTGCATGTGTAAATTAATGAATCATTCTATCCAGGCATTTTATTTCCTTGCAAAGAGACATTGGTTTATGGTGGTTCAAAAAGAATATTTAAGGACATAAATCCTACAGATTACAATGATACTAATTTTATTCTATGAGTTGGTTCCACTAGGTGCTAAATCTCTTTTCTATATGCATAGCTTTCACCAATTGGAGATTTTAGGGTAGTTAAAAACAGCATAGTAAAGTAACTTTTGCTAACATTATTGGGACTAACCACCTTTTTTGTTTCTATTATGCATAATGGGGATTATGTGATAGTTGAATTTTTACACTATCCCTTATTTGACACAACTTTTTTTTGGCTATAGGAAATAAAATGTTGTGATTTTATTTGTCTTATATTTCTAAGTATTATTAAATTAGAATACTTGGATCATTTATTCAAAAAATTTCAACCATTACTATGTGCCAAGGTTGTGCTATCTACTGGGGTTGTAATAATGTCAATCTTCACACTTATGGAGCTCATAGATCAAGGGCAAAATATAATAACAAAAAGTAACACCTGTATAGTCCACTATTCAATGAAATTCATGTATTTAAACAATTTACTCTTCATAAAATCCAGTAGATAAGTACTATTTCCACACACATACACACTAGTATATAAATGCATAGATATGTAATATATAGATGTGTTGTTCATTAATGGAAATGTAAACATTAATTTTGCAATGTTCTAAGTGCTATACTACTTGTGGGTGTGCTCAGGCAATACTTTTTAGATTGTGTCAAAGAAACATTGAGTCAGACTTTGCCAAGTAGAGAACTATGCTAGAAATGGAGGCTGTTACTGGAAAATACAAAGGGCATAACTTGATCTTTTTTTCCTACTCTATTAGGGGAAACTAATCATGCTAATATTTGTTAAATAAATGTTTAGCAAACAAGCAGTTGAAGCATCTTTTTAAAAAATCCACAGGAAAAAGTGTTTTTGCCATTTATACTCCATGACCACACTATGAATGATAAAAGAAGAGATCTCCTTTGGCAGTCATCCCTTTATCTACCAACACTGCAACAACTACTTGGATTACAATTCTATTTGCATTGTCAGTGTGTTTCCCTGACCTTTGGATTTTTAGAACAAGTGAAAAGGGTAATTTCAGGGTTTCATAGAGGTGATGATTTCATAATTGGCCAAGAAAGGACATTAAAACACAAACACACACACACACACACACACACACACACACACTTCTCTCTACATATCTTTCTGTACTATAGTAGAAACTACGAAAAGGGTAACTTTAAAACTATAAAGCAAAAAGACATGACAGAATAAAATGTATGTAGTTAAATTTAAAAGCTCACCACATTTACCTTTTTTTAAATTACTCATGCTTAGAATGAGGAAAATTTTGTAGTTAATGAGTCCCAGTTCACATTCTTCTGGAAGAAATAAAACCTGGGCGTACTGAATTTGAAATGCATGTGGGAGAGGATGCAACAAAAGTCTAGAATTAGCTGAATCACATTACTTCAAAAAAATGAATCCAAATATAGATAATGTGAACAATGAATATTTCTGACTCAAGGACTTGAGGGAGAGAACAATAAAGTGATGAATTTTTTTAATTAGTAAAAAATAGGGAGAGAAATAAATTACAAAGAGAATGATGCTAAAAGATCTCAAGACAAAGACATTTCTAATTCTGACTCAGTCACTAGCTATGTCATAAATCTTTGCGTTGGCCTTTGTTTTCTTGCTGTTTGGAGAAACTTCTGAATATGATCCTCTTCCAAAAATGCCACCCCTATGCATCTTAAATACCCAATGAAATCAATTTATCAGTAAATTTGGTGGTCATTCTTAATCTCTCAGGCACAAACAATTGTCTCCTCTGTATATGTCATGTTTACCCCTATTGTATATGTTGTGATCCACCTAATTCCATTGCTACTTTTAAACTCCTTCATTGTTTAATAACATATCACTTGTTATATGGGCCTAATAGATTACTAGTCCTATACTAATAAAAGAGAAAAATGGTAATTGGCGTACGACCGATACCTTTTTCATTGGCTAATCAGTGAGATATGCAAATTAACTGTCAGCCAAGATGGCGGCCGGCAGCCAGGCAGCTGAGAATAGGAGGCTTGGTTGCCCCAGCGATGGAGAAAGTCAAGGATCCCCGCAGGGCTCTGAGCTCCTGAAGCAACAACTCCAAAAGATACAATGTTTCAATTATAGAAGCTAAAAGATGGCGGTTAATTTGCATACTCAGGCTCCAAGCAGAGCGAAGCCAAACAGCCCTGAAGCAGCAGGGCAGAGAGGCCTCAGGGCCTGGGATCAGCGGAGCCGAGAGGCCTCCCGGCCCCAGTGATCAGCGGAGCCGAGAGGTCTCCCAGCCCCGGTGATCAGCAGATCCGAGAGGCCTCCTGGCCCCAGTGATCAGCAGATCCGAGAGGCCTCCCGGCCCCACGATCAGCGGAGCCGAGAGGCCTCCCGGCCCCGAGATCAGCGGAGGCCAGAGTTGGCCCAGCCCCGCAATCAGGGAGGCGAGAGTCGGCCCAGCCCCGCGATCAGCAGAGCCTAGAGGCCCCCCAGCCCCTGTTATCATCCGAGCCGAGAGGCCTCCCGGCCCCGCGATCAGTGGATCCGAGAGGCCTCCCGGCCCCAGTGATCAGCGGAGCCGAGAGGCCTCCCAGCCCAGGTGATCAGCGGAGCTGAGAGGCCTCCCAGCCCCGGTGATCAGCGGAGCCGAGAGGCCTCCCAGCCCCAGTGATCAGCGGAGTCCAGAGGCCTCCGGCCCGGTGATCAGCCGAGAGGCCTCCCGGCCCGCTCCTGGCCCCGTGATCAGCGGAGTCGGAGGCCCCGCGATCAGTGGAGCCAAGAGGCCTCCCGGCCCCGCGATCAGCGGAGTCGGAGGCCCCGCGATCAGCGGAGCCAAGAGGCCTCCCAGCCCCGGTGATCAGCAGAGCCGAGAGGCCTCCCAGCCCAGGTGATCAGCGGAGTCGGAGGCCCCGCGATCAGCAGAGCCAAGAGGCCTCCCAGCCCAGGTGATCAGCGGAGCCGAGAGGCCTCCCAGCCCTGGTGATCAGCGGAGTCCAGAGGCCTCCCGGCCCCGGTGATCAGCCAAGAGGCCTCCCGGCCCCGGTGATCAGCCAAGAGGCCTCCCGGCCCGCTCCAGGCCCGTGATCAGCGGAGTCTGAGGCCCCACGATCAGCGGAGCCGAGAGGCCTCCCAGCCAGGTTATCAGCAGCCAAGAGTCCTCCTGGCTAGAGATCAGCGGAGCCGAGAGGCCTCCAGGCCCCAGTTATCAGCGGAGCCGAGAGGCCTACAGGCCATGGTTATCAGCAGCCGAGAGGCCTCCAGGCCAGGGATCAGGGGAGCCGAGAGGCGTCCTGGCCCTGGGATCAGCAGAGCAGCGAGGCCTCCCAGCACCGGGATCAGTGTGACAGGGTGCGGAGCCCCAACCCTCTGATCGGCCCTGCTCTGTGTGTGACAGGGTACAGAGCCCCAACCCCCCTGATGGGCCCTGCTCTGTGCATGACAGGAGTGGCGCTGAAACCTCCCTATGGACCCTGCCTTGAGTGTGACAGGGGGCGGTGCCCCAACCCCCCAATCGGCCCTACCCTGAGTGTGACTGAGGGTGGCATCGCAACCTCCTAATCCGCCCTGCTCTGTGCATGACAGGGGGCGGTGCCCCAACTCCCCAATTGGCCCTGCTCTGAGCCTGACCAGGGGCTGCACCTAGGGATTGGGCCTGCCCTCTGCCACCCGGGAGCAGGCCTAAGCCAGCAGGTCATTATCTCCTGATGGGTCCCAGACTGTGAGAGGGCACAGGCCAGGCTGAGGGACCTCCTCTCCCAACCCCGAGTGCACAAATTTTTGTGCACTGGGCCTCTAGTATAATAAATATTTGCTGTGTAAATGTATGAATTAATTATGTCTTTGAGATCTAATTGATTTATAAATAATTAGATTATATGGTTGTCAAAATTAAAAAATAAAGGAATTTTCTTGATTGCTCTCTCTCCCCATTCCATCCAGTCTATTCAAAATCTGTAGTCTTCTCTATTCTAGAAAATATAACTTTAATCAACTTTTTTCCCTCTCCACTATCTCTACTACCACAATCCAATCATTATCTGTTTGGCTTCTGCAATATATTTTAACTGATCTTGCTTCCCACTCTTGGCCTTACTATAATCTATTATATAATCTACTAGAGGGCCGGTGCACAAAATTCATGCATTGGGGGGTCCCTTAGCCCGGCCTGCACCCTCTCCAATCTGGGACATCCCTCTCACAATCTGGGGCCACTGGCTCCTAACCACTCACCTGCCAGCCTGCCTGATCACCCCTAACCCCTCTGCCTGCCTGCCTGATTGCCCCTAACCCATCTGCCTGACTGCCTGCCTGATTGCCCCTAACAACTCTGCCTGCCTGCCTGATTGCCCTACCTGTCTCTGCATGCCTTCTGGCCTTTTCGCCCCTTCCTTGCCCCCCTGCTGGCCTGATCGCCCCTATCTGCCTCAGCCTTCAGCCTAAGCCACAGTCTGGCCTCCTTCTGCCAGAGGCAACCTGGCCAATCAGAGGAAGATGCCGCCCCCATTACCCCGCTGCTGCTGCTACTGCCGCCGCAACTGGTGGCTATCATGCCTGCATGAGCCTCGGGCCTCACAGCCAGGTGTGGCTGCCTGAGGCTCAGGCCAGCTCTCACAGCGGCAGCTGCCATCCGTGGTCTGCCTGAGCCTCTGGCCAGTCCTGGGCAGCAGCAGCCACCATCCACAGCCAGCCTGAGCCTTGCGCCAACCCTGGGCAGCGGCAGCCATCATCTATGGCTTGCCTGAGCCTCAGGCAGCCGCTCCGGCTTTGTCCAAAAGGATGTCCGGGTGGTCTTCTGGAATACGTCAGCCCTAATTAGCATATTACCCTTTTATTAGCATAGATTACATAGTTTGAAATGTTTGAAGAATATTATTTCCTCCCACAACTACCTCCTTCCAAAAAATAAATGTTTCATCACCACTAGTAGTTAAACTTAAATTTCTTAGTCTTGAAAAGAGGGTCCTATGTGAATTAGTTGTGGCCTGTCTCTCAGATGTTATCTTGTGCCAATTTCTTCTTTATTCATTTTACCCTAGTCACAGTGATCTTTGCATCCCTCAAAGGCAGGAAAACAGTTTCTGATTAAGGGCTTTGTGCTGCATTTATCCTTTCCTGGAAAAACCTTTCCACTCACTTCTTTGTGTTTTCAGAGAAACATTAACTGGTGATTCACCTAAAAGTCACCTCTCTTGATTGTCCCTACACATTACTATCACATCATCACCCTATTTTACTTTCTTTACCCTTGCACTCACTATTATTTAAAATCACCTTATTATTGATTTAAGTACTTCTTTATAACTTTTCTTCCCAATTTAAGTGTAATTTCTTGTCATCACCAACTTTGTCCACCTTGTGCACGTTTCTATTGCAAGAATACAGAACAGTGCCTAGCATCCTATATAATAAAAGGCTAATATGGAAATTGACCAAATGGCAGAATGACCAGTTGCTATGATGCGCACTGACCATCAGGGGGCAGATGATCAATGCAGGAGCTTCCCCCTGGTGGTCAGTTTGCTCCCACAGGGGGAGCGCCGCTCAGCCAGAAGCCCTGAGCCAGGCTCACAGATGGCAAGTGCAGCGGTGGTGGGGGGAGCCTCTCCTGCCCCTGCGGCAGCATTAAGGATGTCTGATTGATGACTTAGGCCACTCCCCCAAGGGATCCTGGACTGCGAAAGGTCGCAGGCCGGGCTGAGGGACCCGCCACCCCTGAGTGCATGAATTTCGTGTACCAGGCCTCTAGTGTAATAATAACACTCAAGAATTATGCATTGAATATAAAACTAAATGAATGGATCTTCAAGTCCACTTTTAGGTTCAATACTTAAAGTTTAAAGCTTGTCACTAACAGAAGCTCTTGAAATTTTAATTTTTGAATCATAGTTGATTTTATTGTTGGTTTCAAAAGGTATTTGATGGATGTATTTACTTAATTAAACTTTTCTTTTACTTTGAGATAATTGTAGACCTATACACAGAGGTGAATAAAGGAATCTCATGTACCTTTACCTAGTTTCTCCAGCAGTTACCTCTCAAAAAACTATTTTACAACACCATGAGCAGGATATTGATGTAGAGAATATCAAGATACAGAACTCTTCCTTACCACAATAAATTTATTTTTTTAATATATATTTTTATTTATTTCAGAGAAGAATGGAGAGGGAGAGATAGACAGAAACATCGATGATGAGAGAGAATCACTGATAGGCTGCCTCCTGCATGCCCCCTACTGAGGATCGAGCCCACAGCCCGGCATGTGCCCTTGACTGGAATCAAACCCAGGACCTTTCAGTCTGCAGGCTGACGCTCTATCCACTGAGCCAAAAATGGCTAGGGCCACAATAAATTTATTTTATTGCCCTTTTATATTTATAGTCATACGTACCTCTCCTACACACCACAATCCTTAGTTCCTGGAAATCTTCTACTCTCTTCTCTATTTCTAAAGTGTTGTTATTTGGAAAATGATGTATGAATAAAAGCTACAGAATGTAAACTTTTGAGTTTGGCATTTTTTTCTATTTGGCATAATTCTATGGAGATTTTTCCAAATTATCTCTTGAATTCATAGTTTAGTCTTTTTTCCCCCTGGACATCTGGATGTACTACAGTTTGTTTAGCTATTCATCTGTTGAAAGATATCTGTGTTTTTTCCTCCAGTTTGGGAACTCTTACCAATATAGATGCTATGAACATTTGTGAACAGGTTTTATGTGAACATGTTTTCATTTCTTTGGGATAGATGCCCAGGACTGGAATTTCTGGGTTCTATGGTTACTTTGCAGTGGAACTGCCGAAGAGTTTTGCAGAGCAGCTATACCATTTTACCTTACCACCAATAGTATATTATCAGCATCCTTTCCCTTGTGTTATAATAATGCTGGATTTTTATTTTAGCCGTTCTGATAAGTTGTGGTTTGTTAGCCAAAAAAGAAAAAGAAAAAGCCAAAGTGAGAGGCAACAAGCATTTATTTTAGATCCCGAAAACCCAGAATAGTAATTTGGTAATCACTGATGCAAATATCAAGGTAATGGGGTCTTCATGAGAATGGAAAGGGAAATAATTACCTGAATAGAAGGAAGGAATTTCTGATCAGCTAAATTATTCTTTAGCTATACATGGTGGTGCTTTAATTCTAACGAATGGCTTTAGTTTTCAGTCTTCCTGGTCAGGATGTCTGCTTTCCTGTTAGCTTTAGAGTGTTTGTAAGACAGTGTTGGTTTGGCCCTATCCAAGGTTATTTGCCCAGTTGAATCATTCCAAAGGTTTGAAGAGCAAGGCACACGAGGCCTTTCCTCTGGGATGCAGCTCTGACTCCATTTGAAATGGCTCAGTTTATTTCATTTTGCTTGAGTGATATATCATTATGCTTTTAATTTATATTTCCTTAATGACTAATTATGTTAAACAGTTGTTGTTTTCATGTGTTTAATTACCATCGTAAAACATCTCTTTAGGTTTTCTGTGCATTTTCTAGTTAGATTGTTGTTATTGTTTGTTTTGTTTGTTTATATTGTGGAGTTGTTAAGAATTCTTTCTCTATTATAGGTACTAATTTTTTGTCATTTGCACGATTTTCAGATATTTTCTCCCAGTCTATGGCTTGCCTTCTCACCCTCTTAACAGGTTTTACACATAGGTAAAATTATTTTTTAATAACTCCATTGAGTTGAATTCATTCACCATAAAACGTACCCTTTTAAAGCACACATTTCTGTAGTTTGGAGTATATTCACAGAGTTCTATAAAGGTACATTTTTAATATTTATAAAACAGAATTTATCAATTTTTTTTTCTTTTATAGATCACTAGAGGCCTGGTGCATGAAATTTGTGCACTGGGGGGTTGTCTCTCAGCCCAGCCTGAACCCTCTCCAATCTGGGACCCCACAGGGATCAGGCCTAAACCAGCAGTCGGACATCCCTCTTACAATCTGGGACTGCTGGCTCCCAACCATTCGCCTGCCTGCCTGCATGATTGCCCCTAACCACTTCTGCCTGCCAGCCTGATCACCCCCAAACCACTCCCCGGCCAGCCTGATCGACGCCTAACTGCTCCTCTGAAGGCCCAGTTGCCCCCAATTGCCCTCCCCTGCAGGTCTGATCTCCCGCAACTGCCCTCCCTTGCCAGCCTGGTCGCCCCCAACTGCCCTTCCCTGCTGGCCCAGTTACCCCCAACTGCCTTCCCCTGCTGGCCCAGCCACCCCAACTGCCCTCCCCTGTTGGCCTAGTCCCCCAAACTGCCCTCCCCATGGAGGCCTGGTCCCCCCCAACTGCCCTCCCTCCCCTGCAGGCCCATTTACCCACAACTGCCCTTCCCTGCAGGCCTGGTCCCCCCCAACTGCCCTCCCTCCCCTGCAGGCCCATTTACCCACAACTACCCTCCCCTGCCAGCCATCTTGTGGTGGTCATCTTGTGTGAGGATGTGATGGTCAATTTGCATATTAGCCTTTTATTATATAGGGTAGTTTTGGTTTCAAATCTTTGCCTCATCCTAGATCTAGGACATTTTTCCCACTGTTTTTCTGATGTTTTTTTTTTTCTTCTTTTCCCAATGTTTTATACATTTTATACTTAAATACATGATTTATTGTGAGTAAAATTATGAATAAAATATGGACTTTAAGGTCAACGGTTCTGTTTTTATTTTTGTTTTGTCCTTGAATTTCTAACTGTTCTAGCACCATTTGTTAAAAAGTTTTGTTTCTACCACTGAAATTCTTTTGCTCCTATGTCAAAATTGAGTCAGGTATATTAATTTGTATGTATTTCTGAGTTCTCTGCACTTTTTCACTGATTTATGTGTCTATCTCTCCATCAATACTTACATTCTTAATTATAATAGATACATAATAAGCCTTAAAATTTAGTAGGTTGATTCCTTTAACTGTATTCTTTTCAAAATTGTTTTATCTATTGTATATTCTTTTTTCATAACATATTCATGTCTATATCTATAAAATATGTTACTAGGATTTTGATAAGAATTGTGTTAAATAAGCATATCAATTTGAAGAGATGCCATCTTTATTGTGTTGTCTTTCAATCCAGAAAAACATATTTACATTTATTTAGATCAGCGGTTCTCCCTGTGGGTCGCGACCCCTTTGGGGGTCAAATGACCCTTTCACAGGGTTCGCCTAAGACCATCGGAAAACACATATATAATTACACATTGTTTTTTAATTAATCACTATGCTTTAATTATGTTCAATTTGTAACAATGAAATTGGGGGTCATCACAACATGAGGAACTGTATAAAAGGGTTGCGGCATTAGGAAGGTTGAGAACCACTAATTTAGATAGTACTGTTTTTCATCAGAGTTTAAACATTTTGAGCATAAAAGCCCCATACATCCTTTGCTAGATTTTCACCTAAGTATTTATTTTCCCATTTGTAAGTGATATTACATTTTTAATTTTAGTGTAATATATTCACTGCTGGCACATTGAAATGTAATTAATTTTTGTATAGTTATCTTTTATACTGTAACCTGTTGATTTTACTTATTAGTTCTAGGGCTATGCTTTTTTTATTCCTTGGGATTTTTTATATAGACAATTATGTTATCTACAAATAAAGGCAATTTGATTTCTTTCTTATCTATATGTATTTTATTTCCTTCTCTAGTCTTATTGCACTGGTTAGGACATCCAGTGCTATGTTAAATAAGTATTGAGAATGGATATCTGTGTATTGTTTCCAATCTTATCAGGAAAGAATTCAGTCTTCCATTATTAATTGTAATAATTAATTGTAGGGGTTTTTTTAATAGCTATTTATTATCATCATGAGGAGACTCTCCTCTATTTTTGGTCCTCTGAGAGTTTCACCATGAATGGAAATTGGATTTTTTCTAATAATTTTTCTGCATAAATTGTATGATCATGTGATATTTATTTTGTACTAAATGAGGGGTGTTAGTTTGTACTTTTCAAGGAGTAAGTCCAGTTCATCTAAATTGTCATATTATGTTTGTGGAATTGGTAGTAGTATTCTATTTTGATATCTAGTTTGTGGGGTTGGTGTGACAATTCTTATTTCAGTTCTGGAATTGGTAACTTATATTCTCTCTCCTTCTCTGCAGTCTTACAGGAGGTTTGCCAATTTTATAGATTACTTTATAGAACCAGTTTTTGGTCTCAATGATATTCTGTATGATTTTTTTTTAAATTTAACTGAGTCTACTCTTATTACTATTTCCTTACTTCTTCTTGATTTGAGTTTGTTTTGCTGTTCTTTTTCTAGATCCTTTTGTAGCAGCTTAGATTGTTAATTTGATACTTTTTCTCTGTTTTCATGTAAGCATTTATTGCTCTAAAATTTCCTCTCATCACTGTCTTAGCTGTGATATTAGTAATTTTATTTTTATTCAAATAAATGCATTTAACAATTTTGCTTGTATAATTTGTGTTATTCACATGTGTGTTTTTTAGTGTCTAAGTGTTTAGATATTAATCTGTATTCTTTCTCTTATTCATTCTGTTTTATTCGCTTGTGATCCAAGAATACACTGTGCATGATTTCTAGTCTTTTCTAATGGTTGATGTTTGTTTTATGGCAAAAAAAGATTGGTATATCTTGGTACAGGTCCATGGGTACCTGAAAAGAATGAGTATTCTGCTATTGTTGGGTAGATTGCTGCATAAATGTTGATTAGACCCTGTTGGTTAGTGGTGTTGAGTTCTACAACTTTGTAGATTTTCTGTGTAGTAATTCTATCAATTGTTGAGGTAGAGATACTAGATGTTTTGTCATAGTTTTAAAGATACAGTCCTGGCCAGTGTGGCTAAGTGGAGAGAGCATCGGCCTGTGCACCAAAGGGTGGTGGGTTTGATTCCTGGTCAAGACCTGAGTTGCAGATTTGATCTCCAGCCCCGGTTGAGAAGCAACCAATTGATGTGTCTCTCTCACATTGATGTTTCTCTCTCTCTCTTCACTCCCTTCTACTCTCTCTAAAAGTTAATGGAGAAAATATCCTTGCATGAGGATATTTTGTTATTTGTGTTATTTGTGTGTTTTACCAACATTAAGAAATAGTAATTTTCAGACGTTCCCCATAAGAATTGGAGTGAGAATTTTTACCCCTTTTAAATTCAATGTGTGAAAGGTATTTAATTTTAAAAGTCTATGTTCAAATAAGTTGATATGCATTTTTCAATACAGGAGCATTGATTCTCATTTTAGTTTCAACAAAGTATTAAATATCCCTATTCCAATGTTCACCTATTTAAATTGGTGATGATGATAATATCTGTCCCTTTTTGCTCATTGGTAATATTGCAACTAAAGAAATTCACTTGAAGATCATTTATAAGTTATTGAATACCTTACAGCCTACTTCTGCATTTGTATAAATTGAATAATGTAAAAGTGATTTGAAATATAGAAATTTAAAGCACGTTATTGTCTCAGAAGAGTTTTCCATTTTTCATGGATGACATGGTGCCAGAATATGGTACCAGAATCACCAAACTCTTGAACAGTTAATTCCATCATATAAAGTACTTAATTTGAACTTTGACCCATTTATGGATAGATGCAATGAACTCCTTGGGGAACACATACACAAGTACACATATACACACCCACACACAAACTCACAATGAGAACGAAGATATTAAATTATCACAAAGCAGGTCAAGGCAAAAATCTCTAAGTCTTGACATGATTTGCTAGAAGTTTCAGGTCTGATTTCAGTGAGTACACACAAGGTGGCCATTCTTGTTGCTAAATATTCAAAAACGTTTATACCAGTGGGAAATAACCTGTACACCTTGAACTCTTCTCTGGAATTCTTATGCGTGGGACCTTCCAAGGGTTAACACATGCATCCCAAAAGTTTCCGTGATTCCATTCCAATGCTAAAGCAACTAATTACCTCACTGATAAGTGCTTTTAACTATTTTGATGCCCACTCTTTCTTGATGCTTGTTGAAGACAAAGGATGAGAGGTTAGGTTTGATTTCCGTTAGCCTGAAACTTGCTCAGTCTTGTTGAAGAAATCAAAATGGGCTGAACTTCCAAATTTGGCTTTCATTTTACCTTTGGCCTCCACATCTCTCAGCTTTAACATCTACATCCCTAGATTGACTCCGCTGGACTACTGCAGTATGCTTGACACTGTATCTATTCTCTGGTCTGCACTGTTTACCCTAATTTATATTCATCCTATAGAAGCTGAATAGAAAGAACGGATTTACCCGTTTCTACAAATGCAGTGTGGTATCACTACAAGGATAGGGTTTTAAACGTCAAACGGACTCCAGTCCAAATCCAAGAATGTCGCTATGTCCCTAACCTTGAGCAGGTTAGTGTCTTTTTTCTTAATCTCAAGTCTCTTGTCTTTTAAAAACAGCAATTAACCAAGATTACATTCTAAGAGTCTAGCACAGGAACTGTCATAAGCTAAATTTCAGTACAATGAATTACTTACACATCCATTCCTGACACCATGTAAAAAGCTCTTGAGAGCATAGTTCCTACTCTAAAGAAGATGAAATTTAGAGGGCAAGACATAAGTAACTCAGTCAGGATATGTAGAAGGATGTATACTATAGAGGGATACGTTGATGGTACTATGAGGACGCACAGGAGGGCCACTCAAGTCTTTTGCTAAGGGTTCAATAATTAAATGTTGAATATTTATTGTTTTCCATTTTGAAATGTGTCATTGCCTCTATATCAGTGATGGCGAAACTTTTGAGCTCGGTGTGTCAGCATTTTGAAAAACCCTAACTTAACTCTGGCGCCGTGTCACATATAGAAATTTTTTGATATTTGCAACCATAGTAAAACAAAGACTTATATTTTTGATATTTATTGTATATATTTAAATGCCATTGAACAAAGAAAAATCAACCAAAAAAATGAGTTCACATGTCACCTCTGACACGTGTGTCATAGGTTCGCCATCACTGCTCTATATAATGCGTTGAAAGAAACAAACGTGTCTAATGTTAATTACTGACATTTTTTGAATATTTGTAGTTTATACTAGAGGCCTGATGCATGAAATTCATGCACGGGGTATGGGCATAAGGGGGGGTCCCTCAGCCCTGCCTGCACTCTCTCACAATCTGAGACCCCTTGCTCCTAACCGCCTGCCTGCTCACTCCTTACTGCCTGGCTTGCCACTTCTTAGCGCTGCTGTGGAGGCGGCGGGAGAGGCTCCCAACACTGCCGCTGCATTAATCAGCCATGAGCCCGGCTTCTGGCTGAGCAGCGCTCTTCCTGAGGGAGCACACTGACCACCAGGGAACAGCTCCTGCATTGAGCGTCTGCCCCCTAGTGGTCAGTGCATGTCATAGTGACCGGTCACTCTGGTTGTTCAACCATAAAGGTTGCTAGGCTTTTATATACATAGAAGATAGTATGTTCATAGTCATGCTTTGATTTCATCTTATAAATACCTTTTAAATATATTTAATTGTAAAAATTCTGGCATGCTGAATGTTATTTCTAATGTACAGAGACGAAAACTGAGAACTTATAAGTAAAATGAATATTATAGCCTTATCAAGTAGTGTAAGTCCAATACTCATCTCAATGTCAGGATCTCAGATTTTATAACCTGGTCAGTATTCATTCGTAGTGTGTTCACCTATTCATCTATTTGTTAAACCAAAGTGCGTAATATTCAATACAGTACCAAGTGTGCAGTTCTGGGAATAAAAATAGTAATTTTCTTTCTTCTTAAAGACTCATATTTCAAAGGCAGAAACAGAGAAGTAAATCAATGATAACAATATAATGGAGTAAAACTCCTGGTCAAAGAGAGAAAGATGAAGATATTTTAATGTCTTTTTTTTCAAGAGCCTATTAAATTGAAGTTAAAGGAATAAATCACATATAAAGTGACAATTTTAAGGATTGAGATTTCCAGGAATGGTTTCTGGCAAGACAAGGAGAGAAGAGAGCTCATGGTCATGGTACTATTTTATTAAAGGTTTGGATTATATGGGTCTATAAGTTATAGAGGTGGTAATTTATAGTTTTTAAAAAAAGTGTGGACCTTGGAATAGCAAAGGCAGACCTTCTCTCTCATCCTAATTATGTCATTGTCAGTTGCGTAGTCATGGTGGTTTGTTTCACTTCTCTGCTCCCCAGATATAACAGATAAAGTCTTTTATACAGTACCTGGTACATAATTTTTTAAAAATAGTGGTATTGCTATTACTATTATGATAGGGTATATTTAAGAAGTGAAATATATATATGTGTGTGTAGACTAATAATAGATTGTGGCAAAAGTAAAGATATCAAGGAACAGGAGAAGAAGAGTAAGATTAATGAGGAAAGGGAGTGGGAGAGAAGGAGCAAGGAATACTGATGGTAAAGATGAGATGTGGGAGATTAAGATTTCATAGGAGTATCAGAAAAGAGCCTACATTCTCTAAATTTATTTTCATCCTATAATATGCAAATAAATTCAAGCATCCTCCAGCAATCAGCAAGATTTAAAACACTGACTTACAGGAGAAAACAACTTAAACTACTTCTCAACTGTGAAGTCTTAAAATACATTCCCAAGTGGAATTACACAATGAATTATAATTGCTTTTTCCCCCTTTTAGACATTCCATCAATAGTTCCCCTTGCCTTATCTCTTGGTAGACTTTCATCAGTGAGAAGAGAACCTTTCAAACAGTTATAAGGGTAAGGTGGGAGAGTACAATCAATAAATCACACAGACTTTGTAAATGACACAGCCGGTTTGATAATATCCACCTAACCTTTGCTGAACTTTAGCCAATTACTTATGAAGAAAAGACTATTCTCTCCAGGCTAACATAATGATGAAGGCTAGTCCATATCAAAATGACAGTTAAAATCAATACAGAGAAAATGGTATCTTGTTCCTGCACTCTGATCACCATTAAATTAATTAATAGGCATCATAAAATTAAGTGTCTAGTTCACTTTATCATGGCAAATAAAAAAAAAAAAGAAAGAAATCAAGTCTGAGATGGTGTGTGAGAAAAGGCCACAAGAAGTACCATGTGATTTTATGTGTCACATGGAAGGATATGTTCTAGGCTTCTTTATGGTAAGGGTCTGAAAACTCCATCCCATAGGCCAAACCTGCCCTGCTGCTTATTTCTGTATATAAAATTGAATTGGAATACAGCCACACACATTCGTTTACATATTGTCTCTGGTTAATTGCTTGCTGAGTTGCGTAGTTATGTCAGAGATTAAATGGCTCCAAAAGCCTAAAATATTTACTTTAAAAAGACAAATATTTCAATTCCTGTTTTGAGGAATATTCAGTTATCCTAATTTTTACTGCTTTCTCAAGGCAAGAATTTACTTACAGATCTACATAAATGATACATTATTTTCTATCCCATGAATATTAAAAGCACAAGTTCCATGCTCTATATCTTCAACATACCAGTGAGAGTTTTACTTTACCTCAACACTAAAAATTTATTTTGGGAGGAAACAGAACTTACTTTTTAGGTTAGATGCAGTATATCATCACTATTATTACTATTGGGGATTGCGGGAGGGGGGCAGGGGGAGGATTCCCAAAGCATGCTTGAATCACACAGCCTAAATCACACAGACTTTGGGATAACTTTGATCTCTTTGTTATTTCACTAGCATAAAGAATAAATGAATACTTTTGGCTGAGTGGAAAGACACAAATAAGTCAGCCTGTTTAAAATTCTTTAAATAAAAATATGAGCACACAGATATTCCAGAGAACTGCTCCCAGCATACAGGAACATATGTGAAATGTCATTCTTTGATAGTTAAAAATTTAAATAAATATTTAACACCTTAAAGCAGACACAAACCAAGGCATGTTAGTAATGGCTCTTAGGACAGCAAAATTAGACCATTATCAGATGATTGAATATCAGAAAAATCTACCTGTGGAAAGTTCTTCAGCCTTGAAAAGAGAATTCTTAACCACCAGAATTGATAGTTCTCATTCAGGCACTGCCAGGGAGCACAGGGCTCTCTCTTCAGTACTAGCCTATCTCCATCAGGGTGGCAAGCATTTCACTAGAGCAGGAATTCCAATATAAATGCATTTTTTACTACAATCAGATATGTGACTGTTAAACTGACTTCCCTTGCTCTATCCCAGGCTGTCCAAGAACATTAGCATTCTGCTAGCAATTTGCTTTACTTCTCTTGTAGTAGGTAGATAATTAGTGTTCTGGTTCAAACACCCATTTCTGAGAGACAGCTTACCTTGAGTCTTCCCTGCAGAAGGTAACCTTTTTGAAGCACGGGTAATTCAGGTGTTTGAGTCTGCAGAGGTCAGAGCCAAATCCTGGGCTAAGGAAGCCTGACAGTGTAAACCCACCTGTGATGCCTCTTGGATACAGGATGAATGTAATGCAGGAGACAACATCCCCTTATCTTGCCATGTGTGTGTTTAACAGAATTTTATTAATTATTTTTATCTATACGAATAAAAGGCTAATATGCTAATTAGACCAGACATCTTCTGGACAAAGCCATGGTGGCATGGGCTGAGGCAGAAGTGGTTAGGCCGGCAGGGGAGGGCAGTTAGGGATGATCAGGCCAGCAGGGGGAGAAGTTAGGGGGAAATCAGTCTGGCAGGGGAGAGCAGTTAGGGGGCAATCAGGATGCCAGGCAGAGGCAGTTAGTGGTGATCAGGCCCGCAGGGGAGCAGTTAGGAACATCAGGCTGTCAGGCAAAGGTGGTTAGGGGTGATCAGGCAGGCAGGCAGGCGAGCAGTTAGGAACAAGCTGTCCCATTTTGTGAGAGGGATATCCAACTGCTGGTTTAGCAGGATCAGGCCAAAACCAGCAGCCAGACATCCCTCGAGGGGTCCTGGATTGGAGAGGGGAGCATGCCGGGCTGAGGGGACTCCCCCTGTGTATGAATTTTGTGCACTGGGCCTCTATTCTAATATAATAATAGATGAATATACAAATTAGTTGGTTTACCATAACATAATGACCAATCTACTAGCAGCAGAGAGCTACAGAAGGGTGGGGCAGCAGCGGTGGGCAGGGTGGCCAGCTGAGGCAAATGGCAGTGAGCTACTGGCGCACAGATTTGTGTGCAGGGCTACTAGTATATTACAATAGGCTAATCATAATCAAAGCTTGGCCGACAAATTAAAACCTAAAATATTCACTCTTCAGTCTTTAGCACTATGTGGAACTACTGACATTTTTTCATGTCAAAGAAATTATAAAGTGAATTATGCTCTGGAGTAAGGAGCAGGGATAGTTGGCATACTGTTTTTATTTGCATTGTTTTAAATTTTGGAGTATAAAGATAGTTCTTGTAAAGTAATAAAACACACACACATACACATCTAGGAATGTGCCTTATCTATGCTTGCAATTTATGTTTGTCTTTAAAAAAAATTATAGTCTTTGGTCATTTTTTATATTTTTCTTCACATTCAAAACATTGCAGAAACATCCCATAATGTACCATGAATTTCCATGAAAATGAGGATTCCTTTCTCTCCTATTATTTCACAGAAACCCACATACACATTTACGATGTTAAATGGAATCATGGTTTTTGAGGTAACTCTTTCTTTTCTCAAGTTAGTGAAACTGAATCCAAGTTTGACTATCTGTCTAAATAAAAGCCAAACTTCTGAGACAGCTGCTGATGAGAAGATGGGGGACTTTTGTTCCACAGCCCATCTTAACATCTCAGTGTAGGCAGGGGTTTTATTACCAGACGAGAGAGGGAGAATAGAACAAAAAATCAGGGCAGGGGCTATGATGTGCAGGCAGTGTTCTTGCTGGTCCCAATAGATATCATTAATGTCAGCCAAGTCCAGTGTTTAAGTCATCCCAGGCTCATGAAGGATCCAGAACACCTGGTTTCTGCAATATGCTAAAACAAAGAAACAAATAAATAAATAAATTAATAAATAAATAAGGCTGCTAGTAATTTATGGCAGGCTTGACAAACTGGGTCTGTGCTTTTGTTCTTATATTTTTTGTTTGTTTGTTAATCCTCACCCAAGGATATATTTCCTTTGATTTTTTAGAGAGAGTGGAAAGGAGGGAGAAAGACAAAGAGAAAAACATAGATGTGAGAGAGACACATCAATTGTTTGTCTCCTGTATGCTCCCCAACCAGAGCTGGAATTGAGCCTGCAACTGAGGTACTGCCCGTGACCAGACCCTTTAGTCCACAAGCCAGCACTCTATCCACTGAGCAAAACTGGCCAGGGGCTGGGCCTTTGTTTTAAGCCATACATCCTGTTTCATGACCCAGGGGAAAGTATTGTTTATTATTATGTTATGGAGTCAAGAAGGTTAACATAAGTTTTAGTGTATGATGTGCAGGAAGTATAGGCTGTGCAGGACATCTTTCCATAGGCTGCATCTTTATGATATGGATGGATCCTTACGGTCAGTACTAGAGGCCTGATGCACGAAATCCATGCAAGGGGCTCAGCCCTCGCAGCCCTGGATGCATTGGCCAGCCCTTGCAGCCCCTCACAGCCTCAGTCAGCCCTCGGAGCCCCGGCTTTGTCTGGAAGGTCATCCGGAAGAATGTCTGGAAGGTGGTTTGGCTCTTTGGTCTAATTAGCATATTAGCTCTTTATTATATAGGATTCTTGAGTTGGCCATCTGGGCTTTTTGACAACTGAATTCCTATTGACTGACTGGTCAACACCAGCTGGGCCTTGAGGCCTGCCTGCTTCCTAGGTTTATACAGGAATAGAAACTCCTGTACTGTAAAGTATACTATATATATATTTAACATCTAGCTCTAGTTTTGAGAGAAAAATCAGGTTAGAGTAACAAGCTGGGTTTAACATTTACTAAGATTAATTTGGGTATTTTTTTATAAATTGTTTTATATGCTTACTTTGCCCATACATTCTCATTTTATTTCTATACTATGCCTAGTCAGACCAATATAAGTAGTATAACACATTCATTCCCCATTACATTAGATGCAACTAATACCTGACTAATTTATTATAAAAACATTTATTAAGTAATTAACTCATGGTGGTTTGGTCTCGCATGTTGGAAAATAAAACGAGAGATTATACAAGTCTACGTGAATGCATATACTCATATGCATGTACAACATACACATACACACAAAGCAATATGCTAAATAAAGAAGTTAATACAACAGATTGTAATATATATTACATGTAGATAAAACAATGTGCTAAAGTCTGTAGGAAATGCAAAGCATTATAGAATAGATTTATCTTCTCAGCTGAGAATACAGCTTAGTATAGGAAAGCAGACATATGAATATAATCTACAAATCACTAACCCTTACACAACTAGCAGATAGCTTGCTGTGGATACTGCCTATTTCTGGCATTGGAAGAGATCCAAAATGGAAATGTGATATATTAGGCTTTTGTTGGTTGTTACAGAACTGAGGCATTTAAAGGTATTGATATTTCATATTAGTTTTCAGAGTAGTGAGTAAAGTTGGTTGACATTTGAGGATATATCAATACCTATAAATTTATTGAAATTCTGTAAGATATTTTACTATTTAATTGCCAGACAATTCAATAGAAGTCTTGTAGATATAGAGAGGCTATAATGTAAAATCAAAATAGAAGAATTGTTTATATATTCAGGCATTGTAATGAACATTAGAAAGATTAGGCATTTGGCATTTGGTAGTGCTGTAAAAGAGCTTGCCATTTTCTGATCCGATAAATATTTTTTCACACAAATAGTTTAAAATAAATCTGGGATAAATGTATTCTAGAAAAAGAAAATACTTTGAAAGTCATAGAGTTTACATATAGAAGAAAATATAATTGATGTTTATCCACCCCCAACCCATTATAACTGATGTTCTCCTCTCAGCATAGGTAGGACAAGTATGTTTTTTGACTGCAGGAATTTTTAGTAGGAATCACAGAATCTCCCTTGTGTGAATCCCTGGTCTCTAAATCAGCACTTGAAAAAAATCCCGTTCTGCTCCTGCAGGCAATTCTGATATTATCTCCAACAAGCAACCTCCATGTGTCAAAAGCAGGGATACTCCAACATCTCACAAACCTTGCTGAGCATGTGTGGAGCAGGTAAACAATTACAGAGCTCTAACCTTCACCATAAAAGGAGACTGAAACTCTCCAGCATGTAAGAAATGCAAAATGTCATGCAGAATATAGATGGCCTGAGGTATTCAGGTATATTTATCTTTCAGGGATTGTGGGGATATTAGGACTCATCTAACTTGTTTGAGAAAACACAGTTTTAAATTCCTTCAATAAAGTGTTATATTTTAAGAATGACATGGACTACACCCATAAATATTAAAGGGGTAAAAGATTGCTGAATTTTTGTTTGGAAAGAAAGATAGAACCTTCAAGAATTATGGGGTCCAGCCCTAACTGGTTTGGCTCAGTGGATAGACCATCGATCTGCAGACTAAGGGGTCCCAGGTTTGATTCCGGTCAAGGGCATATATACCTTGGTTGAGGGCACATCCCCAGTAGGGGGTGTGCAGGAGGCAGCTGATCGATATTTCTCTCTCATTGATGTTTCTAACTCTCTATACCTCTCCCTTCCACTCTGTAAAAAAAAATCAATAAAATATATTTTTAAAAAAGAATTATGGGGTCCAGAAGGAAATCTGAACAAACAGGAGTAAAACTTTATGTTGTTTTTATGTGAATTGCCTTTCTTAGCCCTAGTGACTATCTTGTGTCCTTCATGCTAGCCACATGTAAAATTACCTTAATGTTTATGTGACATTTTTTCAAATGTAATTATACTTGCCTTATACTCACATTCAAAGGCATTCAGGAGTATAGGACACATAAAAACATTCTATCCAAAAACAATAAAATAGGTCTCCCACAATGCTTTCAAACATTTAAAAATAAAACTAGGATATATAGGTCACCTCAAACCAACCCCAAATATATTAAGGTTGACTTTAGGTGTCACTTTATTCTTAGCAAAAGATACATAAATTACGCCATTCAAAATTTTAAAAATAATTTTCTGAAAGGCCAAGTTTCCATTTCAGTTACTTAGCCACCCCAGTAAAAATCATTGGTTAATGGCTAAAAAAGATAGACATTTGATTAATATCATATAATCTTGTGGTTTAATAACCATAAAAATCCATAAAACAAAAACTACAGAGGATGGATAGAGAGTTACAACACAAGAGAACTATAAAAATATCATTTAATAACCAATTACAAAACAAATTTTTATGTATGAAAACAGTATTTTTAAAAATAGCTCTAATATGTAGTGTATTAAATTATACAACTTGGAATCAGATAACTACTTTCCTTAAAATTGGCAATAAAATATGTATAAAATTGATTATATATATATATATACATATATATATATATATTTAGCTATAAACAGCATGAATTTTATAAAGCATGAATTATATAGATTAGATTTCTATTTATAATAAAATTACATAATAAATTAATAACAAAAATAGTTTTAAAATATCAAATTGCAATATATTTTAAAGAAAATCTTCTAGAGAGTTTCTAAGGACAAAGTTGTGAGATAAAAATCATTCAAACTAAAATTGCAAACCAGCCGGCATAAGTAAAAATGAAAACTAAAAGTGCACGGAACTTAATATATGCCCACTGCAGGGCTTAGATGACAATTTATGGACAACACATTATCAAGCAAAAGAGATGGAAAAAAAGCAAACTAAGCATTTTGTTCAGAAATTAGGACAACAAAAGTAACTTAAAGCAAGCAAACAAAATGTATGATAATAAAATACAAATTATTGAGTTATAAAATAGAAACAATTAGAAATACTAAGGAAATAGTATAAGAACTGGTTGTTAAAAAGTACAGTTAATATATACAACACTAACTGACCTAATATGAAAATAAAAATCTAAATATAAAAATAAGGGATGAAAATGTGCAGTCAGAGGTACCCGAATAAATAAGTATTTGCAAATTAAAAATAATTCCTTCTTTAATGTGAAATAGATGATCCCCAAAAACAACATACTTAATATAAATAAAAATTAACATAGAGGATTTTAAAACTCTAACCAGACTAATTACCATAGGGGAAATAAATATTTTTTGAAAAACTTGTCAAAGAACTACTGTTCTTAGAGTCAATTTCCCTTTCTATGGTTTTAGTCTACTGCAGTCAGAAAAATATTAAATAGAAAATTCTAGAAACAAACAATTCTGAAGTTTTAAATTGCACTCTTTCAGAATAGAGTGATGAAATCCACCATTCACTTTCATCCAGCTCAGAATGTGAATTATCCCTTTGTCCAGCCACCCACTCTGTACAGCTACCCCTTCTTCACTTAGCAGTAGTCTCAGTCATCAAAATGGTTATCAAAGAGAGAGACCGCATTCATATAACTTTTATTACAGAAAATCATTATCTTGATGGTGGAAATGTAGTTCTAATGGTGTTGCAAGAAAAAGCATCTTCAGGGACCCACAAGAGAGAATGAGGTTTGGTGGTGAGATTTATTCAAGTGAAATTAGAAGGCGGCCCCTGGGTTTCCAATGTCCCGTCTCTGTTCATCCTACCATGGAAAATCAGTGTCAGAAATTGAGTCAATGTCCAGAGATCCTGTGCATATTAAAGCTTGGTCCAGTTCAGCCTTTCTCAGCATTCAGCTAGCATAGCTTGTGTTCCTGGATGGCAACTGCAATCACTTACTGTACTATATCTAGGCTCCCACCGGAGTCCCTGTGGCTGCTAAACTAAAGCAACATATCTATGGAGAGAGAATTCTCAAGTGCAAATATGGGTCACGGAAGGAGACAAAAAGGTTTTGTTCCTTAGGATTATATTATCTTGGACTTGCAAAGAACCAGGAGCTTTTTCAAGATAGCCAATCAGCCTGGCCGGGTTGTTTAGTTGGTTAGAGCATCATCCCATACACTGAAAAGTTGTAGTTTTGATTCCCTGTCAGGGCACACACCTGCGTTGCAGATCTGATCCCTGGTCAAGGTACTTATGGGAGGCAAACCATTGATATTTCTATCTCTTTCCCTTCTTTCTTTAAAAAATCAATGAATAGCCTTTCTGTAATATCTATACATTTTCAATATCTGCAGTTTCATTTGATCTAAAACCTCTTTGTCTTCTTCTGTCCATTACTATCTTTGTATCATTTCTTCTGCACCCTAATGTAAGTAGGAAGAGGAATAATTGATTTGGAGCTCTGTGAATCCTTTAAGGCAATACCTCTGTTTTTTTCCTAAGACATTATATTAAGTGTCATATATTTAAAAAAATCCATTGTTTTTCTAATTGTTGCTTATTGCAATTAGACTCCTATCCTCACAGATACTGGAGAGCAGGCCTTTGTGTGCTATCTCCTTTGATAATTTCACTTCAGAGAGATGAATCCCAGATCCTTGAAAAAGAATTTTCTAAATCATAGAGGATTTACATTTTAAAGAGGCTGAGAAGTAATTTAATTAGGAAGTTTTCTAAAGTAAATGCTCAGGGAAAAGGGAGGTCAGAGGGTTAGAGTCAGTAGAGTCCTATAGGAAGTTTAATCAAACTAAGGGAAAAGTTAGACAATATTATGCAGTATAAGAGATAGGGAGATGGATGGCTGATTTAGGAAAGTTATAAGGACCTCCCCCATGAGAGGGTGACAATGAGCATAAACTTAATTGGATTAAATTATTTATCTAAAGTATCTGATGATTGGATTTGAACACTGAGATTATGTGGAAATATATCTGGTAAATAGTTTAGATGAGTTAGATCTGTCCATAAAAACATGACATATACCCAAAAGATAAAATATTTATGTTATTTGATAAATTTTAGTGTTCCAATTTAATTGTGGGAAATATAATGCCATTTGTATCGATGGGGTAAAAGCAATGTCAGAAAATTGTAGGAATGCCAGGTCTTACTAAAGGTGTTAATGAAATATGCTTCAGCAAAAAAATGGGTGTTGTATAGATAAGCATTTGTAGTTAGGAAATTGCCACTAGTAAAATGTTAGCTAATAACATAAAAAATAGTAAATTTTATTAAGTCTTCAAATTTCTGATTTTCTAAATTTATATCTAATAAAATGCAACATAATCTACAGATTGTCTTTGTATACTGCAGTGCATTTGCCTCTTCTAAAAAAAGTGGTAGTATGAACTTTTATAATGAGAACAAACAAAAAAATCACAATTTTTTTCCTGATATAGAAAAGCCATTACTTAAGTGGTTTTCTAATATAACATGATTTCTCAAATTGCAGGAGATACTGACAATTTTAACAATCTAAGTGAACTAAATTGCAAGATTTATACTTACAGGGTTATTACCTTACCACAATTATTAAGGATGTTGAAATAACATAGTCTCAAAAGGTGATTTGACTATTTAAATTTTGGGTGACTTCATAAAAAGAAATAAGTGATAAAGTTTCTGCTATTTTTTAAAGTCATTGTTGGAAAAGTAGGGATGGCCAGATGTTCTTTCTGAGTCTTTTTTTTGTCTTAAGAAACAGCTTAAAATCAATATTAAAAAAAGTAGCTTCAGGGCAGCAGAATTTTAGACCCTTGGTTCAGCGACTTGGGTATTTGAGTCCCGGCTAAGAAAGAATTCAGAGGCAAGACTCAGATACAAGCAAAAGTTTATTTAGAAAGTCACAGAAGTAGAAGAAGTGATCCAACTTGGCTGTGTGAGCTCAGGAAACAAGTTACAGAAGCACAAGAAGGGCCCTTGAAGCATAGGGGGATAAAGGCAGAAAGAACACATTTGGGGGTACAAGAAGGAGGATGGTGCAAGGTGTGGGGGTGAGAGAGAGAGAGAGAGAGAGAGAGAGAGAGAGAGAGAGAAGCTAAGGAAAGAATGCAGTGGGGAAAGGCATGGGCATGCTCAAGAGAGAGAGAGTTTTCTGGTCCTTTTTTTGAGGACTTTTATCTGGAGGTCTCAGGGGAGGATCTCAATAGAATATTCATCAGATTTCCAGGTGTGTCTTTTCAGGTTTATGGTCTCTACTAATTGGTTGGCATTAGAGGTGGGGATTATTAGTCATTGCATCTGATCCTGCTGTCAGCCATGGGTTCATCCTACCTGGCCTTGCTGCTTTTCTGGGCTTGGAGCTAAAACATAACTGAGGGCCAGATTCTATCTCTAGTTTGACTAAAACTCTGTCTCTGTGCTCCGTAGACCCTAGTTTTTGTTCCTAAGATTATTTGATTTGCATCAAAACCTCATTGGGATAAAGGATTAATGCCGAAAGGAATGGTCATGCAAGGGCTTGTATGGGAGTCTTATGAGGCTATTCTTCAGTCCCTTTATTCCTCCTCTAAGAAGATCTACCACATGCCAGGGGAGGAAAGGTCAGGAGAGGGTCTAAACTACAGGACCAGAGATATGCTAAGGGAGGAAAGTCAACCTGGGAGCAAGGTCCCACCCTATAATTTGTCGCTAGGCTCCTGGAGCTTTCTGCCTTGGGTGACCTTCTGTACCTGGCCTATCATTCCTACTCTGCTCATGCCTGTCTAACTGCCTACTATAGTGTTATTTGTCCATAATTAAAGTACCATTATCATTAAGAACAGTTTTATTACCCTTAAAAAATCCCCTGTGCTTCACTTATTCAAATCTTCCTCCAATTCACTAAAACATCTCACATGCAATTTTATCCAAATATACGGTTCCTCATCTAGAAACATTTGGAAACCACTTTTGTGGAAAGTGGGGAGTCATTAAATAATTTTATGGGAGAGGATAATATGCTCATATTTGAATACAAATATCTCACTTGCACAGTGGAGAGGTAGAGAGAATTCTGAATGCCTACAGTCTAGACAAAATGTGATGATAGCCTAAATTATTGATATTGAAAATTTATATGGAAAAGAGAATAAAGGTATGGTGAATTCAGAAATACTTTAAAACTAAAACCAGGATAACTTCATGGCTGGTTATCACTGGAGAAAGAATAATAAGTGCTCCAGAGGTACAGTAATTATTAGTAGAACCAGAACTAGGAACCAGTGATTTCCACTGAACCACAAAACAAGGATACTTGCCTCATGTAACTACTGCAAGGGAAGTGAAAATTTTCTTGCAATTGCAAAGTGCAATTGCCCCCCCCCCCCCCCGCTAAAACTTCCCACCTCATGCCAACTACATCAGATTTGTTCATTGACTTTAAGAACCAGTGAATAGTCAATAACAAGGTGGGTCAAATGATCCTGAACAACCCCTGGACACTTGCTTTATAAGGCAAATGGGAGCAGTTGGATTAGTTGTGTTATTCTTAATCTACATTTAACCCACATTTTAATCACTGCTTTTTGGAAGCAACATATCAAAGACGAAATATTCTGTACAACATTTTTTTTAGACTTTCTGTTGAATGATTTGCAGTGATAGAAATTCTATGTTCCACATGGTTTTACATTTTACTTTGGGATAATTGCAACTAATAGAGTATTCTTACTACAGAAATACTGTAATTGTTCTTCATTAATACAATTGTTCTCCATTTAGGTCAGCCTAAACTACAGGACAACATAGACAAATTATATTTCCTCTTCAACATACCACTATTTCCCAGTTTTCAGACAATTTCCACATTTACCCTCCATGATTAGTAATCACTTCAGTAGATTTAGTAACTCCCATCCAAGGACTATTACAAGAGAAATAATTCCACCTCCTGCTGCTTTTATTTGAAAGTGTGCAAAACCCTAGACTTTATAATTTCCAGCCAGTGCTCCCATTGTCTTGTTTGGATGGAAGAAATTTTTGGCTCTTTCTTGTGTTTCTGTATTGTCGATTGCTGGCAGCTAAGCCTGCTGACACACCACCAAGTGCAACTTTCAGATAAGAAGTGTAAGAACAGCGTGAGGGTTAATCCTTCACAGCCTGCTTTTCCTGGAACTTCAGTACAGCCCACTCAGATGTTGTTTACAATTGTGCAATGAAGGGTAAGTTCTCATCTGCTCTCCTCCTCCTGTTCATGCTGCATCACATAGAATGCTACACATGCTCTCCCCTTTTCTAATTCTTCCTGCTTTTGCTCAATTACCCAAATCACAAGGATGGCCAATATGATATGTTGATTCGCAGTGGATCATTTGTTTTATGCTCATTTTTACCCTACATGCAGATCACAAAGCAAATGAAAGAGCCATCAAATGGAGGACTCAAGCAGGAAGAGAAAATCTAACATCAACATTGATGTCAGTGATCCAGTCAGCCAAGCCCACAAGTACTAGATTCCAAGAAAGTAAATCATAAAGGAAGGAAGGCAGATTTCTTGACTATGTCAGCACATAATTTTTTATTTTTTTAAATTTTGTTGTTGCTAGTTCGGTTTGGGTCCTTCATTTTTTTTTTTTTGTCACTGCAGTGAAATCTTGCTAGACTCAAATACAAATAAGACCACATAAGTAAAATCCATAGTTGCTGAAGAAAGCATTTAGGATAGAAAATAGTTGAAGAAATGCAGTACAGCTTACTTATTTTTACTGGCCAGATGATTCAGGGTAGTAACTATTTAATAAAAATGCCTTCATAGAGCCCTAATTGTTATACCCAGTTTGTTATCTTTCCTTGATTGTGTTGTGTTATTTGCCTAACTCTGGCATAAATTTTTACTTCTAAATTTCAATCCTGTTTATGTATAATATTAGTTATGTGTAGCCTGCTGGCATTGTGTCCAACAATTATTTGCATTCTCAGCTTACTATCAGACTTTCTATTTCTGCCTATTGCAAGTTTGAGGGAGAAAGAAAATATGATTCCAAACAGAGAGGCCACAGATAATGCTGCAATCAGATAGTCAACAATCTCCACCTTCCTTTACATTGGTAAGAAAAAATTTTCTTGAATGTGCTGCTGCTATCCAGTTATCTCATTTGTTTAAAGGTCCACGTCCTACCAAATTAGTTCTTTACATAATTGTATGATGTTAAACATGCAGGACTATAGTCACACATGTTCCTTTAAAATGCAGATTGTCAGGGGTTTCTTGGGTACACAAGAAACTGGAATTAAGTCATATCAACAGAGGAACTTTTAACTCAGGAACATCATTTGAGCCCTGGCCGGTGTTGCTCAATTGGTTGGAGCATCATCCTGTATACCTAAAGGTTGAGCTCAATGAATGTTGCTTTCTGTGTTTATTTTCATTGAACTCAGAGAAACTATAGACTGAGCCCAAGCACTGTGTGCATTTAAAAATGAGAATCAGTGGATTAAAAAACTGTGATACATCTACACAATGGAATACTATGCTGTAGTAAAATAGAAGGAACTCCTACCATTTGCAATAGCATGGATGGAACTGGAGAACATTATGCTAAGTGAAATGAGCCAGTCAGAGAAAGATAAATATCACATGATCTCACTCATTTATGGAATATAATGAACAACATAAACTGATGAACAAAAACAGATCCAGAGACAGAGAAGCATCAATCAGACCATCAAACCTTAGAGGGAAGGGAGGGGAGGGTGGGGGTTGGGGGAAGAGATCAACCAAAGGACTTGTATGCATGTATATAAACAGAACCAATGGACACAGACAACAGGGGGAAGTGGGGGATAAGGACACATATGTAATACCTTAATAAATAAATTAAAAATATATAAAATAAAATAATAAAAATGAGAATCAACTGGTTATTTGATATTTGATTTCCAATGAAAAAGAAAAAATGTCAAATACTTATAACAACACATGATATCAGTGTTTGTTTTTTATTTTACATGCTGGAAACCACATCCAGTAAGGTCTTAAGATGTCAGGTTTAATCTCCTCATCTAAACAAATAGTGAGGAGTTGTATTACTAACTGGCATTGGTTCAGCTGGTCAGTGATTTTATCAGTGGGGAGCTCTCTGTTTTGGTAAAAAGGGGCTTCTTGTGACGTCATGAGAAAATAAATTTTCTGAGACTCACACAAGACAATGAACGGTCTTTACATAGAATTAAACCCCCGAGTTCCAAAGTCCCCTTTTCCTTTGTCCCCCCATAGAACAAGTCCAGCTGTGTCTTCAGCAGGGCTAGGATTAAAGTTGTTATCCAAAGTTTCCGTTCTATCTTTACTCAGTCCAGTCCAGCATCAGGCTAGCTCAGCTTGTGTTCCCAGCTGTAGTCCATTGCCTCTGGGGTCCACATGGCCATGACCATGGGGCTTCCAGGGCCACATGGCTGTGGAGGAAACACAGGGGAGACAGGGAAGTAGGAGCAAAACCAGAGGAACAAGAGAGGGACAAGAGAGAGAATTCCTTTGTCAGTGGGTTATGTATTCCTACATTTTCATGCCCTGGCATTGAAGCCACCCCCTCTGGTCAATTATCTTTGTTTCCCAGGCTGGACTAAAAGGCAAGTACCTTCCCTGCCTCACCCTAACTTCACTGAGCATGGGTGCATCTTCCCTTTCCCCAGTGATTTGCAGGGAATAAACTACAAAAGTGCGGCGTCCTATAATGTCTGGCCTTTCCTTTGCTCCTTCCTGTTATTAATAACTAGATCATTGCACTAATACAATGATACCATCAGGGTCCCCTGTCTTTATAGACTCCTGCTCTTCTACTTTATAATCTGATGGTTGCAAATGACTGATTCTGTGAATTCACCACATCCATGGTCAAGGAAGGAAGAGGGTTTATGCGTGGGGTACTAATCACTTCGGTTCCTCTTATAGCAGGAAGGAAGATTGTCTCCCACAGCCTTTCAAAAGACTTTTGCTGAGGTCTCTTGAGCCATATCTGTGTCAAGATGCAAGGTAGCTGGGAAAGCATTTGGTGGGAGACTGTGTTCCCAAAATGTTAACATGGCTGCATGAGCAGGATAAAGTAGAGGAATGAGCATCAATGAACTATTATAGTGGATGCTTAAGTAGTCATCATGAGAAACAATAGTTATTTGGCTAGACTCCCATACACTCATGTTGTAATTTAGTATTTATTATTTTAAATTTAATTACATAAAGGGAGGAGGTGCAATTCATTTTTTTTATTACTTGGGACCTTTGAGGTTTTAATTCAGCTCTATTAGGTGGAGATTTTATTCTGCAGTTGGGATTTATGTACCTCAAAAAGAAAAACAGTAGTTGGGCCAAATGCCATTTGAGGAATCATCCCCCATCTCATTTCATTCCACCCTCTACTTATGCTCACTGTGGCTTTCTATTTTTTTAATATGCCAGGTTTATCTTCACTCAACAGCATATACCATTATTTATTCAGTCTGAGTTCTCCACTGCTACATTATTTAATTAATTTAATACCTACTTAATCTCTGAACCTAGCTTTATTTTTCTGCCTTGAGTCACTGAGTCTTTAAATTATTACTGGTAAACTGGATTAATCAAATTCATAGAGATATGAAATTATAAATACTCATAGTGCAGCCAGTAATTAAATGAACAAAAAGAAAATAAATTTCCAGCCAAATAAAAACTCACGGAAAATTTATAGCATTGTTTTCCCAAAGAATATATACCTGGGTAATAGGTGATGATTCCAGGGAAGTTCTAGCAACGATTTTCTCTCATGAGCAGGTAGATTGTTTCTAACTTGATGAAATAAAGTGAAATGTAATTATATACTGAACCTTTTGCTAATTGCAAATGACTCACACAGAAGCAAACACCACTTCGGGTATATCGCTTATGCTATTATCTAAATGTCTCAGATTAAATTATTGAGCTTCTTTGTTTTGGTTATTTTTTCTCAAGAACGATAGCTCTCATTATGATTGTCTCATTATTTCTGTGATACTTCGTTGTTTTTTTAATTTGTGTAATTTCTTTAACTGCTTCAAATATTTTGCCCTTTTTTAATTTTAGCCGATATTATCATTTTTAAACTGTATCTGTTTTGATAGCACCTTTTCCCCTTGAGTACCCTGGTAATCAAGAGCTATCTAGTACCCCCAATCCTCACCACCGATCATTTCAATGAGTCAAGATGTATGGAGGAAACTCATGATTTTACCAAACCATCTGCTTCATTTCCATCATTGTTCACTGAATTTCACAGTTGTTTCATTGTGAAGTGGCAATTAACCATGGAATACAAAGGTATTTTCATCTGACCTCTTTGTTTCAATTTCATACTGGTATAATTAAAACCTTGAGCTCAGTTGCAGCAACAGGGACTTTTGTCCGAGGATAACACACAATTTGGCCTTTTGTTAAATATATTCATGTGGTTAAAATCATAATTATTCATGATTTCATTACTTCAAACACCTTTAAAAAAGCCGAAAAGGAATTTGGAAAAACAGCTGTCTATGTACGTCCTGACATAATGATATCAATATTGTAGCTTGTTCTGTTTCATTTTGGATTATGATTGTGAAATGAACTGCAAGCGAGGGGTTCCCTGGTGGTGTTCAACAGTCAGGGCAAGAAATTATGCTTTCTTTAGATTATAGGTATTTAAGGGGGTGTTATAAAAGGCAATAGCATGGTCATTGGTCAAATATGAGGTAACTATTAACTTTTGAGATCATAAAGAGGTGTGCAGAGTGGAGTGATATATTGCTATGAACATAGCTTTATTTTTCTGCCTTGAGTCACTGAGTCTTTAAATTATTACTGGTAAACTGGATTAATCAAATTCATAGAGATATAAAATTATAAATACTCAGAGTGCAGCCAGTAATTAAATGAACAAAAAGAAAATAAATTTCCAGCCAAATAAAAACTCACAGAAAATTTATAGCATTTCTATGCTATATAGGAAATCTCACAAGGAAACAAATGTGTGGTATGAATTGCTAGAAATAATGTCACTGTTTGGAATGTGCTAACTAACCCATCTGTCCACTGGAGGTTGCTGTACATAGGTGATATTTCCTCCTATGACTTTTTAAAAAGGCCTTTTCTCTATTTCATACCAATCTCTGAAACAAGTTTGGAAAATTAGGAGCCCTAGCCGGTTTTGCTCAGTGGATAGAGAGTCAGCCTGTGGATTGAAGAGTCCTGGGTTCGATTCCTGTCAAGGGCACAGGCCCAGGTTGTGGGTTTGATCCCCAGTAGGGGGCATGCAGGAGGCAGCTGATAATTGATTCTCTGTCATCATTGATGTTTCTATCTCTCTCTCTCCCTCTCCCTTCCTCTCTGAAATTTATCATATATATATATATATATATATATATATATATGAAAACTAGGACTTTTTGAGTGCCTTATAATGTTGGGCATTGTGCTAAGTGAGCTTTTACTATGGTAACTCTATTTTCCTCTAACTACTCCCTAATTAAAGGTTATCCAAGTTTTAAAAATTAGGACACTGGCATTCTGGAATCTTAAATGATTTGTCCACTGTACAAAATTAATGAGATTTGTGAAGTCCTATTGGGCCTCAAAGTCCTTGTTCATTTCTCAATAAATGAAGGCAAATCTCAAAGAACTTGTTATAGTTATCTAGAAGATTTTATTATTCTTCAAATCAAAGTAGGTAAAGTTCAAAATGAGGAAGCTACATCTATTGATATCAGAACCCTAAAATTGATCAGGAGTATAACCATTTCTAGAAAATATGTATTGTAACTACTGACTGCCAACTAAATAGTTTCAAAACCAGTATACCCATTACACTAATTTTCTATTGCTTTACAAGTGGCCACAAATTTAGAGGCTTAAAGCGGGGAAACGTCCACATGGCGAAACAGAGTAAGTAAAGAATAAAGGAGTTGATAATCAATTTAGAGAGGGGAGCAGGGGCTTGGTTACCCAGTCCCACATGGGGCATTGTATTGGTTTTCTATTGCTTCTGTAACAAGTAACTGGAGACTTGGTGTCTCACAACAACACAAATGCATTATATGACAATACTGGAGGTGAGAAGCCTGACCTGTGGCCCATGGGTAAGATCAAGGTGTTAACAGGGCTTTGTTACTTCCTGGAGACTCTGAGGAAGATTCTACTTCCAAGCTCATTCTGGTTCTTAAGATAAGTGAGTTTCATGCTGTCGTAGGACTGGGTCCCTTGTTCTTTGATGGATATGGTTGGCCCTCATTCTAGAGACCTCTTTTATTCCTATGTCTGCAGATCCTTTTTTTCCAATTCCAAAGTCACCTACAGCAGGCCAAGTGCTCCTCACACTTTGAGCCTCTCTGATCTTTCTTCTGTGTTTCTGTGTCATCTTTCCTCTGCTTGCAGCCAGAGGAAACTTGAAGGGTTCATGTAATCGGACTGAGCTCATCTGGATAACCCAGGATAATCTCACCATTTTAGTGTCTGTAACCTTACTTACATCTGCAAACTCTACTTTGCTGTGTAATTATGCACAGGTGCTTGGGGTTAGGGCATGGAATCTTTGCCAGAGCAGAGAGCAGGGCATGGAACATTATTCTCCCAAAGTCCTTGCTCCACAAACATGATAAATCATATTGGTTTTTGTTTGTTTTTCTTAGAGAAATGGTAAACCTGGGGAGGCTTCTATGCATGTGGGAATTGATTTGATTTACATTCTTCAAAAAGATAATGATATATGGAGGGGAAAAAAAACACCCCAAGAATTAAAAGATGGCAACTTAAACTGTTATTGTAATAGTAAAAGTGAGAGGTAAGGAAGGCATAATTTTGGAGGATAGTGGAAATGGTAGAAGAGGTTGAATTTGAGATATATTTTGAAGGAATGCTGACAAGACAAACTGATATGTTAAATATTAATTATTAGCAAGAAAATCAGTAAGATTAATTCTAAATTTTGTACTGAGCAACTGAATAAACAGAGTACTTTTAGAATGAGGGTTTTTCATCTTCTTTTGTTCCATAAGTCAGTAAGTCATTTTGATAGCCTAGTGAAGTCTATGGAATTTTCCCCAGAATGTTTTAAATACATAAAATAAACTGCATAGGATAAAAGAAAGAACCAAATTATTGAAATATACTTATCAAAATATAAAATATGTGTGATACTATAATGTATGTGCTTCTTCATTAGTGTATTTTAGAACACGGTAGAGAGGATCTTAAAATGATCTCAATTTTCCTGCCCCGGAAGTATATAACCCCTTCTCCTTGAATATGAGCAGAATGTCTGAATAAAATGAAGGGCGTTCCTGTGATTAGGTTATACCATGTAGCAAAGGTGAAGAGATTTTTGTAGATGTAATTAGGCCATAATCAGTTCAGTTTGAGTAATAAAAAAGATTAACTTGGATGGGCCTGACCTTCCATGGTCAGAGACTGGAAACAGCAGAGACACTCCTCTGTTAACCTTGAAGAAGCAAGCTACCATGCATTCTACAACTGCAAGAAAATCAATTCTGCCAACAACCCTGAGAGCTTGGAAAAAGGCCCTCGGCCCCAAATGAGGTCACAAACTTGGCTGGATTGCAGGCTTGTGGAACCCTGTGGATAGGACCTAGTTAAGCTGGGCATGGACACCTGACCCATGTAGTTTTAAACCACAAAATGGGTGGTCAATTTGTCATGCAGCGATAGAAAACAAGCACCCATAACAGGACTTAGCAATGGGTCTGATCACTTCTCATAACTGACTCCAAAGTACTGATGAGCATAAATTACACAACTAGATTATCTGCTACAATTATGATGTGAAAATATTTGTTTCACTTGTGACAAAGCCGTAGAAACTTCCAATTCAGTATGATTTCTTGCTGGCATTCATAATGAAAAGAAATACAAGTTTTTTGTTATAGGTAAGAGTAAAGGATAATTTTTCCTCAACCAAGTTCACAAATACCTTCAATTTTATATGGATTGCTTGGCTCAGGTGGAAAATTTCTGTTCACATCCAAGTAAGAATGTGAACTGATTCTTTTTTTTAGAAAGACTTTGTATAAACTATTAATATTGAAACAGAAAAATGCATTCAATATAATCCTCAATTATGCAGAAACATTTACTTAGGCAGGGTATCCTTTCAGTTAATATGTGTTTTATTATGTTACCAGAGGCCCGGTGCACAGATTCGTGCACTGGTGGGGTCCCTTGGTCTGGCCTGTGGGGATCAAGCCAAAAACAGCTCTCTGACACTCCCCAAGGGTCCCCGATTATGAGAGGGTGCAGGCCAGGCTGAAGGACCAAACCAGTGCATGATCAGGGCTGGGGTGGGATCGCGGGAGGGCTCCAGGGCATGTCCAGTTTGTCTTTCCCAGTCCCGATCGGCCAGACCCCAGCAGCAAGCTAACCTACCAGATGGAGTGTCTGCCCCTTGGTGGTCAGTGCATGTCATAGCGACTGTTCGAACAGTCCAACAGTCAGAGGGACTAGCATATTAGGCTTTTACATATATACTAGAGGCCCGGTGCACAAAAATTTGTGCACTCGGGGGGGGGGGGTCCCTCAGCCCGGCCTGTGCCCTCTCGCAGTCTGGGACCCCTGCTGGCTTAGGCCTGCTCCCGGGTGGCAGAGGGCAGGCTCAATCCCTAGGTGCAGCCCCTGGTCAGGCTCAGAGCAGGGCCGATTGGGGAGTTGGGGCGCCGCCACCTGTCATGCACAGAGCAGGGCAGATCGGGAGGTTGCGATGCCACCCTCAGTCACGCTCAGGGTAGGGCCAATTGGGGGGTTGGGGCACCACCCCCTGTCACACTCAAGGCAGGGTCGATGGGGAGGTTGCGGCGCCATCCCCTGTCACACACAGAGCAGGGCCGATCAGGGGGTTGGGGAGCTCCCCCCCTGTCACGCACAGAGCAGGGCCCATCAGGGGGGTTGGGGCTCCATACCCTGTCACGCACAGAGCAGGGCCGATCAGGGGGTTGGGGCGCTGCCCCTTGTCATGCACAGAGCAAGGCCCATCAGGGGGGTTGGGGCGCTGTACCCTGTCACACACAGAGCAGGGCCGAACAGGGGTTTGGGGCACCACACGCTGTCACACACAGAGCCGCAGGGCGATCAGGGGGTTTGGTCGCTGCCCCCTGTCATGCCGGGAGGCCTCGCTGCTCCACTGATCCCGGTGCTGGGATGCATATTACCCTTTTACTATATAGGATAGAGGCCTAGTGCACGGGTGGGGGCCGGCTGGTTTGCCTGAAAGGTGTCCTGGATCAGGGTGGGGGTCCCCACTGGGGTGCCTGGCCAGTCTGGGTGAGGGGCTGAGGGCCATTTTCAGGCTGGCGGGTGACTGAAGCTCCCAACCTGTCCTTTTTTTCTTTTTTTTTTATTCTGGGCCAGCTTTAGCTCTGAGGCTTGGCTCCAGCACTTAGGCCTCTGCTGCAGAAAGCAGGTTTCTGGCCTTTGTTTACCTTCTGTATTTGAAACAATGTTGTGGTCCTGCTGGTGAAACCTGGCTGACTAAAGCAGGTTTCTGGGGTTTTGTTTAGCTTCTATATTTGCAACATAGTTGCTTAGAGTTGCAGCTGAGAGGCCAGCAGCGGCAGGCGGGGAACTTGGCTTCCTCCGTCACTGGAGCAACAAGCCTCCTGTTCACTTCAGAGCATGGCTGCCGGCCGCCATCTTGGTTGGCAGTTAATTTGCATATCTCACTGATTAGCCAATGGGAAGGGTAGCGGATGTACGGCTAATTACCATGTTTCTCTTTTATTAGATAGGACTAGTGGCCTGGTGCACAAAATTTGTGCATAGGGTTGGGAAGGTCCCCTCAGCCTGGCCTGCATCCTCTCACAATCTGGAACCCCTTGGGGGGTGTTGGGCCTAAACCAGCAGTCTGACATCCCTCTTGCAATCCGGGATGCTGCATGCACCAGTGACCATACTTTTCATACGGTGAAAGGCATCTTGCTATTGTATGGGCAGCTACATTTTTTTTGCCCTGATTATAAAAAGTAGTATATAATATGATTCTTCTGAAGCATTAGTGCAATTTTCCCCATCTTATGGGTGGAAAAACTGAAGCAGAGAGAAGGTAAGTAATTGGCTTTGTCACACAGTTATGTGTCAGAATCAGGGCTGACCACAAAAAGTGCAAGCTAGAGTCCATGCATGTCATCACTGCATCATCCTGTTTTTTCAGTGTGAGAGTAGCCTTGCCAGGTTTTAATTTTTAAATCTAAGAGACTGTTCCCAATATATAGGGTAGGGTCCTTAGGCCATGCCAGTGATCAGGGCCATCTGTGGGGCAACCGGCAGGTGGGGCCATTGGGGGGCCCCCACTGGCACCCACCTTGGCTGGCGGTCTGGCGCAGCTCACCAACCAGCCCTGCCCTGTGATCACCACTGCTGGTCGCTGGTCTCCTCCCTCTTGGGGGGCAGATGCTTGACAGAGGAGCTGCCCCAACCAGCTGTGTTGAGCGTCTGCTGCCTGGTGGTCAGTGCGTGTCATATAGACTGCTTATTCCACCAGTCAGTCTGCCATTTGGTCGATTTGCATATTAGGGTTTTATTATAAGGGATAGATCAGTAGCAAACACAAGAACAGTCTGGTAATATTTTAAAATTATATTCTTTTTATTAGGCTGGTTTCATAAAACATTTGGTTATTTTATGATAAAAGACATAAAATAATTCAGCTTAAATAAAGACCTAAATTGCACATTGATTCATATGTTTGGAATGTAGGATAGTTTTATCAGAAATCTAGATATTTAAATTTCTATTCTTGTATGTTAAAGTAAAAAAGTACAGTCATACACTGCTCAGTAATTTAACTATTTCAAAAAATATTCAAAGCCATACCCTTGAGAGGAGAAAATTAGCTGTAGAGACATTGATTTTATCCATCAAGATACATTTATTGGAGTTTTAAGCAGAAATCTCTGACATCATTCTTTTTTATATTTTTGAAATTTAATATATTAATAATCTAAAAATGCAGTATTTGTTTTTACTTTGTTCCTATGCTCCCCCTGATCTGCAGGCAATAATAAAATACTAACTCACAGCAGAATTGCAGCCTGAAATACTTTGCTTCATTGTCATGTGCTTGCTAATTGGAAGAAAAATCCAATGTTGGCAGATGAAGTTGAATGAAGCTTCATCAGGATTGTGCCAACAGGGAAGCATTCTCAACACCTGGTGCCTTCTTGAAACAGTTATTGTCTTTGTTGGATTCTGCTCAATGGGCTGCAGACAGATGCTTGAATCAGATGTCACCCTTGCACAGCTGGGGCTGCCGAGGCAGCAGGTACCTGTGCACTCCACTCCTGTTTCCTTGTCAGCTCAGCGGTACATTTCAGTGCATTGGATTTAGTGTTGCTAGAACCACTGAGCTCCGTTTTCCTTTGTGTTGAAAGTTCATCTTATTATAGATATCCACAAGCGTCTCTTTCTTGGGTTAATGAGACATAGTTTCAACATTTTCCTAAGATTCATTTCTTAGCTATCATATTTAAAACACTGTTTTTACAAGTACAGGGAAATGTTAACCAGTTGCAAACTTAAGTAGAGGGCACTTATCCATTCATTATACTATTATTTTAACTTACTTTGAAGTTGACTGGGAAACTGAAAAATAATAATGCTTGAAATGAAAAGCATGACTGAAGTAGATATGTACCAGAAGGGGAAGAGACAGCCTATTCCTAAGAGAGAACCTCATTCCATGAAATATTCCTACTCCTCTCCCCACAGTAATTTTGACACTTTTGTGACAATCAGCAGATGTAATTTATAGTAATCTGAAGCAATGCCCACAGACACCAAACAGGAAATTTCAAATGCTATAGTAAGCATAAATTATCACCAAAACTTCTGGAAAGAAAAGAATAAAAATAGTTGATCAATAGCTGAGAATCACTAAAATCAAAACAAAATCAAACCAATAAATCCAATGAACTTATGAGGGGAATATGAGACTTTAAATTAAATGAAATTTTAGCTTCAGAGATGTGGGAAAACATGACATCCATAAAATAATAATTTGCTGTGAAAACTCACCAACTGGAGATCTTTTCTACAATTTCAGAGAGAATATACATATATATATCTTATATGCAAAGTGTCCCCTTGGGAGTTCAACCAACTAGGAGTTCGATCACTCGCTATGACGTGTGCTGACCACCAGGGGACTGCACTGAACTAAAGAAAGCCCCAGCCGGCAGCCGGTAGCCGCTAGGGACCCTACCCATGCATTGATTTAGTGCACTGGGCCTCTAGTTTTGTTTACTAGTATAATTATTTTTTAAAATATATAAGCAGATATTTAAAAGGCCTACATTTGATTATCTAGATTTGAAAACAAAAAAGATATAGTATTTACAAATTCTTAAATATCAGAAGGAATTAAGCTGGAATATAAATTTATAAAATAGAATATCCAGATTAAAATTTCTACCAGCAATCAGCAGAAAGGAAAATAAAAACCCAATATAGCTTTATGAACTTCTCTAGTGAAAAATACAGATACTTGAGGCAATAAGGCATTCAAATGAATATTATTTAAAAACATATTTTAATTTAAATGAAAGATCCAAATCTTCACAGGAGTTCATACAATAACAGAGTTATTGTAGATAAAAGGTAGCATTCGAGAAAAATAAAATTTTACAAATCTTTAAATTTCTTTGGGGGGGTTGATAACAAAATTGTCTTCAGAAGGATTAGATTAAAATCATTTATCAAAATGGCAGCACCTTGGCAGAAAACACAATATATTCAGAGAAACAAGTAAAAATTGCTTTTGATTTAAAATCCTGCTGCCAAATCAGGATACACTAGGACAGAGAAGATTTTTGAATAAATGAGAAATTCATTAAAAATAACTACACTGAAAAAAATAGGAAAGATAAAAATGTTCAAAAATAAACATAAATAATATACTTTTAATCTTGCATTTAAAAAACAATCACCTTTCACCTCTTGATCTATTTCATATCGATTTCTGAGAATACAAATCATTACATTTTGTAGATATTTTTATAGTATCATTTTCCTGAATATTATTTACATAGTAAAAGTGCTTTACAAATATCTTTTTAACCTCTGAGTCTTATTCCATTGAGTATATGTGTAATGACTCATCTATAATAATAAAAGGGTAATATACTAATTAGACCAGATAGCCGAATGACCTTCCAGACATCCTTCCGGACATCCTTCCAGACGAAGCAGGGGCTGCGAGGGCCAGGGCAAGCCACTGCAGCTGCTAGGGCTGAGCCCCTTGCATGAATTTCATGCATTGGGCCTCTAGTATATAATAATATTGCACATATTTTTTGCTTTTTTAAAAAACTATCTCATATAATGTGATGATATTCTTTGTATATAAGTTTTTTTGTGTATGTTTTAGGTTTTGTTTGTTTGCTTCTTTGTTCGTTTGATGGATTTCTAGGTATAATGTTACTGATACTGGAAGTGTGATCATTTACCAAATATTTCTGAAACTCAAAAGCTTATTTCCTAGGGAATTTTATTAATTGGATTCACAGTAAGTGTGAAGCCTTCAGGTTTTCTAAACAAGAATATCTGAGTATGCATACTAGGGGCCTGTTTAAAAAAAATTGAAATTGAAGGTGGATTTGAGGGAGGGGTGAGGTGCGGAGAATTTAAGAAGGCAAGAATGAATCATAGGTTCTATTAAAAGCTATGATGTACAGATGGAGATAGAGGAATGCAGGGAAGGAGAATTTTTCTGGGTAGTGGTCACCCACAGAAGCAATGCCTGGGTGCATGTAGGTAACTCCTTCCTCCCCAGTCTCGAGGTCGTTTACTTTATAAAGAAACATCTAATGAAATGAAACTGAAAACACAGGCAAAGTTTGCATAGGAAATTATACCAAAGTCTTTATATCAGAGAGATGAAAGTGTCTAAAGAAACCTCTGCAAAATTGGAAAAGAAGGAAAGAAGTGAATAGATGAGACCCCGATTGAAAACAGTGCCTGTTAACATTCAAACATGAAATTAAAATGAATGATGGCACTGTTCTGGATCCTGGATCCATTTCATTTTCTAGCACAATATATAAAAGCTGGGAAATTATAGAAATGAATCTTCTCTCCTGACCTGGAAGAGAGGTTTCATTCCGAAACAGATTAAGATTTGAATTATGGGAAGGGCAGCACCCACAGAATGATTAATTAAATAAAAAAGTTCTTGTCCTCAAAGTTTGGAAGTAAAGACTTCCTTTTTTAGTGTTATTGCTACTATATAGGTGATGGATTGATTTAGATAAAAAGCAAAACTGAATGAAAACCAGCTTTCTGTTGAAAAATTTGGGGGTGGAAGAAAGCATGATTGAAAGAATACATGAACTGACTTGTTCTTCTGTGAGTGTTTTTCAAGTCTTCACTCCATTATTCACTTACTCACAAGTAGAAAGTCATGGAAACTATTCATCCTAGTCATCAGTTTTCCTGCACATTTTCATGAGAATACAATGTGTGGTAATATATATAAACATTCTTTGACTATAGGAAAGTGCCATATACATGTTAATGGGCATCATTATTATTCATATTCAAAGTACACAGTATTTCAGCTCCCCAAATTATGTGTTCTCAACGACATAAATTTAAACATGCCATTTGAATGTATACTATGTTAAAGGAGCTAGACTATGCACTCTATAGAACAGTGATGACGAACCTATGACACGTGTGTCAGTGGTGACACGCAAACTCATTTTTTGGTTGATTTTTCTTTGTTAAATGGCATTTAAACATATAAAATAAATATCAAAAATATAAGTCTTTGTTTTACTATGGTTGCAAATATCAAAAAATTTCTATATGTCACACAGCACCAGAGTTAAGTTAGGGTTTTTCAGAATGCTGACACGGTGAGCTCAAAAGGTTCGCCATCACTGGTATAGAATGTGGGTCAGGGTTGGGGACACACAGAATATATATACTCAATAACTGACTTTCATTCCTAGGATTTCTGATTTGCAGACCAGATTTCAAAGAACACTAAACTCCCAGCAACCCAAGGACTTCAGCAAGCATAGCAAGTGAAAAATAGGCTTAGTCAAGTATATAAAATATACCCTCTGAGCAGAAAGATGGATTCTTGGATTCAGCAGTGTCCTTGAGAAGGCTGCTGCTTGCATTGGCTTTGCAGAATTGGCTTCTTACCAATCCACGTGGCCTAAGATGCAAGTCTTCTGATTTCTTTCAAGCAGTAACTTTGCCTGTCCAACAGCTCAAACAATGAAGAAAATTCTTGGGATGGATGGATACTTTTCTCTAAGAATTTATTAGCTAGCTTTTAGAGAGATAAGAACAATAAAGCAGCAAAACTTGCAATAAAACTAGTATCAGTGTCAGGAAAGCAAGCGCTGTAGGGGACAAATACATCCTGCCTTGAAGAGTTAAAAGTGCAAGTTTCATCAACTTCTTACAGGAAAGCCACTTTGGCTTTTCACCATTTCAATCATTAGTTTTACTGTCAGTATTTATCTGAACTATTTTTCTGCTTGAAAGTAATAAAAACTCAGCTCCAATACTTAGCATTTGAAGGGAGTTTATTGTTCTCACTAAAGAGTTCAGAGTAAATCTACCAGGCTTCATGTGTGGCTGAATGCAGGAACTTAAAGAATGCCCTCATGATTGGGTGTTTTTGTTTGTTTTGTTTTGTTTGTTATTTATCTCCTGTCTTTCCCCTTGTAGTTTTATTCTCAAGTTGTCTCTCTCCATGTGGAAAAAAATGGCATGTTGGAAGGTGAGAAAGATCTCTACACAAATTAGCCACACCTGCAGTAAGAGAATGTCCTTTTCTCCACTATTTCTTGAAAAACTTCAGAAAACACTCAGAATAGATTATGCCCATGTATCTATTACTGAAAGAATTACTGTAGCCAAAGGTATTGAGTACTCTGATTGATCGCTTTTCAAGTTACATAATGTCACACAAGAGTGGCTCCCCTAACTAAATAACTTAATGTGCTTTTTGCTAGGAGGGAAAATAGATGTGGAGAAGCAAAACAACAGATATCTATTGTTCTGCACATCCTTTGCCCTGTATGATTATAAATAGCATATCTCTGAAACTCAAGTTTCACCATGAGAAATAAAATGAACACTAAGGTAGATGAGAAGGAAGGGGAGGCAAAGATTAAAGTATGACTTTGCACAATTGGAACTTGCATAGACATTGTATTTTCCTGGGTAGTTGAATGTGTAGTATGTCCCATTTTCCAACCATAAGTTTCAAAATGTTCAGAAAAATGTAGTCAAACTTGCATTTCTTTTTATTAAACTCTTTTTCTCTTTAAGAAGAAAGTTTGGGTTTAAGTACTCAGTTGAAATAGACTTTCATTAACCTGCTGCTGGCAGGCAGCAATAACAACACTAGAAAGGGAAATTAGAAAAACTGAGTTCAAAAGCTGACAGCGCCTTGTCACCTTGGAAAAATGTTCTTTTTGACTTCAACTTTGTCATCAGGAGGATGAAGGAGTTGGAGTAAGCGATATTGTGCATAAACTTATCCAGACACAAAATGGGCAGTCTGTGTCCCTCCCATTCATCAAGTGGTCCCCTCTTCCAAATGGGTTATTTATGATTCTTGTGCCCACTTGTTTTCAGTTTTACTCAAGCATATTTTATCACCCAGTACTTTGCAACCGTGCCCCTGAATAAAACATTAATTCTGCCTGGATTCACTAAATGCTTTCCTGATTGGTGTTAATGATTTGCCTTTGAATGAGCTGTGCATTTTCATAAAGTTAACCTTTGGGGATTACAATCAGTGCTACAATTGTATTAAACTGTTAGAGGAAACTGACAATGAATCACTTATTTATTTACTTATTTATTTTTTATCTCAATGTTCTGCCTTGTGAATAGAGCCACCCTCAGATATGCAAATGTGTTCAGGTTTGTGGATGGGAGGATAGGGTGTTTTGGTTTATTTTAAGCAGGCACATTTTGTAGTAACTGCCAATAGCTACACTTCATTGGTTTTATTGTTCATGTTCACATTTGAGGAATTGTGTCTTGCTAGTGCTGTACCAAATAGGCATCTGGTCTCTTCCTAGATTTTATAAAGGCAGATTTTTTTAAAATTTTATTTTATTAGTAGTATTTTTTTTTAATTAGGTCATGAATCCTGAAAAATCTTGTCCTAAAGAAAGGGAAGAAAAACAATTTCAACTGGAGAGCTTAATTACTGATCACATCTTCTTTAATTATCTTTGGCCATGAGATTTTCATTTTAAATACCTAATGGTATGATAAGAAGCATATAGAGATGACAATCAATTGTATGTTTTTTGGCTGTATTCTGAAATTATAGTTTTTAAAAACTAAAACATATTTTACTATCACAGTTTATTTTCTTTTTGTTGTTGTTCATTAGATTCCACATGAGTGAGATCATGTGATACTTACCTTTCTCTGACTGACTTGTATCGTAATTTATTGTCAATAAATAAGTAGTTAGCCAAAACCAGTTTGGCTCAGTGGATAGAGCATCGGCCTGCGGACTGAAGGGTCCCAGGTTCGATTCCGGTCAAGGGCATGTACCTGGGTTGCGGGCACATCCCCAGTGGGAGATGTGCAGGAGGCAGCTGATCGATGTTTCTCGCTCATCGATGTTTCTAACTCTCTATCTCTCTCCCTTCCTCTCTGTAAAAAATCAATAAAATATATTAAAGAAAAAAAAATAAGTAGTTAAAAACAGTGCTATAAATTTAAATTGAAAGAGTAAAATATAGTCTAGTTTGTTTTGTAGAGAAACTGCTTGAGATAATCTGACATTTTCATTACTATAGTTAAAAATACAGTGTTCATACAAACAATGGTAGGTTTGAAGTCAAAAACACTAGAATGAGGTTGCAACTCTAATAGCTGGTACCATAATGGTTATACCAATTTGCATTCCTACCAACAATGAACAAGGGTTTTCTTTTTTCTCCACACCATTGCCAACATTATTATCTTTTGTCTTTTTAATAATAGTCATCGTAACAGATAAAAGGTAATATGACACTGTGATTTTGATTTGCATGATGTTGAACACCTTTTTATATATCCTTTGACCATTTGTTTGTCTTTTTTGAAAGATTCTTTATTCAAGTCTTTCCCTCCTTTTTAAAGGAGGTTATTGATTTTTTTTTTTTTGGTATTGTGTTCTAGGAATTTTTAAAATTTTGAATATTAACCCTTTATATGTTTGGAAATACTTTCTCTCCTTTCATAGTTGCTTTCTCACAGTTGCCTTTGTTGTGCCAAAGCTTTTTAGCTTGGTGTAGTCTTCTTTGCCTAGTTTTTATTTTGTGCCACATCTCCAATAAATTCTGGTGTTATATCCAAGAAATTCTTGCCAATGCCAATGTCAAGATGCTTCTTCCCTGTTTTCTTCTAGGAGTGTTATGGCTTCAGGCTTCCTTTACTGCACTAGTATCCTTGCCACAAATTCACTCCTCAATCTACAGCAATCTTGCTTCTAAAACTATTCTGGTGCTAAAGTTGCTCATTAACAATTGCAATTGCTAAATCCTTTGAATGCTTCTGTCTTTCTTTTGAATTCTAAAATATTTGACATTGCCAATCACTATCCACTGAAGGAAACTACTTTATATACAGCCACAATTTAAAAAAAAAATATGTTAAAGGGTATGAATTACCATTTATTGTTAACTTAGTATGTTGTAATTGCTCTATTGGACATTTTCCTACATTTTATTTGTGCCTCCCCGTAACTGTAGAGTTTACTAGATACATTTAGCAGTGGTGATCATGGTCCTTTTGAAACCCACTTGGATTTCTCTCAGTCCCAAGGACTTGTCATGAGTCCAGGCTCTGGTTTTTCTTTTATTTCCTTTTACCACTTGCCCAGGAAAGTCAGCTGGTGACCTTTTTTCTCTCGCTAGCTATATAGCTGTATAGCTAGCAAGAGCTCCTTCCTTTTTTAGATGCTTCTCTTTCTAGGCTTTGGTTGCAGAATAAAACATAGTCACATCATCTACTCCTTCTTTGATGCTCCCACAGACAAGTTCCAAGTCCTATTCATTTTGTCAGTTTCACTGGGAATCATGAGGAGGATAACAACAAGACATAAACACAATGAAGCGAATGAAGATGTGGGGAAGAGTCCCAGTTTTGAGAGTTGTAAACATTTTTGGATGTGCTCTACAATGTATAATTCCTTCAGATACAGTGAATGGAAGTCTATTTTACTTCTTTCTGGCTATATGGTTAAAGAATGGATTGCAGGTGGCAGCTTCTATGTGGTCTGACAAACTGTTTCTCAAAAGATTTGGTTTCCTTGAATTTCTTCCTTCCACAGGGAAAATTATTTGAGCAGATTCTTTCTTTCAAGTGATGTTTGTATTAATCTGCATTTTTATATTTCTGATGCTTATTTCAAATGTTAAATGCATATACATAGATACACATGAACACATGTATGTATATCTATCATCTATCAAGGCAGAGAGAGGGGAAGGAATTTTGGGGTCTTATTAGAGACACAGGTAGGTTATTGATTTTTTACTTATTTATTTGACCATTGCTAACTCCAGATAGCCAAGGACCATACATATTTTATTCACTCCAATATATCCAGTGCTTAGGATAATGCACGGCCCATTTAAGTTTTCAATAAATTTTTATGTGATCTATGTATTAATGAATAAGAAGAAAGAGTGCATATCTAAGTTCACACAGCTAGATGGTTGTTGAACCAAGTCTTAGGTATTTCAGTCTAAAACTCTCTCTACCATAAAAGGTTGGACCCCCTCCAAATGACAGCAGAATATACACATCCAATGTGCAGTTTTTCCTTAGTTTCTTTGTTTAAAGGCATTCCCAATGTATTTACTCTAATTTTCATAAAATTAAATATTTTATTAAGCATTGTGTCTTATGTTTTATATTCCAAAGTACTTCTATTGCTTAATAGTAAGCTCCAAGTCTTATACATTATTTCCTTTTAAGAAAAACACACACACACATTCAAACCATCCTCTATAATAAAAGGATAATATGCAAAGAGACTGAAAGGCAGAACTGAACAACCAATCAAAGTGTAATAGGCTAATGATATGTTAAGGATGCTCAACCGCTTGCTATGACATGCACTTACCACCAGAGGGCAGACAGTCAACTGGTCGACCAATTGCTATGACATGCACTGACCACTAGGGGGCAGATGCTCCGACTGGTAGGTTAGCTTGGTGAGGGGGTCCAGCCAATCAGAACTGAGCAAGATGGGCCAGATACACCCTGGAGCCCTCCCACGGTCCCTCCCCAGCCCAATTGTGCACCAGTGGGGTCCCTCAGCCTGGCCTGTGCCCTCTTGCAATCCAGGATCCCTCGGGGGATGTCAGAGATCCAGTATCAGCCCGATCCCGCAGACCACTCCCTTTGGGAGGGCACCAGACACAGGGCTCATGGCTGGCAATTGACTGGACATGAGCCCACAGCAGGCACAGTAGGGCTGGGATGAGTGGGAGTGGCAGGTAGGAGCTGCAGAGAGCATTGGACTGCAGTTTCGGGCCCAATCCCTGCAGGCGACCCAGAGGGACCCCACCTATGCACGAATTCGTGCACCGGGCCTCTAGTCTAGCATAATATAGGTCCTTAGGTAGATTCTTATGTTAGTATATGCTTTTTAACTTTGAATGTCTCAGAAGAGAATAAGATTCTCTTAAAGGCAGGGCTTTCAGTCCCTCTGGAAAGAACAGTACATCTCCCAGTGTTAATTTAAGCTTGACAAATGCGGGGTGAATTTATTTGTAAGAGTGTTCACATCATCATTGAGAAGGATTTATACTTCTTTGAAAGGTTATTTTCTGCAAAATAAGATATAGTGCTGCATCCAGGTACCCAGCCTGCTCTGCAAGAGAACAATCCTTGGCATTTAGACTAAGTGTTATGTCCTCTAGCAAGGAAATGAGTTGTGACAGGTATTTTTCATTTCTGACTTCTGATGGTAGTAGCATTTTCAAGAGCTTATACAGAGACAGCCACTGCTAAGCAGGTTTATTTTCACTGAGTCATAAAATAACATATGGGTAGAAAGAATTCAGCTATCACCTTAGTTGAAGTAACGTTATGTCATGGGAAGATAGTAGGTCACGTTAGATGAGATGAGGATGAGTCTGACAGATGAGAGTCTGTATCTCAGCTCTGACCTTTATTGAATATGTGACCTTTGGCAAGTTATTTAACTTATATAAGCCCTATTTACTCATATGTGATATCACAACTTCTCATAAGGGCACAATTTTAATGACATATTAGGTAGTCAACACACGGTAACTTGAATCCGCAATAATGCAGAAAAGTTACATTACATAAAACAAGATAGAACTGAGACATGGAAGTAGAGAAATTTCAGTATATATCACTAGTTTTTGTTGTTGTTGTTTTATCCATTTATTGTTTCAAAAATATTAACTAACCCTTACTAAGTGACAGGCACTGAGCGAGGTATGAATCATTGAATAAAGCCACAATAGTGTTTTCTCTGATGGAGTTATATTTTACGTTGTTTTCCACTTAAAATGTGTTTTAAAAAATCTAGTTTAAAAATGTTTTATTTTTTTAAAATTTATGGTAGGATTAATGATGCAATTTCCCAGCTTTATGATTTTACTTTTTCAAGTGTTACAGATATTGAAATTTGCCCTCAACTTTTAGGAGAATCATGAGATACAGAGGTAACAGATAGACGTTTCTACAGTTGTTCATGTAGTGACCTATAATTGCTTATTATAACTTTTACCTACCAAGATTATAATGACAAGTTTAATTGTCTCCTTTGCTGGAATATAAACTCCTAGCTATACAAATTGCATCTGCCTTATTGTTATTATATACACATTATATGCACGCATTGGATACTGTTAAATGAATTATTGATGAATAGATGAGTTTCTCTCATGATTAAACATGTCCTGTGAAGCATGTGTGATTATACATGCTGAAAGTTTATCTCTAATTTTGAAACACTGATGTAAAAAAGAAAAGAAAAAGATTATGCAAATTCAAGGATCTACATTAGTAGCATTTTAAAATTACCTCCATTAAAAATGAGTAGAGATGAATGTTGGAAAGGAAAGTGTAATTAGTCTAACATGTTTTCAGTAAATTGTCAGATCGTCAAGGGAGTTTTAGGAAATCAAGATTCCCAAATAAGTAAGCCTCAAAATCAGTAAAGCTGACCCTCTGTACTACTTACTGATGTGTGACAAAGATAACATGATTAATTCAACTCCAAAATAATCCTTTAAGTACTCACAGTCTTTAATTTAGTCTTTGCTTAAGAAGTTTAGAAATCTGACTAGACAATGTTATGAAGTGAAGCGGCATGAGTTTCAACACTTTGAGTGTGTGTGTGTGTGTGTGTGTGTGTGTGTGTGTGTGTGTGTGTGTAGCTTATTAGACTGCCTTCTAATAAGTAAAAACTATTGTGTAAACCTTGGTTACAGAAACAAACTAAGAAAACTAAAAACTTAGATAAATTTTGTATTACCTCTTGAATAGTTGAACTGGTATTATGGTAAATGAGAGCATACTAGTATGTGTGGCTTTTCCACAATTGTTGCCATTCATATAGTCACAACGTACTTTAATTTGGATAAAGATATATAAACATAGAGTGAGCCTTAATTGAATTTGCATTTTGTTCCCTTTTAACATATAATGTATTATTCATATAGCCTTCACTACATTCACAGTAAAAGCTGGTGAATATAGGGTATCTTAGAAATATTTCCTATTGTCATCAACTCAACTGTCTGTTTATTCTGAAATAGATTTCTTAAAATGCCATTTTGATAAGGAAAATCAAAGAAACAATTTGTGGTGGTATAAAAATTATTATTGCTGGCTAAAAAAATTCAAATATGTCTACATTCATTTAGCTATTTTGCATTTTAACCAAAGTAACTATTAGTTTAGGGTGATGTTTTCTTCTTTCAAGAATGCAATTTATTATTGGAAAAGTACCATCAAATTACACCAAATTAGCTGCATAATACCTAGTGAACAAAGGCAAATAGTGTGCAGTACAAATAAAATAAGACAGACTGTGAATTATGGGAGAGCAGATGAAGGATAAAATTATACTATATTTTATATTAATATAAACATTGTACATATCCAGTCTATTAATTCAAGATGTGTTGAAAATTAAGCTAATTTTTCTATGTAGCTCACCTCTATCTGATGAAGAACATATATGGATAGATTCAAAACATATTTAAGAATACAATTAGACTAGACATACTAGATAATTCACCAACAAATATATTGAGAATCTGGTATCGCATTTCTACTACCATCTCCTATACTAGTACATGCAGTACTAAAGGTGAATATATTATAAATAGAAGCTATAGAAGTCATAAGAGTGATTCTCTTAAGAATTGGGAAGCTCGCCCTAGCTGGTTTGGCTCTGTGGACAGAGCACTGGCCTGTGGACTGAAGAATCCCGGGTTTGAGTCCAGTCAAGGGCACATGCCAGGGTTGCAGCTTGATCCCCAGTAGAGGGCGTACAGAAGGCCCCCTCTCATCATTGAGGTTTCTATCTCTCTCTCCCTCTCCCTTCCTCTCTGAAATCAATAAAAGTATATTTTAAAAAAAGAGAATTGGGAAGCTCAAAAAATGTCTCTTCTTTCAGTTCTTAACTATTAATCTCCTAAATCTTTCTATTTTCCAAGCAATTAAAATGCCTTCAAATCTCTGAATAAATGTTTGAGAAGACTCTTGATATCACAGATTCTAAGAAAAATGTCTTTTAGAATAATTAAGGAAATCCCAAACTTATATCTATCTATATCTATATCTATCTATATCTATATCTATATCTATATCTATATCTATATCTATATCTATATCTATATCTATATCTATATCTATATCTATATCTATCTAATCTACATCTATATCTAAATGTACATCTATACCTCTATCTATATCTATATCTATATCTATATCTATATCTATATCTATATTTATATTTATATATATATATCTATATAAAAAGAGGTAATATGCAAATTAGCCGGGACACCGTAACAGTCATGACCGGTTAGGAGGAAGCTGTGCATTCAGGTGAGGCCCGGAGCAGAGATGGAGACGGAGACGGGCGGCCTGCCCAAGCCACCATGGCCGAGGGCAGGCCCAGAGAGGAGAGGGGAGAGGGGAGCAGACCTGCTCCCTGTAGCCACAGCCTAGGGCAGGCCCTCATCAGCAGTCCCACCTCTGCGCATGAGCTGCAGAGGAAACACCTTTTCTGACAGCTCATTGGCTGAGCTCCCAGTATGCCACTTGCAGTGTTCTTGTTAACTTTCCTAATAAGAATCAAAGAAGGTGATCTAGGGTTTTACCACCTCCCTCCTGGAGGAACAAAACAAAGGTTCGCTGCTGGAGGGTCTAAGAAATGTCATATTCTGCCCTAGCTGGTTTGGCTCAGTGAATAGAGCCTCAGCCTGCTGACCACAGGGCCCAGCTTTGATTCTGGTCAAGGGCATGTACCTAGGTTGCAGGCTCCTCCCTGGCCAGGGCCCATGTCAGGGCTCATGCAGGAGGCAGCCAATAGAAGTGTCCCTCTCACATTGATGTTTCTTTCTGTCTTTCCCTCTCTCTTCCATGCTCTCTAATAATCAATGGAAAAATATCCTCAGGTGAGGATAAAAAAAAAAAAAGAAAGAAATACCATATCCTATGAAAGAGACATCTTGAAAATGCCTAAAGAAAGTTGTCATTTTTTTTTGTGGTGAAGGGACTGGAGTCCGTGTTGATAAAAACAACTTGGCGGCTACAGCGGCCGGTGGTGGCAGTAGCAGTGATCAGCCAGGTTGCTTCCTGCAGAGGGAGGCCAGACTGCAGCTTAGTCCCGTTCCCCACAGGGAGTGGACCTAAGCCTTCAGTAGGACATCCCCTGAGGGCTCTCAGACAGTGAGAGGAGGCAGGCTGGGCTGAAGGACCCCCCCACCCCGCCCCATGCACAAATGTTGTGCACCAGGCCTCTAGTATTAAGTATAAGTGCATGACAGTTAGTGTTATAATCCATAGTCCAAATTTGGAGAAACAGTTTTGGGTGTTGTAAAGAGTATGGACTTTGTAGTAGGAATGTTGGGTTCCAACCCATTTTATACTATTATTAGCCTTGTGACCTTGGGCAAATCAATTGCATTTAGATTCTGAGCCTCAATTCCCTTATCTATAAAAGAAAGACAATCCTATGTATTTAATATTACTAAAGAGAGAAGAGGTTTTAGGCTGTAATAAAGAACAAACAAGCATTTAATTGTTCAAAAAAAGGAAACTAATTTTGGAGGCACAAATTCAGGTAGCAACTTAAAGAGGACAAAGAAAAGCCAGGTTTATAAAGGCAAAAACACAAGTGAAATTCTTCCATGCAAATGAAGGCTCCCTTGCTAGGTTAACAGGGATTGGTTAGTTCCAATTTGCAGAGGAGGGCGGTGAAAACCACAAGGGAAGAAGTAAAGTCTATATATGGCCATGGAGCAGTTGTTCAAAGATGCTCATGGCTTATCCTTGAGCTGGGTTTAGTAACAGTGTGTGCACAGCCCCCCCCCCCCCTTTCCTTATTAGCATCCTGGCTCTATTTTAAGCGACTCACTTAACAATACTTATTCCATTTTATTTTTCCCATTATCAACATGAATTCTGTGGGTATTATTTGAGACTGGGTGTGTAAAGTTCCTGACCAGTCATTATACTGATGTTGAGCAGAAAGGCCTATGGTCACTGGTTCCACTACAAAACGTTTCCAGTGAATGAGCTCAAAGCACAATTTAGAAGTCTAGCCCAGCGAGGCTACAGATGGAAAATAGAAGATGAAACCTCTTCCCTCCAAATCAAATCCTCAAAATAGAAAAGAAGGTGAAGACCATCTCACACCTACTCTAGCCTCAGGACTTTTACTCTCTTTTGGCCCATGGACCATTTCTTTCCTGGTAGGACACGAAATGGTTAAAGAAGGACCTAGCCACTCACTGAGAAGTCTGGTTGTGACTAGAGCTGCATTCCCACTGAGGAAGCACAATCAGGGGCCTGTTGTTAAGCCCACTCTGTGAAGGAGAGCCCTGGGGCGCTCTTTTAAAAAGATTTAAAAACCTCTGACATGTTTGCCATCTAAGCAAGTCTAGTGCTGCACAGAAGCCGCACAGGGAAGCTGGGAGCAACTTTAGAAAGTATAAAAATAACGAGCCTTGCTCCTCTTTTGCAAAAAGGTATGAACAACTCTATGCCCTCCTTTTTTTGCCTGCCTGGAGGGGAGAATTTACTGTGGACGCTATTCTTCTTTTCTCCCCTCCCCTCCCCTCCCCTCCCCTCCCCTCCCCTCCCCTCCCCTCCCCTCCTCCTCCTCCTCCTCCTCCTCCTCCTCCTCCTCCTCCTCCTCCTCCTCCTCCTCCTCCTCCTCCTCCTCCTCCTCCTCCTCCTCCTCCTCTTCTTCTTCTTCTTCTTCTTCTTCTTCTTCTTCTTCTTCTTCTTCTTCTTCTTCTTCTTCTTCTTCTTCTTCTTCTCTCTCTCTCTCTCTCTCTCTCTCTCTCTCTCTCTCTCTCTCTCTCTCTCTCCCCACTCTCTCTCCCCACCCTCCCCTTTTCTTGTCTCCTAACTACCAGCCAAACAGTATGACTTGATCAGCTACTGTTTGTAATCCCAGTGGTACCAAGGTGTACAAAGAATGGAAATGTTAATTGCTCTTGTCAGACTCCTGTCAGCATCTCTTTGTAGTTGGGCGGTGTATTTCTGATACAGTAGGCAGTTAGAGACATGAGGAAAGACAGGCCCAGTACAGAAGGTCACCACGGTGGAAAGCCATAGGTTCCTAGCAACCGGCAAAACTGGAGTGGGACCTCACCCCCCAAAAGTTCACTTTTTCTTTCATAGCATCTTGCTGGTTATGCAGTTTGGACCCCCTGACCTTTCATATCACACTCGTCATGTGGTTTAGACTCTCCCCATCCTGTCCTCCACTGGGATGTTGTTAGTCATGCAGCAGACACCCTTAGAGGATGAGCAAGGGAGAGAGGGGCAGAAAATTGCCTCATATGACTCCCATACAGCCCTTGAATGACCACTCTCTGAAGCATGAAGCCCTCAGGACAATGTGTAACCAAGTATCTTGGAATTCATGGCCCAGTCATGTTGATATATAAATGTAAGCATCATAAGCAGACAGCAAACTACAAATAAGAAAAGTAGTAAAGTCCTTGCCAGGAATGTGAGGCTCTTTCTAGCATACATGTACCTTTTTAAAACCCAAGCTTTCAATATATATTTAAATGAGCAAGAACTCTAGCCAAAATGTTGTTTTATGTTCATTGTAACTATATATTACCAAAATAAATTGAAAACAATTTTATATCTTAGACTCTACAAAATATTTATTATCGTTATTTCACGTTTTGCACAATTCCCGCACTGTAAAAGTACCTAGTTGAAAGGACCAACGATTTTTTAAAAATATATATTTTTATTGATTTCAGAGAGGAAGAGAGAGATAGAAGTATCAATGATGAGAATCATTGATCAGCTGCCTCCTGCACACCCCACACTGGAGATTAAACCCCTAACCTGGGCATGTGCCCTGACTGGGAATCAAACCGTGACATCCTGGTTCATAGGTCAATGCTCAACCACTGAGCCATGCCAGTCAGGTGAAAAACCAACAATTTTTATCAAGCGCATGTCATGTCATTTGGCTGCATATTTCTAAAAAAAAATTTAAGTGACATAATTTTTTTTACATTAATAGTTTATATATGAAGTCATAAAAATATGCTAAGCATTACCATTCACTTCTCATTTAGGAGAATGTTTAAGCCATTACTTTCTAATCCATAAAACAAGGAAAATACACAAGGTTAAAATCACTTGGCATTTCCCCTGCAAATAGCTCCATAGGGGAGTCTATTTGATTTTCACAGCAGCTATTCCATTTTTTCTTTGACATTACTCACTTTGGAGTGACAGTTGTTTTTTATGTTCCTCCTGGATTTTATGAAAAGAGGCTAAATTATATGTGTTATATTAAAAGGGAGTAAAAAAAATCTGTTTTTGAAAGTACACAGAATACCATTAAGATAACTGATTAAGAACTAATAGTCTCAGCTTTCTTCTATTAAGTATGTTCTTTTATTTTCATAGTTTTATTTTTATTTATTCTTCTGTATTCTTGCACTCTTCATACTTGACCAATATTTTTTGTTTTAAAAAAAGCATCATGGAATTTTACAACATTGGGTGATTTAGTGTGCTATTGTACCACTAGAATGACAATATTTTCTGTGAATTTTAACACAATAGATCATAAAAGCAGTTGGCTTTTCAACCACAGGAGTATCTAAGCAATAAATCTTCAAAATTGATAGGATAGAATGTGTTTTAAAGTTGGAAACATAAAGAGAACTGATAAATGGTACATGAGCTTGAGTTATTCTTCCATAAATGTTTAATTTTAAATAAAATAGATGATTATTGCTGGGCATAAAAATTAAATTATACGTTGATTAAAACAAAATGTATAATGCATCTTATTTTTATACAATGAGATGCATAATAAAATGAAAATAAAGCATTTTTCTAATGGGAGCTAATTGCTGCTTTTTATAAAAAGGAACTACATACAGTTGGCAGTCTGCATCTGTGGGGTCCACATTATGAATTCAACTAACCTTGAATTGAAATTGAGAGAATAAAGTTATATTGTTGCTAGCATGTACTGTGTCGTTAGTCCTATGATAGTTGTGTCTGTACAGTCATGCGCCACATAAAGAAGTTTTGGTTAATGACAGGCTGCATTTACAATGGTGGTATACAGTATAGCCTAGGTGTGTGGTTGGCTATACCATCTAGGTTTGTGTAAGTGCACTCTATGAAGTTTGCACAACGATGATATTGCCTAGCAATGCCTTTCTCAGAAGTAGTCCCATTGTTAAGTGGCACATGACTGTACTGAACATACATAGATGTTTTTTCTTGTCATTATTTTTAACAACATAATATTACAGCTATTTACACAGCATTTACATTGCACTAAGTATTATAAGTAATCTAGAGATTATTTAAAGAGGATGTGCATAGGTTATATGCAAATACTATGCCATCTTGTGTAAGAGACTTGAGCATTAATGGATTTTGGTATCTGAAGGGGGTCCTGGAGCCAGTCCTCCCCAGATACCTCAGGAAGACTGTATTTCATTCTTTGTTCCTTTGGATGAAAACTTTTTTTCTGTAATGTGTATAAGCCAGATGGATTTTAGTGGGGTCTAAAATTTATCAGAGGAAAGAAAACAGAAAGGACAAAATCATAGTACTTCATGTCTTTAAAAATGTGTTGGGGGACAATAAATAAATACATGTTAACAGATGAACATTATCAGTATAAGATAAGTGATTCAAATTGAGAAGATTTAACAATAGCCAATAAATGTATAAAGTCATATCTACCCTCCTTAATTATTAATAAAATGCAGTACAAAGCCACCAGATTAGAAAAAAAATAAAGGACTAATAATAACCCATATATACTAGTATTTAGGATGAGGTGGAAGAGACATTTTCATATACCCTATTGGTAGAAATGTATGATGATGCAAATTTTAGAGAAGGCACATTGGCAAAACTTAAAGTGGCAATACCATATGGTAGACAAGGTTAAATCATTCCTGTTTTTGTTCAAATCCTTACAGTGATTCAGATTTCATGCCAATTAAAAAGGCAAAGGTTTTATAAGGTAACTCCCAGTAAAAGGAATGTTTTTATAATGTAATTTTATCAACTCCCTATACTCTTTGAACTCTCTGACCTTTTCCCCCCTCATAGCTGCCCAAACCTCACTGGTTCACTCACATGGGTCTCTGATATTTTTCCAACAGGTTAAGTGTGTTTCAGCTTAAGGATTTGTTCTGATTTCTCTGTCGAGAATGTTCTTCCTCATTGATCTCTTTAGTAAACTTCTTTGCCAGCTTTGACCTTTGGGCAAATCTTACAGTATCAAAGAAGTGCATCTTGGCTGTCATACTCAACACTGTATGTCGGTCGTCTTCTAACCTTATCCTCTCCACAGAATCAGCCCTCGCCCCGTTTTTAATGATTTATCCCAAGTGTCTAAAACAAAGCTGAATACATATTTATTGAGTTAATAAAAATTATGTTCAAAAAACCATTTTCTACTTTAGCATGGCTTAGTATTAAAAAAAATCTGGAGACGCCCTAAAGGTCCATGAGTGTAAGCCAAGCTTATATGTGTTCTAAAAAAATATTAGACAAAATTGAAATTAATGTGGAAGATTTATACATCACCACATGGAATGATATAAAAACACATTTTCAAGTGACTAAAGCGAGTTTTAGAATAAGTAAGCTATGACCTAGTTGTATAGAGGAAGGGGAGCATCTACCTATAAACTGTGCTACCTAAGGAAAGGTCTTTACAAATGTACTGCAAACTAATAGCAGTCTAGTAACAGTCATAACATTTGGAAGGGAAGGGAAGTGTGGCAGGAAGGGAAAGTACTTGTGAAAAAGAGTTTACGCATTGTTGAGTTATTTTTTTAGCAAGAATATAACGATGTGTGCATGTGTGTGCAACTGTGTGCTTCTAAAATAAAAATAAACTGAGTGATTTGACAAGTTCAGAAGAATGCCAAGTCTCTTTGGGAGGAGATAACATTTGAGTAGAAACTTAAAATATGCATGCGCTTTAAAAAGCAAAGTCTGTGGGACGGAAAAAAAAAGAATAGAAAAATAGGACCTCTGAGATGGAAGTGTACATGGGAATATACTTTCAGTGGTAGGGGTTACTAAGGGGAATCCCAGTTACGCAATTTCAACAGGAGTATAAGTTTCTTTTCTGACTGAGTTGCTCAGGTCTGGGAAACAGTGAGTGAGGCAGGGGTATAAAAGGCTTTGCACAGGTCAGGACTGGGTACTTTAGTTTGTATAAATAGGATGTCATGGGGGGTTGGCTTTATTTAATTAAGAAAGTCATCCTGTTAAAAACGGTATTTAAAGAAAATCAGATTGACCCATTTGGGCAGAAAAAGGCGGTTAGAATTCATTTTCCCAACTGGATGTGGTTAGAATCTGCAGCAGATCTTCTGACAGGAATGAGGGCTTCTGGGGAGATGAGTCATGGCACAGGCAGATGTGCCCTTTTACATGAATACCATTAGACAAAGATTTCTGTCTGTTTTCTCTTTATACCTTATCACACAATATCAACATGGTACTCTATCTTTAGAATAGGAATTCACCAAACATAATAGGGTCACTGTAATTATTTATATAAGCAAACTGTGATGCTTTCAAATTATACATCTTATTCTTGCCAAATTTATTTGTATTTCTCTTTGCTTCATTATAACATATTCATCCATTCCTTCAATTAGGAATTAAAAAAATATATGTCATACCCTATAAGCCACTGAATCTGGTAGAGAGTTGGAATAAAATGATGAACAAAAATAAAAACAGGTGCAACTCTGAGAGATAGTAGGAAAGATACAAAATATGATAATAAATGAAAACATAGTTTTGAAGGATATGAAGACAGAACATTAAGGAGGGAAAAGTGAATGCAGATTGGAACAATTTTTATAAACAACATTAATATTGCAATGAAAAAATGAGTGAATAGTTTATAGATGACCTCTTTGTTAAGAAAACTTAACTATTATAAAATAGGTGAGAGACCAAGCCATGCATGTACAGAAAAATGAACCTCGGCTGTATCAGCAGTAGAACAAAGGCCAGTGACACAGAAAGAGCTGAGTTACCTGGAATAATCTGCATGAACTGAGGTGAGTGGAAGAGCTTTTCTCTCCCTCAGGACAGGTGGAGCTTAAGCCTCCTTCTCATTCAGCCCACTAGGCAGTTTCCAGGGTGATTTCAACAAAGAGGTCTTGCTTGCTTTCTTCTCCTTAAAGATATTGTTTAGTGTGATTTACTCAGAATAGGTCTCCGCTGCCCCCTTCAAGCGATTTTCTTTTCATTGAATGGAGGAAAAATCCTTACATCTTCGGGCTTTAAAGTGCTTTAAATGTCCTTTAAAGTGCTATTTCCATCCCCTGCTTGCCATGAATGCTGAGCAAGGTCAATATTGCTCAATTTTCTCTTCTCTACAAATTAACAATATTCCTAGCCTAGATTTTAGTTTTTCTCTCATGTGTTAAAATCCTGGCACAAATTAGTATTTCCACGTATATTTTGAAAATGTTTTTTCAAACACTATATAGAAAAAAAGCATAAGATCATGAATGAGTACCACTTTTTCTTTTGCCATAAGGCTAATTAGTTTGAACTTACGCTCCCTTTATTGGAGTCAGAAATATCTGTCAGTGAGTTTAATGATTATATATGCGTGAGTTTAAAACAAATGCTCTATGGTTATTACTATAATAATTGCTACAAAACCATATACTTAAATTCACACCTATATTAATATTCCAAACAAGTTTCTAAAGAAAATATCATTATATTAAATTTTAATTTCCATTTAGTTTTGTTTGAAATGAATGGAAAACACCAAGGATCATCTAATTTGCTAAACTTCCAAGTGGGGGGAGGGGAGCGAGGGAGAAAATTATATTAGAAGTGACAATGACAAACATGTTCTCCCATTGCCGAAACCGGTTTGGCTCAGTGGATAGAGCATCGGCCTGCGGACTGAAAGGTCCCAGGTTCGATTCCGGTCAAGGGCATGTACCTGGGTTGCGGGCACATCCCCAGTAGGAGATGTGCAGGAGGCAGCTGATCGATGTTTCTAGCTCTCTATCTCTCTCCCTTCCTCTCTGTAAAAAAATCAATAAAATATATTTAAAAAAAAAAAAAAAAAAAGTTCTCCCATGCAGTGGACTTTCTTGTTGTTTTGTTGATGGGTTTTTTTGTTTTGTTTTGTTTTGTTTTGTTTTGTTTTGTTTTCTGTGCAGAAGCTTTTTATTTTGATGTAGTCCCATTCATTTATTTTCTCTCTAGTCTCCATTGCCCTAGGAACTATGTTGGTAAAGATATTGCCACGACATATGTCTGCTATTTTGCTGCCTATGGAGTCTTGTAGGATTTTTATAGTTTCCCATCTTACATTTAAGTCCTTTAGCCATTTTGAGTTTGTTTTTGTGTATGGTGTGAGTTGGTGATCTAGTTTCATTTTTTTGCCTGTATCTGACCAAATTTCCCAGCACCATTTATTGATGAGACTGCCTTGACTCCATTGTATGCTCTTGCCTCCTTTGTTAAATATTAATTGAGCATAATGGTTTGGGTCGATTTCTGGGTTTTCTGTTCTGTTCCATTGGTCTGTATGTCTGTTTTTGTGCCAGTACCAGGCAGTTTTGAGAACCGTGGCTTGGCAATATAGCTTCATATCTGGTATTGTAATCCCTTCAACTTTGTTCTTTTTCAGGATTGTTATGGCTATTTGGGGTCTTTTTTTATTCCAGATGAATTTTTGGAGAGTTTGTTCTAGATCTTTGAAATATACCATTGGTACTTTAATGAGGATTGCATCGAATCTGTAGATTACTTTAGGTAGTATGGACAGGCTATTTCAGATAAGGGTTTAATCTCCAAAATTTACAAAGAACTCATACTACTTAACAAAAGGAAGATAAATGATCCAATCAAAATATGACCAAAGTACCTAAGTAGACATTTTTCAAAAGAGGACATATGAAAACATGCTCAAAGTCACTAATCATCTGAGAGATACAGATCAAAACAACAATGAGGTATCATCTCACACCTGTCAAAATTGCTATCATCAACAAATCAGCAAACAAGTGCTGGTGAGGACGTGGAGAAAAAGGAAACCTACTGCACTGCTGGTGGGAATGCAGACTGGTGCAGTCACTGTGGAAGACAGTATGGAGTTTCCTCAAAAAGTTAAAAATGGAACCCCCATTTGACCCAGTGATCTCACTTCTAGGAATATATCCCAAGAAACTAGAAACACCAATCAGAAAGGATATATGCACCCCTATGTTGATAGCAGCACAATTTACCATAGCTAAGATTTGGAAACCACCTAAGTGCCCATCAGCCGATGAGTGGTACATCTACACAATGGAATACTACACCACAATAAAAAAGAAGGAACTTTTACCTTTTGCAACAGCATGGATGGATCTGGAGAGCATTATGCTAATTGAAATAAGCAAGTCAGAGAAAGATAAATATCACATGATCTCACTCATATGTGGGATATAATGATCAACATAATTTGATGAACAAAAATAGGTCGAGACAAATGGCAGGGGAGGTGGGGGGGGGAGGGATTAGAGAGCAACCAAAGGACTTGTATGCATGATTATTAGCATAACCAATGGATACAGACACTGGGGCGGTGGGGGCTTGCCAGGGGTAGGAATGGTTGGGGGGGGGGGTCAATTTGAGAAAAAGGAGACATATGTAAAACTTACGAATAAAAGTGACAATGAGGGAATGCACATAGTGCAAATGTGATTTATCTGTAATCTTCAGAACCTCTGCAGATAGTTTCACCTCCAAAAGGAACCTAGGGGTAGAAAATGTTTTTCCCACATAATTTGATTAGACATAATGAGCCTTAAAATCATTCAATTGATCTCTAATACCAAGAAAAGTGGAGATTTTAAAACCTCACTTTCCTACAACTATTTTTATTCTGTTTTAGCGTTTCATATTTGGAGTAGGTTGTTCATAATAAAAATGGAGGAGGAGGAAACATGGAAAGAAACAAGTAAGAAGGAAACACGACAGGGTTTGTGTGGCAGAGCATTTCGAAGTCATATTTCCTTTCCCCTTAATTTTTCCCAGCCTCCTTTATCATTTGGGCGAAAACAAAACTAATCCAGATGTGTAGTCTACCAGACAAGTTATGAAATTGATGGCATCATAGAACTAGTAGTGTGTTCTAAGCTCCGAGTCTGGGGGACTTAAATATTTGGTTTGAATACCTACTGAAATTAGACTTTGCTATGTATATTTAGTGAGATGCATTGGTAATAAAAAACAGCTTTGCCGGTTGAAAACTGTTTGCAGTAGCAACTTGCTGACAATGAAACGTGAATTGCCCCAGCTTCAGACAGCAAGTCAGGGACAGCGCGGAGCAATTGCAATTACAATGTTGCAGATGACCTCCACCAGCTGGATTGATGCCCACTGACACTGCTGCTCACCTTGATTAATAAGCATCCTCTATAGCACCTGGATCGTTAAAAAGTGTCACTTCACATTTTCAAGCTCGGTTAATAATTAAATCTGTATAAACATAGATTTATAATCTGTGGTGAACATGCCCATAATTTCAAATAACAATGACATATGCAAACTGTGGAAGTATGACAAACTTACCACTCAAGATTCCAGCAATGTAAAGTGTGAAATATGTGCTCATAATGCTGGAAAAAAAATTGTCCTGAAGCTGCTGATTGCCTTTTTGGAAAGTGCTGAGTGATAGTTTAAACTAAGGTTTGTAACCCCCAAGATGAGACTGCCTTTGAGGGCAATGGATCACTGTTCACTGTGAACGGGGCGGTGACTTATGCTTGACACTTCTTGTCCAAGTGAAGAAAGGAACAGCCATATTGTAAGGCATAGAAAATTCCATGGATTTGCATGTCCTGCTTCGTGTGTGTGTGTGTGTGTGTGTGTGTGTGTGTGTGTTTTAAGCCAGCTATTTGCAGGCAGACTTAGGACCTTATTAATATTATATTAGTGTTTTTAAAGATATATTTTTATTGATTTCAGAAAGGAAGGGAGAGGGAGAAAGAGAGAGAGAGAAACATCAATGATGAGAGAGAGTCATGATTGGCTGCCTCCTGCACGGCCCCTTGTGGGGATAGAGCCCTGACTGGGAATGGAACCATGACCTCCTGGTTCATAGGTCTGCACTCAACCATTGAGCCACACCAGCTGGGCATATGTCCTGTTTTGTAATATGCTTTTTATGTAGAAGATGAGGATAAATATGGTAATTACCACTTTTTCCAATAGTTTGGCCAGGTGCAGGGGGAGGCAATACAATTGTTAAGGTAACATTTATTGACTGTTGAGAGCTTGTCACTTACTTTGTTATAACAAATATCAAAGATGTGGGAGTTGCCAAGAATTCTGATCTTCTCTTTCATAAGTTTTTTAAAAATGTGTGTCTCCATTCATCCCATGTGGAGAGGGAACTCCATCGTCTCCCGGCCTCTTTAGTAACACCAGGACTCCTGAGGCCCCTCATCTCTTTTAAGAATGTTTGCTAAGATTCCTTGTTTCCAGTAAACACTCAAGGTGTTTTCCGTTCTTTTTTGCTGTTGCTTTCTCTCCGCCCTTTAATCTCGCATGTGTAGTGCTCTAGAGAGGGCAGCCCCACTTCATGCAATGCCTCCTGAAGCACAGCTAACATGGAACGGCTCCTGAAGACTGTGGGCAGTGATGGGGTCAGGCACCAGGCATTGCTTGAAACCAACGCAACATTTAAAATTTTAGACTAGCCTATTTTTCAAAGTCTCTGTCTCACCCTACTACTAAGTATGTTCCGCCTGACAAGTTTCTTTTTCTTAGTTCCAAGTTTCCCAACATTTGCTGAATAATTTCTGTCTATAGTAACTCCTTCAGGAACCTTCCCCTTCTCTTTCTGGACTTCTTTTTTCTTTCAATAAAAAATAAAGCATTTTTTTGTTTAAAATTGTGTTCTGGGGCCCTTCTTGACACATCCAAATCGTTAAAGTGTTATTGGAGAGTTGTGTGGATTGCCCTTCTCTATAGCGATGGGGGTGGGGTTCTTGCGGAACCCCTGGAATAAGATTTTCTGGAGGCCCCATGGGAAGATGAGATGTGGTAGAAAGCTTTATTGGCATGGAATTATATCCCTGGGTTTGCAAAGTCCAATTTCTCTTAAACCAGTCCTGAAAGAGGTATAGCAGGGGATCCAGCAGAGCTGCTAGTAAAAGCAGAGCCAGGCTAGTTCCAGTCCATCAGTCCGTTGTGTGAGGGCCCATGTGGCTGTGGGCCAAGTGGACTAGAGCAGAGGGTGAGAACCCTGTAAGCCAGGAGTCAGGCGAGAGCAGCAAGAGTGCAAGAAGAAGAGTTCAGGAATTTATGTCAAGCCCTTGCAGTGGCCACATCCATTCTGGCCAATGACGTGCTCCCAGGTGGGACCAACATGCAAGTATCTTCACTACTTCACCCAGACTTTTCTGGGCACACGGATAATATTCGGTCTTCCCTCTGTTCCTTTCCAGTTAATTAATAACTGGGTTAAATACAAGAAAATCAAAACCTTTTTGGAAAAAAGGAAAAAGAATGACAAAAGAAAGGAAATAAATTGAAGCACCTTTTCATTCCCTTCCCTCATCTATGTTTTACAAAAATATTTACAACAGTCCTTCAAGAAAGGTGATACTATCTCCAATTTTCCAATATGAAAAATGAGGCTTTAAGATATTAACTAAGTGGCCTAATTTGCATAATTAGGTTGCAGAAGTTGTATTAAAATCAGTCTGTAAAACCAGCTTTCTCTGGGTGTGCATGCATGTGTGTGTGTGCGTTTGTCTGTGTGTGTGTGCAGGAGTGTGTTTGTATATAGTACTTTACACCAAACTGTATCAAATACATGATGCAAGACCACCAGTGCTTCAAAATATCAGATGGAAAACATAGAAAAGCTTATTGGTTGTCAAATGCTGTTAGAGAACAATTTAAACTCTTGAGTTTTGTCATGATTTGTATCTATTTTTCAAACTGATTAAATTCCCTTCAGATTTGTTATAGAAAACAAAACACCACATTTTCTAAAGACCAGGAGACCCTACCTGTCATTGTTCAGGTCTATTACATGAGGTGGCTGTCTTGTTGCAATGGAGGCTGAGAAATTGTCTGTGTGCCACTTGTACATATAAAAGAAAGGGAGTGGTCAGGTTCTGCTAGCGAGAGAAGAGAGAGGGAAAGGGCTAAAGGTCAGGCAGCCAACTCTACCTAGCACGTTCTGGAAGGATAAAAGAAGAGTTTGTCTGGTTAGAATGGGTCTAAACATTCCAGAAGAGAATACATATACAAAGTATTATGAGCACAGAGTATTCAGAAATGGAACAAAATGCATTGCAGCTAGAATGTAGCATATATGAAGGAAACTATCAGGAAGACAAGGCTAGAGAGAGAGGTAAAACATGTTTTGTTAAGCAAGTGTATCTACATTTTTTAGTTGTCACAAACCTCTTTATACTTAGTAAAAAATTATGCTTTCTCTCAAGTTATGATTGAGATATTTTATTTCAAATGTCCCAGTTATCATTTAAAAACTTATCAGATATAAGCTTCCTGTGCTGATGTGTTCCCGCTAAATCATAAATGTTTGGTACAGCTGATTACTAATAAATAGAGATGTACACCGCTTTCTGTGGCACCTTTCATATTCCTGCCAGGAGAGCCATACTTACATCTGTGGGCCTCAAAAAGCAATCAGAAGGAATTGAGGGCAGAACCTCGTGATTCTCTCTCTCCCGGCGGTGATGACATGGAGAAGCGCTTGTGAATTAAATAGCTACTGTAGTGCCTGCTGCTTTTAGTCCCTGGTTTATCAGATCCTTAGAACATGAAAACTTTAAGTAAACATAAGCCAGGGTCCAATCCTCTTGTGGTATGTCTCCTCCTGGGGAAGTACTAGAAACTCACTCCTCTGGTGAGAGGATTTTCTTTTACCCCCACGTTAACTACAATGATCATTTGCTGGAATCAGACCCAGGTGACATTCCAGTAGCCCTCTGCTGTGTCTTCTAGAGTCAGAAGAGGTGGGGTGAGATATCTGCACCAGTGGGAAGTCCTGAAAGGAAAAGATTAGTGTAAGTAAAAGGGGATGCTATTATTTTAAAGCACCTTCGGAGTTTTCCCTTGGTAGAATCAGAAATATCATGCAGGCCTTAGGCCTCTCCCCCACCACATCCACCTCAGAGTATTGGTTACAAGCAATTTTCAGACTGATAGGATCTGAAGCATCTCAGACTAAGAGGTTTGCAGAATCAATATAACTCCTATCAGTCAGAAACACAGAAGATTCATTTCATGTATCAAGCAGAGTGTAAAGCCACAGATTCCTCTACTCCTAGTGAAATGCATTTCTGTATAAATAAAGTTAATAAAAACAGCCCATTGATCATTTATTGGCAAGGCTATTTTTCTCTGTGATTAACGGTATCACATTTCATGTCAATACTGTTATCATAACTGGCTAGTTTATTACTATTAATAATAGGAAGAGAGCAAAGGGGAGGTCAGCTATTATAAGCATGGTCATCTGGGCAGCTTCACCAGAAAGCTACAGCTTCATGCTCCCCAGGGAACCACCAATTCATTCCCTGCAGATCACTGGGGGAAAGGATGGAACAGAGGGGAGATGGGCACATGTGCAGTGAAGTTGGGAGTGACGCAGGGAAGGTGCTTGTCTGTTAGTCTAACCTGGGGAGCAATAGATTGGCTAGGGAGAGACCATCATCAGAAGCAAATGAAATCTTGGAAGGTTCAAATCCTCAGACAAAGAGTTTCTTTTCTTGGCACTTCCTCATTCTTGCTCTCTCCGGCTCTATGACTTGCACTTGCCCTGTGAGTCCCTGTCTTCTCTCTCCATAGCCATGTGGCCTTAAGCAGCCACATGGTCCGTGGCCATGCAGACCCCACACACAATGGACTGCAGCTGGTAACACAAGCTAAGCTAGCCAGACTGGACTGGACTTTAATATGGAACAAAAATTCTGGGTGGTGGCTTTAATTCCAGCTGCTGAAGATAAGGTTGGACTTCTTCCCTGGTGAGACAGATAGAGATGGAACCTTGAAGGGGAACCCCCATAATTTTACATCATCAATAAAGCTTTCCATGAAAACCCATCCTCCCATGGGACCTCAGGAAATTCTTTTCCTCGCGGTACCCCAAAAACTCCATGTCCACTGATAACAATACTATAGCATACTCTTCTGAAATGTTCTACTACTTTTTGAAAGTAGCCCAGCCATCCTTTATTCTGGTATGGGTTTCCTTAATCAGGAAGGATTTCTGCTATTTGAATTATCCATTAAGAGTACACCCTACCCTCTCACCACCACAGAATTTAAATGTCTGCAGCATAATTAACATATATGATTAGAATTACATATTTCTAACTACCATATTTTAGACCAAGAATTTCATGAAGGCAATATCTATGTTTGGCTATTTCTGGTTTTCAGACATAGCTCAAAAACTAGTTTTTTTTTAAAAAAAAAGAAAACACAGTAAGTGTGATCAGTTTCTTTTTATAATTCTTTATTGTAAAAGTATTACATATAATATTAAATGCATCTCCTTTTTCCCCAATTGACCTCTCCCCGGCCACCCCCAATCCCAGCACATGCCTTCACCCCCCTAGTGTCTTATCCATTGGTTATGCTTATGTGCATGTATAAAAGTCCTTTGGTTGATCCCTCCCCCCTGCCCCCGGCCTTTCCTCTGAAGTTTGACAGTCTGTTTAATGCTTCTCTGTCTCTGTATCTATTTTGTTCATCATTTTATGTTGTTCATTATATTCCACAAATGAGTGAGATCACGTGATATTTATCTTTCCCCAAGTGGCTTATTTTGCTCAGCATAATGCTCCCCAGTTCCATCCATGCTGTTGTGAATGGTAAGAGCTCCTTCCTTTTCACAGCAGCATAGTATTCCATTGTGTAGATGTACCACTATTTTTTAATCCTCTCATCTGCTGATGGGAACTTAGGAAGTTTCCAAATCTTAGCTATGGTGAATTGTGCTGCTATGAGCATAGGGGTGCATTTGTCCTTTCTGATTGATGTTTCTGATTTCTTGGGATATATTCCTAGAAGCGGGATCACTGGGTGAGGATGTGGAGAAAAAGGAACCCTCATGCACTGCTGGTGGGAATACAGACTGGTGTAGCCACTGTGGAGAACAGTATGGAGTTTCCTCAAAAAATTAAAAATGGTGCTTAATCAATTTTGATTAAAAAAAGTAGTGCTAATATTTATTCGGGGGGGGGGTCCAAATAAAACAGCTTCAGACAATTGATCAAAAAGCAGTTTTAGAATGGCAGAATTTTGGTCTCTTCCCTCTTGTAAGTATAGATATCAGGGAATTTATGCAGTGACTGAATTTCTCCAAGGGGTGATTGTGGGTATAGAGATGGTTACGTCAACATGAGTTCTTGGGTATGGAGAAATTGAGGGAGTTTTCTTATTATTTTTATTTACAACTTAAAAAATATTCTTATTGGTTTCAGAGAGGAAGGGAGAGGGAGAGAGAGATAGAAACATCAATGTTGAGAGAGAATCATTGATCAGCTGCCTCCTGCACAGTCCCCACTGAGTATCAGAACCCTCAATCCTGGCACGTGCCCTGACTAGAAATCTGACTGTGACCTCCTGGTTCATAGGTCAACACTCAACCACTGAGCAATATTGGCTAGGCTTTATTTACAATTTTTAACACGAGTTCTTTGTATGTACATACTTTCATTTAAAGGCAGCACAGTCTATTTTTCCCATGTTTTCTTGCCCTCCCCTCTCATGAATCCCTTCTATCAGCATCCCTCCTCTGCTCTGTTAACCCATTCCATGTAAAACTTCTGTCCTTACTGATAAAATCCTACAGAGGCGCATGTAGACACAAGTACACATTTGTACAGATATAGGGCATTATGCATTATTATAGCTAGTGTTTCATAAATGTATCACACTCTTGAATCTTTCACTTATTCCTCAAAAGAACTTTATAAAAATCATTCCAAATCACCTGATATAACTGTAAGTGATATATAATTTAATCTTAAAATATTATACCATGGCATGTTGTCAAAGAAAACAAGAGCTGGATAGTAATTAAAAGCAATAAAAGTAGGTTTAATCCAAAAATATTGCAATTGGGGAAAAGGAGGTCTCAGCATAGAACTGGCCTCCATTCTGACCACAACACGAACAGCTGGGGATTTATGGCAGAGTCGGGGTCAGTGAATGGAAAATTACTAAGAGGAAACATTAAAAAATAAGGGTTGATTCTGGCTAATCCAACTTGACAAGATTCTTGCTGATAGGAGGCCAAAGTGGAGAATTGGTGGAAGATGAGGAATTTGATATGATATCAAAGATAATCAGATTTCTAGGTGATCAGAACCTGGGGATTCTGGCTAAAATGTCTTCAACAGTTTCTTACTATAACTGGGTGATACTGGTCTAACAAAGATAGATGCCAAGCTTGAAGCCTAGTTGAGAAGAGGGCTTATAGGAACCTGACTAATGTTTGGTCAAGGGGACTGTCTTTACCCATATGTAACACAATTTATTCAGATCTCTTATTTTTTAAATTTTTTTCTTTATTGATTAAGGCATCACATATGTGTCCTTATCGCCCCATTGCCCCCCCAATCCCCACTCATGCCCTCACTCCCCTGTTGTCTGTGTCCATTGATATATGCATGTATACAAGCCCTTTGGTTGATCTCTCCCCTTTACCCCCACCCTCCCCTATTTTATTTCCAAACATTGATCTATGGTTAGTCCTGCTTTAAAGTTATGTTCCTAAGGGCTGGAATTTTTTATTTCCCCGAATAGGTTCCCAGGTATAGGATTGGAGGGAGAAGAGTTGAATATTTTTAGTTTAAAATAAATTCATCCCAAGGCTTATAATACTTCAAGCTTATAGTATATTTGTATGAGAGGCTCTCCTGCCCCAAAAGGTAACTTTCTAGATACCCTCACATAGGAACACAGAACTAATTCTGCCATACGTCCTCAGTGTTTGCATTAGCAGACCTTTTTTAAAAAATGCTATGCAAATATCCTGGTGGTCACATTGAATGCTGGGTCTGATACAAAGAAAGGGAAAAGAGCACTTTAATATCACAAATGCCTCTTAAAAAATAATCCATGACCTTTGTGCTAAGATTTAGAGGAACTTTACAGGTCTCTTCAATTTCCTGAAGACGAGGATTGCAAATGTTTCCCAGGATACAACTCCCTATAGTGACCAATTTAATGCCCTGGCCAACCCAAGTAAAAAATCACTTATTCAATCTTCTTGCCTATGAATAAATAAGAATATATACTTTGGAATAGCTTTGACAAGTGGAGGTAAGATACTTTAAATTTTTCTTCTTGTTGATTTGTTGATGATAGCCAGTCTGACAGGTGTGAGATGGTACCTCATTGTTGTTTTGATTTGCATCTCTCGGATGATTAGTGACTTTGAGCATGTTTTCATATGTCTCTTGGCTTTCTGAATGTCCTCTTTTGAAAGGTGTCTATTTAGGTCCTTTGCCCATTTTTTGATTGGATTGTTTATCTTCCTTTTGTTAAGTTGTATGAGTTCCCTATAAATTTTGGAGATTAGGCCCTTATCAGATATGACATTGGCAAATATGTTTTCCCACACAGTGGGTTTTCTCGTTGTTTTGTCGATGGTTTCTTTTGCTGTGCAGAAGCTTTTTATTTTGATGTAGTCCCATTTGTTCATTTTCTCTTTAGTTTCAAGTGCCCTAGGAGCTGTATCAGTGAAGAAATTGCTTCGGCATATGTCTGAGATTTTGTTGCCTTTGGATTCTTCTAGAATTTTTATGGTTTCCTGTTGTACATTTAAGTCCTTTATCCATTTTGAGTTTATTTTTGTGTATGGTGTAAGTTGGTGGTCTAGTTTCATTTTCCTGCATATATCTGTCCAATTTTCCCAACACCATTTCTTGATATGCTTTTGAGTTGGAAATCTGACTATACCTATTCCTAAATATATCTTTCTTGGTAATCCACAGAGCAGTATATTTTCCATAGAAAGTGTTTAAAATTCCTGAGCATGACACTTAAGAGTTTTGACAATTTGAATCTTATCAACTTCTTTGTATTTGACCCAATAGTCCTAAGAGTGCCCTGTATGCAATTAGGACCATATTACGTATTCATTTGATATTTAAATGCACTCAGCACTTTCCCAAATGCATTGTCATTATTTATATTGTCCCCTCTGCTTAAAATACCCCTTTTCCTTTACTGCATTTAATAATCCTATCCATCATTCAAGGCCCAACAGAAATATATTTTCTTTCATGAAATTTTCCATGATCATTTAATGTGAAGTTCATCTTTCTTAATCATATTTTGGCATATGTTATTCTCATTTCCATGTGGGTTCTATTTTACCTATATATTGCAGGCTACCTGATTAGGTATAACGTTTACTAATGTTTATTAGGTATAATAATTACTAATGTTTATATTTTTTCAAAGATTACAATATGTAGGAAAACTCAAGAAGTTATTTACTGGGTTCATTTATTACAGGGAGACCACATAATGCAATATTTGGTCATCAAAGATATGTAGGGTAAAAGACTGCCAAAATCATTTACTATCTGTGTGACCTTAGACAAATTACCCTGAATATCTGCTTCCTAGCTTATAAAATAGATATAATGTTACTTACATTTCTAGATAATTATTAGAATTAATGATAATATATATGTATATATAGTCTGCTATATGACTGACATATACATATATATATATAATAAATATTAAGTATTTTTAAGAATAAATAACATGAAACTATAATTATGGTTGCTATAATAAATGATTATTTAGCTATAGGCAGAAATGCTGCAAACAGGTTGAAAAGAAGTTTGTATTTTGGACAAAGCAAACCTTTTTTTTAATTTTTTCTTTATTGATTAATGTATTACAAATTTGTCCTTATTCCCCCATTGCCCTTCCTCCGACCCCACTCATGCCCTCACCCCCCTGGTGTCTGTGTCTATTGGTTAGGCTTATATGCATGCATACAAGCCCTTTGGTTGATCTTTCCCCCTACCCCCACACTCTCCTACCTTCCCTCTGAGGTTTGACAGTCATATCGGTGCTTCTCTGTCTCTGGGTCTGTTTTTGTTCATCAGTTTATGTTGTTCATATATCCCATAAATGAGTGAGATCGTGTGATATTCATCTTTCTCTGACTGGCAAGCAAACCTTCTTGAGAATCAGAGCACTACTCCAGGGCTTTGAATTTTATGAGGTTTAAATTTGGAGGCATTTGCTACACTCTTGTAGGATTGTTGTAATTTAAAACAAACACTAAAAAACAATTAGAATAAAGTTGAAACATTACAATACTCTATGATAAGCATCATTGATTTTATTGTATCTTTGTTTAGAATAAACACTGAGAAATGTTGGTTTTTGCAGGACATCCAAGGAACCAAAAGAGTAAGGAGGGGTCAAGAATGATGAGGACATATCACACAATACAGTGTCCAATCTGAAACAATTTACTAGTAAGCATCAAATTAAATAGTAATTATTAGAAAAAAAGAGAGAAGAGATACGTGGTTTCAAGTACTCATTATTCTATAAAGGCTGTTAATCATCTTTTTAAAAGTACTAACTCTAATATTTAATTATAAAATGAACAAGTACACCGACTATATGATGCGAAAATTCAGAAAACAATGAAACCATATACCTATTGGAGGATATTTCCTGCAGGAAGTGAGGGAAGGTAATTGTTTCTATATATATTGACAAAGAGAGTCACTAAAATCACTCCAGACTAATGTAAGAATTTAAGCCAAAGCTAGAAGTGACAATTTATTCAGCCAACCTACATTTATTAGGCACCTCACAATGTGCTATTAAGTAAAAGCAATCTCGACTTAGGGGCTGCATTTATTCAAAAATATATTGCATAAAGAATGCTTTAACCATTAAATCATTACATATCTTAGAGTGAAGGCAGAAAGGGATTTCTTTTAAAATAGAGAAAGGCAACACAGGATTAGAAAGAACTGGGTGTGGAACAGTGGGGTGAGCAGGTGCTATGGTCACACAAGTAGACAGGAAATGTTTTCTTTGCCATCAGCTGATTCCCAGAAGGAATTGTTACAGCTGGGTAGAGGTGATGTGGTGTTCCCTGTTCCAATGCGTGCTTAGCTCCCATGAGGCTACCTGATTAGGTATAATGTATTGCTTGGGGAAAGAGAGGAGCCTGAGAATACCTTGGTCAGATGAAGTTTGTTCAGATTGGTAAGTGCGAACAAACTGGTCAGCTAATCATTTATGGGACAAAGGGGCGGATTTGGAGGGTCTATGTCTGACTTTGTCACAGGTAAACAAGGGGGTCATCTGTGAGTTTTATATAAAGCGTATGAGAAGAATGTTTCTTTGCATTACTACAAAATAGTTGGGGGAGGGGTGACTTTTTAACTATTGATAATTTCCAGCAGCACAAGGCTCAGGTAACAGTTCAGCATCATCAGTACAAAATGCTCTGCTATGCCTGGCTGGTGTGCGGCAGTGTTTGAGCATTGACCTGTGAACCAGGACATCATGGTTCACATGCCTGGGTTGTGGGCTCCATCACCAGTGAAGGGCGTGCAGGAGGCAGCTGATCAACGATTCTCATTATTGATGTTTCTATCTCTCTTTCCCTCTCTCTTCTTCTCTGAAATAAATAAAAAAATATTTTTTAAAATGCTCTGCTATACAAACATGGTAGTACACAGCATTCGTGCAAATATTTCAATTTTGTGATGAAACATATACACATATAATATACTATTAATACAATATAAAGCTTTGAAGAGAGATGGAGAATAGAGAAAACCTTGACAGGAAGATGAGGTGTGAGGATGCTAGTTTGATAAACATGGAGGTTTTATGTTGTGAAATCAAAAGTGGTAAGACTATGTAGAGTATGATGGTGTTTGAAGGTCTTGACTATTATGAAGAATTTAATACATGATTACTCAAGAGATTTATTTTCATTTCAGTTTCTATTCGTACAAATGAAAATAAACAAAAACAATTTTAAAGATTTTCAAGAAATTAACCAAACACAAGACATCTAAGAAGGAAGTGATGAAACCTGAGCAAAGGAAGCTGAAGGAGAATCAAGATAGTTTCAAGTCAGAGGGAAGACAGCCTTGACCTTGGCGTAGCCAAAGGAGCCACTGATTTTTTGAACTATGAATTGATCCAAATAAAACTTTAACTGTAGAAAGTCTAATTAGGAAACAGTGCATTAAGTGACTTGGAGAAGCAAAATTATTTCTAAAAAATCAATTTATATAGTGCTATAAATATTCATATTGAGGACTGAAACTGGGAATATTCTCTTTATTCTCAGTTATAGTATAACTTTCAAGTTTTTTTTTTACCATCAAGAAGTGAAGTCTAGCCCTGACTGGTTTGGCTTGGTGGATAGAGCATTGGCCTGCGGACTCAAGAGTCCCAGGTTCAATTCTGGTCAAGGGCAAGTACCTTGGTTGCAGGCACATGCCCGGGTGGGAGTGTGCAGGAGGCAGCTGATGGATGTTTCTCTCTCATAGATGTTTCTGGCTCTCTATCTCTCTCCCTTCCTCTCTGTGAAGGATCAATAAAATATATTTAAAAAAAGAAGTGAAGTCTATTTCTCTGCCTCTTGAATTTGGCCCATATTTTTGACTTATTTTGTGACTGATACAGTTTTTCAGTCACAATGTCATCCTAATGCTAAACCTCCAAAATACTCCTTTACTTCAGCTAATTCTCTTAGAACCCTATGCAGCTGGAATATAAATTAACTCAAGCTAGTTTGCTGGATGAAGAGAGACATATGGGCCAATTGCCTCACTGACAAACTGATAGCTACAGAAGCAGAGCCATTTGGTTGACCAGGACATGCCCACGGAAACAAGAGTAAGCCCAGCCAAGAGGAGAACTGCCCAGCTGAGCTCAGACCAAATTGCTGACATTCAGAATCATAACCTAAATGAATGGCAATGAAATGGGAAAATACCTAAAAATAATGTCTTACTGATATTGACACAGGGACAATTAGGATATCTGAATAGTTACCTATCAAAGCATCAAATCTGTAAATAAATACCTTCCCACAAAGGAAACTTCAGAACACATGTTTTTACATATTAATTCTATTAATTCAGAGGAGAAATAGTACCAAACTTACACAAATTATTTCAAGTAATAGGAAAATAGGGAATACTTTCCAATTTTTCTCACAGGCTAGGCATAACTTAGATGCCAAGCTTTATAAGGATATGATGAGAAAGGGCATTTAGAAATGAATTTCTCATGTGAGAATAAATGTAAAATCTAAACAAAATATTAGCTAACTAAATGAAATAGAATTATATATAATAAAGAATTCATTTCAGTAATAAAAGATTGATTTAATGTAAACAGTAGTCATAACATGTGAGATGAATTAATGTAATTCAGCACATTAATAGTATAAAAGAAAAAAAAGTATGTGATTGTCTCAATGAATGCATTTATGAGACAAGATTTTGTTGTTATACTGCTACATTACAAATTACTCTAGAACCCTAATGGCTACAATAACAAATGTTATTTTTCAAACTCAGAGTAAAGTCACTGGGGTCTTTCTGCCTCAGAGTATGAATCAAATTCAGGTTGGTTCTACATGTTTTCTTTCAGAAGCATCTTGAAGTTACAGTAGTTATTTGGGGGAATTTCTTCACATAGCCATTAGCAGGGGAACAAGAGGCTAAGCAAAAAGAGACAAAAGATATTTAAAGTCTTTGATGTGTCATGTCCACTAACATTCCATTGGAGAGTCACATGACCAAATGAAGGGTATGGAGATTTATATTCTGCATACATTTGCAATATGAAAAATGATATAAGTACCACCTATGAATCAATAATAACAATAGGCAAAGCAATGGAAAAAGGCAAGAGACATGAATAGGTGTTTTATAAAAAATAATGTGTAAATATCATCCTTTCAAAAATGCTCACTTTATATGTCACCAGTAAAATGCAAATTATAGCTAAAATGAGATACTATTACACAACTACTAGGGTGACTGAAAAGTTTTAAAAAATACTAGTGTTGATCAGAATGAAAGGATTGGAATCCTCCACTTCTCCTGCTCTACAGCTAAATGGAAAATTTTTGGCAGTACAGTTATTTACCCAAGTTGAACAAAGACATTCCCTATAATGGAGCACTTACATTCTTAGACATATCCAGTGATTCCCTTTATATACATTTTAAACATAGGCAAATTATTATAGAGCAATATTAGTCAAAATATTGGTTACATTTGTGGAGGAAAGTAAAGGAAATAAATGTATGAGTTCCAAGGAAAGCTTCTAAAATGCCTTTTCTATTTGCAATCATTTTTTTTTATATTTATCTTGTGATAGTTCATGAAGAGTGTCCTTGGGATTTTTTTTTCCATGAATGTTACTAGTATAACTAAATAAAATTTTTATTTAAAAGTGGCTTGAGGAAAAATGGTATCACCTAAAAATTGCAGCAAATATTTGCGTATGTTTTACTCAGTACAAAAATCTAATTTATTTGTCTATCTTAAAGCCACAGACAAGACAGAAGTTGTGCCATCATTTTTTTCTATTCAACATTGTTTCGGAGGTCTTAACCAGTACAATTATCCAAGGGACAAAAAAGAAATAAAAGTTTTAAGTGTTATTTTTTAAAAAAAGGATGGTTGTTATTACACAAAGAAAATGTCACGCCCTACTTAAAAAAAGTAAAACAAATCAACTGAATAACTATAGCAACTAATAAAATTGTTTAATAAGGTATCTTTAATCAAAATCAACTTAGAGAGTCAATAGCTTTAAAGGAAACCAGAAACATCCATGTAGACAATTGAATGGACAAAGCCATCCATAATAACAGCAATACGTGTAATAAGGAATGAGTAAGAACTCTGTGAAGTAACTATAGAACATTACTAAATCTTATAAAAATAATGCAGTACCATCTCACACCTGTCAGAATGGCTATCATCAACTAATCAACAAATGACAAGTGCTGGTGAGGATGTGGAGAAAAAGGAACCCTCGTGCACTGCTGGTGGAATGCAGACTGGCGCAGCCACTGTGAGAACAGTATGGAGTTTCCTCAAAAAACAGAACTTGACCCAGTAATCACACTTCTAGGAATATATCCCAAGAAACTAGAAACACCAATCAGAAAGGATATATGCACCCCTATGTTCATAGCAGCACAATTCACCATAGCTAAGATTTGGAAACAGCCTAAGTCCCCATCAGCAGATGAGTGGATTAAAAAATGGTGGTACATCTACACAATGGGATACTACACTGTGGTTTAAAAGAAGGAATTCTTACCATTTGCAACAGCATGGATGGACCTAGAGAGCATCATGCTAAGTGAAATGAGCCAGTCAGAGAAAGATAAATATCACATGATCTCACTCATTTGTGGAATATAATGACCAACATAAACTGATGAACAAAAACAGATCCAGAGACAGAGAAGCATTGATCAGACTGTCAAACCTCAGAGAGAAGGTAGGGGAGGGCAGGGGTAGGGGGAAAGATCAACCAAAGGACTTGTATGTATGCATAAAAGCCTAACAAATGGACACAGACACCAGGGCGGTGAGGGCATGAGTGGGGTGTTGGGGGGATAAGGACACATATGTAATACCTTAATAAAGAAAAACATAAAATGAATATTAAACATTCAAAAAATACTAGAACAATATCTGAGACACTCTGAGATTAGAAGATGCCCTACTGTTGCCTATTTTCCTAGATATAACTATAATATGTACATAATTTCAATTAAATTCCCTCTAGGAGTTTTTATGAAATGGACAAGCTGATTCTCATGTTTACTGAGGAGAAATAAATACAGAAAATGTACAATAAAACTATAATTGAAGGCAATAGGTGGCAAATCTAGAAAATATCAAAATGTAGTATGCAGTTTTAATAATTAAACTATGCTATGGTGCTGCAAAAGACAAATGCATCAACAAGTCAGAACAGAAGGCCCACAACTTACAGTAAATATGAATTTGGCATATCAGAAAAGTTTCATTTCAAAATGAGTTGGGAAAGGATTGCCCCAGTGGTGCTAGGACAACAGGTTGACCTTATCTAAGTCATATTTATGCCTCTTACTAAGTATATAAAATATATTCCAAAATTAATTTGGTTGCTTGGCAGCAATAAACAACTAATATATATTCATAAACACAGAAATTGTTAAGGAGCAGTATTGGGGTAGAGAAGATCTACCTGGGCAAGCAAAATCCAAATGCCATAAAGGAAAATGTTTATCTCTATCTAACTATCTATCATCTATCTATCTATCTATCAATCAGCTATCTATCTACCTACCTACCTACCTACCTACCTACCTACCTATTTGAAAGAAATTGTGGTCTGGTTAATCTTTTTTAGAGTTTTTATTTTATTTTATTGGCATATTTTCCTTATTTTATAAGTTTGTTTGCTGGTTATAATTACTCAATGTCAAGATGTTTTCTATAGGTAAGACTCCTATGAAAAAATTATTTATTGATAGTGGCAAACTGTCCCCTGGTGGAAAATCTGTAATTGTTGTTTAACTTAGGGGTATTGATCTTTATTTTTACAAGAAAAGAAACTATTTTCAATCCACTTGCCATGCTGCTAAGTCTTATTTAGATGACATGGTCTGGTAAATTTACATATCAATTAGAGATTTGAAAAATATCTTCTATATAATGATAGTGAACTAAAAACCATGCTGGGCAGGAGTTCCTAGACATCGATACATTAAATTACTGTTAGGGGTTGAATTATACCCCCCCACCCCAAATTCTTAGGTTGTAGTCCTAACCTTAGGTACCTGAGATGTAACATCATTTGGAAATGGGTGTTTACAGAAACCATCAGGTTAAAATTAGGTTGCTTGAATGGGTTCTAAACCAACAAGACTGGTGTCTTTATAAAAAGGGAAAATTAGGCACAGAGGCGCACATAGAAGACACTGTGAAGAGACATAGGAGAAGACAGACATCTGCTAGCCAAGGAGAGACACCTGGATCAGATATTCCTCCATAGGCCTCTTAAGGAACGAACTCTACCAAAAACTTGATTTTGGATTTCTAGCATCTAGAATTGTGAGACAAAAAAGTTTATGTTGTTTGAGCCATCCATTCTGTAGTTACCTTGTTACAGAAACCTCAGGAAAGTAGTATAATAACTAACTCAAAATATGAAAGGATAAAAGGAATACATAGATAATTCATAAAGGAAAATAGAAGTAGTGACAAAGTTATGAAAATATAATCAATATTCCTAATGATAGAAATTATATTATATAGAAGGTATCATTTTCCACTCATGCCATTAACAAATATTAAATAAAGGAGGGAGACTATTTCCAGCTCAGGTGAACGTGTTGAGAAGAACATAAAAATATATGGAAAATTAGGCACAGAGGCACAGTGAATTAAACATTCACTATACCCCTCTCAGAACTTAGCAATACACAGTAAGTTCTGTTGTGTAATTGCAATAAACTCCTAACCAACTCAGTATGTTCTCACAGCATAATGGTTAAGACATTGAAAACTGAAGATTGACTGATATACCTCTTCCTTAATAGAAATATGTTCTTGGAAGTTACTATCCTTGTGACTCAATTTCTTCAACTGTAAAATGTGGGGTTAATATTAGTGCTTATCTCATAGAGTTGTTCTGAAGATTAGATAAGTAAATAAATAAATATATATATATATATATATATATATATATATATATATATATATATATATATATATATAACACTATCTTGTATGTAATACATTGTCAATGCATGTTATCTAACATTGTGATTTATTACGGGCACTTAAGTTAATTCTGCCACATTCAGGGGAAACAAGGTGAGGCATGAAGTAAAGTTGTATGATTAGAATTAGATGAAAATGAGCCTTACTATTTATTATTTGACTTTGCTAGTGAGATAAAAGGAAACCTGGGGCATTAATAACTACCTGATTACTGGCTGATTACTGTTCATTAGTGAAAATCTCAAAACCAGGGAAACACATTAAAGTTCTTAGCAGTGGGGTATTCCAATTTTCTTCAAACAAGAAGAATGGGATGAGTGCTGGAGACCTACATTTTAAAAATGAGCAAAAGTGCCTGGCCAGTGTGGGTCAGTGGATTGAGCATTGTCTCATTCACCAAGAGGTCACCAATTCAATTCCTGGTCAGGGCACATGCCCAGGTTGTGGGCTAAATCTCTGCTTGGGGTGTGTAGGAGGCAGCCCATAGATGTTTCTCTCTCATTGATGTTTCTATCTCTTTCCCTTCCTTTCTCTCTAAAATTGATAAAATAAAAGTTTTTAAAAATAAGCAAAAAATAAGGAATTATAATAGAAACCTATTGAAGATGACACACATTTATCGTCACTAGGGCCATTGGTAGACCCAGTTTCTTTATAATTCTTCAGAAAGAGTACACATTCATTGAGTTTATAAATAATAGAGAGTTTTTAATTTAATTACCTATTATGGGTTTAAAGCTTTACATAAATTGGTCCATTTAATACATAACAATCTGAGTAAGGTCAGTGTTAGTATTGCATTTTACCAGTACTGATTAAAAAACTAAAGAGAAAGTTTGAGCCATTTTCCTCCAAGTTTTATATTTAAACTTGTCAACCCAATTTTCACTGAAAAACTGTTGTTCCTATGACTTCTCTCGTCGAAGGACTGTGTCCAATAGTTGCCTAAGCCAGAAACATAGCATCATTAATAACAAAAGCCCTCCCACTCTTTCCCCATAATACATGCAGACAGATACTTTTAAATTATATATTATTGATTCAATTTTGTATGTTTTGCTGAAATCAATTCGAGCTTGCCTGCCTCCAGTGTTTCTAATCTAATTTAGGCAGCCTCAATCATTTCCCTGGATTATTGCCAGGGTAACTTCCTTTCTTCAGTTCACTCCCCAGTTTTTAACCAGGAGAATATTGCCAAAACATAAATCAGACACTTCAATTACTTCCCATTGTTTTCAAAACAATGCACAGACACCTAACCATTACTTAAGAATCTTGCATAATTTCGCTTATGCTTTTCACATTCCATTTCAAAGGCAAACCTCCCACTGCCTAATTAGGTCTCCAAACCATCTGACACGTATGCTTTATTTTTAATTCTGAAAGCTCATTTTCAATATTATTTACACATGCTTTCCCCCTTAATATAGTTAATTTCTACTAATCTTTGAAGGATCACCTTATGTATTTTATACTAGTTTCTCCAGGAAGTTTCCCCTGATACACCAACTCTCCTGTGTTCTCCAGTTAATCATTTTAATCTTCTACAATCAGTTACAGTTCTATGCTGCACTGGCAATTATCTGTTTCCTTGTATACATTCCCCTGCTACACACACACACACACACACACACACACACACACACACACACACACACCTCAGTCATTCATGCCTTAAATAGAATAATATAATTTTAGGGTAGTAACTTAATTTCTCTTAACTCACTTTTTTCAAAATGATATTTATAATATGTGTCTTATTTTCTTGCAAAGATCACAAGAGAAAATAGAACAAGTATATATATATATATATATATATATATATATATATATATATATATATATATATATATCCCGTAATTGTTAACAAACCTGTTCAAATTCCACTATTTTCATAGACATTTTGTTTTCCCAGTAGCAATAGAGGCTCTTAGGCATGTTTGGAAAAAGTGCCTTTCCAATGGGCTTCCTTCCCTACAAACCAGGGGTGAAACAAGTCCCCTATATTCTGTTCTGCCTCTACTCCCAAGTTTGCTCCACCCCTATGTCAGAACCTGTCTATATATTTGAGATACATTGGTGAAAATCATATTTCATGCTGCAAAACTTCAAGGATCTTTGAAAAAAATGCGTTTGTGTCAAGAAAATATCTATTTCCCAAGTGGAACCTGACAAAATATGTTGTGCATATAGAAGATGTCCGGTATTATTCGGGAACCTCACTGTAGCTTAGATAGTCCTCAATGCAAAATAAAATCCTTCTTTGAATACTGTTTGGTTTTTCAAAGTTTCCCCTTTTGATGAAAGAATAAGAACAAAACATCCTGGTAATTAATATTTCAATTACTCTAGGTTTTGCTTTAAATGCAAGGGTTTGTGGCTATGACTAAGGTGGAAGCACTGGGGGGCTCTCACACCCTTTCTTTCTGTGTTAGACAGGACTATGAAGAGCTACAAAAGCAACTGAAAGAAGTCTTTAAGGAGCGAAGCACCATCCTCCATCAGCTGACAAAGACATCAAGAGAACTTGATGGAATTAAAGTCAACCTTCTGGTGAGATGAAAACTAATTTCCCCAGCAGCAAAGGATGAGGAGTCTCTTGGTTTGTCTCAACAGATTAGCATGTAAAGATTCCTTCATTCTTTTAAACCAGTTTTGAATATGTTTATGGGCTTGACCATGAAATTGATTTTTATTATTGTATGAGCTTTGAAAGGAAATGTCAACTAAACTGCAATCTGCGAATCTGTGGTTTGCAAATTTAGGAATGATAAAATTGTGTGTTTGGCAAAGCCATGAATTTCTCATTGCTTCTAAGGTCAATTTGACCCACCCCTGTGTTTTTTAATATTTTGAAATGATGAAAAGTAATTATGATCAAGAGATAAATCTCTTACTAAAATGGATAAAAGCCTTAGAAAGGAGAGTGCCATCTATAAAAATATATTAACACCCTAGAAATCTCAATAAAAAAATCTACATGATAAGAAAAAATTTCTAAAATATATATTTAATATTTAGCTTAAACATTATATTTATTGAACATATGCTATATAGTTAAAGCTTTGGCTATTTTATGGAATTTAATTTTCCTAATATATTTATGAGGCAGATACTGTTAATGTGATTTTTCCTGTTGCACATATGGAATCATGCTTTGAGAAGATCATTTATTTTTTAATGTCACAAGCGAAGGCAGACATTAAATGCAAGCAATCTGGCTCCACAGCCTGTCTGTTATTTATTGTACTGAACCATGTTTCAGAACCACATGGAGTCACCATTGTCTTTAGCTTTCTATTCCCCCAAGGATGATGACAATGATGATGATGATGATGGTGCTAATAACCACCACAGCTTCTGGAACATGGTCAAGCTCTGGTGTCAGTTACCTCCATCTACAATTTTTATTTAATTTTCACATGACAACTATGCTCTATTTATTTGTAGTTTCATTTTGTAGGTGAAAAAACAAAGTTAGAGAATGGTTAATAAGCTATCACAAGCACAGAAAAAGTCAGGTGGCAGAGCTAGTATTTGGACTCGTGCCCAAGCTCTTGTTCCGGAAGTTGTTATATCTTGAGAACAAAAAAGAAAACCAAAACAAAACAAAACACCACATAAACACCCAGGTTCCAGTAGGGTGCACAGACAGGTATCAGGATAACAGTGCTGGGATGGACATTTCGCTGAGCCGTAGGGCAGCACTGACTGGAATGAAAAGGGCGGTAAATTGATTTTCATAGGAATCTGATACCAGAGCTTCACCTTAGCATTAAGTACAAATTCACTAGTTCTATGAGGTTACACAGAATAGACAAGACACCTGCATCTCCTCGAGGCATGAAATGCCTGGCACTTTGAGACTATTTCGAGCATATAGTGAAATGCCTAGGAGTGGTCAAGGTTTACAGTATTCCCCAAACACTCAATCTCTATGTATCAGTAGCCTAAGTCAAAACATCTAATTACAATCTAGAAAATGGCTTGATAAAAATGTATTGTTTCATGGGTTTATATTTGTAAAAGGGTAACAAGACATGTGTAGGCCACAGGATTGGTGATTTTCCCCATACTATAATTCCTTGTCCTATTTTCTTGGTATTTTCATGGGAAGCTACTCTTCCTAAATAAACATAGCTTCTTTTATTGGCTGCTTCCTAATAAAAACTGTCATTTTAGGGAAGAAGTTTCTCATGTGAGGTTCAGCCCACCACATCCCTAGCAGAATGTTTATCTTACTATATGAAAATTGTCTATTTTTAGCATTAGATTGAAAATTTATGAAGGCAGACACTATGCCTCTGTACATGTTTTGCATAATTCAATATAGATATTTGTTAAGTAAATACTGAGTAAACAAAGTGTTTGGCATTCTTGGTATTGTCAATTCCCTACCTGTTATAGCTTCTCTTCCGACAAACAATATTATTCCTCTCAATTTCAACTTTGAATATCAAGAAAATAGATTGCCCTATTACATAATTTACTAAGTATTAATAAGAAAGTACACCCTAGCCGCTTTTGCTCAGTGAATAGAGCATCGGCCTGTGCACTGAAGGGTCCCAGATTTGATTCCGATCAAGGGCACATGCTCCATCCTCAGTAGGGGCCATGCAAGAGGCAGCCAATCAATGGTTCCCTGTCATCATTGCTGTTTCCATTTCTCTCTTCCTCTCCTCTTTTCTCTGAAATATATATATATGGAAAGTTCTTAGGGAAAACTTACTTGGGCAGACTTTCAAATGAGAAAGCTCAGTGAGCTTTTCTATTTTAATTCATGGTCTGTGAATGCTGAATTTGCCAGAGTAAATAAACACTAATGACTGATGTGGTATTTTTTTTTCTTAATACCCTATCTGTACAGACCAGTTGTAATTTTACATGGTTCCATTTCTTCTTTGTATTCTATTACATTATTCATAAATAATAAATAGATAAGTCCAAACAGGTGAATATTTTTTGGCTGCTTTGATCTTAAATTTTATTATAACTTTGCTTATTCAGGGAGCCCTTTTGATACCCCCTTTTATTTCTAGAAACTACTAGAGGCCCAGTGCACGAAATTTGTGAAAGAGTAGTATTTCCTTCCCCAAGCTGCCGGCACCGGCTTCCCTCTAACACCAGGACCCAGGCTCCCTCTGGCCGCCAGCAGGCACCCAGGACCTGGGCTTCCCTTGCAGCCCTGGCTTTGTCCAGAAGGTCGTATGGAAGGATGTCCTGTCTAATTAATATATTGTGCTTTTATAATTATAGATACCAGAGTTGGCTTAACATAGCTGAGGACGACACAGTAAAACTTCAAACAAAGTGAAGAAAATATATTGTATTTTATATTCACTTATTCAGTGACCTAGATATTTGGAAAGCACGTTTCCTCTACTGAACCTCTAAAGATTCAGACTCGGCTCATCCCCTTCGCCCACTGTGCAATACGTGCACTGCTTGGTGTCATATGTTCCTGTGGGCACCCTTAGAACCATGAGGCATCATTTGCACATTCTTGCTCCAGGGCATAAGTGCAGTCACCCCTTGTACCATGGAGACAAAAGTAAAGTGATCCTCGATTTATCACTTGAATAAGACTTCCTTTTTCTCCTTTTCTTATTAGTCTTTGAAAAATGAAGAGAAATCTGCCAAAACTGATGTTCAGAAGCTTCTGGAAATAGGTCAGAAACAAAGGTAAGATTGTGCTTTCCTTTTAGTTTTTCAGTTCCTCTTTTCCACAGTGTTGAACTCTATTCAGAAACTTCACAAAAGTCAGTTCATTGCAAATGTGTTAATTTATCTTCTTACACTTGAAAGTATGAAAATCTTATTTAAATGCAGATTCTTATGCAGTAAATCTAGGGTGGGATTTGAGAGTCTACATTTCTAAGACTTTCCCTGGTGATGGTGATACAGTGCTGCTTATAGATGACAACTCTAGTGTTTAAGGATCTACAGTATTCTCCAGGATTGCCTTAGATGATGGACACTGATTAGTCTGCCAATCAATAGACAGATCCAATAACACTGACCTTGGTGGGTCAATTTTATTTATTTATTTCAGAGATGAAAGGAGAGGGAGAAAGAGATAGGTACATCAGTGATGACAGAGAATCATCAATAGGCCGCCTTCTGCATGTCCGCCATGCAGGATCAAACCCACAACCCTGGAATGTACCCTGGCCAGGAATTGAACCATGACCTCCTAATTCATAGGTCCATGTTCCCCAACTGAGCCACACTGGCCAGGCGGTGAGTCAATTCTTAATCAGATCCAAACTCAATTCTGGTGATAATAGTGGGGGTGGTGAGGAATGGGGTAATCTTATTAGCAACACTAGAGGCCCAGTGCATGAAATTCATGTGCTGGTATGGTCCCTAGGCCTGGCCTGCGATTAGGGCCATCTTCCCCAGCTGCCTGCAGCCAGTCCCCTCTCACCTGCCCCCCCCCCCGCCACCTACCCCTGGTCCCCTGTTTGCCATTGGGTGATGGGAGCCTGACCACTGGGGGAAGGGACCTAGAGGTTGGCTGTCCTGCCTGCTCACTGGCCCCACTCCAGCCACTGGTTGCCCTCTGGGTTTGGAGCAACTGGTGGGGCAGGGGACTTGGCCTGGTGCAACCCGCATTCCCCACCACCCACCCCCAGTTCCCCATTCAACATTGGGCAATCAGAGCCTACCAGCCAGGGAAAGGGACCAAGAGGTGGTCAGTGTACCTCATAGTGACTGGTCGAGCAGTTGTTCTGGCCATTCTGCTATTAGGGTCAATTTGCATATTACCCTTTTATTATATAGGATAAGTATAATTAATACAATGTAGTAAAAGTTTGTTTATTCTAGAAGGACATATATTATGAGATAGATTTCTATGCAATATCAAAGCTATATGATTTGAAATTGCTTCTTAAAGCAAAAGGTATTTTAAGGTAGAAACAAGCTAGCATTTATTATACATTTACTTGACTCTGCTGGATGCTGTATACATATTTTCTAGTTTCACCCTCCCAATTACCTTTTAAAGAAGCTATTCTTATGCTCATTTAACAGATAGGACATTGTTCCTCAAAGTGCTTAAATGAATTGCTGAGAATTGTTAATTGGAATTTGCTCTGTTGTGATTTTACCCAATAGCCATACCGTTTCACTTTAGTTCATAGATCACAAGGCCAAAAGCTTTTAAAAATTTTACAGTCACTACACTGTGTAGTCCCTGCTCACCATCTTCTATCTTCCCCACTGTTCTTGCCTCTTGACTCAGAAAACTCTCATTAGAATATATTTGGATTGAGTTGATGACATGTTAAAAATATCAAAGCTATTGTCATATATTGACTATTTTTATTAAAATAAAATTATTATTTATTAAACATGAAATTCTTTTTAAACCCGTTATTAAAAAGAGCTTGTAAAATATTTGTCTGAGCATATTTCCAAAAGTATATCATTTTAAATTATTTTATTGGTTTTAACTTAGCCATCTCTTAAAGCACCTATGCTTAATATTATACAGATATTTGTGGCTCATTGAATTAGTGTTGGAGAATTATAAACAGCACTTTCAAAAATAACTAGTCAGAAGACCAAGAGTCTTCAGAGTGATGGAGAGATATTTAAGTGATACTATATGAAAAGTGAGTATGTGTAGCCATACAATAGAGACTCTCGGTGGTGGGTAGTACCCTAAAGATTCTGAAAGACTGTAGAAAAAGGTAATGTAAAACATTTTATTCTATCTGGTGGTTGGTGGTTGGAAAATTCTTAGAACATAGTTTTGGACTCTGTGTACTAAACGATTTTACAATATAGCATTCTCTGAAAATGAAGAGAATGCCTGGGGTAATGGAAAATTCTCCATCTGTGAGGTTTTTATAATACAAACAGGTAATCACTTGAGAAAAAAAAATGCCTTCTTGTAGAGTGATTGTGTGTGTGCATGCGTGTGTGTGTGTGTGTGTGTGTGTGTGTGTGTGTGTGTATGTTTCTATTTGTGATGGAAAATGTATGAAAAAGCTGAGCAAGTCAGAAATCATTTTTCATAGGAGTATAAATTAGCAAGTCTTTGAGGCAGGGAGAAGATAGAGAGACTCAGAAGATTCAAAAGACCCACTTTAACGTTGTCTGATAGCTTTTCTTGCCATGGACATGTGCAGAATCCTCTAACTCTTCCAGATTTTGTTAATGGCTTTCACAGTTTATTTTTGTCTTTCTCCCTACATTGTCTATGGATCTAAGTATGTGAGAATTTTTGAGTCTATACCTGTGTTCATTTTTAAAAAATATATAAGATTTCATAATTAAAATATAGATGTAGCATTTAAAAAGTAGAAAAATTAAAATCCACCATTTTAAAATTCAAAAATAATATTAAAAGGATAATTGATATAACATTTTGTTATAATGGGTTATCAGTTGGGAATATAATTGTTTGATTGTATTTGTATTCAGTGCTTATTGAAGATTTAGGTGCTGAGGGTAGGATGCAGATCCATTCTCTCCCCCGCCCCCCCACCCCCTGCCACCCCTTCTCTATGCATCATCAGTTTTCTATCTCTAATATATCATAATTTGATGCAAAGCTTCTAAGGCTTATGGACTCCTAGTATATTGTGAATCTACAATATATGGAGATATTTACAATCACATTATATTGTCACAAATGCTCTTTGTGAAAAATATCACAAATGATAATGGAAGCCCAAATTTAAGTGTCTATATATGAGACAATTCTCAGAAAATGAAACCTGTTTGAGGAAGTAATGGAAGCTGAGACTTAAAATCCACTCTAAGCCAAAAGCATGTTATGAGCTTCACCCAAGCAGGCATAAATCACCTGAGAACCAGTGACTGTAATTATTTTATAACTTGTTTTGATTGTATTTTGCTTTGACAAAGTCCAAATTGGTTCCAACAATCATACAGACTCTCAATGATATTTCTGAAATTGAAATTGGGACCAAAGAGTTTGTAGAGTAAGAAATCTTGGCCCTGGCCAGGTAGCTTAGTTGGTTAGAGTGTCATCCCTATACCGCAAGGTTTCAGGATTGATTCTCAGTCAGGGCACATTCAAGAAGCAACCAATCAATGCATAACTAAATGGAACAACAAATCTATGTTTCTCTCTCCCTTCCTTTCTCTCTCTCTCTCTCTCTCTCTCTCTCTCTCTCTCTCTCTCTCTCTCTCTCTCTCTCTCATCAATACATTTAAAAAAGAAAGAAATCCGGGGGGATCATTAAATCCCATTGAGTGAAAGAACAGGTCATGGTTGTGCAGGATGTGCTGGTCAAAGAATGAACTTAAGGAACCAGATTGGTGCTGGTGGCTATGACAATAATCTCAAATTTATTAATTGATTATATTTCCAGGCATTATGCTAAGCATTTTGCTTGCCTCATGTCATCTAAATCTCACTACAAAACTATGAAGTAGTTCTATTATTATGCCCATTTTTTAGATTAAAAAATGACTCTGAGAGGGTACTCACCTTTCCCCTCTTGTCTATATTGTGATTACACACCAGGGTTCCGGATTTAGTCTTTTGGCACTTACCTGAACTTAAAAAAGATAACACAATTAGTCATAAATAATTACATTTTAAACCCTTGAAAAGAATGCATATACTTATACTTTTAGCCAGTGGACAGGGCTCATATGTATTTGTGAGTTTGATAAATAATTATATATATATATATATTTTTTTTTCAGACAAGTATTTCTATTATTATCCCCAATGAATGCGGCCGTGCTCAAGTTAGAAATGTTTCCTTGCTCTGCTTTGTAAAAAGTCTCAGGCTTTATAAAGGATGTCTAAAGCACAATGCTTTAGAATTAATCAATTAGGAACATCAAAAGGGAACAATAACTTTTATCTTATTAGCAGTCTATGGTAAGTTCTTCCTAACTAGCATTTTCACACCTTGGCATGCTATCACTAAAATTAGCTTTTCAACACTAATTATTATGTTGATTTAATTTAACACATTATACAGCTCTCAGATGATGTACACAGTAGGATTCTCATAAGACACAATAGCAAGGCAATTTCCTTGAAATACAGCTTGCTTTTAATAGTTGCCTGGGAGAGAATACCTTTAATTACCAGAATTCTGAGATATACCCTGTATGCTTAACTGTGTCTATTCAATTCTGGTTATTTTTTCCTATATATATGTAGCCAGCAACCATCCAGGAAATAACAGAATTGTATTAAGCCTCTCTTTTGCTCTGTTTCCTACTAAACTAGAGAACAAATGAAGTCTCTCCAGGAGGCCCTGCAAAATCAACTTAAAGAGACATCTGAGAAAGCCGAAAAACAACAGGCTACTGTAAGTGTGCTTCTCTTTTGGGTCCTTAGATGTGGGGCTGGGAAATTGTTACTTTTAAAAAATCACTATGGAACAAATATACATGTAAAAATAAAAATGAATATACAATAAAGTTCAGTCACCAATATCATAAAAATTCAAAAACATATTTTTATTGTATGTGATCCTTAGGGCACTTCAGGTTTTCAACCCTCATTTAGGGGTGAAAAACTTCAGCTTCCTCAAGACAACCTATCTAATAGTGACTATTGACTTTCCTAGATACAGGATTGTATCTTACTAATGGGTTCACTGTTATCTGTTCTGCCCACGTATAGGACAAGCATATGTTGGCTCTTCTCTGCTATGCAATGTATCCTAATGTTTGCCTCTCTAGACATCAGATGGTACATAAAGAACAAACTTCCAGTATCAGCATATCGTCTCTCCCTTTAACACCTTACCCAGCTTACTAGGTGGTCCTCATTTCAATCCCATTTCTGTCTTGACCTATCACATTTAATCAGGACTTCTTCACTGCCTTGTTGCAAATGATGGCAGAGCAGAATAGAAGTGCTCACATATACAAATAAAGATGTATATATAAATTAGAGAAATATGCTAATTAACCAGGACGCGGTAACAGGTCAATTGGACAGGAGGAGGTTGCGCGCACAGCGTTGGGGGCGGGGCGGCAGGGGCCTCTGTGCGCTTGCGCTGGGGGAAGGCCTGATCAGAAGTGGCCACAGCTGCTTCAAGGGCGGTAGAGGGAGGCAGGGCTGGACCGGTGACTCGAGGGTGGGCGGTGCCACGCAATTTCAAATCTCGCGCTGGGCTCCTAGTATATATATAAAGATATAGATAGACATAGACATAGACATAGAGATAGAGATAGAGATAGAGATAGAGATAGAGATAGAGATAGAGATAGAGATAGAGATAGAGATAGAGATAGAGATAGAGGTAGAGGTAGAGGTAGAGGTAGAGGTAGAGGTAGAGGTAGAGGTAGAGGTAGAGGTAGAGATAGAGAATATTGATACATTGATGTGTGTGAGTGTGTGTGTGTCTGTGTGTATATGAAAAGACAAAGATGGGGGGGGTAGATGTGGGAAAGAGATCAGAATATATTTCAGCACAGAATTCTCCTTTTTTCATTATATCTTTTATAAAATTGAAATGTAAAAAAGAAAATTTAGCAAATGATGTGTAAACCTTCAATTAGAAATAAAAATCTTAGAATGACTAGGCGAAGTGAGGTAATCCCAAAAGGTACACCTCATTCCTCTCTTAAAGTTAACAAATGCATACACCATGCTACCATCTGATGACAAAGTCAGGAAATGTAGGCGTTACTATAATCACAGTTCACAGTAGAGACAAAATTTCCAAAGGAACTTCAAAGGAAGTTTTACTGGAGCTGGCCCAATGTGTAAATGAGAAGTTACTATCTTGGTCTTTGATCTTTGCCAGAATATATAAAAGGAGATAAGCGAATGGAGAATGAAGAACAGAGGAGAGTAAATTTCAGATAGCTTTAAAGTCAGGACACTTATTTCTCCTGTGAGAGCCTCTTATTATGTGGTAGTAGTCCCCTTAAGAGAATAATCCACTGTGATATTCTGGGACAGAGGCTGATAGAAACTTTACATCATCTATGATAAGAACAGTCTAGACTTTTATCTATACTCCAGGGAAGTCAATATCAGAATTAGGAAATAGACTGGTCTCCCTTTCTTACACAGATAAATGCCATCTCTTTTACCTAATATTGGACAACTTAATGAATTTCTGAAACACTCCACAGAGCAGAGAACTCATCTCTTGTCTTCCCTTCTTGACTTCTTTAAACTTAGTGCCCTTGCAGGAAGGACCTTCCTATAAGTTATTACAATAACATATGCATACCTGTTATTACCATATCATTTGTGTTATAATTGCCTCTTTATGTATTCCACTAGGAGAAGGGAAGATAAATGGATACATTTTTATAAATCTGCTGTTAAAGGCAAACATTTTTACAGTAATCTATCTTCATAACACACATACAAAAACTAGGGTTAAATAAAAAGGAATGCAATAATCATTAATAATACTCTTCAAATATTTTACATGATGATAACTTACAATAATGTATTCAGAAAATAAACACCAAAACAAAATATCAAACATATTCATTTTAGAGTCACTCCTCTGGAAAACTTGAATAAATTTTATATTCAATTTTATTCAAAATTATTTTATGAGTAGAAGCTAAAAATATTCCTCAAATTTCTCTTCTCTACCTGTCTTCCACACCTACTAGAACAGAGTACTATAGAAATTGTGTTTAATCATACTCAATACATATGCACATGTACACATAAAAGTAGATTCATGTTTCTATCTATCATGAGAAAAAAAAAAGTTTAAGTCAGCAACAAGTATTCTTATGTGTGATATGCCCTTGTAACTTTTACTCTAATCTATTAAAAGAAAGCAACTTTCACTGATAAATGTGCAATTTTACATGTAAATTCTTAGATAAATAAATATCAAAAGGCAATAATTCTTCAAGAAGAAAGGCATTACTTTAATAGCCAAATATGGATGGAATTTTACTGAGCTAAAAAAAAGACCTCCTTTCCCCAAAATTTCAGAGCCAGGTTTATTTGTTTGTTTTGTTTTGTTTTACTTCTTCTTCTTTTTTTAAATCCTCACCCAAATATATTTTTCCATTAACTTTTAGAGAGAGTGGACGAGAGAGGGAAAGACAGAAAGAAAACATCAATGTGCGAGAAGCACATCAATTGTGGGCCTGGGCCAGGGAGGAGCCTGCAGCTGAGGGATGTGCCAGGTCCACAGGCCAATCAATGTTCTGTCCACTGAGCCAAACCAGCTAGGGTAAACCAGAAAGTTTTTATTGTAACTTGTACCTAATTTATAATATATTTTTATTTATTTCAGAGAGGAAGGGAGAGGGAGAGAGAGATAGAAACGTCAATGATTTGAGAGAATCATTGATTAGCTGCCCCCGGTATACCCCACACTGGAAATCGAGCCTGCAACTTTGGCATGTGCCCTGACAGGGAATTGAAGTGTGATCTCTTGATTCATAGGTCAATACTCAACCACTGAGCCATGCCAGCTGTGCACTTCTACCTAATTTTTAAAGATCAGTTACTTTATAGGCAAATTCCTAAGCAAATATGTTTTTGGAAAATAGAAAAAAAACTAAAATTCTAATCTCGTTTTGTGAGTATGTATATTTATGATTTCAAATCAATTAATGACAATATGCATAAATTAATAGCTATTTTTTCATTGGTAAATGTAGATGCAAAAATCCTATATACTAGTAAACAAATTCAACAATATATTAACAAAATATATCATCAATAAATGCATACATCTGCAGCTGAAATAAATAAGACTTATATCTTTGAAAGCATTTGTTCTGTTTCGAATTGAATGACAATTTTCTAAGTCAGAGTCCAGAAAGACATGACAGAAACCTTAACAAATAGGATAATAACATACATTTATTAAAATTATTTTATATTGCTATATAAATTATAGTATATAAATATTCATATGACATGTATACATTTGATATTTACATTTACACATATACCATATTATATAATATAAATCATATTTATATTTTTACATTTACATATTTATATATAAATATTACATTATATACATAGTATATAAATATGTTTAGGCAAAAATATATAAATGTATATTTTATATATTTTTAATGTTTATTGGTAGCATCAGGAGAACACAAATCTCATATTACTGAGAATCATAACACTTCCAAATTTTGATAAAGATTCAGTTTATGCTATTTCAGACTATATGAAGATTCTAGGTTAACTAAGGATTCAATTAATATATATATTTTAATTGTTGCAAATATTTCAATAAGTATTTTTTCTGCCAAGAAGACTATAGTTGGTGTAATTGAAGACTGGGTAAGAAAGGGAAATTAAGATAGCTGTAACTGCTCACTCTCAAAGAAAACATATTTGGAAGTGATTCTGTAAATATTGTTGTGCTACTTTAGATTTACCAGTAAGAGCAGATAAGCTTATGTCCTTGATTACATATAAAATTACTATGCTTTTTTCCATAAAAAATAACAGATTGTATATTTTATACCAGAGATGTTTCAAATAGTCACATCATTTGGTGTATCTATAATAAAATGCTTGCAACTTAAAAGTGATATTGCTTTTAAATCACAAAATATAAAAAAGATAATTTTCTGAAAAATTAAGTTGAAAAAGTAGTAAAGTATGTCTTGATCTAATTCTGTTGAAAACATTTTTTATGAAGATGTGAACTTTTGTTTTTATCCCCAAGCAAATAACAGCATGGCAAATCTTTCGAATCTGTGTTCCTCATGAAATACCTAATAGCCAGGAAGAAGTTCTCAGGTGTAACAAAGTAATTAAAGATATTAATATTCATTAGAGGCATTTCATTACTCTTGCTAATTTTATGGCTTAACTTGCCCTAAATGAGACATAATTAGTTTAAGGGCAAGAATTAGCTTCAAGCTTTGACTTTCATTAAGAATAAAGAATTACTCTGTTCTTTTATTCTTTATTCCACGTAAATAAATGATATTTTTGTCTCTGAGAATTATTCTTAACTATCTGCTAGAAAAGCTCATTTTTCCAAGGATGTTAAAACTTGCTGCAATTCCAGACCCATGGATTCAAAATGCTAAAACTTTTAAAATATTTTAAATATAGTTTAGGTCCTGAATATCTGAGTATTACATTCTCAAATCTTTCTGTTAATCGGTCACAGATTAACATTTTAACAATTATAGTCTTCACATTGCAATATATTTTCATTATAATTTTAATTTGAGCTAGGTGTTAATTATGGATAACTGGCTGAATAGTATCAAAGTCTGAGGATTTGGGGAAAATAATGCTATCAGTGGAAAAGCAGGACATTAATATAAGCAATATGGCTTTAAATAGTTCATGACTCAAACAAAAGTCAAATCTGTAACATATCAAATTTGCTGGTGCTCATAGAGTGCTTGGGTAGATGTAGAGTAAGCCTTGAGAGTTGCTTTTTTCTTTTTTGTAATGCAAGGGCATGACTTAAGCTGGACTACAGAAGCCTTCACTGCAAAGAAGTGTTTATTTCAAAGATGGCTATCTCAAGTAAACACATTGCCAACCACAGAAAGTTTCATTTTCTCTCCGCCCTTCCCCCCACACTTATATCCACTCATTGGTTTTAGAAGTTTTGGTTGATCTCCATAACTCATTGATAACTGTTTGGATTGCTTGTTTTTCTCTTCCCAAGCCTAAATTCCCACTCTTAGGTTTTAAATTCACCAATAAAGAGCGAGCCCATGAAACTAGTCCTTCACCTTCAATCCCAATAAAAGTAGAATCTCGGGCCCAGCTTCCTCTCTTCTCTCTCCTCTCTCTCTCTCTCACTGTGTGGCTCCAGGTGTGCCATGTAATTTCTAGGACTCATAAGCAACAAACCTTTTTTATTTTAAGTTTCCTGATGGTTATGTAACCAAACCCATTGGCTGCCTGCTGCAATGAGAGCTAAACTTGTGAGACAGGCGCTGGTAAAAAATGGAAAGAGGTTTATTTGAGTGACGATGTCTTGAGAAGATGAGGGACTCCTGTCCTCAAAAACATCCACTTTAATGTATCAGTGCAGGCAGAGGTTTTTATAAGGAGGGAGAGGGAAAGTAGAACAAATATCTCAGGGGAAGGGGCTGTGGACTTGCCATCTCTCCCACAGACTAATTGAGGAGATGCTGAAGGGAAGTGTGAATATGCCACTTCTCAAATGCTTCCTCCTCTCATTCCAATGCTATGTCTCTTTAAAGGGCATCTGTAGATAAAGCAGACACCTGCAGGCCTTCATGGCTGCTGCCAAGAAACCCTTCTTCCCCAGAATAGGACACTCTAGCTGTAAAATAAGCTAGATAAGAAGTGAAAACACAAGAGTTTATTTACATACTCTAAGAAAACAGAGTTGGCTGTAGCCTTGGGAGAATGCATAATGCATAACCTTTATTGCTTAATTGAAATGTTAAGTTATGGTTACAGTAATTGCTGAGGGTGTCTTATAAATCATAATAAAAACAACAGTCACTATCAAAAATCTAAACCTTCTTCTCTCTGAAAGAAATAAATAAAACAAAATAAAAATATGGAAATTGAGGTTTAAACAGATGAGGATTACATTTATAATGTACATCTCAATTAAAAATATTCTATTATATGAGAAAAGGATATTTTTATATACTCAGTAGATTTATATATATGAATTGGGCAATGAAAGTTTAGTTAATGAAAATGTTAATCCTTTGTTCTTTTTTAATATTTGTTGAACATCATAAAAATAAATTTATAAAAGCAAAAATAATGAATAAGAAATGTGTCTACATAATTTTCTATTCATTTTCAGATTAATTTTTTAAAGACTGAAGTGGAAAGAAAGAGCAAAATGATCCGGGATCTTCAGAATGAGGTAAGACATATTTTAGGTGAATTTTATATAAATCAAAGAATATATATAAACATTGATTTGCCAAAATCTTTGGAGTATTGATCACATGCACATTTGTCCATTAGTTATGTACTAATGAAGAGGAACTATAAAGTTAAGAATTTCAAAAAGTAGGCAATCACCACTTTTACAAATATTTGATAATGTTATTAGTTCATACATCTCTAGTTCATTTCTTCTTTTAATTATATTTTGCTTGGGAAATATTAAGAATTTATTTTTATTTTGTAAGTTAGTCTACCAAATAACAACATAGGCACTGAAGAAGAAAGAAAGCTAGAAATTAACTTTATGCTAGGAAGAACCAATCTAAAATTTTTAAAATTATGCATGGATCATAGAATAATGTAGATTTGAACAAAATAAGCTGTAACCACTTTTAGTATAGCCTTTAATATGTAAGGACCCTATAAAAGTCTATATACTTTTTTCTATTTTATTACTTCTCTATCTTGTTGTACAATTACTTTTTTAAAAAAATTCCCCATTGTGTTTATATTTCCACCTCTTTATTCACTTTTTTCTTGAATGGAAGTAATTATTTAGGACTATTAAACCATGACTAGGTAATGATACATCTTTTGTGATCAATCCCACTAATTATGATTTGTTTTGAATCCCAAATCAATAACTTTAGCATTTACAAATTTTCTTCCCTTTCTTCAATTCTTCCTTCCTTTCTTTAATTTTTTGAGTAATTTAAAAGCATTATTCCTAAATAGCTTCCACCTGATGTCAGTGTTAAACAATAGACTTTACAAACGCCTGATGTCAGCATTCAGCACCAGCGCTCAGTGACATTAAAATGGTTTATCAGATTTGCAAGGACTGAAAGGAAGAAAGGAAAGCAAGAAAATTTTAAATGATTTTCTGGTGATTCTATTGGATTTTCATATCTTTCCTATGATGTGAATGCCGTATCAATTTGCAGCTCGGGTTCAGGATCTGGAAAAGAGGCTGCACACAAACAAATGCACTAGACAAGAAACATGAATTTAGAAGGCATGGGGGCCAGGTAGAAACCTTTCTCTAGTGGAGAGGCTCCCTGCAGCCCTGGCCCCATTAGCTTTTATTCAATTTTAGAATACACATCTTGCCCTCAGTTAGGCAGGCAATCCAGTAGTAGACAGACTATCTTAAAGGTCAGTTAATATTAGTGAAGATTTACTTTGAGACTATTAAGTCAGGAAATTGCTCGAGCCACTGCCGGGGTCCAAACCCCAGCGGGTCCAGGGGTCCCCAAAGGTGTGGACGGAGTCGGCGAAGAAGGAATGTCACGGAGACAGCGTTCAGTTGATCAGCAGCCTAGCCAGGATCTCCAGCCCGGATCTCCAGAGAGGTTCTGCTTCGGATCTCCAGCGAGGTTCTGTAGCCATGTTCCCTCGCTAGGTTCTCCAGCCAGGTTCTGTCCAGGCTCTCCAGTCAGGTTCAGTGTCCAGGTTCCAGTCAGGTTCTCCTGCCAATCTCTGTAGTCAGGTTCAGTCCAGGATCCCTTGCCATGTTCTCCCGCTAGGCTCTGTCTCTAGGCTCCGAGGCCAGTCCCGGTCCAGGATCCTCTGGCATGCTCTCGCCAGCGAAGTTCTTCTGTCTCTAGGCTCCGTGTAGGTTCTGTCTTCTGAATTCTGTCTCCTGAGTTCTGAGTCTTTCTGTCTTGTTACAACTGTATTTATACCAGTTGACTCAATCCTATCAATCTCTATTACAAAGGTTAGGGCGTTTCTTATCTCCATTCCAGGGAGAAAAGATTATGTAGTTTAAGCATGATTGTTCGTAGTTAAAGGGATTAATTACCCGCCTGGCACTTAGTTGAGGGGTTTTATTCCCTCCCTAACTTCAGGGGAAAATCCCTACCTGGGGATTCAACCTTTCTCGGAGAGGTGACTTTGGTTAAAACACAGCGCCAAGAAGGTGAGCAAACATATTAAGAACCGTATGCCATATATGCCAGGTCCCTTGAAACAGCAAGGATGGACCGGCTCCCGGCAAGCCACCATTATCTCAACAGAACAATCAGTGCATAGATAGTTTTTAGCTTTGCTAAATCTCAAGGTTCATCAGTCTTCTGAGTTCCTTGTTGCACTTTCATGATAGTGTTTGACAATGGATAGCTTCCAGCACTATGATTTTTCTTGAGTTTCCTTAAGAAAGTGTGGTGGGGTGGACTTGATAATGATTTCCCTAAAACCTAATTTTTCAAGCTCCTTTGTGGATTTCTTGTTTATAGTGGGAAATACCAGCAGATGAATTACTAGAATACTAGGTATATTGGGTGATTTCTTGTTTGCTGGTGCACAGTGAAAGCTCAGTGAAAGGGCTGGATTACTCAAGTCAGTAACTTTCCATAGGTCATTTAAGACAAGAAGATTTAAAACAATGTCAAAGACAGTATTAAAATAGGGGGGGGGAGTACATATGCACACATACACACTCACATAAAGCATAAACCCAGTTGTATGATAATGAGAGATTGTGGGTTGATTACATCTCTATATGTCTCATCAGTTAACTTTCAAACTTAGATAATTTTTAAGAAATCTAGCATTCAGCTAAAGAAGAGCACTTTCAAAATCAAACAGTAACTTACTCATAACAAATACATATGAGGACAAAATATTTTGTTACTGAGAGATAATTTATAGTATAATATTAATTTTCTAAGTGTGTAGGCTAGAATAATTATAAAAGAAATACAATTCTGCAAAACTAATGTCTAATGAATGTACGTTTTTGTAATTAAATTTATTACAGCTCACTTTCATAATATTGAAATTTGCAAGATGAAAATTGATAACCAGAAAAGTTTTTTCTAAAAAATAAGAAAAAACCTAATGGTGAGCATATATTATCAACTAAATGGTAAACATAGTAAAACTATATAGACACTGTCTGAACTTTCAGTTCAGAAGTAAAAAAAAAAAAATGTAAATTGACAAAACATAAAAGATGAGGGTGACAATAGAGGTATAAAGAGATTTTGGCAAGAAGCTTGAAGTCCTCTGACTAATTCTAAGTGAAATTATCAGTAAGTTCCTAAAGAAGAAAGGATTTTAAAAAAATTTCTAAAGAATAATGAGAATTTTTTTCCATATGTGAAGACAACTATAAAAAGGCACTTTACATTAGCACTTAGGGATTTAGTTTTTAAATTTAAGATGTCCCTTGGAGGAGAAAATATATTCATACTTTTAAAAAATAAATATTTTTATTTATTTCAGAGAGGAAGGGAAAGGTAGAGAAAGATAGAAACATCAATGATGAGAGAGAATCATTGCCGTGACTGGGAATCGAACTGGTGAACTCTTGGTTCATAGGTTGATGTTCAACCACTGAGCCAAGCAGGCAGCAGCATACTGTTTTTGTTTTTTGTTTTTCAAGCAAGTGTTATGTAGGGCAGAAAGCAATTTGTTTTTTCCATCCATGCAGGTATACCTGTATCAGGCTACATGGGAGCTTGCGACTCAAGATTGTGAGGCAGAACCCTTCAAATCTAAAATCACAAATGTGAAAGAACAAGGAGAATGAAAGAGGAAAGGAAACCCCTTATTACAATGTGTGTGATAATGTTTAGGACTTTATAAAGGAATACATAGTTGGCTATACTTGATGTAGATTAATACTGAAATAGTCTATATTAAATTAGTGACCAGATAGTGATCAAAGGGAAAAGGAAGGAAGGAAGGAAGGAAGGAAGGAAGGAAGGAAGGAAGGAAGGAAGGAAGGGAGGGAGGGAGGGAGGGAGGGAGGGAGGGAGGGAGGGAGGGAGGGAGGGAGGGAGGGAGGGAGGGAGGGGAGGAAGGAAGGTAACTTTAGGGGCCATCTCCATTCTCTTGTTTTAGTATAGATTCTTATGATTGATTATTTTCCTGAGACTAATTCAAGATAGTTCAATTTAAGGATAAAAATAAGGAATCATACTAAAAAATAATAAAGTCAGAAACACATGGGCTCCACTCTGCCCAGTGATGGAAGTCAGAAATTTGTCAAACCTACTGCCTCTCAGTGTCAGGCTTTCCTTCTCACAATTTCATGGCTCAGTTTTTCTTTCTTTCTTATCTCTCAGTTCTTTTGCTCATCTATTCTTTGCATGGCTCATATAATTTTTATGTTTTGTTTTATTGCTGTTGTTGTAAGTGCCTGGGAGAAAAAATCTTGCCATAGGTCAAGTCACTGCCCAAACTATGGATTTCCAAATAGTTCTAATAACCATTGACACATATCCAGGCATCTGAGGAAAAGAACATGGGTTTTTAGGGGCAATGTGCCAGTTACTATTCTCAGTTGTGGCAAAAAAAAAAAAAAAAATCCTCTGATAAGAAAAGGAGTTATGAAGCCACGTAGGGATTTCACAAAATTGTTAGGAGAGCTGATTATACAGCTTGTAGGCTGCGGTATAGGAACACCGTAAACATACCCAGGGCTGGTTGTCTCTGCCAAGTTCAGGAAGCTGTGCACCAGCTTGATGACCTCATCTGGTATCCCACAGCCCTATTCCTTGTGCATAAGACAATGGGTAACATCTAATCACTAGTTTCTGAATCTACATATTGCAGGGCTCATGTCTGATTAGCAAAACCTGTCATGCCTGCTCAGGAGCTGCTACGGAACTTTAGAAATATAGAGGCTATATTTTATTTCTAATGTGTTTGCTTTATTTTTTTTCTTGAAAATGTGGGATTAGTACTAAAAAACTTACACATTATGAAACCATTTTCTAAAATTTGGTGGCCTTTGTATTAACATTTTTTAGGGATAAAAAAGAGTTAGAGTCCATAGTAACCAGCTTTAGTATATGACAGGTCATCATTGAGGGTTCTGTAGTAGTTAAAAAAAAATGTGGTAAGGAACACTAATAGAGCATTCCGTTGTGCATGTGTGCTTGTTATAATATCTGGTGTGTACACAGGGCACCTTGCCTACTTTTATGTGATTTTAACTATGCTTTTGTCTGAATTATTTTCTCAACTAATGCCGAGTCTTTGAGGTTAGAATCCTACCTTCTCTAGAATATTATCATTCACTTTTTCAAAAATCCTCACCCAAGAATATCTTTTTGCTTGTTTATTTGTTTTTATTTATTGACTTTGGAGAGAGAGGAAGGGAGAAGAAGAGAAAGAAACATTGATGTGAGAGAGAAACATCAGTCAGTTGCCTTCTATGCTCTGACCCGGGATTGAACCCGGGATCCTTCGGTGCACAGGATGATGCTCCAACCACCTGAGCCACACTGGCCAGGGCCATCACTCACATTTTTTACCAATCACAGGGCCAGGACTCTGTATACAGTGAGAATAAATTAAGACCACACGTAATCTGTTCTTAGCACCAATGAATTGAATGTCTTCAATAACAATGTATATAATACTATCTCCAAATTTGGACTTTGAAGCTGATTTACCTAATTTGCCATTTTCTCTACAATGGGGATGCTTAGACACCCTGCAAGATAAAACGATCACTATTAGGTAATCTCTAACCATCCTGAAAATATATGATAACAGAAAAACAGTATAGGTGCATATGTATATTTTTCAAATGAGAGGGAACTCATGACTAAAATGAAAAAGTAATGAAGTTAATAACATCCAATCTAGAGAAAAAATCTAGTAAGTTTTAAGAGGAAACCCCATTTTGGTTCAACTCTTGTGGCTATAAATCTTTCTAAAATAAATTATTTCATCTTGCCTCAATAAACACACTCAAGTGGGGATGATGGGATATTTCCCAATGTAATAGAGTGCTTCGGGGTCATCATTCTGAAAATGGATTCTCACGCCTGCCTGCAGATGAATAGGTATATGAATTTGAGTCAAATATATACGGAACCCAGGACATGCCTGAGAGGTTTTTAAATAATTCATTCCATTACAATCTTTTCACTTTATTTCTGCTAATTTTCCTTTTTACGTGATTATTTAGAGAAGGTATTGTCAACTAGTTATTCTGCTTAATTGTGTATTCAGTATTTAAAGTTTGCTATAATCCATCTGTACTAGGTGCTTGGGCTACTATAATACGGTAGTACTACAAACTGGGTAGCTTTAAAGAACAGACACATACTCTCAGTTTTAAAAGCTAGAAGTCTAAATTCAGTGTCATAGGGCCATACACCCTCTGAACATTCTAGGGAATAGTCCTTTTTAGCATTTTCCTACTTTCTGGTGTCTTCTAGCAATGACTGATGTTCTTTGGGTTGTCAAGAACCTCTGCTTACATCTTCATATGGCCTTGTCTGTGAGTTTCTATCTTTGTATGTCCTCCCTTTGACTTATACAGATACCAGTCATTGAATTTAGGCCCATTCTAACCTGGTTTTATCTAATTACATGTGCAAAAACCCTATTTCCAAATACAGTCACATTCTGAGGTTCCAGGCAAACATGAATTTTGGGGTAATACTAATTAACCACTTCATCATCAATGACATTTTGTATATTCCAAGTAAACAGCTTCAGATTTTTTTGAACAGGCAAGGAGGGAATGTTTTATTAGGTATAAATCTGTCTATCGAAGTACTCTAATATTACTGATTTAATTGCATATATAAGACTTATTTGTCTGAATATTCTTTTTTAGAATAAACATATTACTTAATTCCCAGTCTTGTTCAACATTGTGCTATATTCCTAGGGGATATACATATTATTACATTTTAATTATACAAAACAACTTCTGACCATGAAGAATGTAAAGAACATAATATTATAGAATAGGTAATATTTCCCGTATAACATATGATACAATAATAAGTACCAAAATTATACAAAATAACTGCAATAAAAAATGTATTGATATAAGCATCCTATATAATAAAAGTCCAATATGCTAAGTGTCCAGTCATCTGGTCAGCCATTCAACCAATGAAAGTGTAATATGCTAATGATATGCTAAGGCCGCTCAACCCCTCGCTATGATGTGCACTGACCACCAGGGGGCAGATGCTCTGACCAGTATGTTAGCTTGCTATTTGGGTCTGGCCAATCGGGACTGAGTGAGATGGACCAGACATGCCCTAGAGCCCTCCCGTTGTCCCTCCCTGGCTGGCCAACCTCCCGCATCCCTCCCCAGCCTGATTGTGCACCAGTGGGGTCCCTCAGCCAATCTTGTGCCCTCTCACAATCCAGGACCCCTCGAGAGATGTTGGAGCGCCGGTTTCAGACCCATCCTGCAGGCCAGGCCGAGGGACCCCACTGGTGCACAAATTAGTGACCAGGCCTTTAGTTTTAGAATAAAATATTGTAAGGGGGCAGATGAGGGCAATAGTCACTAAATGTTTCATTGAAGGATTGCTTTTGAAAGGAATGAAAGGATTAGAATTATAGCTATTGATTCACGGTTAAGACAACAAATATAAAAATAATGTTGATGCTTCAAAAGTTCCTGTGCAAGTAAAAAGATTGTTAGTTGTTTATTTTTGTGAAAAATGTAGTTTAATTTGATTGTGGTGATTCCAATTTCAGTCCAGCTTATTTGCAAATCAATGCTGTAAGTACATGTTATAAAAAGCTGCCAATCTGATTGATCTGGCCAAAGCATAATACACAGGAAAATGAATCTGAAAATTTCTGATAACAGATACAACTGTATCAATGAAATTTCTACTTTGCAAGGACACAGAATTTTTACTCAGCCTTTCAGATGTAAGCCAGGACTGCTGTTTTATTGGAGATTAGGATCTACCTTAAAGTTTGTTTTATTTTGTGTTGCAATCCATTAATTCTGCCAAGTTTTAATTTCCTGCTGCGGGATGTTGGCTAGATGCCAACACTGAACAATTTAAGGAATAATTCTCAGTTGAAATTGTGTGACTTATGCCCCTGGCTGCATCTGGGCCACTGTTTCCATTCTCTCATTGAAAATTATCTGGTGTTCTCTGCCAAGGTTCAACTAAAGGGAAAGGGTTGATTTCTTAAGTCTTTTATGAACATTATTTTATATGTTTTATGTACTTCAGAATACTGTTAATTTTGTAAGTGAATACTGTTAATTTTGTAAATGAAAAAACAATGCCTGTGAGACATTTAGCATATATTTAAACATTTAGCTCTTAACAAGTGGAAACTATTGTCATATAATCATTGTCATGGGCTTCTGTGATAAAGTTAGGACGTCAATATGCAATGCTATAGACAAATAAATATTTGCTTAGGAAATGATTCTAAGCAAACAAAGAAGTACACCAAAAAGCTCCATATTTTACTTAAATAAAAATACCAAGATAAGACAGGATTTTGGAGAAGAGGGGAGAGGGAGTAAGAGATAGACACATCAATGGTGAGAGAAAATCAGTGGTGAGAGAGATTCATTGGTCAGCTGTCTTTTGCATGCCCCACACTGGGGATTGAGCCTACAACCTGAGCACGTGCCCTGACCAAGAATTGAACGCTGGCCTCCTGGTTCACAGATTGATGCTCAACCACTGAGCCACACCATGAAGGTCATCATGATAATATTAATAACTTAAAACTAATATCATGAAATTTCAAATGAGTTACTATGACATAGAAAATTTTAAAATACATTAAGAACCCTTCTTATAATTTCTTCCTAAGAACCTTTTAAAAGCTAGACTCTTCTTCCATGCTTCTGAAATTTTAATGTACATGGGAAGCACCTAAGGATCCTGTAAAAATGCAGGTTCTGCTTTAGAGCAGTGCCTGGAATCTGCATTTATAACAAGTTCCCAAGTGATGCCAGTACAGCCAGTGTCTGCACTGCACTGAGAATAACAGGGCTCTGAACAAGGGGTTCACAGATGCTGTGCAATGGCCATGTGCTGGCTGAGCCATAAAGATCATTTAGAGAACTTCTTTTTGTATAGATGTATGAAAGCTGTTTAGAAGTTCAGCCCCAGTATGTGTGACTTGAGGCTTGGCCATCTGCATTCCTTACATTTTGGTAAAAGAGAGGCTATTATTCAGGTGAGGTGTTCACAGAAAGGATGGGGAAGCTGTAGAGTCGGCAACCCTGGAGGGCTGTGAAGGGAAATCTTCAAGAGTAGCTTTTGTAGCCCTGAAAAGAAAGCTCTGAGGGTACCTGTGGAGAGGATACACCACAGCCTGTCTTGGGACTCATGTACTCTAATTGGCCAAGATAGAGCAGGACAACTGATTAAGAAGTCTTCTATGTACTATGAGTGAGAGATAGTTTCTCAATATTAATTTTGCAGGGGCTGTCAGAATTGAGTACTAGATAGCCAAAGCAACTGATGGGCATAGCAATAGTGTAACAGGGACTTAAATAATTTTATAGGCACAGAAAAATAAGGAACATGAAATGTTAAGAAACAAGATTTGGGAATCTCTGCTCTGAAGCATATGTGCTCCTGGTCCACTGCTGTATAACTGTCATGACTTTCTTTCCTCTCCCTCCTCCTCCTCCACCTCTTGCTCCCCCTCATCTTCCTCCTGAATCACAACTATCATTGCCAATTAGAAACCCAATGCCTATCACATAGTAGATACTCAGTAAGTACTTGTGAGCTTTATGTATGTGTATGTGTGTGTGTATATACATGTGTGTATGTATGTGTATATATAACATATATATATATATATACATATATATATGTGAAAATATTTCACCAAAGAAGGAATAAAAACTTCCACTGTCACTGCTACTCCTGTGGCTTGCTTGCAGGTTACATGTGTAATTGCATTTCTGGGTGGCAAGCCCTTTTATATGCATGATTTCACTTAGTCTGAACAATCCAAATGTCAAGCAGAACACATTCCAAATGTAGGGGAGAGGTGAGGAAAAATCAATCTTATAGACTTTCCCAATTGCTTCATTTCATAGAGCTGGGAGAGAGTGGGGAAGGAACTAGGTACTCAGTTTTCCCTTTCCTTTCAAGGTTCTTTTCTCATTCTACCTACTCTCATGACTATAGACTTTGAAACAAATGTGAAACTGACCAGCTAATTGCTTCTTGTCTTTCTAAATATCACATGCATGTGCCCATTGTGTAAACTCACTATTCTTGCCACAGCTGTGAGAACATAAACCTTATTTTTTTTGCATTCTTCAGAAAGCTGTTTTTGTCATGTTGGATATTACACCAGTCATATTCCCATGGATTTCTTCTTTTCGAGATAAGATGATGCCTTTGTTAATGTAGTGGAAAACTGCTAAGCAAAACTTACAGAATTTTATCATTTTGCCTCACAATCCAAACTTACCTGATATATGTAGTTGCTGGGTCTAACTTGAAAAAGCAAACCTATAGTTATTTTTAAGACATAAAGAAAGGATTAAAAGTCTCATTTACCAATCAATATTGCATTTCCAAATTAGATTCTAGTATTTTTCAACTTTGAGGAACAATGATTTCTTATGAAAACAACTGTGCTAGTGTGTATTTTAAATGATTTTAATGTAAGAAAAAGAAAAAAATAGCTCTCTCATTCAGTAATTGTTGAATATTTGACCGCTGAGACATCGTTTGCTGAGGTAAGTTTTATTTCTTAATCTGTATATCTGAAAGTAGTTCTTATAGACAATCTCAAAAGGTCCATGCACTTCATACATTTCTTAGATTTAATAGCACAAATTTTATGTTGTTTGTTTTATACATAGAGGCCCGGTGCATGAAATTCATGCACTGGGGAGTGGGGGTCCCTCAGCCCAGCCTGCCACTTCTCACAGTCGGGGAGCCCTCAGGGGTCATCCTACTGATGGCATGAGTAGTGGACCTAAGCCGCAGTCTGGCCGCAGAGGTGTGTGTGTGTGTGTGTGTGTGTGTGTGTGTGTGTGTGTGTGTGTCCCCGCTGGGGGCCTGCCCCCAGCCACGCAGCAGAGGCTTGGAGCAGGCGCCCGGGGTGTCTGTGTGGGTGTGTGTCTGCTGGTGCCTGCCCCAGCCGCATTAGAGGCTAGGAGCAGGCGCCACTCTGTGTTGTTCTCTCAGGCTCGGGGCCGTGCCCAGCCCCTTCTCCTGAGCTGGTCGTGACCCTTACAGAGTCTCAACCTCATTTGCATATTACTGCTTTTTATATATATAGATACCACTTATCAGTTGTCCGATACTCACTGCATCCCCTGGTCACTAGTTTAATTGAGTATAAGGTAGTGTGGTGGAAGCAGCCATATGTTCACCAATGTCCATTTTCTCAGTCTTCCATTGGTAATAGAACAAATGAGTTTTAGCTGTAAATTTAAACCTACTCAGCTAGGAACTACATTTACTAGCCTCCCGGCTTCTTTTGTAGTTATTTAGGGCCACATGACTATGTTTCAGGCAATAGATATGAAAAGAAAACAAACAAACAAAAAACAACCCTCTGAGTTCATGGCTATATATAAAAGTGAAAGCTGTAATTGCTTTTTTATATAGTTTCTTCTTTTTCACTAACTGCCTAGTGTACACCTTTATTCACTATGACTAAATGACAATGTCTTGTTCAACCTGGAAACTCCTTTTATGTCCATTTTTTTCTTATAAAATGTGCTCCATGTCTTATTGAAATGCCTTCTCATCTTTGTCTTTCTTTAATACTCTTGCTCAAATAAGGCAAAGTATTGTCTTCATATCTGGATCATTATTGCTCAATATTTGTGGAAGGCTTTGCTTCATCCCTATACTCTGTCAGAGGTGGATCAATAGCCCCACTGTGTTCTGCTACTGCTCCACACTTCTCATATCGCAAGTTAGCATCGCACTTGTCTAGGGTGGGGAAGGGCAAGTACCTCTTTGTTCTGTATTTATTCCTGGTTTCTAATGGAGTGCATGGCACATAGTAAGTTTTTAATAACTGACTAATGAATATCTAACCTGAGGCCACTAGGTATACATCTTAATGCCATAAAAAGGTAAATGACTTAACTTGTTTCCTTTCTACTGCAAGCTGAATTCATTGTCTAGCAATAATGAATCATAATCTCTCATCAGTCAGTTTTACCATAAGAGCAGTCTATTTCTCTAAAGGCATGTGGTCAAACAGCTCCTCTGAAAGTGTGCTTCTCTACTTAACTTTCTTCTCTTGCATTTATGTCTATTCTACCCCCACCCCCCCCCCGCCTTCATTCTTGAAGTTGTTACAGCTTCAAACGACTGAACTACCTCTTATGGTTTCCTTCACACTCCTTACATCTTGACAAATATTCCCTCAATTAAATCTACACAAAATAATCTTATTTTGATTGCCCCATCTGTTTCCTGATGGAAGCCTGATTAGTAAGCGAGTTTTAAATTCTGCCAGCAAATCTAGCAATCTATCTGCATTGTGACCCATTTAGTCTGCCTTCACTCATTATGCTGGTTGGGTTACCCACAATCCCATCACAAGTCAGTCCCTACACTCGTGCTTTGGGTCCAAATCCACTTATACTCAAGGATGTCTAATTATTATCTCTTCTCTTTAATGCATCACCAATTTCTCTTTTATTTCATATATATCATGGTGTAATACCTCCCATCTGTGAAATATCATGACTCAATCCTATATTGCCTTATATTTAGTGCCTTATTTTTCTGCTCTTTTTGTGTGTGTGACACTATCTAGAAGTTTGCCAATATTCTTAAACATATCTTCATCCCCCAAATTCATACTTGAACCCACTCCATAAAGACAGCTCTCTTCTTTCAAAGTCAATAATAAACTCCAGACTGTTCAATTGAAAGGTTAGTTCACAATTTATGTTAATTGAATTATCAGCAGTATTTGCAACACGTGATCACTTCCATAGTCTTAAAATATTTGCTTTACTTGGTTTTACTCCATGTCTTTGAGATCTTTTTATTTCTCACTGACTATTCCTACTCATTTCCTTTTGATGTATTTTTCTTATGTTTCCAGCTACTTTCCTGTTGGAGTATGTCACATCTCAGTCTTCAAATTTCTCCTTTCCATCTGCACTTACTTTCTAAGTAATATTTTCTATGTCATGTTTGTAACATTGACCAATGTATACTTCTCATATTTATATTTTCTGCTCAGACCACTAACTTGAAGTACAGATACTTACATGTAAAATGCTTACTCAACATACCTATTTTATGTTTAGGTATCTTAAACTTAGGATTAGAAAAGCAATGCCTCCTGCTTTCCTCCTCATATATGGAATTTATTGAGGAAATCTGTAATCATCTTGGTACCTCCCTTTTTCACATATAAAATCCTTGTTAATGTTTCAGAAGAAATAATTGAATTTTACAGATGCCAGCTACCTTAACGATCTAATAGTAAATCTACAATTTTATATTATTGTCAATATTAGTTGAATGAGCAAGTCTAATTTAAATCAGATAAATTTGTCCTATATTTTTGACTCACATGTTTTTAAGCCCATTATAAATTTGAATTTATCTGTAAACCGACAGCTTGCAACTGGACACAATGACATTTTCAGCACATCTCTAGTTTGGTTTCTGTATAAAACATAATTTTTTTAAGAAATAGCATGTAAATATTTATTTAGTGATATTGTGTCATAATATGATAATAATTTCTTAAAATTTAGAGGCTCATGTAAAAATCATTATAATCTACCCTGTACTTATTATTCTAAGTACAATTGGGATGAACATATGCTTAAATTTTTTACTTTGAATAGTGATTTTTTTGTCTTTCAATCTGTACAATTTTTATTTATGTGTATGATAGTTCTTAAAGTTTTCTTTACTGAAAACCACTACTAGCATATTAAGCAGCTCTTGTGTTTTACTTTCTCTCTGTCATGATAAACTCTATAGTGCATTCAATGCATATGTGCCTGCTAAGTGTCCAAAGTTTTCACTCCTCACTACAAGGGGACCAAAGAACAACTGATAACCATATCTTCCAGGATCCCACAATGTAGTGGAATTAATACCTCTCCTAGAAAACTTTTTTTTATTTATTGATTAAGGTATTACATATGTGTCCTTATCACCCCCGAACCCCCCCTCCCCCAACACTTATGCCCTCGCTCGTGCCCTTACCCCCCTGGTGTCTGTGTCCATTGGTTAGGCTTATACGTATGCATACAAGTCTTTTGGTTGATCTCTCCCCCATATCTCCACCCTCCCCTACCTTCCCTCCGAGGTGTGACAGCATGCAATCTTTTTTACTGGTCATCAAAATGAATTAAATTAGCCCCTTAATTATTTTAAGTAAATACCTTACTAGTTATTTTCTTTTGTAGGAAGCGGGGAGTGATTTATGAACGCACATTTTGATAATTCCAAACTATAGTCCTGTTAGTTAGAGAGTCTTGTAATGATCAGAAACATCCTTTCTGTGATCCAAATTTCAAACAGTGTAAGCTGTAAAGTTAAGTGAGCAGAATCTTCACTATGGTAAATGTCAAGGATTTTTCTCTTAATGCTCAGGTCCCTAAGTGAGTCTCTTCATTTAATCTAAATAGAAAGCAGCTGATCTTATTTTTTTTTCTTTTTAGAGCTTTGAAATAAAATCATTCATCCTATTATGTCTTCTATGTACAGAAATATAATAGGTTAAGGAGCATGAGGTAATTATAATAAACTAGAGGCCTTTGCAGCCATGGTGGCTGCCTGGATCCCTTGCTGCCACTGTGCCTTCCTTGGTCCTGTGGCTGCAGCTCCAGTTTAGTCTAGGAAGACTTCAGGAAGGATGTTTGGCCTAATTAGCATATTACACTTTTATTATTATAGATGGGGAGTAACAGCAATGCCTGTTTGTTAAGACGTTTTATGATATTCCTTTGTCTTCAGAGATAGGAATAGGGAGGGCACCTCTCTTGTGAGGGTTTTATAAAATTGCATTTTTGACCCAGCCAGTGTGGCTCAGTGGTTGAGAGCCAACCCAGAAACTAAGAGGTTACCTGTTCAATTCCCTGTCAGGGCACATGCCCAGGTTGTTGGCTTGATCCTTAGTAGGAGGCCTGTAGGAGGCAGCCAATCCATTGTTGATTTTTATGATGTTTCTCTCTCATAGATGTTTCTATTTCTCTATCTTTCTCTCTTCCTCGCTCTAAAAACATATTTGTAAAATAATTGCCCTTTTGCTTATTAAAAATTTGAGGCATCCCACAATTAGAGTCTGATTTGACTCAGAATTTATAATTAGATTTTTTAAACCAAGAAACAAAATTTGAAAGCTACAGATAATGATGATGTCCATGAAGATGGTGACGACAATCTTTCCTTGAATATCTGAAGTCTGGCCAACACTGTATGAATTTGCTTTTTGTAAATCATTTCATTTAATCCTAAAGACAGTTTTGAAAGGTACTTCTTTCTTTTGGTTTTATACATGAAGAAACTGGAGCTCAGGGAGTTTAATAATTTTATTCAAGGTCACAAAGCAAGTTGACAGGAGTCAAATCTGAAAGATCTTACTCCTACTGACAAACTTGCCAGTCTACAATGAAGATGCTCTCCACCTATTCATAGATCATAATTTAAGGGAAAACTATTTTGTCATTAGCATTTTAATCTTATATTGGTCAGATAACAACATTTAGGATTCATCCCAGAAAGTCTGTAGTTCAACTGACTTAATTTAGTTTAGGAGTGCTATTAATTGACGAATTCTCTTAGAAATTTGCTGGCAAATCAGCAAAAGTTGAGTACAACTCACCAAATCGCACTTTCCCCTATTTGTTGTTTTCAAGACATTTTAAAGTCTTCATTATTTGTGAGAAAAAAACAATGAGGATATATGTGTGACATGACATTAAGAAAAATATAAAGAGAACACCTAAGAGCAGGACCAATTTTCCAAATATGATAACCCATAATACTGGGAGTAATTTTGCTTTGATGCAGTTTTGTTTGTTTGGGGAAGCTTAAAATTAGGACTCTCTCTCTCTCTCTCTCTCTCTCTCTCTCTCTCTCTCTCTCTCTCTCTCTCGGCTCTGATGTTCTGTGAAATGCACATGTGCTTGTTTTTGGTATATTCTTTTATTTGAAAAATTGAAACATAGTTTTGTTTTGTTTTCCCTTGAAGCCACAGGTATCTTATCTTTTCTATTATTTTAATCTGCAATCAATTTTTACCACAACAAGGGAATTATGGGCAGCATTAAATCACAATGCACAAAAGATATTCAGCTCAGAGAGTTGAGATGGGAAGTGCTGACTTCTCTGTGTGGATTGGGTTTATAAACTATAGACCCCTGTCTCCCCTGCCTGGTGAGCATCCCTCTCCCCCGACCCCCACATTAGGAGAGGGAAAGAATTCCCTAGAGCGTGGGAAGAAAAGAGTAAAGGAAAGAATCAGCTGCATATCTGGCTTCAGGACTGGATCCAAGTTTCATTTCCCATAAAAATAATGTAAACAGTGAGCAGGAGTGGCCAATGCAATTCCACTAGTACAAGAAGTGGACAGAATAGTTAGACTTATTTTAACTGGGTAAGCTTTCCTTCTAAGGGAAAAGAAATTTCTGAGGGACCAGCCACTTACAGGCTAAATTGTATTACAGTAGTAGAAGCTTCAAGCACTAGAGAGAGAGCCATTTCATCATTGCAAGGTGTTTCGTTGTGATCGTTTTCTCTTTCTGCACCTCCTCTATCATCATCACCCTAAAAATAAGTAACCTCAACTGGGCCCTTTCAGTGCACCAGGCATTATTCTAAGTGCTTCAGCCACTTGAGCTCACTCAATTATCACAACATTCCTGTGAGTAGAAACTTTTTATCATTGTATAGAGAGGAAACGGAGGGACACATAGTGGGAAGAAACTCATGCAAGGTATTAACTTAAAACCAGGCCATCTGACTTGACATTGTTTTCCTGGAGAGTAATTAGCTATTGAGTCTCGAGTCTTGCAGAAGTAGGTTCAAGTATTAACTCCGCCAAATACTAACTTTGTGACTATGTTAAACCTACGTAGCATCTGGACTCTCAGTTTCTTTATTAACAAAATGGGATATATAATAATAGCTATTCCTAATAATGTGGATAAGTCATTGTTATTCCTGGAAGTGGTAATTACTATTGGGATACAAAAGTCATACCTTAATATGACTATTTTTAATCAGAAAGAGTGAAACAAATTTAATATTCCTTGAAGGTCATGCATTGAGAATGTTTTGCTGATTAATTGCTATGGTAAATGAGAATTTTAATACAAGTGCTTAATTAATTTAGCTAATTATACAAACCTAGACATTACTGGGAAGAAAGCAAGGCAAGATTCCAGATTTGATTATTTTTTTAATTCCACTCTAAAGACTCTGACAACTTCTCTTTCCGTTGTCTTGCTTTCAATATATTGCTTTCCACACATCCCCCCTTTTTTATTTTCCAAAGGTAATAACATTAAAAAATTAACTCTTTGTGAAACAGAACTTATGATAATAGCAATAGAAATAAAAACAATAATGGACACTTAATTATGGTTTGTGAAGCATTTTTACTTACAGGATCATTTTCAGTTATAAATTAACAAGTTAACCATGGAAACGCCAGTATAGGTATGATGGTCATGTTGTGAAGCCCAACTACTTCAAGAAAATTTTTAGGTTTGACAGTATAAATTCTAATAATGTTTAGCTCATGTCTCTGTAAAGGTCACTAACATGTTGTATTTATTTAAATTGCTGACTAGATTTGCAGTGTACCTATGAAGGTTAGCAAATTCCAATCCTCACCTAACCTTTCCTGTAGATATAGTCTAATAAAATAAGGTTTAGAAAATTTAATTCTTTCTCTGCCAATGTGTAGAGTGGGAAAAACAGGTTTCAGACCCAACTTCTAACCCCAAAGCCCAACATCATATTTTTCAGTATAGAGAGGCATTAGAATGCACAGCTAAAAATCTAACAACTTGATTTAATCAAAGCTCTTCTACAGAATTAGTCTGTAGTGCACATTGCAGGAATAACCTGTCTAGTTCATGTCCTAATGAAAAATTGAATTGTGTTTATTGTATACACTGATCTCCACATTTACCACCACTCAAAATGAGATAGAATATTTACAATCTTTAATCCTAATTTACTTAGCAGTCAAATGTAATATCCCAGCTATCAATTCTGAAATTTAAAAAAAAATATTTTCAGTTTAAATTCCATGTGTGTATATTTCAGTATAGGGTAATTAATTACATGAAATGATTACAGCTATAATATAGCCAATTCATCTATTGACATAAATAAGACATATGTATTTGCTCAATTAATGCTCAGTGTCATGTTTTACATGTCTCTCTATTTGAACCAAAATTTTTCCTACATGAAAAATATGTTGAGAAAGGCCTACAGAAATAGGGATATTTTAACATTGGATTCTCCTTACTATTAAAAAGAAATGAGTTTCCCCCACCATATGAGGGGAACAGAATCAGGTCTGGCTAGAAATTTTCATCAATAAAATTAAAGAAACAAAATGAACACTGACTTTCTGAGTTATATAAATGACCATGGGACAAACTGACGATAGAGTATAAAACTAAAAGATGATTTTACTAAAGAGAGAGAGAATTTTTCTGTAGAAACTTTTCCTAGAGGTACTATGTCAATTTAGAATTACTATGGCTTAAATTAAAGATGAAGTAAAATTTTGTAATGATTTATAGTTCATTTCATTTCAGCAAATTGGTGAAGTCAGTCCTTTTGGAAAGAGAAGATACAAGTCTTTACTTTATTACCTGGTCATTAGCATGTTTTTATATTAAGAACAGATGGCATGATTTATCAGGCAAAGTAAAAGGTTTAATATCAAAGAGAGAACAGTGTCCCACTGTGAGAGCTCTGTGACTTATGAAATGCATGATTCTAAAGCTGTTTCAAATCATTTTTGCTAAAATGCAAATTAAAAGCATGTAAGTAGATGAATAAATAAATAAAATACATATTAGCTTGGATAATTTTATTAACCTCATGTCATTTAAATGTGAAGTTGGAAGGGGATAGTCTGTTTAACCTTGCAAAACTGCTGAGGAAGCAAAGTAGAAATTTGCTGACTTGTCATATGTGATCAATTAGTTCGTTTCCTATTTTAACTGTTCACTTTGGGCATTCTATTCCCATTTCCATTTCGGTATCTCACTTGAACATGCCACCCTGAATTCCAAGGACACATTTTCCTCCTTCATCATATTTTCTATATGCAGAAGTCCTTTTTTTCTTAATTTGTACTTAAGTGTTTGGGAGAAATAGAATGTACAAGAACAGCACAGTCAATTCTTAAGGTGAATAGAAAATGAGTAATGGAAAATAAACAAATGAGAATTAGCTTTCTTAAAATGAGGAATTTTTAATTCCTCATTTAAAACATTTATGGATTTCAGAATTGAGAACTATATTGGTTAAACATCAGGAAGTCAACGGAGAAAATTAATCAGCAGACACACGATACACAAAACACACAACACAGATCGATTTTGTTTATAGTCTTATTGAGATTGCTGTTGCCTTTTTCTTGAGTTATATTTAACATTTAGTTGAGCCATATGAACCTGCCATTTTGGGTTAAAAATAATTTGAAATAGCAATTTCAAATGGTTTATACTAGCAGATGAAATAGAGCTGTTTTCAAGGCCCTTCATAAAGATAAAAGCTGTTCTTTCTTAATGGAATTATATAAAAGGTGATTAATATAATTTGTAAAATTTTAGGACATTTTATTTAATTTTTAAACTAATACTTCTTCATTCAGTTCAATGTATATTACTTAATACTTACCATGTGAGAATTGGAAAACACTATTTAACAGAACAGGCGATATAACTGCTCTCATAAAGCTTACATTCTAGTGGCTGAGAGAAAATTTAAGGTACTTAAATAAAACATATATAGTTTGCTATAAAGTGAAAAGTGACAAGGACACAGATAAAGCAGGGACAAAGATTTTGTATGAGAGAGTTGGATCACAATGAAAAAAGGTGGTCTGTTAAGCCCTCAGAATGCCATGCGCTCTGCAGTGCACACTCAGTGTTACTGATCTGCCACTCAACCTGCTGACATGGGTCAGAGGTCGGTTTGCAGCTCCCACAAAGTCCATGGAGTCTCATCTTTCAGCTTTTCTGAGCCCTGAACCAGGAGCTCATGGTACACAGCAGCTTCTTCTGTTGACGTTAGAGACAGTGAACAATAGACATGAGTCCCCATTGTTCACATGTGTTCCAGTTTGCATTTGCAGGTTTTGGTTTGTTCTTGAAGGCTCTGCTTTGAGCTTGCTCACCTTGTTTCGCTTTTAGCTTTCTTATTGACTTCCGGTCATGGTGTCCTATTGTGATTTTAGGGTCACCACCACATATAAGAGCTTTTCATAGGCTACTTTACTGGCTCTCATATTTTGAGAGGTTTAGTCCCTAAAATAAATTCCGTAGTCCATGTCATTTTGCATTGGTTTTGTTTTCTTTTTTGAATACCAATTAAGACACTAATCAATATCTGCTATCTATAAAGCCTCTCAGATGTAGAATATCCACAGTTGAGTTCCTGATGCCTTCTAGCACAGACTTGCTTCCCTCATAGTCTTATCCAACACAGTTAATGACAACTTTATTCTTTCTGTTGTTCAGCCAAAAGCATGGAGTCGTCTTTGATGGTTCTCTTTTATGTGCACCTTGTCATTTGGAAGTCCCGGCAGCTCTATTTTTAAGGTATATCAGGTACATTAGCCTTTTCCTATTTCCTTCTCTGACATTCCACTGTGGTCCATGTCACCATTATGTCCTACCTGGTTCAGTTAAGATCATCCATAGAGAGTCAGTGCAGATAAAAGAGAGTAGGGATCCAAGAGGTACTTCAAGTTTTTGAGAGTAGGCAATGGAAAGATCAGTGAAGGAAACTGCGAAGGAAGAGCCACAGGGTGTAAATTCAAGTAAACACAAGACCCTAAAAATCCAC